>NC_071127.1:16380000-17697500 GCF_024256425.1 Clarias gariepinus | reverse complement strand
TTTATTTTTTTTATTATTATTATTATTATTATTATAATTTATAAGAGGCTGTGGTTTAGAGGAGACACAGTGGGAAAGGATCACGTCTATCTGATCTGAATTTAATCACCAAAGGCTACGCACACAACCCCTAACAGATGTCTGAGTTTAAGCTGATAGATGCTGTCCCCCAGCACCCACACCCACACACACACCCACACACACACACACACACACCCACACACCCTCCCCCTCCTTTACCACTCGTAGCTCATTATGTCAAATTTTCATTCATTCATTCATTTCACCCCTCCCCCCCCCCTCCCTCCGATTTCTTTTTAATTACCCCTCTTTTCACCCCGCTGCCTCGCTCCTTTGCTCCCGTCGCTCCGGCACTTCACCCCCTCACTCGCTGCCACAATGAATCCATCTTATCTCACTGTAGCGTACACAACAAGCAAAAAAAAAAAATGACACTAACCTCTGTTTTATTATACTGTTATTCTAACACTGGGGGGGGGGGCACAACCCTCACACACACACACACACACACACACACACACATAAATAGCTCGCTCACTCAAAATACAAACACAGACAATAGAAATCATTTTATAAATAAAAATAATATTGAAAGAAACACTTGCCCAAGCACTACACATAATACCTAAACCAATCACACACACACACACACACACACACACACACTGAGAGCAAACCCCCTCACTCACACTGAGTCACAACACCTGCCTGCCCCTCACCCACAACACATCCCAGCACATCACATTCTCCCCAAACCACATACACACCCTCCCACACACACACACACACACACACACACACACTGCATTTACACTGACCTTTCCTGCCATATTTTTTTCCCAAGCAGAGCCCGTCCTCGGGCGGACCGAATACGAAGCATGCTAATGCTGTTAAATGTTAATTAAGTCAGGGTTAATTCTCTACACGGCTGACGAGAACCATGAGCGCACAAATCAGATTCAGACGAAGCGAGGCCCCGTCCGTCTGTCTGTCTGTCTGTCTGTCTATCTGTCTGTCTGTCTGTCTGTCCAGCCTCAAACGGACGCTCACCTCGGGTAAAAAACAAAAACACAAGAGGGGTAACTGATCCGAGGGAGAAACATAATAGCTCCCAATATGGACGGAGCACGAACCAGCGTGTTTGTGTTTGTGTCTCTGGCTCTCGATTCATTTTAAACTGTGTGCAGGATCAGACGCTCCTGAGACGAGGGGCAAAATATAACTGTCGTGTTATAAGAGTTTTAAATAATTATAATTTTAAACACTGAGGTTGAAAACATTTCGAAATGCTGCTAAGACACATTAAGTTTGTCATCATAAAAACATACTTTTTAAAATTAAAAACAAGATTATCAATATCATCCTCAAACAATCTATCGTAACATAAATGATCACGATATCGATACTGTACGGTCATATCGCTCAGCCTGTTCATTTTAATATCTTTACATCCTAGTTTCAAATCACATTCAAAATTTAAACACGTTAAAACAAACAAAAAAAAAAAGCATCATCGATTATCTGCTACTGTCAGGGTAATCTAATTGTTAGTGGTTGTTTATAAGTTTTTAATTTCTTTGATGTCTTTCTTTGATCTCAACATTTTGTATGTTTTTAAGTGGGCTTTGATATGTGGTTATATTTGTTTCGCTTCGAATTTGGTGTTGTTTCTCGGGAACTTTGATCTCAATTATGTCTTTTCTGGTTAAGTACAATAAATTTGTCACACACACACACACATACAGTAAAACATAAACAAACCACTAAACTGAAAGTAAGTTTAAATAATAATAATAATTCTTAAACACTATAGCTTTGATTTACTTTGTTCTTAAATACTTTGGCTTTGAATTTTTTTTTTTTCTTAAACAATTAAAAATAAGATAGCTTTGATATATATATATATATATCAAACATAATTGTGTGTATCTGTATCTGTGCTATTTCTTCACTTTGTGTAAGCTGTTTAAAAATTTTATTTTATGTTTTACAATTTTTTAGCTCAGTCATGTTTGTTTAGTTGGTTACAATTAAATAAAATTTACTTCATCATATTCAATGCTGAAAGAAGAAAAAAAAAAATCCTGAGCCCGGTATATGTTCATTAACAAAAAAAGAACAAACAGTCTAAAATGTCTAATAAACTTTAAGGCCTACGCAAGTGCCGAATCGGGGACGGAGTCACGTGTGCGCGTACGCGTGTGCCTGGTGCTTTGTTGATGTGACGTGAGCAAACAACTGGTTGGGATGGCAACTGGATACCGAGATAGCAGGAGACTGGTGGGGGGGATGAAAAGACGAAAGATAGCCCATATCCCACACACACACACACACACACACACACACACACACACACACGTTTCCTCTTTCTTTGTCTGTTCTATCACCTCGGTCTGTCCATACTCACCTGAAATTAAACATAGGGCCAGGTGCCACTGAGACTATACCATCTGTTCCACCCTGTGCTGCCCATAAACCCCTCCCTCCCTCCCTCTATCCCTCCCTCCCTCCCTCCTTTTCTTTCCTCTCTCTCTGCTCTGTTCCGAGGGCTCTTCACTAAACGGTCCCTTGGCGCTCGGCTAAACCATTCAATGTATACGAGGCTGAGGAAAAACATCACAGGTTTACTAGAGAGAAAAGAAATGGCTGAAGGTTAAAAAAGATGACTCATTCTCTCTCTTTCTCTCTTTCTCTCTCTTTTTTGCATTCTGTCCTTATCTGAGTCACACACAGACATTAATAGAGGCGCACTGTCGTCGTGGCAATTCTATATGACTGACGGAAGACAGAGGGGGCGTGGCTTTCCTGCTTACAAGGCAGGTGCTGTCTGTCTGTGTGTGTGTGTGTGTGTGTGTGTGTGTGTGTGTAAGAGAGAGGCTGCTGTTGTTTAATGTGCTTTTCATTGTAGTACTGAAAGAAAAGAGGGGGAAGGGGGTTCAGGTTTGGAGGCTTAGGTGACGAGGGCCGAATGGTAGGACGGAGGGATCGAGGAGAAGGGGAGGAATTAAAAGAGGGGGGGGGGGGGGTTGGCACCCTCCGGGGTCGTCTTTGAAAGGTCACAGAGGTCAGTCTACTGTCATGCTAATAACAGGATTTGGAATGGGACTCTACAGGAGGGCGTGCGTAAAGCCCTGCACGCACTCGCACAATCGCAATCACAACCACACACACGCACACACACACACACACAGACACACAGACATTTGCCAATGTGCTAAAAATACTACCTGGGAACATAAACCAGAGATGCCTTATTTCCAAATAGTGCTGGATCGATCCAGAAAAACTATCCTTCCCCTGGAATAAAATCCCAATCGTTATCATTCTCATTAAGGAGCCATGAATCACAGCGCTCGCCTCCGTCCCAACTGCACGAACAGTTGGGATTCATCTGTAATCCCCCTGCAGCTTCTTCTGTTCTGCTTCCCTGACCACACACATACGCACGCACACACACTCCGAATCAAACGAGGCTGACAGCATCTGCTAGTACCATGTGTGTAAATCTCACACTGTAACTAAATCATGCATGCCGCGCTCCCTTTTACGTCTCGCTCCTGACATTCTGACATTCTCGTTTTCTTCCCCCCTTCGTGTGACAATTACATTTTCCCCCAAATCCAATTTGAAAGGAAGACGACGAGGCGTCTTGGTCTTTACATCCTGCCTGATAGCCGACTGGAGCGGCCAGCTGACGGTAGAGAGAAGAGAGCCTAGGACCTAACAAAGCCTTGTTATTAATGTAATGAACCCTCTATGACCTTTCTCCCCGGGACTCTTAGGAAAAGGCCGTGCTCGTCCAGACTCGGATGTAAGAAACCAGTAGCAAGCAAGTGTTCATCCGAGGCGGAACAAAGGCTGGGAAGATTGAATCGAATTCTTCGGGGGAAAGCAGGTTGAAGGGTTTCTTTTTTTTTTCTTTTGCCTTCGCAGGTTGCTCATTATTGTGCAAGATCGAGCAGATGGCCCGAGCAAGTTAGCTAATCAACAACTTCAGAGAGAGCACCACAATCGTGGATGCTTCTCAAGGATTACGCCCCTCCTACATCTCTTAATTAGGGTCTGCTCAGTTGGCAGAGACTTCCAGGGCCCCACCGCACAAAGCACCATCCGGGCAAATTCGCAGCTCCAATATTCAACCTTATAACAAAAAGGATGTACAGTAGGTTTGACAAAGTTGAGCTGTAATGATTTTTTTCGGGATTGTAATCAGAAAGTCGCCGTCCAAAGCCGTTAACAATTTTAAGAAGATACTCACCCCTGGTAACGTCTTCTGCTCGTGTAGCGCATTTTGGGCTTTGAGTGCGGACTCTCTGGCACAGTACGTCAAGAACGCACATCCTGTTAGAGAGGCAAGAGAGAAAGAAGAGAAAGGGGGGGGGGGGGGGGGAGAGACGCTGAATTGATCGCACATCATTACGGCCATTAACTGGAATGGGACGATAAATAGAGCAGGGACCTGGAGAACAACAGAGTGCCCAAGCGCTTTACAAATCCAAATATCATACAAAATGTTCCTGTGTTTACTTCTATCTCGAACATCACAATCATTTCAAAATAATAATAATAATAACAATAAAGGACTAGAGAACTTTTTTTTTTTTTTAAAGAAGAATTTGTGTTTGTTTGTTTGTCAGATTTCCCAGCTCACTCCCGAGGTCCTGCTTATCTCGTGTCTCTATCTCGTGTCCCCTTGTGCGCGTCCGCTCGATACGGATATGTCGGTGTCACGTCGGGGCTGAATTACCTTTGTGCATGCCCGTGTACTTGTCCTTGATCACGGTCAGCTCGTAGATCTTGCCGAACTGCTCGAATATGGGCTTGAGGTCCTTCTCCTCCAGATTGCGAGGGATCTGGCCGATGAAGAGCTTGATGGCGTCCGGCTCCTTCATTGGGGACGGCTGGGACTCTCCTACTTCGTCGTCTTCTTCTGATTATTGTTCTTTTATAACCGTCTGCTGCTTCCTAAAAGCTTTCCTGTGTGTTGTGGAAGAAATACAGAGATTAGATTAGATTAGATTAGATTGGACAAAATGATTGGGTTGGGGGGGGGGGGGGGAGCCTCATAGCAGCTGATCAGAGAAGGTGACAATAAAAACAATCCCAGGCTCACACACACACACACACACACACACAGGGACGAATGCAATCTATCTATTTTCTGTATTGTTATTAATTTTTTTTTATTATTAATGTTTTTATTTTTCAATCCACTACTGCTGTTTTTATGTGGAAATCTGTTGAAGATCAGAAAGGTTTCAAATGTAGGGCACAAGCTGTGTGTGTGTGTGTGTGTGAGACGCTTCTTTGTTTCATCCGCCATAGATGCATATAGGGGTGTGTGTGTGTGTGAGAGAGAGAGAGAGTGAATGAGTGTGTATGCGCGCGCGTGCGTGGTTCTTTGTCATGAGCGCGAGCGCACGCATCCGATGTGCGTGATCAAAAACGCAACATGTTTCTTATTTATAAAGAAAAAAGAACGCTTTGAAGATCAAAGGATATGAAAAGGCGCTGTCCGTTTCAGCACTCATCTTTAGGGAAAAAGTGCGATCGCACCCCTTTATCTCTCTGTTTATCCTGTTTATTTGTTTGTTTACTAGCTTGCTTTTATTTTCTCCCTCTTTAACAATCCGCCTAGACATTAAAAAAAAAAAAAATCCAGACAAACATTAAATCTGTGCATCAGTCACCTCTATTCCGTCCTGATCGCGTCTTCTTCCTACACTTTCACTCCTGAGAGAAGAGAAGAGAAGAGAGCTCTGGCAGGCTGATAATCCACCCACACATCAAATTCCCAAGCCTGAAAGAAATAAAATAAAATAAAAAAAAATGAAATGAAATGTAAAAAAAAAAAAAAAAACCAAATCCAGTGGAGAAGTTGGACAGACTGGATGTTCTACCCAGTGTCGTGTCTGGGCTCTGAACCTGTGTAGCCCTTTGCTTTGCTTTGCTTCGCTTTGACGTCGTAAGCCGGTGTCACCCCTGTCCGTGGGTGTAGAGACGACTGAGCAAGGGAGCGTCGATATTTTACCAACCCGAAAAAAAAAGAAAAAAAAAAGGAGGGGGGGGGGGTGGAGACACTACGCACAGGACACGTCACATGTTTACACGCGAACGTATAAAAAATAAAAAAATAAAACCAACATCATTATATCAACATTATAGATCACCTAAAGGAACAAAAATTTTTTTAAAGAGATGTTTGCTGAAAACATATGATTTATAGCTATATGATTTCAGCCAATTTTTTTTTTTTTTTTTACATCTTCTTAAAGGACAACACTATAGAAATGAGACTTGTATACATTTTAGAGTTGTCAATGTGCAGCCTGTAGCTATAACAGTACAGATTTACCGTCCTCTAAAAATATCTCAACATTATTATTAGCTGTTATTGTTAAAATTGTTCTCTGGCGACGAAAAAGGAAGTACACCCCTAAGTGATGCAGAAACAGCTGTCCCTCTTTATGTCCTATTCATCATGTTTATGTGTTTGTCTCCAAACCTGAACCTTATTGAGCACCTGTGGATCGTCCCCAAGCGGAAGCGCCATGTGTCTAACATCCAGATATCATTGAGAGGAGAGGAAGAGGATCCAGCAACAACACATGCAGCTCTGGTGAACTCCATGCCCAGGAGGATTAAGGCCATGGTAGATAACTATAGACAAAATATTGACACTTTGGACACAGTTTTGTGGGGACTCATTCTCCATTGCTAGTTATTTAGACCAGGGGTCTCCAAGTCCAGTCCTGGAGTGCCAGTGACCAGCACAGTTTGTAATTCACCAACACCTAAACACACCCACTGAAGCTAGTAATTAACAGATTAATTAAATCAGATGTGTTTGAGAAGAAGAATCACCAAACTGTGTTAGACACTGGCCCTCCAGGACTGGATTTGGAGACCCCTGATTTAGACAATAAAGTTGAGTTATAGTGAGAGGACAGTAAATATAGACAAATTATTGACACTTTGGACACAGTTTTGACATGTTCACTTACGTTGTACTTATTTTCTATTGCTAGTTATTTAGACAATAAAGTTTGCATGTTGAGTTAATGTTAGAGGACAGTAAATCTGTACTGCTATACAAGCTGCACATTAACTACCCTAAAGTATATCCAATTTTTATTTCTATTAAGAACATATAATAAAGAGGTTGCTGAAATGTGCGGGTGTACTTAAATTTGTGAAATACTGTCTATATATATTCTTCATGTACTTTCTGTAGAATAAGCCAAAGTCAAGTGAAAGTTTATGAAATCAAGAACTCAAGCCAAATCAAGAAATGTTCATTGCATTGTTGTGTAAACTGTTTTACATGGAAGAAAAATGCAGTTTGATAAATATTCTAGATGGTTTATTTGAGACCAACAGTGGAGGTTTGTTCGTTTTGAGCGTGGGAGGGTAATTTAGAGAAGGTCCCTGACTCCACGGCTCTAATCCGCCTTTTGTTCTCGCAGGGCTCTGGCCGCGGTGCTGAAACTCACGATTTCCGTGATTCGAAACACCCTCCCCAGTGTGTGTGTGTGTGTGTGTGTGTGTGTGAGGGAGAAAGAGAGACCCTCTGGAGCTTTATCACCACCAAGTATTTTGAATTCTCAGCTTAGGCATCACCACCCAGGACAAAAAAAAACAAAACAAAAAACTACCGACAAACAAACCCGACGTATCATAACATGTTTAAACCTGTGTTGTGTGTGTGTGAATTCTCCTTCTTAGAAATGATTTCAGAGGAATTTCTTTATCTGACCATCTGGTCATTAGGGTCACTCACCTCCTGACCTTAAGTTAAAAAAAGCCCAGGATCAATACACAATAAAAGGAAGCTTTATTAGGCCTGGTTAAGAGCACAGAAATGAGCCTGGAGTCATGCCTAACGACACCTGGTGGCTATTCAGGTCATCACAGACTAGAGATAAACAAATAATGGCACTCATTACTCAGATGTACCCAAACACACATCAAGCTCACAAGACAGATGGACAATACAATACAATCAATACAAAAAAAAACACATCTTTTTTTTAAAAGGTAGACCCTTGCACCTCCAGGGTATGGGTTCGATTACCACCTGCATTGTTCCCTGCCAGAACTGTGGGTTTTCTCTGGGTGCTCAGGTTTCCTCCCACAGGCAGATTAGCGTAACTGGCATGCCCGTATATAAGTGTGTGAATTAGTGTGTGTATGAGTGTGTGTGAATGAGGTCCCACAACAGTTGTAAAATGGAAGTAAATACAATAATATTTACCACTAGACTCCACTGGTCCCAAGTTGGACTACAGAGTTTCCTAGATGGATGGATGGATGGATGGAAAAGTGTGTTTCATCAAAGCAACACACGAATTTGGAAAATGAAATGCGGAAAAATCCAAAACACACACACGAAGCATTGATGATTGACCCAATCGACTCAGAATGTGATGTCTGATTCCTCAAAAGACAAACGTTTACATTAGACTGTATTACAATCCTCAAGAAAGCTATTAAGCAAACAAACCAAAATTCTGTTTGTCAATTAAAAAGAATTAATTTTTTTACATTTGTAAAAATGTTTTGAGAACACTGTTTCCCAAAAACATCAGAATTTACTTGGTTTCCCATCAGAGGAGGAACATTTGATTCCTATAAGATTAAAACAACAGTGTATATAGACAACATGCACACACAAAAAAAAATGGAACAAATAACATCTCTCACATCTATAATGTATTTGTACTACATTTCTCCTCAGGGTCTTTATTTGAACACAATCATCAACCTCTGGTACAAAAAAAAAAAAAAAAAGACAAACCTGATGCACGTGTTGTGTTAATGCCTCCTAATGGACTTTCACACTCTGCTGAAGCTACAACTTTTATGCATTTACAAATCATGCTTAATAAACATCCAGGGTACCTTGCATCATTACAAGCAGGTGAAGACTGAGCGCTCAGGAAGCCACTCTGTTGCCAGGCAGACCAGGTTCGTCTGGATAGGGAGTGTCCATGGGAACAGCTGGAAATGATTGAGAAAAGGAAAGGGGGAGGGAGTTGGGGATGAGTAAATATCTAAACACGATGCTCTGAAACCAATTTGATTTTAAGAACATGTTTTCGATCAGGTTTTCCTAACCTTTTAAATGTTGCCCTGATGAAACAACCTAAATATACCGTATGTTAAAATATTCTCCAGAATGGAAAAAAAAATAGCAGTTTTAGTTAATTTGTTCAAAATCTGGACTCCATTAGAGAGCAGGATTAAAAATCCTATAAAATACTGTATGACGTGTGATTGTATTGTTTGCAGCCATCTGTATATTATCCGGTGATGAATGATTTGAACCCAGCATTTGAATTTGATTAAACACACTATATGGCTAAGTGCATGTAGATGCGACTATAAATCTTATGTGCTTGTTGAACATCCCTTTCCAGATCCATTCCCTCTTTGCTGTTATGAAGAGCCTCCTACTAGATGTTGGAGCGAAGCTGTTGGACTAAAACAGCATTACTTCTCAGGCACTGACGTCAAAGAGCCTCCCTCACTCATCGTCTATACCACTCTATGCTGTATACAGGGTCATGGGGGGGGGGGGGGGGGGCTTAAGCCTATCCCAGGAGACTTGGGGGACACACTACAGGCAATTTGGAAAACGCCAATTAGCCTCATCTGCAGGTTTTTGGACTGTGGAAAAAACCTAAGTACCTGAAAACCCATCAAGCACGGGGTGAACATGCAAACTCTATGCACACAGAGACGTAAATTGAGCCTGGCTGGGAATCGAACCCAGACCCTGAAGGTGCAAGGAGAACCACATGGTCAGGTGTCTGCACCTCCTCTCATCCTGCACAGGTGAAGAAACATAGACTATGGAGTAAGGGCCAAGATTCAAGCTCTGGTTTGACCACAGACCATCTACTACTAAACGAAGGAAATATACAAATTTTAACTAAAAAGTTTCCAAGATGTAGCTACATGGGTTTATTCCTCTTAAACCACAGTGATATCATGCCAGTAGCTCTGATCACCCTAATGAACCCTAATGTGTTCACATCAATATCTGAATAACAGCCAAAGAATGCAGCGTGTAAACACCTCAATCGGAACAACTCGACCCGATCGGAATGGTAGGGGGTAAAAACGTGAGATAATCTATGCATCTGATCATTTTATCTATATATTCCATTCCTGATGTGTAAACTCCATGAGAATAAACACGTCTCTCCTTTATTTTGGCCTTTTCATCCACTGGGTTTTTGGCTAAGAAATGAGCTCTAATTGAATCAAATTTTAGTAAAAGTAGTTGAGGATCTAATCAATCAGAGATGAGACCCAAGTTTAAAAAAATTACTTGCTATTTTTTCCATCAAATTAAACAGCAGGCAGAGTTACTTCCCGCAAAGCAAAATAGTGACACACCCATTGAAAACTTTAAGCGTGTAATCAGATTAGCATCCGCGTAAACACTTAAGCTGGAATCTCTAATCAGATTGATTACGGTCCATGTTAATGTAGTTAGCTCCTGTTCTTACTTACACTAGAGCAGCTATAAACAGTTAGCCAAATCAACTAAATCTTGCACACGCTAGCTTTTAACTATCTCAATTTGGAGCTCCAGCAGAATCACATCGATAACCTTTGAACACTTTCCACAGCCCAGTAAAATATAACAGCTATAAACAGTTAGCCCTACCAACCACATTTTTGTTTTGTTTTTTGTTTGTCTTTTTTATTTATAAATTTTTTTTATCTTCATTTCACTTATCTTCTTACAATTAGATTTGTGGAATAAAACCGATCTACCTCCGGCACAAATGATAATTACTATACCATTTAGTGTTATGCTAATGGTGAACGCATGCTAATTCAGAGCGGCTCAGTGAGAACCAAAGTCTCTAAACGTTCCAAATTTCAAGAGTAAATAAGACGTTTTATTGAAATGACAAAAAAAAAAATCACGAGACACAGTAATAGATTTAAATATATTTTATTTTAACAGATTTTTTTTTTTTTTGGTTAAAAAAATATTGTGGCAAAACATAAATCAATCAGTTAAAATCTTTCGTCTCATTTTCGAAGCAAACAGGGCACTAGCTATAAAACCAAGCATTAGGAACTAGCACAAGAGACCAAAACGTGCCCAGTGTCTACGCCCCAGTGATTGGCGTAACAGAGAGGATGGTCTGGAAAACATCTCCGCGTTTACACGACACTGTGTCCCATTGATAGTTCTTTGTTTGTTTCCAGTAGTACTGCAACACGAAACCCTGGTCATTACATCACCATGTTTCCACAGCATGGCAGGGAAATTTCCATGCTGTTTGCATGCGCGGTCGTTACTGTGCTGGTGTTCCATCAGCGCTTAAAACTGAAACCGAGGAGTTCGCCGTCCTCTCCGCTGGTTACGTCCAGGGTCTTCACATGCATGATTGGAAGGATAAATCGCTCTCATGTCCCAGAGGTAACGTGTTACTAAGGCAACAGGTCGTTCTGGACAAAAAAAAAGAAGAAGAAATCTTTTATGAAACAAGATTTTTAATAAACATTTGCTCAGAGGACAAATAGATCATTTTAGATTACTAGGTTATCAAATTACTTTAAGTATAAAAAAAAAAACCCACACACACACTCTTGGTTGGACAAACTGGACCAGGTCTTAAGCTTTGTTACATTACAGAACTTTCTTTTTATTTTTTCCCCCCACCACACACAGACGATGCAGCCCAGTACGATCCTTTCACACCTTTTTGAACTGCTGCTCACGTGCTATCCACCCTCTTCTGCACAAGCTTAAATAAACTCATAACCACCTAGCGCCTCTGTGATTGACAGGAGAGAAAAAATAAATAACAACACCCCTTTCACTAAAACAGCACGAGCAACATAAAACTATCATGGCTCATAAAACTTTATTACCAAAAATTATATTTTTAAAGGTGAGCTTTATCATTAATATTATTGTCTTGTGCACAACATCAGACTTGAATGTTTTGAGATGCTAAAGCGGCACAATATTTACAACGCTACTTTAATTGCATCGTGTCACTTAAAATTTATTTACATTCTATTTTGCAAAGTTTGATCTCTCACTGAAAGGAACTCCTGTATGAAAATCTGAATCACTATTCACTTGTACCGCACAAGCACACAAAATAATGCTTTTAGTCTTTAGATTTACAAAATTCCCACCAATGTATTTTCCTGAGATCCAAACCCTTCCCATATTTAAGTTTTAGCCGTGATCTAACAAACATTCCATGAGCCGAGGTCACTTTTTTTTTTTTTTGTGACGATGTGATCATATAATGAGATTCTCTTAGTTACGAAAAAAACAAACTTGCAATCAGCCCATCAATGAATTTAATACAACGTAAACATAGTATTTTAGCAGCAAGACTTGCATAAAAGTTCAGTGAGAAGCTCGCAATGGCATTTCTTTCACCAGAGGGGGCAGCAAATCAATTAAATCTTACACAAGTTAGCTGCTTGTTGTTTTTTTTTTAACTAGCTTCTCAAATTTGGTTTTGTGCCATTTTAAGCTTCAGCAGAATCAACATCGATAACCTTTAAACGCTTTTCACAGCCCAGAAAAATATTTTGTGTGTGGGTGAGAAAGTGGTGGTAGGGATTTGCTTAGCAAATTTTTAGACAAGCTTTTAGTCTTGTTGTCTTTTTAGTTCTTACAGAAAAGGTTTCCCCCAGAGGGACAACCCAAGAAATTTTATGTTTTAATAAATAATATATAAATATTTTTAAAAAGTAATAAACAAACAGACGGATACATTACAAATTTAAAGAAAAACGCACCACGTTCGTAGCTGCACCATTAATTTCTACAAAATGTAGAATCTTGATATTAACTTTAGTTTTATTAATTTTCGTTACTTGAATTGTTGAATGCTGCACATTTACATTATATAGCCAAAAATATGTACACCCCTGGGTATTTACACACCAGTCATATGGTTCTCTCCCAGTAGAGAAAAGTTACGATTTTCCTTCACTGGAACTGAGACGCCCAAACCTGTTCACATAACCAGCTCCATGAAGACATGGTGTGTAAAAACGTTGTGGCGGAAGAACTCGCCTGTACTGAACACTGAACTCTACCCCACTGAACCATCACCTTTGGGATGAACTGGAACTGAAGTCTCCTTGACATCCCAACATCAGCACTTGAGCTGTGAGGGTGCACATACTATTTGACCACACGGTGTATTATAATGTACTTAAATGACCTATAACTGAACTGCATTAACTATTAAAACATTTAAGAGAACGCAGCAGTATCAAAAGATAGGTTACTAACGTATACTAACGGATATAATAACGGATATACTAACGGATTTAAGACTGTAGTCTGAGTCGCTTAAAATGATCAGATTATTTCTAAAATTGTGTCGACGTATAACTAAACAGACAAGCTTCTTATCAGAACGTGTTGATAACTGGGGTCTGTCAGTGTAGCACTGGTGGAGGAAAGTTATTCTGAATAAAGGGAAAATATGTTATATTTCATTATGCAAACTTTGATATATAAACAATAAAGCATGATTAAACCTATTTCTGGACAGAAAAAATTGATCACTGCAATTTACTCCAGAAAAAATTGGTCACAAACCATCAAGCAAAGCTGAGCTGTTTGCTTTTTTTGCAATCAGGGAGTCGTATAAAGTCACCCAACTCTGACTGGGTTTTTCCACCAAATACTGATTTATTAAGGTTATTTAGCCAGAGCATTAGCATAATTTGTTAAATTATTAGCATTTTGATTTATTTGAGTTATTAAAGCTCTGCAAATACTGCATGATCTCGGTTTTTTTTGATGTGCTATGATAATGTAATTTCCTTTAAATATACACTCTAAATAACAATAGTTACATTTTGAATTTTTTATTTAGTAGAAATATTGTCAGCAGCTCACCCAAAAATTTAACAAAACTTTTGCTTAAACTTACGCTATGAAGAAATCTTTGAAACATGCAAAAATGAGTACAAAAGAGTTAAATACTAGTTTGTTTTGACTATGCAAAATATTTTAATTTTTTTACTACCAGTTTCTTTGCAGTTGATTTTAATGCAAAACGCTTTAAGGTTTGTGCCTTACTTATAAATTCTTAAGTTTTCTTTTAAATAATAATTTAAATGACTAATTAAAAATAGATGTCATATTTTTTGTTATACAACAGTCCACTAAGGTTACTCAATAAGAAAAAAAAATATATTTCATGAAGAATCTTAAATTTCCGTCCATTGCAGCCTTTTGTGCTTAACCAACACTCAGTCAGCCCTCTGCTGCACTTTATTTTCCATTACTTTAACAAATCAAATTGCTGTTAAAACAACAGCTCAGATAAATACTGAGGCTCTGCTAAACCAGGCACCCCTGGTACATTAGATTGTTTCTCGGGGAATCAGGACGCGTGCTACTTAAATCTCGGTCTCAATCCATTACAACTCAAAAGTCCCTGAGCTGCTCCATAATGCTTTTAGAAAAGATAAACCACAGTTAATGCTCGGTCGAATTCAGGGTTTGTTTTTTAATAAACATGTTCAGAAGTTGCGACGAAGAGGAAAATGCTTACGGCTCAACTTCAGCCTGACTTTCTGGTTTATCATCAAGGCCGTAAACAAAAAATGTTGAATAAACATCCATTTTCATGATTAAAAATTTTTTTTTTTAGATTGCTGAAGATCATGAGAGGATCGCAAACCAGACTTGTGCGCAAAATTTTTTACATTAGCAGGACTGACTCGAAGCTGCGTTTTAAAATACTCAACTCAATATTTATCCACAGAATTAACAATTGAAGCAAAAGCGATTGGAAGTTTCTTTCATGATTGCATTTGTAACGCGACTTAAAACTAAAACGTAACTTTAAAATATAGTTTCACAGTTGCTTTTTTTTTGTGGTATATCCTAGACAGGTTCTGGACAGGATTTTTTCACAACCAGAAAATTTCCATCCTTGATTTTTCCACAAGTACACGCCTGCTTTCGTTAAGGTGTAAATATAGACTGCAAAGTTACGGGTTCAACTTAATGCAACATTATCTGTAAATAATATAAATGGAAACATAGACAAAATCTTAAAAGAAGTTAGTAAAACCTAACTGTGACCAGTTATAACCTATATCATAACTGGTCACATTTTTATTTTTTTTTACTTATTTCTGACTAAGAAATAGCCTGAAAAGTTACAAACCAATGAGTAGGAGGGAACAAAATACTGCATTACTATTAAGGTCTTTATCTTTTATCTTGACTCAAGCAGGCTTTCAAACTAACAATAGAGAAGCATATAGATTAATTTTTTAACACCATGTGATTTTAATTTTGTACTATATAATTATTCTATACATTTAGTTTGTGTTGTAAAGTTTGAAATGATTTTATTAATGGTTTTATCCATGTCATTTTAAGACTTCAAGCAGAGGAGATCACACTTCAACGCTTGACATTCTGGTTATTGCTTTAAAAACCTTAACAATAATAACTGACATTGCGGCGGATCTCCTTGACTACCACGTTATTGGGATTTGTTGGGTTTCCAAACATGATGCACCCTAATAGGGAGGGTTTTACATGGGACCTAGAAAATATTCTCTTTTGACTGAAGTACTGTTTAATATTAAAGCTATTTGAATATTGAGCGGTGACAGATTAGTCATCTGAAGACTTGAAAAAAAACTAACTAAATAAATAAATGACCAACAAGGATTTAACACCAGTTTACCAATTTGTGGTATTTTATAGATCATTTCTTTTTTTTGGTACATGTTCACATGTAAATGATGTTTGTTTATTTATTTTTTTAAAGCCAGCTCAAGCGTTTTTGATCACCACCAAAGATTCATTAAGGATTGAGTTAAAATTAAAGGCTAAAATTAAAACTAGAGAAACTGACTGGGTTTGAATACTCTGATTTTAGTAAACTTTTACATACAATCTTATAAAAAAAATTCTTTAGGCCTCTGAAATGTTTGTTTGCTAAGAAATAAAAAGGCAGAGCGGTAAGGCATGCTGAGCAAAGTCACACGGTATTTGGACATTTAGTAACAAATGCATACGTTTGCTTCAACAAATTTAAAGGTTACACTTTAAACTTTTTTGCATGACTGATGCTTGCTGCTTCTTGTGATCACCAGTTCCCTCCCTAGGACTCTAGAGTGGGACATTTTTCACCTGAACAACATTTTTTATTATTATTATTATTATTAATTAATTAATTTATTTATTTTTTTTACATTTAAAGAAAAAAAAACTATTATTTGGTTAAAGCTTTGGAATATTACATGATTTATAAAGTGCAGAGAGCCAGACGGGTTATAACGTGTCCCTTTTTTTTTTTTTTTTTTTTACCATGCCATCTCAATTAAATACGCTTGCTTACTTCTGTTCAAATATTGAAAAAAACTTTTAAAGGTTTAAAACAAACATTACATTCATTTTAGCACAACCTGTTTCCTTGTCTTTTTTTCATTTTATTACATTTAATTAAATCTTAATACAGAAAGTTTTTTCCCCTTAGCTTTGCTTTTTTTCTTTCAGGATTCTGCGCTGCCTGGTGTACAACTCACGTTTACGAGCCTGATGTAACGTCCTAAAAACTATTTATGAAAACCTGAGAAAGCAGTCTCTGACGTTACAGCGAAGAGGAAATGACTCAGACACACCATGGTTGAGAAACACTGCACTCTCCCATGGAGTTTTATTTTTTTTTTCCAAACACTTTTATTAAGTCAATACAGTGGAGGACTCCTGCAGAACTGGAGCGAGGCGGGGGGGGGGGGGACACACAGAATGACGTCTTCTCTTCAGCATCTTCAGTCAGTGTTGAAAAACCCACCCAAGCCCCGCCAAACACACACACACACACATACACATACACACACACATACACACACACACACGATATTCCTGGTTCTTTTAGCATTCCAAGAACTCCCCATTAATGCCAAATCCAAAACGTAAAATAAGAAAAAAAGAATACGTCGGGAAACAGCAAAGTTCAAGATGTTTAGCTTAATAATCTGAAGGATTACAATTGCCCTGATACGCAAGCAGACGATTTAGGGCAACTGCACATCCACGTACAAATGTGAAGCGAATTAGAGCAGAAAAATCATATAGTCTACGCTTTTTTTTTTTTTTTTTTTTTAATGCAAATAAACTTAAAGATCAACCTGGAGATCTTAACACTAAATACAGTTTAACAATTCTCCTGCCTACTTTGTTATCTCTCTGTAATAACCTATGAAAACTGTGTGTCTATGTAGGGAAAAGATTAAACTGCCCTCCAGAACCAGGACTCTCTGTGCACCTTTAGTTCAGACAGACAGACCTGTTTAGACACAAACGCATAAACAAGCATACATTCTCACTCACACACACAAAACGCTCTTGAAAGGAAGAACGGATGACTAGAACGGAATCACTCTGAATGTTGCTTTAGAAAACTGTGAATAAAATAA
Organism: Clarias gariepinus; assembly: GCF_024256425.1. Lineage (NCBI taxonomy): Eukaryota > Metazoa > Chordata > Actinopteri > Siluriformes > Clariidae > Clarias > Clarias gariepinus. Next base: position 17,680,019 of record NC_071127.1, on the reverse strand, counting down.
AATAAATGGCAAAGAACAAATCAAATAAAAGTATAACCACCTCATTTTTTTCTTTATCTTGCAATTTCGTGGCTGATCCATCTCCTCTGCAGGATTCCTGTAGTGATTTCTCTTCACTCTTCTTACTCGTGTCATCATTTTTTCGTCTGATTTGGCTCTCGTTACACACCGCCACAGCTGCTCCTCTTCGCAGCCCGTATCAAGACTGAAGCTCTTCCCATCATTCAAAAAGCAAAAAAATTGAGCACAGATCCTCAAGATGAACGAGACCACGGCGTGTCACAGTCACGTGTGAACAGTAGAAGGTTTGGGGTGGAATCTAACGAAGCCTAGAGGAAGGTCAGCATTGCGCATTTCTTCAGCAGGTAAACCCTGTACTTCTACGTGCTACAAGTTCAGTATCGTGGTGGCAGGAAAGGTCTTTTTGGCGGGAAGAAAGGACCCGCGGGTCTTGAAGGACCACCGAATGGAGCGGCGAGTCGCTTCCCTCTTTGGAAAGGTGGCTCGCCGTGATGAGAGACATGCGGCGGTGGAGGACGACGGAGCGGTCCCTGCGGTGGAAAGGGACCAGGACGTGGAGGGCGATAGTGATGTGGAGGATGAGGAGTCCTGTGCTCGAGGCGCGGACGTAACCTCGGTTCCGGATGATGCAGCGGTAAAGCTCTTTCTTCAGGAAAAAACGTGCGCGTATGAGATGAGACAGGGTGCTCAACGTTGTAAGGAGGAGGAGGAGAAGAAGAGCTGTTTGGGGGAGCATCACTGTGTGGATCCAAATAGGCGTCCTCAGAACTCGAAGCCTCGTGGTACCCTCGGACATGCCCCGGGGGGGTTGGCCGGGGCATACCAGGGTGGTGCTGATTGTGCACAGGGACTCTGGGACGATGGTTGAAGTCCCCAGGGCCGTTCTGGGGACCCGGACAAACTGGACGTGGCGCGACTGTGCCGCAATGCCGTGGCCCTGGGGCGTTCAAATGGGGATGGAAAGTCTCTTTTGCCGGGATCCGGTTGGGAAGACGCTCATCGTAATCATCGTGAGAGACAGGATTCGTTGAGCGATACGGCGGGACGTCGCCACTGGCCTGTACGTTGTCACCCATTTTTCCCAGCTCACTAGGATCTTTGACTCCGCCTACCACTGAGGGGAGGAAGTCTTGTGGAGGAGGTGGAAGCTGAGGGATCGGTGGAGGGGGAGGTAGTGGGTTGTTGAAGAAATTTGTCTGGTTGGTGTCGTGTCTACGTTCTTCAGATTGGTGCTGGTTTTCTTTATATGGTTCGGAGTTGGCACCAGAATGCTGGTTCTGATCGTGTCCACGCGGATCACGATACCAGCCATCGTTTGCCGAACTGGCACCGTCTGCTCCACCAACGGAGAATGGTGTCGTCAGGATCTCATTGTTCTTAGTAGTTTTCAGATTACTGTCTGTCATTGACGACGGCAACAAAGATTCAACAAGCTGAGACCGCCCTGTTACCCCTGAGCTTGGGAAGTCCTGTTTTAACGTAAAATCCCTCTGGTAACGATTTCCAGCTTGCTGCGACCCCGGACCATACTGCAAAGCATGCCTGTTCTGCTCCTGCCAGGAATTGTTAGTGTATGCGGACATGGGCAGTCCACCGCCCGCTCTAGGGACAGGACCAGCTGGTGCTGAAGTTGTTTGCGCAGGTCTTTCTTGATACGAGAGCGGTTGTGCTGCGGGCTCATCCATGACCTCGTCTTGCGTCGGTGTTGCGCCGGACTCATCCCTGACAGGAGTTCCCCCTAGGTTTTCTGTGCTCGCTAAGGGACTATCAACAGCTTTAGCGCCCCAGGGAAGAACAGGTGGGAAATTCATATTGAAGCCTTGCAACCCGGGATTCCCCTGAAGGAACCCATCGATTTTGGAGTCCAGTGTAGAGTTGACAGGCTTGTCTTTCTGTTCCGCTGCATCTTTTTGAGGATCCTTGGACTGCATAGTGCTGGGAGACTGAGAAGACTGGAGAGACACGGTCGTTTGAGGGGTAGAGGCTTGAACCACTTTGGGAGCAGGGGGCAGTGGATTGGTATTGGGAGACGCATGACTTTTGTAAGTGGGGTTTGGGGCTGTGTCCAAACTCAAGCCTGAAGGAGTTGAGTTCTGACTTGACAGGAAGGAAGACAGTCCTAAATGAGAGAAAACAGAGAGATTGTATTATAGCAAAGTCAACAATGCTCATGATTCTCTATTGTGAAGTGTTCTCTTGTACCTCATGAGATAAATCTAACTTCAAGACCTTATTATAGATTGTTTAAAGCGCTGTATAAACAATACTGAATTGATTGATGTTACAGTTAATCCTCACCAAACTGTTACTGAGTTAAATAAGTAAAATTCTCTGAGCATAAACTTGATGGCCACTAGCCCACATTCAAATAGTAGTGCATAATTCCCTCGTAATAACCAAGGAAAGATGAAAACAACAGCAAACAGCAAATAATACCTAGTCAATGTGTGTTTCAAAAGTTATACAAAATTCCTTTGTGCAGGTTCCTTTAAAAACTAACCAGCTTATTTGTAAATCTTTATAATGTTTACCAAAAATTTTTTAATGTTTGGGGAGGAAAGTCACTGGTTTACTGATTTGGTATTGCAACCAGCTTCTTAGAACAGCGCAAGAGGGCGTTAACGAGGCGGGGCTTATTTCTTTAGTCATCGCAGGGAATCACGCCCCGCGCGCGGGCAGGAACCCGTCATGGTGGCTGTAGGAGTAAAATTTTAGATCACACCGTAACTTTAGATGGCCTTTCTGTTCCATCAAATGCAACAGTGAAAGACCTTGGTGTGATTATTGATTCCAGCCTTTCATTTGAAGCACATGTAGATAATATTACCAGGATAGCATTCTTTCACCTCAGAAATATTGCCAGAATAAGAAATTTATTGTCGCTAAACGACGCAGAAAAACTAGTTCATGCTTTTATCACCTCTAGGTTGGACTATTGTAATGCCTTACTGTCTGGTTGTTCAGCTAGATGCATAAATAAGCTTCAGCTAGTCCAGAATGCAGCAGCGAGAGTCCTCACCAGAACCAGAAGATATGAGCACATCACCCCTATTTTATCTTCACTCCATTGGCTCCCTGTGAAATTTCGCATTGATTTTAAAATACTACTCTTGACATATAAAGCATTAAATGGTCTCGCGCCGCAGTACCTGAGCGAAATGCTAGTGTCTTACGATCCGCCACGCCTACTTCGATCAAAGGATGCAGGCTGCTTGTCAGTACCGCGTATTATGAAAAATACAGCTGGGGGCAGAGCTTTTTCTTATAAAGCCCCAAAGTTATGGAATAGTCTTCCAAATAGTGTTCGGGACTCAGACACAGTCTCAGTGTTTAAGTCCAGGCTAAAAACCTATTTATTTAGCCAAGCATTTTTATAAATAGATTTGCCATAGGTAAAGGAGCAGATCTGGGGGACTCATGGACGTAGAGTATTATGGTGAACTGGTATGTTTGGATGCTGTCTTCCTCACTCTCATTGATCACTCAGGTTTGCTGACGGTGAGGTGATTGTTTGCTTTACATCTCAGGAAGCCCTCATGTTTGTGTTTCCTTCTGGCTCTCCCTTTTAGTTATGCTGTCATAGTTAGTCCTGCCGGAGTCTCTGCTTGCACTCTACAGTTAATATACATTCACATTATACATTGTGTGACTGTGACCATACCTAACTGCCATCTCTCCTCTTCTTCTCTTTCCCCCCCTCTTTCTTTTTCCTCTCTCCTCCTGTCCCCCCCTTTCACTCTTTCTCTCTCTCTCTGTCGAGCTACACATGTCGTTCCTGAGCTGCCAGTGATCCAGACTCCCTCTGCCCTCCGGACCTGTCTGACCCATCCTGGTGCCCCGCTTCTGGCTGAAGATCTCGTCACATGGATGCCCCGTGTGTCTCTCTGGGATGCGTCTGGTGTCTGGGAATGATTCTCTCTAACTAGAAAATGGTTCTGGCCTTGACTGGTGTTGGCAACTGTTTCTCTGGGGACTTGACAGTTCGATAGTTCATGACTGGAACTTCTTACAAGTCTACCTGGGTCTTCAATAACTACCTGGACTCCATATTAACATCAATTAACATCAGCTATTATAGCTGAACTGCCTCCCACCCTACACACTGTATAAATGCAGATCATTTACTGCTTTCTGTTTCACCCAAATGAGGATGGGTTCCCTGTTGAGTCTGGTTCCTCTCAAGGTTTCTTCCTATTACCATCTCAGGGAGTTTTTCCTTGCCACTGTCGCCCTCGGCTTGCTCACCAGGGACAAACTGACCATTTTGATTCATACAAATTCACATTTCATACAAACTTAAATAATTCTTTAGACTATGTAAAGCTGCTTTGCGGCAATGAAAATTGCTAAAAGCGCTATACAAATAAAATTGAATTGAATTGTTTGAAAGGGAGTACACATTACTGTACCCGTTACAGTAACCACAAAGTTTTTCACAAGCTTTACAAAAGACTCAGTCTCATACCCTGAAAGCCAATCCCTTGTGCTTGGGTTTTAGACAGGACGTTTAGCAGGGTGCCAGGGTTAATGTCCACCCTGGATAGTATTTTGGCCAGAGAGTTAGATGCAGGAGCTGCTGGTGAAGAAGACACTGGTGGGCTTTTCATCGTTGAACTTGTTGAGGGAAGAGTATTCGAAGTACTGGTGGAGGGCCGACTTGCTGGGTTGACTCCTGTACCTAGAATGTAGGGAGGGAAAGAAAAAAAAAATGTATAAAATGCGTAACTGCAGAGGCAATATATGGTTATTACCATGGTTTAAGTGAGTCAGTATTTTGAGTCAGTGACATGTAGTCACAATGTTATAATATACAGTACAAACGTGCGCGAATGTTGATGCACGCCTACCGAGACGATTACCCACAATCCTGCACCGTGCAAAAAAGAAAAACCATACTATAGGATGCACATGTGATGATGGTCTTACCGGTGTTCTTCATAGCGTTTGTGAGTGTGCTAATAATAGAGCTGATTTTGCCCAGATCCACACCAGCCAGGTTAATGGGAAGCGACCCTGTTGTCGGGGTTGTGGCCGGCGCTGGGGTTGTAGTTCCGTTCTCCGGGGCAGCCTGACTAGCTTGAGGTGGTTCGGTGACACTAGGAGCCAGAGTCTGACTGGAGACACTGGCAGGACCGGGCTGCTCTTTCCTTTCCTCGACTTTGCAATTAAAAAACAGTAAAACAAAAAAGTTTGTCATATGTTTTTTACAATAAATTGCACATGATGCTATGCAATACAATACTCTTTCCTCTTACCTATAATGGCCGGTTCCACTAACTCCTCAACATCTGAGAGGTCCATGTCCTCTACATCCCGATTGTCTTTGTCCCCAGGAGAGGAAAGAGGACTAGGGACATCACAAAGGGCGATCATGTCGTCATCCAGTGCCTGCCCGTCCAGCTCTGGGTCTGGGGAATTGGTCTGCGTTAAACCGTGGAAAGGTGACTCGGAACCCGTGGGGGATGGAGCGTCCTCCGAAGGAGAAGGGATTGGCGAGTCGTCTGGATCAGGTAAGGAAGATTTGATTGCGTCCAGTTTCTTCTTAAGATGTAAGACTCTGTTGGCGAAAGTCTGATAGGCCTAAGAAAAAGGAAAATTTCTTTAGAGGGAACGTGCTGACCCTAACCCTAAACTTACAAGTTCCTGTTCAGCAAGCACGTTCGTAAGTCAGATTTGTTCTCAAGTACGACAAAGTGAATTTATACGCCTTTAACAGGAATATACGATGTAAAGGATACCAATCCACTTGACTAAATTCCTGTTCCGTTTCCCAACACTGCCACCATGTGGCCATAAATCAAAACTGTGCCTAAGGAAATCAATCTCACACGTCAAATGTGACAATGTTGTGCGAGGGGGAATCCTGAATGCCAATTTGTGTAAGCGTTGTTTTCCACTGTACTGGACTGTGAACTCTGTTCTGATTTTCCGAAAATAGGATTATTCACCATCAGGACAGCTTTAAAGGACGGACATTTTCCATTATTGTGTTCCCCGGACTAATTCATTTCTTGCGCACCCCCACACGCTGACACACACATACAGTATACCAGACATTTTATACATTCACTTACACACTGAAATTATTGCATATAATTGTAAATATTGGAATCTAGTCTATTTTCTTTGGACAATACACATGAGCTACGTCCGCGATTGGACCGGAAGTAAAACCGTGGTCTGTTCATGTCTGAGAAAAATTCGTAATTTGAAATGTTGGTAAGTCGGGGACTACCTGTACAAACTATACAAACAATGGGACTTACATTGGTAACAATCTTGACCTCTTTGTACTGCATCTCATAGAAAATGTCGGCGTTCTCCAGAGCCTCGATCAGTGCAGGTCCCTTTTTGACCTCTCTGTCTAGGAAGGCCACAAAGTCCTGCAGTTTTGCACTGCCGTCTTCAAAATCTTTAGAAAACCGTTTGCCACCTGCTTTATCTAAATAAACAAATGAGGGAAAGAAGAAGATTATGATTTAATTCCATATTAAGTCATGCAGAACATTCAATGTATAAGTATCACAAAGTTACTACAGAGTAAACATGATGCATTAATAACGTATGACTGCATCAACGCCCATGTGCACGCAGGACCAACCTTTGAGTTTCTTCAGAGCGACTGTGCTGCAGACGTCCACCCTCATCGCAGCTAGCTGCTTCTCCCTGAGCTCAACCTCATCCATGGAGCTCCTGTACTTGTTGAGGTGCTCAATAATTGCTGAGGGCTGCACCAAAAGGAAACGTCAGGCAGTGCGTACACTACAGCGCTACACGAAATATGGCATTTTAATTACATGATGTTAATTTGCAACATAGTAAAAGACACTCACCACAAACTCAGCAACTATCTTGGATCTTAAAGCAGCCTTCTGGTTGACAGGAGCTGAAACTAAAATTTTGATGCATGTTACTCATCTGAATACATCTGTTTTGTCACGCAACTTAAAAACGGTGTAGAGTGAAGAACACAGTGCCATCTACAACTACTGTGCAGTTCTTTAAAGTACACAAGACTTGACTGTCAACCACAAACCTTTATTAAATCACCAAATAATTCCTATATAAAACACATTTATTGATTGGAAAAATACAGATAAATACAGTTAAACCTCGGATTGTAAGCATAATTCATTCCGTGCTTGTATATCAATGCACTCAAATATCAATGTATCTCAAAGCGAATTTCGCCCCATAAGAGATAACAGAAACTCAGACGATTCGTTCCACAACCCAAAAATATTAATATAAAAACTAATTATTACAAAATATGAAGTAATAACAAAAATTTCCCTTTAAAAAGAATCGTGGCTGGTGTAAGGGAGACCAGAGAGAGGAGAGGAGGAGAAAGATGGGGGTTTATTGTGTAGGATGACTTTCTCACACACAAACTGAAATCATCTTTTTGTGTGACTTTAACAAGGTGCCTCTCTCTTATGACACTTGTGCTATTGCCTTGTTTTGAGGATTTTGAGAAAAATGTGACGTTGCGTTGACGCAAAACAGGTTAATCTTCCACACTGCTAGAGTCTTTTTAACCTTTTTTTATTTATGCAACCTGTTGTTGCGGTACAGTTACTAAAGAACAGTCACTACACTTGGACACAAAATATAATAAAAAAAAATACTTTACACACGCGCACACACATGTGGTCACAATGTTATAATATACAGTACAAACGAGACCTCGTTCGTTTATCTGTTTTACCACATTCAGGTTGTCCACTAGTAACGGACAGACCTTACCTTTGTGGAACCTATGGTGAAAGACAGTTACCTGGGGGTTCTTCTCGCTGGACGAGACCATCTTTTAGCTGGTTAATAAGCTCCTCAGAGTAAACGTTTCTCTCTTCCCAGATGGACAGAATCCTGTCCACTGATTTACGCACCTTGGAGTCTTTCCCAATACTGCAGAGAGAACAAGACGGAGAGACCGTAAGAAAGAGACAGCACACAATCAGCATACAAGATAATTAGAAACATCTTTCAAAGCTTTAGTCGAAGGTTCGGAAAAGTTCTCACCTGACGAGCTTCACAGCTTCGGGCAGAACGTCCGTGAAGGTGGTGCGGTAGACAATGGCGTTTCTCCTCTTGCAGTTCTGAATGACATCATTGGCCAGGTAGAAGAGATTGAGCCTGTGAGAAGGATCGGCTGAAAACGGAAAAAAAAGGAAAATCCAGTTTAGAAAATTCACACTCATTTATATGTTTCAGATTTGAGGACACTTCCATTAGATTCAAGAATCTTAAACATTTTGGTTATGAATCTTATACGATACCATAGTCATAGTAGTTAAAATAAAATGATTCTTAGACCATTTTCCCGCACAAGCTATCATTTTTACAGAAGATGCTTAGATATGGAATAAAATGCCCCCTTGTGGTAAAAAAACAGTAAATCAGGAGAAAATAGGGAAAAACATGCTTTGTATTAGGGCTGCAACTAACGATTATTTTGATAATCGATTAGTTGGGCGATTATGTTTTCGATTAATCGGATAAAACCTAACCGCTTCTTTCATTTGATATTTGCTATTTAAAAAAAAAAAACATTAATTAGGGTATTATTTATTTATAAAGATAAACATTTAAAAATGCAAAAGCCACATATAGAGTTTAATAATCTTTAATTTTGACATTTTAAACCTTAAATGAAATGTAGTATATAATATATACAATATATATATATATACATACACACACACACGCACGCACGCACGCACATAGTACATATATATATATATTAGTGCTGTCAAAATTAGTGCGTTAACGCATGCGATTAATTTAAAATATTTAACGCATTAAAAAAATTTAACGCAATTAACGCGGTTGCAGTTTTTTTTTTTTTTCTGTTGTGGCCGACGTGTGTTCAACGTGCAAAGAAGTATGGATAAGACCAAGGAAGGACTTTTAGACGGAAAGTTTCAGTATAAAACTCTGCCGGATGGTTCTGTGGATAAAACAAAAGTAATCTGTACATTTTGCAAAGCCGAATTTAAATACCACAGAAGTAATTCGTCTTTGACATATCACTTAAAAGCAAAACACCCCACCGAAACAAACTCTACAGGGCCTAGCCAATGTAAATTGCATTGATTGTTTTAAAATTCAAATGACACAAATGGCACATACCTGTGTTTTTATTTCTGTAATAAATATGGCTTTCAAGCCAACAGTTAATTTGGAGAATATTGATGGTTTATTGCAGGTATGTTGTTTACATGAGAAAATCTGTGTTACAAGTTAAACAAAAATCAATCATATTTGAATTTAAATAGTTTTATTGTCTTGAGTTTACATTAATTATTTACATTTACATATCCAAAAAGTTTCAGTCTTTTAATTGTGATTAATCGCGATTAATTGCAAAAAATTGTGCGATTAATTAGTTAATTTTTTTAATCGATTGACAGCACTAATATATATATATATATAGTTTAAAAAATACACTGATATATTCAGTTGTTAAGATATAAACAGCTAAAATAATTTAATTTTGTATAATAAAATGATGTATGCATAAGTAAAACCACAGTAAATTGCAAGTTAACTTTGTAGTGGACTATTAAAAAAACTGTAGAAATGCAAAAAGCTAATAGTCACAAATATACTGTTATTTGCATTCGCTGAAAACCACAACAATCACTAAATGTAATAATCTACTGTTATTCACACCGTGTAAATTAAGATAATCTAAAGTAGCCCCATTTAACTAATCACTATTGCTCATGAGGTGATTGCGCAATGTGATGTTAGCGAGTAGCACGTGAACAGATCTAGCGCGACTGTGCCGAAGTTAGCAAACAGTGTAAACAAAAGCACTTAAACAATACAACTTTTACAAGATGGAGATACAGTTTTTACTGACCCTGCTGACGTTTCGCCATCTGTAACACCAACACGTTTTCAGTTTAAGTGTTCGTGCATGACATGCCATGAAAGCTCGGTCTTACATAGCGTGCAGGTTACCGTCTTATTAGAGGCGTTTAATGTAAATTGCTATCAAACCTTGGAGGACTCGGGGCGCGCTTATTCCTGCAGATGCTTCTGGGCTCAGCGAGCGGCTGTGTATCTGTGTGTATTTGTGCATCTTGTGGTCGCGCGCCTCAGTGACGTGAGCAGCCCAACTAATCGATAACGGCATTCGTTGACAACGAATTTCATTATCGTTAATTATCGATTTTATCGATTAGTTGTTGCAGCCCTACTTTGTATATTGTACAAGTTTACTTTCAAATGTTTAAAGGATAAGTCTGCTCTTTAAATTACTGTAATCTTCGAGTTATCATCAAAGACGTTCTGGTATTTTAATGACTGAGAAAACATAAGATACATTTCATAAGAAACATAGGGTTCCTTTCACTTTTTTCTTCTTTTCTTACAGTGTATTACATCATTCTACAAAAATAAAAAAATAAAAAATATGCAAACATCTGCAATCAAACCAGTCCCATCAGCAATCAGCAGCAGCTGTTTGTTACTCGAGTGTGACTTTTCTTAACCCTTCACTGCTCAGCTGTACAATAAATATGAATGAATTGTTGCCGCAGATCTAATACACAATTCAATATTGTTGATATTAAGTTTTTTATTCTTTTTTATTACTCTTAGGAATTTTGCATATATCTAAGAGTAATAAATATTAGATATAGCCTTGTGTAGTTCAGTGTTGTTTTATTTAGCACCATATTTCTCGAGAAGTGTTGTTTTGTTTCACTATGTGCTGTTCTGGTTGTATACGGTTGAAACGACAACAACAGACACTTTGACCCAAAACATGTTTAAAAAGCAGAATTGATAAAAAAAAAAAAAAAAAAAAGGCTAACCCTAATCCTGCAATGGGCAGCTCAAATGCTTTCTAGTAACGATAAAGTCAGGGGAACAGCTCTCAAAAGTTTGGCATTGTTGTTGTGCTTACCAATAGCATTGCTGTGAAAGTAGAGACGTACATGGACATACATAGTGATGTAATGATGTGAATCTTTGGCACATAAAAAAACAGAGCAAGTTCTATGGAGATATGATCTAGCACATGATCCTGGTTAACTTTGGTGGAAATTCAAATTCAAGTTTTATTTGTCACGTACATGGTCGTACACAGTATATGACATAAAATATATATGAAATAGTATATGAAGTAAAATGCTTATACAACCGCAAATTTTTTTTACAAATATAAAAATAAAATAAAAAAAGAGTTTTCAATAAGAATATAAAGTATGGAATAAAATTTAAAAAAAATTCCAAGTTAGAAATATTTAAACCATTTCCAGTCATGAGCAAGACAATGTGAAGAATAATTTACAAAGTCTTAGTTCAAAGTTTAAATGACCATCTGTGATTGTTAAGCGTGATGAAGCATCATCACATGTATTTGTTTGGAATTACGCCTAGACCGGGCCAATGGCATGACCGAGAGACCTCCATGAAATACTAACAGACGCCTGAACTCACACAAAGACAACCGAAGTAGGTTTTAGGTCTGTAACAAACAGTGCATGTACCGTAACCATGCTATCTATGGAAACTTTGCCGCTGCTAATTCTGAAGTCTGTCGGCCAGGAAACTCAGTAAAGACGAGAAACGGCTATAAATAACGAGCGAACGGAAGTTCTTAACAGACTTGGGTGGATGCAAAAAGGAAACGCGCATCATCAGCACCCGACCTTTTAGAGCAAAAAGGGAAATAAATTATACATGACAGGAGTGAGATCTACTTATTACATTTATTTAGATCATTTCTGACTGTGCGGTTTGGCCCTGAGGCTGATAAGGCAATCTTATTGTTGATTTCACACAGCAAAGAATAACGTTCTTTATTTGGATCAGTGACATGCCGCATGTAATGTTCAAAAAAAAAAAAAAAACAAAAAAAAAAACCCTACATAAATAAAATATAAAAATAATTTGTCCAAACGTAACTTTTATGAGCTTTGTGTCACTCAGTGTTAGTAAAATGTCTCTGACTAAATGCCTTTTTCTCGCTACTTTTAAACAGTTAGGACACCGATGGAGCTATCCTACATCTTGGTGCAAATACCTAGGAGTAATAAATAGCTTTTACTCCTACTCCTAAAATTAGGACCAAAATAGCGTCATTCTGAGAATTTTTAAGCCACTTGGAGGGATTTTTCCACTCTGAGACACTTAGTTAATACGGGCCCTGATATTAACCTGTCGCCTCAGCATGCTTCACTAACCAACAAACTACCGTTGTGTCTCAGATAACGTACTCTGGACCACTATTGAGCACAATCACTAAGCAGCTTTTCTACCGCAGGTACTGCTTAAACTTTTTGTCAAAAAACCTTCAATTATAACAAACAGTCTGACCGATTTAAAGAGTAACAGAGTTTATCAGGATGGTTAATGTGACATTCTTACAGTTCACACGATGGAATGTTTTGGCTTCGACACATATTTCAGTACTAGATGTTGTCATGAGCTGCATGCGCAGGCGAGTCACGTCACGTTTTGAGTTTTAAGTTGGACATTAGACTAATGAAAATCCATTTCATTCACACACCCTCAAGGTCGAAGCTTATTTCAGGTCATGTCTTGTGAAATGTACTGATCGGGAGTGCACATTGTAGGTGTAGGAGATTTACAGATATGCAAAACAATAAAAAAAAAAAGAAAACTACAACCCCCACTGATGTACTTGACTTTCACTTCATCAGGTTTATTTTGTGACCAAAACCCATGTACAGCGAGTAACGCAATCCGAGTGTTCCGCAAGACAAACAATATATATATATATATATATATATATATATATATATATATATATATATATATATATATATATATAATTTCTTTTTTTTTTTTTTTTTACTTGGAAAACGAACAAGTCTTGGTTTACAAGTACCGCGTATAATGTATCATGCATGTGTTTCTTGTTTTGATGCCAAGCATCACATGATCACACCTTAGCAAACGTTTTTTCTCTCTCTCGTGTTTTCTCTCACACTGCAGAATTGTGGGTAATTGACTCCCCTGCTGGATCTTAGTGCCTAATTCCTCCTCTCCTCTTACCTTAACACACAGCGCCTGCACGCATAAACAAACACTTATCTGTTGCAATTTATTTTTACTTTTTTATTTTTTATTATTTTTATGTATTTATTTTTTGAGCTTCCATTATTTCTTATGGGGAAATTCGCTTTGGTTCACAAGTCTTGAAATACCAACCCACTTCAAAACCCACTGCTCGTAATCCAAGGTTCCACTGTAGTTAAAACCCAAAAAAACTCCAAAGCATGAATTCTTAAGAAAACAGAGGCAGAGCTTTAATCTAAGAACACTGAACAGTCACTAATCAATTTACATTTAGCGAAATGCAACATTGTAGCTGTGTATTGATTTGATAGAGTTGCTGTTGCTGGCTGCAAAATGAAAGGGAGCGATAAAAATAGCGAGCCAAGACAAGAAAAAAGCAACAAGAGAAAACAACAGAAATTGTCAGTAAAGGCCTATTTTATGCCTGAGCTGTAGATTTTAAAACTTTTTGTTCTGAAAGTTAAGTTGCACAACTTCGTGTTTTTGTAAAATTATTTATTTTAATGTGTGCGTTATGCGCTAAAATCCCCCCTGCCACGGAGCTGTTTTCCGCTGTATTAGACTGTGAACTTCTCCATCAAGATAGCTTTAAAGGACAGTCTTTTTTTTTTTATATCGTGCTCTCAGACTGATTTATTGAAAATGGTGAGGTTGACTTATTTCTCCCACACACACGATATACCGGACTTTAGACATTTTATACATTCACTTACACTTAAAAAATAATGTACATAATTGTAAATATTGGGATCTGATGCACTGCAGTGTCTATTTTTTGTACAATACACAAGCTACTTCCATGATTTTTTTAGAAGGAATAAAAAAAATTGTTGACCATCAACGTCTACAGAGAATTTTATTATGAAAAATGATCAGATCGTCTCTTATTCGCATCTGTGCGTATCTCTTTCCCACACTTCTCTCTTTAGCAGTTTTGATGCCTGACAAAATTAGGCTAATGTCACAAGCTGACTCTAGAGAAGCTGGAGAGGTTCTTTGAAAAATGAGATGACAGATGAGACTCAGACTGAAAACAAAAAGAAAGCTGCAATTAAAAAGACAAATGCTGAGAGTCCTACCTAAATTATGGCTTTATATCTCAACAAGGGGAAAAAAAAGGGGGGAAAAAAAACAGTTGAAGCCAAAAGAAAAGTTGAAAAGAAAAGCCAGTGCAGCACAAACCACAGAAAAAGCCAAACACCAGTCATAATGAAAAGTGCACATCAGTCTGTCGTGTCCAATCCAATTTAAATCCAAATTCCACAGATCTTAAACCATCAAAACCCACAGGATCCACTGCTAACATCCCTGTGCCAGACACCACAGCGCCCCCCAGAGGTCTTGTCGAGTCACACCCGAAGGATGTTAAGGCTGAGTGATGTGTATTTGTTTAAATTGCGGTTAATTATCAGATTAGCGTTAAAAATAAAACGTGTGCAAAAACACTGATCTACAACATCTAGTGATTTCACACACCAACCTGCAATTGCTTCATTTATTAGCTATTATTTGCACAAGAACTCTTTTCAATGTTTGCTGCGACTTGAACTAGAAATGTTTAACACTTCATGCTGTCTTTTGTATAGTACCAGGATAATTTTATTTTATGGTGGCAATTTGTTTTCTCTCAGCTGGTCAGCTAGTCAGGTGTCTTAGTTAGCTAGTTAGTTTTGTTAAATCTATGTCCTGGAGGAACGCTGGTTTGTTTCACTGTGTAGTGAACTGTACGTGTGTGAATTGACTTGACTTGAATAACTGCATATGATTTTTGTCTCCATAATCCTACCTGGGTCAAACTTACTACAATAACTGAAAATGTACTTGTACAGTTAGTGTCTTAGTGTCTTAGTACAGTTGTGACTACCACCGTCTAGATGAGAACATGGAAACGCAGAACGAAATTATTACTGAAATTTAATTCGCATTTTCTCCAGAACTGCACGAGGTCACAGGACTCGCTACTGTTCGAACAAATCTCACAAGCGTTCCAAGATTACTGGACAGAGTAAAAACCTTGTTTAACCTGGAGAGAGCGCGTGCATCATCGGCACAGAACAGGCCACATGTGACGCTAATCAGGCGACTACCGGTCACGGCTGCTTGATCTGTGCAACTTAGATTACTCTTTACTATTCAAGTTTTGTCCAAAGTCTTATAAATGATCAGTGAACTACTGATCAGTGAATTCTAGCTTCCATGTGGCGCAACAGAAACGCATTTTTATGCCGTTATGTTATCAAAAATCTTGCACATTAAAAGTTTCCGGTGTACCTTTTTCTCCAAACCCTGTGAGTGATTTTGTCTATTTTCATCCCCTAAAGCATATTTATGTGCTCTCTCTCTCCACTTTTATTAAAATTATTATTATTTTTTTTAAAATCATGTAAATCGGAGATGCACCAATTGCAATTTTCTTGGGCGAATTCGATTGTACTTTTCTTTCCTTTTTTTTATGTGGCCGATCTCATTTTTCTTTCCTTTTAAAAAACTATAAATGACAGGAGACTGGGGCAAAAATGATAATCACAATTATTAGATCACTACTGACTTCGGAAACATTGTGTATTTATTTATTTACAACTTGAAAAAAAAAGCCACCTGGTGTTTTTGACAGTGGTAATAACCATCAGCAACCTACTCATTACACACGCTTACACCAGTCTCTAATCCTGCTCACTCACTGTTGCGTTTTGAGGCTTTGAAGGCGTTTGAAGAGGTAAAACGTTGCTGTTCCTTTATAATCCTACAGGTCGCGCACTCTAAACTATTTACAATTACAATTTTTATTACGTTGGCTGATAGATACGAGCGTCTCAGTTTAAATGTTAAACTCTTGTATTTGATGTTAGTTTGTAGTGTTTAAATTCTGCGTTCGATTTTCAAGTGAGAAAAAAAAAAGTACTTAATAATGAATTTGTATAATTACTCGTAAAATGTTTTAAAAGGTTTAGAATTGTAATCGGGATATTTTTAAAAAATCATGAAACTTGTAGAATCTTAATTTTATTCCCAGCCCTACAAAATTAATAGATTCATATCTAGAATACGCTTTTTTTTTTTAATATATATATATATATATATATATATATATATATATATATATATATATATATATATATATATATATACACATTTACAGCGTCCAGCAGACAGCATTATTAAGAGGGACTTGCAGAGGAGCTTTGAAGTCTTAATCTCCTCACTCTGTCACCATCAGGGACAAAAAGCTCCACCTCCACATTTGCTAAAAATCACTCACTCATCGTCTATACCGCTAAATCCTGTGTATAGGGTCGCGGGAAGCCTGGAGCCTATCCCAGAAGACTTGGGGTATAAGGTAGGGTACTGTAAATTCTGGACAGGGTGCCAAACCATCAAAGTGCGCGCACACATATACACGAGACCCCAAGGGGGGAATCAAACCCGGACCCTGGAGTTGCGAGGCGACATTGCTATCCACACCAAGCCTTGGTTAAAACCAGTGGCTTTATATTATCGTCATTAACTACAGAATATATGAGACAATCAAAAAAATTAAACAGAGCTAATTTGAACATGCCAAAAAATAAAAATAAAAAAAACATGCTTGACCCATTATATTACACACCAAAACAATTAAACAACTTAGCTAGAGGTAAGGATCTCGTCAAGTGGTAATGGGTGTTATCAGTTATCAGTAAGCAGACGACTCCACCGTATTGCTACAGGACAAGCTTGCCATAAGTAAAACTTTCGGTTTTACTTTCAAACCTTTCAGCTTTCCCATGCCACGACAGTTGGCTTTGGTCAAGTCTTTTCAAAACTCTACACACCTGCAGTAGTTACAACGTGCACCTTTTACTTTTCATTTTGCTTCACAGTAACGATGTTGAACTACATAAATGTTAAAGCACCAGAGCTCGATCTGAAGCTCGATCACGCACTGTTTGCATACACACAGTCCTAGTCCTAATCATCTATTCCAAATAAAACTAAAGGATATTTTGCAGTCTCGTTTTTGTTAGTTATCGTTAGTTACTTACAACTGTGCTGCTGAAATCCTACAAGTGAAACAGGATGTCAAATTAATCCAAAGGCTATACACAGTTTAAGCAAGAGTTTTATTTTTTATGGCCTTTCTTGCAGGTCATGAGCTTTACCAGGTTATTGACTGGATCTTCAGGTGCTTAAGTAAATCTATATAAACTTTAAATAAGTTTTGAATATTATTTCTCCTTACTTTAACAAACCAAATGGAGCCTTGTTCGATAGCACCTTAAATCTCTCGTCACTGAAATCCTCCATTTTTCTTAGCACGAAATGTTGATGAGTGTTGTGTTGTATTGGGATAAACGTTAGATGAATTCCAATTTGAGCTCACGTTGCAATAAAAATCTAATCCGTATCACATTAAAGACACAAATGGAAAGATACCGTGTGGTTTACCATGAAAAGGAAAAGGAAAAAAGATCTGAGTCACATCTGAGAAACAAATCAGATTCGTCAGTGTGAACGCAGCCTAAGAGCCCCACCACAGGATCGGTCCACAAGTGTTTGTAAGATATGTTTATACTATTTTAGATTCCTGTTTTAATTACTAACGCAAAAATTCCGTTATTTGTATATGGGTATTATTTTACCCATATTTTATACTAGAAATTATCATGTTTTTTAAAAAATAACTTAATAATTTGTACTTTACTCCATATAGGTTAATTTTTTATTTTTTACATCATTAAACCATTTCTAAAACTGAGAAAAAAAAGGCGTCTGTGAATTGGACCTTTAATGGCGTTTTATGAGCGTCAGTGTAGGAAAAAGAGCTTCAGGAACACAATACAAACTACTTACACATGCACAAACATCATCAGCAAGACACTATCGGTTTGGTTTACACACACATTTAAACACAATTTTACTTAAAGATAAAAAGAATTACAATTAAAACTAGACCAATTGTCTTCTTTTTTTCTTCAACAAATTCTTTGAGAAAAAAAACAAAAAACATGAAATTCTGACTGAGAGGACAAAGTAAACATCAGAATAATTTCTTTTAATGTCTAAGACGAGGCGACGCTCGATGTATGATCACTATTTCTATCAAGACACAAATTTCCCGAGCGGCACATTCTGCATTTTTTTTTTTTATCACTTAAAACCTGATCTGTGATCAGGTGGTGGACTTTTGGGACATTTTGAAAAGAAAAACAAAAAAAGTATACAGAAGCCCCGCCCCCTTTACCCCAAGTTTTCACACACAGCTCTCTCGGTTTCTGTCACAGGAAATAGAGAATATTTTAAGTTTTGAGTAATGTAGAAAAGTCCATCAGCAGTGCACAAATTTCTTAACTTTTTCCTCAACAAAAAGAGAAACATCAGTAACAATCAAAAATTTATTCATTATTCATTGATCTATCAATAGCTGTTTTATTTAAACACTACTATAGACACAATCCAGTACTTCCCCACATGGTAATTTATTAGTGGAGACCTATAACAGTATCGACACACCAACCTGCACATATTCATCTTTTATAAAAGTTTTATGGGAAACTTCTGGTTCACTAAAGCCAAAAATATTTAGGAGCTAAAACGTGACACTTTAGATAACGTAAACAGGTGAAGGCATGTATGTATTAACACTGATTACAACAGAAATCCTGGATACTAGAAATTCAGAGAGTTTTCACATTACGACCCCTCAATCACAAAGTCTGGTTCGTTTTGATCAGTGAGAACACAATCGTTCCGCGCTCAGTAAGCAAAGCCTTCATAACACTACATTTATGAGTTAAACATGAACTGTAGAATATGGCCTGAGAAATATAACTTGTCTATGCGCCTTTTAATCACATAAATATCGGTATCTGGTGCACTGGTACAATATACGTAAGCTACTTTTTTTGATTTTTGATTTTTTGATTTTTGTGATTTTTTTGCATCTACGAATGTTTGTAGACTTGCGGTCTGTTTACATCTGCGGAACTTTGTAACTCGAATGTTCGTAAGTCGGGTAATACCTGTACTAAACATTATTTAAATGGAAAAAACACTACAGAAATAAATGTAGTCACTTCTTTTGTTTAGCAACTCACTTAATAAACTGCTCGTCAATTAAAAAATTGCAAATTACAGTCACTGTCTATCATTACAGGGCATGAGGATACAGTTATGGTGCAGCAATGATGGCGCTTAAGGATAGACAGGGCAGTTGAATGATCTGAAAGTTGTAATTAAATGCAGCCCCGCTGTACCATAAGATGCGCTCATGCTGGCAGATAGCCGCAGGAAATGAGAGACTATCACAGGATTTTTATGGAATAAAATAAAATGCATTATTTGCAGGAGACAGATGCGACAGGTGATGGTCAGGATGGAAAAAACTAAATCGTGGCAGTGGCACTGAAGAAAAGACAGGAGGCAGAGCTGGAGATATTGAGGTTCTCTTTGGGAGTGACTCAGCACTTAGATACCCAAATGTAAGTTTGTCTTTTTATGTAAATCCCTAATGTGTAATTAAAATTATGGCCAGTTTCCCTGTTGACAAGTTTATACAAGTTGAAAAGTTAAAGGAAGTAAAGAAATACAGAAAGAAAGTAAGCCAGCCAAAAACGTACCAAACAATGAACTTAAAGAAAATGTCATTAAAAGTGTGATTTTTTTTTTTACTTATTCTGGACTTACAGTAAATTCCCTCTAATTTCACCTTAACTATATCATGTACAGACTATTGTTCTATTCATACACAAAAAACAACAAGCAAAAACAAGGTTCATGTGTAAAGCTTCAACATTCGAGTCAGATAAACATGCTGGGATTTCTCTTTCCTGTCGTCTTTAATAAAGCACAGAACTGTGAGACCTGCAGTTTTTAAACCCATTATTAAATCAAAATAGAGCTGTATTGACATTTATCATAACTAGACCACCCCAACAATGTCAGCAGGAATACCTTCACCTCTTATCTGTCTAATACGAACACTACAATATAATCTACTCTGAAGCTTCCTAAAATCCAGAGTTTCTGTTTTTATCTGCTTAAAGCACATAGAGCATCTTATTCATATTCATAAAGTGCAATATGAGAATGTTATAATACTATAGTAGCGTGATATTAGATTAATAATAGTAAACAGTATATGTTGCATAAATGTATAAAGTAAAAACGTACAAGTATAATAAAAATAACAGCATGACATGTCATACTGTATACTGTATCATCACATCATATACTGTGTATGGTTGTGTATGTAATGAATGAAAATTTAAATTTTAATTTAAATATCTGTAACAGACATAACAGAAAAAAAGACTGTTATTAATTCCAAACTGCCTTTCCTCAAAGTGCTGCGTGTATAAAAAGTATAAAACATCACCTAAACTAATCGAAGATCATAAACACCTGAATATAAAAACAACAAACTGAAATCAGTTAAGGAACGTTCTAGAGCTTTTCACCCACAAAACCCACAGCTAGTGATGAGAATCATTAGTTACCTATTCAATTAAATTGCTATTTTTTTAATTATCCCAATTCAATATAGCTTTTTTTTTTGGGGGGGGGGGGGGGGACCACTGAGAAGGTTGTGCCATTGGTACAGAATCAGTTATATACGAGCTGAAAAACAGCTAATTCCAGTCACTTTCTGATTGATGAGCACATCACTATTATAAAACTAATACATAATTAAATAAAAAAAAAAAAAAAAAGAAGGAGTCAATGGCGCGATACACATCACTAAGGTCTCACTAATAATTATGTTTGCTTACAGGACAGCTTCTTAAACCTGAAACAATATGGCAGACTCACTGACATACAACTGACAAAAGACGCACTTACATATTGATGTCACAATGCTTTTCACCACCACTCCAATACACTTCTAGTGGTTTTGTACAAGACGAATTTTTAAAAAGTCCATCTCTCATCAATAACACGGATTCTAACATGCATCTTCCCTGTGAACGCACTTTGCAAAGTAACTGCTTATTCTTTAAAAAGTGTATAAATATCACACTGTTGCGATTTAAGGCTAATTTAGGAAAACTGAAAAACAGAAACTGGCCATGTTTCGATACAAAAAACAACAACAATATTTATCTGTTTGAACAGCCACAAAATATAAGGGTCCCTGGAGAGACACTACTGATGGAGGGAAAACTAAAGCACTTTTCTTTTGGCAGCTTTGGTTTTTGCGACACTTTGAGGCAACATTGATTACATAAACACATCAGCTTTCATGGAGAGTGCTTCAATCCCTAAAAATCTGAACACCATTGTATGTGTGTAATGCTCTGAACTGAAATTTAAAGGCTCACCACAGGCTGCGCGCGCACACACACACACGAGCTTCTCAGGAGAAAACATTTGTGTCTGACCTCAAAACAACAAGACAGCAAGTGTGTATTAGAGTGTGTTTATTGGTAATTCGCTGTGCACGCATCAGCTGCATTTTAGACAAGAACTCAAAGATTTTCCAGAGCAGATGCAAACATCTAACCTTGCGATACCACTTCAGAGTGCATTGGCAAGTTTTAAACAGTTAGTTAATGCTCGTTTAGATTTTTTAAACACTAAGCAGTTGAAGTTTGTTAAATTTCAGGTTAAAATAGGTAATAAATGTCTGAGCCTTTTTGAGCCGAACACAAAAACCATTTCATTTTGTGTTTTTCCCCCCCAACAAATATTTTTGATATATAAATTTCTTCAGTCACTATTCGCCCCACATAAATACCAGATTTTTTTCATGCTTGACCTTTTTTTTTTTAAATGTGTCAAAAAATTGTGTGTAAAATTAGTATTTTTTCATGAGAACATGCTTAAATAAAAAAATGAAAGAATAAATATTAAAGCCATGGTTATTATTTAATACTTATATTTATTATCACTAGCAAGTGATAAATATAAGTAATAAATAATATTACTAGATTAAAGAGATTGACAGATTGACAAATTTGACAGATGCCTCATAATTCCCTATCCAGTTAAAAAAAAAAAAAAAAAAAAAACTGTAAGTAAACAATTGACTATGGAGATTGCACAATGTTTGGAAAACTATCGCCAAGCAATAACCCCCCCCAACTGTTGCACTAAGCGCTGATAAACTCACAAGAAGAAAAAGCAGCAGCAAATGGAAGCTATTTGTGTCGTCTCCAAAAGCAGCGGTATATTTTTAAGAAACTTATTGCAACTGTAGACCATTAACCATTCGTGTGTGTGTACCTAAATAAATAAGGTGTAAAGTATAAATCAGTCAATCTAATCGACTGTAATGAGATTAATTAAAAAACCACAGAGCTGTACACAGCGCAGCTGATTCTGACTTGATTTTCATATCGAGAAATTTGCACATTAAAAACCTTTCTGTCTTTATATCTTAATGCGGTTATTTCAGAAAGTGTTTAATAATTTATACACCCTGTTTCACCTAAGTATATATTTTAATTTTTCAGACATAAAAAAATATATACATTGACTAAAATCACCGGAAACTAGGGCTGCAACTAACGATTATTTTAATAATAGATTAATCTGTCGATTATTTTTTTCCGATTAATCGGACAAGACCCAGCAGCCTCCGCTACGTATCTTTCCTCTAACTTCGCTCGTTTTTTTTTTTTGCTCTGCCCTGTCTATGAGGCGCCGAACTCTGCTAGCATTAGTGCGCGAGACCGAGTGTGTTCACTCAGCTCCGCACTCAAAGATATTTTTAATAATCAAATGTCTCCGCATCGCGCGACACAACGAAACGATTATGAAATTCGTTGCCAACAATTTTAGTAATCGATTTTTATTGATTCGTTGTTGCAGCCCTACCGGGGATGTCCTGATACAAAATTATAACAATTCGATATGTATTGCAATTCTTTTGGCATCATAATTAAATAGACTTCAAAATAGATTTTCTTTTAAAATATTTTTACATTTACAATAGAGATAAACATTGAACATTCCGTATTTTGAAGCGTTAAACGTAGCCATTTCTTTATAATCCTACAGGTGGCACACTTCTATCCCGTGTGGTAGGAGTGCATTACTACTTATATTATTATAAGGGACGGACTACGTTTAATTAATCATTTTAAAGTTTTAAAATTTTAGCAATATCTGGGGAATGTAATAGCGAATCAGGATGATTATAAAATCACAATTTTAATCGAGTTAGCATCTAGGTATCGTGATATCGTATCAGGAAGTAACTGGTGATTCCCATCCCTAATAAATAAACCTATATAAATATTTTAATACTAAATTTACTGCTATGCATTATATATGATAATGTTATAACATTATTAACACTACATTTGCCCACAACTTTATTTGAGTAAAATTGAATTGCACAATCATAAGCGTGTTTTATAAAAAAATTTGATAAAAAAAATTTTTAGAACAAGGTTTTTTTTAATTTTTTATTATCATGTCTTCTTTTCCTGTGGGCTGATCGCAATGAAACAAAGCCTATATGTTACCTCAAGTTTTTACGTGATCAATGCACAAACAGACAAAAATTCCCAAAAACATCTTGATGTGTTTTATTACTCATCTTACGTCAACACTAAATTATTATTATTTTGCAATCAATGTAGAGTCAAGCCATATTATTCGTATAATATACATCCTACTATTTCCTTGACCTGAAGTGTGTATACATTTTTTGGCTGACTCTGTATATTTTTATACTACATTTATTTATACGTGCCAGTAAATAAATCAGCAAACAAAAGCATTGTGATACATCACTGAATCAATCCATCCAATCACTGTGATCCACATTCACTGTGATACTCTGAGGTAAAATGCAAAAACCAAACAAGTTCAATATTTAACTAAAAAACTAACCAACCAAGCCATACCGTCAGATACCTTACACAGTGCTTACAGAATAGTGAGGGGTTTTATTTATTTACTCAATGATATTTAATCATTAATTATAATTAAGATCAAAAAAATTAAGGAACATACACACGAGTTGACTGGAACTCGTGATTAATTAGAATTAAGACACACAAAACAGACAGAAATCAGAAAAATTAATAAAAACAACAAAAATAAATAAATAAACACTATATACTTCTAAAACTTCTGTTTACTAAAACTTTACTCTCAAGTGTGTGCCCAATTTGTTCACTAACACTTGTTTATCGGCGCAGCACCGAAAACCGAAAGCGTACTCCAGTTACCAGGACGCTAACGCTATAGCTTTGTAGGATTAGCCAACTAATGTAGCTTAGCATTAGCGGAGAGGAGCGCTATATTAACATAAATAAAAATTAAATTAATGAATTCAAGTGTTACCTTCATAAAAATGCAGATAATGTCAATTTACAACCAGATTAAAGGTTAAATATAACCCTTTTCCCTGACAGTACTCTTTTATAAACACGCTAACATGCTAACAGATCACACGCTAGCTAAGCTAGCTGACGGTTTAGCCGTTGCTCTGCACTCAGTTAGCCAAACTGCTACTCACATTTTCGCATCCACTTGAGCCACGAGCGCACGATTAAGCTGTGGTATTTCTTGTTCTCGATGCACCAGGTGGATAATCCCTGAATGGACTCCATGGTGTTCGAAAGGCCCTGAAATCGCCGGTCTAAGGTGGACTCGAGGACCGCGCTAGAGCCGCGGCTATTCCCGCTAACAGCTTCACCGCCGGCCGCCATTTTACAGCAGCAGCAGCAGAGCCTCAGTGTATGTGTGTGTGTGACAGAGAAAGTGTGTGTGAGGTTCTGTCTCCTCACCGCCTCTGCTGTTTACCTCACACACAGCAACCAGGCGATGCTGTGGGAATACCCAAACACCACTCTTAAACACACTCAATCTTTATAATTAAATAATAATAATAATAATATCTGATATATTCACTGATTCACCTGTTATGTTCCTCTCTGACGTCACAGGGGAACATCTCTAGCAGTTCCCACTTTTTAACTCAAATTCAGATTTAATCATTGAAACTCTGTGATTATTTTCTCCTGCTATTTAGTTCAGGTGTTTGTTTATTGTTTTTTTATTGTTATTTATTTACATATTTATTTACATAAGTGTGCTTAAACTGTATAGCTTCTATTTACTCTTTATTCTGTTGACTATGGATAGTTAATTGCATGATTACAATTTTTTTCACACTTGAATCTTGTAAGTTATACTTTTATTCTTTCAATATGAAGGTTGTATTTTTTGTTTTGGATTAGAAAACAATCGTGTTAAACTACAGAAACTTTAACCAATTTGTTTGTTTGTTTGTTTGTTTAAGAGTGAGAAGACAAAGAAAGAGTTTTAACTTTTTCAAAATGTCATCTCTCAGACCACCTCAACATATCTCACACCATTAGTATTAGCCCTTAATTCAGAGCATTTTAGCCATTTATATTGTTTTGCTGTTTATTTAATAATCTATATAAATAAATGGAAGCTTCTGTCTGTACATCCGTACATCACTCTTCCAGTGATATCTTTATGTTTCATACATTAAAAGACCTGAAACCAGTTTTATGTCTGTCCAACCAGATTCACACCATAGTGCAAAACTGGCTGGACAGAATTTAATAGGACTTTGCCGGTCCTTAGGTATTCGCCTGCACATAAATAAAATCAACATGTTGAGTAGAAGTGAAGTTATGAAACCGTGAAAAAAGTTTTGACAGCGTAGTGCAGATGCGTCAAACTGTGTCAACCGCTGGACAGAATTTAAAGAAACTTTTCCAGTCCTTAAATATCTGCCTGATGTTTGACCTGCACTATAAGAGAAATGAAAATGTTAAGTAATAGCAATGTTATAAACAGTTATTTGCCAGATTTAATAACGACGTCGTGTCCCTGGCCAAAAAAAGTCGCAGTAGGACGGCAGTAATTGGTAAAGACTTTACCATATTAATTAAAAGCTAAACTGAATATTTTCACTGCTGAAATAACAGTACTGAAGTGGTATAAATTAATTTAAACACGTTGGGGTCGTTTGAAGCAAACAAAACTTCACCTTTATCTGATCTACCTTTTCAATTTCTCATTTGTGATTCACTCTCCGATTACTGAACAGGAAGCGTATTTGGCTGATGAAAGAAGTACACCTTAGTGAAAACAAGATACTCAAACTTACAAGTTTATTTCTTTGTATTTATTAATAAGTTAGAGAGTTCTGTCGAACAGAAAGACATGTACGTGAGCTTCAACCTGAAATAATATCACTGATTACATTAAAACTGATAAGCTCATTTTTATCTTTTAAATCTTTAACCATCAACGATGTGTATTTACCCTAGTAGATGATAAATGCTCCTTTTGTGATACACTAGAGGAAATGCTTCTTTTTTTCTAAAATGTCATCTCTTCGACCATTTCAATGTATCTTACTCCATTTGTATTAAAAATACAATTATTTCTTATAAAAATTCAAAAAATAACCTTTCCAACATGTAGTTAATTACTTACAGCACTTCTTTATTCTCTTAAACTTATTAGATTTAATAAAAAATAACATTAGACTTCCACATTTCTATGAAGGAAACTTGTCTCTTGGTTACACATCCCTCATTGTGTATATCTCATATCTATTCTCTCGTGTCTTTTTTCCTTTATTTTATACACTTACATTATTAATAGCGGCACAGTGGTGTAGTGGTTAGCACTGTCACCTGCACCTCCAGGTTCCAGGTTCAGTTCCTGCCTTGGAGTCTGTGTGCAAAGTTTTTGCATGTTCTTCCTTTGTTAAAGGATTTTCCTTCCACAGTCCAAAGACATGCATATTAGGCTAAAATAGTGTTCCCAAATTGCCTGCGGTGTGTTAGAGTGTGTAAATGTTGACCCGATGTCCTACCACGGTCATACAAAATAAGAATAAATACACTGGCCTCCACCGGTCCCTAGTTGGACTACAGAGGTTCCTAGATGGATGAATGGATATTATTAATACTTATGTTATTAATTATTTTATTGATGTACAAACATACAGACTGTCAGTCTGTCAATATTTTTGTTTAGGTCAAAATAAACAAAATAAAAATACTAAATATGAATTTTAAAATTTGCTTTAACATTGCTTAATTTTGTGCATTTTACAGCTTTTTCAAAGCGGGTTTACAGGGAATAGTCTGAAAAAAAAAAGAGGAAATATCCAGTGAAGGCAGTTCTTTGGGTGAAAATTCCTTGTTGATGCCAGAGGTCAGATGAGAACAAGCTAATAGAAATGCTATGGTAAATCAAATAGGATATCATTACAACCGTGGTATACTGAAAAGCATCTCACGTACAACACATCAAACATTAAATCAGATGTTCTACAGCAGCAAAAGAACAAATAAGAATAAATAAGCTACTGCAGAGGCACGCCCTTCTAGAGAACAGCATCAACTGAGCTACAAGCTGGGGGAAGTGGGAACTTCTTATATGAGGTCACAATAGGGTGACAATCCAATACACTATCAGACAACAAATTTGACCCTTTGCATTTGGCACTTTTTAAAGGAGACTGGACTGGAAGATCAGCTTTAAAAGGACGGCTAGAGAAGGGAGGATGAGACCTACAGTTGGTGGTAATAAATTTCCATAACTTGGTATACCTCAACTAGAGACAAAATAAGAAAAAGAAATCCAGAAAATCACATTGTAGGATTTTTAAAGAATTTATTCGCAAATTATGGTGGAAAATAAGTATTTGGTCAATAACACAACTTCATCTTAATACTTTGTTATATACCATTTGTTGGCAATGATAAAACATGGCAGTGATGTTTTGCGGTCACTGGGCAACACAGACTTTCAACTCTCTTTAAAGATTTTCTATGGGGTTGAGATCTGGAGACTGGCTAGGCCACTCCAGGACCTTGAAATGCTTCTTACGAAGCCACTTCTTCGTTGCCCAGGCGGTGTGTTTGGGATTATTGTCATGCTGAAAGACCCAGCCACGTTCCATCTTCAATGCCTTTGCTTATGGAAGGAGGTTTTCACTCAAAATCTCACTATACATGGCCCCATTCATTCTTTTCTTTACACGTCGTCCTGGTCCCTTTCGAGAAAAACAGCCCCTAAGTATGATGTTTCCACCCCCATGCTTCACAGTAGGTATGGTGTTCTTTGGTTGCAACTCAACATTCTTTCTCCTCCAAACATGACAAGTTGATTTTTTACCAAAAAGTTATATTTTGGTTTCATCTGACCATATGACATTCTCCCAGTCCTCTTCTGGATCATCCAAATTCTCCCTAGCAAAGATCAGACGGGCCTGGACATATACTGGCTTAAGCAGGGGGACACGTCTGGCACTGCAGGATTTGAGTCCCTGGCGGCGCAGTGTGTTACTGATTGTAGCCTTTGTTACTTTGGTCCCAGCTCTCTGCAGGTCATTCACTAGGTCCCCTCTTGTGGTTCTGGGATTTTTGCTCACAGTTCTTGTGATCATTTTGACCCCACGGGATAAGATCTTGCGTGGAGCCCCAGATCGAGGGAGATTTATCAGTGGTCTTGTATGTCTTCCATTTTCTAATAATTGCTCCCACAGTTTATTTCATAACACCAAGCTGCTTACCTATTGCAGATTTAGGCTTCCCAGCCTGGTGCAGGTCTACAATTTTGTTTCTGGTGTCCTTTGACAGCTCTTTGGTCTTGGCCATAGTGGAGTGTAACTGTTTGAGGTTGTGGACAGGTGTCTTTCATACTGATAACGAGTTCAAACAGATGCCATTAATGCAGGTAACGAGTGGAGGACAGAGGAGCCTCTTAAAGATAAAGTTACAGGTCTGTGAGAGCCAAAAATCTTCCTTGTTTGTAGGTGACCAAATACTTATTTTACAGAGGAATTTGCAAATAAATTCTTAAAAATCCTACAAGTTGATTTTCTGGATTTTTTTTATTTTATTTTGTCTCTCGTAGTTGAGGTATACCTATGATAAAAATTACAGGCCTCTCTCATCTTTTTACATGGGAGAACTTGCACAACTGGTGGCTGACTAAATACTTTTTTTCCCCACTGTATAATAAAACTGTTTGGTGTGTCTGTAGATTGAAGATATTTGCCTATCTTACGTAATAGAACTAAGATAAGTAATAGAACACATTTTAGGGGGAATTTTTTTTTGTCATGCATCTCGTAAATACTACCGAACACATTTTAATGAGGTTCTTACAGGTCTATTTGGCCGAGTTTGAGGTGATATATAAGCTTTGTTTCATCGCATTGCAAAGAGAGGATATGCTAATTTGAAATTTAAATGAATTGAAATCAAACGGATGACACTTTACATTTTTAAATACACGCTTACGTGTGCGCAATTGAAATTCACTTAATAAACATGATCTCACACCTTCCTTTCACACACTTAACGTTAACATGTAAATTTTTTTGTTCAATCCAAACTTCAACAGATGGCACTGTACATTTTTTAAATACGCCCTTATGAGTGTGCAGTTATATTCCACGCGAACCAAGTCACGGGCACATCTAGTATTAAATATTTAGTAAAAATATAAAGCTTTTTTATTATTATTTATTTATAAATAAAAAGTAAATATTAGTATAAACCTATTAAGAAATATTTAAATCTTTCAAAGCCAACACAGTTTACTGAATTGAGAAGGTAACTCATCATAGTTAGCCAGCTAGCTTGTTGCTAAGAGAAGATGTTACTGATGAGATTATGATGCCCCCCCACTCCCGACATTCAGTAGCTCAAACTAACAGAAGTGTAAAAAAAAAAAAAAGAAAAAAATGACATCATGACCAGGAATGCATCATTAAATCACATGACAAAAAAAAAAAAAATCAGAAAAGACACACACATCATCGTTTCACAGAGACGTTTAATAATTATGGAAAAGCATATAAAGAAAGTCCACACTGAACAGGAACATGATGGAAGAAAACTCTCGTGTGATCATCTTGTACAAGCATCACGATCATCTCCTTTTTCCGCCAAGAGCATTTTTTCACTCTCGACACGAACTGTCCGATCTGTCCGTCTTCGGCGCCAATCAACACCCCAGCCAAGGGTCCTGCCTGTTTGTCCTGGAGACGAACGAGATCTTGCGCGCCATTTCCATGTTGTAGATCCTCTTGCAGTTCTCGTAGTTCTCCCTCTGTCTCTGTCTGCACGGCTTCTCGAAGTAACGCCTGCGCTTTACGGTTTCGATGATCCCGTCCAGCGATAACACTCTGAAACCAGACAAAGGATGAGATTTAAGAATCGGAATCAGAGTTAAAGTGAGCAGAAAAACAGAAATGATCACAGAAACAAAAACTTAACATAAATGAAACTTGAGCAGGATATCCATCGCTTAGTAGATATATGACGCATATAAGGGACAAAGACAGATGATGTGATGGAACCACATGAGACCGAGTGTTGTTATCGGTGTATACACATTACAACGGATTTTAAAATCCCATTTTAATTCCAAACATAAAAAAATAATAGCTCATAACAGTAAGGTGCTTGTCTTGTAGTAACAAAATGCATTTCCTGTGCAAAAGTTTGTGCGCCCATGATAATCAAACTCCTGTGTCCTTATTGAACATCCCGTTCTTCACTGTTACACAGTAGCCATTAACGCTCCACTCTTCTCTCCTTTAAAGGCTTTCCACTGATGGGGTGCACATACTTTTTGGCCATATAGTGCATGATTACTCAGTGGTGTAGTTTTCCCACTAAAAACGGCTCCAGGATTTCCGTATACACACTTAAACTATAAAAATATATAAAATTAAACTATCTAAGATCAGACCCAGTCACCACACACACCTGCCTAACAAATACGTACACTCTCCGGCATTGCTCTGGAAAATACTGTAGAAAATAAATCCAAGCTTGTGCAAAAGTCGAAACTTTTGATTGGTACTCCATGTTTGCAACTGAGGTGAAAAAATATTGCATAAAAAGCAGTAATGTAAAACGCCACTGTTACAATACGGATTAGAGCAAGAATATATTGGCAGCAGTCCGAGACGAGGGCGTGTAAAATACCTGAACTGAGAGCGCAGTATGACAGATCAACCAGAATTCTCATTTATTTACAACCCAGTAGCATACAAATTAAAGTAGTTACTTATAATTGACAATAAATATTATTAAAATCCTAAAAATTTTTTATTGCTTATGTTTCTTATCGACTTACGACGACTGCTTATATAGAGAGATCTAAATTCTGACACAAATATACATTTCAGACGCCAGCGCGGAAAAAATTATATTGACCGGACCTTCTCAAATTTTAATTTGGTACCCCTGGTATAGAACATAGAAAATAAATACAAACTTGCGTCCAAAATTTTGACCAGTCCTGTACATTCACATTTGAGGTGGTAAAATGTCGCAGTTCCTCTATGATCCTACAGGTGGTGCTCACGAAACTGTAACACACTCATTTGTCCATTTAAATGAGCTATTTTGTCTTTTGTACGACTAAGTTTTTATATTTCTTATATATATTAAGTTTATATGTTTATATTTTGTTCTATTTTCTTATGCTTCAGCAATTTTTTTCTTGTTAATTGTTTTTATATTTATATAAGCATTTCACTGCATATCGTACTGTGTATGACTGTATATGTGACAAATAAAATTTTAATTTGAACTATGTGCAATTTGGGAATGCCATTTAGCCAATGTCTTTGGACAGTGGGAGGAAACTGGAGAACCCAGAAGAAACCCACCAAGCAAGTTTTGTCCTAAAATGACTCCAGCGCATTCAAATTCACTTATACCACTTCAGCGGTGTTATTTCAGCAGTAAAAATATGAACTAATCCCAGTAAAATTATTTAGTTTAGCTTTTCTAATTAAGATATATTGGTGCAGGTGTTTGTTTACATTGAGCAGGTAGATTATGAATAGATTATTTTAAAGTGGATTATTAAATCTGGCATTTATGGATAATTTTTACTAACATTAATTTTACTCAACAACAATGGATTTATGGTGTTTATGGAGTGTGACTCGAGACTCGAGACTCATCACACAATAAATATCAGACTGCACCAGAGCTTTTATCAACTTACTGTTTCCGGAACCGGAAGTAGAACGTCGTTGACAATTACAAAATAAAAGTCTTCTCGTATCTGTCATTTACATATTATTACACCATTCTTTAATAATATATTTGTAGCTCTTTAAAGTTTGTGTTATATAATATGTCTATACTGATCTTTAATATAACTAGCATTACAGAATAACATTAATTTTCTACCTTACATACACAGAATGTTAGCACAGATGACATGCTAACCACAGAAAAATAAAACTGGACCGGAATCGACTTGCTGATATTCATAGACATGAACATGAAGGTTAAATACCTATTAAGAGCTTTATATGCAGCGTCGACGTTTCCATCCTGAACCATCACTGTCCGGGCAACGAAGCGAAGGTGGTTCGCCATTTTGTTCTGGTGCACCAGGAAACGCTGCTCGGGCGGAAACTACAACCGCTTAGTAACTAGTTCCATGTGACTGTGAGTCAGGGTTTATTTATAAACAAATTTATTTATTTATTTATTTTTTAATTATTTGAAGGTGAGTCAAAATTTATCCGCACTCATGGTTATATTAAAACTTCTTATTTCATGGGTGCTTTTTCTTTCGCCCGAGTCACTGCTGTTCAGGTGTGAACGTGTGACATCAGTTCATTTGTAACTGCGGTGCGAGCAAAAATGAATGCTCCACTTTTTTATTCATTTAGATTTTTTTTTGTGGTCCGGGGGGTATACCTAGTACTGAAACAGCCTAAACAGAATCGGCGATCTACAAACAAAATTTGTGCCCACACCCTTAAGCAAGGTGTAACAGAGCACTGGTGGTCCTGTTGCCATGTGAAAGGCCAAGGTTCAGTTCCCACCCGATGCCCGAACCCCATCCACTGGATGCAGTGGCACTCCCAAGCCCGGATGAAAATGGGAGGGTTCCATCAGACATGGCATCTTGTGTAAAAACCTGTGCCAATCAGTGTGCGTGGAGCTGGTGGTCAACTGTGGTGACCCTTCTACCAGGGCAGCTGAAAGACCAACAACTCAGACTTAAAGAGAATCGTTACTGGTCCTGAGACATGGATTTATCACTACAAGCCTGACAGTAAACTAGAGTGTATGAAATTTAAACATCCTTAGGAAAAAAAAGTCCAAAATTTAACCATTACCTGGAAAATTCATCAATGCTTTCAGTTTTCTGGGATTCTCAAGGGCCAGTATTGGAACATTATCAGAAAAAAGGTTTAACAATCAACAGTGCTCATTACAATGAGATGCTTATTGAAGAACTAAAGCCTAAACTTCAGATTAAACGCAGAGGACTGCTATCTAAGGGTGTTGTGATCTTGGATGACAATGCATGTCCGCACACATCTGCCCACACTGTCGGTATTCACAGTAATAACTTGGGTTTGAGGTGTTAAAACATCCTTCCTAAAGTCCTGATCTCACTCCATCAGACTGCTGAAATCAGCCCTACGAGGATAAGGATTCACCCCTAATAAAGAAGTGAAGACAGCGGTGCATTCGTGGCTCGCAGCTCTTATACACCTGAACCCAGTATAAGGATCTATCCAATGATGGCACTTAAGCACTTTTGTAAGTCGTTCTGAATAGAAGCATCAGCCAAATGCCTAAATGTAAAATAAATTCTACACCCAGCGTGCAGATAAATTTTGACTCTCCCTCGTACATAGCCAAAATATTACAGCATTACTGTACTGTACTGTATTATCTCAGCATTACTGAGGTCAGGTGTTAATGTCAGGGGTCAAAGTCTGGCTTGCAATTACTAACAGAGTTCCAGTCTGCAAGTAGTTCCATGCAAAGTGGACTGCACAGTGTATTATGCTACATAAAGCCTGATTCCAAACCGTAGGTCCTTTGCAGAACCGCTCAGTTTAAAGGGAACTGTTAATGGTATAGGGAACTAGTGCACAACAGTTCAAGACTTTGCTGGAAGTCAACATGCAAAATTTCCCACCAGTCATTGTGGCTGCAGGGATTTATATATTATCATTATTATTGAGGACAACATAATAGATTTACATTTAGGCATTTGGCAGACGCTCTTATCCAGAGCAACTTACAAAAGTGCCTTGTAGTTTCCATCATTAGATAGATTCTTACACTGGGTTACTGGGTTACTAACTAAGTACCATCAGTCAAACACTGTTGGGGATTTTTTTTTTTGGTCAGAAATGAGGTTATTGTCTATATAACTTCTTGCTAAACAAGGAATTATTACATAATTCCCCATAATATTAATCCCATAATATTAATATGAACAACAGAATTTGTAATAAAATATAAATATAATGGATTAGAAGGATTGGCACCCTGTCCAGGGTGTACCCTGCCTTGTGCCCTGGGTCTCTTGGGATAGCCTCCGGGAGGGCCCCCCATGAACCTGCACACAGCATAAGCGGTATAAAAAATGAGTAAATTAATTAGTTAATTAAAAAATCTATTCAAATCTTTACTATTGCATAGGCTAGTAATCTGTAATTTACAAAAAAACAAACAGCACAATAATAATTTCTCCTTACATCTTGTAAATAAATCAAATAATTATTCACAAGCTGAACACATTTCAGTAGTATACGTTTTGCAGTGGTATACTACTGAAATGCTTGGTATTAGTTTTTATTTAAATAAATATTCAATATTTCATTTCATCCTTATAAAATTTCCACAGTAGCAGGAACAGGTATCCGGAGTGCTTACGTTACCAGTGGAGTCCCCTTACCTAACATTCCCTGCACAAGGAGCAGAATTCAGTTCATCCCAAATGTGTTCAAAGGGGCTTGAGGTCAGTGCTCTGTGTAGGTCAAGTATACTGTTGTCTGAAACACCTGAAAACGCCTCCAGACCATTATTCAGACATTATTGTTGGCTATATGCAGTATGCCAGTGGGTAGTGTTCTCATAGTAACCTGCCAGAACTTTCTAATTTATCTCTCTTGAAAAGTCCAGTGACGTGCTTTACATCACTACACTAGTGAGGTGATAAAAAATAACCTGGGTGGCTCAAAAGTTTGAATCACCCTAAATTTGAGCAAACACTGAAGTTAGCTACCCCTGACTTTGACACCTGTCTATATGCTCAATGCAAGCACAACAAGCATTTCTTAATGCATCAACATTTGTGTTGATGTCTTTGGACTGTGGGGATGAAACCCACCAAGCACACAGACCCTGAAGCGGGAATCAAACCCTCAATTCTGGAGGTGTAAGACCACAGTGCTAACCACTATGTCACCATGTTGCCCCTGCTGAGCTCCTGTGGTAAAAATGGTCAGTGGCTGGGAGATGGGCACCAATAGTTAGTGGTGTGGTTTCACCACATTTTACAGGGCTTCTCTTTTAGATACTGTATAAGGTTTTCTAATATTGAGTGAAATTTTTCATGTCTATATGTCCATAAAACAACCCCCTCATTGCACTTCCTTATTCTTGGGTAATACTTCCTATAGCCTGTGTCCAGACAAATGTACATATAAATGGTTGCAACCCATTTTTCTAACTGAAAATTACTAATGCGCTTCCTATTGTCTTAATGTTTCTGAGTTTCCATATGACTTACATGGTAATGACTTGTTCTTTTGTTGCACGAGATTTGCACTGTATGGAGGCACGGAGGAAAGTATTTGGCCAAACCTGTTAATTATTGCATTCAGGTGTTTCAATCAGGCCTCTTACCCCCAGTGAAGGGCAATCTTAATGCTTCAGCAGAAGACCCTTTTTAAATTCAACATGATTGTGCCCCAGTGCACAAAGTAAAAACTATAAAGACATGGTTTGATGAGTTCGATGTGGAAAAACTTGACTGGCCCGCACAAAGCACTGACCTCAACCCCATCAGATCTTTGGTATGAATTGGACCATAGATTTTGAGCCAGGCCTTTTCGTCCAACATCAGTGTCTGACCTCATAAATGCTCTACTAAATAAACGGGCACGAATTCCCACGGAAACACTCCGAAATCTTGTGGACAGCCTTCCAAAAAGAGTGGAAGCTGTTGTAGCTGCAGAAGGGGGACCAACTCCATATTGAAGTATATGTGTTTGGATACATTGTCATTGCAGGTTTGGCCGAATACGTTTATCCATGTAGTGGCACCTGACCAAAAGCATAAATAAGCTCTCTTTACTAATAATACTTAATCCTTTGGCCACTTGTTGTAATCTAACCTAGCATCCTGTAAAGCTGCTTTCATTGGTGCAGCACAAGAAACCTGTCAAGCTCTAGAATGTCATATGAACCCTGTTCATTCTCTTCAGACAGTAAAGAGACTGTTGTGGCTCTCTAACCAAAAGTATCAGATAGTATTATGGTACAAGGACTGGTCCTCAGAGGAGTGTGGAGACCTAGGAACTTAAAGCTGGACTCCAAAAGTTCTGCTGCTGGCTGCTGTAGATATTTAGAAGTTCACAATAAGCTTTTTGACCTTTCTGGTTGTTGGTGATAGATCAAGCTGGTAAACATGGTATCATTTGCAAACACTGTGATGATGGTGTACAAAACAGAAGAAGGCAGGAGGCCACCAAACTTTTGGGGATCAGGTCCACCATAAGGAACCTTACTCACTCATTTATTTACACCGCTTTGTTCTGTATTTAGGGTCACGGGGGCCCCAAAGCCTATAACAGGAGGCTTAGTGCACAAGGCAGGGTACACCCTGGACAGGGTGCCAATCCATCACAGGGCACACACACATACACTCATTCACACACCATGGGCAATTTGGGAACGCCAATTAGCCTAATCTGCATGTCTTTGGACTGTGGGAGGAAACCAGAGTACCCGGTGGAAACCCACAGAGCACATGGAGGACACGCAAACTCCATGCACACAGAGACGGGAATCGAGCCTGGCCGGGAATCAAACCCTGGAGCCTGAAGGTGCTAATCTCTACACCACTGTGCCGCCCCGTAGGGAACCATGGACATTAAAAGAAAATTTATGTTTTTTTCTCATTGTATCATAAATCCTCTGGAGAAGAGTGGTCACAAAACAAATCATAGCAGAGAAAGATTAGTCATTTTAATATTAATACTTTCAAAATACTTTGTTCAGCACCAGGAAAGAAGGCCAGTACTAGGTGACATTCATCTTTATTCTGGTTCAGAATATTGGTCACAGAAAAAAGTAGAAAAAGCATGCTAGACCTGACTGAACTTCTGCCACTGACTTGATGGCGGAAGGGGTACTGGAGTAAAAAAAAAAAAAAAAAGAATGCAACCCTTCCCCGTCCAACTTTTTTCCATATCCCTTTCTCATTCACTCTCCCCGTCCTTGTTTCTCTCTGTTCGTTTTTCCAGGGGTATCATTTATGCAGCCATGCTGAAATGGAGCTTTTGAAATGGGCCTGAGGGAGGGGGAAACCCAGAAAGAGAAAACCAGGTGAGAATGGGACGAGTGGAAAAAGGAGGACTTGGTAATTATCTCTGACTTTTTGGAGCAACAGGATCCCGTTTCCCGTTTTACGACCTCCCTTATCTACAAATTTCTTCCTTTATTCAACCCGTTTTCTCTCTCAACCTCTTTGTTTGCTTTAAATCAGTCTGTGCTTCTGTCAAGTGCACACACAGCAGCTGTAACGAGTATCTTTTACAATTTCTTTCCAATACATGCAAAAAAAATTATTATTTTTTAAATATTAAATGGGAGGGGCTAACCTTCTTTATCCTGCTGTAAAGTGAATGTGAGAGGATAATGTGCTGTAAAGTAACCTGATCTAAAGTTTATGGCTGTGGCTAACCTGATGTAAAGTTAATGGGTGTGGCTAACATGCTGTAAAGTAAATAAAAGGGGCTAACCTGCTTTAATCTGCTGTAAAATAAATGGGTGTGGCTAACCTGCTGTAAAATAAATGGGTGTGGCTGACATGCTATAAAGTAAATGGGAGTGGCTAACCTGCTGTAAAGTAAATGGGAGTGGCTAACCTGCTGTAAAGTAAATGGGAGTGGCTAACCTGCTGTAAAGTAAATGGGAGTGGCTAACCTGCTGTAAAGTAAATGGGAGTGGCTAACCTGCTGTAAAGTAAATGGGAGTGGCTAACCTGCTGTAAAGTAAATGGGAGTGGCTAACCTGCTGTAAAGTTAATAGGTGTTGCTTTTTTGGTGGTTTTGGCTTCACAATAAGGGGGATTGATGGGGAGAATCTTGATAATGTACTTCAGAGGGCCAAAATTAAGCTAAAGAAAAAATATTTTGGGAAAAAATTGAGAATTTGGAAACAAATAAGACTTCAGAAATCTAAAAGTCACATAATAAACTTTACGTGAGTTAATAATGTGTTGAAACAGGGCACATGATGGCATCAGAGATTTCAGGGATTACGATTAGGATAGTCTGTTGTCCTCCCTTCTCATGGGACTGCTGAATCCTCTTTCCCTTGCCTCATTAGCACACTTCTGCGCAGTGCATCAATCGCAGTGTGGTGTAGGCTACAGAGGGTAGAGACTTCTTTCATCAAATAATCAGAGCAGCTTAGTGTACAGTCATTTATTTTCGCTGGCTGAAGTTGTGATAGCTCATGTAGCCAACGAAAGTTTTTTTTTTTTCCAGGCCTCATGAGAGGATGTTAAATCTAGCAGGCCATGTGTTGTTTCCATTAACTACAACATGCAGCTTTTGAGAACTAAGCCGGGCAGATCTCCTAAAATATGTCACTGGATCTCTAGTATATTCTTTATATGTAAAAAAAATTCAGTTCTTTGTAATTTAGCATTTGTGTATCCTTCAGTCAAGCATACTGAGGCTTAAATGTTATAAATATTAGTTATGAAAAGTATTTTTCTTCTCTATCCACATGACCAGGCAGATGAGACAGGGTGCCATGTGGTTTCTGAATGGCAGGGAACCACTAGGAGTGTTTGCAAACATGCATACACATAGTACAGTATATATATTTCGAAAATTTGTTATATTAAGATCACAAGAAACATAAGCTATTGGTTAAAAAAACTATTTTGATCCCTTTGGAAAACCCCTTTGTTATGTCAAAAAATTCACAAGAAACATAAGTTGTTAATAAAAAATGTCAAAAATCATAAAAACAAAAAGTTCCTGAAAAACTCTTTTATCTGAAAAACAGCATGCATTATTTTAGAGATTAAGTCATTCACCTTCTATAGTATTAATCTGTACAGGCTTGCAGGGAACTAAAGGATATCCCAGTAGACTATGGGCAAAAGGCAGAGTACTCCCTGGATATGGTGCAAATCCATCACAGGGCACACACACACTACAGGCAACTTCAGAATGCCAACTATTCTAATCTGCATGTGTTTGGGCGGTGGGTGGAAACAGGAGTACCCGGAGGAAACCTACCAAGCACGGGGAGAACATGCAAACTCCACGCACACAGACCCTGAGGCGGGAATCAAACCCTCAACCGCAGGTGGTGCGACAACAGTGCTAACTATTACACCATCATGCTGCTCTGGGTTAATCAACAATTCATAATAAATACAATCGTCTTGAAAAACTTATGAATACAGTAAAATATGCAGTGTAATGCACATCTCAAAAATGTCTTTGTTGTGTAGATATCACAATAAAATATTTATCAAAAAGAATGAATTGTTAGCCCTAAAATGTTATATTGAGACTACAAGAAAGATAACGTATTAAAACAACAAGCAAAAACTATTTGTTACATCAAGTTGTTAACTTGTCATGAATAATTTATAACCTTTCTGTAAAGAGTATAACAGCTAAAGTAAAGTACAGTACTGCAGAACTGAGCTCAAGGACAATCTGGCACAATTTCTGAGTAGAGCTCTCAGCCAATCGGAGAGAGAGAGAGAGAGAGTTGGTGTTGTTAATATTGATGGTTGTGTTGTGTTTCTTTTCTATTGTTTATCTACTATGCTATTCTTTCAGATTTAATATGTTTATGATGTTTATAAATGCAGATTGATGTTATGTATAATGTAACCCAGATGGATTACGTTATATACATGCATATGTAGGCCTATATGTATATATACAATAAATCCCTTCTGAACTGAGAGAGAGAGAGAACAGAGATAGAAAGAGGGAGAGAGGAGAGAGAGCGACAGACAGGCAGACAGAGATAGGGAGAGACAGAGAGAGAGAAAGTGAGGGGAGAGAGACTGAAAAAGGAAAGAGAATGAAAGACAGAACAGAGACAGGCAGAGGGAGAGAGAGAGAGAGAGTTGTTGGTAATATTGATGTATTGTTTGTTTTTAATTTGTATCTACTATGTTATTCTTTTATATTTAATATGTTTAGCATTTTTATGTTTATAAATGCAGATTGATGTTATATAATGTAATCCATCTTTTATAATTGCTTTGTAACTGAAAGGAGAGAGGACAGAAAGACAGAGAGAGAGAGAGAGAGAGAGAGAGAGAAAGAAAGAGAGAGAGAGAGACAGAGAGAAAAAGAGAAGAGAGGGAGAGAGAATGTGGGAGAGGGTGGGAGATGGAGGAGAGATAGAGACTGAAAAAGGAGAAAAAAGACAGAAAACGAGAGAGAGAGAGAGAGAGAGAAAGACAGAAAGAGAGAGAGACAGAGAGAAAAAGAGAAGAGAGGGAGAGAGAATGTGGGAGAGGGTGGGAGATGGAGGAGAGATAGAGACTGAAAAAGGAGAAAAAAGACAGAAAACGAGAGAGAGAGAGAGAAAGAAAGAAAAAAGAAAGAGAGAGAGAGAGAGACAGAGAGAAACAGAGAAGAGAGGGAGAGAGAATGTGGGAGAGGGTGGGAGATGGAGGAGAGATAGAGAGAGCGCGTGAAGAGAGAGAGACAGAGAGAAAAAGAGAAGAGAGGGAGAGAGAATGTGGGAGAGGGTGGGAGATGGAGGAGAGATAGAGACTGAAAAAGGAGAAAAAAGACAGAAAACGAGAGAGAGAGAGAGAAAGAAAGAAAAAAGAAAGAGAGAGAGAGAGAGACAGAGAGAAACAGAGAAGAGAGGGAGAGAGAATGTGGGAGAGGGTGGGAGATGGAGGAGAGATAGAGAGAGCGCGTGAAGAGAGAGAGAGCGCGCGAGCGCGCGCGCGAGGAGGGAGAAAGACAGACAGCGAGAGAGAGCGCGCGCGCGCTTGAGGTTGGAGAGCTCTGTAACGGAGAGTGTGAGCTCGTGCACAGCGGCGCTTCAGAGCAGTAAATGAACATGAGCGAGTCGGTGGTGAATTTTTCCGGCAGCTGGAGGATGAGAAGCTCAGAGAACTTTGAGGAGCTGCTAAAAGCGCTGGGTGAGGATGTAGTTATCTAATTAATTAAT
The DNA here is from genome assembly GCF_024256425.1 of Clarias gariepinus. NCBI lineage: Eukaryota > Metazoa > Chordata > Actinopteri > Siluriformes > Clariidae > Clarias > Clarias gariepinus. The sequence goes on along the minus strand of NC_071127.1, from coordinate 17,638,755 downwards.
TAATTAAAACGCATGAGCGCGTGCCAATGCTCACTTCTTGCGGAGTTTATTGGATGTTATTTAATAAAGCTGTGTGTGGTGAGTCTGTAGTCCACTGTACACATGAAAGAGCATTAAACACGTTGTACAGGATCAAACGATTCCGGATTTGTAAATATCACCATCACCATCCCTTTGTTCTGTAACGGATCCTCCAACTCTGTTTCTCTTTTGTTGTGCGCGAGCGGGGAAAACTTTTTTATTTTTTCAAAACTTTGGTCGCAAAGTGAAAAAAAAAAGGTCCTGCAATGAAAGACCATTAAAAAAAAAGTGTATTATGAAATTATGATGAGTGTGTAATTCACACCCAGTGCAGTGTGTAAATGCTGGGCAGTCATGAACACACCAGTCAGCCATAACATTAAAACCATTTGACTAATATTGAGTAGGTCCTCCTTGTGTCATCAAAACAGCTCTGGTCTTTCAAAACATGGACGCTACAGGACTACTGTAAGTGTGCTGTGGTATTTGGCACCAAGACGTTAGCATCCATCCATCTGGGACTGTGGAGGCCAGTGGTGATTACCGTTGTATTTATTCCCAAATTACAACCATGTGGGACCTATGGTTAACATTCACCCGTGCATTCACACCAATGACATGTCTTTGGAAGGAAGGAAGAAACCTACCAATTACAGGGAAATCATGCCAACTCTATGCACACAGACCCCAATGCACAAATCGAACCCAGACCCTGAAGGTGCAAGGTGACGTTAGTAGCAAACACTTCCAAATTAAAACTCAAGCGGCACAGGTATGTGTCAGCAACCCTACGTTGGTCAATGACGATTAAAAAAATATATATGTGCTTATATGGAAATTATGTCGCAAAAATATAGAATTCTTAAAGTGAGAACATGTCCTGCCGATTAAGATCTGGTGAATCTGGAGTCCAAGTCAACACCTTGAACTCTTTGTCATGTTTTAGGGTATCGGTGTGCTTTAACCTGCTGAAAGAGTTCACTGATATTAAGAGAATACTATACTCATGAAGGGGTGTATTTGGTCTGCAACAGTGCTTAGGTGTTTAAGTAACATCCAGAGGAATGCTCAAGGAACCCAGGTTTTCTCAGCAAAATGTTGCCCAGAGCAGCACACGTTCTTCATGCATCCTGGTGCCATCTTTTCCCCACATATGCAAAATACATACACTAAGTAAAATAAAGAATAATTCATCAGACCAGGTCTCTATTTCCCATTGCTTTATAGTCATGATTCAATTGCCCATTGTAGGAGCTTTTGGTTGTGGACACGGGGACTTCTTTTTATCACAGCCAGTGTTAACTTTTTCAGCAATTTGTGTTACAGTGGGAGCTACAGTGGTGTAGTGGTTAGTACTCTGGCCTTACACCTCCATGATCGAGGGTTCGATTTCCGCCTCAGGTTAGTGTGCATGGAGTTGCTTGGTGGGTTTCCTCCAACAATCCAAAGACGTGCAGGTTAGGCTAATAGTTTTTTTTTTTATTGGTCATAGTGTGTGATTGCATGTGTGTGTTTGTGCCCTGCGATGGGCTGGCAACCTGTCCAGGGTGTACTCTGCCTAGTGCTCATAGTCTCTGTAGACAGGCTCCTCAAAGTCTGTTAGGATAGGCTCCCTGAAGTCTTGGGGATAGGCTCCCCAAAGTCTCTGGGGATAGGCTTTCCAAAGCCTCCAGAGATAGGCTCCCCAAAGTCTCTGGGGATAGGCTTCTTGAAGTCACTGGGGATAGGCTTCCCAAAGCCTCCAGAGATAGGCTCCCTAAAATCTCTGGGGATAGGCTCCTTAAAGTCTCTGGAATAGGCTTCCTGAAGTCTCTGGGGATAGGCTCCCTGAATTCTCCAGGGATAGTCTCCCTAGAGTCACTGGGGATAGGCTTTCCGAAGTCTCCGAAGATAGGCTCCCTGATGTCTCTGGGGATAGGTTTCCTGTGACCCTGTGCAGGATAAGCGGTATGGAAGATTAATGAATTGATGAATTATGCTATAGTAAGTTTTCTGTAGTCCAAATGGACTAGCCTTTACTCCCTATGCACATCAATAAATTTTGAATGGCCACAACATTCACTGGTTCACCAGTAGTCCTTTCTTCACTAGCAGTTCTGTATGTATTAATGTTTTTGGCATTGCGGCTTTTTGACTTCAATAAAAGTAACATTCCTATTTCTTCATGCTAGTGAATTCCTTAGCCATTGCTCTTTTCTTTAAGTGAATAAAGCTCCTAACACGATGTCTCTCATGGCCAAATAATTATTCATGACTCGATATTTCCTTGACCGAGCTGCAAGAAATGAGGTTTGGTGAATCTGGTTTTAATTACTTCCAGGAATGTTTCTAGGAAACACATTCCATTACATTGAATGCCCTCAGGCAGGAAATCAGGTAACCACAAGAAGCAGTCTTTTGATCCAGCTACATTCTTATTCCTTTTTCTGTGTGTGTTTTCTGGAAGGCGTAAATGTCTTCTTGAGGAAAATCGCAGTAGCCGCAGCGTCCAGGCCCTCGGTTCAGATCGAGCAGCAAGGAGAGACTCTGTCGATACAGACATCCACCAGCGTCCGCACTACTCACGTGATCTTCACCGTGGGCCAGATGTTCAACGAGACCACTGTAGATGGACGACCATGCACAGTAAATTTAGTCAATTTATTTATTATTAATACACATCCATGCCTTGAAGTGAAACTTACTGGCTTTTCTTCGTGGTCAGCTTGTCTTTGTCTTTCCTTCAATTTAGAGTTTTCCGAAATGGGACTCTGACAGAAAGATCACCTGTGAGCAGACGCTGCTGAAAGGCGAGGGACCTCGGACATCCTGGACTCGTGAGCTGACCGATAACGGGGAGCTCATTTTAGTAAGGCAGTCATGGAATTCGTTGAATAAGTCTTAGTCACAAAACAAGGCATCCATGCCACCCTGCATATGGCACTCTTTTATTTATAGTGCATTTAGAAAGTTTTTCATTTTTCAAGCTACCACCTCAGCTGAATATCCTTAAGGCCTTTTCACATCCTTAGAGATGGGGGTTCAAATCTCACATCTGGTTTGTGTGTGGAGCTTGGTGGGTTTCGTCCCACAGTATAAAGACATGCACATTATATTATAATTAAAAACATTCTGAATGCACTATAGATTGCATATAAACTGAACAGAACTAACCAGAATGTACCAACTATGTACACATACTTTTTGCCATATAGTATAGTTCGGTTTATTTTGTAAGACAGTGCACCTAAAAAAAATAAATTAAAAAAAGCCTGAGACAAGGTTGATTAGCCAGATATCAGAACTAACCTTGTAAATCCATTAGGTTGGGCTGGTCATCCAACTCTCATTTAGTTAAATCCAGTAGTTTGTCAAGAAAAAATACAACATGGCACCTTTAGTTTGAACCAATATATATTTCATGTGGTTAAAACAATTGGAACCTATGGATGACCGGTGTTTCTGGTCGCCAAGGTGAATGTTTAAACAATTTATAGCGCTAAATGTTTGCTCTTGGTTTCAGCACTGGATTTTTTTAAAAATTGATAAACCAGCATGAAGCCCAGAGAGTTGTCTATGGGAACAACAGTAATTAAATAAGTACTACATGGACAAAAAGCAAATAAGGCTCTAGGTTGTTGATTTGAGGATCCGAGGATCGGGGTTCGAGCGCATCCATCGGTGGAATAAATGGGAAGGTTGCGTCAGTAAGAGCATGTGGTTTAAAACCTGTGCCAAGTTCTGTGCAGATCGGATGGTCTGCTGTGGCGACCCCTTGATGTCAGCAGACAAACGGAAGTTTACTGCATGTACAAATAAGCGATGTAACTTTATAGGTCAGTGTAAGAGATTGTATATAGTGCATAAGGCCTGGTCCATAGTGAAATCCTGAACCCTTAACTGAATTAATCTCACTTGCTTAATAATTCAATAAATCTATTGATTGTTTTTGACATTTTTTAAAATGTATTCTTTGTTTCAGACTATGAGTGCTGGAGACGTTGTCTGTACCCGTGTCTACGAGCGAGAGTGAGGGATCTCACAATATTTGGTTAAAAACTTCATTTAATCATGAATGCTGTGGTACAAGTGTTTATCTTGTATGTCTGCTATCTACTATCGGCCGCTCTCCATCTACAGCACCATGAAAAAGTGTTTGCCCCTTACAGATTCCTGCTCACTTTGCATATTTGGCACACTTACTTATTCCAGATCTTAATTTAAACAGTATTTAAAAAATGACTGAAATAGATCCTGACCAGCAATGTGAAGTATGAAAAATGAGAAATACGGTTATTGAAATACATCAGTCTGGAAGCCATTGCAAAGGCTCTGGTGCTTTATTTAAGGAAATTTAGGCTTTGTTCTTCCCAGATAGGGTCGTTATCCATGATGTTAACGGCGAAGAGCTACTACTAACACAAAGGATCATTAAAGGGATAGTTTTGTTTGTCTGCCTTAAATCATATACATTAAGTACATTAAAACAGGTCTTGGTCGTCCTCATTTTTTTAATTTAAGACAGACTTGAGCTATCCCTTTTAGGGGTTTGTTGTACATTTGGGGACATAAGGAAGACCTGGATAATGATCCAAACCTTTTGCAATAATTATAATGGCATAAAGATCCTTTCATCCATCCAGCTTGAAACCTCTGTATTCCCACTTAGGACCATGGAGGCCAATGGTGACCATTGTCTCTATTACTATTATTAAGACATTCTCTGGACAACATTTACACATGCTCTTACACACTTTACTCACTTTGGGAGCGCCGATTAGCCTAATCTGCATGTCTTTGGAGAATGAGAAAAGTCATAAAGATAACCCTGCATTTCACATGAAAAAACTTATGCCAGCCATGAAACATGGTGGTGGTAGCATGATAGTGTGTGGATACTTTGCAGGCTTGGCAGACTTGAAATTAATTGATTGATAATTGATAGACCCAGGAATTCTTTCATCCACAAAAAAGACAGCGATCATAAGCCCAAAAGGTTTGGGCTAAAAGGTTTGGTCTAGTTGGATCAACTTAAAGTTCCGAACCTTGTTGAGATGCAGGTTATTCTAGAAAGCCCTCGAGTGTGGTTGAATTAAAATTCTCCCTTCAAAAGGATGATCTCCAGTTATCGGTAGCACTGGGTTGCTGTTACTGTATTTCAGCAAGAAGTTATTAAATTTGGCGGGACAATCGCTTTTTTCAAATTGGGTGATACCGGTGTTGCATGACACTTTTCTTTCCTTTATAAGCTGTGTATATGTGTTTCCTCTTGCTCTTCTTTTTGTCTTATTTTACAGTGAGACAAATATGCAAATGTGTCAGTGTGACAAATATGCAAAAATACCTTAAAATGCACTCTATGTGAGAGGACTTGTACAGCATGTACAGCATAAGATAAAAGTGTACGTTTGTATGTTTAAAGCCCACTATTTCGGCCAGTTCATGACAGAAAATCTGCATGTTTTATAATCAATAAAAAAATTTTTAGAAAAATTGAAAATATATGTAGAGGCTCATCCTATTTGACTCAGCTTTTTATTGTGATGAGTGTGTAAATGTGAATGTTGTTAGTCTTTTGGCTACTCCCGTCGAGAGTATCTGGGCTTGGGACCAGTGGCTGGGGTTTGGTCACTAGCTGAGACCTGGGTCTTCCGCATGGGCAGGCGAGAAACCTACTACTGTGTTATTCAATTCAATTCAATTCAATTTTATTTGTATAGCGCTTTTAGCAATTTTCATTGCCGCAAAGCAGCTTTACACAGTCAAAAAAAATTTTTAAGTTTGTATGAAATGTGAATTTGTATGAATCAAAATGGTCAGTTTGTCCCTGGTGAGCAAGCCGAGGGCAACAGTGGCAAGGAAAAACTCCCTGAGATGATAATAGGAAGAAACCTTGAGAGGAACCAGACTCAACAGGGAACCCATCCTCATTTGGGTGAAACAGAAAGCAGTAAATGATCTGCATTTATACAGTGTGTAGGGTTAGGGGCAGTTCAGCTATAAAAGCTGATGTTAATTGAGGTTAATATGGAGTCCAGGTAATTATTGAAGACCCAGGTAGACTTGTAAGAAGTTCCAGTCATGAACTATCGAACTGTCAAGTCCCCAGAGAAACAGTTGCCAACACCAGTCAAGGCCAGAACCGTCTTCTAGGTAGAGAGAACCATCCCCAGACACCAGACGCATCCCAGAGAGACACACGGGGCATCCATGTGACGAGATCTTCAGCCAGAAGCGGGGCACCAGGATGTTATTAATACCCCAAAGTGTGTAAATGTGAATTGAACTTGTTAAGAGGATGAAGTTACAGGAAGTGGGTTGATTTAAGGCTCTGAGGATCCAGGTTCAAGCTCTGCCATTGGTGGGTTGCCACACCCCAAGGCCAGGTAGGAAAGATGGGAGGGTTTCATCAGGAAGGGCATCCAACGTAAACCCTGTACTGAGTTGTTTGTAGATTGGATGGTCTGCTGTGGCAACCCTTGATGAGAGCATAAAAGGATGAAGTTGGTATAAAACACACGTACTTCAATTTTTAAGTCATACTTATATATAGGAAATTTTCATAATAGACTGTCAGGCGAAAATAATACATTATGTGTTTGCCTTGTTTAATTCTCAGATAAAAATAAATAAATACACCACATTTATTGAAACATTTGAGAAATGTGGTTTGGCCATTTTTGGAAGCAAGTGACTTTAGTAAAAGGAAGCCCAAATTCTTTCACTCATCATTGGATCTGAGCGCTCGCTGATGTTTTGTCCATGGTGTACCTCGCCTCATGCCCTGGCATAGGCTCCAGACCTCCCCGTGACTTTGTATACAGAATAAAGCAATATGAGTGAGTGAGAGAGTGAGTGAGTGAGGCAGACGCCCCTCTCCGACAGCACATACTTACTGACTCATTAAAAGAATATGAGCGAGGCAAAATTAAATCCAGGTGTGTCTAATTAAATTTTAAGAAAACAAGCAGGCCCACACACAAATGTAAAAAAAGAATAAAAAGAATAAAAAGAAGAAAGCTAGAATCACAAGAAGCAGAAACACTGGGGGAAAAACAAAACACATAGACTAATGTAAGATCCATCTGACTACTTGGCACTTTCCTTGGCTAAATATTAAAAAAAAAACAAAAAAAAACATGTGGTTCTCAGAAATTTAAACAGGCGCAATGTTAATCATCATGTCGTCTTACAGCGGGTCACTGACTTCTTTCTGTGTGAAAACACTCTCTGTTGGTTTGGTTTGAATGGGGCCCTGTTTTCATCCCCCCACTAATCGAAACCATACTGACTGGAAACGGGGTACAAAACCCACAAGACATCCAGAATATGCTTCCAACCTCTGCCTGTTGTCATAGCAACTCGGCTCATTCCGGAGACGGTGATGTCATAATGCTGCATACCCCTTCATTGGCTGAGGATTTCATTTTTTATTTTTTAGAGCTGATGGCAAAGAAGGGTAGGTGAGCCGTAAAAGGAAAAAAACAAGCAAAGAATTGCAAGGTTTTTTTCTTTTCTTTTTTTTTAACATGCTGCATATTATGTTTCCATAGGTTGATAATGCAAAAATATGGAAACCCTTATATCCAATATTTAACACAATTTTGCAAATTACTTTAACATGTCAGGAGTTGCATGTTCGATTAGATAGGACAAATCATGACACAATTTTATGTGCATCTAATGTGTCATCATGTGTTTCTGTACCCACAGCCATTAATATACTGTAGCTTAATCATACAAAATATAGGAAAATATATACAGCACATTTGCAGGTGTGTTTTCAATACATCGATATGAAACAGTAGTGACTATGTAATTATCAGTGATTTTTTCTTTTTTTACAACCATGCCTTCCTCTGTTCAACATTCACACACCACAGGCATTTTGGGAACACCAATTAGCCTAATGTGCATGTTTTTGGGAGTAAACCAGAGCACTTGGAGAAAATCCACTAAGCACAAGAAGAACATGCAACCTCCATGCACACAGACCCCAAAGCGGAAAATGAACCCAGAACCTAGAGGTGCAAGGCGACAGACGACATTGTATTTCTGAACATGTACAGATGTGCATGTGTGTAAATGCCGTCCTTTGATGAACTGACCTTCATTCCTGCTTTACACCCAGTTTTTCCAGGATAGAATTTGAATCTTCTGCCCACCTTTAGTTCTGATTCCTTTCTATCTAAATCTTTTCAGCAATTTAAGCTATGGCAGCTGTTCTATTGAATCTGATTACACTCCATGTGTGCATTAGTGAGCTTTGACCACCCACGACCTTCTCACTGGTTCACAGGTTGAATTGTGATGGCTAGACGATGGCTAGCCAAATTGTGATGGCTAGACGACAAGGTCAGAGCAACTCCCAAAATGGAGTAAATATATAATAGATCATACAGTATAACTGAACTTTCAACTATTTTACAGCACAAAAATACATATGGTGGCACTGTCTGGTATCCCTGCTGAGTCTTGGCCAACGGCAATTATCCTAATCTGCATTTCTTTCTTTGGATTGCTTGAGGAAACCCACCAAGCATAGGGAGAACATGCAAACTCCATGGACACGATCCCGAGGCGGGAATCGAACCCGGACCTGAGAGGTGCAAGACGCCTTTTTTTTTAATTTAATTGAAAAGATTTTGTGTGTGATTCCTATGCAAGTACGCGCTTAGCTGCTAAGCCTCAACCTCTTCCTAGGAGAATGGATTATTGGAATATTGGCACAAATCTTAATAACTGCTTAAATATTAAGTACCATTTAGCTGATGCTTAGCCATCATTTTATTATTTATAAAAACGCACAGTATTTTAAAAGAGGCATACTGTACTTACAAAAGTGCATTTTATTATATCTGCATGTCTGACATGATTAATTCTCGTGGTTGTCATGTTTCAATGTTAACTGTTAAACCCATCTTTAAAGACAACAAAAATGAGCTGCTCAGGAAACATTACAAGGAAGAAGGATATCCTTAGACGGTCCACTGACACCAAACTATTACATTCTTCCTTTTGTTATGCTTTTCCACTCTTGTAGAGCAACTTCTTTCAGGTGTTGTGTGTTTTGGGAGGTTTCTCCATTCAGTCTCCTCATCAGGAGGTGAAATGCTGCTCAGTTCAGTTAAGGTCTGCTGATGGACTTGGCCAGTCTATAACCTTCCTGTTTTTTGTGTTACAATGTGTTTTGGCTCGTTGTATTTCTCTGTAAATGATCACACAGTATGTTTCATTTAGACTATGTGTGTATGTGATTTCTGTAGATGTAAATTGATTTTGCTGACCCATGATGAGTTTCATCATTAATAAAGATTCTGTTCCAGATGCAGACATGCAAGCCCAAGCCATGACTCTACATACACCGAGCTTCACCCATCAGCTCGTATATTTCAGGATCATCAACAGATCCTTTTTTTATAAACACTGTGGCCTCTCCATCACTTTGGTAGAGATTGTTTTCAGTTTACATTTACATTACAGGCATTAGGCCGTTTTACAACATTTGTGGCCTGTCTTTGTGAATTCCAGTCTGGCCCTCTAATTCTTACTGCTGATGAGAGGTTTACATCTTGTGGTTTGGTCTCTTTATTTTAGCTCTGAAAGTCTTCTTTGAGCATTGGATTGTGGGACCTTCATCCCTGCCCTGTAGAGGTTGTTTGAGATGTCACCGGCTGTTGTTTGGTTTTTTTTTTCTTCTTCACAGCTTTCACAATGTTTCTAGCATCAGCTGCTGTTTTTGCTTGGCTGACCTGTTCAGTGCCTGGTTGTTCGTACACCATTGGTTCCTTTCTTTTTCAGGATATTCTGAATTGTTGTTGAAGTATACCCATTGCTTATAAAAAAAAAAGCTATGATGGATTTTCCCTCTTTTGGTAGCTTTAAATTGGATTGTTTCCCCCAAGAGGCAGCTCTCTGATTGTCATATTAATTTATCCTTTTAAACACAAGTAAAACTCAGTCCTCAAACTAAGAGCAAAGTTTTTAAATTGTTTAAACAACCAACTGAACACCTTCATAATCACCTCCAATAATTCTGACTACATGAAAGATATGTGCATTCAAACCTGAATGTTGAAAATGAATGCTCAGAATTAGCTTTATCTTCTTATACAGGTAGTCCCCGACTTACAAACATTCAAGTTATGATTTTCCAGAGATATGAACGGACCGCGGTTCTACTTCTGGTTTAATCACAGAACTACCTCACGTGTACTGTACATAAATTAGACACTGCAGTGCGCAGATACCAATATTTACAATTATTTACAATATTGTCAGTGTGTATGTGAATGCATAAAATGTCTAAAGTTCTGTATATCGTATGTGTGTGCAGGCGAAATGAGACGGCCTCACCGGTTTCAATGAATCAGTCTGGGAGCACAATGATAGAAAATGTCTGTCCTGTAAAGCTGTCCTGATGGCGAATTATCCTATTTTCGGGAAATCCCTGAGAGGACAGAGTTCACAGTCCAATACAGTGGAAAACAGCTGGATTGGTATGCTTTACATTGTATATTCGTGTCAAAGGCGTATATGATTCACTTTGTCCGACTTGTCAGTTTACTCTCAGTTGAGAGGGTTTTGGGTCCACTGCTTTTTAAGTAATTGTGAAGCACATATAGTTTTTAATGAGTTTTATTTTGCTGATAGCTCGCGTCAAGTCACCGTAACTGATAAGAAGTGTTTGGCATTTTGACGGCACGGACACATGGAGGGCTGGGACAAGCTGAAATGTTTATATATATATATATATATATATATATATATATATATATATATATATATGATTTATATAAATCATGCAAATACACTACCAGTGCGTAGTGGCCTTGTACACCCCTGGTAGTGTAGCAATTTGACCTTACACCTCCAGGATTGAGGGTTCGATTCATGCCTCATAGGCTAATTCATCATCTTCTTATCTTTACCATTTTATCCTGTATGGAGTAACGGAGGCCATGGAGCCTATCCCACGAGGTGGTATACACCCTGGATGCAGTGCCAATCCATTAGGATTATACGAATTGCTATTTCCAAATTTCCCAAAGTGTGCCTGTAAGTGTGTGTGTGTGTGTGTGCCCTGTGATGGATTGGCACCCTGTCCAGGGTGTAGCCCTGTATGGAGAATTAACAGTATGGAAGATGAATTATTGAATGAATAAAATAATTTTATTGTCGTTGGTCCTTCCTCAAAAAAAAAAGGGGGTAAATAATCTTACTGCAGGCTACTTTGAAGTGACATTTGGACATTTACCTCCTAGAATCAGCCTCCACCAGGCCTCCATTTTAGGACGTGAACTGTTGCGACACAAACGCGCGCGCGCGCACGCGCTACGCCTCTTCCTCCAGATTCTCAGAACCGTCTCCGCTCGCGCGCGCTCCAGCTCCAGTTCTCTAGACTCTCTCCTTACGTAAACGACGCACGCGTTCTTCCGACCAATCAGATCCGAGCCTACAGATTACGTCAGTACTACTGCTGATCCTGCTGCGGCGGCTGCTGCTGCCGCTGCAGCTGCCGAGAGACACGCCCTCGCTCGCTGCTCACGTGCTCCGTAGCTGCAGTCACATGACTGTGCACTTCCGTGTTCCGGTCTTTCCTGCGATACGACAGAACAACAACACTGTAATGCTGTTCGGCGTTAAACGCACCGCGTTGAGAGGATAGAGAGGATAAATAAACACGCCTCAGACGCAAACAAGACGAGTGAGTTTTATTGACACGGAGGAATCTCTGTTAAAACACGTAAAAACACGTTTTCTCTGATCTCTAGTGCTAGGAACTGATCAGACATGTCCAAGTACACAAGTTTCCCTGAACCCAGTGAGGACCACAACCCATTCCAGGTGATTATTATTATTATTATTATTATTATTATTATTATTATTGTTATTCCTGAGTGTAGAATTTTTTCTTTTAATAAGGGTTAATCTTTGATCTCTCTTGCTCTCTATCTTTGTGTGTGTGTGTGTGTGTGTGTGTGGTTTTTTGAAATCTTCTACAGGATCCCTCAGTGACCCAACACAGCAGCTCAGACTACCCCACATTGGACCTCTACAATCCCTTCGACAACAAGGTAAAGAGGAGAAATCGCACATCTCATACACCATATGGTGGCTCAGTGATGGGTTTCTTGCTTCATCGATTCCCACCCAATGCCCAAACTCCAGCCACTGAATGCAATGCCGGTCTCAAGCCCTAATAAATCGTGAGGGTTGCGTCAGGAAGGATATCCGGCGTAAAAACCTGCGCCTAAGTTGATGTCCGGATCGTATGGTCCGCTGTGCTGACCCCTTGAAACTTCGGGGCAGCTGAAAGACTAACAGCAACCCCATGATTTTAAAGATCGACTAATCTTTCTCCAGTATCACTAACGCCTCCTTTAAATAATGCATGATCACCACACAAAACCAGGCTTTTTTGCGGTCGATTTTTTTTTTTTGTTTACTGGTTTGTGTATTTAGTCATCCAATGACCAAACCCCAGCCACTGGATTCAGTGCCGGTCCCAAGCCTGGATAAATCCGGTGTAAAAACCTGTGCCAAAGTTGATGTGCTGATCGGATGGCCCCAGGTTCAAACTCCACGACCACCAAGTTGCTACTTGTGGGCTCTTGAGCAAGGCTCTTAACCCTCAACTGGTCAGATGTATAATGAGATAAAAATGTAAGTCTCTCTGGATAAGGGTGTCTGCTAAATGTAAGGTAACTTTAACTCTAGAGGACTATTATCACGATTATTAATGCAAAAAATGATTCTCCACACAAACATGACTAAATTTCGTTGTTGGTCTTTGCTTTGGTCCTGTTGGATGCTCCCCTCGAGTGGATCGTCACAGCGGACCATCCAATCCGCACAACAGCTTGGCACAGGTTTTACTCCGGATACCCTTCCCATCCTGATGCAACCCTCCCATTTTATCCGGGCTTTGAAACGGCGCTGCATTCAGTCAGCTGGGGTTTGGGCATCGGGTAGGAATCAAACCCGGACCTACCGCATGGCAGCCGAGAAACCTGGACACTGTGCATGCTCCTGAATAAACGTCCATAATAATCAATCTTATGCAGATTATTTTGTGCAGATCTCAGGTTATTTTTTAATCTTTCGAATTTTTGAAGCTTTACAATCAGGGTTGTTTTCAAATTTTATTCACGGAGCGCTTTTATTGGTGGTCATTGGTGCAAAGCGGCGATACAGTATCAAAAGAACAATTAATAGAAATAATGAGTACACTACTGCTCAAAAGTTTGGTATCACTTGTAAATTTCTTTGTTTTTGTTTAGTGATTTATTTTTTACATTGTACAATAATAATGAGGATTTTAAAACCACACATATACAGTTAGGTAATTATGTAACAACAACATAAATTGTTGTTATTTTAGCAGCTGATCTGGACCAGTTCTTGCCAGAACAGTTTTTGTCAAGTGCATTTGCAAAACCCAACAAGCATCATGATGAAACTGTCTCTCATGAAGACCTTCCCAGGAAAGCAAGACCAAAACGTACCTCTGCTGCAGAGGAGAAGTTCATTTAGAGTCACCAGTTACCTCAGGAATCACCAATTAACAACCAGCACCTCAGATTAGAGGCGTTATGAAGGATTTACAGAGCAGAAGTAGCAGATATACATCTCAATATCAACTGTTTAATGGAGCTTATCGCATATTATAAGATTGTCCCTGATGAGCAAGCCAAGGGCGATAGTGGAAAGATGACGGGTCCAGAGGGCAGATGACTTTCATAGGGCTCAGGTTATGACTTTGTGGATTTGATCTTTAAGTTGAACATTAATCTTGAACTTTAATCGTAGAAAGTGATGTTTGTTTTAAGATGCCTACCTGTTTGTCTCTGGGACCGCCCACCATCAGACCCAACAAGAACCTGACCTCTTTTAATATCAGGAAAGATTTCAGTTTTCATCTTGGGTCTGAAAAATAGCAGGCGAGAGTCACGATGCGGATTTGGTGCCTTTGTTTTTATCGTAAAACTACAGGGTTGTCTTTTTATTTCTTGCATGTTTGTACATGTGTCTGAATAATAGAGAAAGGCCATACTGACTCTTAAAAGAACAAAAAATTTTATTTCTTTGTGGTTATCTCAATAACACACCATATCTCAAGATGGCATATATTGTTTTCTTGGGATAATAAAAGTCCCCCCCCCCACACACACACACTTTGCAACTTAAACACCAAACTATTTTGCTCGTGATGTCGAAATGCATGATTATGCATGAATGTGTGCATCCGTTTTTTTCCTTTTTTTTTTTTTTACTGTAATCAGCGATTGACATAGGAGGAACTCGTCTGGGTGGCGACAGCGTTGCTGTCTCTAGTTGACTTTCTCAAATATCATTTCTCAGCATTTATAAAGGGAAACTATCTGTCTAGCTAGCCTTATGATTGTCAGTGCTACACTGTTTCCAGATTGATGTCTGCCACAAATTTACAAACAGTGTGACTGCAAAACAATCCCTGTTATCACCCAGATGAGACTGGGTTCCTTGTTAAGTCTGGGTTCTCTCCAGGTTTCTTGCTATTGCCGTTCTGGGGCAGTTTTCCCGCGACCGTCACCCTCGGCTTACTCGTCTGAGACCATCTGATTATTTTTATCCATTATGGACAGTGCAGAGATCCAGAACAATGTACATTTGAGAGACGGAGACGTCTCTGCCGTTACCGTTTCTTGTTGAAAAGATGTGCATTTAAGCATGCAGTGCTTAAATGACATGTCAGAGTCAAGACCATGTCCTGAACACTGTCTAACTACATCGTGTAAATGAGGAATTTGGTGATAGAGAGCTTGTGTTTTAAGCTTGTGTGGGTTTAGTACAGACCTGAGACTTAATTGGTGTTGGGCAAAGTACAAAAAGAAGTCCTCTCTTAAACAAGAGAACTCAACCTCAAATTTACTTAAGTTTCAAAAGTACAGGGCTTGTTTTAGCTCAAAGTCTCCTTCCTCCCTCAACCCCGATTGTGAAAATTTTTATCGCTTTCATCGCTTCTGTATTCCACAGGTCTGCTTCTCATTTTAAACACCTGTTATGTTAAGTGTCTCAAAGGAAAGGGAAAGTCATCTAGTTACCATAATAGTCAGCAGATTGGTCAAATTCCCACTTCGGGCCGAGTTTTAGTACAGAGTCAGTTTTAATGCAGGCCGAGTTTTAGTACGGAGCCTAGTTTTAATGCAGGGCCGAGTTTTAGTACAGACCTTAGTATTAATACAGGGCTGAGTTTAAGTACAGAGCCTAGATTTAATGCAGGGCCGAGTTTTAGTACAGACCTTAGTATTAATACAGGGCTGAGTTTTAGTACAGAGCCTAGTTTTAATGCAGCGCTGAGTTTTAGTACGGAGCCTAGTTTTAATGCAGGGCAGAGTTTTAATGCAAGGCCGAGTTTTAGTACAGACCTTAGTATTAATACAGGGCTGAGGTTTAGTACAGAGCCTAGATTTAATGCAGGGCCGAGTTTTAGTACAGAGCCTAGATTTAATGCAGGGCCGAGTTTTAGTACGGAGCCTAGTTTTAATGCAGGGCTGAGTTTTAGTACAGAGCCTAGTTTTAATGCAGGGCCGAGTTTTAGTACAGACCTTAGTATTAATACAGGGCCGAGTTTTAGTACGGAGCCTAGTTCTAATGCAGGGCCGAGTTTTAGTACAGAGCCTAGTTTTAATGCAGGGCAGAGTTTTAATGCAGGGCCGAGTTTTAGTACAGACCTTAGTATTAATACAGGGCTGAGTTTTAGTACAGAGCCTAGTTTTAATGCAGAGCCGAGTTTTAGTACAGACCTTAGTATTAATACAGGGCTGAGGTTTAGTACAGAGCCTAGATTTAATGCAGGGCCGAGTTTTAGTACAGAGCCCAGTTTTAATGCAGGGCCGAGTTTTAGTACGGAGCCTAGTTTTAATGCAGGGCCGAGTTTTAGTACAGACCTTAGTATTAATGCAGGGCCGAGTTTTAGTACGGAGCCTAGTTCTAATGCAGGGCCGAGTTTTAGTACGGAGCCTAGTTTTAATGCAGGGCAGAGTTTTAATGCAGGGCCGAGTTTTAGTACAGACCTTAGTATTAATACAGGGCCGAGTTTTAGTACAGAGCCTAGTTCTAATGCAGGGCCGAGTTTTAGTACACCGCCTAGTTTTAATGCAGGGCCGAGTTTTAGTACAGACCTTAGTATTAATACAGGGCCGAGTTTTAGTACAGAGCCTAGTTCTAATGCAGGGCCGAGTTTTAGTACACCGCCTAGTTTTAATGCAGGGCCGAGTTTTAGTACAGACCTTAGTATTAATACAGGGCTGAGGTTTAGTACAGAGCCTAGATTTAATGCAGGGCCGAGTTTTAGTACAGAGCCTAGTTTTATTGCAGGTCTGAGTTTTAGTACAGAGCCTAGTTTTAATGCAGGGCAGAGGTTTAGTACAGAGCCTAGTTTTAATGCAGGGCAGAGGTTTAGTACAGATCTTTAGAAGTTTTAATGCAGGGATGAATTTTAACACAGTGGTTAGTATAAATGCAGGGCAGAGTTTTAATTCTGATTTTAGTTTAGATACAGACCTTAGTTTTAATACAGACCTTAGTTTTAATACAGAACATAGTTTCAATACAGAACATAGTTTTATTACAGACTTTAGTTTACATACAGACCTTACTTTTAATGCAGTAAAATGCCTTTTATTCAGAACATAGTTTTAATACAGAGTTTAGTTTTAATCCAGGGCCGTGTTTAACACAGGACAGAGTATTATTACGAGGCTGACCTTTATTATGGAGACCAGTAAAGGTTAATGCTCTGGATGCATGCTCTGATCGTGTCTAATTTGATCATGCTAATAGAGATGACGCACCACATCTATGCTCAACATGAATCATGTCAGAGTTGTATTACAAAAACACGAGCTACATCATAAGCAGCGATGTGTATATGGGAAATGACGACTTCGGTAGGATAATAGCGATCAGTATTATCAGCGGTCCCATTAGTCATTTCTTCCTGCACATTTGTATCATTCGGTTAATGTTTCAGGCCGAATGTGACGCGTCTCACAGCTCATGTTAAACATGTACAGTAGGCTCCCTGAGTAGCTTCGGTAAAATCTGTGTCTTATCATTAATCATTGTAGTGTTTCACTTAATGAATTGTAACAGCATGTGTCCTATTATTATATGACATCATTCCGTTAAACATGTCATTTATACTCTGATAAATGTATATCAGATGCCTGACAGTATATTAGAAACACATCTACTCATGACTGTGTATTAACAGTAAATCCCGGATGATGTTGATTCACTTCGTAATCATATTGATTTAGTATAATAATTCTTCTTATTTATTTTGTATATTACAGCCTCCGCCTCCTTATCAGGCCACGCCTCCAACATTACCACCGACCGCACCACCGACCCTCCCGCCTCAGACCCTGCCTACCAGGACTACACCCACAGAACCCAGGAATTATGGATCCTACAGCACACAGGTGTGTGTGTGTGTGTTTTTTTTTTGTTTTTTTTTTTTTATTCAACATGGCCATGGACGGTAGACACAGCGCTACTTTTTACTTTTAAATAAGTTACACGTGAAAAAGTATTTACCCCCGATTGAAAATTTTTAATATTCCACAAAGGAAACCAAAGTAAATACAAAATGCAATAAAAAAAATTATATGTGAAAAGGTGATTGCCCCCTAATAAGATAACCTAATAACTGGTTGTGACAACGACCCTTGGCGGCAACAACTGCAGTCAAGCATTTGCAATAACTGGTTAATCTTTGACATCGCTGTGGAGGAATTTTGGCCCGCTTTTCTATGCGGAATTGTTATAAATCAGCCACATTAAAGGGTTTGCAAGCATGAACAGCCTGTTTAAGGATCTCAATCGGATTTTTGTTGGACTTTGACTAGGCCGCTCCAAAATGTTATTTTATTTTTATAAAGCAATTCAGAGGTGGACTTGCTAGTTGTTGTGTTTCGGGTCATTATCTTTCTGCATAACCGAAGCGCATTTGAGCTTAAGGTCATAAACTGATGGCCAGGTTTCTGGTAGAACGCAGACTTCATGGTTCCATCAATGGCAAGTCGCCCAGATCCTGAAGTTGCAAAGCTGCATTTCGTATTTACTCAGGTTATCTTTGTGTATTGTTTCTGTAACACGCAGGTCTCAGAGCTTCTCCAGCTGACATGGCCTTCAGATAATGACATTTTTAACCCTAAATCCCTTTATTTCACTCCTCGTCCGAATGTGCTGTTCTGTTGTCTATGTAAATGAGCTACTGCTGAGCCACGCCTCAGAAAACTGCACAGCTAAAAAACAACCTGAAGGAGGAGTACTTATATGATGTCACAATAGGAGAAAAAAAAATGCTTGTTTAAGCCCCTGGCTAATACAAAAAAAAAACCCAAAAAACAGAGAATGTATTTATGAATTACAAAAATGTTTAATAGCTCCCCATTAAGATTGCACATAATCTAGGAAGAGCTTTATCATTGTAAGCTTTTTCAGCTTTTTTTTTGCGGACGCATCGAGTTTAACAGATAAATCAGCATCCTAGCACTCCGCTCTATAGTCATGTACGATACAGCAACATTGTTTACAACACAGTGCAATCAGTTAAGTGGCTTCTTTAATTTCGTTTTCTCGAAGCAATCTGCAGTGAACGCCACAACAGCCGACTTGCTGAAGAAGCAGGAGGAGTTGGAGAGGAAAGCGAAGGAGCTGGAGAGGCGGGAGAGAGAGCTCGACTCCCAGAGCCGTAGCACCGGAGCTTGTGAGTGAACTACACGAGTCAGATGGACGGACGTGCACGGACGACTCCGGCAGATAGTTTCGTTAAACACAATGCTTGAGCTTTCACTTTTCGTTTTTCTTAGTCTAACAGATTGAAATATTTGTGTAGTCATGTGACTTTCAGCCTCACATCAAGGCGTCATAGAAAAGAATACAGAAAAATTGTTTATTCTTTCTGCAGCTTTGTCTTTAATTTAAATTTAGTTTATCAAAGTATTTCCTCAACCTTGCTCTTGGACATCCCCTTTTACATTTTAGTCTTTTCACCAAAGCGAAAGTGATAGAGCATGGAAAACACTAGAATATACTGTACGTACACTACCGCTTAAAAGTTTAGGTTTACTTTCTAATTCCATGGTTGTTCCTGATTTTATTTATTGTTTTTTATTTATTGATTTTATTTTATGATATCATGATGTGTCTGCTACTTATACACTGTAAAGCCTTCATAATGGCTCTAATCTGAGGTAGGTTTTGGTCTTGGTTTCCTGGAATGGTCTTCCTGAGAGCCAAATTTGCAAGCGATCCCAAACATTTGAGCGGTAGTGTATATTTGGGCCAGATGATCCCCTAGGACCAAAGTCAGAACCCGCTGTTTTAACAGACCATCACTTGTTAGTCTCTTTGGATAAAGTGAATAATATCTTGATGTTTTTTTTCTACAATGTTGAATGACATTTAGTAACTCTGTTTTTCGTCTAAGCCTCCCAGAAGAATTGGCCTCCGTTGCCATCTTTCTGTCCGGTGGGCCCGTGCTTCTATCATGACATTAACGTGGAGATCAGTCAGAGCTTTCAGCGCATCGTCACCAATGTGTACTACTTCTGGATGGGTACGTATCACCCTGTTTGTTGACGCATGGACTAATGTGTCTGACGGGCCATGTTGTAAAGGTTTAATACCAAATACTAATACTTGGCTGTCCTGATGGTGAATAATCCTAATTTCTGAAAATCCTCAACAAAACAGTGTTTACAGTCCAATACAGTGGAAAACAGCTCTGAGACGAAATGGCGTCCGGGATTCCCCTCGCGATTTAAAGGCGCAGAGACAACACTTACATTTTACGCGAGATTAATTTCCTTAGGCACGATTACGGTTTTTGGCCACATGATGGCAGTGTGGGGACAGAGATTTTTAGTCAGGTGGATTGGTATGCTTTACGTTGTACATTCGCGTCAAAGGCGTATAAAGGGGGTTGGGATGTCATCACGGACATACGGTCTTCTTTAAACTATTTGCACCTCTCACGTGTTTTACTGCGGCTTAAAGTCGGTGCTCTGGAAATGAATTACATGGTCATTTACCAAAGATTTCATGATATCGTTTGATAATAATGCGGTGAATAGATTTTTTTTATTTAGTTTAAAATAATATTTTAGTATTTATATTTTCCTTATGGAATATAATGTATAAATCTTACGTTTTGCTCTGTGAGGAATTGATATTAATGCTTGCAGTAACCTATTTTCACCACTAGATGTCAAAATGTCACATTCACTTTTAATATTTAAAATATTCTTTATAATCAATTTAACTCCTACTTTAAGATGAATGCCTAAATTTCAGAATTCATGATTAATTAAAGAACTGACTGCTTAAAACTTGCTGTATTTATAAGTTTGCCTTTTGTTATTCTGTCCTTTTTTTTTTTTATTATTATTTTGGTTCCTCCATAAAGGTACAGCTTGCACTCTGGCCTTCAATGTCCTCTCCTGCCTTGCTCTGTTTTGTGTGGACACGGATAAAGGTGTAGACTTCGGCCTGGCCATCCTCTGGATTCTGCTCTTCACGCCCTGCTCCTTCGTCTGTTGGTACAGGCCTGTGTATAAAGCGTTCAGGTACAAACCAGTACTTAGTCCGTCTGCCTGACACCCTGGTCATGAGCCGTCTGCATCTCAGACAGTGAATACAGTAGCAGAGAGAGAGTGCCTTGCACATTTTATAGTGTTATACAAATCTGTCGGGACATTAATATATATTTAAAAATAATTTAAAACACAAAAACTTTTGAGTGCGTAAGTGTACACTTCTATTACTAGAGCCATTAAATTGGTTCTAGTGCAAACCACTGCAGAAGTTGAGAAGTTACTGTCGACTTTTGTGCAGTTAAAGCACTATACAAGGGGCGTTCAAGTCAAAACGGGACTTTAAATTGTACAGAATAACAAACACTGATATGAGAGTAAACCTCTTATCCTGCTACACTAATGTACTTATCCCAGTGCTTGGGTCCCATCAAGGTAGAAAGTTTTCTCATCACGCCGGAGCCATTAATGAGAAATGCCTGATTCACGTCGAAAACGCTGGCCTCCCAGGAATTCCTTAAATGTCCCAAACATGTGGAAATGTCTCAGAGCAAGGTCAGGACCGTACGGGAGATGTTGGCGATAACTACCAGCCGAGTTCCTGTAACGCTCCCGTGACGTACGGCCTTCTTTAAAACAATTGCACCGTTTAAATGTCTTACTGTGAGTAAGAGTCTCATCGCCGTGCTTGAAGTCTCCTCTAAATGTCAATCACTTTCATTACCCAGAAATTTCATCACAAGTCCTGGTTTGACTCGAACGCCCCTCGTACATTTGTTCCTGGACAGTCACAAAGATTGATAAAGAGCAAAAAAAAATATTTTTAATTCTAAAAGACAACGTGCTACCGGAGCAATTTTTGAATTTGTAAAATAACATTCACAGAGCATTCACATAAGGTCATACTTTTGCTTCTCTAACTAATGCACTTCTGGTCTACCTCGTCCTGGAATTTGACTGGGTAAGCCTCCATTGGTCCATGTTGTGTCATATTCTGTCATTTTTCAAGTTTAGAGGGGAGGGAATACTTCTGCACACCACTGTAATGTTATTTAAAGTAGGAAAAGCTGCTCATATTGTACAACATTTCCTAGAATTAGTTTAAGACAATGTGTGGATCTCTCTGTTTCTCCTCAGGAGCGATAGTTCCTTCAACTTCTTTGTCTTCTTCTTCATCTTCTTCGTCCAAGTAGTGCTGTACGTCCTTATGACTATCGGCATTCCTGGCTGGGGCTTCAGGTGACACGGATATCTCATTAAAGGTCCTGAACTTTCCAGCGTCCGTCCCTCTCCCTCATCTCACTCTGGTCTTCTCTGTCTCTTGTCTTTCTCTGTGCTTCCGCAGCGGGTGGATAGTGAGCCTCGCCGCGCTGAAAAAGAGTACCGGAGTCGGGGTGATCATGCTCTTGAACGCTTTGGTCTTCACTGCTCAGGCTGCCATGGGAGTGGTTCTGCTCAAGAAGGTAGACTCAGATCCTGTCTTTCTTTCTTTTCTTTTTTTCTCTCTGCTTAACAAACTGTGTGTTCAAACACCTTTCAGCATTAACATTTCTCCGAACACCCCATGTGCATCAATGAGCCCTGGCCCCCCATGATCCTGTCTCCGGTCTTCCTTCTTTGAAGCACTTTTGGTACATCCTGACCACTGTAGATGGGGAACATCTCACAAGAGCTGCTGTTTTAGAGTTGCTCTAGCCATCACAATTCGGCCCTTGTCAAAGTCGATCAAATTCCTTACATTCGGCCACTTTAGGAACAAAATGTTCACCAGTTGCATCATATCATATCGCTACCACTCCCAGGTGTCACTGTAACGAGAGAACCAATGTTATTCACATCACCTGTTGCCGATCATGGCGTTATGGCTGATTGATGTATGGTTGAGGATAAAGGTTTAAATAAGCCAACGCTAACACATTTCATATTATTTCTGTGGTCAATCAGTTCAAGGCACGTTTATTTAATCTTTAATTCGATCAAATTGTTATTGTAAGATCGATGGTCTTATGGAGAATTGGTATTTTTATTTTATTGAGAAAATAAGGAAAAGAATAAGTTTTAAGGATGGAGGGAGGAAAGAAGTGAGGATGTGCACGTGCAGGTCCGGAGAAAGGCTAAGATTCTTGCGAATTCCTGTCGGCCAGTGCTATAAGACGTCTTCATTGAGAGTGCACACTTTTAAAACCCCTGCTCTATTTTTGTCCTTATAACCGTATTTAAATCCCAGTCTGGTTCTTACCGAGAAGCAATTTCCAAACAACCGACGATACCATGAAGCATCTGCGCAAACAACTGTGTGCAAATATAAAGATCTTGGGAATTCCCCTTTGTTGCTGTCGATGGTGTCCCGCTGCGCTACAGAATGTTTATGGAGATGACACCATTAACAAGAGCGGTGTGCACAGACGGAGTAAGAAGTTTAAAGGAGAAGAAACCAACATTCAAGACAAAGAGGATTTTAATAAAAGAGGATTTGAGAGTTGGGTTCAAAATGGCACAAAGGCTTCACTTATCAAGTCGTACATTTGTATAGAGAGACTTACTTTACCAACACGTGCAAATCAAACCTCCTTTTTCAGGTAATAAAAAAAGTTACACCCACTTTCCTATGCATAACTTTCGGTAAAACTTTTATAACGTTGACTGAAGCTCGAGGCACATGTTCAGTGTTAACATATTGTATCAAGAAGGGAACGTATAGTGACATCGAATAAGATTTTTTTTGTCTGTCCAACTTGGCCAATTTAGATTTCACATAAAAAGATCTAAACCTGAAATTGTGTTTTATACTATAATGTAAAATTGTTACGATATTGCAACGTGAATTTGACACGGTTACGGACACTACCGTTTTGCTTTATAAGCTTTTACGGACAAAAAAAACAATTAAAGCAACAATATTTACAGGTCATATGCTTCTAGAAGCTTACACCAATTTTAGCATCAATACTTAAAGAAATATGAATCATTTACATTTTAACCTATAACGCATTTTTGGGGCACATTTTAAATCATCTCTTTAAAAACGTCAAAATGTTAAAAAAATTAAATAAAATCAGCACCAATACTTTGTTTTGTGCGCACACAAACATCTAGGATGTTGTAACGGTTCTCAGCATGCGACGAGCCATGATTCGTGCTTAAACAGTCGAGCCCTGAAGCCGTGCGCCTTTTTTAATGTCCTCTTCAGTTAGGAAAAGCAGCTACCGAACGATAGCCTCGACTCATGCAAAGTAGAGTAACATTCAGTCAGCTTGTCTCATTTCCCTATCTGCCTTAATCGCCCGCAGTAAAGACTCAAGCCCTCTCGTTTGCATGATGTCTTTGCTTGAACGGTCACTCCTTCACTGCGCTCTTTTATCTCCCTCGCCCAGGTTCACTCTCTCTACAGGCAGACCGGCGCCAGTTTCCAGAAGGCCCAGGCGGAGTTTACCACGGGAGTGCTTTCAAACGACGCCGTGCGCCAAGCCGCCGTGAACGCCACCGCCACGGCGGCGCAAGGAGCCTTCACCGGGGCACATTAGAGCGAAACGAGGGATGGTGGGGGGAATGGAGAATGAGTACGAGCACCCCCTTACAAAAACAAACAAACAAAAAAAAATAATAATTCTACAGGTATAGAGAGATGTCTGTATATTTTGCTACTTGCAGTCTGACACTGTTACAAACTAGACGCTTGGGTGATACAAGAGATCAAGGCAAAATAAATAAAACATTTTCCTTTATAATTAGGCTTGTTTATCATAATCGCGACATCTCGGCTGTCATTTCTGATAGATAGTCTAAGAGTCAGTAAGTTTTGTTTCTTATTGATGACTCGTATCGTGACTAATAGGAAATGAAGGAATGCACTGCCAAATAGATTCAACTGCACCACACAGGCATCTCTCTCTTTCTTTTGTTAGAATGTAAATGCTGTGTAAATGGCAACAAAAAAAAAATCAATGACTCAGATCTGACTCAATCAAGCAAAAGTCCAAAAACACACATGATAAAATAAAACGGTTATCTCCTTACCACTGTAGGACATGTAATCGCTTGTTAATCCGCCAGAATCATCAGAAATGGTATACGAGTCAAGTTCCAGTCATATCTCCACCACATCGTCTTCTTCGTAAGCCCCATTTCTGGGGTTGGGGGGGGGGATGGAACCCTATAGTAATGGTGCTCCCTGTAGGCAAGGAAACAAATGACTAGTGTATGCTTTTAAAAACTGATATTAGATCATATAAAAGTTGCTTCATGGTCTCGCTGTGTAATCTAATACCATGTGCCAAACTTCCCTAGACTCTGTAGACAAATCTGCAAGGAGAAAGATGAATTATTTTAAGCTCTTGTCTACAAACAGGGTTATTTGTAAAAGATTAGTCGCTTCATTCGAGTGTGACGCTGCGGCTCGCTCCTCACGCCTTACACTTCCAAGATTTTGTTTGCTCTGCATGCCAGATAATTTTTTTTTATTTTATTTTTTTTTACCCCAGTCTACCTTGACGTTAATAGACGTAGCCGCGTTTTAAACCATGTCTGCCCTCTCGAGACAGTTCATTACTTACCGACATAAAACTGTAAATTGTACATATCGCCAATTCTGAATTAACCGCCTAGCTTTTTCACTGTGTCGTCGTGAGAGTGAAACACTTCCAGACTGTTAAGAGTGAAGCAACCTGTCGACGCCCATCATCATAACTATATTCAGTGAATTTTTTGTTGTTGTTGTTGTTGTTGTTTTGTATGGAAATGTGTAAATGCTACCTAACCGTCTAAACATTCTGTGCTCTTCTATTGTTTTCCTCTGATCTCCAGTTTTGTTTTGTTTTTTGCACATTGCCAAATGTATTTATCCAAGTATGTGTAATTTTTGTTTTTTTCAGATTTTTTATATATATACTACTAGACTATATATACTTTCTCCAACGCACTTGATTTAAGCCTGTCTGTTTTTGATATATGTATGTTGTGAGATCAGGTGAACACTAAAAATGTGCTGCTTGTCATGTTTGTCCGTGTTGTTTATTTGTTTTAATAAAAATTAATACATTTGCCTCAAAGCATTGGAGCTTTCTTTATATTATCTCTGTAGGATTTTTCCATATGGATTATAAGATTATTTCTTAGAATAACTAGTTCCTTGATCAAAGTGCTGTTCGTCATGTCCGGACTCAGGAAATCCTTCGTTCCCAGGGCCGTGCGCTGCTTTAGCACCTCTTGACGTGATTGAGATTTTTGGTCGTTTTTTTTGGTCGATTTTTGGTTTGTTCTTCAGCCACTACTCACTCTTAGTTATTCATGTAGTTTTCCTTTCATAACAGACTTATACCATTCATCATGTACCCTCATCTACATCGAGCTTCATTATCTCATTCATGCATCACTCACTTTGGGCATTGCTGTCACTTTTAATTTGCCATGTCACAGTTTTTGCACATCTCAATTTGCACTGATTATACAAGCTTATTCGCTTTTATTTTGCACATATTCACCTCACAATTTAGAAACACCAAATAGTGTAAACTGCATGTCTTTGGACTATGGGAGGAAACCCACCAAGCACGGGGAGAACATGCAAACTCCACGTACACAGATTTCCAAGATGGGAATCAGACCCTGACCCTGATGTTAACCACTATACCACCCTACCGTTGACTGAAGTCACTACTAATGTAATCATATGCAGTCACCATTGAGGGACCACAAGTTAGACAAATTGCTAGCCGTATACATGACGTAATTACATAAAACTGTGTTTTGTCATTAAAAAAATCATTTACAGATTGTGAAATCTGCTTTTTCTACGGCGGGGAATAAAATCCTATTTTTACACTTTCTGGATTTTTTCTTTTTTTTGTAATAATAATACTGTAGTAATAATAGTAATTATCATTATTATTAGTTTGTTTTTTGTTGTTTTATTGCTTTCTAAGCTCCAATTTAGTCTGCCTAACAAAGCCCTTTTAAGTATTTTACATTCCAACATAACATTCATACAGGAAATACTTTACTGTAGTGGGTGTTAAGTTAACCTAATAAAGTCCAAATTTATACTGGTGCCAGAAAAGAAAGAAATAGCGTGAGTGGTAATAGGCAGGCACGGGAAACACGTCAGATTTTGACAGCTGAACTACTGTCATCCGTCGGTTTAAGCCGATGGTTAACCGCAATGATCTATGACTTTATGCCAGCAGTCACTTCTGTAGGGGAACCCAGTCACTACACACTGTGGGCAATTTGGAAACGCCAATCATCATTCTACGTTGTAGGTCTAACTGTCAGAGAAAACCAAAGTACCCACCAATCACCCAAGGGGGAAAACATGCAAACTCCATACACACAGACCAGAGGTGAGATTTGAATCTCCAACCTTGGGTATGTGAGGTGACTGCATACCACTAAAGCACCATGACTTAAACAATTTTTGTTTCTTGGGTCCTTGGCATCCCAACAAATTTAAAAGCTCTGTCCAAATTCACTCAACACGGCCATTTGGTAAGTTGTGGACGTTTAGACACAAGGCTTTTGCGTGTGATCTACACTAGACATTTCCGTATTACAGTAGGCATAGCAACTTGAGTTGTTGGACATTGAGTAGCATTGCATCTTGACATTTTCAGGGTCCGTAGTTAGATTCTGAATGCATGTCATTAACTCTATTTCTCCTAAATGTGTGCGTGTATATGAAGATGTGCGGATGGATGCTTGCAATGGATTAGCGTTCCATCCTGGCTGTACCTCAAAATAGGCTTTGGCTCCACCATGACCCTGGCCATGATCAACCGGTTGCTGGAATTGAATGAATGAAATTGCATGAAATTGGCAATGACTCAGTAGTTCAACCACACTATTGCTATTTCTTTCCTGGCTGTAAAGCTGAAGCGGAGCCCAAATTCTTTTTGTCCTTATACGTCTGAGTATAAAAATGGGTTGAATGTGTTGTCCAAGACGTGACGCCTTAGGCGTTAATGTGCAAACTGCTCATATTCAACTAATATTCAAGTTACAACCAACCGATTTGTGTTTGAGCCCTGCTGCTTGACAGTAAATTCTTAAGAATGTCATTAAAAATGGTTTAGAAATATAATTGAAGGGAAATATTGGAACCGCATGGATTACAGAAGGCAATCAGAAAAAGGAATTTTGAAGGAAAAGAACATTTCATGGCTCATGTCAATGACCTACTTGTGACTTGTATAACTGGATGTCGTAGATAAAATGCATTAAATAATCTATGTCACCTTAGTAATATGAAGGGGCTAGCGAGTTACTTGCGAGTAAAGCTGAGATGAAAGAAATTTCAGCGAAGTCATTTATTCATAGAAGAGTTGAGATGTTCAAAGCCAAAGAAGTTAATTGTCACATAGCGTTTCTCTTAGAATCCTGACACGTTGCAATTCTTGCAATTAGCACAATTAATTATTTCTCTGATTACACGGGCAAATTAATTTGGTAAATGAAAAGGGACGATTTAAAGAGCTGGAAACTAATGTGTTTTCATTGACAGCAATGAGATATGTGTGTGTCTCATTTGTTAAGAGACTGCGGAGAATGCGGTAATAAATAGCGATGCTCCCAACCACTAATAATATTTTGGTGACTGGCCCTCAACTGAGGTGATGTGGTCTAATCTGGTCCACTTTGAACACCTCTATCCCAAATCAAACATAAAATGCATTTGTTTTCACGTGATAATTGCCTGTAAAGTCTCAAGGCCCTAGACTTCAGTCCAACGCATCTAACCCACAGGCAAAGGTCGGAAACCTGTTAACCAGTTTAAAATCCTAAATATATTCAAGCTGGCACATGGTCCACCATGGGGCCCCAAGCCAGACATGGCCTTAAAGGAAGCAATGTGTAAGAGGCCAGCTTGACTGACAGGACGTTAAAACCCCTTGATCCTTTACTTCCCTGGCACCTCCTGTGGTCGAGGGTTCGATTCCTGCCTCAGGACCGTGCTTGGTGGGTGTTCTCTAGGTACCCTCCATCTGAAGACAGGCAGATTGGGCTAATTAGCCTTCCCCAAATTGCCTGTTGTTTGTGTCTGTATGTGTGTGTGTGTGTCCTGCAATGGGTTGGCACCCTGTCCAGTGTGCACCCTACCTTGGATCCAAAATCTTCTGGGATATGCTCCAGGCCCATAACAACCCTGTACAGGATAAGCAATATAAAAGATGAATGAATAAACAAATTATCTATGTCCAGTAATTTATTTACTCAGTGATGTTACCTTTGGGTCAGGAGTCAGCTTGCGGCCTGGTGAGTAATACAGCGGGCCATCACAACATTATCCAAATAGACTCATGCACAGTGGTGTCTCAAAAGTAGACCAAGGAGTGTTTTACTGCGACAATTTCCAGCTGTATGTTTTATTTCCACACAGCTGTTGCACAGGCCTCCTGGGACTTTCTCTGTAACACCACACCGTCCCCAACCAGTGATGGGTACGTTCATGCTGGCTGACTCTGTCCCATTGGGCTCTATTCTCAAGTGGACTCGTTTTGTAAGAAAAGCTGTGTCTCCACCAGAACTCCAACAGGACTACTGTTTTAACTGGTAAATATCCCTCCTTATCCGGGCTTAAGACAAATACACACACTCTGCCACTCATTTACACCCTACGAACGATTTGGAAACATCAATTAGCTTACCCTGCATGTCTGTGACACTCATATATTTAACTCGGGTGCTGTACATTTCTTCTGATCATCCTTGAGATGAAGAAGGTTCTACACCTTCATTTGAGTCCGACTGTGTTTGATTATACTGATTGGACTTGATTAGGAAAGCCACACACCTGTCTATATAAAACCTTACAGCTCACAATGCATGTTAGAGCAAATAAAAACCTGAGGTCAAAGGAACTCCCTGAAGAGCTCAGAGACTGAACTGTGGCAAGGCACAGATCTGGCCAATTTCTGCTGCTCTTAAGGTTCCTAAGAGTACAGTGGCCTCCATAATCCTTAAATGGAAGATGTTTGGGACGACCAGAAACCTTCCTAGAGCTGGCCGTCCGGCCAAACTGAGCTATTGGGGGAGAAGAGCCTTGGTGAGAGAGGTAAAGAAGAACATAAAGATCACTGTGGCTGAGCTCCAGAGATGCAGTCGGGAGATGGGAGAAAGTTGCAGAAAGTCAACCATCACTGCAGCCCTCCACCAGTCAGGGCTTTATGGCAGAGCGGCCCGACGGAAGCCTTAGTGCAAGACACATGTTGCATCTTTCCCAAAAATACGCATGGCTGTTTTAGATTAAAAGGGTGCGTCTACTAAATACTGAGCAAAGGGTCTGAATACCTAGGACCATGTGAAATGTCAAGAATTTTATTCTGTGTTTTTCTGTCAATATGGGGTGCTGTGTGTACATTAATGAGGGAAAAACTAACTTAAATGATTTTAATATAACAAAGAGTGAATGGGTTTAAATGGGTCTGAATACTTTCCATACCCACTGTTCGTTTAGGAAAGGATGCCAACCAGAGCCCCTTATTTTCTGTTGATGTTGATCCTCTTTAGGAGTCAACAATGGAACAATCCTAGGTATGGCAAATATCTGGCAAGGGTGAAACTATGATCAAGAATATGTTTCACCCAAGGTAAGGCTCAGACATTGCACTGGGGCAGTGCTGACCCTTAAGAACTCCCCAAATGTAGGAATTTAAACTACATAGTTTATGACAGTGAGGGACTGCAGGTTAAGGCTTTGGGTTACTGATCAGAAGGTCAGCAGTTCAAGCCCCAGGTCCATTAAACTGCGACTGTTGGGCTCTTGAGCAAGCCCCTCAACCCTTGCTGCTCCATGGGTGTCATACCATGGCTGACCCTGTGCTCTCACTCCAGCTTCCTAACAGGCTAGGTTATATGAGGAAAATCATTTTACTGTGCTGTAAAGAACATGTCACAAATAAAGGCTTTTTCTAATTTATTTGTGAGTAAATTAGGGGTCAAGGGCTGCAGAACCAATCACAGGCAACAGACTCCCAGATGCATAAGACATTTACCCATCATGGTAGCTGGGGACGGCTCACATGGTTACACCAAACTTCAGTGACTCAGCACACAAGCTGTTTTCCAGACTGCCATATGGACGATGTTACCAGGACACTCATTAATGGACAGAAACAAGCTGAAGAGCTCAGTGAAAGTCAATATCATGCTTTTTATGTGAAATATTGTTGTTTTTTTTTTTGGGGGGGGTTGGTTGAAATTCTATTTTCCATTCAGCCTTTGTCAGTTTGCTAGTCATAACCATGGCTGACACTAGACTCTGATAAACAAATCACAAATAAAATAATATAGGGATTCTGACTATCATACCGTGTTTCAGTTTTATTTATTTATTCGTTTATTTATTTATTTTCCGATCAGATTAGATGTACTTCATGCATTCTTGGAAGGCAATCTTAAAAAGACCTCTCATTTAATTTTATATAAGTCTTTGGTTCGTCCAGAATCAGTAGAACTACAGTATTCCTCATGTCCAGCCCTGCAGTCTGTTGGATCATCCATTTTCAGACACATAAATAGGTATAGTGTTGTACTTGATGATGCACTGGCAATTTTGTCCTCTTTTGTTAACAGTACAGTGCAAAGGTCTTAATCACCTCCTCCCCATTTCTTTTCATTTTGCCATATCTCCAAAGAGACAGATTTTCTGGTATTTTTCTGTAGTCTTGAGAAATAGCTCTCCAGACTTCCTGAAAGACTTTTTATTACCTTTCATTTTTTCGTCCATTCCTTGTACCTGAGCAGTTTCAGAGGAATGTTTTTATGACCTATGAATCATTCAAGCATAAAAAAACAGACCTGAACCAGTCAGAAACAGGTGATCAGGCCGGTGATTAGTATACTGGTGATGTTGAATAACGCTGAGTGGGTGGAACAGACGAGAGGGGAAATGAGGTTGCTGCTGAAGTTGTTACATAGAAAAGCAATTTTTAAAATTGTATTTTTAACCACTTTGCAGCTTGTCACAGTAAAACATTTCATTTAATATGAAGAAATAAGGGATTCATTTTAAGACTTTTGCGAAAAGGGTTAAAAGGCGAGTTTTATTCTTGAACATGGACTGGAATTAGTTAAAAGTACTTTTTGTAATACTAATCAACTATACCTAAGGATACTAAAGTAGTGCAATTTCTTGACTATTGTCCATCCCTAGGTATACACACTGACATTACAGCTTCATGTTACCTTGCCTGAGGTTTTTCCAGAGGAGTTTAAGCAATCAACAGCAACGTGCGCAACCAGACCCAGGGGGGTGTGTAAGAGCTAAATCCGTCAGTGAGAAGTGCTTCCGGTATGCACCATGCAGGATTAGTATGACTTATATACTGTGAGTACAGCCAGATCATTTCAAATGTTTTTGTATCACTATGCCCAGGACGTATTTTGACATACTGGAACGCTTTAGGGGCTGGGGTATACTGGCATTCAGTTTGAGAAGGTTATGACACTGGCATAAAAGTGGCAGATTGGTGCTTCATGTAGTGTAACTTCATGTAAAGTTTATGTAGCATAGGAAATGTTTACGGTTTAGAATAGACATTTGGATATAAAAATCATTCTAAACTCGCATAAAGGGCATGAACAAAGGTTATTTTGCAATTTTATTTAATTAGCAAGATTATATTCATTATCAGGCTTCAAAATTGGGTAAAAAAAATCATAAAATCATAAAAAAAAATCTGTAAAAAACATAAAGTGGAAGTTCTGATTCTTTAAAATCGACAGATAACTCGTCGCCAACTTGGGGAAGCCCCACTCCGGCCCCACTTGCACATTACAGGAACTCGGCTGTGAGTTATTGCCACATCCCCCGTACAATCCTGACGTCACTCCTAACCATTCCCATATGTTTGGGCCATTGAAGGAGTTCCTGGGAGGCCGGCGTTTCAAACGTGAAGAAAGCAGTCCAATCATGGTTCTGATTGTACTGAGAAAACGTTCTACCTTGATGCTATCCAAGCACTAGTGAAACACGATAAGTGCAGCAGGGGATTATAAAGAGAAATAAAGGGAGGTTTTACTAAAAGTCCTGCTTTGACTTGTATAATGTACTTATAGCCTTAACTTATATAAACTTACTTATGTACTTTAGCCTACTGAAAAAAGTTTTTTGCTGTATGTATGTATAGCATTAGCCTCATATTAGCATCACTACACCCTTAAAACAGTGAATGTCTCATCGTGTCACCAAAGAAACACAACACTACTGTGTGTATGAGTTCAGGTTCTAATGCAAATATTTAAACAGACTCAAAAGGTTGAACCAACACTGACCAACTATGTTGAAGTCCTGGAGGTTTTTCTAGTTGGTATTCACTTTGCATATGTTTTAAGACAAATGGACTTTTAATTATAAAACATGGCCTATAACTTACTGTAGGTTGAAAAAATACATTGGAATTTCCATCAGGTCACCTCCGGTCATTTATGTACTAGTATAATAGGATCATATCATAGCCATAGTGTTAAGGAAACCTGGTTAATAGGGGTAAGGGGGAGGGGGGGGGAGCATGGGTATGGGTTCATTGAGCATATTATTAGATTGTTGACGTCCTCGTGACATCTTTCTACTAGTTTCTTTGGCAATTGATAATCAAAACATTATTATTAGTAGTAGTAGTTGTTTTGCTTTTGATTAAACAAAAAAAGCTTAGGACTAAAATTCTAATATTAATAAATGGCATTTTCAGGTGCAGGTTTTGGTGTTTGTTGGGGTTTTTTTTGGACTAGAGTCCACTTGAAACACTATGATCTGGCTACAAAAACATGTTTTGTAAGTAATTATTTTGATTTTGATGACTCTCTCACCGGCCACAGCTGCTAGGCTGAGTTTCAGGCTGGAACAGACAAATATTATTCCAGACTTTCTACAAAAAAATGATATTTGCTGTTCCTAATAACGCAGCAGTTCCAGACTTGTAAATGCAGTCTCTCCTTCGCCGACCGTCCACTCACAGGTGTCTGATCCATTTGCTGAGACTACAGCATGTGCAATCTCTCTAGCTCTACTGCCGGAGGTTGCTCATTTCTTCTTCTTTTTTCTCAGTAACTGTCGCAACTCATTTTTGTCGGTGTCGATAATTACAGCCGGCTCTGTCGATCAGAACAATGGGCGGTGTGTTGGCTTCAATAGCTCCGTCTATGATAATTTCCCACAGTAGTCTCACCTTGCTATTGCTGAGATTTTGATCCGGCTTACACACGCCAAAGTATTCGCACCCCTTGAACTTTTCCACATTTTGTCACGTTACAACTACAAAGTAAATGTATTTTATTGGGATTTTATGTAATAGACCAACACATAATGGCACATCATAGTGAAGTGGAAGGTCTTTGTGTTGGTCTATCACATAAAATCGCAAATAAATACATTAATGTTTGTGGTTGTAATGTGACAAAATGGGTATGAATACTTTTGCACAAAAAAAAAGGGGTCGGGTTGCTGGCTTGACACCCGATTGTCATTCACACACTACAGGCAATTTGGGAACACCAATTAGCCTAACATGCATATATTTGGACTGTGGAGGAAACCGGAGAATCCGGGGGAAACCCACTAAGCACAAGGAGAAGAGACTCCAAGCAGAGGTGGAAATCGAACCCTCAACCCTGGAGGTGCAGGGCGACAGTGCTTTGATTTGATTGAGTGTATGCCTATAAACAAGACTAATTATTGGTTCCACCTCTAGATCATGTTTCTTCACACCTTGTGTCTCATGAAGAAGAGACACTGGTTTGGCCTGGTTGAGATACAGGTTCTCAGGCATCATCAGCGTACATGGAACACGTTTGTAGTTAATGCTTTGTGAGTCATTTGCATTGTGTTACTACATACTCCCTTTATAATACTCCACCGGTGTGACCGAGGGACCGTACTAATAATTATCTTGTGCTATATATCCGGAACATTGCAGTTAACCCTCAGAGACAGGGAGTTTACTATGCACTTATCACACAGGTGGGTGGTGGCGACCACTTTCGTATGATTCGTATGATCTCCAGCACTCAGCTCACTTCATTTAAACCCTGGTGTTGTTTTATTCCAACGCAGTCGTCAGCGAGCTCTGGCTCTTGGCCAGCCGACAAAAAAGTGACCTCATCCATTCCTGCCATCCACATCTCCTCGAAGCGAGCTGGTGAGTTCCCATCATCCACTGAGTCATCGCACAGACCACCATCCTTCGTGTGTTGCTGTGTAAAAAAGTCCACCCACATATTTCTGGAAGAAGGGAATTTCCAGCTTTTGCTGTCATCTAATGAAGAAAAAAAAAAACCTTTACTAGCAGTATGTATTACCGTATATTATAGGTTTATATATATATATATATATATATATATATATATAGTATCAGAAAATAATATAGTAGCAGATATTTCCTGTAAGCATGATATGTAGTAAAACTAATCATAAAAAGTGTGTGTTAAATCTGTATCTGTATTATATAATGCAACTAAAGGGATGAAATTTTAGTTGTAAAAAATCCAGATGTTTTTATACAACATGATTAAATCCTTGCACTTTGTTTGGTTGCCATATTTACATTTAATAATATTTCCAATTTAATTCCTTTAATTCCTTCTTTTTTCACCTTCTCTCTCTCTCTCTCTCTCTCTCTCTCTCATTCTCTTATTCACACCCCATGTATAAGGAGGAGTGCCACTACCCACCAGCAAAAGGAGAGCATTTGGTCCGACAGCTGCCGTCTATGCTATTTTCACCCTGACCCCGTATTGCTTTGGATACAATTGGTGAGCGATGACAAAATGGACACAGTCATCTGATGCCTCAAAGGGTACACAGTTCTTTATCTGCTACAACAATACACAGAAACGTCTCTCTGCTCCTTAAGCTTCATTCGTGTTTCCTGGATTAGTATTCTTGTGGTGCGACTTGTGTGTTGTAGTACACTATATAGACAAAAGTATTTCTCCAAATCTGTTATTATTTGAATTCAGGTGTTTCAATCAGGCCCCTTATTCCCAGAGAAGGGTAATCTTAATGCTTCAGCATCTTGGACAATGCCATGCTTCACTAAACTATGAGGCAACAGTTTGGTGAAGCCCCTTTTCTATTCCAACATGACTGTGCCCCAGTGCACAAAGCAAGGACTATAAACACATGGTTTGATGAGTTCAGTGTGGAAGAACTTGAGTCCTGACCTCAACCCCATCGAGCACCATTGGGATGAATTGGAACAGAGATTGCGAGCCGGGCCTTCTCGTCCAACATCAGTGCCTGACCTCATAAATGCCAACTCCAAATTAAAGAATATGTATAGGATACAATGTTAGGATACAATCCAGAGCATGCTTGAGCAGTCAAGATATCACTTCAGGGCAGGAATTTTGTTCCACAATTTTGGCAACACTCTGGGATTTAATTAATCAACTCTCATGTTCTTACTCGTGTGGTCTACACTGCTTTTTCTGTGTACATGGTCGTGGGGAGCCTGGAGTATAATCCCAGGAGATACATTGGCATTTCCATCAGGGAAGAATATGCAAAATCCAAAAGACCTAAGGTGGGACTCGAACCCGGAACCTGGATGTTCGAGGTGACAGTGCTAACCACTAAGCTTAACTTTAATGCTGACATTTGGAATAAACATAAGAAAAATATTCACACACCATCTTAGTCTCATCTTAGTCTAGTTTTATTTAAAATACATTTAATCATAATACCTAGATCTGGAATGGAATGTTCAGCAAGAACATATAGTTGTGATGATTGGGCGTCCACAAACCTTTGGGTCTTTAAACCCATCCCATTAATATTACTTAATAAAGGCTTAGTGGTTAAGGTGTTGGCCTGCTAATCAGAAAGGCCCAGGTTCAAACCCAGCACCAACAAGCTGCCACCGTTGGGCCCCTGAGCAAGGCCCTTAACTGATCAGGTGCCAAATGCTGTAAAAATATAAATAAGCTTAATTAAACTGATCCACAAGAGGTTATGCCAAAAAGTTTTTCATGATGTGGAAGACAAAGGGAGAAAGAGGTCAATAAATAAAGAAATGAAAACGAGGAATGTATGAGAGACCCAGGGTTGTGGAGATGCTCAGAGATAGAGTGGAGGCTGCACCAGGAATAGATGCGAAAGAAAATATCATAAGAATATATATAAGAATATATAATATAAGCAGATTAAACATCTGTTTAATGACCAGATTTATATAGCCTGTTCTGTGACATCTCCTAATTGCCATACTTGCCCAACCGTAACACAGAGATGTTCAGAGAAGCTTAGAATCCAGAGCTCTTCTTGGTTTCTGTTATCAAATAACGCATACATACTGGGTTAGACTCTGCTCGGCACATTCACACCCCAGATTTATTTATCACATACATTTAGACACTGGTTTAGAGTTATATCTTTGGGGAGCTTTTTATAAGGGCATCAATGAACCTGTTATGTCCCTGATAATACATTTCATTTAAAAAAAAAAAAAAAAAAAACATAATTGGAGGCAAGGTAAGTAGAAATACAACTAAATTTAAATGCTCAATGTGCTTAATGTTTCTTTAAATAAATTTGTTTTAGCAGATACATTACATTTGACATGTGAACATCTTTCTTTAAAATACTGAGGTATCTCTGTTCCAATTCATCCCAATGGTGCTTGATGGGGTATTATATGTACAGTATAATAATTTGTGATAACATTTGTGTTAATGATGTTATATTCAATATATTAATAATCATATCTTTATTATATTAATATTCATATTTAATATTAACTGTACAACCACATACTGTTGTTTAAAACACCAGTGATTGTTCTAAAGGACTAATCACTGATCATCATTGGACCCCTCACACCCAGGCCACCTTTTATTTATACTTTTGCCATCGGGGCAACGCTATAGAGCACCTAACACTAGGACAGTCAGGCACAAAAACAGTTTTTTTTCCCCAGGACATATCCCTCATGAACAGTTAAACATCAACTGTCAATAAATATATGTGCAATAATTGTGTACAGTACCACAGTGCAATATACTGTATAATACCACAGATTTCAGATATTTATATAACTTATATATATATATTTTTTTGTGTCGTGCTGTTTTGTCTTGTCATTTGTTTTCTGTTCTGGAAGCTCTGTCACTAAAACAAATTCCTTGTACGTGCAAGCGTACTTGGCAATAAAACTCTTTCTGATTCTAATTCTGATTCTGATCATTCCTCCTAATGACCAATCAATTATTCTTATTGTTCCCAATGACTAATCACTGATCTCTATTGTTCCTATTGACCAATCAATGATTTCCATTTTTCACACAAAGCCTAATCATGGATCACTGTTGTTTCCAAAGACTAAAGATTAATCACGGATCATCATTATTCCCTACAGATTTATCATGAATCACCATTGTTCTTAAAAATTTATTTGTGGATCACTGCTGTTCCCAAAGACTAATTACTATTTACAGTTTTTCCTAATAGCCAGTCAATAATAGCCATTGTTCCCAAAGATTAATTACTAATTACTGTTGTTTCTAAAGATTAATCACGGATCACCATTTTTCTTAAAAGTTAATT
The DNA here is from genome assembly GCF_024256425.1 of Clarias gariepinus. NCBI lineage: Eukaryota > Metazoa > Chordata > Actinopteri > Siluriformes > Clariidae > Clarias > Clarias gariepinus. Next base: position 17,600,634 of record NC_071127.1, on the reverse strand, counting down.
ACGGATCACCACTGTTCCCAAAGATTAATCACAGATCACCATTGGTATGAAGAATTAATTATGGATCACTGTTGTTCCTAAAAATTATTACTAATCACAGTTGTTCCTAATAGCCAGTCAATAATAGCCATTGTCCCTAAAGATTAATCACAGAGCCAAAGTTCACAAACATTAATCACAGATTGCCATTGGTCCCAAAGATTAATCACAAATCACTATTTCACCTAAAGAATAATCACAGCTCATAATTTTCCCCAAAGATTAATCACAGATCAAAATTTTTCTCCAAGATCAATCAATGATTTTCATAATTAGCACGAAGACTAATTGCTAATCAGCATTGTTTCCAATGAACAATCAATCATTTACATTGGTCCCAAAGACTAATCATGGGTTAAAATATTTCCGGTGACTAATCACTGATCACCATTGTTCCCAAAGACTAATTTTGGATTACCAGTGTTTACACAAAGACCATCATCATTGTTCCCATTGTCCAATCAACAGTTTCCTTGGATCTCAATGTTTTCCAGTGATTAATCACCATTCAAAAGGACTAATCACTATACACTATTGTTCCCCATGACCAATAAATGATTCCAACTAATTACTGATCATCTGTTTCCAAAAACTAATTACTAATCACCATAGTTCCCAATGTCTAATCACTGTTCAGCATCATTTGTCCAACCCTTGTTCTCACTGATTATTATTGTTTGAAATGACTGATCAATCATTTTCATTGTTCCCAAGGACTAATCGGAGGTCACAATATTTCCCAGTGACTAAGAAATGACAAGAAGTGACAAGAAATTTTCCCATTGTGGGACGAATAAAGGTATATCGCTAATCATATTGTTACTGAGGATTTATCACTAATCACCATTGTTCCCAATGTCTAATCACTGATCACCATCATATGCCCCACCTATGCATGTCTTTGAACTTCAAATTAAGGCTTTATGGGTCTTGCACACACACACACACATGGGACGGCATGCAGTAAAATGCTTTTCATGACTGCTTGTTGACCTAAAAACAGAATTTGCATAAACCACAATTTACGTGGATACAAGAAGACAAAGAAACATTTCTTTGTTTTAAACTCTTTTATTTTTTTTTTGGTTATATTTACGAATAATAGGACTGAGATTTTTCTAACCGTAACCGTTTCTGTCAGTTCTATTACCAAACTGCTTACTCACTGATTATAAACATGCAAATATGTGGTTTATTGTGCCGTTGCCAAAGCATTTTTTTTCTAAATGGAATAAGTTAAATCTATTTTTCATAGTTTTATTCTGACAACGAAAAGCTTCTATTCTGCTCTCTTCTATTCTTAATTTTTCCCTTTCATGTAACACAGTTTGATATGCAAATTATCATAACGATTGAATGAATGTGCAAATGAGTGTATATCTGGCAAATTCGAACACCTTTAATGGACTGCATTAGCTGCTTTCTCAGGAAAAAGAGTTGTAGAACCCTGGAACAACCTTCATCACCATCAATGAACAACATACACTGCATCATATGGCCAAAACAAGTGGACACCTGACCTCAAATATACAGTACCTGTTGACCAACCTATTCCAATTTTTCGGAGTGCATCTGTGGTGCATGATAGGGAAGCCTGCCAATATTTTAGTGCGTCCTAAAAGTGTTCAGTGGGGGTTGAGGTCAGTGCATTGTGCAGTACATTTATATATTTTTTTCTTGTAGTCTGAGGGTGTACCTGGTGTGGAAATAACTTATGGAAAAGCGTAAACAGAAGTGTTTGGATATCTGCAAACAAAATTTGGACTGACACCCTGAGTAAGCTGAAACTTTGTAAGAGAGAATCATTACTGGTGACGAGACGTTGCTTCATCACTACAAGTATGGAACGAAAAGTACAGAATATGCAGTGAAGTTCTTTGTGCACATCTACTCCATGTTTAGAGGAGTTAAAGCATCCTCCCTATAGTCCTGATCTCGCTCTGTTGGACTTTCGCCTGTTACCTCGAGGATGAAGATTCACTTATGATGAAGGCCTGACAACAACGGTGCAAAATTGTAGTTGGTCTTTCGGGTGCTCCTGTTGAGGGGTCGCCACGGCGGACAATCCGATCTGTACAACACATTGGCACAGGTTTTACCATCACTGAAGCAACTCTCCCATTTTATCCAGATTTGGGCCCTCTCACAGCCGGAGGTCTAGAGAGAGCTGATTGGCCGAGCTCTCTCAGAGGGGAGGGATGAGAGGTACGTAGCGCTCCCACGTTAATCACGGCTCTACAGCCAATCAGGGGTGTCTGTGAGCTTGCGCACGCGGAAGGAGCGGATAGCGCTGTCCTCCAAATGTGCGTTATGCCCCAACGGTTTGCGAGCGAGCAGTTTGACAAGATGCGGTTGGCTGGCGTCACGTGGTTCGGAGGAAACGACTGAGTGGTAGTAGTAGCCTTAATGTGGGAGCCCCCTAGTGACGGGACGGAATTGGACCCAACCAAATTAGGGGAGAAAATATTTTTTAAATATCTTTGAAATTTTTGTGATTTGATTTCGAGCATACAGTATGAGACAAACTTGATTTAAACTTTCATTGGTGTTACTCATACATTGATCAATCCATCCATCTTTGAAGATTCAGTTTTCATAGTCTACTTTCCTTTTTTGGAGCCATGCCAAGAGTAAAGCCATGCTGTGCCATGATTTTATTTCTGTGTTGTGAGGATTGCGGCTTGTAGGGGAATTACTGTAATTTCTGTGTCTTCCGCATACGTCTATACACATTAAACTATTGCGTTGATTGGCTCCGTTGAGTGACGTGGATACCCACGCTCACCACGAAGGAAAAAGCTCTAAATATGGGGAAAAAGGCGTTAGATGCTGTAACATAACTACCTATAACTTTATTTCTACTCAACAATTTGATTTAATTTTAATCTCATAAAGGTTTAACTTCAGGGAAAACCCTAAGTACTGGCAAAGTTTCATTAAATTCCATAAGGCCAGTTTTTCGTGATGCTGTGACAAAATCTGGCTGGACAGACACACAGATATACAGACAGAATTTTTCCATTTCGCATCCTCCAATTAATGAAACGTCGAGCGAGTAGAGCGAGTTCTGACCAATAACTGGATGAAAACCTTTCTCAGATTTGTTATTTATAACAAATATTTCAGTTATAACCTCATTATTCCATGGGTTATTACACGTGGAGTGGTGTTATCTGATGCATAACGCTTTAAAAGATTTGACACAACAACTTGACCCTGTAATCTGGCTGATATCTAAATAAAATAAATAGCTCAGTTAGGTCTGTGTATGTGTGTGTGCAGGACATGTAACTAGGCATGAGGATTGAGCAACGCTAAAGCCACGCCCACTTTCTTTCTTTTCTTTTTTTTTTTTTAACCTTCAGCCAATAGGCGAGCTGGAATAGGCGCGAGCGTGGAAAAACATCGAGTGAAAACGGTCACACACGCACGAGCCCATACATATATATTTGTGTGTGTGCGCGCGCTCCCCCCCCCAAACAGACACACACCTCCTCGCGCGACTTCAAATCCATTCCTGTGGGAGTCCGAGACACGTTCATTACTCTTCGTAAACTTGTCAAGTTTAATAACCATCATACCCGCTATTATTATTAATAATAATAATAATAATAATAACGATAATAAAAGTAATATATGATTAATATTATGATTGTGTTCCAAGTGGTCGCATGGGGGAGAAAAAAACGAATATAATCAACACAATAAATATTTCATACGTAGTATCGTCGCGTGGACTTTCGTTCTGTTGCTAGGAAACGGCCGCCATTTTGGGAGAGACGCAGAATTAAAACGTTTATCCGGGAGAAAGTGGAAACATTCTGCGTTTTCTCTCTCTCTCTCTCTCTCTCTCTCACACACACATATACACGCACAGTGTGTGTGTGCCCGCGCGAGTGTGTGTGTGTGTGTGTGTGTGTGTGTGTGTCCCTATGTCTCCCTCCCCTCTCCTCCCCTCCCTCCTCTCTCACTGGGAGAATGCCCGTGTTGTACTGACAGAAACGCTACGGGCTCATCAGACATGGAGGCCCGCCGATTAACGGGCACAGGCCCTTTCTCACGCCTTTAAACACACCACCCTTGGACGAAGGAAAGCCTGGAAGCATTTCAGGATATTACGGGTAAAACCAACAACAACAACTCCGAAGACGAGAAATTCGCAGAAGAAATTCGAGGCAGCGCGAGAGAGAGAGAGAGAGAGAGAGAGAGATCCATTTCGGGTTTCTGTTGATTCAACGCGGCCGCCATTTTGTTGACAGTTCGTGTTATTTTTAATAACCCTCCACACTCGGGTTTCCAACCCCGGCGCTCGGGTTGAGCTCGGCGTTTTTTTGGCGAGTTTTTTAAATTTGAATCACTGTCATTTACTCAGGAATGGTAGTTCGCTAAGCTAGTTGTAGCCAGGTTGTCTGGTTAGGCTAAGCTAGGCTAGGCTACGCTACGTTGCTCGCTCGCTGTAAGAGTTAGCCAAGCTAGCCGTGTCAGCAATGTGCCACTGACAGGATTGATGATTCCTCCTCCAGCAGCAGCAGCAGCAGCATTCAGTCGGCGTGTTTTTCCACGAGAATAGACCTGATTTGTTTACTGATTTCAATCATGAAAACGACACGATTAAGTCATGTGGGTTACTGCCACGTTGGTAGGAAGGAAGGAAGGAAGGAAGGCCACCTTGCAGGCAAACCCTGAAAAATGATAGCTAGCCCCAGTGTGAGTAGCTACTGTAGCTGGAGAGAAAAGTAGCATCTTGACTGCTAATATATATATTATATATATACACACACTAAGTGTCTGAGTAGTCAACCATTCTAAGATCTATATTAGTGCGTATGTTATTATCATTATTATTACAATCACTTATGCGTATTAATGTTATTGGTGCACGTCTAAGGTTTGAGGGGTCCCTGTTGTGATTTTGTGTTTGAGAAGAGGATCCAGATCCAGATCTATTAAAACCCATTTCTACAGTCCGGATTATTTTTTAAGTTCCCTGTCTTTTCCTCCAGGATTTTCATCTTTTTTTATTTTTTGTTTCCCCCCCCTCTCTGTTTTGTTTTGTGTTTGTTTGTTTGTTTGTTTGGGACATCAGCTCAGCAGTTCACTAAGGGAAACATGCTGCCACTGAGGAATGAATCTGAATGATGTGAAAGCTCGTCTTTGACCTTTAAAAACAAACCAGGGTAAGTCGTTTCCAACTTTCTTTACGATTCCTTCATCGATGATGTACAGCAGGAGGAAGAGTTTGTGTGTGTGTGTGTGTGTTGACTGTTAAGGAGGTGTGTGTAGGTCATTCCTGCAAAACATCTGCAGGGGAAATAATAAAAGCACAGACGCACGCACACATGCTGGTGTATTTATTATTATTAAAGCTTTTTATTTATTAGACATCTGTAATTTTGATGTTCAGCTGGAATCAGATTAAATAAAAGTGTGTGTGTGGGTGTTTGTGTTTTTGTAAAAGCCCCGAAACATTTCCTCTGGTCTGTTTGGGTTGAAAACGTATTAATAACTCTGTGTGTGTGTGTGTTAGTGTTCAAAGTGACCTAACGTTTTGACCCCGTCACTAATGTTAAGTAAAAGCGACATGCTAAATGACGTCTGAAACCTTTCGTTCACCTTTGACTCTTGACCCCCCCCCACCCTCCTCCTGACTGCCCCAGCAATGTCAACGGCTGTCAAGGCAACTTGCGGCTCGCCTGGGCCTTTTCTTCTCTGCATACTTTCAGTTGGAGTTTAAAAGCGTGTCGTAAAAACATTGACGGTGAAGCGACAGTCAGTTAAAAATAACTAACTCGTTCAACTCTGAAAATCGTTCGCTTTATCGACATGGATTGGATATGAATGAATGTGTGCGATTTTGTCTTGCAGAAATTCGTCATCATTCCTGAAAATCCTTTCTTTTTTAAAGGAAGTAAAGAAGAAAAGAAAGAAAACTTGTACTCATGTTTTAAAGTTTTAAAAATCTCATCTATAAAAAGATTATTAAATTAATCCTAACCTCGACTCGATCAATGTCAAATCACACTTTTGCGCAAGTTACTTATGCGCTTTTTATTTTTTTTTTGATCAAATCTAGAATATACCGTTATGGTTAAACTGTTTGTTTTCAGTTATGTTTTACCGCTGTGTGTATCTGATGCCACTTATCTTATCAAAAAAAGAGCTTTGTTTTTTTCCCCTTAAAAACAACACACATCCTTATGCTGGTAAAATAAAAGAAAGATTAGACAAATGCACATCTTAAAGGAAAATAAAACAAGTATTTAATAAAAGCGAACGAAATTATGCAATAGTATTCTTATTCTTATTATTATTATAAAAGTTTTTGGCATAGAAGTGAATAAAAGAATATCCTTTAGATTTTCATCCTTGACTGTTTATTTCCTGCTCCCAGCTGTATGGACACAAGCCCTTTTATGGAGTTTTGTGGGCGTCGCTACATGCAACAATGAGCTGTTACAATAGGTAATTATCATTTGTATCAAGGTTTTTTAAAAACTAAAAAAAAATTTCGCCAAACAACTTTACTTAACGATTAGTACACGAGACCCAGTGCGTGTGAAATTGCTCCTGAGGGAATCTGTTCAACTGAAGACAGGCTTTAAAACCTTTATTCTGAAAGTGATCGATAGTTTTTGTCATTGTTATTAAAATAAATCTATGATAAGATGAATCTCTGTAAGCTGCCCGGAACAGCTGAGATCTGTCCAGCACCTAGTGTTTTATATACACAGAAGTCTTTTTTATTTTTTATTTTAACGAGCTTGTTTTAACGAACCGTAACCTCCTCCAGTCCTTTAACGCCATATATTAAACGCATATGTTAACAAGCAACTCCCAAGTCACTTCCACACAAGCCCGTGTACGCGACACGGACAAAACGTGTGGACAAAACTCAGCTGTTAAACTCTGTAAAACTCCGTCCCATGTCTCTCCCTCTGTCTTTTTCTCTCTCATGTCTTTTGAAACGTGAGACGGAAATGTGGATGGTATTAGCGGGATTAAAAGGTCGCTGAAGCTTTCGATTTGGCACCGTATTAATAAACTCTCCTTTTTAAAAGACAAATAAATATGCTGTCACTGGGAAAAGTTGTAGCGGTTGAGTTTATAAGAAATAAAATTACTAATGATAGAAATATGACTATGAAATCTGTCCGGCCTTGTATTCACATCTGGTCTGAACAGTCGTGAGAAAGAAGAGAAGAAGTATTATGGCCATGGACAAACGTGTAGTTTAAAAAAAATAATAATAATAAATATATAAGAAGTCACATCATAATATTATAGAAATAGTAATCATTTCCTTAACATTATACAGTGTATTAATAGTATTAATGAATAAATATATATATTCATAAGAGTTAAGAGTTAAAACTTTCTTCTGTTGACCAAGTTTCTTTACTTGCTGTGAGGCGTTATGAACTGTATCCACTTTGAGTGCAGTCTGTTTTTGACCAACAACGCAGGACTAATTTTGGATTACACGTGCTTTGTTTATGTTGCTGCGGTACGTAGCTATCAGCTTGAATGAAGCGTGGCGCTGTAACTGACCGGTTTCTAAACCTGAGGTGTTGTAGGCTAAATCGATTTTTGCTTTGGTTCGGGTCGGAGGAATTTAGCCGAATCAACATCTTTGTGTTTTTGTTTGTTTGTTGTTTTTAATATAGTATATCAGTAAATCTTCGACAGGACCTAGCTTTGATCTACTTCATATTGATTTTATTTGTTTAGAACTCTCATAAAACAGCTTTATAGAAATTTTTCAATATGTTAATAACATGATAATAAATGTAATATATAGTCAGAGGCGACACCGGCAAAGAAAAACATGAGTTTTCTCTCTCTCCAAAGGATGAAACCTTAAATGTAACCACACTCATAAGCCTGGGTGCTTTTTTTATTTTTATTTTAATCGCTAGATGTGTTTAAGTCAAACCAGGACTTTTGATTGTGCAGATTAACAACAGAGTTATAAGATTCTCTTTATAATCCTCTGCTTCACTAAAGCACTTATCCCAGTGTTTCACTAGTGCTTTGATACCATCAAGGTAGAAAGTTTTCAAAGGATACCGAAGCCATGGTCGGACTGCCTAACTGATTCACGGCTGAAACCCCGGCCTCCCAGGAGCTCCCTTAATGGCTCTAAACATGTGAAAATGTCCTGAAGTGAGGTCAGGACTTCACTGGGGTAAACGTCATTTAACCTTCATTCATCAGAAATTCCATCACGAGTCCAGGTTTGACTTGAACGCAACGTAACCGTGTACTAGAGAGTGGAAAAAATAGCTCGATGTGTTAACAAATAGCATAAATGTGAGTTTTAGGGTCGTTTCTGGAGTCATTATAGTTGTAACGTTAAGCCTTGAGTCGTGAATTGTTCTACAGCTGTCTGTACAGTTTCTCTCATGGTATTTACATCCTGCGTGGTGATCTTAAGACTGCCGGACATTGTCGTCCTCGGCTGCAGCCAGAGATATCGTACAGCGGCTGATATTTGTGGCGAGGCCAAAAAAACGCTGTAATAACAGCACTGTCCTTCTGTTTAATGTCAGAAACGATGCAAACGAGAGATAAGCGTTGAGAATGACATCACCGATTTTTCGAGAAAGATGTGATTTATGGTTTCGTTCAGGACGTCAGGGCCAGAGCCGTCGGACGATCTCGTCCTGAGGCATGAGGGATCAGCGGCGGCGGCGCCAAAACCTCAAGCTTTAAAGTGAAAGTCAGGATGAGAGAAAGAAGAGGCTTCGTGGCGTTCTTTTGTTACGCTTGCGGTTACAGGAACAAAGAATACGTTTCAGCGTGTGTGTCTGTAAAGCCTTGAATGAAAACTCACGGTACGCAAACTTTCAAGCGGCACAAAAAGTGTGGGTTTAAGCTTCTTCTTCTTCTTCTTAGATTATCAAAAGAGAAGCCAAAAAAGCACACAGTGATTTAGTTTTTTTTTTGTCCACAGCAATTTTTCTGAGAAAGGTTTCACTCCTTAGAAACGAGCAGTGTGTGTGTGAGTGAGAGAGAGAGAGAGTGAAAGAGCAAGAGAGAGAAAACGTGACTTAATAACTATGTAGTGAATAAGTTTGTAGAGCCAAGAACACTTAGGAAATAAGAAAATGATTGTCACTGAGGGAGGGATAGACAGAGGAAAGAGAAGAAGGGAGGGCTCACAGGAGAAAATGTGTTTTCGATTACCGAGAACACAGCAGCTTTGACCGCTGTACTGTGAGCTTTCCAAGTGAGTAAGAAACGAGTACAAGTGAGTAAGAGGGAAAAGGCGATGGATATTAAACATGGGCTTGGTGTAGTCGTAGTACAGCAGAAAGAAGCCTGATGTCATTCGACAGAAATTACATTATTGTTTTTTTTTTCTTGTTTTTAAACGTTTCTGAGTAATCGTAATAAACACACGAGACAAGAAATCATGTAGCGCTGGCAGTAATCCCTCCGTAGACCAGAATTCGTCTCTGCTCTGTTGTCAAGGCTGTGCTTTGCCCTTAGCTGGGCATTAGGAAAGCCATACGCATGCCTGTACTTTGGTATTCTGCCTCTTTCTTTTCCTTCGTCACCGCTGTTTTGATTGGCGATCACACAGCAGGACCGCAGAAGCCAGCCAGGTCCCGTGACTCCCGGTGGGAGGGGCATGTCTTGACTGAGGCCGAGGTCACAGCTCTGACTTGCCTCTCTTGATTATTTCAGCAACAGAAACCACCTGCTCCTGCGCAGGCCTTCATCTTTAACACTTTGAAATGTTAAAGGGAGTAGGATACAGTCGCGTCATGCGATTCTCACATTTAAATCAACGGCAGCGCTATTAGACATTCCTCAGGATGCTTGGACTCGTGTGCGTTGGGGCGTCACTGACAGACAAAGGGGTTCGGTCAAGGTAACTGGGAATGAGTAGCCCCTCTAGGTGTTCATTTTTGAGCTTCTCTCATCGTTAAGGAAGAGGCGAATCGTAGATGTTAATCAAAGCAGTGAGAGATTTCAACTTCAACCGTAACACAATATGTCTTTATTAAGCTCATGTCGTGCACAGGCATGCTTGGACAGGACATGATTGGGTCCAGTGAAGGGACACTGATGAAGACATTCTATACAGTAGGGCAAAAAAGTATTTAGTCAACCAACAATTGTGCAAGTTCTTCCACTTAAAAAGATGAGAGAGGCCTGAAAATTCTATACAGTAGGTATACCTCAATTATGTATACAAAATAAGAAAAGAAAAACCCAGAAAATCACATTGTAGGATTTGTAAAGAATTTATTTGCAAATTATGGTGGAAAATAAGTATTTGGTCAATAACAAAATCTCAATACTTTGTTATATACTATTTGTTGGCAATGATGGAGGTCAAACGTTTTCTGTAAGCCTTCATAAAACATGGCAGTAATGTTTTGCGGTCACTGGGCAACACAGACTTTCAACTCTCTTCAAAGATTTTCTATGGGGTTGAGATCTGGAGACTGGCTAGGCCACTCCAGGACCTTGAAATGCTTCTTACGAAGCCACTTCTTCGTTGCCCAGGCGGTGTGTTTGGGATTATTGTCATGCTGAAAGACCCAGCCACGTTCCATCTTCAATGCCTTTGCTTATGGAAGGAGGTTTTCACTCAAAATCTCACTATACATGGCCCCATTCATTCTTTTCTTTACACGTCGTTCTGGTCCCTTACGAGAAAAACAGCCCCTAAGTATGATGTTTCCACCCCCATGCTTCACAGTAGGTATGGTGTTCTTTGGTTGCAACTCAACATTCTTTCTCCTCCAAACATGACAAGTTGATTTTTTACCAAAAAGTTATATTTTGGTTTTATCTGACCATATGACATTCTCCCAGTCCTCTTCTGGATCATCCAAATTCTCTCTAGCAAAGATCAGACGGGCCTGGACATATACTGGCTTAAGCAGGGGGACACGTCTGGCACTGCAGGATTTGAGTCCCTGGCGGCGGTGTGTTACTGATTGTAGCCTTTGTTACTTTGGTCCCAGCTCTCTGCAGGTCATTCACTAGGTCCCCTCTTGTGGTTCTGGGATTTTTGCTCACAGTTCTTGTGATCATTTTGACCCCACGGGATAAGATCTTGCGTGGAGCCCCAGATCGAGGGAGATTTATTAGTGGTCTTGTACGTTTTCCATTTTCTAATAATTGCTCCCACAGTTTATTTCTTCACACCAAGCTGCTTACCTATTACAGATTTAGGCTTCCCAGCCTGGTGCAGGTCTACAATTTTGTTTCTGGTGTCCTTTGACAGCTCTTTGGTCTTGGCCATAGTGGATTGTAACTGTTTGAGGTTGTGGACAGGTGTCTTTCATACTGATAACGAGTTCAAACAGATGCCATTAATGCAGGTAACGAGTGGAGGACAGAGGAGCCTCTTAAAGATAAAGTTACAGGTCTGTGAGACCCAAAAATCTTGTTTGTTTGTAGGCGACCAAATACTTATTTTACAGAGGAATTTGCAAATAAATTCTCAAAAATCCTACAATGTGATTTTCTGGATTTTCTTTTTTTTAATTTTGTCTCTCATAGTTGAGGTATACCTATGATGAAAATTACAGGCCTCTCTCATCTTTTTAAGTGGAAGAACTTGCACAATTGGTGGCTGACTAAATACTTTTTTGCCCCACTGTATATACAGTCGAACCCCGAAATTGGTGAGGCGTTATGCGTTCCTAAACCACCTGCGACTCGGGGAATTTTTTTATTAATTTATATATATTTTTAGTTTAAACCCTTAATATGCTTCGAAAACAAGCAACTTCCAAGTTGCTTTTTTTTTTTTTAAATTTCAGGCTCAGTTTAATACATTACCCTTAAAAAAGTATATAAAAGTAAACCTGTATACTGTACAGTACTGTACTGCTGTGTCTCCCGCAGTGATGGAATGTAAAATACAGATGTTACCCCTCTATATGTACTGTAATTCATACAAGCGTGTGTTCTTTGGTATGTGCTGTCTTTCTTTGGTATAAGTACTTTAGGGTAAATATGATAATAATTCCCAAGCCGCGTTTTTTCTTCCACGGTCGCTTTGTGTTCTCTCTACAGCGCTAAAGAATTGTATAGTATTTAATTTTATATGAAAATTTAGCTGAAATTATTTTAATTTTTAGGTTACAAAATGAGTTAATAATATTGTTCTTAATAGTTTAGCATTACAACACATAAAATATTATATATTGCCACGAAAAAGCCAGCAAACAATTATTAGTTACTTTTAATAGAAAAATCCGCCAACAACTCAGGACGCGAACTCTGAACTGCGACTTCAAACCGCAGGGGTCGACTGTAGAAATAGAAATCACAGTGACCACAGATTTGGTTAATATTGTGATTCTGTAAGTATCATGATTTTGTACAATTTCAGTATTGCATTTTTTTCTTTCGATTTTTATTACAATTTTAAGAACCATTAAAAAAAATTTGAGTCATAAATCAGAAAGTTTTATGCCTTAATTTTATTTAACAGCTTCACCTTAATTTGAATTTAACGAGTAATAAAATGTAGCTCGTTCCTTATAACATTCATTTTCTCATTTAAAAACCGAGCGCAGCATTTAAACACTACAAACAAACTTCAGATACTGTATAAGAGTTTAACATTTAAAGGCTTTTATTATTATTATTAAAAAAAACTTGTGCTCGTGCCACATGGGATGCCGGTGTGTAAAGTTATACTGTAGGATTATAAAGAAATCTTTTTAACGCGGGCAGCTTTTAATAAAAATGTGTTTCTGTTGCAGCACTCTGAAACTTGTGCACTCCAGGTACAGAATCTGTTTTGTCAAACATGATCAGTCTTGTCTAGTCAAGCTGAAAGACAGCTAATTCCGGTTACTTTCTGATCACCTGATGCATCTCTTTGATAAAAGTAAAAAAAAATTCAAAATCGATTTTGAAGTCAATGTGGCGATGCATGAATCAGCACACAAAAGAATCGTGATTCCGAACAAATTTTTTTTCCCCGCCCATCTTTAATACGTTTTTTGTGAGAAGAACCACATATGGTCAGGTGTGCACAGGAATTGAACTGAAGGAAGGGAAGAATGGTGATTCGGGCCTCCTGACCCACAACCCCCAGTTTAGGTTCCAGATGTTTTTTTGCGTAGTTGCGGGATCTGAACCAGACAGTCTGACTTGGCTGACACGCACATATAGAGTACTGGTGTTGTTTTGCTTGCAAATAGATAGTCGCGATAACGAACAGGTGATTTCCGTCTCGTTCTGACACTAACACACAGTAACGAAAGGCACAGTGTAATTCAAGAACGAATAATTTACATTTTCACCTGGAACATGTCAATTTTTTGGGGACGTTGGTGGTTTTGCATAATGTTTTGTGTATCTATCTTGCACGCTGATGCTGCAAAATAAACCAGCAACAGACAAATCGATAACTATGAAATCTGAAAAAAGTTTTTGTCATTTTATGATAGCTGTTTGTGTTACCCAGCATGCATTTGTTACCAGGCCAGTTGTTTCAGTGACTGTGATGTAGGTTACTGATTTGCCAATGCTTTGGCGTTGTTCATAAACGTCGGAACACGAAGCAGGGAAAAATGTCAAGCTGGAGTACGAATGCCTTGATTTGAACTAAAATTTTGATGCCAAAACAAATCTGGATGTTTATTTGAGTTTTTGAGACAAAATTCAAGGATCCACAGCAGCCAGATTCTTTCATATCACTAACATTTATCAGTTTTTTAAAGTTTTAGTCTACTTTTAGAATTACTATTAGCCTACATATATATTTTTAACCGATTGCTTCATGCTTTCTCGCCAGTTTGAAGGTGACGAGGGCTGGGCAGCCAGGAAAGAACAACACTGCTTCAACCCAGCATCTATCAATATAGCACCCCCCCTTCCCGTTTTCCACCTCCAACTGGATTCTGCACCCCCCAGTTCTGTACTTCTTGCGAGCACGCACTGCTCAGCCCCTCTCTGTTTCTCCTAACATCAATGGATCAGAGGACACAAGGAGGGCCCACCACACCACCTCCTCTCCCCGCAAATGCCCTACCAGTTGAGTGTGAGAAAGAAGGAGGAGGTGGGAAGAAGGACGACGAAGATGAAAAAAAGAAGCGAGAGAAGGAAAGAGATGCGCAGTCGGCCGCCGTCCCGTGCAACCCGGAGAGTGGTGCCGGTGACCAGCAGCAGCAACAGCAGCAGTCTCAGCAATTCTCTGTCAAAGAAACAAGCTACTCAGAAGGCAACGTCAAGCTTAAGATAGGCGTCCAGGCCAAGCGAATGAAAAAGCCGCCTAAAATCCTCGAGAATTACGTGTGCCGGCCAGCCTTCAGAGCAACAGTTAGACCTGGGAGCCGAGGCGGTGGACGAGGCAGTCGTCGAGTGGGACCCTCCGATGGTGGTGGCAGCACTCCTGGTGTACCACACGGTAAAGAAGCAGAAAAGGACTCCGCTGTTAACCCAGGAGCACCTCAGTCATCAGTCCATCCATCAAATACTGCGCCTACCACCGCTTCTCTTCCGCTTTCTACAACCACCAGCCCTGAAACTTCTGTAAATGGGAATACTCCTGCTAAAAGGGTAAGGTTGTGGCTGTGGCGTTTGTGAAATGGAATTTAAAAAAAAGTTACATAATTATTTTGCTAAAATGTAGATTAATGAGTCCAAGCTAAAAATGTTTATTCCAATGCTTAAGAGATGTAAGAATTTACATTATATGCCCAAATGTTTTGGACACATGACAATCACAAAAAAATAAGCCCTTCCTTGATTTAGTAATCTTCACTCTTTTGGGAAAGAGCTTAAGTGTCTTACAGTAAAGGGAAATGTTAGGGGTGGGGGGGGGGTGGCTAGGTGTCCATATACTTTTGGTGCTGTATCGTGATATTGTGATGTTTAAGCCTATAGCCATAAGACAGACCATGCAAACTTAGTGTGGTTAGTTTTTTTTCCCCCTCACAAATGAGTGCCTGTGCTACATGCAAAATAGTGTTAAAAGAAAGAGAGAATGAAAGGTTGGATGGATAACCACAGCCTACAAATATGCTTAATTGTTTTATCAGTTTTTTTTTTTTTTTTTTTTTTCATTTCATTTAGTCATTTTATATCTCGGTATCTGTATGGCTGATAAATCTGTACAGGAATTTTCCGCAGTACAAATGCTGGGCTTGGTTTGTAATATGGGAATGATTAAAATCATGCCAAATACCTTCAATCCCAAGATGAAAATCAGGCCCTGATATCTACATGTTTTTTTTTTTGTTCTCATTTCTTTCTTTCCTTTGATTGTGTTTTTTTCTGTCAGTGTATTGTCTCTGGAAGTCTCATTTTCTTCTTTCCATATGTCTGTAATACTGATTTCTTGGGGAAAAAAAACTATAGAATTTTTTTTTGTATCATGTTAAATCAATACCACTTGTTTAATTTTGGAAATACTTTAATTGTTGTTTTTCTTTTCTCAATAGGGTCCCCCGAAGATGACTTGCAAGTCAGAAGGAAAGGGTGATGTAAAAACCCTTTCATCTTCAGAAAAATCCCTTAACAGTCACTGCCCCGTATCGGACGGCAAATCACACTCCTCTGGAAAGAAGAGCCTGGCACCCCAAAACAACCCACCAGCTCATTCACTACTAACTCCTCCTCCCAGTGCGTCTCCTCATGACCCCAAAATCGATGGAGTCACAAAGCCCCCTCAATACATTTACACAGATAACCAAAGGGAGCAAGAAAGAGGAGCTCCAAACTGGGGTGCGCCTACAGTCACTGAGAAACTCGCGCAGCTTATAGCCACCTGCCCACCTACTAAGTGTCCTAAGCCCAAAGTCCGGAAAGTAACCCCAGCTCCACCACACAGCAGCTCGCCTCCTCTGATCTCCAATTTGCAACGGCCTGAGCGGGCCATGGCCAACAGGAACACATATTCCAGAGTAGCTCACCTTGCCCCTCCTCCACCCGTGTCACGGCCCCCAGGTCGTCCATATGGCTCACGAAACAAAGACAGTATCCTGGAGAAGTTATCTGGCATACCTAGAAAAGAGGAAGCTGGTGGACTTTCAAAGGACATTACAAGTAGCAACAGTACCAGCAGCAGCAACATTCCTGTAGTGTCTTATAGCAACAGCCGCTTAATAACCAATACTGATAGCAACGATGACGATAATAGCAATGGAATAAAATTGCAGTCTCGCCTTGGGCCACATTCATCCACACCTTCTCTCTTCTCTTCTTCCTTAGAGAGAATAGGGAGTGCAATCAGCCACCAGGTGATGCCTGTCTCTCTTGGATCAAGGATTACTGCAAGCCCCTCACGAACAGAGGAATCAATTGATAGAGAGAAAGAGAGGGACAAGGACATATTCAGTCTCAGAGAAATAAGCAAAGGCTCTTCCCCGATTTTGTCAGGGAAGCAGGACACTAAAGAGAAGGGGCTGTTCTCTATACCTCGTGGAGAGAGGGGAAAAAGCTTAAGTCCATCTAAACGAAGTCCTGCACAAGAAAGTCGAACAAGTGGGGAACATAGCCCTGCTGAGTCCACTAAACGCACTGCTTCTCCTCCTATCCCTACCAGTTCTAGCAGCAGTCTTTCACCACTTTGTGACGACCATGACCCTGCGTCCCCTGGATCTCCGACAGAACAGGAATCTAAGCCTCTTAAGAAACGGCGGGGTCGAAGACCTCGCTGGACGAAAGCGGTCAGTCGCACGCAAAGAGCGATAGAAGACGCCACTCCTAGTCAAACCAAATGCACCATACTGCCTACAGACCTGTCATCCTCCCCACCCATTCGTCGACCTGTAGGAAGGCCCCCCAATGCTAATCGCATGCTTTCTGGATTCTATTCGCCACCACCCAAGAAAAGGGGGCGGCCCAAGTCCAAAATGCCAACACTGGATGCACCTGCACGTGGTCGTTTGCCTCTCAAAGTTACTCCCCAAAAAGTTTACTCCATGTCCAAAGAGGAGCAGGATCCCCCTGTTTTGCACCCAGAGGTGGACCTGAATCCTCCTAAACCCATGCCACGCAAAAGAGGGAGACCAAAACGCTTACCTCCAACCCTGCCACAGGAGACCCAGCCTCCAACACTTGCTCCAGAGCCAGGTGATTCCGCGGCAGGTGATAAGAGTTTTCACAACAAAGGCAATGGGCAGCTCATAATGAAGACGATTATAGGCAAGATCAACAAAATGAAGACTGTGAAGCGTAAGAGGCTTCTCAGTCAGATACTGTTGGGCTCAGGACCGGGAACTGAGCCAGAGGTCCCCAAAACTACAAGTATGTCTGGGACAGTAGCTTCTGCTTCACAGTCTCTCTCAACCCTTGCTGCAACATTTGGTGGCAAACTTGGACCTCAAATCAATGTAAGCAAAAAAGGGACAATATACATGGGTAAAAGAAGAGGCCGCAAGCCAAAAGCACCAGCCAACAATTCCCCAGGTGCCCCTACACCCCCACCTGAACCCTTTTTGACCCCAAACACTTCCTCCCCACATCACTCACATCAGTCTTTGGTTTCACAAAACCAGCAAAACCAGATTCCCCCCTCTGACATCTTTCCTTCCCCCTCGCTTTCCCAATCTAGTGGGGGTCAAAGCCCCATCAGCGACGCTAGTTTTGTGGAGCCCGGGTCAGTCCACTTGATGCCCCACTCACACTGTAGCCACCACTCATTTCCCTTTACCCCACCAACTCTTTCAGCACCCTCCCCACGTTCTTTGGGAGGTTCGGCGTCTTTACACTCCTCGCAGAAAAAGCCTTCTTGCAGAGGTCACCATCACCACCACCACCACTACCGACAGCATTACCACTGTCGCAAGCTCTCACCCCCCAGGCCCCTATTGCCTACATCCCCTGCTCCTCTTAGTGAGCTGAAGGAGGCCACGCCTTCCCCAGTCAGTGAGTCTCACAGTGAGGAGACCGTGCCTAGCGACAGTGGCATTGGAACAGACAACAACAGTACATCTGATCGTGGGGAGAAGGCTGGGAGTGCTAGTGGTTTACCTGGGTTAGGCGTCTCACAGAGTATGACCAATGGGCTACTAATGCCTGGAATGATGGGGTCATCAGTGGGTATCGGGGTAGGGCATAACCCAAGAGGCAGTAGGAGACATTCGTCTACTGTACTTCTTGATTGCCCTTCACCCACACCATCTCCACTTGGAGAGAGGTCATCAGCTGATTCACGGCGACCACACCCACTGGCTCCTGCTTCAGCACTAGTGGGCCACAAGGAGAAGCATAAACATAAGTGCAAACGGCGTGGTCATGGATGCCCAGGCTATGATAAGTTGAAAAGGCAGAAACGCAAGCGCAAGAAGAAATATTTGCAGTTGCGTTCACGCAGACAAGATCCCGACTTCCTGGCTGAGCTTGATGAGATATGCGTGCGGCTTTGTGGAATACGGATTTCACACCGCACACCTGTTCTTCGTCTGGGCAGCAGCTTGGGTCACGCTGCTGGAACATCTGGCACGAGTCATGGGGCTGGTTTGGGTAGTACCAGAGCCGGCAGTAGCATTGGTGGTGGCACCAACCCCGCACCTCATCATTATTTGCATAGAGACCTTTTACCCACAATCTTCAGGATTAACTTTAGTGGGTACTACTCACCCCACCCAGCCTACCAATGCGATTCTCTGCACTATGTTCGTAAGCCTGATCTTAAGAAGAAGCGTGGAAGGCCCCCCAAGCTTCGAGAGTCAATGTCAGAGGTGCCTTTTGTTCCTGGGCTAGGGTTCCCCCTAACAAGTGGAGGGTTCTATCATCCTTCCTATGGTGTTCCATACTCCTCGGCCCCTCTTGGACTTGGTTATTATCGGGGTTATCCCCCAGCCAGTGCACTGTACCCTCACCCTCACCACCAGGTTCCACATTCTGCCTCATCTCACCATGGCCACCATAGCCCGTCCTTCCCTCCACCGCCTCCTCCTTCATATGTTCATCATCACCATCACCCTCCCCACCTGCTCCTCAACCCTTCTAAATTCCACAAGAAAAAACATAAGCTTCTACGACAAGAGTATCTCAGTGGGGGGCGTTCAGGGGTGCTGTACCCTCCTATGTCTTCAGAATTGTCACTCAGTTGGCACCACAAACACAAGCACAGACATAAACATCGTGACCGCTGTGGAGAGGAAGAGGGTGACGATGGTGGAGGAGTTGGTGGTGGTGGAGGAGGAGGGAGAAATGGAAGCGATGGTATAGGAGCAGGAAGAGTGGAGAGAACGAGGAGAGGCGGAAGCATGGAATCGCTCAAGCATTGTGGGTATGGTCCAGATAGCTCAGCTGACTCCAGTGTAAACAAACAAACAGCCGCCATTTCTGGCAATTCCCCGTCTTCCTCCTCGTCATCCTCAGCTGAAAGGTACAAGCAAAAAGAAGCCTCTATGTCCTGTCTGTTGCCGTCAAGATTATCCTTGGGCCAGGGGAATCGGGGACACCATCCTGCGGACTCCTTGTTCCGGATCGGCAGCTACGATGTTGATTACTCCAAACTCTCCCACAATCAGACTCTTGGACAGGGGCCGTTCTCTGACGGGCATGTGCACAGCTCTGTGGGTTGCTCGGACAGTGAGGATGAAGATCATGCTTCACCAAATGAGGAACAGGACTCAGGCTCCCACCACACTAACCTTTTTGCTTCAGCCCTCACTCGGACTTCTCTTAGATGTAATCAGGGCAAGAAAGGTGGGAGCTCAGAGGGCTCAAGTCTGACGCGTCTGGACCGATCACTGAGGAGAGACCTCTCCACTTCTGCTGAGAGAAGAGAGACAGGTAAATGATTTTATCAAGTTTTTAATAACAATGAAATGGACTGTCCTGCAGTTTTTAGGGTTTACTTAGTCAGTCTTGACAAGTGACTAAATAAACATCAGATCCTCTCAAAAGTGACCCAGGCTTAACATTGTGAATGTTGTACGATAAATGCAGCAAAGCGTACTCTTATAGTTGTTAATCATATGTCCTTCAGAAACTTATCCTGTTATTTCAATGTATTGAGGAATTCTTGGCTTTTTTAAACACCTTGATGGTTAATCTTTTATAGAAGAGAAGACTTTTATCAGCTACACTCATGTCAGGTTCATATAGCTATTAGCTTTCTACTGTCTTAGCCTGAATTTACACCAGAATGCATCACAGGAGTATAATATAGTGGTTGTCTGTTTTACACCCACTTGGCACAATTTATTTTCATTTCATAAAATTTCATGCTCAAATATACACCCTTGTCTGTGAAACATTGGGGAGGGGAACAAGTGAAGCTGGGAAACTCTAATTGTAAAACAGGGTAATAAAACCATGGGTCAGTGTACAACTTGGGCATTTTTTTTTTTTGTCTGAGTATAACGACATGGACAACAGGCATAACCTGTAGTTGATGAAAGCGAGGAAGCGCTTCATGAACATTCCCTTAACCTACAGTTCAACGGTAATAAATGTCTGCCACATTACCTATACAATAACATATCTGAAATATCAAGAGTTAACAAGTATTGGTTCATACGTACTGTATGTGTATGTGCTTATGTAGATCATCCCATGCGACCAAGAGTAGAGTAGCAGGAATCCAGTCAGAGTAAGCCATAAATGGCTGGATATTAGGTGTTCATTGACTCTATATACGAGCTACATTGATTAAAAGAAGTTTGGGGAATGGAACAGGACATAGTGGGTTATAATGTTACACATTTTGAAATTTGTTAAAATTTACTCTTTACCACTTCTGTAATGCTCGCTCAAGCTTCTTTTCGTCTGGGTAATCATGAACAAACTTATCTGCATCTGGAGGACACTTTGAAAAAGCCATCCCGGAGTTAGAAGTTAATCAGATAGGACAAAGTTGATCCGCTTTTTGCTGAACTTTATTAGGCAGAGCCTGTGACGCTAATGACCCAGTTAGATGAGAAGAAAATGAAGCAACTTTTAAGCCATTATTTAAACCAAATGCAATTAACCAAATGCAATTAACCAAAGTCCAGTGTAGTTCTTTAAACCGAAATAGCTGGAAGATGCAAATTAGCAGTCAAGTGTGCCCAAAACCATTGCCCGCCTTTATTTTCAAATGTCCAACCTGGTCTGTGCACTGTTGGTAAAATCACCAGGGTGAGTCAAAAATTATTCGCACTCTGGCTCTACGATTTGTTTTCACTTTTAGAAAAAACAAACATCTTTTTTGGGGCATAATCCTTTTTTTTTAATTTTTTTTATAGACTTTGTCCATATGTCAACAAGCTTTCGTATTCCCTTATAAAAAAATTTTTTTAGCTGAGCTGCGAGCCAGGAATGCACCGCTGTCTTCACTTCTTTATCAGAAGTTAATCTTTGCTCTCATAGAGATTTCAGGAGACCTCACAGGTAAAAGTCTGATAAAGCGAGCTCAGGACTATATGGAAGATGCTGTAACAGAGTGGGCAGAAGTGTGCAGACTGCCATTGTCATGACATGTCGTGGACGTGGGCGGACGTCCGGCTCCTTTTTTGATGGCTAACACTTGTGCGACACACACTTGTCATCCTTGAACTTCTCTACCCATCCATACACACTTTTTTACAATGGAACACTTTCTCCGTACTGCGCGCAAAGTCTTGGATAAATAACAGCAGCAGGTACACCCTCAGACCACAAATAAACTAAGCATTACATGCTGCTCTTCTGTCATCTAAATCACAAGTTGGGTGTTAATTTTTGCTCGCACTGCAGTTACAAATGAACTGATGTAAAATGTTCAAACCTGGGAGACAGTAGCCTTGAACGAAAAAACGCTAAGGATAAGACAGTGCAGCCAACTAAACAGTGGTTAATTTTTGACTCAACCTTGTATAAGAGCTATAAGGCATGTCGATGTCGTTTTTAATCAGGCAGCTTCTTTTGACACTTTTATTTGTCATCAATATGAATAAAAAATTTCTTGAATTACATTATACAAGAGATTTATGAAACACTGAAGTCTAAAACAGCTAAAATATTACTAATAATCTTCTCAATTTGTCTTAAAGGATCCTGTGGTATACAAACACGATACGGCCAGTTCAGCCCACCCGATTTTTCTGACACGCCCCCACACCGACACCATCACCATACTCCTCTGTCTGTCTCCCACTCGTCTTCCTGCATCACCGCCTGTGGCCTGGAGCAGCCCGGAGCGAGTCCATCCCCTCGCTCCTCACAGCCCACATGCTGCTTGGACTCCTCCCCGTCTCGTCCTTCCCAGCGTTTGGCCCCGCTTCCTCCCAAAAACAACCTGCATCATGTCAACAAGATTCTTCGGGCCAAGAAGCTGCAGAGGCAGGCACGCACAGGAAATAACATGGTTAAGAAAAGAGGACCGGGACGACCCCGGAAGAATCCGTTACCCTCCCCGTCGACGTTGCCACCCACGTCTCCTCCACCACCAGAGCCTGAACCGGAGAAGCATAGCAAAGAATGGGAGGAAGACACAGTCACAGACGCCATCGAGTCTGTTATACAGAGGCAAAAGCGAAAGGGTAGAAAGAGGAAGCATTGGGACAGGGATGAAAATATTGAGGACGAGGATGAGACCATGCATGAGAGGGAAGAAGAAGAAGAAGAGGAGGAGGAGGAGGTGGTGGAAACGAGTCCTGAGGTCAGGGAGGAAGAGACAGTGACACGGGGACAACCGGCAGGAGGGAAAGGATGGCTCTTACATGAGGAGATGCAAAGCTTTCAAAGGTTTCCCTTTTTTTATATTTCTTGTACAGCTAAGTTTTTGAAGTTGTGGTAAAACTGCGGGCTAAAAAATTTGACCAAATCATTCAACACGAGCACGAGCGAATACTCCTAACATAATTGTATTTACCTTTTAGTGCTGTGGAAGGGAAATCTGATGGCCACTCCTCCCCTAAACGCACAGGTCAGACCCCCATGGTACAAGCCTTGCCCACGCCGGTGACGGCCCAAAGGGAGAAAAAAGCTGCTAGGCCACCGAAGAAGAAATTTCAGAAGGCTGGTCTTTATTCTGACGTCTACAAGACAGACGAGTATGTACAACGAAAATCTTTTCAAAAGTTTGTAGACAGCCATCTTACTGTCGTTTCCTTATGATGTTTATCTTTCTGTCTCATGATCAGTCCTCGTGGTCAGCTGCTACAGCTAAAGAAGGAGAAGTTGGAGTACATTCCGGGCGAACACGAGTACGGCCTGCTTCCTGCTCCGATTCATGTTGGTGAGTCCGATTATCAAGAGCCAAATGATGTGTAAAGTGTTTGTGTTAGGGCTTTAGTTTCAAATCTGTGGTTCAATCTTGCTCATTATCTTGTTAGCTTCCTTTTATATCCCTTTTTATTTTTTAAGTAAAGCTTAAAACACTAACAGACCTATTAAAAGTTTGATTAGTTATTTCTCCGATGCTGAGATTGAACAAATTGTGCAGGTGGCTTTTATTTCCATTTCTGTTCAGAGCATCGATTCATTTGAGGGTCGCAGAGCGTCAGTGCTGATTGTTAGTTACACATTTCCCCGGCTATCGGGTTATAAATTGATTTCAGCTAGGTATTCAGTAACGTCGGCATTTGTGTGAAAACCACATTTTGCAAGGTTAAACGTAGTGGTCCGGCATATCACCCCTCCCTTCTCTCTCTCTCTGCCTGTCTATTATTAACCACCTTTTTGCCTCCTTTTCTCTCCAGGGAAGTACTTAAGACAGAAGCGAATAGATTTCCAGTTGCCTTATGACATCCTGTGGCTTTGGAAGCACGACCAGGTAGCCTGCCCATCCAACTTTGCTTTATTTTTGTACACAACAGTCTAACAAACTGTTAACAATGTATTATTTGTTTCAGCTGCATAAGAGACCGGATGTCCCTCTCTACAAGAAAATAAGATCAAGTAAGTTTTCTACAGTTTACCTACATGCGCATCTTGCATTTCGTAGGTCGTGTGTGGCTCGTCAATAACCAGTCCCGTCTTTCCTCCCTTTCAGACGTTTATGTCGATGTAAAGCCGCTCTCAGGCTACGAAGCCACTACCTGTAACTGCAGGTCCCCCGAGGATCACAGCGCCAAGGGCTGCATGGACGACTGCCTTAACAGGTATTACACGCTTTAAAAAAAAAATTTTGACCTGGATTTTTTTTTTACTATTATTCATAATGTTTGAACAGTCAGCTCCATAAATATTTAAACACATTGTCAATGTTGTTGTTATCTCAGCTGTCTATTACAGTACACAGGGGCTGAATTTAAATCATGAATATGATCTAAAAGTGCAGTGCTGTTACAGCTATTCGCTCTCCAATAGATGTATTTCACAAGTATTTGAACATCCGTGTATTATCTATAGCGCTTATCCTGTCCAGGAAGATTTAAGGCACAAGGTGGAGTCCAACCTGGATGGGCTGCCAATACATCTCAGGGCACACACCAAATAGGGGCAGTTTGGAAATCAAACTACACTGCATGTCTTTGGTCACTCTACTACGATCCTCAAGGATGTCTAATCGGTCCACAGATGTTGTTTCTGTTTATTTAATTTTTTTTATGTTTACTGGCAATCATGAAATTTGAGCTTAAAGCTGAATACTTTTGAGGATGTATTTATTTAAGAACGATTCAGGTCTTCTCTATAGA
Organism: Clarias gariepinus; assembly: GCF_024256425.1. Classification (NCBI taxonomy): domain Eukaryota; kingdom Metazoa; phylum Chordata; class Actinopteri; order Siluriformes; family Clariidae; genus Clarias; species Clarias gariepinus. Next base: position 17,576,053 of record NC_071127.1, on the reverse strand, counting down.
AGCCAGACATTTGCACTAACAACAACGTTTGTCAGTGAACAGATATTTATGAATATAACCAGATACACAGACGGGGAATGGCAGCTTAGTGGTTAGCACTGTCACCTTGAACTCCGGGTTCGATTCCCGTCTCTGTGTCCATGGAGTTTGCATGTTCTCCGACCCCTGCTTGGTGGGTTTTCTCCAGGTTCTCCGGTTACCTCCCAAAGTTCAAAGACTTTCAGATTAGGTTAATTGATGTTCCTCAAATTGCCCATAATGTGTTAATGAGTGTGTTTGTGTGTGTATGTGTGTATGTGCCTTGCAATGAATTGGCATCCTGTCCAGGGTGTACTCCGCCTCGTGCCCTAAGCTACTGGGATAGGCTTTAGGCATTATAGACGATAAGATGAGACTGGATATACTGGTCATGCTATGTGTGTTTTAGTGTTACTGCTACTCTTATATGTGCTTCAGGCTACCAGGCCTGGTAACCTCCCAGGTACAGTCGACTCCCGCAAAGAGTTCGGAGATTTTTCCTTTAGAACGTAACTTCATAATAATAATCGTTCTATTCGTAATCATTTTCATAACAATATTTTAATATGTTTTCATGCATTTTAACGCTAAACTATCAAGAACAATATAATTGACAAATTTTCCAATGTAAATACTGTGCGCTTGTATGAATTACAGTACATAAAAAGGGGTAACATTGGTGTTTTACATTCTAGCACAGCAGTAAAGTACTGTACAGTATACGGGTTTACCTTTACATTCCGTTTTTTTTTTTTTTTTTTTAAGGGTAATGTTTTAAGCAGACTTTGAAATGAAGTGAAAGTGTTTTGGGAGAATATTTAGGGTTTAAACTATAAACCCATGGGTGCTCTAGGAACGCGTAACCCCTGCCAATTCGACTGTATATGGTAATAACTGTTTAATTTCATAAAAGAACAACTCTTTTAGCATGATATCAAACTCCTTCCTTTCCCTTAGTGTACGCGTACAAACCACTCAGACACAACACCCCAAAAAAACACAATCTTTTAATATAGGATTTTAAGTTGTTAATACAGGATGATAAAAATAGTTGATTAGTAAATGAGAGCATTTTGTTATGTCTTGATTCGTCCAGCTTCCGCTCTGATTTTTCCTCTCTCTCTCTCTCTCTCTCAGAATGATTTTTGCCGAGTGTTCCCCCAGCACGTGTCCATGTGGAGAGCACTGCGATAATCAGAGAATCCAGCGTCACGAGTGGGTCCAGTGTCTGGAGCGTTTCAGGACGGAAGGGAAGGGCTGGGGCATCCGCACTAAAGAGCCGCTGCGTTCTGGCCAGTTCATCATCGAGTACCTCGGAGAGGTGGTCAGCGAGCAGGAGTTCAGGTTAGCCAAATACTAGCGCTAGTGCAAGAAAACCATTTTAAAAATCACAAATAGGTTGGTTTGGAGTCTTGTTTAGGAGAAAAATGTTAACAGAAAATGCCTCGAAACAATAGGAGAGAATGTAACTTCTAACTTGAGATGTTTTTTTTTAAATACTGGTTATTTGTGTCCACATCGACATAGCAAACCACTTAACTAAGCAGCTAGTGTTCAGGTTATACCTGTTTGTCATGATTGTAGTATTCAAGTTAACTTTCACATACCTGCAATGTAAGGACCTTTGAGGGAAGGAACATTTAAAGCATTAAAAAAACAAAACAAAATATTTCAGGAGGTTGACTAACCTGCTTGGTCAACAGGTGTTTGGCTAGAAAGTTTTATGGCCCTGTGACTGATCTTGTTAATATCTGCTCGAACTCATTTTCAGCTTTCTGCTAAAAATGCTTCATGCTTCGACTCATCAAGGAGGTGGGAGACCTGAGAAACAGTTAGTTCATAGCATCCTTCCTTAAACGGTCAATTCCGGTATGGCCTCCTTATAAATAAAACGATCAGAGCTTCCTGAAAATGTAGTGTATTCTCTGTCCCTGTGGTATGCATCCAGTCTAGGCTGTTTTTTAAAGCGCATCTTTGGGAACTCGTAAGTTACCATCACGTCCGCTATGTCTCCCAGGAGGCATCTCCTTTGTCTTGGCCACTTGACCTAAATGGCAACATTGAACATTTGTACGGCGTTTATCCCGCACAACTCAACAAAGCTGACCAAGAAAAGATGACTAAACGTCCACTGTGGAAAACACACCTGGATATCATCGATAGCCTTCAGCATCCCCTTTAGCTTCTCAAAAAAAAAATTGCCTTAATCTCAAGGTGGAAGGCTAGCGTGGTCAAATGAGTAGTCATTTATTATAATCATGATGCAAATGCTAGTCTTAAGGTGCAAACAACCTTTCAAAAGGTGCAAGGTGCTTTTGTGTGCCCTGACACAGGCGGTACTGAATTCTAACAAACCCAGAGACGCCCTCACTGTAGGGCGCACAATGCAATCAAGAAAGTAATCACCTCATAGACCACATCCTGAAAGTAGTCTGATCTGTGTAGATATGAGATGTGAGGCAGGTGTTAACACAATCTGTGCCCTGCGCTTTGTTCAGCCTGGCATTATGGAGAAAATTCCTGCTGATACAGCATCATCAAATTACACGGGTCTAAAAAGTCAGATACTAAGCTACTAGTTTTACTTTCGTTGGTGCCTGGATTGTGGACACCATATAATGTGTTAAAAAAAAAAAAACAGTGACGTGGATCTCATCCATGCAAACACAGCGAATATTGTTTCCCATACCTGCAAACACATGACTCTTTCCTTTACACAAATGAAGTGCTGTCATAATTAGAACCGTGGTTCTAATCAATATTTTTGGTGTGTAAGTAAAATACGATGGTAAATAATCCTAATTTCTGAAAATCCTCAACAAAACACAGTCCACAGTCCTATACAGTGAAAAACAGCTCTGAGATAAAATGGCGTCCAGGATTCTCCTCACGATTTAAAGGCACAGAGACAACAGTTATATTTCGCAATTATGAATGTTTTGGCCACATGATGGCAGCGTGGGAATTGGGGACACGTTTAGTACAATGTATTGGTATGCTTTACATTGTATGTTCGGGAAAAGGCATAGATTAATTACTTTGTCGGACTTAAGAACAAATCTGACTTACGAATGTGCTCCCGGAAACAGAACTCGTTCATAAGTCAGGCACTACCTGTATTGTACGAAGTGGAATTAGCTATTACTAGTATAAACGAGAATAATCTTGATCTGGGGATGTGATTTGCGGCTGTCGGCCCACAAATGAGATCTGATGTCACGTCAAGAAAGAAAATGCCGGAAGTTTCTGTCCCATGAATAAAAACGTGCCTTGCTGAAACAGGTGCTGTTTGAAACAGGTGGTATAAATCCTTGCCACTTGTCCAGGCACAACCCTATAACCTCTGAGGGTAGGCTAAGCTAATAAGCCTGGCAAAAAAAAGCAGAAGGGCATGACATGACATTTCTGTCGTTGTCCAGCAGATGTTACTTAGATTGTGTATCAGATAATACATTTTTTCACGTCTGTAACTAAACTGTTCTGTCTGTAGGAGTCGAATGATGGAGCAGTACTTCTCTCACAGCGGTCAGTACTGTCTAAATCTGGACAGCGGCATGGTGATCGACAGCTACCGCATGGGCAACGAGGCACGCTTCATCAACCACAGCTGTGAGCCCAACTGCGAGATGCAGAAGTGGTAAGAAACACAAAGTACCACTAACTCGGGCTGATGAATTTCCATTTGCCTACAAGAAAGCAGAAATCCGGTCCGAGTTCGCGGTTAACTAAATCAACACTACCGAGAACTGATGTGTCAATTAAATATCGCGCGATTATACAGTTAGTATATAACTGAAACCTGGTCGTTCTCTAGTGACGTAGCGTCTGTTACTCTAGCCGCCGTTATACCCCATGATTTATAAACGATTAAACATTTTCTACCAATTTAGCTCACAGATGTTGATGATAATAAATGGCCTGATTAGCCATACATAAACATCCTCTGGAACTCAAGATCTAGGTTACAGAGCAACATCTGCTTAGTACCAAATGATTTACACACACACACACACACAAACACACACTCCACACGAACACGCACACCACTGAAAGAGTGCTTCCAGACTAGGAGCTAGTCGGTCGTCCATCTTGTCATGGAAGAACGATTGTTTAGTAAGAGAGGGTGGAGGACACAGCTGTGCTGCCCACTAGACACCGATACCCACAAATGTGCATTCCTTCTCCCGCGCATGCTTTCTCACACACCCAAAGCCATGTGTGACCACGACTTCAAACCACTCCATCTTACAGGGCCTCGATGGAACTCAAGTTTCTACCAGTTTTTTTTTTTACGACTCATAGCATAGCGCATATACGACTATATGACTACGGGATGAGGCCGCGAGGCAAGCTGATTATATATAAAAATAAACATTTACACCTCATCTAAAACATTTTGTTTGCATTTAAAGCTTATACCAAAAAAAAAACTAAACAAAAAAGCTAAACCATAGTTAGCAATAGGCTGTGTTATAATGTAGTGAACATTTTTTGCAGCAACGCAAAAAAACAAAACAAAGGATGATGGGAAACAACAAGCAAGTCAGCTGATGTGATTTATTACGAGTGTTAGAGATAAATCATAGTGATTATTTTGACCAGAGTGGTATGGTCAGTGTTATAGATAAGCGTAAACGGGATCCATAAACAATAAAGGAACTGGTACTTTAAAATTCATTTAAAGTTTAGATGTAAGTTCTGAGATTTATTTTTTCCAGTTGTAAGCAGATGTAGCAGTTGTTGTAAGCGTAGGGCGTAGACCGATCGGGTCGCAGGTAAAACAGGAAAGAAAAATCTGAAAAGCAAACATGAACCGGAAGAAGAATGGTTAGGGTAAGTAAGGGTGCTCCGATCGATTGGCCACCAATTAATTACGCAATTTCTGCAATTTGGTTGTCTTTCAACTGGCTGATCCCATAAACCGATACTAACGTAAGGACGCAGAATACATCAACATGCCGTCTCTGTAAAAGTCACCAAATTTGCAATATGCAAAGTTTTTTTTTTCCTAAAGTGAAATCGTGTTTGGGAGTGTCTACCAACAGGAAACCTTGTATAACGCAGAACGAATAATCTCAGTGAGAAAAGTTCCCCGCAAAGCCCAGTAGTTGAACGTCGACCATCACTCAACCACCTACAGCAAAAGTTCCCGTAAAGCCTTTACCGCTTCATGCATGTGGGCTGGCGGTGAGCACGGCTGCACACATTCTGGCTGATAAGAGGAACAGGCTGTCTCTTAAAAATGCAGACATTCTGATATATTATAAAGAAACGCTTGCGCCTGCTGCTAACTCATGAGCAGCCATCTTTTTATTCATTATTGCAGCCGTGTTTCCATGTGCTGCCGGGTGTAGCGAGTGAGTATTACAGGACAGTCAACATTTTATACAAGTATTTCGGCTAGTTAGGGAACAGAAAACTTTTTTTTTCTTTAGTCGATCATATTGGTTTTAGTTTCTTTATAATCTACATGAAATAATAAGAGAATGGAGTATGTGGAATATGTCACCTTTCAATAAATACACATTTAAAATTCATGATACTTTCTCAGATCTCTTAATTATAATTATGCCCTGCTTTTTAGAATAGTTATTTCCTAACTGTTATAAATTGTAAATAAATAAATAAATTATACTACACAACTTTAATTGGCAAAGATCGTAATTGGCAGATTCTAAAGAAGAAGCGCTAATGTTGCAAAATATGAGTATTTTTAGAAGAAGCATGCTGTTTTTTTTTTTGTTAAAGCTCTTTTTTTTCCTTTTTTTTTTAAGATTTGAAGAGTTACCTAAATAAAAATTAAATTTGAATGGTTAAATTAATAGTATTTGCTCTCTGTGCATGTCCTTAAGGCGAAGTCCAAATGGTCAAAGTCTTAATTATACAAACTTACACATTTCCTTCTGTCCTGTCCAGGTCGGTGAACGGGGTATACAGGATTGGACTGTTTGCCCTGAAAGACATGGACAGTGGCACGGAGCTCACTTACGACTACAATTTCCACTCCTTCAACACAGAAGAGCAGGTGTGTTGTGTATACAAGTGTCCGGGTAATGCCCTGCATGCCAGATACACACATGGTCTAAAACACAGCATGAAGTCATGAAGCGCACTATTTGTTTACATCACTTAAGGGTCGTGGGAATAGAGCTTCGAGGCCTTATGTAGTGAAAGGAAAAAATTTGTTTTTCACTAGGTCTCACTTTAGTGTCACAGAGTTGGCATAAGCCTGCAATAAAGCATGACTGTCAAACAAGCCTTTTATAAAAAGTTGTATAAAAGTAGTGTTAATTTTGTCAACGGAAATAATGAAAAATATTCAGACACCTTTTTTTTTCCCGTGATGACGAGACATCACGGATAGCAATGAACAGTAACAAAATCAGCATGCAATATTGTTAATTAAAAGAAATTAGACTAAAATGTGGAGCCACAGTATCCCTACCACAGTCCCCTTGTGTAAATTCATTAAAAATAGAAGTAAAAAAGTTTTAAACACTGCATTGTCCATACTGCTGTTCTGTAGTTTCAAATATAATGAAAAGTTACATTTTAAATGATAATTATTATGTGAAAAACCTTTAAAGAAAGGTTTTGCCTGGACTAGATTGACTGTAGGGTTAATTAATAATAATCTTATTGCTAAAATGTTATATTTATTAATGACTAAAACTAGACTGAAGTGTCCAGACTTTTATTCGACTAAAACTTGACAAAACAAAAATAGGATAAGAATGACTAACAGGGAGATTTATCCTGGGACTAAGACCAAATCTGAAAATAACTGGGAAAATTAACACTAATAATGAGGATATGTTTTTTAGGGATTTTAAAGTGATCTAGAAAAGAGTACAAGGTTCCGTTCTCCACCAAATAATCTGAAGCTTGTTCTTTAACGCTTAAAGCTTTTGCTATCATTTATTAGACAAATAAGATTATTGTAATGTCTTTATTCTCCAACAGCAAGTGTGTAAGTGTGGCTCAGAAGGCTGCCGCGGCATCATCGGAGGAAAGAGTCAACGGATCAACGGGCTGCCGGGCAAAGCGGGAGGATCAGGAGGCGGAGCCCGGAGGCTCGGGAGGCTGAAGGAGAAGCGCAAATCCAAGCACCAGCTTAAAAAACGGGTAAGACGTTGACCGAACACAAAGACTAAACGTTCCTGAATCAACCAACACCGGAGCTTTTCTTTCTTTTCTGTTTCTTTTCTTTCTTTTTTTTTAGTAGTAACACACGCCTGTTTTTGTCCCCAGGAAGAGGAGTCCAGCGACAGCAGCAAGTTCTTCCAACACCTCCTGATGAAGCCGATGTCGAACAGAGAGAGGTAGAATCTGATCTTGTTTTTTTTTTTTTTTTCCCCCCGATGACAGATCGGGAATGTTGTTTTATAATTCCCAGCATGCTCAAACCAAGTGCTGCTGATTGCAGGAATTTTGTGCTGAAGCACCGAGTGTTCCTGGTTCGCAACTGGGAGAAGATGAGGGACAAGCGAGAGCTGCTGAAGAGGGAAGGAGAGCGGGAGCGAGATAAGGACGGCAGCCTGTCGCAGTACGCCCGCTGGGGAGGAGTCATCCGTGATGATGGCAACATCAAATCAGGTGTGTGTGTGTGTAAACACACCTGGGTCACATCTGTTCACATGTGGGAATGTGTCTTTACAACTTAACTTAATAATTCACCCTCTGTGTGTGTGTGTGTGTGTGTGTGTGTGTGTGTGTGTGTGTGTTGCAGACGTGTTCCTAACACAGTTCTCAGCGTTACAGACGTCTCGCTCGGTGCGCACGCGCAGACTCGCCGCCGCCGAAGAAAACACAGAGGTCACTCGCACGGCTCGTCTGGCGCACATCTTCAAAGAGATCTGCGACATGATCACCAGCTACAAAGGTCAGCACATTTGTGTATACACACACTCACCATTAAGAGGTGAGACATAAAAATCCTGACACACGTTCCTGCTTTTCTTTTTCTATCACACTCCCTCAGCACCTCCAGTTAAAGTGTTATATCAGTGTTAATGAGCAAGCTGTCTTTGCCTCTCACACACACACTGCATTTTGCTTAATAACAGTAAACCCAATGAGTTAGCAAGCTTTAACTCTTAATTATTAAAAATTACATTAGGAGTTTAATCAATCTCGTTAAGATGATTAATTCTGTGCGTATGAACTTTCAAAGATACGAAAATGCGTTTGCACATATCTAATAGCAGAAGTTAGATCAGTACAAGTGCAGTACATCGGCAGTACGTTCAAACACTGTACTGTAATACACACTGAGGGGGGACTTAATATATTTTCATCCAGGTTCAACTGACTGTTACGGCATTGAGAAATGTTAACACTTTACAATAAAAAAAAAATGCAAATTAATCATACGACCAAGTTTGACCCTAGTGGCTTCCCATAATGTGTGTGATAACGGCACGTTTAACACGGATAAGCAGACAACTGAGGAAACTTCACCAGACGAGCTGAACGGCAAGTTTAGTTATAAAAAGATCACAGATGGAAGTTTGGATAAAACCATATAAAAGTTGTGTGCTCTGGTTACTCTCGAGGAGAACTAATTTTACACAAGAGTACATGAACTGTATGTGTAACTGAAAATGGCTGTGAAAGTGAGGCAGTCGGTTATCGCACTTACTGGAGACCACTAGACATCAGTAAGTAACCATAACTACCTCGGTGTAACACCGGTATAGCACACCCAATAGATGACAAATGCTAATGCTGTATGTGTTAAAAACAAAGTTGTAAGGGGGATAACAGACTCGCTCACTACTATAGAAACGGACAGCTCACAATATGGTTGTTCCTGCAAGGAGTCTACTATATTCAAGAGATTGTTTTACATTTATTATTTGTTAAATGTTAATTTTTTAGATATTATAAAACTGCATAATCAATTTCAAGAAATCAAAATCAAATCAATCAAAAAACCTGTTTGTTATGCATTTCTTTATTCCAATGGTGCACGTTTATAATACAAGTGAAATTGTTATTAGTCTAATATGACTGTGATTAACTAGGGTAATTTTTTTTAACTGATTGACAGCACTATTTAATTTACATTATATGAAATTATTGAATGTATTATCAGGGTCCAAGCACTATGACATCAGCCCTATGTTGTTATAGTGTGTGAGGAACCTCTTGTTTATTCTTCCCCTCTCTCTCTCTCTCTCTCCCTCTCTCTCTCTCTCTCTCTCTCTCTCTCTCTCTCTTTATTTTGCTTTCTCTCTACAACATTTGTCTTTGTAGATTCCTCGGGCCAAACTCTTGCAGCTCCCCTGCTTAACTTACCTTCCAAAAAGAGGTAAGAGCACATGTTTGATAAGCTGTCATGTTTTCCAGATAGAGTAATAGTGACAAGATTAATTGTTTATGTTCTCCTTAGAAAAACAAATGAAATGTCTAAACCTTAAAGGGGCGTTAGAGCATTCTCAGCTTTTTTGCTCGAGTGCACCGCCGAATTGCCTTAAATTGAAATTCTTTACGAGTTGGTAATGAAATTAATAAAAATATTTTTAAATATTATAAAAAATAGCCTTATTTTTTACCACATCCAAAGTTTGTGTTTTTTCACAATTCCTAGGAGCTCTAGGAAGGTATAACCCCAGCCAGTTTTGGGGTCGACTGTGCTTATGAAGTACCTACGACCTTTTACGAGTTGCTATAATTTGTCAAGACCTGCTAATAATATTTTTATCTGGATGCCTGTGTTTTAGATCCATACAGAAGGTGTGAACCTGCCGCGCACTTCTGTAATAAACCTAACCATACAGAGTGTAGTGTCTATTAGAGCGTGTTATTCAGTAAGTTTAATGCGTGATCGCTCGAATCAATCAGTTGAATTAGGTTGAGAACATTTTCGAGTTTTTGACTGGTAGGATTTCTCACACCCTGATTAACCCGTATTGATTTTCTATGATCTCGAGATTTTGCCAAATTCAGAATTGTGGCCAAGCCCCTAATGCAATAGAGTCTTAATTTTGTTTAATGTAGCTGTGGTAATTGTTTTTTTTTACTCAACAATATTTTTATTGATTTTAAACAGGGATATAACAGGGTAAACATGTAAAGTTTCAATATACTATAGATTCTATGACCCCCTTATAAACCCTATAGCACCCACCCCAACCCTCCCTGACTCCAAGCCAGCTATACATGTATAAGAAAGGCTAGACGCCAGGCATCTAAAAACAGGAGAAAAATTGAAAAAAAAAAAAATATATATATATATATATATATATACACATATATCTACATATATATACACATATATATACATATATACACACACACACACACACATATATATATATATATATATATATATATATATATATATATATATATATATATGTATGTATGTGTGGAGCCGGAAGTTTTTTAGTTCTGCATGCAAAAAAAAAAAAAGAAAAACAAACAGACAAACAATTAAATAAGAATGGAATCGAACTATTAATGTATATGAAAAAAGCGAAGGAAGGGCCCCCACACCTGCTGAAATTTCAAGTCTGAATAACGGATTGAGTAATGAATCTTCTTCAGGGACAAACAGGACATAATATCTCTGAGCCACTGGGCGTGAGTGGGTGACGTGGCATCCTTCCACTTGAATAAAATAGAACGCCTAGCAGGAGTGTCGCAAAAGATACCAAACGCTGTTTAGCTGGAGCTCTCCAGTGACACCAAAGAGAGCGATCAGAGGGTCTGGTTCAAGGTTGCATTTCAATATGTACGACAAGGTTTTAAAAACATCCCTCCAGAATTTTTCCAAATTCGGGCATGTCCAGTACATATGAATAAGAGACGCCTCTCCACTTTTACATTTATCACAGCAAGGATCAATGCCTGGGTAGAAACGGTAAAGTTTAAGTTTGGAGAAATGAGCCCTGTGTACAACCTTAAAATGTAATAAAGAGTGGCGAGCACATAAAGAAGTTGAGTTGACAAGTTTAAGAATTGAATTCCAAGTATCATCTGATAGTGACAAATTTAAATCTTTCTCCCAAGCAGTTTTAATTGTACTTAAAGGGGTGTGACTCAAACCCATCAATCCACCGTAAATAGTGGATATTAGGCCTTTACGCAACGGGGACAAACAGAGGAGATTATCCAGAATATTTACATCAGGAGCTTCAGGGAAATTTGGTATTGAAGAACTAATGAAGTGTCTTACTTGCAGGTATCTAAAAAAATTAGAATTGGGTAGGTTGAACCTTTCAGAAAGCTGCTCAAACGATGCAAACTTATGGTCAACAAACAGATCTTTGCAAAGCTTGATGCCCTTATTGTACCATTCCTGAAACACTGAATCATGTAAAGAAGGTTGGAAGAGATGGTTAGAGGCAATAGGACTGGACAGAGAGAAGCCCAGAAGACCGCTGTGCTTTCTGAACTGAGCCCATACTCTCAAGGTATGCCTAACAACTGAGTTATTGATAGATTTAATTGAGGGGATGGGGAGTGCAGAGACAGAGAGATTTTTTACGGACTTTATCTCCATTTCCACCCAGGCAGGCCGATTAGGTTGGTTGTGGAAATATGCACATGGATATGGATCGGGGATCTTTAGAGACATAAGAACCGGAGCATGATCTGATATCACAATGCTCTGATAAGCACAAGAATTAACCATTGGGATCGATTGATTATCTATGAAGAAATAATCAATTCTGGAGAAAGTATGATGAACATGTGAGAAAAATGAGTATTCTCTCTTTTTTGGATTAAGGAAGCGCCATATGTCAGAAATACCAAAGCTGCAGAGGTAGGACTGAAGTAGCATGGCAGATTTACTCAGAGGTATAGGATTGGGAGATGACCTGTCAATTGATGGATCTAAACAGCAGTTAAAGTCTCCCCCTAATATGAGAGAGTATGAGCTCAGATCTGGTAGAACAGAGAAGAAATGTTTAAAGAAGGAAACATCATCGTAATTAGGGGCATATAAATTAGCCAACACTACATTAGTATTAAATAACTTCCCTGAAACAATGATATAACGACCATGCATATCCGCAATAGTATTATGCTGCTCAAAAGAAATGTTTGGATTAATGAGAATTGAGACACCCCTAGCTTTGGCCTGAAAGGTCGAGTGGTAGTGCTGCCCTCCCCAACGCGACATAAGACGAGAATTATCAGAACTGCGAATGTGAGTTTCTTGTAAAAATGCGATTGCAGTGTTAAGTTGTTTAAGGTGTGAGAGCACCTTCCTTCTCTTGACTGGATGGTTTAAACCCTTAACATTCCAGCTCACAAAGTTTAAAGAACTATTCATTCTCCCTGAAAGGAGATGCACATAGATAAACATAAATAACACTGAGATGCCTAGCGTCAGCCTTAAAACAGAAGTGTAAAACACAGAGCATCACGTTAAAGATACACCGTGTATACTGAACTAACACAATACTGGCTTTGGAGATCCCCCACCCCTGCCCCACACACCCCACTACCCCCAAACAAACAAAGATAGCTGCTAAGAAACAAAGAAGCAAGCTCTTCCATTCTTCCATTTTCCACCTAACCAATCTTCCTGCCGCTAACCACACCATCTTCTGCTCCGACGCAATTTACAAAAACTAAGAATTAAATATATAAATAAAACATTTCCCCACTCCAATACTGAAATCTCTCAATAAGAGAAAAACACAAAACAACCCCCTCCCCCCACGTCACATTGTAACTCTAAAAAATAAACAAACATGTAAATTACACGTGACTAGAAATAGAGAAAATAATAATAGAAAACTAACAACAACTACACGTGTCTAACACAATACTCTTACCAGTAAAAAACGTAAGTTAAAAAGGGTACTTTCCTGAAAATTGTAGTATTAAAAAATAAAACTATAATGCACTACGTAGTTTTCGGCAGACTGTCTATGTGTTTCTGTGCCTCTTCTACCGAGCGAAGCCACTTCTTCTGTCCGGTAGAGAGAGTTATCCGGAGCCGTGCTGGATACAGGAGAGAAGGCCGGAGTCCACGGTTGTATAACTCAGTCATAACGTCTCTATACTCGGCTTGCTGACTTAAAACTTCAGGAGCGTAGTCTTCCACGATACGAACCTGCTGACCGCGGTATTCCAGCTTCCCTCTCCGCCGAGCTTCCCGAACCAGAAGGTCTTTAACCTGGTACCGGTGCACACGGAGAATGACCGGCCGAGGTCGCTGACCTGAAGCGGGTTTGGATGTAGGTATGCGGTGGGCTCTGTCAATCTCTGGGAGTGAAACGCTTCCATCCCCGCCTAACACCTCGCACAGAAACTTCGAGAAAAACTCGGTAGGGAGTCCACTCTCAGTACCCCCTGGAAGACCCAGGACACGCAGGTTCTGTCTCCTGCTCCGGCCTTCTAGGTCTACGACTTTGGCCGTTAACTTAGCGTTGTTTTCCCGAAGTCCGGAGCAGATGTTCTCTAACTCGCTCACCCGCTGGCTCAGGTCATCTGTAGCGAGTTCTAACGAAGGTAAGCGCTGTCCATGGTCCTCTACTTGGGTTTGGATTTGGTCCAGTTTACTTTCTAGTAAACTAAACGATGATTTAAATTCAGACGCTAACGCTTCACGATGTTTATCTAACAGCGCAGAGATGGCCTCGACTGTTAGAGGGGTCGCAGTGTCGTCTTTTTTCCCGCTTTTAACACTCCTTGTAGCCATTATGGATAAAAAGTAGTTAGCCGTGGGGTAGAGTATAAAGTTATTGTAAACTAAGGATTTAATTCAGCATTTAAAGACGAGTAAGGGAGTAAAGAAATAAAAAATTGTCGGAGCACCTAACTCACACGTCTACTCCATGTGGCTGCTAACCGGAAGTCCTGTGGTAATTGTTTTAGCCTGCAAAAAGCAACCATATGGTGGTTAGATGGCACAACAAAAGGTGCAGAGTACACTGGCAGCTCGGGATGTCATTGGTCGCGTTGCTCGGGTTTGTTTGTAAAATTAGATTAAATCATTTATAGAAGTCATTCTTAGCAAGTTCGGATTTCATCCCTGATGTTTTTTTGGAATGCAGATGTGACCATGTTGTCTCATTGCTTGAGGCTTGTGTGTTTACACAGGAACATGCAGTACTATGAGAAGGTGTCAGATCCTCTGGACCTTAGCACCATAGAAAAGCAGATCCTCACCGGACATTACAAAACAGTGGAGGCCTTCGATACGGACATGCTAAAGGTGTTCCGCAACGCAGAGGTCAGTCTAAGTGCACAAACTTTATTCTCATACACTCTGTACATACACAAACTTTATTTTTGTACACTCTGTACATACACAAACTTTATTCTTGTACATTCTGTATATACACAAACTTTAATCTTATACTTCCTTTACATACACAAACTTTATTCTCGTACACTCTGTACATACACAAACTTTATTCTCGTACACTCTGTACATACACAAACTTTATTCTCGTACACTCTGTACATACACAAACTTCATTCTTAAGCACAAGCTTTCTACTTATACACCCTGTACATGTTTCTTATCTCTTTAAGCAAGCCTGCTAACAGCTTAGACTATTCACGACTCACATGTTTTCGGTGTAATAGGATAAACAGGGAAAAGTTAGAATTCTCAGTAAAGTTGGCTTTAATCTGAATTCCAGCTGTAAGTAAAAACAAATCAGACTCCCGTGGAATGTAATGGTCTTAAAAAAAAAAAAAAAAACTCCCGCTGAATCCGTGCCCAGTTCGAGGAATGTCAAAACAAAAGCATTTTCTCCTAACTTGTGTGGTTTTTCTGTAATAAATGATATCACTGCCTCATTTTCTTTTCCGTCTCGTAAAGAAATACTACGGACGGAAGTCTACGGTGGGCCGGGACGTGTGCCGGCTGCGCAAGGCATATTACGGGGCTCGGCACGAGGCGGCCGTGCAGATCGACGAGATCGTCGGCGAGACGGTCAGCGAGGCGGACAGCTCCGATTCGATGGACCGCGACCAGGCTCACCACGTCAACAAAGACGACGACATCATCCGCTGCATCTGTGGCATGTACAAGGACGAGGGCCTGATGATCCAGTGCGAGAAATGCATGGTACTTAGCGCAAGAATTTACTCATACAAAAACTGTCCAGGTTTAAATTTTAAATTACTTAAAATTTTATTATGAACTTGTGAAATTAAAATAGTTTTCTAGTGATTGTTAAAGTATTGAGAGATCATGAGGCGTTGATAATTAAGCTGGTTAAGGAAAACTTTAAACATTGTGTGTTAAGATTCTGCACTTAAAAATGTTGTGTAGCTAAAGTGCTTTTGTTTCTCTCTCTCACCCTCTTTAAGGTCTGGCAGCACTTTGACTGCATGCGTTTGGAGGCTGAGGTAGAGCATTATCTCTGTGAGCAGTGCGACCCTCGCCCGGTGGACAGAGTATGTCACCTTTTTTCTTTTTTTAACCTGCTCCTGCTTTTACATCGGCAAAAAATTTTTTTCACGATGCGTAACTTCCTGCTCCTTTTTATTATCCAATAGGAGGTTCCGATGGTTCCTCAGCCAAGTTACGCACAGTCAGGTTCCATCTACTATATCTGCCTCCTCCGGGACGAGCTGCTGCTACACCAGGGTACGTGTGTGTTTGAGGCTAGATAATCTGTTGGATGTGAAAACATGTCTTGATATCATACTGTACGTTTCACACCGGCTATGCGTGTGTTTTTTTTCCAGGTGACTGCGTGTACCTGATGAGGGATAGCAGACGCACGCCGGAGGGCCAGCCACTGCGCCAGTCCTATCGCCTCTTGTCCCATGTGAACAGGGACAAACTGGACATCTTTCGCATTGAGAAACTTTGGAAAAATGAAAAGTGAGCTGTTTTCTAGGCATGTGCCGATCAATTTTAGTACGCTAGACAGCGATCAACAGCAGAAACGATGTTATTAGGACGGATTCCGCTTAATCTGTTCCATTCACGCTGTAGCCTGGATTTATGGATGGCGTTTGTGCAAACAGAGAGGAATCATGGGTATTATATAGGTAGGGGGTTATGGGTATGATATGAGGGGGGCGGTCATAGGTTATATGTAGGGAGGGGGATCATGGGTATTATACCCGGGGGGTCATGGGTATGATACGTAGTGCCGGGCGGGGTCATGGGTATGATACGGGGGGGGGCGGGGTCATGGGTATGATACGGGGTGGGGGGCGGGGTCATGGGTATGATACGGGGTGGGGGGCGGGGTCATGGGTATGATATGGGGTGGGGGGCGGGGTCATGGGTATGATACGGGGTGGGGGCGGGGTCATGGGTATGATATGGGGTGGGGGGCGGGGTCATGGGTATGATACGGGGTGGGGGCGGGGTCATGGGTATGATATGGGGTGGGGGCGGGGTCATGGGTATGATACGGGGGGGGGGATAATAGGTAATACACGGGAAATCATGGGTATTACGCAGTGGGGAAAGAATGTGTATTATATAGGGAGGGGGATCATGGGTATTATACTGGGGGGGGTAGTTTCACGAGTTTGGTACAGGGGGGTGGTCATGGGTATTACACGAGAGAGGGGTCATGGGTATGATACAAAGAGAGCTAATGAAGACAGATGAGCTTACACCCTTTTTAATTCATAATCAATCACATAAGATATCTTTCCCCCCAAACAACATTACATTCAGTGCATCCTCATATGGTGCATGTGCCCTCTAGGATCTGATTCTCTTCAAGTGTCCGCACACATCATCCTAAAACAGTGCTGTTAAACTTCAACAGACTTTCTTTTTTATTATATATTTAACTTTATTATTATCACGTACGGGCTTTTAATCATTTCTGTTTTTTTATCTTTAGGGGTGAGCGGTTTGCTTTTGGTCATCACTATTTCCGACCTCACGAGACTCACCACTCGCCCTCACGCCGCTTCTACCACAACGAGCTGTTCCGAGTGCCGCTCTATGAGATCATCCCTCTGGAGGCAGTGGTGGGAACGTGCTGCGTCCTGGACCTTTACACCTACTGCAAGGGTGAGTGAAACATACTAACCTCAGGACATCACATGCTAAAGGTCACAATCTGACCTAAAAACGTTTTCTCTCTCCCTCACTCTTTCCTCTTCTTCTTCCTCCTCCACGGTTGCAGGTCGGCCGAAGGGTGTGAAGGAGCAGGACGTGTACATCTGTGACTACCGGTTGGACAAATCTGCTCATCTTTTTTACAAAATTCACCGCAACCGCTATCCAGTTTGCACCAAGTCCTACGCCTTTAACCACTTCCCCAAGAGGCTTACGCCCAAAAGGGACTTCTCAGTAAGTTTCTCATGTTCTGTCTAGTCGTTACGACAAAAAAAAGATTAACCAGTACGTTTGCATGTCAGGGTGTTTAAGTCAAACCGGGACTTTTACAAAGTCCCTTTATTACTCTAAATAATCCCCTACTACACTGATGCACTTTTACCAGTGTTTCACTAGTGCTTGGACACCATCAAGATAGAAAGGTTTCTCGTGATCGTACTGCTTGTTTGAGTCACGACTGAAATGCTGGCCCTACCGGGAACTTCCTTACTGGCCCAAACTCGTTAAAATGGCTTGAGGTGTGGCAGTAACTCCCAGCCGAGTTCCTGTAACGTGCAAGTGGTGTCTGTGAATGATTGTGTGTACAGTTCCCACAGACGGATGTGTCTCTTCTGCAAGTCGACCTCAGGCTTTGTTCCACTCGATAAATGTTGAAGAGAACAGCTGCAGGAAACGCTCTGCGTTTATTCGCCAGAAATTTTATCCAAGTCCCGGTGTGACTTGACCGGGTCTAATCGAGAAATTTCTGACACTACCCAAACACCTCACGTTACACGTCGTAAAGAAAGTGTTTCTTTAACCTGTTCCTGGAAAAAAACACTGATTAGTTTAATGATTTTTGAATCACTCTTGAAAAAACTTGCGCAAAAGTTATATTCATTATATACGTACAGATGTTACGTCCTGATGTGCAATAAACATGTCAAATAATTCTTACCTTCTTCAGTATAATCTTAAGTTTCATTTTAAGAGTAACTGTTTTCTTCTGAAAGTAATTCTTCTTCTTCTAACCAGAAGCTGGAGAGACACTTTTTTTTTTTTTTTTTTTTTTTACACATTTATTGGGTCTAACCCAATGTAAAAACACAAAACATGCTGGCAACACGCATCGTTTGTTTACCCTCATGTTAGTAGAGCAGAGAGTAAAGAAAGTGCTCCAGCCTTCATTATTATTACTTTCCTATAAATACTGAAGTGTTTTACTGTTACCCAGCAGATTGGACATTTTTTTTTTGTTTAGATGTTGCAACCACAGCAGATATTTTGACCTCGGTAATGATTATGTAAATGCTTCTAAATATCCCGCGGTAGCGTTTACACACTCAATGGGAAAGTCGACAGTTGTCAGTGGTGGGCGAGTGTCATTCACACTGAGATTACTCATAGAAAATGAAGTAAAATCTCACCGAGGGTTATTACCCTGATGGAGGAATAACACACACTGATCTTGGTCAAAGCAAGTGCCAGAAATCTGGGCTGGAATTTGGGGAAGAAAAAAAAAAACGGGACAAAAATTTGATGATGCATCCGGCGCCAAAATATGAGTACAAACTAAACGTCTTTATATTTTAGGCCAAATGGGCAACGCTGAAGAGTCAAGTTTTGCATTCGCAAATTCACATATCACCGCAGCACATCGAGTCTCAAGTATCACCTCAATGCTAAACATGTAGAGTTGAAGAGTCATTATTCAATGGTATACTTAAAATCCATATGAAAAAACTTACTTCTCACTGTTCTCAGGTCAAATATTTATATGCGATTAATTTCGATTAATTAATTACAAAGCCTGTAATTAATTAGATTATTTTTTTTAATCGAGTCCCGGCCCTAACATATATATATATATATATATATATATATATATATATATATATATAAAATACTTTTTTTATATTCCTCGCAGCCTCACCACGTTCCCGACAACTACAAAAGAAATGGCGGGCGTTCGGCCTGGAAGACTGAGCGCTCTAAAGGTCCTGGGGCGTGCGATGAAGACCCCTCCCAGAGTGCGACATGTGACCAGCTGCCCTTCTCACGTGACGCCGAAAGCAGAGGAGCAGGAGCACACACGGTCTGTAATCACGAGGAGTCCTCGACAGTGCTGCCCGTCTTAGCGCCCCCGCAGGAGCAAAGGAGGCCCGGCGAGGATGAGGAAGAGGAGGAGGACGAGGAGCTGGGCGAAGAGGAGGAGAGGAGGGAGCCGGAGGAATGTCAGGCAGAGAAAGGAGAAGCGGAGGTGTCCCTGCTCTCCGCGTCACCACTGCACATGTCTGTTTTGGGACGAAGGGAAGCGCAGAGGGACCGACTTAACAAGATCCTGCTAGACCTCCTGCACCGGACCCCCAGCAAGAACGGTAAGAGACGAGCGCTGAAACAAATATGAGAGACATACGTGAAGAGAAAGCTTCCCCCCCTAGTAGAGTAGACTTAACTCGCCTTTTGTCTGTCCTGCAGTTATAGACGTGACGTATCTCCTCGAGGAGGGCTCCGGGCGCCGCCTGCGCAGACGCACACTTGGACTGAGTGACTTTGTGAGCAGGAAGTGATGTCACCAGTGCAGGTGATGAGCTAAATATAAAGAAAGAAAAATAAATAAATAAACATCAACAATATGCAGGAACAGGAAAAGAGGGATGAAGGTATGAGAGAGGATGAGACGCTCGGAACCTTAAAGGCCCTCCCTTTTCCAAACGTCAGTCCTCCATTTTGCTCTATTTTTCCTAAACGAACTACGACTTGTGTCTGTGCACAGGACATGAGGGTTTTTTCCTTTTTTTTTGCCAGCAACGAGAGAATTATTGCCTTGATGCATTTTTAAAACAAACAAAAAAATGTTGCAATGACAAATGAACATAGGAATATGTACTATTTAAGTTTATCGATATGAGTATAAACTGTCACCTTAACGGTCTTTTTCCGTTAGACAACGGAGGTCAGCGTTTTGTTTTTTGTTTTTTGTTTGGTTTTTTTTCCCCCTAGGTGGTACTACATAGAGAAATAAGGAGGCCTCCAAGAAAGCAAGCGAGTAGGTGAGAGGACTGAGACCATCACCTCTTGGTGGATAAATAGAAATATTTATCGCGACGTGAGAGGGAGGACGCGAGACGCATAGGAGGCGCAGCGTGTAGCGCACGTACACGCTGAAGAGAACAGAAGAAAGAAAAACAAAAGAAAGAAAGAAAAAGCGAGCTGCACTTTTTTCCAAACACGGACGTCAATTCAGTCCCGGAGGTGTACACTAACATGACACTCGTCACAGTATTGGAAAGAAAGATGCTGTGCGGTGCAGTGGGGTAAAAAGTGCAAAACAAATAAGTACATTATCTGTTTTTGTTTGTTTGTTTGTTTGTTCTGTCATACTGTAATGATATTAGGATTGGAAAGGGCAGGATGGATGAAAAGGGTTTCTCTTCTTTGTAAACTTGGAATAGTGCCGCGAGGAGGCGGGCGCAGAGTGTTATCCCGTGTCTATTAAAAAAAAGAAAGAAAGAAAAGCACAGATTTTGGTCTGAAGAAGCTTGCCCTGTTTTTTTTCTTTTTTTTTTTTTTTCGATTTACCAGCTCAACAAGATGTTTAACCAGTGAGGGTGCACTGACTTTAACTGTATAACGCCTTAGAATGATCTCGAGGAGTGTGTGAGAGAGTGTGAGTGTGTAAGTACGTGTGTGAGAGAGAGAGAGAGAGGGAAAGAGGGAGAGCTCTGCCGTGAATGTATGTAGCCTGTTAGAAAAAAAAGTCATCACTTTTAGGAGTTTTTTAAAATATAAATAAGATTTGCAAATTGATTTTAAAAAAGTAATAATAGATAAAATGGAGGACGTCCCTGGGTGTTAATTGAGTGATACGATTGGGCGAGAGGAAGAAGAAAGGGGGATGGGCTTTGGATTTTAGTTGTGTTTTCTTTTTTTCTGTTTTCAGATTTTTTTGTGTGTGTTTAGCTCACAAACAGACAATTCTTTTTTTTCTCTCTTTTTTTGGCCCCAAGCAAACTGATGTTTTTGGATAAACTGACAAATGAAAGAGAGAGAGAGAGAGAGAGAGAGAAGGGGAAAAAAGCGGGGTAAGGGAGGGGGGATAAAGTGACAAAAGAGGAAGATGTGTATATGATGTGCCAAGCTATGTATATATGCAGACGGGAATATGTGAGAGAAATGTCTCCAAAAAGCAATATCTTGATAATGGATTTTTTTTTCTTTTTTTTTTTGTGTGTGTATTGTATTGTACAGGATTCAACCCTATATGTATTATTATTAATTATTAATTATTATTATTATTATTACGCCGTTTGTATTGGCATCGTTGTTCATTTAAGCTTGGGGCTTGAGAGCAGGACGTGGCTGAACGTTGAACGAATTTTGTGAGCAACTTGTCTGAAATTTTTTGTCGACATAGGAGGAAGGTGAGACGGACTCGGCGACCCCAGACCAGACAACTGTCATTGTAATTATTAATTTTAATGCTATTCTAATTATTATTATTATTACGTTTGAAGGGGAGGGAAAAAGTCCTCCTCGTTACGTTGCTGCAAAGTGTTGAACACTAAAAAAACAAACCAACATAAAAATGTAAAGATGCTATTTTGGGAAATAGCAGAAAACAAACAAAACTAAACAAGGAAAAAAATATATATCAGCTGACTATCATGTTCTTAATCTATTCTTTTTTTCCCCCTTATTCAGTTTTTTTTAGGGGGAAAAATTAAACAGCTCCTTTTCTTTTTTCCTTTTGTGATAACGGTCATATGCTCGTATTTCTTGTATTTGTGTGTTTTTGTGTGATTTGTTTAGTTCTTTTAGACAATCACAAAAATAACATGCAAGCATTGTATATGGACAGACTGACAAGACATTTTGTGTTGTGTACAGTTTGTCGAAAACTTTTTCCACTCTGGTTAAAAGTTTGTAATTATGATTCTAAAGTCATGAAAATGCTGTTGGTTTTTACTTTTTTTTTGTTTGTTTGTTTGTTTTATATTCTGTTTTTTGTTTGTTTTGTTTGTTTGTTTTTTAATAAAAAGCACTACATTGTTGTGAATATACCTGCCTGTTGCTCTTACATTTAGCCAAGAATCATGTGATAATTCTTTACTAGGTCATAATTATTGATACTCAAGGTATACAGTCAAAACATATTTTAATTGTATGGATAGTCAATTAATACATCTGCCAATAAAGTGAATTTTAACTATTGCATAGAGCTTTTACATTGTCGACCGTTATTTGAGTTTTCAGGTGTGTCCCGTGACGACAACAAAAAAAAGTCATGTCCATTGAACGTTTGTGGACAGAGCGCTGCCTTGTTCTGGACAATTCGTTTCATCGTCGACCAGACTGAAAAAAAAAATGAAACAAGGGATCAGTTTGTTGTGTCTAAATTGTTTCCTGTACCCTGAGAACTACAGAAGTGATATTTCTGTGTTCAGGGAGGGGAATGCCCTGATATGAAATTATCACAATACTGATTTCAATCTGTCTTGTAATTCTGTAAGTATCCTGGCTGAACATCAAATTTCTTTTCCAGATTTTGTTAAAATTCTAATCAAACTTGGCAAAAATGTAGTATCTACCACAGGTTGCTCTGATGCATGAAGAGTTCAGAGCCTGCCACCTACAGGATTATAGAGGAACAACAAAACATTTTACCACTTCAGATGCAATTGTATATACATTTAAAATTATTTTTTTAATTGTGTGGTGATGCTTTAATTGCCACAAACGAAATTGTACTGAATACATAACTGAATTGATTTTTCCTTACATTCCTCTTAAATAGTATTTAATAAATACTACTAGATTTATTCAATGCTCGGACCCCTGTTTTTGACAACTAAGATTACTTTTGTTTATCCAAACACTACTTCTTCATCTTTTACTCTGCGTTTTAGGCTTATTTCCTACAGTACCAGTCACCCTTCTAATTCAGTGTTTTTGTTTAGTGATTTATTTTCTACATTCTACAACAATACTGGAGATTTCAAAACTATTAAACAACACAAATGGCATTAGGCAATTAAGTAACAACAACAACAGTCAGTTGTTATTTTAACAGCCTTTCTGGAACAGTTCTTGCGAGAACAGTATTGTGAAACTGTCTCTCAGGTAGACCTTCCCAGGAAAGCAACACCAAAACGTCCCTCTGCTGCAGAGGAGAAGTTCATTTACAGTCACCAGTTACCTCAGAAATCACCAATTAACAACCAGCCCCTCAGATAAAGGCTTTACAGAGCTTCAGTAGCAGATACATCTCAAGATCAACTGTTGAAAAGTGATTGTTGCATATTTTCGACGCCTTCAGCTTCGCTTTACAGTGAGGTTGAGAGAAATAAAAATCAGGAAAGACCATGAACACCATGTTTTGGAGCCACTGACCCAGTCGTCTAGACCAGATCCGTATCTACATCTGACACAACTGTCTGGACAGAATTTAATAAAAATTTTGTTTCATTCAGTACTTGGGTATTTGCCTGAAGTTAAACATGTGACATAAATAAATTCAAAATGTTGAGTAGAAGTGAAGTTATGAGCAGTTGGATTGGCTTGAAATGTATTTCAGTCGCCCTGGTCTGGTCTAGAGCGCCATCTAGTGGGGATTCACGTCGTCTATACAAATAAAGGAAAGGTTTTATCTGTACGTTGGTCAGAACTCGCTGTTTCAGTGATATATCTTTACGTTTCATACATTGGAGGACCCAGAAATCAGTTTCTGTTTTAAAATGTCTGTCACACCATCAGGCAAAACTGTCTGGCAGAATTTTAAGGAACTTTTGCAGTACAACTTTTGCGTGAAGTTTAACCTGCACCATTAGTGAAACAAAAATGTTGAGTAAAAGCGATGTTATGAGCAGTGCCGGATTTAATAATCTACATTTACTTGTAAAAAAAAAAATACATATATATATATATATATATATATATATATATATATATATAATTACATACTATATAAGAAACCTACATTTAAATGGTATCAAACACGCCCCTCCATCATCCAATCAGCGTTCAGCTCAAAGCCCCGCCTTTTTCGACGCACAGCGCCGTCGCAGACGTTTACGCACAGCGCGCGCTCCCATAACCCTCTCTGCACTGCGTCGCGACGCAAATATACAAATACCAATAAAAAAAGAACCTGCCACAAAAACAAAAAACAGGCAGGTTAACTATTACACCTCTCACAGTACATTTTAAAACTAAAAATACGTGCGAAAATTTTAGCAGCGCCCAATCTTTTCTGATCACTACGGGTCGCTATGCGACGCGTCACTTCCGCAATTCCGCTCGTGGAGCGCAGAAGGGTGGTTGTTATGGCAACCGAGACACATAGCGAGAAATCGATCGATTCTCACTCTATGGAAATGTTAATGAATTCATAAACAAACTAGTAATTTTATCATATAAATATAAGCAAGTCAAATTGAAGTCGAGTTCATTTACATAATGGTTATTAGTTTTATTTAAATGATAGGCAAAAGTCATATATATAAAAAAAAGCAATGAAAAAACGTCCGGAAAAAGGCAGCAAGGAGAAAGGACATTCAGTAGTCGAAGAAGAGCCTGTACAGCCTGCAGGTTGGAAAAGTTTATATTTAATTTATCCACCTCACTGTAATCTGTTTTATCTAGATTTATATGTCGTAGATAGGAAAAGAGTTTGCAGGAATGGTTAAAAGGTTAAAGCTAGAAATAAGCTGGAACGAGATAGTATGTTGTGGCCATGACTTACTGATGTAGGGAACGAGATACTCACATACAAGAAACTAAAAGTCCACATCTTTTGATAAGTAAATCTAAACAGGACCAGAAATAAATGTACATTTTCATAATTGGAGTTTTTTCATACTTGACATAAAAAGAATATTTTCAAATAAGGGGCAAATTGATAAATGTATAAATTAATACCTGTAATAAAAAAAATGGAATATACATAGTTAAACACTCTATTCACATAAACTGAATTATATTTTTTGAGGCGAAATAATATGTATATATTAGTGCTGTCAAAATTAGTGCGTTAATGCATGCGATTAATTTGAAATATTTAACGCATTAAAAAAATTTAACGCAATTAACGCGGTTGCAGTTTTTTTTATTTCCTGTTGTGGCCGACGTGTGTTCAACGTGCAAAGAAGTATGGATAAGACCAAGGAAGGACTTTTAGACGAAAAGTTTCAGTATAAAACTCTCCCGGATGGTTCTGTGGATAAAACAAAAGTAATCTGTACATTTTGCAAAGCCGAATTTAAATACCACAGAAGTAATTCGTCTTATCACTTAAAAGCAAAACACCCCACCTAAACAATCTCTACAGGGCCTCGCCAATGTAAATTGCATTGATTGTTTTGAAATTCAAATGACACAAATACCTGTGTTTTTATTTCTGTAATAAATATGGCTTTCAAGCCAACAGTTAATTTGGAGATTATTGATGGTTTATTGCAGGTATGTTGTTTATATGAGAAAATCTGTGTTACAAGTTAAACAAAAATTCCAATAAACAATCATATTTGAATTTAAATAGTTTCATTGTCTTGAGTTTACATTAATTATTTACATTTACATATCCAAAAAGTTTCAGTCTTTTAATTGTGATTGATCGCGATTAATTGCAAAAAAATGTGCGATTAATTAGTTAAATTTTTTTAATCGATTGACAGCACTAGTATATATATATATATATATATATATATATATATATATATATATATATATATATATATATAGCGATAGCATGTGTTTCCACTTTAGGAGTTTGAGTATTTCGTGAAGAATGTTGTCACATGACAGATTAATTAAAATATATCACTGTTAAAATGAGCAGAGCGTTGTCTTTTTTTAAGACGGGATGGTTAAAACAGCAAAATGGACCTCATGATTTATTACTACACTTTAAGATGTGAATAGATCTGTTAAAAACCTGAAAATCTGTTTGACATCAGCAAAAACAGTGGTTTCTTCTCACTACTTGCTGTCTTATTATGTCTCTTGTCATTATTCAGTGCCAAATATCCAAGAAAAATGCCCCGTCCAGAGCATAGGTAGGTGGACGACCATTTGCATATTTTTATATATATATTGCTCTGGGATCAACTGTTAAACTTTTAAAATGTTATTTTCTGTTCACAGATGACTACCAGTGCACAGGCAATGTGGAAGTGGATTTCCCAGAGCTGTGTGCTATACTTGGCCTGAAGAAAGTCCCTGATGTGAGACCACTAATAGCACATTCAGCAGAAAGAGCAAAGGGTATAAACGTTCCTCATCTCTCTGTGAAATAAGAACATTACAACTCAAAAGTCTAAGTACAAAGAGCTGGATGATGCTCGGTTTTAAAGTAGAAGGCAAGGCTTATCTTCCTCCTGACTCAAATCCTGTTGGAAATTGGGGAGAATCACCAAAAATCCTCCACCTTAAATCCTGCAGTTATCAGAGGGGGAGCTCATAAATGATTTGGCACAGGTGGACCTAAAGAAAGTTAAGGCATATCAAGGCTGATTGGAATTAAAATCTGGAATTAAAGACAGTTTGCAAGGAAGAATAAGACCCAAAAATTTTTTTTACCACAATGCTGAAAAAAAAAGGAATTCTTGAAACTGAAATTACATTGTAAGAAAATATTAATATTGTGTATACTAATATATTTGCTCGTTCGCATTTATAAGACGTTCAGACACCAAATTTGAAGTTGAGATAGTCACTAGAAATAGGCCTACATCACCACCACTTCAACAGATTCAGTTACTCCACTTACTACTCTTTTACTCCTGGTACTGATTAGGAGGATTAGATTAGGTTTCAAAATAAATTCTACACTTTGCAGATATACAATTAAATTTGTCTGTTAAAATGACAACCCATGGTTTTCTGTTTAGACAGTAGCCAGGAGCAGATTCTGTCTGAAGGCTGTACGGTGACGTGGTCCCCTAAACCCTGCCTTCAAATAGAAAAGGAGAACGAGGACGCTCGTAGCGTTAAAAGAATCCGGATATCTGGTGAGGCAATTACTATTATACATTTATACCAAACTCTGTAATAAACAGGTATGCCATCGTAAAATAATCATTGCATCATCCGTAAGAAGGGCCTCATTAAATTCTGATATTAGAATGTAGTGTAAAAGGTACAATCTGAACACATGAAACTGTATTGTACTAATAACATTTTTATATATCATTATTTCTATATACTAGATTCACATACAATAAGAAATTATAACATGGTATGTTTGCTTATTTGCTGATATAGTACGATGGAGGGTTTTACAGTGGTACATACTTTGGTACAACAGTACATGTAATATACAGTAGTATAATATATGCTTCTACCATGTAACGTAGAATGTTACTGTGTACATGTACACCATGTTATACATATTTTAGTACTGCTTGTACTATACCATACAGGTCGTATGTCCGAACATATCTGATATGATACATATTTTATTCAGTATGTGCGAACATGCCATATTAGATGCCAGCTGAACTTTTGTAGCCATTGTGGTTCTCAATAAGTTCCATAGTACTTACCAAAGCATTGTGGGTACACACCATGGTACCACCACAGTACCCAGTGAAGTGCCACTGTACCTACCCTGGTTCTCTATAAAGTTATATTGTACGTACCATGGTAATGTCTGAAGAACCACAGTAATGCTATCATATATAATAGTATGTACTATACAATCGAAAACTATAGCACATACCAAAGTAACATTTCTTATGGTTAAGCAAAATAAATCATATATAACCCTTACCCTAATCCTGATTAAAAGAAACATGACCAATGATTTGGCAGCTCTTAAAATTAGGAATCTTGCAAATAGTATGTGAGGACAATCTTTAAAAAAAGCAATTTCTGTGATCTCTGATGTGATCTTGTTTAGGATGGAGGGTGGATGAGGTGATTGCTCAAGTGCTGAGTAAGATGTTACCATCCCTCAGTAATCTACAGACCCTACAGTAAGTCAGGACATTCAGACAGATTAACTGATGACAGAAAGGTGATAGATCTACAATTGACTTAAATGTTTTTATTCAAGGGTTTTTTTATAGAAAGTTTATAGATTTTTATTACTTGTATACAGTACATTACCATGATTATCCAGTTCTTCTAAACTGGGTTGACTGAACACACAAGAACCCACGTTGACCCAGGCGTTACAAACCATTTGAGTGTTTAGGAAAGTTCCTCATTTAGCTTTCTCCTGGACTTTAACTCCTAAAGTCCCTGCGTGATATTTAATGAAGATTCTGGTCCAGTCATGTGACAATCTGTGACTTTGTGTACCCATGACATCATCAGGCTTTTGACCCTAATAATGTCAGGGAAAAATGCCATGAGACATATGTTAAAACGTGTCCCATGTGGTCTATTTGGTCTATGTTATATCCCTCATAATTTTCTCATAAAGGAGAAATAGGTCTGGGAACTTATTGGTTCATTTCTAACAAAGAAAATACCAATCAAGCAAAAAACAAATAAAATGCATTAACTACAGTATCATGCTCTATTCATGCTACAGGATGTGGCGGGTGGGATTGACTGATTCCATTTTGACCTCCTTGAAGAACACTATTTCTATGTGCTCAAAGCTCAGGTGAGTAAAGCACTCGGCTGTATGTGTGCTGCTGGAAGTTAAGCTTAATTCAGCTGATTCTTGGATCTTTTAATGATTACATTCATAAAAGCCTTATAATATACAGTTTAACAATTTTTATTGTTATTGCTATACACTGAAGATTAATATGAGATAATAGATCAGAATTGTAGCTTTTATTTCCTTATATTTACATCCAGCTGTGGCAAGCCACTTGTTACCTTTTGTGACAAACAACTCCATATTTGGGTGAGCAAAAGTATTGGAATAAGCAATTAATACTTTATATTTGATTCCACAGCTCTCGCTTGTGATACCTGCATTAACCTGGTGTCCCACTGACATCACCAAACGTGCTGCACTCTTCACAATTTTTTAAAATGCTTTAATGCTGTGCTGATGGACTGCGTCATTTAAAAACCATTTCAGTATGTTTCTCTTTAAACAGAATGATTCTGTAGGATGCATTCTGCTGCTTCACCATGAATTCTGTCATCAATAAAGATCAGTGATTCTGGTTCAGAAGCAGGCATGCAAACCCAAGCCATGACACTACCTCTGCTGAGCTTTCACCCATCAGCTTGTACCTTCTGGATCATAAGCAGATCTGTTCTCTTTGCACTCTTTGGCATTTCCATCACTTTGGTAGATGTTCAATTCCTGCCATTGGTCTATATGCATGGAGTTTGCATTTTCTTCCCATGCTTGCTGGGTTTCCTCTGGGTTCCTCCCACAGTCCTTGGACACACAGATGAGGATGACTTGGCGATCCCATGTTGCCTGTAGTGTGTGAATGAGTGGGCGATGTGCGAGTGTGTATGTGTGCCCTGCGATGGATTGCCACCCTCGCCAGGGTGTTCCACTCTCAGCCCCCAAAGTCTAAGTGCAGGCTCCAGGCCCCCCACGGCCCTTTACAGAATAACCGGTATATACGATAAATGAATACTGGTTCTTCAGAACTTTTGTGTCCTTAAGTTGTCACTTTTAAACTGCTTCTAAACGGCCCCAACAACGCCTGTGTAACACCAATCAGTCACATGATCACTAGCAAAATGGGTGGGTTCATGAAAAAGGTGCCATGTTCTGAAATGTTCGACACATTAAGATGTAAATATCTGGATATGAAATCTGAAATTATGATCTGTTGTTTCATCATAGGTGTATTCAAACAATAGAATTGGTCATAAAATTCCAATACTTTCGGAGGGTAAAACTTTTATCGTCGTGGATTTCAGACTGAAATTTTGTTGCTTTAGGCAAACAGAAATACATCTATTACTGAAGAACCAAGGTTAATTGTCGAGGAATATCAACTGAGCATAATCTCTTCTTTAAATTTATATTAAATATTTGTATTTTTCACATCGTAATTTTCCCGTACTACATTCTTTATATTTTACACATATAACTAAACCTGTATGTTCTTACTCTGTCTGTGGCAGGAGAGTTATTTTAGAGGGAACCCCTATTCCAGAAAATAGTTACCATATTCTCATGGGAGAGGACAGTATGTAAGTGTCTTTCTTGATGATGGTGTATGAATTTTAGTATGTTAGTGACACTTTAAATAAATATATAATGTATTGTTATGTATGAAGACGTTGTGACATCCATTCAGATCACCTCTGCTATTTAAAAAAGTGTGTGAATTATAGTTTCATTCAAATTCTCATTTTGTGATTTTATCAGTTGAATTGAATTCTCATCATGTCATCATGTAAGTCTCTTAAGCTGATATGAGCAATGTTACGTGAATGTTATGGTTTACCACATTACAAGCAAAAATGTGTAATTTAGTTACGTTACTTAAGTTGTTGTTGGTCTTTCGGCTGCTCTACGTCCTTAACTGATGCAACCCTCCCTGCACTTTAGTGGCTGCATGCTTAAATCTGATTTAGGTCCTTAAACAGGCCATTCATGCTGAAAATCCTCCATTGTGGCTGAATTAAAACAATTCTGCAAAGAAGAGTGGGCCATAATTGCTCCACAGCCATGTGAAGGACTCATTGCCAGTTATTATATAAGGGTGGCACAACCACTTAATAGGTTTAGGGGCAATTACTTTTTCACGTACTGTAGGGCCAGGCAGGTTTGGATACCTTTTTTTCCCCCCATATTAAAATTTGATGATATTGTTAAATTGCTTACTGTATATGGTAACATTTATAACATTAAGAAATTGTGCTTGTACCATCACAACACAGTGCAGTATTTTTCTGTTTCTGTCATTTTATATTCATATATATATGTCCAAGGATATCTCATTTATCACTGCGAAACAATCGCATAGGAGAAGATGGAGCACGTCTGATTGGTTTAGCTCTGTCCAAGAATCTTCGGTCACTCAGTCTGGCCTTTAATGCTATTGGTGATGCTGGTGCTATTCATATTGCACAGGTGAGATTGATTGTAATAGTAATTGATTATATATATTAATATATATTATTCATTGACAAAGTGCATAGTAAAGATTAAAAGCAAATACATTTTTATGTTGTCCTCTTCTGCAAACATTCAGCCGCTTGCCTAACACCCTCATAGTCAAATGATATTACACATTTTTTATTGAATTTTTTACAGGGGTTGTGCCACAATCACACTTTGTTAAATCTTTCCCTGGCCA
Source organism: Clarias gariepinus (assembly GCF_024256425.1). NCBI lineage: Eukaryota > Metazoa > Chordata > Actinopteri > Siluriformes > Clariidae > Clarias > Clarias gariepinus. Next base: position 17,544,805 of record NC_071127.1, on the reverse strand, counting down.
ACAATCACATAGGCGATGTAGGAGCAGCCCAGGTGGCTCAGGTGAACCATCTTACACTTTTATATTATTAAAAGCATAATTAGTGCTTTAAGTGGATTTATGTATCCATGTTGATACAAAAGTAGCAGCTGAACTGTGAATTGTTGTGCATTAGCGCTCAGGTTGTCTACAGTAGGTAGGTCTAGAATTCCTTAAGATGTCTTAGGGTGGAAATATACTGTACTTGCTTTAAACTATGCGTTAAACTGCATTTTGCATTTATTCTGATTATCTTTGTCTAATATTATTTTTTTTGATGATCTGAATAATTCAAGTGTGAAAACCATGCAAAACAAACAAAAAAACATTTTCACAGCACTGTATACATGTCATGTCAAAACAGTTGGCGGGAGATAAGTACAGTATTATCTATCATTTAACTGCTTGCCTAGCACCCTCATAGCCAACCATCGTCTCATTTTTTTTTTACAGGGGTTGCGTCTCAATCACACTTTGTTGCATCTTTCTCTGGCCAACAATCATATAGGCGATGTAGGAGCAGCCCAGCTGGCTCAGGTGAACCTTCTTATACTTTTAGATTATGAATAGCATAATAAGAGCTCTTAGAGGATTTCTCTACCCATGGTAATGCAGAAGTAGTAGCTAAACACTATCCGAATCACAATGTGCGATCCCTGTGCTCATGCAGAGTAGCCCCCAGGTCATCTTTAGAAGGTCTTTAAAATCTCAAGACTCCTTAAGAGGCCTTAGGGTGGAAATGTACATGTCTAGTATTTAACATTTTTAATTATCTGAATCCTTCAAGTGTGACTTGCAACCAGAGGTGGAAAGTAACTAATTACATTTACTGTACTCGCGTTACTTTAATTGAGATTTTTTTTGTGTGTGTATTTCTACATTTTAAAGTAGTTTTTAAAATCTGTAATTTTACTCTAACTAAAATATGTTTTGTTTTAAATCATATTCGTTACGGAGTAAAAAAATAATAAGTACAGTAATATCTTGCTCCTTTATTGTACCCATGTTTGTTTACCACGTACAACTCTGGAACTCTCCAGTTACACACATAGTATATAGGCAAGTACTGTATCTGACCAGATAAGCTCATGCTGTTGGTGGTTGACTATATGGGTTTACCATCAGAGCTTGAGCTCTTTTAGAAGTGTCTTCTCTCTTCCATGATTAAAGTATTTCGTGACTGCATTGAAAACTCAGTAGAAGGCTTGATAGAAAAAAACATTGCATCACACACACAAATGAAAAGAGAATCCTGTAAAGTGAAATTTTGACTTGTGTGTGAACACACTTTCGAAACAAACAAGGTGGATATTGTTCATAATATTTTCGTCCACGTAAGCTTATCTATCATTCTCTGAAGGTGCTAGGCCCATTTGCCCTGACACATGAAGAAATTGTCGAGAGAAGGAGGGAGTTGAAAAGGAAGGACCAACTGGTAAGAAACAAACATGCCATTACTAGTTTCAAATTATTTAAAATTAGATAGCTTTTTTTGTCTGTCTCGATGTTGCTTTTCCTCACATCTCTTCATCTCATTCTCACAATACCACTTTTTTTTTTTTTTTTTTTTGTTAGATAAGATGAAGATTTAAAATCAGAGTCAGGTAATGATGTAAAGTAGCAGTCCATAGGTAAATTTTTTATAAAAAATTATTATGATAATGTATTTCAACATTGCTCACAGGCTACAAACTAAAATTCCATACTCTGGCCAAAATATAGGTGGTGCGAAATATACTTTTTCTATTTTGAAAAATAGATGCATCTACAGTAGGTTTATGAGAAAAGCTACAGGTTTAGGGCAATAGTATATCATTAGTTTTAGCCTTTACGTAAAAGTTTGGAGAAATGCAGATGTGGAAGGTAACCAGTTACATTTACTTTGTTACTGTTCGTAATTACATATTTCACGTATCTGTACATTTCTTGAGTGGGATTATTATTGGATATATTTACTCCAGTACATCCAAAAACAAATATCTGTACTTTGTACTTTACTATATTTGTACATGGCATTGCGTTATGTAATGACAGTGGTACAGTATGTAGCTTTTAAAACTGAGAGAGAGAGAGAGAGCTATAGTGGGCTAATTCAAGCTCAGTATTTGTGATGCAGTAAGTAAATTTGAAGGTGAGTACTTTTTTCTCAAGTAGAACAGTAAATGCAGGACTTCAACTTTTTATTTTAGTAATATTTTACCTGGAGTATATTTACTTTACTTAGGTCCAGGACTTGTTTACTTTGGCCACCACTGGGGAAATGTCACATGACGATAAGAATGTTTCCTTATTCATAGGATGCCACCAAGAAGGATGAGAAACATCAGACAGTGATAGCAACAGGAAAAAAAGAAGACCCCAAAGTGGAAAAGAAAAAAAGTAAACACTTACCCTTCCTTTCTGTGTTTTTGCTAAAAATACAGTATCGTAAAGAAAAGTGTTTGCCTCATTTCTGATTTTTTTTTATTTTTATTGGCATACTGTATTTGTTATACTTAGTGACTTGGGATCACAAACTAATTTTAATATTACACAAAGATAACCTGAGTAAATACAAAATGCAGTTTTTAAATGCATTTCATTTATTAAAGAGAAAAGAGCAGTCCAAACCTGCTTGGTCCTATGTGAAAAAGTAATTGCCCCCTAAACCTAATATAATAACTGCTAGAACACAGAATTCATTGTCCCAAAGCCTCAGAAATGGATAAGTATACATTTCCAGACCGATACATGTCAATTACTTTGTTTCTCTACTGTTTGTGAATTTCTTTAGATTTTGTTGCCTTTTTAGATCTGTTAGTGTGCTTCACGTCACTTTCCAGACAGGTTCTGTAAAGAGATTTCTTAAATCAACGGGTCTGCCTGTTATCAGGCCTGGGTGTTGCAAGTAAAATTTAACTCAGCTTTCCAAAAATCAAGATTTAGTAAGAGGGGCAATTACTTTTTCACATAGGGACAGACAGGCTTGGACAGGTTTTCCCCTTAATAAATGAAATCATAATTTAAAAACTATATTTTGTATTTACTCAGGCTATCTTTGTGTAATATTTAAATTTGTTTGATGTTCTCGCCTATTTAAATGCGACAAATATGCAAAAAGGAAGGGGGCAAACCCTTTTTATAACAGTGTATAACACTGGCGTAGAAATATTTGGAATTTAATATTTACTTGGAACTTGGAACTAAATGAAAGTCAACACTGGATGAATATACAGTATGTTGGCATTTAGGCTTTGGAAAAATATCTTACATAATAATTTGTGGTCAATCTCAGCCTCAGATATGAAGATGCCACAAGGCCGAGGTGCAAAATCAGATGCAAAAGACATGCATTCTTCAATGAAAGAACAAGAGGTAAGAAGGTGGAAAACATTACTCAGGGATTAAAACTTTTAATTAATGGCAGTCATTTAATCTCTTTTAATGCAAAATGTTTGTTGTCCTGATATAGACTCAATGGGCATTTTATTAGGAATTCGTGGATGCTCTTAGTAACTGCTAATCAGACTCTTGATGGCAATAAAACACTGCAGCTCTGTTCCCTTTCACACTGAAAATGATTTTTCAAATAAATCTTTGTGTGTGGGTTTTTTTTTTTTGTATGAAAGGCAGAAGATGTGGGTGAGACACAAAGCCCTTTGCTGAATCCTGATATACAGAGCATTGGAGGGAAGGTGATTTATCCAGGCAACACCACACTCCTCTTTTTGAACTTGTCAGGTCAGTTATTAATATGTCTTCCCATTACTTGTACATGGATGCCTGTATGTTAACAGCATTCCGTCTTATTTATACAGGCAATAAACTAACACAGCAGTCACTTCAGATGTTCCTGCGTTCTCTGGAGTGTCAAGGGAAAGAAGGGCTTCAGTATATTTCTCTTAATGTGAGGTTCATATATATACATAAATATATACTTTTCCTTATACAGTATGTTCCATTTACAATTATTAATAAATAGGATTAAAACCTTTTTTTTTTTTTTTTTTTTTTTTAGAGAAACAGCTTTCCCCTAGATTGTGAGGCCTTCCTGAAACTACAGGAAATGATGTCGCTTAAGGATCCTCTGAACAGAACCGCCTCAGCTCAGGTGGAGCCTGAGCATGGACAAGCAGCATAGCGTTGCATGATTATTTTTTAAGTCCCAAAATTGTATCTCAGAATTATAGTTTTACTGGATAATGCTGCTTTGTGTTGTGACTGGTTTACAATGTTGACTGGATCACAAGAGGGAGCGACACGGTCGCAAACTTGAGTTTTCCATGTGTGTCCACTCCGCAGCGAGATGAAAAAATCTTTTTTGGGATTAAAAAAAAAAACTTCAGAACTTCAAAATCCTACAAATGCAACCCAGGTCATGTAAAAGAATCCACAAACAAGAAGCAACCAATCAGCTTCATCCTTTCCATCTTTCTGGCTCAGCTGTTGAAATTTGTGTTTTCTTTGTGCTTAAAGGATGGAAAGCACTCAAGCATCTGTTTTTCCCCTCTTTGCCACAAATAAAATAGGTAGCAGAGCTTAATGCAATGGATTTTCTGTGCTGGAAATCCATTTTTATCCTGCAACGTTATCATGGAGAAGACGGCTCATGGTTGCTTAGCAACGGCAGATGCCACGCTGCTGTGGAAGGGAGGAGAATGCAGTTTTTCCACACATTTTTACTTCAACTCGTTTTTACCTTTTACTTCAAAGTCATTTTAATGTTACAGTGTCTTATTTTGTTTTTCTTTAAGGTCAGTTTCTTTAATCAGTTTATTCAGGCATCGAAACAAATACACAGCTTATTTAGTTTGCTTTGACGTGAAAAATCACTCAATGAAGATTTTCCTCTTGTAGTTCAAATTTTATTCTAGAACACCTGTAAAATTTGTAGCGTTAAAAGTTGGACCTGCTCACTTGGAATTCTGAATCTTTCTCACACTTTCTTATCTTTCTGACACATGAATGTAAGTTGCTTTAACATTAGATTTGCTTTGGTTTATTCATCTGAATGCAGTCCAACAGTGGCATTGTTTTCCACTAGGCTTAAATATATTGACCTTCTCAAATGTAAATGTACATTGCTTGTAAGTTAAAAGTGTCTTTAATAAAAGTCATTTGCTTATCAACAATGGCTCCGGACCTTTGACCTTGAATAGAAATCAGATCCTGACCTTTGCATATTAAGTTTGAGAAGCTCTGCAACATCATGTGGTTGTGTAGCTGCCTCCTAAGTGAGGAATAAATCACAGCGGAGCATGCTGTTATAAAAAAAATAATGAAAGACATAGTGGTGGGATAGTGTGAGGCAATGTCCAGGGTCACTTTCAGTCCAAAGTTGATTGGTTGCTCTTAAACGTGAGGTCCAATACATTTAATTCTTCTTATACTACTGTATTGTTATTATTATTATTATTAATAATAATAATAATAATAATAATAATAATAATTACATTTAGTTGTTTTATAGAATGTCTGTTAAACGCATTAGTTCGCTTGTATCACGAATAGCTGTGAGAATTGCCTCTGCTTTGTGTCAGGTCTTATGATGACACACTGTGGTGGATTATTTTCCTATAGCAGCATGTATTAATATCATATTAACTGCATATCCAGTTGCTTGACACTAGGAATGCGACAGTTGTACCACATTTCCTGATAACATCTGTGCATGTTGGCTCTTGAAGCATTGACCCCAGCTGCAGTCCACTCCTTGTAAATCGCCTCCAAGGCAACACACGGCTCCTGTTATCCTTGTTGCCTGTGCTAATATTGCAAAGAAATCAGATCTATGCCAGCATATCTAACCTGTGTCCAAAACATATCATTTATAAATATGGTTGCTAGGCTAATATGGTTGCTAATATGGTTGCGAGGTTCATAGGCATTTTCTAAGCTATCTCAATTAGCTATCTGTTGCTGTGTGATCCATATATTTTCTAGTTGGTTGTTAGGAAGTTTATATGCTATCCCTATGGATAATTAGGATACTGCTAGGTGGTTGCTATGCTAACCATGTTACTAAGTACTTGCATATACTGTATCAGGTGGTTGATAACATGTTGCTATGTAATTGATATAATGTTTTAAGTGGTAAGTAATATGTCATTAGGTGGTTTATATCCTCCTGACTACCAGAATTTTATTTTTTTTTAATTACTTTTATTTTTCCTTTTTCTAATTGTTTGAAAGGCAATGCGCATACTGACAAGTTTTTTTTTTTTTTTTTTAAGTTTTATTTTCACAATATGTTGTGTCCACCACACTGGACAACGGAAGTTAGTATATTCGAAAATGAACCATGAACACAACAAGGAAATTACAAAGAAAATATCAATTGAGACCAACATCAGCTATGACATCATAGATATGACATCATAGTTATGTCTATGATGCCACGGCAAGCACCACTCATATTTTCTTCAGGAAATGTGCCTCTCTAGTATGTATTTCTTGGTTATGGGGTATGATATTTCAAGAAGCGATAGCCCCTTCTCCACCAGGGTGTTCAAAAGGTTGACGATCATAAAGTATTGGTCAAAGAACAAGTGGGTTTCTCTGGGAATGGATTTAGTCAAATGAAGAACAGCTTGTGCTCCGATGCCCTGTTCTGCTGTGATTGGGAAGGTGGTCTTGCCTTGGTACACAACAAAATCAAAGACCACGCCATTTGTTGTGGCCAAGACAAACACCTTCAGTCCAGTTGGGTATGGTTTCCCCGGAACATACTGGCGAACTGGCGAATCTTAAAAAACTTTATTAAATTTATCAGAACATATAATTTATCAGAAAAGTATAATTATAAGTAAAAAGTAAAAACCTATAGATACTGTTAATAGTGATATATATTTAGAAGACAATGACAGGGTGTACATTGTAGTCTTGGCCCAGAGGAGACGATGACCAGATGTGGATGGTTGTTCTCTCGCTGTCTCTGTCTCTGTTTGCCCTGTCTGAACATCATCTGTGCTTTCTGACTCCTCTGACTCTGCCTCAAACTCTGCATTTTCATCTTCCTTATTTGACAACTTATTATCCGAGTTTTCACCAACAATTTGCAGCAAAATTCTCTCTGCCTCTGAAAGTGACTCCCTTTCTGCTTACGATAATCAAAATCTTGGTAATAATTACAACTGTCCACTAAGGAGGACATTTTTTAAATGCTCACTTATCATGGAAAAACATTCATACATTACATTAGAAAACTCATTAAAGTGTTTTTTAGAGATTCATGTAAAATAGAACAACATTATTTCAAGATAAAATTTTATCAATAAAAAAGATTAACCACTACTTTTTTTTCTTTTTATAAAATGTCCTGGTGGTGATAGATGCCATTTTCCTAAAGGAGGAAAAGGAAGTTCCCAAAGCCCCACCCCTATAAATCTGGTATCATTTAAAAGTCCTGAATGTCCTCTTTAAAGCACAAGTGGTAGCATGCAGGATATAGGAGATATTCAAGTTTACAAATGTCCTCTAGAGAGGACAAATTTTAACTGCCGGTAGTCAGGAGGATATGATATTCCATGTGGCTGCTAAAATGTTCCACTTGGTTGCTTTGTGGTTACTATGCCAAGCCATTTGGTTGATAGGGTCTTGGTAAATTGTTTACTATGGTATCCCTTGTTGCTAGGTAAATAAGCAGTTGCTGTGATAAGCCAGGTAGTTGCTAAGTGGTTAATATGGTATTCCAGGTGGTTGCTAGTTTATTTGGAAAGCATTTTCTGGTGTAACCCAGGTAGTTGGTAAGTGGTTGCTGTGATATCTCTAGGGGTTGCTGGGTTGTTGGTAAGCAGTTTTTATGGTAACAAAGGTAGTTGCTAAGTGGTTGCTAGGTTATTGGTAAGCAGTTTTTGTGGTAACCCAGGTAGTTATCATATTGTAAGGTTTTAAAATAGTGTAAGATATTTTAATCTAATAAGAAGATCCCTATGCTCTGAGAACAGACCCCTCACTGTGCTTCCTCATGCCTTATGTGGTAACACCTTCTATACCCTGTATTCAGACGAGGACACATCCAAATGGCTCTTGAGCTGAGCTGAGCTGAGCCAAGTGGACTTCTACACTAGCACCACTGACCTGTGGTCCAGTCGCACGACTGGGCCCTACATGAGCTATACCGTTCACTTTCTTACTCAAGATTTTGAATTAAAAACACGCTGTCTGGGTGTTGTGTACTTCCCCAAATCCCACACTAGTGAAAACATAGCCCATGGACTGCGGGATGTTTTAGCCAGCTGGAACTTATAAGAGGAAAATCAAGCGTCCATTACAACGGACAACGGCGCCAATGTGGTGAAGGCTACCGAACTCAATAAATGGGTCGGACTACAATGCTTTGGTCATCGCTTGGTCATATGGCCATGGGTGAGTATTGAATGTTTGTATTTGCAATAATAATTATTTAATTAAAACTAGAAAAAAAAGGTACAGTTGTTTGTATAGATGCATGTAGTATAGACATGATTTTAAATATTTGAATATTTAAGATAATGTGTTTTATTTAGGAAATATATTTCACAGAGGTTAGCAAATTGTAGTTGACAGTTTCAAATAGCTCACATCTCAAATGTTATTTAAAATTGTAATTATAATAATGCAATGTTTTTTTTTCAACCTGTATGTCCTTGTTTTTTGTTTTTTCTTTAACTCTTCAGAAAATGCTGTTAAAGGTGATGAGCGCGTTACTCGAGCTGTTGGTCTCTGCAAAAAGTTAGTCAGACATTTCTCCCACACCTGGAAGGGGAAGATGGCACTGAAAAAAGCACAGAAAGAGCACAACTCCCTCATCACTGAATGCCCTACAAGGCGGGGTTGGAGGCAGAGAATGATTCAGAGGGTTCTAGAGCAGCAGCGGACCATCTCCTGGGACGGCCTTCATGAGAGCCAGTTTCATTATGGTGCTTGGCGGATTTTGCAAATGCACTTGACAATACCGTTCATGCAAGGACTGTTACAGAAAGGCTGACCTCTGTGTCTCAAAATAACAACTAACTGTTGTTTTTGTTGTTGCTACGTAATTACCTAATTCCATATGTGTTATTTTATAGTTTTGAAATCCCCAGTATTGTTGTAGAATGTAGAAAATAAATCACTAAACAAAACCAAAAGCAGCTTCACATAATTCAATTTATGCTATGTTTAGTGTCTGTATCCTGTAGTAATCCTGTAGAAATTTCTGAGTAAAATATACGCACCCAAAGGCCCCTAATAAAAAAAAAAATGTGGGGGGGGGGATTGCAACGCGTTAGCCTCTAGGGACGCCGCTCACGTGCGCGTGTGGGCCCGGATTTACTACAAACCAATCACAAGCCAGAAGGCTGGAATTGGCGGAATACGGGTGGGGAGAGGAGCGGTGACAACAACGGTGGGTCTGATCCCCCTAAAATCACCTTGTGTCCAGTTGCAGGATCCAGAGAATGTAAAATCGCCGGATTTAAGGTTAGTCTGATCATTTCGCAGCACAATACAGAGACCAGCTTCTGATTCAGTGCTCCATGTCTACACCAGCTCTGCTAAACTGTACACACACGGAGCTCCAGGGTGGTTCTTTTTTTTTTTTTTTTTTTTTTTTTAAATATCATCTTAAAGATGTCCTGATCTATCCAGGAACCACGAGGAACAACGAGGGGGGATAAAAACACACGTGTACTTGCGCAGTGTGTTGTGTTGACCTAGCCTACCGGCGGTGCTAGCCTAGCCTAGGCTAGCTTCGCTTAGCTTCCTGTACGAGCTGTTTAATAAACTGTTCTCACACATTCGCAGGATGTCTCACTAACATTTCACCGTGTAGCTAAAATCAAACCAACTCGTATAACCTCTGAAATTGAAATAGGATTAGTTTCTCCGAGCTAAACAAAGCGTGGACTTCACACCTCCAGCCGCCATGTCCGCGCGTCACCTTAGCAACCCGCTTCGAGTTTCACCACACACAAGATGATGATAATAATAATAACAACATGTTGGTGCTTTGTTTGTTTTTGTTTTGTTTTTAACACACTCTCGCTAATGTTGCTCGAAGGAAGGTATTTAGACGAGTCCACACATCTGAAATAAGCTTTTGGAGATGAACTGCTCTGACTGTGTTTGCTTTTCTTCTTCTTCTTCTTTCCTTTTACGTTAGCAGGCGGGAAAAATCTGTGATGATGATGATGATGATGCAACATGGCTTCCCTGGTGGAGCATCTCCAAACAAGTCATCTGTGTCAGCATTAGAAAGCTTTAAGACGCTTTAACAGGATGAAATGTCTGTCTATCTGTTGACACTCTGGTTGTAGAACTCCTTAAGAAAAAAAAAATCCATCATTTTCCCACATAATCTCCTTGGCTTTTTCATCAACATGCTCTCGTATTCCGTCCTTAAAACATGTTTACGGCTGAGCTGCATGACACGAATGCATTGCTGTCTTCACTTCTTCAGCAGAAGTGAATCTTCGTCCTCAAAACAGGTGGCGGAGCCCGTACTGGTAACCTAGCAACCCAGTGTAAAGCTCTATTCGCATGGGATTAGTATTACCTGGTGACCTCGAGGTGATCTTAATCCAGTGCGAATCGGAAAACTTTACAAATGACCTACCATATTTCGCTGAACGCTGTGGTCCTGTGATAATATTAGATTAGGAAGCAGTTGATGTGATATGATCAGCATGTTTGTGATTTGGCCTGCATTTAAGAAAAAAAATTTTTTAGGCAGGGTTCTTTTTTTTCAAGATACAGCGGAACCTCGATTACGAGCATAATCCTTTCCGGAAGCGGGCTCGTATTCCAAAACACTCGTAAACCAAACTGAATTTTCCCATAATAAATAATGGAAACTTAAATTATTCGTGTGTGTGTGTGAGGCTAGAGTAAGTGGAGACTCTTGCTTTCAGCCCCTCCTGTTTTCCTCTTCTCATCTTACACATTAAAACTTTCTCCTCTCGTTTAAACACACATTAACGGAAAGACTGTCTCTTGCCTTAATATCTGTGTGTGTTTGTGAAGGGGGCTTCACTCACACACACACACACACACACACACACACACACACACACACACATAGCTGGCACAGTGTAAAGATATGCTCGCGCGCACACACTGCGATGAATAAGAAAATAGATTTGTAACTTTTTTTGCTTTACTTGCGTGCACACACGTGTCTTATCAGAAACAGTATACTCGTGCACGGATGTTGATTATACCAGTAAGAGACGAGCACTAAGACCCAGCAGGGGAGATGATTCCGCAGCGCAAGAGAGAGAAAAACCGTTGGCTCAGTTGTGATCATGTGACGCTCAGGGTCAAAACAAAAAGCGCGTGTGTTAAACACGATACTCGTAAACCAAGACAATGCTCATTTTTCAAGTCAAAATTGATAAAAAAAAAAATCTTTGCTTGTCTTGCAGAAACACTCGTAAACCGTGTTACTCGTAATCCGAGGTTCCACTGTATTTGTTTCCTCTCGCCTTTTTATCCCTCTTCCTACAAAGGATGGAGGCTGTGAAGTTGGAGTGCTTTAGAAGTATTTTGGGTGCTGGGTCATATCGCTATACACCATACAAGAATACAATATGCAGCAGGAGAAAGCTGAAAACCATCAGAAGAGCGAAAGCAAAAAGAATGATAAGTGAGCGATGGATGACGTGTATAGCAGGATGTGGTAAACACTTTGCTGTTTATATTATACAGCTAGACCTATAATGGCAGTTTCAGACAGTAGCCCATCCGAAATAGTGCACAATTACAATAGATTTTCAAGTCATGATGCGAGGGTTATATGTTACAGATAAATCAAGCATACAGCTCTAGCTATTAGATTTTTACCCCGTAAAATGTATTTGATGTAGGGCACAATGATTATATTTGTTTATTTTTTATCATCCATGTAACTGGACATCCATAAATTCTCTCTCTGCCTCACGCGCAGTCTGCATATGCACATGCGTGCGCGCGCGCGCACACACACACACACACACACACACTCCCCTCCACTCTCCACTCTTAAGAGACAGACACCTGGGGATATATACTGCATATCCGCTCGTGCAAATGCACCACACGAAATTCAGACGTGAAGGGAGGTAATTTCTAAATCACGCGAGGTCCCGAGATAATACTTATCTCATGGGAATAGTACATATGACAACATAGGGCTGATGTCTCTGGTATAATAGTGCTTGGCCCATAATGAGTAGATGGAGATGGATGAGATGTATAGCAGCATGCTGTAGGAAACACTCTCCTGTTTATATCAGACAGATAGACCTATAATAAGAAGACAGCAGTTTATCCAAAATAGTGCACAGGATTATAGGAAGGATGCTTTAACATCTCCAACCCAAGATTCTACAAACCGTCGACAGTGTGTGTGACAGTGTGTGGCTCTTTTGTGATAGTTAATACTTAGAGAATACTTTCTCTACAATGCAATCAAGGTCCTTGAGAAATAACAGCACCAGGAATAATGAATCATTGTCTCGTCACCAACAATGATTCTCCTTAAGAAAAGTAAAGGCCCTTAACCCTCAACTGCTCTGATGTGTTATGAGATAAAAATGTAAGTCGCTCTGGATAAGAGTGTCTGCCAAATGCCCAAATGTAAGTTCATCGTCTAGGCTGTCGTATTCCTTCAAAAAAAATTTTTTTAGTTCGAGCTGCAAGCCACGAATGCACCGCTTTCTTCACTTCTTCATCAGAGATTAATTTTCGTCCTCGTAGTGCTGCTTTCATGAGACCAAGCAGGTGAAAGTCGGATGAAGCAAGATTAGGACTTATGGGGCAGCTGGATTAACACCTCAAAACGAAGTTTATGCAGATTGTCGATGGATAGCTTAAGTTTAGACTTCCGCTCTTTGATAAGCGTCTCATTGTGGATTGTTGAACCTTGTTTCTCTGATGTTCCAATCTGGCGCTGATAGCACTGTGGCTAACGAAAGTTTTAATATAACCGGAGTGTGGGTAATTTTTGATCTATCCTTGTATCTATCCAACATTCTAGCCTGGCTTTCATAATGTTCAATAAGATACTGCTACTCCAGCGCCGTTTTCTCTCCTTTAACTGCATCATGTAACTGTCCCAGGACTTGTTTCTTGAATCTCTCCAGCCAGGAACATCTCATCTACTACCTTGTACGCCTTGCAGAAATTAAAGACTGTAACGTTAAAGAATGGTATAGAAATATTTGTTTTAAGACATCCAGGTCGAACAGGTTATTGTTTAGCCTAAGTTACAGACAGACATCATCATCATACTCATCAAATTGCATTTACCGTTTATTTTCCCCCTATCCACTCTACTCATCTTTGGATCAGATTTTCGGTGTTCAACTTTATTAATCAATCTTTCTTTATCTTAACACATCACTAACTATTTTGAAGATGTCGTGCATCTAACTAATCTTTCATCTACTGTTATGGTATGTTTTTGGAAAACCGTGAACCAGTGTAGGGTATTGAAATTGTGGGTATAAACATACAACGTTATCATATTGTTCTGTTTATGATAGTCTTCAGTCTGTACTGTAGGTCTCTTTTATCTGACTTTCTTCAACACTTTATATGAATAAAGCTGAGTAATTGTCATAAAAAACTGCATAATAGGACAGCTGTACTGAGCCATGTAACGTGCTCCCGGAATGGAACTTGTTCGTACTTATCGTACTACTACAGTGTCACTCAGAGACGCACATTTTTCTGGATGTATATAAACATTTGCTTGATCTTGAGTTTAAAACTCCAAGTCCTTAGATTTTGTGTCCTGTCTCTAACATGTCTGTTTTTTTATAATGTTCGCTCGTGTAGGAGAACGATGAAGACCGAAGAAGAGGAGGTGAAAGTGGTCATGACGCAGGAGGAGCTGCAGGAATGGGTGCGGGAGCAGGTGGCGAAGAATAGGCCACTGGCTCACAGGCGGACGCAAATGGCACAGGTGGAAGACTGGCTGAAGCGGAGAGAGAGGGACATGGCATACACGCAGCTGCTATACAATAGTGCCTGCCAGTAAGTGCCGGGGGAAACCCTTACGCTGTACTTTAAGGCTCTGCTGTGTCAATGTTTCCATTCCTGTAAGTGATTGATGATTTAAATCAAAAAATGTTCTTATCAGATCAGTCCTTGAGTGCGAGTCTGTGATGAAGGGCTTATATGGAATGCTGGGACTAGAGTATCGGGACACCGACTCAGAGGAAGAAGGAGAAGGACCCAGAGCTACGGAAGATGTAAATCAGCTGACAGATGATTTAGACAATGGAGATGACGATTGCGGTGCTGATGATGATGATTATGTCGTCTTTGATTTGGGGGGTAAAGAATTTATCATTTTTGCATGTTTTTTTTCTCTTTTTCTTATACTATCTAAATAAGATATGTAAAAGAAAAGAAAAGGCAAAATTTCAGAATCAAACCGCCATATCTCCTTTTTTTTCTTGTCTTTATTTTACAATTAAGCCATTCTTCCTGAAGCAGCGTTGAAAGACGAACCGAAGGTGAGATGATCTACCAATCTTGGATATCTGAGATCAGAGTTGTCTTTGATTAAAAAAAAAAAAAAAAAAAAACGCCTTTTACTCTCGTTTCTCCAGGACATTGGATTGTCACCAGAGTTGAATTGCTCCATGAGAACGTTAGATCATTCAGTGAAAGAATCTGAGGATGGAGACCCTGCTTTCGAAGTCAAACCACCATCGCAAACAACCCCCAAGGAAAATGTACCTTCTAACAACCCTGTATCAACCTTACAGACTGCAGAAAGCCCCGCACCAACTCCTGATCCACCACCCTGTGATTTTCCTGAAAACAAAAGTTTTCCTCCAGCCTCTCCAGGCACTTCAACGGCCATTAATGATCCCGCCGAAACCTCTTCACTGACCACCATTTCAAATGCATTTTCCCCATCCAAAGGTAATACAAACATATCATCTGCATCATCTGCATCATCATCATCAGCTTCAAAAGAGAACACTGAAACTCCAGCGCAACCTCCGGCACCCTCCCCAACGTCCACAATCCCAGAGAATCCTCCGACTGCACCGAAGTCTTCAAAAAGGGTCTCCCAGGCCAACCCAAAACCTGGCACTAGTAGCAAAAACACGAAAGCAACACCGACCTCGGACACATCTCGTACGACCACAAGCAAGGAAAAGCCCAAACAGGCCAGTCCCAAACCCAACAGCATGCCTTCAAGCACCACCACACCATCCACCGCCAAAGTTCAAGCTGCACCTGAAGAAAAAGCTAAGGGTCCCATCCCTAAACAAAGCGAAAAACCTGAGACTAAATCTACTTCTTCCAGCACTCACCCTGGTACCACGACTTCAGACAGGGCTTCCAAACAAGTTATTCCTACCAAGCCACCAGATTCTAAAGAAGTATCCCACAATGCTCCGGTCACTCTAATTACTCCGGCCGCACACACTGAGGTGCCTGCTCGTGTTCAGAAAGAGGTGGAGCTGAGGGTCAACATGAGCGTTCTGGGAAGAAGGAGGACTAAAACATGGCACCAAGGCACCATTTTGGATGTCAAAACAACCGGTAAGGCCACGTAGGTGATTTATTTAAGAAAGGCGGGGCTCCTGTTTTATTCAATTCGGTTCAGTTTTCAAATCTAATGTTATCCATTTAATCTTGTTCCTGTTAGTGATAAACTCTATAAATTTTAGTTTTAACCGCATGAGGATCTGCGACTTAACAGTACAATTCAAAAAAAAAAAAACTGCTGATTTCCTGTATTTTTGCATATTTGTCACACAAAATGGTTTCAGATCCGCATAGTCTAATAATAGACAAGACACACACACACATTAGATAGATAGATAGATGCTTTATTGATTCCGAAAGAAATTTCCAATTATCCCCAATTTCAATTATCCCTTCATTCTTGGTTTAATTTATGTCGCATTACACTCGGATTAATTCTTTTTCTTTTTGCTTGTTCTCTCAGAGTCCGGTCAAAGGTACAAGATCCTGTTTGACGGAGGTAAAGGGAAGAGTGTTTTATCTGCTCATCACTTGGCCTGTGTCGAGCCGCCTTTGCTGAAGGACCTGTTTGTGGGGTGTCGAGTTGTAGCCTGTTATAAAGAAGACAACCAGTCTTGGCTCCACGCTGCAGTAGTAGCAGAGATGCCTGACCGCAGGAACCGTATGAGGTGTGCATGCTCACTCTGCGTTCATCTATCTGTTCGGCTTCACTTATGGCAACGATCGAAAGGGCCTGTATTAACTAAGCGTCTCAGAATTGTGCTCAAAATTTATTAAGGACTGAATATATTCCTAGCTTAGAGCAGGACATAAAAGTTTGTTAGAAAACTTTCCTCTTTTTTAGGAGTAGGACTGCGCCAAGGAAAGCTGTGATAGAGCTGCACAAGTGTGAGAGAGCTGCAAAGGAAGCTTGCACGTTATAGCTGATATTGTAGTTTTTACAGATTTTTGTAGTTTTTAAATGGTGGGAAAGGGCATTTATGAAATCAATGAATATGCAATATTTTTCTAAAGCTCTTCTACATTTTGTTGGAGATAAGAGTGATTCCCTACTTAAAGAATGTTGATAAATACAGTAGCTCTTACTCCTACTCCTAAAAGTAGGACCAACATTGTGTCACTCTGAGAATCTTTTGCTGACTCAGAAGCTTTAATCCAGGCTCTCATCTCTGTTGTTTTAGGTTCTTGGTGTTCTTCGATGATGGCCGTCCGTCCTACATCTCCCTGCCAGACCTCCATCTGGTTTGTAAGCCAAGTAAGGGAATAAACATGAGTGTTTTTTTTTTTTTTTTCCACCTTCAACATTTCCACTAACTTTCTTTCATTATAAACAAAAATTGCCTCTCTCTTCTTAGTGGCCAACATGTGTGACGACATTGAAGATGAGGTGTGGCGTGCAGATGTCCAGGAATACCTAAAGGCTTATCCAAACCCCATCTTTGTGGTGATGCGTGCGGGGCAGGATACCAACGTGGAACGTGACGGACATCTCGAGACCTGCAGCGTCATTCAGTTGGACGGGAGCTTGATCCAGGTCTGCTACAAGGTGAGAACCTGACCCAGACTTGTGTAAACCAACAAAGTTCATAGTTACAGCAAATTAACTGTTCAGATCTTTATGGAGAAGAATATCTATGGTACGTGATGTAGTGGGGTATCTTTTTATAAAAAAATATATACATTTTGAAGTGATGTTTGATGTATGTCTGTGGTTGTGTTTTAGAAAAGTAAGGACAAAGAATGGATCTATAAGGGCTCTAATCGATTGGAGCAAGTCCAAAGGATCAAAATGCGAAAGGCTGAGGAGAGGAAGGAACAGACTGGAAATAAAGGTATAAGGTGTTGGAGTGTGTGGTTTCTTGAAAAAATAAAGAAAAAAAAAACATTGTGCCCCTAAACACACTCTTCTGTCAAATCTTTCTCTGCTTCATCAGCTGGATTTAGTCACATTCAAAAGATCACTAAACAACCCACCTACACCACCTTAAGTACCACCACTGCTGCCCATGCTACCTTCTCTACAAGAGTAACCGCAAAACACGAATCCTCAAAAACTGTTAGTGCTCCAAGTGTTCCCCAGGCGCTCACCCCAGTCACAACAACCTCAAGTACGGCAAAGACATTCTGCGATAAACTATCACCTCGCATCATCCTCAGCAGGATTACCTTGCCATCGGCTCCGACCAGTAAGAAACCCAGCGCACAAACCGAGCTCACGGTCACCGTTTCATCTAACAAAGGGTGAGTCTTGTCTTTTTTATTTATTTTTTCTTTCTTTTTGGAAACTGATATTTTTAATCGATTTGGTGGTATTATTCTTTTTTTAGCTGATATTCTAAATCGGTATTATTATTATTATTATTATTAAGTATAATATTTATTTATTTTATTATTTTTTAAAGCTGATATTCTGAATTGGTTGTATTTTTTTATACATTTATTTATATTTTTTTAATGTTTTTTTTTCTTTAAACTGATATTCCAAATTAAATTCAATAAAATTTTATTTGTATAGCGCTTTCAACAATTGTCATTGTCGCAAAGCAGCTTTACACAATCAAAAAAATTATTTGAGTTTGTATGAAATGTGAGTGTGCATGAAACAAAATGGTCAGTTTGTCCCTGGTGAGCAAGCGGAGGGCGACAGTGGCAAGGAAAAAACTCCCTGAGATGGTAATAGGAAGAAACCTTGAGAGGAACCAGACTCAACAGGGAACCCATCCTCAATTGGGTGAAACAGAAAGCAGGAATTGATCTGCATTTATACTGTGTTAGGTGGCAGGCAGTTCAGCTATAACAGTTGATGTTAATTAATGTTAATTTGGAGTCTAGTTAGTTATTGGAGACTCAGGTAGACTTGTAGGAAATTCCAGTCCTGAAATATTGAACTGTCAAGTTCTTAGAGAAACAGCGGTCAACAGAACCAGAACCGTCTTCTAGGTAGAGAGAATCATCCCCAGACACCGGACGCATCCCAAAGAGACATACGGGGCATCCATGTGACGAGATCTTCAGCCAGAAACGGGGCACCAGGATGGGTCAGACAGGTCCGGAGGGCAGAGGGAGTCTGGATCACTGGCAGCTCAGGAACGACATGTGTAGCTCGACAGAGAGAGGGGGGGAGAGAGGGGGAAAGCAGAAGAGGAGAGATAACAGTTAGGTCTGGTCACAGTCACATAATGTATAATGTGAATGTATATTTAGTGTAGAGTGCAAGCAGAGACTCCGGCAGGACTAACTATAACAGCATAACTAAAAGGGAGAGCCAGAAGGAGAAACGGACATGAGGGCTCCCTGAGATGTAAAGCAAACAATCACCTCACCGTCAGCAAACCTGAGTGACCAATGAGAGTGGGGAAGACAGCATCTAAACATAAGTCCATGAGTCCCCAAAATCTGCTCCTTTACCCAAGACAAATCTATTTATAAAAATGCTTAATTAAATAAATAGGTTTTTAGCCTAGACTTTAGGACTCAGACACAGTCTCAGTCTTTAACACTATTTGGAAGGCTATTCCATAACTTTGGGGCTTTGTAAGAAAAAGCTCCGCCCCCAGCTGTAGTTTTTATAATACCCAGTACTGACAAGCAGCCTGCATCCTTTGATCGAAGTAGGCGTGGGGAATTTTTTTTTATTTTTTATTTTTTTATTTAGTCCTGTCCAATTGTTTTTTCCCCGATTTTCTCCCCAATCTAGTCGTGGCCAATTACTCCCCGTCACTAGGAGGCTCCCACACACATCAAGGCTACTACAACCACTCAGTCGGGAGGACGAAAGCTATCCCGTGTTTCCTCCGAACTACGTGGCGCGAGCCGACCGCATCTTTTCGAACTGCTCGCTCACGCACCGTTAGGGGCGGAGTAACACACTCGGAGGAAAGCGCTAGCCGCTCCTTCCGTGTGCGCGAGCTCACAGACGCCCCTGATTGGCTGTAGAGCCGTGATTAATGTGGGAGCACAAGTACCTCTCATCCCTCCCCCCTGAGAGAGCTCGGCCAATCAGCTCTCTCTGTGCCTCCGGCTGTGAGAGGAAAACAGCATCACCCGGGGTTCGAACCAGCGATCTCCGGATGATAGGGCGAGCGCTTTACCACTGCGCCACTCGGAGGCCCGGTGTGGGGGATTTTAAGACACTAGCAGTTCGCTCAGATACCGCGGCGCGAGACCGTTTAATGCTTTATATGTCAAGAGTAGTATTTTAAAATCAGTGCGAAATTTCACAGGAAGCCAATGAAGTGAAGATAAGATAGGGGTGATGTGTTCGTATCTTCTGGTTCTAGTGCGGACTCTCGCTGCTGCATTCTGGACTAGCTGAAGCTTGTTTATGCATCTAGCTGAACAACCAGACAGTAAGGCATTACAATAGTCCAACCTAGAGGTGATAAAAGCACAATATATTTCTTATCTTGGCCATATTTCTAAGGTGAAAGAATGCTATCCTGGTAATATTATCTACATGAGCTTTAAATGACAGGTTGGAATCTATAATCACGCTGAGGTCTTTTACTGTCGCACTTGATGGAACAGAAAGGCCATCTAAATTTACAGTGTAATTCAGCTTGCTTCCAGCTGCTTGTAGTCCTATGACTAGAACTTCTGTCTTATCAGGATTAAGCAAAAGGAAGTTAATTTGCATCCAATCTCTTATGTCCTGCACACATTGCTCAATTTTACTAAGCTGTTTTTTCTCATCAGGTTTTGCTGAGACATATAACTGTGTGTCGTCAGCATAACAATGAAAACTAATACCATGCTTACGGATTATGTTGCCCAGAGGAAGCATGTAAAGGAAAAAAAGCAGCGGCTTTAAAGCTAAACCCTGTTGAACACCAAACTCCACTAGAGAACATGCAGAATAATCACCATTTAAGTCTACATACTGATAACGATCAGTCAAATAGGATCTAAGCCAGGAGAGGGCTATTTCCTAAAAAAGTTCATAAAGTCCTCACTATTGCACAATGTTGTTCTGGAGTTTTCTGCAGTGGTCTTATTTCTGGTTAATTTGGCTACAGCATTAAATAAAAATCTAGGATTATTTTTGTTATTTTCTATAAGAGTGAAGAGATATGTTGATCTAGCTACACTAAGAGCTTTTCTATAGTTCAGGATGCTCTCCTTCCATGCTATTTGAAATACTAACAATTAAGTTTGACGCCATTTACGTGCTAATTGCCGAGCGGTCTGTTTTAAAGTGTGCGTGTAATTGTTATACCAGAGAGCAAGTTTCTTATCTCTAATATGTTTTCTTTTAACTGGAGCTTCATTATCTAAGGTATAACGGAACGTCGATCAGGCGACTCGATTCAGATTTTGATAAAACTCTGTTTAGTAGTTGATGTGAATGTACGTTTAGTACAATAGCGCGTTGCTGTGCGTACATTATTACTATGTCGCACTTTAATTGAGACAAGACAGTGATCTGAGATAACTTCAAAGGGTGAAATGATGAATAAATTTCTTATACTTAATCCGAAGAATATTATTAAATCTAAAGTGTGACCTGCTTTATGAGTGGGTCCTACTACACACTGATTTACTCCTACCGAGTCCAGTATGGACATAAATGCTGTTCTCAGAGGGTCTTCTAAATTCTCAAAATGAATATTAAAATCTCCAGCTATAAAAACGCTCTGTCTACGGAAACGACTAGGTTTGAGAGGAAATCTGCAAATTCTCAAAGAAATTCAGAGTACTGCTTTTGATGCGAGAGATCTAATATTTAACAGTCTTGGCTTCAGATCAGAGATGCTGGCTGCACATTCAGTATGATCCGAGTTTGTAGTCTCTATATTCTATCCTGGGCTCTGGACTGTCACCGATTAACTAGGCCTCTTCTGAGACTATATACGCTTTACTACAGTAAATGAGAACAGCACCTTCCCGAGTGGGATGGACACCGTCTCGCCCTAACAAGCCAGCTTTGCCCTCAAAGGTATTTTCGGCGCACCACCTGGACATCCCACGGTTCAGCGACCATAACCTGTTTAATGCTTGCAATGTAATTATTAATACTGTGAAATGTTCTGGGAGTTGATATTTATGTAACATTTGGAAGGAGTTCAGTGTCAGTGATATTTATTTTTATTTATTTTTATTCCTTGTGTCTTTCATCTCATTCAAGTTAGAAGTTTACGATCTGGTTCCATGTGTCGCACTCACGTATTCTCTCTCTCTCTCTCCCCCCTCTCTTCCTTCGCCGAGCAATACTGATTCTTGAGAATCCCTGAAAACTGTCAGCATTTATGAATTTTCCAGCTGATGGTTGACTTTTGAACTTTTTCTTGAGGATGTTTCCGTTCCATACTCTGCCCTTCACTCTCAGGCTCGTAGTGAAGAATCCATGTCTCATCAAAATCAGTTATTCTCTTTAAGAAACTTTCATCTTCCTTAGAGTATTGCTCCATATTTTGTTTGCAAAGATTTAAAAGCTTCTGTTTATGCTTTTCTGTGAGTTGGTTCGGCACCAGGTACACCCTTGAACCACAAATAATATAAAGAATCATTGCACGCTGCCCTTCTTTTGTGCAAATCACAAGTTTTTGCTCGCACCGCAGATACAAATGATTCAAGTTCACACGCTGCACAGCAGTAACTAGGGAAACTAAATCCTTGAACTAAAAGCGCTAATAAGAGGGTGCAGCCAACAAAAGTTTTAATATAAGCAGAGTGCAGATCATTTTTGACTTATCCTCATAAAAGGGGAATATAACATTTTGCTTGCTTTCCTATAACGGTCACGTTTTATTCATTTAATCAGTCTTTATAATTCCACCAATGGTTCTGTGGTACACATCTACCATATGCAAGTGGGATTATCTAGTAAAGCTGGTCTGAGTTCATCTAACATTGTATTAGAACTAATTCCAAGCACATGTGGTGAATAAAAAAAGGGAATAAAGTAATCGTTAGTTCTGTTTTTTCTTTACAGAATTAAACGCCATGCTTCTGAGGTGGACGACACCAGATCGCCGAGCGCTCTCGTTCCGGCTGTTGAGCCCCGGCTGAAGTACGTACCTCATCGCTGCTGCCCGGCTTGTCTGAACTCTGTGCGTCCGATGCAAAGGGATCAACACCGCGGCCAGAATCCACTGTTTATCCCGCTGCTGCACGGCTTTCGCCGCATGACCGCAAGAAGGCGTGTAGACGGAAAGGTGAGACTTTCTATAGTTACAAAAACTTGTACTGCTTCGAACAAACAAATCAAATGTTCAACTTTTTCGTCCCTTATTTTTCTCAGATGTCTTTTCACGTCTTCTATCGTGCCCCATGTGGGCGGGGCCTGTGCGAGATGGAAGAGGTGCAGGCCTTCCTGTTCGAGTCGCGCTGTGATTTCCTCTTCCTGGACATGTTCTGCCTGGACCCGTTTGTGCTGGTGAAAAGGGCCATGCTTCCATCCTACATGGCCAGCCGTCCTCGTCTTTGCCTGCCGGACATTTCAGGAGGGAAGGAGGCAGTACCTGTGTCTTGTGTTAACGAGCTTAACGATGTCCCTCCACCCCCTCTGGCATACACCAGTCACAGGATACCTGCACCTGGTGTCTTTATCAACACCAACCTTGACTTTATGGTGGGCTGCGACTGTACCGATGGCTGCCGAGACAGGTGTGTGTGTGTGGAATATTCCTTTAACAGTTCCAACTACGTTTTGTTGTGAACTATGTTTTGATTTGCACTCACTTGTGTCACAGGTCAAAGTGCGCCTGTTACCAGATGACCATCGAGGCCACGTCACTGTTCAGCGGTGGTCCTGTGGACGTCACTGCCGGGTACACGCATAAGCGACTGCCCAGATACGTCCCCACTGGGTGAGTTAGTCGACACGTAACCTTAGAACCCGATGAGGCCTGAGAGCTTTTCTTATTCCTCTCATTCCTTCTGCAGGGTGTACGAATGTAACCCCTTGTGCCGCTGCGATCCATGCCTGTGCAGTAACAGACTGGTTCAGCACGGCCTTCAGCTGCGTCTGGAGGTCTTCATGACTCAGCACAAAGGGTGGGGCCTGCGCTGCCTGGACGACGTCTCCAAGGGGACCTTCGTGTGCGTCTTCACAGGTGCGTGTGCAGCTAGAAGTTGACGATTAGCGATTTAACCGAGTGTACAGATGTGATTTATTAGAGCTTTCCGATGCAGGTAAAGTAGTCAAGGACGATATGGTGAACACAGAAAGTGCCATGACCGGCAACGAGTATTTAGCAAACCTGGACTACATCGAAGGAGTGGAGAAACTGAAGGAGGATTACGAAAGCGAAGCGTATTGCTCTGAAACGGAGGGAGAGATCGACAAGAAGACTCTCATCAGGATGACAACAGGGGCGTTAAAGAAACATGACGTGTTCCAGTTGGATTCGAGTTCCAGCAGTGGTGAAGGTGGGAGTGAGTGCGGAAGGGGGGGGGGATGGTGAGAGTGAGTTATGAATGAGAATGAGAGGGTAAATGTCTGTGTCAGAGTAAGTAGTTGAGGGTGAATGAATGGATGCGAATCAGAGGGTGAGCATGTGAGTGCGAGAATGAGTGGGTACAGTTAAACTTTGGATTGCGAGTATATCAAAGCTAATTTCCCCATAAGAAATAATCGAAACTCATGATTGGTTCCACAACCCAAAAATATGCATATAAACAGTTTACCGACTCTCTCTCTCTCTCACACACACACGGACACACACACCTCCGCCCGAGGGTGCGATTGGATGAGTTGGCGAGTGGATAAGTGGGCGGGTGAGCGGGTGGTAAGTGAATGGGTGAGGGGGTGTGAGTTTGTGAGCGGGTGAGGATGTGTCACTGGGTGAGGGTGAGTTTATTTCTTCTTTTTCAGAAAAGGAAGAGGCAACCCAACAGAAAACGACTCCCGATAAAATGGAGATAAAGACGACTCGTGACTATTCTGATAATGACGATGACGTGGATGATGAAGATTTTAAGATAAGCTCAGGTGACGAGATGGAAGTGAAGTTGAGCAGTGACTATACAAGGAGCTACACTACACGGAGGAACGCTAAGACTCCAGGCAGTAAGATCTGCTTTTTAAACTAAACAATAAACCTCATCTAATCCTCGACCGCTCTCATCTGATGCTTAATTCATTTTCTAATTTTTTGCTTCACGTTTACACAGAAGGAGAATGTTATAACACCCAGACATCTTCTGAGGAGCAAACAGAGGTGTCTGTCTTCTTGGCCAAGAAGATGAGAAAGGAAGGTCCGTGTCCGTTTAATTCTTATGTATATCGATGTGACGGTTCCCAGACGGCTTGTTTCTTCATGTTTAATGTAAAAATGTGTACCTTGTCAGGTCCAGGAGAGCGTAAACTGGGATTTGCCAAGAAGTCTACGCGTCCTTTCGCCATTAAGTCGAGTCACAGGCGAGTGACGCCACAAGCAGAGCCTGAGAAATGCATGCAGGAAAAGCAAATGGAGCACGAGCACGGCAGAAAGTGCACTCGGAGCCTGTTCGATGGAGAAAAGGCTTGCTATCTCATCGACGCCAAGCAGGAGGCCAACCTGGCACGATACATTAATGTAAGTAAATTCATGGGGATGAAATAGAGAGAGTATTGCTTTTTTTTTTTTTTTTTTTTTAATATACATCAAAGCTGAGCATATGTTCCTGAGCTGCTCTGATTTTAAATTTGCAAGTACATGGAGTATACAAACTCAAATATTATTATATTATTGCTTAAGTTGGTCAGGTCGAGGCTCAGCAACATTATGAGGCAATACAATGTCGTCAGCTGACAACCTGAATGTACTGAACGATCAGGTTATTAAATCTATGGAGTTTTTCCTTCTCTGATGGCATGGTCATATTTCAGGGCAAAAATTGTGAAAGAGTGGGCCTGGGAGCATGAGGAATCATCTTCACACATGAACTGGACAACACATTGTGCATTATAATCGATCCTTAAAGCATTTGAACAAAATGTGCTATTTCATAAAGAAATTCCCCAAAACAATTTAAAACACATAATTTATTTGCTTATGCCTTATTCTGTCGCTCTATTTCCACAGCATAGCTGTAGTCCCAACTTGTTTGTCCAAAATGTTTTTGTGGACACGCATGATCTCCGCTTCCCCTGGGTTGCCTTCTTCACCAGCAAGTGAGTGATTAATAAAAAATAAAAAAAGTGTGTTTTATACTGAATGCACTTCATGTGTGTATCACAAGTTCATGTTTTTAAAAGGTGACATTTCCCTGTGTGTGTTAGGCGTATCAGGGCTGGAACAGAGCTGACGTGGGACTACAGTTATGAAGTGGGCAGTGTTGAGGGCAAGCTTCTGCTCTGCTGCTGCGGTTCGGCTAACTGTACTGGACGGCTACTATGAACGGCTCCGTTACACAACCAATAAATCTTACAGTGAGACTGTTTTCTGTTGTTGCTCTGGTTTCAAATGTTCAACCTGGATGTTCCCAACATACTTTTACCATGTTTTAATTCCATTTTGATATGTTGTACTCGTTAATAAAAAAGGAAGAAATGTACACTGTGGTTGTTCACTATCAAATAATTCTGAGTACTGGAAAACACAATTTGTTTTTCACTAAGCCAGTTGAACAAAACTCCAAATGCTAATACATTTCCTGCAGTTTGATCTAGTTTTTAATGTCTCCTACACTTTTTTGAAACATGTTTAATCTTTAAGCCAAAAGTTATTGATAATCTCTCTAAGCGTCTTTTGCTAACACAGAACAGAATGCACTTAAAGGATAGTGCAGACAACAAAGGTTTTAATATAACAAGTGCGGATCATTCTTGACTTGCCCTCTATCTACTTATCTATCTATCTTAGACAAAACCAGCTCCATAGAGTCATTTGAACCTAAAGAACTGGCGCTGTCTTGCACAGACCCTCTAGCTCTAACCCTTCTTTGGGTTAAATTACAACATCAAGACTTCTTGCCTAGCACCTTTGCCTTACCCTTAATGTTGTTGGTCTTTCGGCTGCTCCTGACAAGGGGTTGCCACAATGGACCATCCAGTCCGCACATACAAGCTTGAAGCCTATCCTAGGAGACCTAGGGCACAAGGTGGGGTAGACCCTGGATGGGTGCCGATCCATCACCCATCACAGGGCACACACAATTATGCTAATTCACACACAATGGACAATTTTGGGAACACCGATTAGCTTTATCTGCATGTCTGTGGACTGTGGGAGGAGACCAGAGTACCTGCAAGAAACCCACCAAGCACACAAAGACCCAAGGTGGGAATCAAAAGTTTGTAACCACCTGACCTTCAGCCCCTTACTCACTCATTGTTGGTACTGCTTTATCCTGTATACATTGGTAAAAAGAGGAAGGTAAGCATGTTGAAGGTAACGGGATGACACGGGGTAAACTTTGGGCATGAATTCCTTCAACAACAAAAAAATGGCACTGTAAAATCTTATCGCAACCCTTATCTGAGAGTAAGAGTATAAGTAAATTTATCAACATTCTTAAAATAGGAAATCACCCCATCACTCAATTTCCAAAATGTAGGAGAGTTCCAGACGTGTCCTAACTGGTTAGGAGTAGTGAGGAAATGGTGTTCAGGCAGAGGCATGCCTGAAGGATAGACATTTTAGTGACTCTGAGTGAGACAGTGCTCATAAAAGATATGCTTGGACCAGAATGAAATACTTAAAAAAAAAAAAAAAAAAAAAAATTATTGTGTACGGTATATAACTGGTTCATTGAAGAAAATTCTGTATGCTCTCCTCAAAGGTGATTGCTAATTTACATTTATTTTTTTTACTAACATCGAAGATGCTGCTTTATAACAGTGATTTTGGTTTAGGTTTGGCATAAATAATAAACCAAACCTCATAAGTACACCGCAGAACCACAGATCATGTGCAGATTCATACACTTCCCCACCACTCAGCTTGAAATCAACCCCCCAAAAAAAGGTGCATCCACACATTAAAATAATCATATTTAAATGTCCATTTATATAAAATTATGAGTGTAGGGCAGCATTGTGGCTTAGTAGTTAGCACTGCAGCCTTGCACCACCAAGATCTGGGTTTGATTCCCGCCTGTGCATGGAGTTTGCATGTTCTCCCAGTGCTTGGTAGGTTTCCTCCGGGTATTTCAGTTTCCTCCCACAGTCCAAAGACATGCAGATCAGGCTGATTGGCATTCCCAAACTGCACATAATCGGCTCCTCATCCAGGGTCTACCCTAGTACCCCAAGTCTCCTGGAGTAGGCTGGTAGACAATGAGTAAGAGATTTGCAGTACATCGCATGGCACATACATTATGAGCAATTATAATCTGCATGTCTTGGGGAGGAAACCACCAAGCAGGGGGAGAACATGCACAGGTGGGAATCGAACCCAGATCCTGGAGGTACGAGGTGACAGCGCTAACCATTAAGCAAGTGTGCCACATTTGTCGAAATCCTTTAGGGAAGAAACACCAGAGGGTACGAGGTGTAGATAAGGGGTGACTTCCATACAGATGTAATAATACTTAGGTGTCCGTATACTTTTGGACATCTTGTATACTTTATTGTATACTAGAAGAACATAAAATGAAGTGCTCAGGGGAAATAATTTGTACACCCTATGTAGTTGCAATACACAACCAGTAGGTTGTGTGGATTTGGAACACAGCCTCCTCAGTGTTATTGGTGCTGGTGGTGATGGTGGAGAGCTAGTCGTCCAAAAAATTCAGCGCAGAGAGAAATCTAAAGTTTGAGCGCCAACACGGATTTTCTTTGGGATAAACGCACAGGCCTCGCTGCTAAAACGGTAATGAAGTAAGATTTTGTCGTGCATTGAAGAAAAATAGATTGAAATACGGAGTTATTTAACATTTAGCTTAGTTTAGTAGGCTAAGCTAAGCTAGGCTAGTCTAAGCTAAGCTAACAACCTCCTCAAGATGGCGGCAAGTGTAGAGCTACCTCTACTTTATCAAAAAAGCATCTTTAATTAGTATACGATTTTTTTTTTGGAATTAGGAGTGTTAGGAATGTGGTTTAGTGGAGTAGCGTTGTTTTTATGTTTACAAAACAGCCTGAGTTGGTGTAAAAGTTTCGTTAGCAAGTTGGCTAGTTCAGGTTGAGGCCTCGAGAACCACGGCACAGGTAGAGCTGCCTGTCTCTAAAAATAATAATAAAGTAATACTTGGTAAAAAAAAAAATAGTGGCGTCATATCTCCAGTACACATAAGGGAAATGTTTTGAGATATCTGGATAAGGGAAGCTCTTGATCACCTCCTAAATCAGTCTTTAAAAATAAATGAACTAATTCTAATAAATTTGGTTTGTAGATTATTATTATTTTTTATTTTTTTATTTTTTTTTTACAAATCAGTTAATCAATAATTAAAGTCTTTTTATTGTTAATTATTATGAGTTGTTATCAAAAAGTTTCAAGGCTAGTTTTGTAACACGCCAACAGATGGCAGCACAGAGCTGCACGCACAGTCCAGGGGAACACCGAGTTTTATAAGTCAGTGTGCCAAAAGACCGTGTTGCTCATGGCGATATTCTGACCATCTGCGTTACCATGTCTGATGCGTTTTCATTATGTACAGCAAGTTAGAACAGAGTGAATGCGAAAGAGACGTTTGATATGATTTGGTAAGTTTAAGACGATGCTGAGTTGTTTTGTGAGTGTCACGCACACAATGGAAGAACGTCACTGGAAGACGACGAGAGATTAGGAAGACCTTCGACGAGCTCACTACAAGAAAATGTCGAAACGATTTAGAAACTTGTGCATGATGATCGTCAAAGAAAAATCCACAACGCTGCTGCCATTGTCGGTGTATCATATGAAAAAAAAATAAGGCGGGTCTTACGCTCGACCAACTGCACGCTAATCGTCTTTTTTGAGCGTTCATGTCATTGTGCATTAAGAATTCACTCCCAGGTCTCATACCATCCATAAGTTCTACTGGCAGGTTTTAAGGCATCTGAGGGAGGACATACGGCCAAAGTGACCGGATCTGTGGCGTGTAAATCTCGAAACTGTTTAATTACTTCTCATAAAATTTATGTTAAAAAATATTGTTATAAAAATATTTTACACCCTGTCACCTTATTACCATTATGCTCTGTTTTTCTAAAGGTCCAGAATAAATCATGCCTTAAAACCGAGAGAAATTGATGCATGGTCCAATTTTGGGTTGAAACCCAAAAAAAAAAAAAAAACCCCAAACAAAAACCTTTCACAGGAAAATGGCTTTGGTGAAGTTTTGTATCCTTACCCTAGCAGTGATTCCTTTAGTGTGCACCAACGCGAGACTTATTAATGATGTTCCTTGCTAATTTTTCAGATAAAACAGTCTTTCCGTTAATGTGCGAGTATGTGAGTGAAAATCAAATAAGAGAGGAAGAAGTATTACTGTGTAAGATGAGAAGGGAAGAGTCTGATGCCTCCTCTCCTCTTTTTTATTTATCTTTTTGGAAAGTTTGACATTGAAATGTACAGTAATGGAAAATTGAAAAGTCATTCAGAAATTTTTTTACTAAGAAATCACAAAAGTGATGCACCAAGCTTGAGCGAAATGAGTTAATGCAACCAGAGCACCCTGTCGTTACATGATAGTCTGATATCTAAACAAGCCTAATTTCTACTTTTGGTTTATTTTCCAAGCATAACGCAAGGTCTAACGCTAGGAACTTTGCCCTCATGTAAAAAACACCCTAAAATGGCGGTTTGGTTCTGATCTTAACGCCAACAAGCTTTTTTTAGACCAGACGTCAGTTTTCTCAGCCACATAATATACCTCCACTTTACAGACCAGACCTTTCAGATTATTCAGACAAGTATGTAAATAAAATGATTAACTATTGCACATTTAGGAGTTGTAGCTAGAGTAAAACTATTTTCCGGTTCATTTTTCAGAACAAACTCATTTAATAAAATTTAGAATTAATTTTTATTTGTTTTTGTTCTTTAGCACTGTTACACTGACTCTGATTTATGTGTTCATGTGCTCAGATGCCCTATTCAAGGCGGTACGCATCGTCAGAGCGGGCCAGCCGCAGCAGCTATCAGGACCGCTATCGTGAGCGTGATCGAGAGAGAGGGAGAAAGCCACGCCATAGGCGCTCGCGGTCTTTCTCCTCAAGCAGTGAGCGGGAACGGAGGGGACGAGGACACAGGCAGGAGGCCACTTATGCACGCTCCAGAAGGTACAGAACAATCTCTGATTAAATATATACAGTTAAAGCTAAATTGCACTAGCGTTCTTTTGGAGGGATTTTACGCAGGCAATAAGTTGGTTACTGAACAGTTTATGCCTTCATTAATGTTCATATAAATTTTTTTAATTATTGAAAGTTTCTAAACTCATGATTCATGAAGCTCCCAAACACTTCCTTCCAGCTGTAATGACATAATTTAAGTCTTTTTTTTTACGTTTATTACTATAATGTATGCACTTGATATTCTTGTTCTCTTTATCAAAAAAATTGGATGCTAAACTGTAGCTGGGTTTTATGTTTCCAGCTACGACAACCGCTCTGTGGACAGGAGGCCGTACGACAGGCGCTACGGTGAAAACTACCGGCGGCAGGAGCACGAACGAGAACGCGACCGTGAACGCGAGCGACTGACCCCCGACGGCTTCCACTCGCGCGACGCTTCGACCAGTTACGACTACCGCCGCACGCACCAGCGCCACAAGAGCAGCAGGCGTAAGCACAAACGAAGGCGGCGTAGAACCAGGTCCTATAGCCCATCCTCCTCGGTGAGTACTTCCCAGCCCAGGCCTTGCTCCTAGGCCATCTTTCTCTTTCTCTCTCTCTCTCTACCTCACACTCTCTCTGCCCCTCTGTCTTTCTTTCCTTCTTTTTAACATTTCCTCTCCACAGCCCCAGGACTTGGTAAGTATAAACTCTTTTTGTTATTTTTTCCCCCTTTTTATTTTTTTAAAAAATAGGCAGGTTTTTTTTTTTATTCTTTATTTATCCTGTTTCAGTGGAAGTAATTACTTTGTAGTATAAAGTTGTTTGTATTGTTGGATTACTTAATGACAAGTTAGTGCAAATATTATCTCTCTAAACA
Organism: Clarias gariepinus; assembly: GCF_024256425.1. Lineage (NCBI taxonomy): Eukaryota > Metazoa > Chordata > Actinopteri > Siluriformes > Clariidae > Clarias > Clarias gariepinus. Next base: position 17,513,351 of record NC_071127.1, on the reverse strand, counting down.
TACCTCCTCTTTCTTTCTTTCTTTCTTTCTTTCTCTCATAGCTGAAAAAGATCTAAAAATATTACTAGTAATAAACTGAAAAAAGATTATAGATTAAAAAGATGTAGATTTTTTTTTTCTTAATGTGAAGCTAATTTCAGTCTGTATGAACTTGTTTAATGTGCTGGTTACCAGTTCCTTTTGCTAATGTGTTGTTGTATACATAAATGTTTATGATGCAGGTTTTTTTATTTGTTTGTTTATTTATTTATTTATTTTGTCAGGGGTGGTAGACAGGAAGTTGATGGGAGGGGGAGTACATGTAGAGAGCAAGCAAAAGGGACAAAATGTGATCTTTGACTTGTTCCCTTGCACTATATCCCTATCGTTATATATATCTTCTCACGTGGTGTCATACGAACCGCTCCCATGATCACCAAACCTACGTACACCACCACCACCACCACTGCTCTGCTCCATCGCCGCGGCTACGGCTGCCCCTTCCACCCTCCCCTCTCGGCCCACCCCCTTCTGCTTTGATCCTGTGACCCTGGCCGGTGGGGCTGAAAAGCAGCGGAGTGCCAGCGGGACGCGGCCGCTATGTGTGAGGGACGACGAGGAGGGTCACCTGATCTGTCGGAGTGGCGACGTCCTGCAAGAGAGATGTACACACTGCCACTACTACTACTACTCCTCTACTCTTATATCGTAACCTTTCTCCCTATCAGTAGCAGCACAGAGCATACACACTCACACGCGAGGGCAAGAGCTCATGATGTCTTGATCATTTTGATTTATTTATTTTATTTATTTATATTTTTTCTTTAGAATATATTAGAAATGTTATACGTAGATAGACGGCTTAAAAATTCATACACGTACATATTTATCATTTGTAACCATTTTGTTTCTGGTGCGTTTCAGGGATGCTTTAAAAGCTTTTACAAGCTTTTGATATCCTTGTTCTCTGTATAGTCATGTCAGGGTCGTTTTTTTTTCTTTCTTTTTTTCCCCCCCTGATAGAACATCATATCACTTTTTAGTTTTGTCTCCCATGCATTAGTCTCGTTTAGATCTCCTCTCAGCATTTTAAAGATTTAGTTTGGGGTGGGATCGGGTGGCTCCCTGCTTATTATTTTCTTATCTTTTCAGTGATTCCTCAGAAGGGGGATGATGATGATGATGATGCTCCATTTCAGTAGTTTTTTTTTAAACAGTATACCCATCCAGGGTTATTACCCCAGTTATTTACCCCAACTTTGTTTGCATACATTGTCGGGTTGTCGATGTGCAGATCGTTTGTGCAATTTAGCTTAATTTTAGTGATTACCGCGTTGACGGGGGTGCTAGAGCATTTATCGCTTTGTCTTTTTCGGTTCTCTTGTCTGTTTTTGTTAATATTATTTACTTCCTGTCCTTTTTTTATCTGCTTTTTTTTCCTCCCCACCTCTATCTTTCTCTCTCAGATGAAATTGTTGGCACTCTGGGAGAGGGCACGTTTGGAAGGGTGATGGAATGCATTGACCATCGCAGGTAATTTGGTATTTTAGATGTTTTATTTTTTGATGTTTTAGAGTTTTGTATGAGCTCATCTTTTTACTAAATAAATAATAAAAAAGCTCTTTATGTAACAAGTTTAACACATTTCAAAATGTAACATGCTTAAACATTTTGGCTTAAAACTATTTTGACCAATTTGTCGTTATGCTAATTAAAATAAATAAATTTTTAAACATGTACGTAAATGGAAACTTTCATGGATACATAGAAATCATTCGCAGTAGATAATTTTTTGTTAAAAAAAAAGGGCGAAGCAGCTTATGTAGTTGTTAGTTATTTGCTTTTAATAGTTGGTTGTTTGGATGGTTTATTCATATTGTGTTGTTTGTTTTTTGCTTTTATTCAAGAGGTGGAGCTCATGTGGCCCTGAAAATCATTAAAAATGTTGAGAAGTACAGGGAGGCTGCGCGACTGGAGATCAATGTCCTGGAGAGGATCAATGAGCGAGACCCTGAAAACAAAAAGTGAGTGGTTGAGATCAACAAACTTATTGTCTATATACGGTGCATATAAAACTTTAAACCAGAGGCTGCAAGCAGTTGGGGCAAACAGTCCTAAATGGGCTTTATGAATATTCTACATCCCCAAGCTTTGACGTACTTGTTTTAAAACCTCTGCTTTAAACCGAAGTATTGTGTAACTAACAGATTATTTTGTTTAATTAAAGAACAGAAATTCAAGCTTGGAGGCAACGTCGTTAATTTTCCTCCAGGCCTCCATGACCTACTTAAAGACTTGTTTTTCTTTGCTTCTCGTTCCTGCTTTGCAGTCTTTGCGTGCAGATGTTTGACTGGTTTGACTATCACGGCCACATGTGTCTCAGCTTCGAGCTGTTAGCACTCAGCACCTTCGACTTCCTGAAGGAGAACAATTACCTCCCCTATTCCATCAGCCAGGTCCGACACATGGCCTACCAGCTCTGTCTAGCCGTCAAATGTGAGTTCACTAATAAAAATAAATCCTTCACTTCTTAAAGCTGCGCCTAATGAATGGTTAACTTTGAACATAGTGTTAAAAGCATTTTTATGGGTTTCTTATTAAGTGTTCATTTATCTACAGTTCTGCACGACAACAAGCTGACCCACACAGATTTAAAACCAGAGAATATTCTCTTTGTTAACTCAGACTTCACTATATCATACAGCGCGGAGAAGGTGAGTTTATTCACGTTGGGCCCTTTTTTTTTCCTTTTTCTTTTTTTAATAGGTAAACAGAAATGGACGGGGGGAAAATAATCTAAGGGGGAAAAAAAACGGGTCATGGGATATGGTGGAAAAAAAATTGTGGTAAACACAAACTAGTGAGCCGAGTGAAGTTTTGCGAGACCTCGCAAACATTTTCTAAGATCTTGCAAAACTTCACTCTTGAGTGTTATCGATTTAGAAGCACACACCCCCCCCCCCGCCCCCTCCCCCATTTCATTTACATTTACATTTAGGCATTTGGCAGACGCTCTTATCCAGAGCGACTTACATTTTTTTCTAATTACACATCTGAGCAGTTGAGGGTTAAGGGCCTTGCTCAAGGGCCCAACAGTGGCAACTTGGTGGTTGTGGGGTTTGAACCATTTCCCTTTACTGGCTCCGCAAGGACCTGTAAGAGTAAATCGTTTACAAAGGTGTGTCTTGTTTCCTTGTTTAGAAGAGAGATGAGCGTGCGGTGAAGAGCACTGCAGTGAGGGTAGTTGATTTTGGCAGTGCTACGTTTGACCACGAACACCACAGTACCATCGTCTCCACCAGGCACTACCGTGCACCTGAGGTTATTCTCGGTAAGTACAGGATAAAAAGGGATTAAAAAGTGGGAAGCCTTGACTAACTTATTCCAGATAAGTTTTACAATTATAACTTCATTAGTATCGTACATAATACATAAGTGTCAGCTGAACTCTCTTATGAGACTAACAGGAACCTTAGTTTTTAATCAGGTTTCTTGTTCAGCTTGCTTTTTGATCCCCAAAAAATGTGCCAAACTTATACACAGTAATTCTGTTTTCCTTGTAACTTTTACGCAGTCGTCATGGCTATTGTCATGAACTGCATCTCAAAAATTTGACCAGTTTTAACTTTAAGGACAAAATTAGAGCTTTTTTTAAACATAAACATGTCTATATTAGGAATAGTAAGTACAAAAAGCTAGTTTGGTTACCGAATGTAGAAGACAGTAAAGTTTATCCATTTTTATTGCTGAACCCCTATGCTTAGCGCAGGGTTTCAGGATAGTAAAAATACTAACATCGCACATACGTTATTCATTTAAATATCACTTGATCGGATGTGATTGACATTCACGTTTCAAAATTCTCACTGGATTAGTTAAAGCTGTGTATATTAGTCTAATTGAAGCTGTAATTAAAAGAAAAAAGAGATGTATTTTTCAGCCTATGGCAAGTTTGAAACCAACAATGTAATGGCATTTCCGTACCAGTTCTAACAACTGTTTAGAATCATGTTATTATTATTTTTAGCTAGGTTTTTTTTTTTTTTTTTTTTTTTTTATCTCCTCCAAAAAAAAATTCTAATTAAGTTGGAGCTAATTTCCACCCACCTTCAAGACACTGTCTTAACAAATCTGAGATGGTGAGGATTATCACGTGGTTCCTCTGGATGATGTTCCTCTTTTCGACACAGTTGCCTCCTCTTTAGATAACGCTTTTAAAGATAGGTAGTAGCTTTATACATTATGCAATAAGGTTTGTATAGGAGACAAAGCAGAATAAAAGAAAAAGTTACACACGAGGCACAACCCTGTTTTTGTCAGTCATGTTTTCTGGCAAATATTTAATTTTCGCGGCTTGATAGCCACGCTGATAGAGTTGGACATTTTTAGCGATTCCCAGTACTGTAATTTGTCGTCCCGAGTTTATACTTGTCAAATTAAATTGGCTTTTGCATGTTTTTTCTTTTGCTTTTTCAACACAAAGTCTTCCATTATTGTTAGCGAATGTCACAGTGTGTCTGATTAATCTTTTGTTTCCGTATAGAACTGGGTTGGAGTCAGCCTTGTGATGTGTGGAGTATCGGCTGCATCCTATTCGAGTATTACCTTGGCTTCACACTTTTTCAAGTAAGATTCTGTTCCCCCCTAATCCCCCCCCCCCCCCCCCATCCCCTTTCTCTCTATTACCAGGTAAGTATGTGTGACGTTCTATTCAGTCTAATGGTGTGTGTACAGTAATTAAACCTTGGAGTCATTAACTCAGTCACTGGATGCTCTCACTGATTCTCTATCTGCGTTATTTTCTTTCTCAGTTGCCTTTTCGGAATTTGTTTTCTTCATATTATTAAAACACTAATATTCTGATATTTAATTCTGTCTTTATAATGAAAAGTGCATCCAGTATTAAATCACATCTGCTTTAACATAAGCCTGCTGTCTTTTCTCATTGTTTCTTTTCCAGACTCATGATAACAGGGAGCACTTAGCCATGATGGAGAGGATACTGGGTCCTGTTCCTTCTAGGATGATCCGCAAAACGAGGTAAGGTACCGTGAGTGAGTGCACCCACGTACAGATTATTGGACCAAAACATATTACTTATTATATTAGTATAATTGTATATTATTACAAATTATATTGTTATATTATCGTAATATTTGTACATACAGGCTTTGTGGGTGTGTGTACAAATATTCTGTCATATTCACAAGTCCCCGATGTGACATTTGTGTTTCTTACTTACACTGCGCTGTATGAATACAGACATTCCCCAACTTATGAACATTTGAGTTGCGAATTTCAACAGCTGTGATAGCTTACGGTTATTGTACAAAAAAAATAGACTGCAGTGCACCAGATGCTAATATTTACAATTATATGCAATATTTTTAGTGTGTAATTGAATGTATAAAATGTCCAAAGTTTGGTATATTGTATGTTTGTGCGTGTGGGGGTGCAGGAGAAATGAGTCGCCTCACCAGTTTTAATAAATCAGTCCGAGAGCACGATGATAGAAAGCTGTAAAGCTGTCCTCATGCTGAATAATCCTAATGTCAGAAAATCCTCAACAAAACAGTGTTCACAGTCCAATAAAGTGGAAAACAGCTCGGAGACAAAATGGCGTCTGGGATTCCCCCAGTGATTTAAAGGCGCAGAGACAACACTTACATTTCACTGTGAGACTAATTTTCTTAGGCGTGATTATGGTTTTTGGCCACATGGTGGCAGAGGATTGGTATGCTTTATATTGTATATTTGCGTCAAAGGTGCATAAGACTCACTTTGTCGGACTTAAGAACAATTCAGACTTACGAACAAGCTCTAGGAACTGGTATCATTTCTGCAAATCATGAGTGTAAGGTCAAGCAGGCGAAAGTGGGCAGATAGCGCTTTTTGAATGTTACTTCGCCTCATTAAGAGTGCACAAGTAACTCATTGTCAGATCTCTCTCACATCTTACACTTAATCATGTTGATGGAATGACAATACAGACAGATTTGAATGTGACCTGGAATTCTCTTCCTAACAGAAAACAGAAGTACTTTTACCGTGGACGTCTAGACTGGGATGAAAACTCCTCAGCAGGAAGATACGTCCGAGAGAACTGCAAGCCCTTGCGAGTGAGATAGTTTCCTTTGTTGTTATTGTTGGTAATAATAATAATAATAATAATAATAATATTACTATAAATACAGCACTTTTTACATTAGTACAATCTGTATTAATACAATCTAACTCCAAGCCAGCCTTACATGTCTTAGAAAGGCTAGACACCAGGCATATTTAAAAAAAGGAAAAAACAAAAACATGAAACTGGAAATCTGGCTTTTGTGTGCAAAAAAACAGAGAAGAAGCGAAAAAAAATAGAAAACCCTAAACAGATGGAAAACAAACCAATCAAATAAGAAGTGGATTAAACTATACATTTAAAAAAAAGCGAAGGAAGGGCCACCCACACTGTTGAAATTTCGAGTTTGAATTAGGGATTGAGTAATGAATCTTTTACAGGGACAAACAGGACATAATAATCAACGTTTAAGATTGCAATTCAGTCTGTAAGACAGGATTTGAAAGAGATCTGTCCAGAATTTTTCACACTACTATCATTAAACTATTACCGATAAACATTGTAGATATTTTGATGCATTAGCTTTTATTAGAGAAGTGCTATTAAATATATTTTAACAATTTTTATATACATACTATATGTATATTTTTTATTATATGATTTTTTTTTTATAATTAATGAATAATTATATATTGTTTTGTAAAGTGTGAAATTATATTGTTTTTTATGAAGTGTAAGGAAAAGAAGATTATTAGGCAGAAAAAGATAAACATGTATAAGATATAATATTTAAACATTTAACGTAATGCAGCATTTGGTGCTTATTAGATTTTTTGTTTTTAATACTTATTAAAACCAGGCAGTCAGCATTAGTGCATCAAATGTCCAAAATCAGATCTAATTTTTTGTCTAATTCTGATTCACAAGAAAACTGAGATGTTTCTTGAACTGAGGTGTTTCTTGAGGTGGTATTTGAGTCCATTTTATCATTTCTTTGATTTATTCTGTCGCTCTTTTTTCAGCGGTACATCCTGTCTGAGGCGGAGGAGCATCACCAGCTGTTCGACCTGATCGAAGCCATGCTGGAGTACGAGCCGCCCAAACGCATCACTCTGGCCGCATCGCTCAGGCACCAGTTCTTCCAGAGTCCCATCAGTGCTGGGGAGCAGACGTCGGGAAAACCCTGGGAGACCAATCGTGATATTAGCCGGTGACCTTTGACTCTACCTGCCTTAGAATTAATTTTTTTGGCGGCAAAAAAAAAAAAAAAAACTTCACGTTTTTTGAGGGGCTGTGAACAGAGGGGACGTGCAACAACAATTGGGGTTTACTTGGTAAAACTTTTTTTTTTTTTTTTACATTTTCAGGCAACCTCACTGACCAAGTAGTTTTAAGGTGGACGGATTTATCGGGTTGCACTGCCGTGTCAGCTTTAAAGCATGTAAGGATGAAGTAGGACCCGTTTACAGTAGTTTTGTATTTATGGAGTGCATCATTTCAAAGGTTAACCTAGACGCAGAGTCTTCCACACATCAAGGACACGATGGAACGAACTATTGACCATCTAAAAATCAAATACTGCAAACTTGAAATATGTGGAAAAGCATACAAGATCTCACGTGTTGTTGCGTATATAACCATCTCTAATTGTAAAATGGGCAAAACAAGGTGTTTGTTTTCTAGAAGCTTTGGAAAAAACATGAATGTAAACACGAAGTTGGCTGCATTTGGAAGCTGAGCCTGAATCACGGACTCCAATATAGTAGTGTTTTTATTGGACAGGAAATAGTTGAAGAGCTGTTTCAGCATAGACACACTCCTTGATCCTAGCTCTGTTAGTCTCATCCGACAGCAGCTACTGTTCTCTGTAGCTCACTGCTACACACACATGCGCGCGCACACACACTCTCTTTCTCTCTAGTATTTTCTATTGAAGCCTTTTGTTCATGTAATCAAGCACAGAATTTTTTTTTTGTGCTCTGTGTCATTCTTGCCAGCACAGGTTTACAGTATTTATTTGAATCAGCATTATTTTTGTTGGTGTGTTTTTATATGAAGCTAAAGGTGTATATCTGTATATACAAATATATATGTATCTATAACTGTATAGAATAAAGGTTCTGTCTGTCTGCCTGGCGTTTGTTGAAGTCGTGGCAGCAAACGGCAGAGATCAAGTGCGTGTACATTGTTTATACCTTTAAAAGGAAACTAAACAGTTTATTCTTTGTATATTGCATTGCCTGTGCTGTTTTATTTGCTTAATGAAGGCGTGTGATAGGATCGACTTTCTCTGTAATGTCCTAATAAAGTCAGAACACAAGGTAAACAATATCTTTAACATTGTGAGAAAGAAGATTTTCAGGTAGGTTTGAATGGGAGTCTGTCTGTTGAACTCACAGTACCATCTCTGGTTATTTTCAGGTTTTTTTTGTTTTTTTAGGGTTTATTAATGTCTGGAAGACCAGCTTAAAGTTACTTTTATTACCACTCCTTCCTGGGAAATAATTATGGTGTACTGCTGGTGTTGTCACAGCTCCAAGGTCCTCGGCTCAGTCTTGAGCGCAGTATACCATTTGTACATGTCCTGCCCCCCTCCCAAAAAAAACAATCCATTTCCGAAGGGCCAAATTATTGGGTTGAATCAAGCAAAGAAAACAATTGAGAAGATTCGAAATGACTGGAAATGGGTTAAGAAATTTTTACCACGTTATCAAAAACTGTGCTGTCAAAAAAATCATGAATGGTGATCTCTTAAACAGTGGGTGAAGTTGCTTGGTAAAAAAAAAAAAAAAACTGTAAAAACCATAGCTGTGTTTAATAGTGAAAGTAAGAGCCTGACAGGAGATCTCACAGGATTGAGACTAGACAGCTGTCTCTATAAGAAAACCTCGTTAGACTCATCTGAAAATAAATCTTAAAATTTGTTAGAGAGCATAAAGATTGCACTTTGGAGCAAAGGAAAAAGGTCATGTGGTCTGATGTGTCCAGATTGAACCTATTCCACAGCGATGGTGCGTCAGTGTAAGAAGGGAAGCGATGCACCCAGCATGCATTGTGTCCACTGTACAAGCCTCTGGAGGCAGTGTTGAGATCTGTGGTTGCTTCAGTTGCTCTGGGAATAAAATGAAAGTCAGCTGATGACCTGAATGTACTGAATGACCAGGTTATTACATCTATGGAATTTTTCTACCCTAATGGCATGCCATATTTCAGGACTTAAATTGTGAGAGTGGTTCTGGGAGCATGATGACTCATTTTGACACAAGACCTGGACACCACATTGTGTGTCATCAAAAATAAAGGGAAATTAATAAAATCTTAGAGTGCACAACCTTTTTTGGCCAGGCAATGTATTTTGTTTAACATGTTCTCCATGTTTCTTTATGGGTTTCGTGTATGTCCTCTGCTTCGCTTCCACCTCCAAGTAACGTGTGTGAGAGCATGTTGCCCTGCAGTGATGCCTGGATCTTTCGATCCTGGAAGATATCAAGGATTCATCCCTTCACCTCATAAATCCTTCACAGTGTGGTAGAATAATTTCTACCTACTATCTCCCTAGGCTCATGTGCTCTTGTGTGCTTTGAACTACACCAGAGTAAAGAGAGGGTGTAGGAAAATGCACTGATAAATTATTATATAAATATAATCTTTGTTGAAGTCCTTTAAAGAATGTGTACTTCCTTAGTAATTTGTTATTGTTTCAAATCCTCTCTAAACCCTTTAAACCTCTTTTCTGATGATCTTATTTTATTACAGTAAGATTAAGGGAACAACCATGGCAGGAAACCCTGGCAGTATTATTGTCCTGCGGTCCTAATCTTTCTTCTGTCACTGGGTTCTCCTTCCATGAAACTTCTGATTGCTCTCTGTTAGATGACCTTTTCAGATTGATCCAATAAACTGCAGGTGGCTTTATCCAGTCTCCACCTGGGGTCCGTTCTTCGTACGTCGCTAACTCAGTTAGCTGGATTTGATTGTTGTGGATTTGTCCTGATCTTGGATTGTTTCGTTCTTCGATGCGCTTCTAGCATTTGTTGTCATAGCAACATATCCGTAAGCTTGAATTTGCTCGGGAGCAGGTTTATTTCATGTAAACAGGATTTAGCCTGCGCTCCTGCCAGGTTATGATTGGTTGAAATGGCGAGGTCACATCTGATTGGTTAAAGAGCATGACTGACTCATGTGGAAAAAGAAAAGTATATGCCCCCTGCCATGGACTCCCCCCCACTCTCTCACACACACACACAATCGCTATCAAATATTATATATGAACATAAATTCATAGGTTTAGTATTATCAAATATGATATTACTTTTATAATAAACCCTAGGCATGAGACAGCCGTCGAGACCATTATTACAAATTCTTGTAAATGTTTATTTTGTAACATTTATTTTTTAGGGGTTTGTCATAAAAATATGCTAAATATTTATATACATTAAAAATTAATATTTTATAATGATAAATTGGACGAAACTAATTTTATTATAAAATAAACAATATAAAAGTATACATAATATTTCTATTTTTTCATATACAACATATTTATTTTCATATTGCTTATTTTATTTTATTGTCTCATGTAATTTGTAATTTGTAAACCATTAACCTATGAATTTATGTTCTAATATAATATTTGATAGCGATTATGTAGGGGGGGCAATCCATGGCAGGGGGGCATTTCAGCGCATAACACGTGTTATAAAAAACATTGAGCCGCTCTTTTTCCATTTCGTCAACCAATCGGAGGGCTTGTGATCAGTGTTTCTACTGTCGATGCATATCGCTTTTTAAACCAACGCACGAGCGCGCAATAATTCTAGACAACTCAATCCAGCTATACTAATCAACAACAACAGGTGAGCTCGAAGAACCGACTTAGCCAGATCGTAATTAGCACGATGATCTCATCTTAGATGTGTCAATTCATCTCGGATGTGTCAAGCGACGTACGAAGAACGGACCTCAGGAAGGTTGTGACACAGGAAGATTCATCTCCACAACAACTCCTTCCTGCCTCTGCCCGTCCTGTGTTAAATTAGGAGTCAACTGACTAATCAAATCCGGATGAACATGTGACTTTTACAATCGCAAACTCCACTGGCTGGAAAAAAAACGTCACCATTTTAATTATAAGGTCAAATTATTGGTCTGCATCAAGCAACGAAAAACAACTAAGGGGATTTTAAATGACTGAAATTTGGTTCAGAATTGTTTAATAGATTATCACACATTTCTGACAGAAGATTACTTAAACTCTTGAAGTTGCATCATAAAAAAACAGGCAGCAGAAATCAGAGCTACAGTATGTTTATCAGCGACAGTAAGAGCATTTCCATACACACAATGTGATGAGAAGTCTCAGGATAAGGTCAGCTGTGTGTACGTAAGAAGACCAATTTTTATTTAAAAAAAGAAAGTTTGCTAGGGCCCATAAAGATTGTACCTTGCAGCAATGAAAAAAAGGTCATGTGGTCGTATAAGCCCAAATTGAGTCTATTCCTGAGTTTAGGACAGGCATTACTAAATGATGGATCGAGTGACAGTTATATTCGGACCCTGATGCTTTTCTGATAATTGAGAATAATTTTATATAACAGCAATCTAGTGCTTTTCCCTGTCAAGGTGGACGTGGCTATATACATAATTTAATATATCCAATCCATACGATAGTTTACTGTGTAAAGACAAAGTGTTTGGAAGAAACAGCAAGAAAAGGAAGGTAGACTATGAAAACTGAACTTTCAGAGATGAATGGACAGATCAATATATGTTTATTCTTAATGCAGGAAGTTGAAAACTAGTTTGTCTCATACTGTATGTTCAAAATGTGGCACTAATAATAAAAAGCAGTCAACTCAAAGAAAACATTATTGACCAGACCTTAAATTTTTAATTTAAGGTTTAGGGCCTTGTTCAAGGGTGCAGCAGTGGCAACTTACCAGGTCATACCAGGTCAATATCTTAACCATGGAACCATCATTTATTCAAGAACCTGCCCATCTGATGATACATCTTAGCCCCAGAGTACTACAGAGGCTTATGACCTTGTGGCGGATCACATTATGTATATTTCTGTGATTAATCCCCGTCCTTAATTACCACTGATTGGCATTTTGTTGTGATAACATTTTAGCAACTCAATTGAAAAAAACCTTTTCCCAATAACCTTAACAGTTGGTTCAACCACTGGTAAAAAAATTAAAAAAGAAAAAACCCTGAGATTTGTAATTTGTATTCATGAGTTTTATATCACAGTTGAGCAGATGTCACCAAAATATAAGAACAGATAAAATGCTCTAACCATCTGTCTGCCATTGCCGGATGTGACCTCCCCAACCTACTTATCCTTCAAACGTCTTCCTTATCCCCTTCTCCAGCTGTCTACAGCAGAGATTTCACTTCTTTAACCTTTCACTCTGAAGGGTTTAAAGAGCTGAAGGTTTATATTAAATAAACAAATTGAACAATTAAATGCATTGGCCTTAATAAGCACTGTAAATAATCTATTTGTTATAAACCAAAATCGTTAAACTGTTGAAGTCCTGACATGATTACGCTTCCTTGCTGTTACTAATGAGATTACCGAGCATTATTTTGTCTTGGAATTAGGCAGCAGAGATTCAGACAGAGCGCTTAAGAGTCTCATAGAGGCGCAGACCTAAAAGGAAGAAAGCAGCACTTTGTATGGATCGGATATGAATGTTTGCATTTGATGAACGTAAACATCAGGGATAAGGTATGTAAAGATTATTGTCTTGATTTTTTTTTGTATGTTTTAGATAAAAAAAAAAAAAAACTTTTACCATAATGGGTAACTTTGAAGAGTCATAACTTTGAAGAGCAAAGAAAAAAAAATACACTGTACTTGTTCTCTTTCAATACATGAGGTTTTTGTTGGCAAATTTATCGTTTTAATAAAAAAAAATTATCGTGAATAGAAGTCACAATTAATGTAACAATACAAAACTACAGTGCAAAAGTACTTTTAAAGTACTAAGTTTACTATTGGCAACACAGTGGCTTAGTGGTTAGCAATGTGGCCTTGCACCTCCAGGGTCTGGGTTTGATTCCCACTTTGGGGTCTGTGTGCATGGAGTTTGCATGTTCTCCCTATGGTTGGTGGGTTTCCTCCTGCAGTCCAAAGACATGCATATTAAGTTAATTGGCATTCCCAAATTGCCTTTAGTGTATGAATGTTGACTGGGGTAAAAATGGGAATAAATACAATGGTTACCAATGGCCTCCACAGTCCCTAGTTGGCTACAGAGGTTCCTGGATGGATGGATGTTGATGAACTATTATTGATGAAATTTTATACTACTATATTTTCAAATATAAAAATATTTTATTAGTTTTATTGCTTAAACAGCTTGTTCAGTTTTTAATTAAAATATAACTTTACATTAAAGTTAAAATTGCAAGATTGCCAGTATCTTGTATTAATGTGTATATTTGTATTTGTTGAAACAGTCCATCAGTAGACCACGCACTGTTTTGTCTTAAACTGAATTGTGATTTGTTCAGCCCCTAATTTGACCTGAAGCACGAAGATTAAATAAGGTGAAAGTCATTTATATGGACAGGAGTCAGAAAATCCCTGGAAGCGTTGAGTATTGAGGAGAAGACAAAGAACTAAATACTCTCCAGCTGCAACCTGTAACAATAAAAATAAAAATAAATAGAATAAGAACAACAACAATGAATGTGATGGTGAAGAAATCCCTGGCCAGCTGTGTATCAGGAGTGAAGGATGGAGTTGGTAAAAAAGGAAAGACTGTTCGGAGGAGAAGTGCACCCTGCTGTTACTCCCACATTACTTACGACTCGTCCTGGATCAGAGCCTACCAAGCTGAGCTCCACAGAGAAAGGTGAGTACTCAGAGAGGTCAAAATAATAAAAAATCAGAAAGTGTAAATAAAATAAAAGTCATGCAAAGAAATCTGTACATCCAAAAGTACAAATAATCCAGATAGTGTTGCACTGCTTTCTAAGAGAAATAAATATCACATTATTACAGTCTGGGTATTGCCAATGTGACAGCTTTTGTCTTTGAAGCTCTTCTTAATGCATTAGAAGCGATGTTATTTGCATTTTGGGACTATTCTGATTACTGACAATGTTACACCAGCACAAAGGGGAAAAAAATTAAGTGGGTTTAGGTCTGGTTCTATTCCATCTTCTGTCGTTGCCAGTTGAAAATCATACAATCATTAGTTCCTGCCGAGTTATCTGATTGAACGAGAGGCATTCCAAAGGATCTTATAGTAGATGGTAGCAGCATTGGGATGTTTACCTACAGTGGTACCTCTGCATACGAATTTAACCTGTCCCGGAGGTGAGTTCTTAAGGTTTCGTATTGTGAAATGCATTTTCCCATAGGAAATAATGTAAATGCAGATAATCCGTTCCAGCCGCCCAAAAATATTCCCAATTTCCAAAACTATAATCATATTTTTGCATATAAAAACAATCAAAACATTTAGGAAAGACAATGAAGTTAAATATTAAATAAATAGACATTAAACCTAAATTTATGATTCCTCTTGGCACCGGCTGCTTTAAAAAGAAAACTAAAAGTGACTCCCTTTTCTTTTTGCTACCATCCTTGCTAACATTCTTGAAACCTATTGTGCTATCACTTAAGTCCTCACTTAAGCTTGCACAAAATGCAAAAGACTCAACAAAAAAAGTGATATGCACCTTAACTGGCATTCAATTTAGCTTGAATGCAAAGTTTCAGTTCTTAAGGCAAAAATTTGTAAAGCGAGGCATTTACTGGTAGCTCAAGTAAGCATCCCAGATGTTCTAATAACTGTTAATTACACTAACTCTTGGTCGCAGCATGGGTGAATGTAGGTTGGTACAGTGTGCAGTATTGAGGAGAGAGCAACTACCTGACCAAAACCCACATTCAAAACCACATTTACCGAAGCCCTTACAGCATGAAAACACATCTGATAATGTTGTCTTTAAAAAATACTTTGACTCCTTTAGAAGTAATTGCTTCTGGGTCGTTCTGAATTCCATCTAAGCCATCTGTGTTGTTCTGTTCATGGCTAATGTGAGCTACAAAGGCTAACTAGGTTTTACCAAAAGACTGAATCACAAATTTATGTTTTTTATTTTCCATTTAACGGTATTTGGGATTTAACCCCCAAACATGGAAGTTAGCTAATATTGTAAAGTGGAATAAGTGGAAATATTAAGTAAGATTCATAAATTTCTCAGGACTATCCATCACCTCCATGGTTTATTTCGTGTTGCCTTTTGCCTATATAGCACCGGTAGGAATTTAAAACTACTTTCAACCCTTTTAATTACACTAACTGTTGGTGGCCAGATCCACCAGTTATGGAGAGATTTATGTTAAAAACTAACTGGTTAAATAAATCAACAAATCAAAATCTGTTGATAATAAATCTGTTGTATAAAAGCAAAGCATAAATCTGTTGATGTTTGTGGAACTGTTGTATAAAAGCAATATCACACTGTTGTGCTGAATATCACAAAGAAGGGATTCCAAGAAGGGATGCTGTGCTAAATATCTGCACAGCCATGATGATATTTGGCACAGCATCCCTTCTTGAAATATTGTTTCATTAAAAATTAAATATAGGCAAATTCAACTAAAATCTCTTCATTAGATCTCTTCAGTTCTGTTCACTTGGAAATATATTGTTCAGTGCAACCTGCAATTTTTTTTAACTTAATTTTTAAGTAAAAGTCAATGACAAACATCAATGACAATTATATGTGTACTTATTCGTGCTTTTGGATTTGCTGCTTTTTTACCCACCCCCTATTTTTCTTTGCTGTTTTTTGGTTCACCCTTTAAATCCTTAACTTCATAATGATTGTACAAGCTGTTATGAACCTATGTCCTATAGGAAACTGAGACAAGGCATATTAGCCCAGAAGAAGGCAGAGAGAACAGTTTTGAAATCCCACTACAGAAACCCACATCACTACACAAAGGTAAGAGTGTAGCCCATAAATGCTGATCCTGAGATTAATCCCTTGAGGAAGGCGTCATAGACAAGAAAGAGCCTTTGTTTTCTGCCTTTGCTTTTCAGACACCCCAGGACAGGAAGCACTTGAAAACCAAAGCATCTCCAAAAAAAGATGACTCGCTGTTTGGTGCCTTCCAAGGGTTGAGCATCAATATGGACAGCATCCGGTCTTTGAAACACACAGCACCGAGAGCGGAGCAGTGTAAAGTCATGTAATAAGAACGCACTAAATAATTTCCATCAGTAATAAAGCACATATACAGGGGATGTTACGGCACAACATGTGGTGCATAACGGAAGTATATGTTAATGTAAATGTACAGTACAGTAACTGTGTTTCTTTTAGCTTGGTTTGTTTTCATTGTTTTAATCTGTGTCTGTAGGTGTACATATCTTATTAGACTCAATCAAATCATAAATAAATAAATAAACTGAAATACAAGTTGTTGTTTTTTTAAATTCCTGATGATTATTTCTACATTTGCAACGTACTAATACGTTTTCTATCCCAGTACACTGATTTGTCCATATCATGTACTTACTGTGGATAGATTTGGTCTACTGCATATACAGTACGTATGGAAAGTGGCAACATAATTGAACCCTGGGTAAATCAGTAATCCCAGAAATCTGTAAGACTCCATCACACTCATTATATCATTTGCACATGTTCAAGAAAACCACCACCTTTTACAGCACCAGCTGCCAAGTTACCTTCGATCACATGTAATTTAGACTATATCACACTGCCCTGGCAAAAAAAGTCACACACTCTAATATTTGTTGGACAGCCTTTTGCTTTAATTATGATACACATTTGCTGTGGCATCGTTTTAATAAGCTAATGCAACATCACAACATTCCGTGCAGAGTTACATAGATTTTTCTTTAAAATCTTATATTGATGATTGGAGAGTCGGACCGCTGCAGAAAGCCTTTTCTAACACGTAAGATTTCCAGTGGGTTTAAGGTCTGAACTCTGTGGTGGCCAATACATGTGTTAAAATGATGCCTCATGCTCTGGAAACCACTTTTTCACAATTTGAGGCCAATGAATCCTGGCATCTTCATTTTGGAATATGCCCTTACCATCAGGGGAAAAAAATCAATTAATTGAAAAACCGGGCCAATCACCATATTAAGGAATTCAACTGACATAATTTCTTGGGCACATAACGTCAATGAACCTAGACCTGACCTAAACCTAGACCTGACCCAGATCATTAGTAGGGATTAGATATACTGTAGGCATCACTTCATCTGCCTCTGTTTTTAACCTGATCAATTAATCACTTTGGAACAGGGTCAGTCTGGACTCATCAGACCACATTATCTTTTCTCATGGCTCCACAGTCCTTTTTTTATGCTCCCTCACTAAATGAAGCAATTTTTCCAATAAGCCTCACTAATAAGCATTTTTCTTTTCTAACAATTAAACCTTTTTAAAGTTTCAAGTGATCACTGATGACAAAAAAAAGACAAGATTTTTCAGACCACATTTTGTCCTCAAAGATCTCGGGTTACCACTATCCTTCTAGGTTTTAATAATGGGTTTTACAATTCTGAACCTCATTGTATAGTTTTAGTATTCTCCTTAGTCTTTGTTTGATGCAGGACAACAATTTCACCCCTCTGAACCAGAGTAACCTCTTTGCCACAACCACAGAATGTCTTCTAAAATGGTTCTTTAAGAAATGAGAAGCTACTCACTTTGGCTAGGCAATCTGTTTCTACACTATTATTTCTATTTTAAAACATACACTAATCTCACAAAAAACACATTATATGACAAAATTCTCTTAGTCTACATTTGAGCAATGTTTTAGCTGAGGTACCTCTGCCTTTACTCAAGTACAGGATTTGTGCACTTTTGTGCCCCCTCTTGCTTTATGTTAAATTAATAATTCAAAGGAAATTAACTTATATTAAATTACATTTTATTTTTAAAGCACTTTTAATGCACATTGTTGCAAAGCAGCTTTACAGGAATCTCTTTATGTTACGATATGGCAGACTCTCACTCATCGTCTATATCGCTTAAGGGTCACCTGGAGCCTATCCCAGGAGACTTAGGGCACAAAGCAGAGTAAACACACATTCACACACTATGGGCAATTAGGGAATGGCAGTTAACCTAATCTACGTGTCTTTGGACTGTGGGAGAAAACTGAAGAACCCGGATGAAACCCACCATGCACAAGCAGAACATGCAAACTTTATGCACACTTTGTGCAAGGCTACAGTGCTAACCACTATGCCACCATGCTGCCAGAATCTGGGTCATGTTCATGGACATACAGGATTTCTACATGTTTTGTCATTGTGCTCCACATCCTCCACCAGAGGGAGAACAAAACATGTGAGATGTTTCCTGTGTCAGTAAAAGCGAAGATGGTCACTACACTGTACTGTTGCAACTGCTGCAACCCTTAATAATGATCTTTTTTTCAAACTTTTTAATTCATGGTTGTGGTGTATCTAACACTCAATTATTAAGTACTCTTTCTTTCTTATAAGCTAGGGGATTCTAAAGATGTTGATGAAGTGTTTAAAATAAAACCTGTTTCTGTTGTCCACCAAAACCATTTACATATTAGTAGTTCCTACACAAATTATAATAGGGACTGAACACATGTAGGGCTGGCACGGTGGTTTATTGGTTAGCTGGGTCACCTTGCACGTCTGGGATCGATTTACCTCTTGGGTGAGCATGGACTTTGCATGTTCTCCCACTGTTTGCTGGGTTTCCTTTGGGTACTCCACTTTCCTCCCACAGTCAAATTCAAATTCAAAGTTAAAATTTTATTTGTCAAATAAACAGTTATACACAGTATGATACACCGCGAAATGCTTAAACGACCACCTTAAAAACGTAAAAACAATTAACAAGAAATAAATAGGACAAAATATAGAAAATATTTTAAAAAATATATAAGAAATATAAAAAAACTTATCTTTACAATGAGAAAAAAAAATAAAGATGAATTTAAATGAAAATAAATGTCCAGGAAGTGTGAAAATGTGCATGTGTGTCTAGATGTTTATGGTCCATAAATGTCCATAATCTGCCAATGTCCATGAATGTCCAGAGTATGTGCAACTGTGCATGAGTATGTCCATAAGTGTCTATTACTGTGCAGTGTGCAAAAATGCTAAGATGATTAGTTCTGTATAGTGTCCATTTTTTTTAACATGGAAGGGTTAAATGCTTTTTTTTTTAAGATAAGACGCAGCGTGTTATTTTCCGTTTTTTATACGCTTTAGTCTACAAGCTGAGCAGCAGTCTCTCTCTCTCTCTCTCTCTCTCTCACACACACACACACACACATAGACACACAAAGGCTAATCAACCTTGTGTCAGTAGAGACAGAGAGAGAATTGTAACCACTTACAAGCAGATTACACTCCAACCTGCAGATTTATGCATGAGGCAAGTGTGCAGGATGAAGCGGTCGAGTGGCTCATTTCTGCACAAGAACTCCCTTGTTCTGTAACTCTAAAGATATAGTGACTTCATTTTTGTCTAAACAGGTTGTATGTTTTTCATCTTATAACTCTAACTTATACATCTATAACTTCAATTAGCCCAGGCTACATCCTACAATCAGAATGGATAGCTCGAGTGGACAAGCAGGTAATGAGAACTGTCCTCTTCCAAACGGAGCCTCCAAAAACCGAGGCAGGTTATCCTTCTCTTCTTGGCGTTCCTCCTCTTTGTCCTCCACACACGGAACTGGAGGTGGAGGTGATCTGAGCCGGAGGCTACAAAGTCTCATCCGTAAGCACGAAAGAGCTGTTTCTACAGCCAACTTCAACATTAAACCCACTGAGGTGACAATTGGGAGTGAAGGGATGACCTCGACCATTCCATCTGTAGGGACCTCTGGAAATCCTAATATTGAGGATGGCGAGACCGCTGACCAGTCCACTTATCTCCAGAAGCAGCTGAGCTCCATGTTGCAACCAGGAGTCAACAAGCATTCTCTGCGTATGTTTGGCAGCACCCAAGGAGTTGAAGCTGAGCAAGAGAGAGTCCGGTCTTTTGGGGTCTGGATTATACATCCCTACAGCAACTTCAGGTAAGTGACTCAGGGATGCTATAGAATGTTCATGGATATTTACAATCTAAGATTTAGATTACTTTGTTTTGGTGTGTATTGTATTGGAAGTACATTTACTCCTGGTATGATGCACAAGGTCAAGAGTTTCAGTTCACGTCATTGAATTTGGGAGTTTTAATCAGGCCCCTTATGAAGAGCAATCTTAATTCATCAGCATACCAATACATCTTGGACAATGATTTACTTCCAACCTTGTGGCAACAGTTTGGGGAAGGTCCTTTTCTATTGAAACATGACTGTGCCCCAGTGTCCGGCCATCTGTTTGTGACCTGAAGCTGAAGCGAACTTTCTGCAGCAGGACGATGATCCAAAGCACACCAGCAAGTTTACTTCTGAATGGCTGAAGAAAAACAAAATTAAGACTTTGGAATGACCTAGTCAAAGTCCTGACCTGAATCCAATTGAGATGCTGTGGCATTACCTTAAAAAGGCGGTTTATGCTCGAAAGCCCTCCAATATGACTGAATTACAACAATTCTGCAAAGATGAGCGGGCCAAAATTCCTCCACATTGCTGTAACAGACTCATCGCAAGTTATCAAAAATGCTTGATTGCAGTTGTTGATGCTAAGGGTGGCCCAACCAGTTATTATGTTAAGGGGGCAAACACTTTGTTACACAGGGCCATGTAGTTTTGTATTTTGTTTTCCCTTAATAAAAAAAACCCTTCATTTAAACTGCATGATGTGTTTACTTGTGTTATGTTTGACTTCATATTTTAATTTGTTTGATGATCTGAGACATTAAAGTGTGACAAACATGCAAAAAAACAAGAAATTAAAAAAGGGGCAAACACTTTTCACACCACTGTACGTGTTTTATTTATAAGAAAAATGTCATGACAAAAAGATCCTAATAAGAAGTACAAACAACTGTTTTTCGAGAACAAAGAATTGGCAGAAGCTAAGCACTCTCAACCCTTGTTATCTTTCTATCCTAGGGTTACAGTGCATGACTCAGTGAGTGTCAGGTATTAGTATGTAGGAAGTACAGATAAATGGATAAAGGGATTGAAGTAAGACAGAAGTGTACCTGGTTACCTCTACAATAATATAGTAGCACATATTCAATGCAAAATGTACTCTAAAGTATTCGTATTTATAGGGTTTTATTTGTTTATAAATAGGTTTAAAAGGTTGCCTGGACAGGCATGGTACTGCACGTACTGTGGTCAAGGCAGACAATTTTATGCCAAATCAGCATCTTTTTATCAGCTACAAATCAGCGTTTTTGCTGTAACAGCTATTCTGTAATTTTGGAATAATGAAGTAGTTAGTCAGTTAGTTAGACAGGAATTCATTTTTGTGGGAGATAAGAAAATATGTGAAATAAAATTACAGCACGATGTTTAAGATTACTTGGCAAAACAGTTGCCTAATTTAAGTATTTAAGACATAATATCTTCCACCAACCAATCTTGTAGAAATAATGACATTTAAATCTGTAATCAATTTTAAAATAATAGTAATAATTATCTAATCTGAAATAATAATAATAATAATAATAATAATAATAATAATGTTACTGGAAAATATCAGTAGAGTAAGCAACATATTAAATAATATACCACAATTTGGACAAAAATCATAATGAAGTCTAGCTTTACCTGCAAAATCAGAAACAGGTATGACAGACAGTCCCGAGTCCCTATAGATTAACAGAGAACCTGTGGCAGATTCTCCAAAATGCTCGAGAAAACTTAGCAGCTCATTTCCATATATAATTGTACAAAATATAGCTAAAACCACTGATGAATTTGTAAACAGCAAAGCTTTGTCATACTTAACATTCACTTTTATACACTATGTTGTTATGTACTGCATAAAACATACATTACTGCACAATTGAAGTAAACAAAAAAAGTCTTACAAACCCTAATTTTTACACAAATTCTATAGTTTATTATTATTATTTTTTTACGTCTATGCATTATCAAACATCACCTTGAGAATAAATAAATCCTGGATGCCTTCCCATTTTATTCAGGCTTGGGACCAGCACTGCATTCAGTGGCTGAGGTTTTATGCATTAAGTGGGAATCCACATGGCAGGTGAGAAACCTACCAATGCCATTAAATCAATCAATCAATTAATCAATCAATCAATAAACAAATAAATAAAAGTTACTGGATGTTTGTATGGCAGTGAAGTAAGCAACATATTACATAACACACCGCTTTTTAGACAAAAAGCATAATGAAGTCAGACTGTTTTTATCTTCAATAACAGAAACGTTGTATGACAGAAACAGGTATAACAGTCAGAGTTCATAAGGAAACTGTACAAAATGTACCTAAGACCATTAATTCATTTTTAAACAACAAAGTCTTGTTAGACTCGTATGTTTTTTTAAATACCGTTTATTGCTTTTTATTTTTTTATAGCTATTTTTTTATAGCTATTATTATTTTTTTTTTTACAATTTTTATTTAGTATTAGTTTCTAAGGCATCTTTGCTTTATAGCATTTTGTTTTAGTACAGTTCTGTTATTTACCCAAGTTCAAGTTCAAGTAGGCTTTATTGTCATTACAACCATATACAGTTAGTACACAGTGAAACGAAACAACGTTCCTCCAGGACCAAGGTGCTACATGCAACATAAATTTACATTTATAGACACTAAATTACCATAGACACTAAACTAGCTAACCAAGAGGCCTAGTTAGATGGCTAGCAGAGACAGGACAGAGAGACCTAACATAAATTACAACATAAAATAACAAAATAAACTAACTAGCTAAGTAACATTTTTATAGACAACATAAAGTGCATGTGCAAATGTGCAAACAAGAGCAACAACAAAGTGACAGTGCTCAACCACGACATAACAGAACATAAAATATTGTGGCGTGGGTGGGGTTTTGAGTAACAACCATCATGCTTTGCGGGAGGGATTGTTATGTGTTCACCGTGTTGGGGAAAGGTGTTTGGGGTAGTGGCTTCGGCCAGGTTGTGTGTGTGTGTGTTTTGATGTCTGTTTTAGTGACTGTGGAATGTGCTGTTTTGTGTTGGTGCTCAATAAAGTCCTCCCAGCCATTCGCATTGGGCAGCCAGGAAGCTCACTCGTCTCTCCACCATCCTTTCCGGCGTAAAAACGCTACATTTGGTGTCAGAAGTGGGATGGAGAGTAACGGGTTTGAGCGCACAACGGAGGACCTTCTGAAAATCCAAGCGGGCCGCCGAGTAGCGGAGCGACTACTCGCGAAGAAGAAGCGCTTTCCAGACGGCGCTAAAGCGAGCACACCACGGCAACCAACGCGGAGCGGCGAGGTGAAAATCCCGGCGCTGGATCTCGGGGCGGAGGCTGTCGCTGCGCAAGCGCCGGAGCAAGAGACAGCTCCACGCGCCGTTAGCCGGCAAAGCGACCTGCCGCTGCGCGAGGCCGAGCGCGCTGAGCCCATATCGGCGGTACATCACGGCAGAAGAGCCGAGCGACCGCCCGCAGCTCAGTGGCGCTCGGTTCGTGAACCTAGCCGGGGACAGGGCTACCTGTCGCGGCTAGGCAACGAGCAACTCTCCGACGTTTCGCGGCGAGGCCGAGGCACGGGACAGCGTACACCAGCAGCCGCTAAACTAGCGCCGGGAGGACACTTGGGAAGCCGCGCGGGGCTCTACATTGACTGTGTGCTGGATGGCGTCTTACTGCGGGCGCTCGTGGACACCGGCTCCACTGTTTCGCTGCTGCGCTCTGGATTACTGGGGCAAAGCAAGCGTGTTCGCCGACGGCCTGATCCTGCCTTCAGCATCCGCACCGTTGCTGGGGGCTGCGTCAAGGTACGGGCGTGTCGCACGGTGCGAGTCCAGGTGGGTGGTCGAACTTACGCACACGAGTTCTTAGTGGGGAGTGTCGAGGAGGACTGCGTTTTGGGGTTGGACATTTTGCATAGATGGGGTGCGGTGCTGAACTTGTCCAGCGGAACTCTGCGTGGTAACTTCGGGGTAGCCAGGTTGCTCGGACCCAAACCACAGCCAGACAGGTTAGCAGCACACCGGGAAATGGAACTCCCGGTAGCCGACGTAGAACCCTCGACGCAGGACGTTTCCCCTGTGCAGCCCTCCAGACCCTCCGGTGGTGATCAGCCGTCCAAGCCAGCATGCAGCCGTCTTACTGCGTCACCCGCAGTCGCTCCGCCGGTCTCACAGCTGAACTGTGAACCGCTCATCGCCAGGCAGAAGGGCCCCACCCAGCGCTCGCGGGCACCGCTGCGAGACTTTCGGGTGGGGGCACCTATGGGGCGAATGGGCGTGGACACTCACAGCCAGGGGCGAGATTTTGCTGCTGGCGAGCAGGTGTGGGTGTGTTCCTCCGGAAGGAGAAGGAGGGGGCTCTCGGCCGGGCGTGTGTCTCACTGGGTGGGCCCCTGTACGGTAATAGCTCGGCTCTCCGATGTCATCTACCGGGTGCGGTTGGCGGAGCGGGCACGAGTTTTGCTCCACCGGGACCGTCTTGCGCCTTGCCAGCCGCACGCCGTGGAAACATTGAACTCTGTGGAGGCCGGACCGCCTCAGGACTACGTTTGCGTTCATCTCTCACCTGCCAAAGGACGCCGGCGTTCCCACCGCCAGCGCCGACCGCCTTCACGCTTCCGAAACAAAGTTCTTCATGGTGACCAGGGACGGTCACAGCTCGGGTGGGGGCAGTGTGGCGTGGGCGGGGCGGCGGCTGACGACCAGCATGCTTTGCGGAAATGTCGGTGTGTTCACCATGATGGGGGAAGGTGTTTGGGTTAGTGACTTCGGCCCTGTTGTGTGTGTGTTGAAGTGTGTGACGTGTGTAATGTGCTCCAGTTCAAGCTAGTGCTGAATTGGATGTAGGCTCCTGAGTGAAGGTGCTGCTCATGCCTTACATGCTGTGTGCTTAATAAAGTACTCCCAGCCATTGCATTGGGTAGCAAATAAGCTCACTCGTCTCTCCAGCATTCTTCCCGGCGTAAAAACGCTACACATAGGCCGAACGGCATGCGCCGGAATTGCCATAGCCCTTGCCCAATCGAGAACGTTTTAGGTCGCACTTCCAGGGCGAGCTCTACTTGCCAGTACCCGCTACGCAAATCCAACGAGCTAAACCACGCCGAGCCCGCAACTATTCCAGCGCATCATCTATACGCGGCAACGGATAAGAATCTTTGCGCGTTACCTCGTTTAACCGCCGGTAATCGACACAAAACCGCCACGATTCGTCCTTTTTACGCACGAGTACAACGGGTGAAGACCACGGTCCGGATGCTGGCTCTATGACGCCCGAGTCGGCCATCTCACGCAGCTTCTGCTCGGCTATAGCTCGTTTAGCTAACGGGAGGCGTCTCGGATGTAACCGAACAGGAGCGGCGTTACCCGTGTCGATATTGTGCTGCACCAAATTGGTATGAGTGCACTCGCGCTCATCTACTGCGAAAATATCCGCGAACTCGTGCAAAAGGGACTTCACGGTGTCGGTCTGCGTCTGATTTAGCCCCACACTGCTACGCCGCATCAGCTCGGCCATTATTCTCGCTCGGTCGGCTACCGGATGTTTACATGGTGCGTCCACCGGAAGTTCCGCCCCCCCCGGTGCGTGCTACTAACCCGTCCGGCTGCGCTTTGGGCACTAGCAACCTGGCTAAACCGAAATTACCACGCAGAGTCCTGTCCGCGAGATTCAGTACCGCACCCCACCTTTCCAAAATGTCTAACCCCAAGACACAATCATCCTCAATGTCCGCCACAAAGAATGGATGAGAAAGAATGATTGCACCTACTTGTATTCGCACTGTGCGACAGGCCCGTATCCTCAAATAACTCCCCGACACGGTGCGAATGTTCATGGCCGGTTCCGGCAGCACACAACCGCGCTCTCCTCGCTTCAACAATCCCCCACGCAGCAGCGAAACTGTAGATCCGGTGTCTACGAGCGCCCATAGCGAAACATTGTCCAGGCCACAGTCCACGTAGACCCCCGCGCGATTTCCGACACGTCCCGACCGGAAGTTAAATCTAGCCGTTGGGGAAACAAAGACGGCTGTGGAAGGCGGCTTCCCCTCGGCGCCCCCCGCCGCTAGTCTTAACGGCTGCTGGGGTACGTTGTCCTCAGGCCTGAGAGCGTTGCAGCTGTAGTCCGGCGGTCCCTGGCCCCGGCGTGGTCTGCCATGATGGGCTGAACCGTTAAATGTGTCGCAGCTACGCACCTTTCTCGGGTTAGCGTCATACTATCGCCGGTTTGTGAGGGATTTTGCCACGATCGCCAGCCCGCTGCACGCGCTCACGAGGAAGAACCAGCCGTTTCGCTGGGACAGGGAGCATGCGCGTGCGTTCACTCGGTTACGAGAAGCTCTGGTTACGTCGCCCGTTCTCGAATATCCTGATATAGCTCGTACGTTTATTCTCGACACGGACGCGAGCAATGTAGGGCTGGGGGCCGTCCTGTCGCAGGTTTCGGAGGGTAAAGAGCGTGCTGTCACTTACTTCAGCCGCGCGTTGTCCGGGCCGGAGAAGAATTACTGCATCACGCGGCGCGAGCTGCTAGCGGTCGTCGCGGGCCTTAAGCATTTTAGGCCGTATTTATATGGGCAATCCTTCTTGCTGCGGACCGATCACGCTTCGCTGGTGTGGCTGCTCAGTTTTAAAGAGCCCGAGGGGCAGTTAGCGCGTTGGCTCGAGCGGTTGCAGGACTATAACTTTACCGTTCAGCACCGAGCGGGAAAATTGCATGCTAACGCCGATGCGTTATCCCGCCGGCCGTGCAGCAAAGAGCGTTGTCGACATTGCGAGCGGGTTGAAGAGCGTGTAGGTGGTCACGACATCGAACACACCCCGACCCCCGTGAATCAGAACATTTTCCCTGCGCAGTCTTCCGAAGCCCCCGTCAGTAATCGGCCGTCCGAGCCGGCCTGTAGCCGAGTTACTGCGTCACCTAGCCAATCGCCTGTGGTCGTTTCGCCTGTGCCACAGATGGACTGTGATCAGCTAATTGCCGAACAGGAGAAAGATCCGGCGCTGCAGCGGGTCCTGGGGTGGGTTAACGCGGGCCAGAGACCGGATTATGCCGCTGTTGCTCACCTGGGGCCCGAGGAAAAAGCTCTCCACTCGTAGTTCAACCGACTAGCGTTGCGGGGAGGTTTACTCTACCGCCACTGGGAACGGCCGTGCGGCGTTGGCGAATCTTTTCAGCTGCTAGTGCCGCGGAATCTCCGGGCACGAGTGTTGGGAATGGTCCACGGGCATGCGGGTGCAGGACACTTCGGAGTCACTAAAACGCTGCGGCGGTTGCGCGCTCGCTTCTACTGGCCGGGCTGCCACACGGATAGTGAACTCTTTGTGCACAGATGTGACGTCTGCACGGCAAAGAAGGGCCCTACCCAGCGCTCGCGAGCACCCCTGCAAGACTTTTGGGTGGGGGCACCTATGGAGCGTATGGGCGTGGACATTCTTGGGCCGTTTCCCATCTCCGATCACGGGAACCGGTATGTGCTGGTGGCCATGGATTATTTCACAAAGTGGCCGGAGGCGTTTGCTGTCCCTGACCAGAGCGCTTCCACCACGGCTCGAGTGCTGGTGGATGAGGTGTTCAGCCGATTCGGCGCCCCGGAGCAGTTGCACAGCGATCAGGGGCGTAACTTTGAGGCGGAGGTGTTTGCGGCGGTCTGCGAGCGCCTCGGGGTGAAAAAGACCCGCACCACGCCCCTTCATCTGCAGAGTGACGGCCTCGTGGAACGCTTCAATCGAACGCTCACCACCCAACTCGCCGTGCTTACCAGCGACCGGCAGAAGGATTGGGACGAACATTTGCCTCTCGTGCTTTGGGCTTATCGCACAGCAGTGCAGGAGTCCTCCCAGCTGACGCCAGCTGCGTTAATGTTCGGTTGCGAGTTGCGCACACCCGTGGACCTTGTGTTCGGGTCCCCTCCACAAGTGGATTTACCCTGGAAGCCGGGTTTGGATTATTTTTTTTCATTGAAAGACAAACTGTTCCGTGTCCACGAGTTGGCACGTAGACACTTGGCGGACGCCGGCGTTAAGCAGCGCCGCGTGTATGACACTCACAGCCGGGGGCGAGACTTTGCTACTGGGGAGCAGGTGTGGGTGTATTCCCCCGGAAGGAAAAGGGGGCTCTCCCCTAAGCTCATGTCTCACTGGGTGGGCCCCTGCACGGTCATTGCCCAGCTCTCCGATGTAGTCTACCGGGTGCGGTTGACGGGGCGGTCGCGAGTGGTCGTGCTCCACCGGGATCGTCTCGCTCCCTATCGGCCCAACGCCAGTGAAACACCGAACTCTGTGGAGGCCGGTGTGCCTCAGGAAGAGGGCTGCAACCCGTCTCCCCCCGCAAGAAGACTCCGGCGTTCACAACGCCAGCGCCGACCACCGTCACGCCTCCAAGACTGAGTTCGCCATAGTGTCCGGGGACGGTCACAGCTCGGGTGGGGGCAGTGTGGCGTGGGTGGGGTTTTGAGTAACAACCATCATGCTTTGCGGGAGGGATTGTTATGTGTTCACCATGTTGGGGAAAGGTGTTTGGGGTAGTGGCTTCGGCCAGGTTGTGTGTGTGTGTGTTTTGATGTCTGTTTTAGTGACTGTGGAATGTGCTGTTTTGTGTTGGTGCTCAATAAAGTCCTCCCAGCCATTCGCATTGGGCAGCCAGGAAGCTCACTCGTCTCTCCACCATCCTTTCCGGCGTAAAAACGCTACAATATGGTGTTGAGGTAGTGGGTAAACATAAACATTCCTTAAAACAGCAGCAAGAATTGAGGAATTAGTGCAAAATGTAGTCCAGTAATGATCATTGTGCAAAAGATTGTTAAAAACAGTGAAGCATTTACAGGTTGGTGTGTACGATAATTTGGTGGTGTAGGTCAGTGTGTCTGCACTTGTGCTGATTAGTCAGTCCAGTCTCAATATTTTGAGGTAGTTGAGTTAAGCTGTGTGATAATGTTTGTGTTTGTGTGTGTGTGTGTGAGTGTGTTTGTGTTTATCAGTCCAGTCCCTTTTTGTTAAGGAGACGGATGGCTTGTGGAAAAAAGCTGTTGCACAGTCTGGATGTGTGTGCCCGAATGCTTCGGTACCTTTTTCCAGATGGCAGGAGTGTGAAGTGTGTGTGAGAGGGGTGTGTCCGATCAGCCACAATGCTGGTGGCTTTGCGGATGCAGCGTGTGGTATAGATGTCTTCAATAGAGGGGAAAGAGACCCCGATGATCTTCTCCGCTGTCCTCACTATCCGCTGTAGGGTTTTGCGGTCCGATATGGCACAATTCCCAAACCAGACAGTGATGCAGCCGCTCAGGATGCTCTCGATAGTTCCTCTATAGAAGGTGGTCAGGATCGGTGGTGGAAGCTGGGCCTTCCTCAGTCTTCTCAGAAAGGTAGAGACGCTGTTGGGCTTTCTTGTGTAGGGAGCTGGTGTTGAGGGACCAGCTGAGGTCCTTCTCATACCCATTTTTATAACACTTTCACAATTTGATTTATTTTTTTATTTTATAATATTATGTTTTATTACAAAATGACCTTTTAGAATAATTTCATACCACATTTTATAATAATACCATATTTACTTAATAATGTAATTTATTTAATTTCTTTGTACTCTGTTAGTCAACACAAATATGGCAGTGATTGGTTAATCCTTTCCTTTAGATTATTTTGTTACAATATAAATAAAAACAAACTTCGGTAAAAGGTTGTCTGTCAGAGCCAGACTGGTTCCTACAATGGTGACAAAACACAAGAAAATATTCTAGACATGGTTACTGAATTTTCTCCACTGGACCTCAAAGAAAGAGATTTCCCTTTTTTGGGGGGATTGGGATTGACAATTTTTTATTGTTTAAAAAAAATTATTTAAAAAATTTATTTTATTTTTTTACTGTAAATTAAAGGATCAGAGATGTTCTATTTATTTTGTTTGGTATTTGGAGGAAACTACTGCTATAATTAGAAACAAATGTGGTATATTAAAAAGTATCATTATGAAAAAAAATGTACCACTTTTAAATGAGCCATTATGAAAAGGTTTACTACCTATTTTAAATAAAAAAAGCTATTAAAGTAAAAAATTAATATCTGTAATAAAACATTGAGAAACAGAGTGATTTTTTTGTTTGTTTTTATTAGCCCTATTTTTTAATTGATTATGTTCTCTTTTTTCAAGGTTCTACTGGGACTTGGTAATGCTCTTTCTGATGATGAGCAACCTTGTCATACTTCCATGGTGCATCACTTTCTTTGAAGATCAGAACACTCTGCCATGGATGCTTTTCAACATGGCGTCAGATACTCTGTTTCTGACTGACCTAATCTTAAATTTCCGCACGGGAATCCTAGAGGACGATAATTCCAACATCATCCTGGATCCGCAGGTGATCCGACGCCGATACCTGCAGGGCTGGTTCCTTGTGGATTTCATCTCTTCAATCCCGGTGGATTATATTTTCCTTGCTGTGGACCTGGAGGCCCGGCTTGAGTCGGCGGAAGTTTATCGCACTGCTAGAGCATTAAGGATTGTCCGTTTTACTAAGATCCTCAGCCTGCTCAGGTTACTTCGTCTGTCCAGGCTTATCCGCTATATTCACCAGTGGGAAGAGGTAAGCAATGAGAAAATTTGACTCAAAAGTGTATAGAGCCATTAATGCACCAATAATGCAAATTTTCTGTAATGACAAAAAAAATCAAAAAGAGGTTCTGATCAGCTGATCAGGTTGATCAGATTAAGATCAGCAATGGCATAGTACTATTTTACAAAAGTAAAATATGATAGTTACAGCTGGTCATAGAGAAAGGGTTAAAATTTAAATTGCATATCAAGATTAAGATCCATTTTAGCATACATAATGCTTTGTAATACCATCAAGGGGAAAGTACATCCATCAATTAACCCTCAGTTGTCTACATTCATTTAGATCTTTCACATGACATATGACCTGGCAAGTGCAGTTGTTCGAATAGTCAACTTGATCGGGATGATGCTTCTACTATGCCACTGGGACGGCTGTCTTCAGTTCATGGTCCCCTTGCTTCAGGATTTCCCCCCAAACTGCTGGGTTTCCAAAAACAACATGGTGGTGAGGAAGTTAAATGACTTTTACAGCATTTTATCCAGATTTGTTCACTAATTCAAATTCTTTCAAATGACCCATGAACTATGGCAAGGTTAATGGGCTTGCATATGATTCCTGTGAAAAATATCTAAAGTCACAGAACATGTCAGTTCTCTCTGAGGAAAATCCTCATTCATTAGTTCAAAGACACCCACAAGGTATATAGACATGGATTTTACTGTAACAAATTTATCATGGCTAAAGGGGGTTTCCTCCTGGCCTCATGTCTAAAATAACCAAGCCAAATAAGATAGTTGATTAGAATCTTTCTGCCACATCTAAAGCTCGTCTAGGACCGTTGTTCTGAACAGATCTTTGAACAGCATGAAAAACGTTTTTCCTAAAAACCTTGGTCGACCAGGTTGTAATTGGCATTGATGTTTTACCTTTTTTACCCTTTGATTCTCTTAATGTTAGAAAGGGGTTCTGAAAGTTGAGTCATGTCAACTGGACATCTTTCTTGTTAGGTTAGATACATTTAACTACACATCCAAGTGGTCTAAGGGTAAGTTGGAAATTTGGTAACTCATCTTTGAATTCTACAATGTCAAAGGATCCTCTCCTAGCTGAAAAGTCTCGATACATGAGTGATGGAGAAGGTGAGAGTAGAAGAGGGTCGTTAAGAAAAAAGAACTGTTAAGATAAAGTAATAATAGAAAGAGATTAGGGAGAGTTTGTAACCCTCTGGAGTCTGAGGCCTTTCTGAAGTGACCCGCTTAAAGAGGTCTTTATGTCTGTATTATCTTACACAAGAGGCTATATTGTTGGTTGTACTTATCTAGTTTAAGCGCAATCATTAAAGAAGTAGGGAAATACACCTTGGATAGGACTCCATCCATGGAAGTTATTTGAAGTTCTTAATGGTACTTTTTAGCCAAAAGGTGAGAAGAATAAACTATTGAGTCCACATCCAAGTGGTCTAAGGGTAAGTTGGAAATTTGGTAACTCATCTTTGAATTCTACAATGTCAAAGGATCCTCTCCTAGCTGAAAAGTCTCGATACATGAGTGATGGAGAAGGTGAGAGTAGGAGAGGGTCGTTAAGAAAAAAGAACTGTTAAGATAAAGTAATAATAGAAAGAGATTAGGGAGAGTTTGTAACCCTCTGGAGTCTGAGGCCTTTCTGAAGACCTGCAGTGGGTCAGTGCTCTTTTTAAGTGTGCACGTCTTTCCCAGTGGACCTGTGAAGACGTCTTGTTCTTCCTGGAGATGGATGAAAGGGCAGCATGAAAAAAAGGAGACAGTTTGGGCCTAAGACCTCCACCTCTGTTTGAAGAAAAAGATACTTGTCCATAGATAGCTATTTTTTCTACCCCTCTCTTGAACCATCTGTCCTCTTTGTCCAAAATTCGTACATCGTCATCCTCAAACTTGTGTCCTTTGTCCTTAAGGTGAAGGTATACTGCTGATACAACCCTGAGGTGTTACTTCTTCTGTGTTGGTACATCCTCTTATGTAGTGATTGTCTCCCCAATGTTGAGTTTTAAACACTCTTCACTGTTGATCCACATATATTATATAACTTGTTAGAAAGGGGGATTTCTGGACTCCTAGCTATTTCATTTCTGGTTCAGTTCACCTTCTGATTGACCAACAATCTGTCTCCTTAAAAATCTGCCATTTTGAAGTAAGGAATCAAAAAGTAGTCATTATTTTAAAACTATGAGCATCTATTGACTTGAATGCGGGTGTACAGTATTGGGAAAATACTGACTTATACTATCTGATGTCACTTGGAAGAGAATTAGTTCTATTTTGACTCTGGTTCCTCATATGCATATCCTTTCATGGAGTTTTTCTTTGCCACCATTTCGGTAAAGCTGCTTTGTGAGAATCCAAATAGTTTATATCATATATATTATATATTTGAACTTGAATTTCAAGATTTATATTAGAACTATTTGTGTTTGCAAAGTATGTTGTAGTTACTACCTGATCATATGCATTTATTTTTCTTATTAACAAAATTTTAATTTTAGAAACCTTTTACATCGTTGTTATTCTTTTCGTTGTCAGAATGCCACCTGGGAGGAACAGTACTCTTATGCTCTCTTTATGTCCATGAGCCATATGCTGTGTATCGGATACGGTGCCCAAGCTCCAGAGAGAATGACTGATGTCTGGCTCACCATGATGAGTATGATTGTAGGTGCCACTTGTTATGCCATGTTCCTTGGCCATGCAACCAACCTGGTACAATCCCTGGACGCCTCCCATCGCCAGTACCAGGAAAAGGTACTGGTGCATATTTTCTTGGTTAAAATGGAAAATTGTTATAAACTAACAAAATGATATATCCCCAATTGTTCATTTACCAAAGTAGATGCTGTTTGACATGATTTCACTTATGCATTTACTTAAACTTATATTGATGCCATTATTTTATTATTATATATTTCACCTGTTAAATTTCCTCTCTTTTATTATTTTTACTGTTGTCTTTTACAGTACAAGCAAGTGGAGCAATACATGTCTTTTCATAAGTTGCCTGCTGACTTGCGACAAAGAATTCATGACTATTATGAACACCGTTTCCAGGGGAAGATGTTTGATGAGGACAACATTCTGGGAGAACTCAGTGACCCGCTTAAAGAGGTCTTTATGTCTGTATTATCTTACACAAGAGGCTATATTGTTGGTTGTACTTATCTAGTTTAAGCGCAATCATTAAAGAAGTAGGGAAATACACCTTGGATAGGACTCCATCCATGGAAGTTATTTGAAGTTCTTAATGGTACTTTTTAGCCAAAAGGTGAGAAGAATAAACTATTGAGGTGATGGACAGTCCCATTTTGGAAAGTTTCTTTTTATATTTCCACTTATTCTGCTTTAGAATATCAGCTCTTCCCCCAGTTTGGCAGACTGTACCAACTTACTTTCACGCATGTTGCAATCAACAGTTAGTGTAATTAATGATTGTAGAACACCTGGGACAGGGAGTAATACAAATAGTTATACGTCTTAGTGCTGTTAATGTCCACTTGTGGGAAACTTCTCACTCAATCAGATTACTTGGTTAGAACTAACTGTTGTATCCCGTAACAACACATAAATACTGTTTATCTGAATACTTTAGTAAAGGGATAGCTTCATGGTTTTTATTTAAAGATAGCCATTAATCCTGGTGATCAGACAGTCAGTGGAAGTTCCTTGATGCATGTTTTCCATGTACCCTGAAAGATGGTGGGATCAGTTAAGTGGTGCTAGAGGCCCAGAGGGAGTATGGTGCAAAGCAGACAACTACAGAAAGCCAGCAAAATGGTGGTGTGGGAGAGCTCAGTTGCAAGGGTCAAACGCCATAAAGAGGGATATCTGCAGTAATCCAGGTGCAAAATGACAACAAACTAAACAAAAGAAACCAAGTTCACTCCCCAAAGATTCCAGCATGGAGTCCTAGGGATCATAATTGCCCTGCTCTCAGAATGACATGCTTGCACTTCAACAGTTGTGAATAGTGCTTTCCTCCAGTTGTCTTACCCTACCCCTACATTCTCTGCTTTCATAACAGGATATAGTAAGCTTCAATTGCCGTGAACTGGTAGCAAACATGCCACTGTTTGGCAACAGCGATCCTCACTTTGTCACTGTGCTCCTGACTAAGTTGCGGTTCGAGGTCTTTCTGCCAGGCGATACCATTATTCGTGAGGGTACACTGGGGCGTAAAATGTACTTCATCCAGCATGGATGTGTCACTGTCCTCACCCATGACAAGAAGGAAAAGAAGCTCAGTGATGGCTGCTACTTTGGGGGTGAGAAAATATTTTACTGATTTGTTTTAGGTACATGATTTAAGTTATGATCATACTCTTCTCCTATACTGTAGCTCCTCCAAAGTTTACACTTTGACCCCTATTTTTTCCTTAATATTAATGTGTCCTTTCCTTTTCTCAGAGATTTGTTTGCTGACCAGTGGGCGTCGAACTGCCAGCGTGCAAGCTGACACCTACTGCAGACTCTATTCTCTCAGCGTGGACAGCTTTAACGAGGTGTTAGAAGAGCACCCCATCATGAGGAGGGCCTTTGAGAGTGCCGCCATAAGGCACCTTGACAACACTGTATATGCCATGCCATTGAGAGAAAACACAAAGGAACCGACAAAAGAGAAAAATGACAGTGACGCCTTATAACATATGGTTAATTGTTCATTTTGTCATCTACCATGTTGAGTGTCATCCCGTCATTGGACTTGTGTCATCTTGAGGACTTGTTCCAGGGAGGCCTGAAAGGCTTTACCGGCCCGAGGGGTTCCCAATCCTGGTTCTGTAGGATCCCCTGCTCTGCACATTTTAATACATTTTCAGGTCCTGTCATACCAGATTCATCTAATTAACTGGCTGTAATTAAAATAGTTGTGACAAAGTTTTCTAAAATCAACACAGGGTTAAAATGATACATCCAGGGTATGAAAAATACCCACAAAACACCTAATATTTGGTTAAATGTACAGTAAATTAGCAAATATCATCTTTAGTAGATTCTTTTGGTATTTATTAACAAGTTTCTGGAAGAATTCTACTTAAATATTTGACCTCTCTTCTTGGCAGAAGTGTTGTAATTTTCTGTCACAGGTCAATTTTTAAAGGTTAGTTCACAATTTGTGAATAGAGTTAAGGTTCCAAAGGCTTCAAGCTATAGAGTGCTTTATATATTCCACAACCATGGTGATGTAAAACTGGCTTGACTTAGGGAATCCGTCATCGTTTTTCTCAGTTCTGTACTGAGCTCCTTGCACTTTCCCATTTTCCTTTTTATATTGGCACAGAGAAATTAACAGAAGGTTGAGACTTTCTCATGAAGAAAAAGACATTATGAGAATTTCAGCGCCAATAAATTCATTATCTCATTGGATGTATGTGTCATTTTAATGGTATATTTATTTAAGATTTTAATTGAAACTTCCGCTCTAAATTCTTCTCCTCCTTCTAAAGCCCCAGAAAAAAGATGAGATTTAAGAAATCATTGGAATCACAATGTATCCAAGACTTTCATGTTCATGATGAGTGCATGTAAACTTCAACCTCAACCTTAATGGTTTTGAATGGAATTTATCTGTGTTAAGTAAATAAATTTCACTTTACTCTTTCATTATGATTACAAATAATCACAAAGTGCAAACTAAGAAAATAACAGTATTAAACTCCCAAAGTTACAGGCAGGTGACCAAGTGAATGAATGCACTATTGCTTATTCCACTATTACTACAATTGAACCATTACCACTATTAAAGCCATTTTAAAGGTCGACTTACATTCTAAACTAAACTAATATGCATGTAACATACTCTAACAATACCATGAGTACAAACATATTATTATTACATAGTCACTGCACTGTTCCTTACTGTGCTTGCTGTCCTGCCTTAGTAATTCTGTATTTTCTTGCTCTGTTTGTACATTTGCACACATGCACTTTATACTATATATGTATATAGTCCTGTGTAATCATAGTTCTGAGTAGTGTCATGTAGTTCAGTCTTGTTTTATGTAACACCATAATCCTAAAGGAACATTGTTTCCTTTCACTGTGTACTGTATCAGCTGGTTTTAAATGGCTTTGGCTGTTCTGGAGAGCTTACTGGTGAGCATTACATGAGGTGATTCATCTGCTTAGAGTGATTAAACCTGTCTTACCTCACAAGTGGATACACGGACATGTCAGGGTCAGTCTCAACAGGAATGGAGGGTAATGCATTGGGGGCTCTATTGATGTCAAATATAACTGTAAAAACATATGTATGCCCAGTAAAGGTTTAAAAAAGTTAAAAGTTTTCTATTCTGGGTTTATTTTCTAATATGACCACTGGTATGGAATCCTTACTCTTCTGTATTTTATTGCTGAGTAAAAATGCGTTAGTGGCGAAAGTCCTGCTTGCATACCCCATTTTTTGTTAGCCCTCTGTGTGAAACCCCCAGATTGTAAAAGACACACCCTCCTTACTGAATGTCAGGATGTATATTTTGTGTGTCCTGGACGAAGCAATGAGGTGTAAACTGACAAAAGGAAAAAAAGAAAATTGCAATTCTATGCAAATCTCAACCTTACAAAAAAATAAAAAATAATAATAAAGTTGTGTGTACAGGAACTAAAAATATTAATTCATGCCTTTCAGTCCGCTTCAACTGAATTTAAATGTTTATACAATAAAAAGAAAAAGGACTAATTTAAACATGATAGATCTATAATGCACATAAACTTACTAACCACTTCATTAAGTACACCTTTTATTTAGGGAAGCCCTATGGGACACATATGTGACAGCAACATATTCTTTGTTTTACATTAAGTTGTTCAAGAAAAACAGTCACAACAGGTTAAATATAAAATGCCTAGAATTGCTAAATGGATTGAAATTTACTTATAGACAGAAAAAACAAGCTTTTTAAAGTTATCTAATTCTGTTACGTGTGCTACCCAGGTCATGTATGTTATACGTGTTAATATATTGCAGGAATTGTTGTTGCAGAAAAATAATCCATGCCTTTTGGCTTAAGAGCAGTGTGAAAGTGATCAGTATAAGGAACAGGCCGAAAGCATTTTATAGAAAAAGAACATAATACCTTTATCCTCCTGAATAAAATGCGGTGGTGCTTTGTAAAGGGAGACACACAGGCATTAGAGATTGATATGATCTGGGAGCTCAGCAAATAGATTGAAGGTCACACCATTTGTGCTCTGGAAAATGGCCGGGAAGGCCGTTATTAAAACAATAATTAAGAAGTCTGACCTCGACCCCTGTCACCTGTCCAATTACAGGCCGATATTAAACCTCTCCTTAAATCTTTAAGATCAATCCCTGCTATCCTGTATCACCCAAATAAGAATGGGTTCTCTGTTGAGTCCCAGTTCCTCTCAAGGTTTCTTCCTATTGCCATCTCAGGGAGTTTTTCCTTGCCACTGTCGCCCTAGGCTTGCTCATCAGGGACTATCTGACCATTTTAATTCATACACATTCACATTCTGTTGAAAAGTAAACACTACTACCTAAATTAATTGTTGTTTAAAATATTTGAATCATCGTTTTATGAAACGATTTGTGTGCAGTGTTTAATCTGTCACTTCCATCCAGACTTCCAGCAGAAACAGCAAGCTTGGGCTTAATATCATTCTAGCATATTGTAGCGTTTTTACGCCGGAAAGAATGCTGGAGAGACGAGTGAGCTTATTTGCTGCCCAATGCAATGGCTGGGAGTACTTTATTAGGCACTCAGCATGTAAGGCATGAGCAGCACCTTCACTCAGGAGCCTACATCCAATTCAGCGTCAGCTTGAACTGGAGCACATTTCACACGTCACACCCCCCTCACACACAACAGGGCCGAAGCCACTAACCAAAACACCTTTCCCCAATATGGTAAACACACCGACATCCCCCCCAAGGCATGCTGGTCGTCAGCCGCCGCCCCGCCCACGCCACACTGCCCCCACCCGAGCTGTGACCGTCCCTGGTCACCATGACGGACTTTGTATTGGAGGCGTGGAGGCGGTCGGCGCTGGCGGTGGGAACGCCGGCGTCCTTTGGCAGGTGAGGGATGAACGCGAACGTAGTCCTGAGGCGGTCCGGTCTCCACAGAGTTCGATGTCTCCCCGGCGTGCGGCTGGTGAGGCGCAAGACGGTCCCGGTGGGGCAAAACTCGTGCCCGCCCTGCCAACCGCACCCTGCTAAACTAGCGCCGGGTGGACATCGGAGAGCCGAGCTGGCTGTGAGTGTCCACGCCCCTTCGCCCCATAGGTGCCCCCACCCAAAAGTCTTGTAGCGGTGCCCGCGAGCGCTGAGTGGGGCCCTTCTGCCTGGCGATGAGCGGTTTACAGTTCCACAACCCGTGGGAAACAGTGGAGCCGGTGTCCACGAGCGCCCGCAGTAAGACGCCGTCCGGCACACAGTCGAGGTAAAGCCCCGCGGGGCTCCCCAATCGTCCACCCGGCGCTAGTTTAGCGGCTGCTGGTCTACGCTGTCCCTCAGGCCTGAGAACGTTGCAGCGGTAGTCCGGCTGTCCCTCAGGCCTGAGAACGTTGCAGCGGTAGCCCGACGGTCCCTGGCCTTGGCGTCGTCGCGGAATCTCGGAAGCGGTGTCGAGGCCTAGCCGCGACGGGGTTCACCTACCGAGCGACACTGAGCTGCGGGCGGTTGCTCGGCTCTTTCGCCGTGATGTGCCGCCATAATGGGCTCAGCGCGCTCGACCTCGCGCAGCGCCTCCTTACGGTCACCCGCGCCGTCGCCTCGCCGCGAAACGTCAGAGAGCTGCTCGTTGCCTAGCCGTGACGGGTAGCCCTGTCCCCGGCTAGGTATCGTTCGGCTCTTCCGCCGCGATGTTCCGCCGATATGGGCTCAGCGCGCTTGGCCTCGCGCAGCGGCAGGTCGCTTTGCCAGCTAACGGCGCACGGAGCTGTATCTTGCTCCGGCGCTTGCGCAGCGCCAGCCTCCGCCCCGAGATCCAGCGCCGGGATTTTCTGCTTCCCGCTCCGCGTTGGTTGACGTGGTGTGCTCGCGCTAGCTCCGCCAGGAAAGCGCTTCTTCTGCGCAAGTAGTCGCTCCGCTACTCGGCGGCCTGCTTGGATTTTCAGAAGGTCCTCCGTTGTGCGCTCGAACCCGTTATTCTCCATCCCACTTCTGACACCAATGTAGCGTTTTTACACCGGAAAGAATGCTGGAGAGACGAGTGAGCTTATTTGCTACCCAATGCAATGGCTGGGAGTACTTTATTAAGCACTCAGCATGTAAGGCAAGAGCAGCACCTTCACTCAGGAGCCTACATCTTGAACTGGAGCACATTTCACACGTCACACCCCCCTCACACACAACAGGGCCGAAGCCACTAACCAAAACACCTTTCCCCAATATGGTGAACACACCGACATCCCCGCAAGGCATGCTGGTCGTCAGCCGCCGCCCCGCCCACGCCACAATATTTTCATATTATAATTAAAAATATGTGTTCTCTTACACTGTTTTGTCCAACCAACTTGTGATGCATCCAGTCTAAAAAATGACTAATAAAGTTCAATAAATTATTAGATTCTTGACTTGGCTGCAGTTGCTCAATAGTTCAGGCCTGGAATTTACGAGTCTACCTGAGCCTTCAATAACTACCTGGACTCCAAGGTGTGAGAACCTTGGAGTCTTTTCTTACTATTTTTATTGCTTAAACATTATGCTGTTTTTTTTAATTGTGGTGCTTTAATTATGTGTACAGTTGAAGTAAAGTACATTAATACACTCCCCACTTCTTTTCTCATGCCATGTACTATTGATTTATTAAAAGAATGTAATTTTTTTATAACCCATAACAATATTCTATTAGGTCTTGAGCCATTTTCCAGTGAGACTCACAGCAGTGAAAACAGTGGTGCTGGAAATTAACACTTTCATACCGACAATTTTCTGTAACACTCAGCTTCTTCAGCTTTTTTCTTTTACATTTAGGCATTTAGCAGACACTCTTATCCAAAGCGACTTACATTTTTATCTCATTACACATCTGAGCAGTTGAGGGTTAAGGGCCTTGCTCAAGGGCCCAACAGTGGCAACTTGGTTTTAACCATTTAACTGTGATTTGTGGATTTGTACTTAAACAAGGATGTCCTCTGAGTGCAGCCCTTTATGTACTGCCAATAAGTCCATTAATACATAAAATTCAAAATGACAAGAGACTTAAAGGAGTAAAATTAGGGGAAAACAGGATTATAATATCGGCTTATGCAGACGACATTACAGTGTTTATAAAATCAAAACATGACCTAGTAATAATATTTGAGCATTTTAAATCATACGAAATAGTTTCAAGACCATAAGTATGAAAACTGAATGTGTATGGGTCGGAAATCATACAAAGAAATCTAAAGTCTAAATTCCAGAGACTTAAAACTTAAAGGTTTTGGGTGTTTACATTGAAACGAGGGATGTGTTGAACATAATTGGGCTAAAAAAAGAAAATTAGTAATTAAAGAAGAATTAGACAAATGAAAAGTGCAAAACTTAAGTTACAAAGTGCAAATTAATATTATCAAAACCTTCATATTATCTAAAATAATGTTTTAAACATGTATCTTTCCACCACCAGATAATTGGATTAAAAAACTTAACAAATTATGCTGCAACTGCACCTGGGACAGGGCCAGAGAAGTCACTAAACGAGCATTGTTATTTAAGAACAGAGATCTAGGCGGATTAGGTTTTGGGACCGAAACCAAAATCTCTGCCATTAAAATAATCTCAAGCGGGATCAACAGAACCGCAAAATGGATTAGAAGTTCATTTATTAAACATTATGAAATAAAGTAATAACTTAGCCATGCACCCTGTTTTGGTTGGAGTCAGACAAAGTGCGCAAAAGGTGTGCAAAGCTGAGCTACTTGAGCGCTCCTGGAGGGCTGTGATTGGTTGAATGGTGAGGTCGCATCTGATTGGCTAAAGAGTACGAGTGACGTATTTTTGAGACTTTGCTGGCATGTTGGAGTCAGGAAAGTCTCAGAAAATACACCCACACAAATCCAGTGATATTCACACACAGAAATCAATTTTCACATGCACAGCCCATGATGCACTCGGAAATTTTAAACATTCACATTTTTACACAGTTGTACATATGTGAATTGTATATTATGAATATGTATATTTTTTATGCATGTGAATGTGTTTCTCTTTGAATATATATATTTTTTCATGCATGTGACATGGGTTTTACTCTCGTGAATTGGGTTACGCACGTGAACATCGTGTCTTTTGTGTGAATTATTTATGAGACCAATCTGCCTCCATAGTAAAGGGCTCGGAAAAGAAGGCGCTAAGCGTCACCGTAAGGTTCTTTGCGATAACATCCAGGGCATCACTAAGCCAGCTATTTGCTGTCTGGCATGTCGTGGCGGAGTAAAACATATTTCAGGCCTGATCTACGAGGAGACTTTGTGCTTAAAGTTTTTCTGGAGAACGCTATCTGCGACACTGTCACCTACACCGAACATGCTAAGAGAAAGACTGTCATGGCCATGGATGTGGTGTACGCTCTGAAACGCCACTCTGTACGGCTTCGGTGGTTAAACACTTCAACAGTTAACGACGCGACCACAGCGGCTCTTTTAAGATCCACCCACATATCCAGCAAAAGAGCTTTCATTTCTGTGTTTGAGAAACATCTAAGCTTTAAAAAGCAGTCCTCAAAACACGCAGTTTAAAAGCTGCACAATAATATTTATATAGGAGCTATAGAGCAGAGGAGATAACTACAGTAGATGTTTGTGCATTATAGGTATACGTTTTAAAGTAAATCTGTATAAATTGTTAATCAAAAGGCTTGGTTTTCGAGTGTTTAGCTTATAGACATATGTAGGAAATAGTTTTAAAAGCATCCGGATGTATTTAAAAGATGACAAATGATAATGTTTATTTACGAATTATATTTACTTGATATTTCCTAATAGTTAAACATACTTATTTTCTGGATGTAATTATTGTAAATATAATTTTTTTTAATAAAATAAATAAAATAAATAAATAATGAGGAGTTTCCACTTCCCAACCCCCCAATGTAAATGTAATTCTAAACCGACGGGAAGAGACACAAAGCGTAGCAGAAGCGAAATAGAAGGCGGTCCCACGGAAGAGGAGTTTGAAATATCGACCAATCAAAATACGTTCTTGGCTTGCGCTTAATTACAATG
Organism: Clarias gariepinus; assembly: GCF_024256425.1. Lineage (NCBI taxonomy): Eukaryota > Metazoa > Chordata > Actinopteri > Siluriformes > Clariidae > Clarias > Clarias gariepinus. Next base: position 17,470,454 of record NC_071127.1, on the reverse strand, counting down.
TAGCCTGTACATAGCGGCCCGCGAGAGGAAGCTATTTATTGTTTTCTCGAGGAAAACCAGTACGATGCCTGAACCAGCCAAGACCGCACCCAAGAAGGGCTCGAAGAAAGCCGTGACCAAGGCGGCCGGGAAAGGAGGCAAGAAGCGCAGAAAGTCCAGGAAAGAGAGTTATGCTATCTACGTGTACAAAGTTTTGAAGCAGGTTCACCCGGACACAGGCATTTCGTCCAAAGCTATGGGAATCATGAATTCATTCGTTAACGACATTTTCGAGCGCATTGCCGGTGAGTCTTCGCGTCTGGCTCACTATAACAAACGCTCCACCATCACTTCCAGAGAGATCCAGACCGCGGTGCGGCTGTTGCTTCCTGGGGAGTTGGCCAAGCACGCCGTGTCTGAGGGCACTAAAGCTGTGACCAAATACACCAGCTCTAAGTAAAGCGCGTTACTGCCGCATTTATCAACCCAACGGCTCTTTTAAGAGCCACCCATGTTTTCCGTCAAAGAGCGATTTTCTGAATCGTACCATTCTATTCTTGTGTTCTGGTTAAGGCTGACCAATTTACATGTTTCCTCTCTAAAATAATTTCATGAGGTTCAATAAAGTAGTTTATACGTGGCATTTGAACACAAAATAAATGTTTTTTTTTTTTTTTTTTCATGAAAACTGGTAGTTTACACTTGGTATTCCTGGTCAAAAACACACATACCACATTACAAATGATGAAGGTGGACATTGAGCCATTCTGCACAAACTCAATTGAGGCCAGACATTTAAATCATGCATATACTAGCACAGTGAATTTATATATATATATATATATTTGCATGCTAAATTTTTAATTTTCATGTATATTTTTAAGAAATTTTTTTTTTTTACTTCTATGGGTCACATTAGACCACTAAATGTGGATATACACAAACGTTTTCTCCTCTTGCGCACATAATTTTCACCATTACTCTTTTTATTCAGTTAGGATAGCATTTCACTGCAGCAACACGCTATAAAAAATATGTACAAACTCATCCATTTAATAAGTAGAAAAATATGAAAACGTGCTGATTTTTCTGAAACAGTGAGGTGGCTCTTAAAAGAGCCTTTGTGTAGATTATACGGGGTTGTAGTTTAAGCGCGCTCTCCGCGAATACGGCGGGCCAGCTGAATGTCCTTGGGCATGATGGTCACCCTCTTGGCGTGGATAGCACACAGATTGGTATCTTCAAACAGGCCGACCAGATAAGCCTCGCTCGCCTCCTGCAGAGCCATTACAGCCGAGCTCTGAAAGCGCAAATCAGTCTTGAAATCCTGAGCGATTTCTCTCACCAGGCGCTGGAACGGCAGCTTACGGATGAGCAGCTCGGTAGACTTCTGGTAACGACGAATCTCCCTCAGAGCCACAGTACCGGGCCTGTAACGGTGAGGCTTCTTTACACCGCCTGTAGCCGGCGCGCTTTTGCGGGCAGCTTTAGTGGCAAGTTGCTTCCTAGGCGCCTTACCACCGGTGGATTTACGCGCGGTCTGCTTGGTTCTTGCCATCACTCACTGTACTTCAAAGAAAACAGAATGAGAAACACCAAAGAAGGCGGCCTATTTACAGCTCAACGCTCGGCTGCGCTGATTGGGCGTCCTAAAAGCGTCGCCTGTCATTGGTTTCAATGAGTTACGTCACTTCGCGTTCTACCAAAAAGTCCTTATCGTTGCGGTTTTATTAAACTTTATTGAAATGTAATCCTTTGTCACTGTTATTTACATGGTATTGGTTTTTACACATACACGTTTACAATTTCAAAATATCGCATTATATTACACGTTCTCTCGTCCTTTTTAAACCGTTGCGACAACCTCGTTTTATCAAGAGTATACCCAACTTGCGCTATTTTAATTACGATCTGTTTACTTATCCATTAAACAAAAATAATTATATAAAGTCATAGGGGTGTGTCTGTGCTTATAACCAAAACGTTAGAGATCAAATAGAAAAACGCGCTTTTAAAGCAAAGATGGGTGGCTCTTAAAAGAGCCTTTGGGTACTAGGAAATGCAGCAGTCGAGGGAAGTTACTTGGTCTTGGCCGGCTTCTCGGTCTTCTTGGGCAGAAGGACAGCCTGGATGTTAGGCAGCACACCACCCTGAGCGATGGTCACTCCGCCAAGCAATTTGTTCAACTCCTCATCGTTACGCACGGCGAGCTGGAGGTGTCGTGGAATGATACGAGTCTTCTTGTTATCGCGAGCGGCATTACCAGCCAGCTCCAATATCTCAGCAGTGAGATACTCCAGCACGGCAGCCAAGTAGACAGGAGCACCGGCACCAACGCGCTCAGCGTAGTTCCCTTTACGGAGAAGCCTATGGACACGGCCCACGGGAAACTGCAGCCCAGCTCTGGATGAGCGAGTCTTGGCCTTAGCACGAGCCTTTCCGCCGGTCTTACCTCTTCCAGACATGATTTAGTACGTCAACTCGCTCAAAACAATCGTGAAATACAAGCGCTCTTTCCCGAGCTCCATATAATATAGGCTAAAATGCCTTGTCTTCATTGGCTACAATCATTATGGCAAACCAACCAATCACAAACACGCCGTCGAATTCTGACTTCTCGCCAACTCCCCAACCATTAAAGATAACAGAAATAGTCATAATAGTAATACGTACAAAGAAATATATTATAAAAATAGATATATTTGAATAAAGTAAAATTTCTGCTGAAACGGTCGTGAAACAGATCATAAATTAACTTACCTTAAGTCAGCACATTTTTAGGTATATTAGAGACTTATGTTTTCATTATATATACACGCATTTCAATTAAATCTGCATATGAATATATTGAAGTGCATAACCAAATAACTTTGCTATGTAATTGAAAATGGAAGATTGTTAAACTTGTGAGATTTGATTTAGAATGGAACAGTAATTGCTCCCAAAAAGGCAATATAAAAATGACAAAAAAACCTTATGGAAAACATCACATTATTAAAGACGTTTTATATTTTTAGTTTACATGCACGCAAGATTACTTTGCATGGTTAAATAAAATAACCGCGTACTTAATAATGCAAGATTCTAATGAATCTTACAAGCTCAAGTTTTTGTAATTGTAGTTTGAATATTTTTGCTCCTTAAACGACAATGTGGGTGGCTCTTAAAAGAGCCGTTGAGGAGAAAAATCATGAAAGATTTTTTAAAACATTTTTACTTCTTTTTAGGAGCTGCCTTTTTCGCTTTGGGCTTGGCAGTCTTGGGCTTAGCGGCCTTTGCTTTCTTGGGGCTTTTGGCAGCCTTTTTAGGAGTCGCCGGCTTCTTTGCCTTTTTGGGGCTCTTGGTGGCTTTCTTTGCGGCAGGTTTCTTTACCTTCTTAGGAGACTTCTTGGCGGCGGCGGCGGGCTTCTTGGCTGCTACCTTTTTGGGCTTCTTCGCCACAGCGGGTTTCTTGGTGACCGCCTTCTTCGTTTTAGGCGCGGTTTTCTTGGCTTCGGTCTGCTTCTTGTTCAGCTTGAAAGAGCCAGACGCGCCTGTGCCTTTGGTCTGAAACAAGACCTCCTTTTCCACCAGTTTCTTAACGGCAAGCTTAATGCGAGAGTTGCTCTTCTCCACATCGTATCCACCGGCAGCCAGAGCTTTCTTCAGGGCGGCGAGAGACATGCCATTCCTCTCCTTGTTCGAGGAAACCGCTTTGACGATCAACTCGCCGACGCTAGGGCCGGCCTTCTTTGGCCGCAAAGCTGCTTTCTTTTTGGGCGCTGTAGCCGGCGCGGCGGCGGGCGCGGGAGCAACTTCTGCCATCTCTCAGGAAGCTAATTTTACGTGAATATGAGACCAAGCGCGCTGTAAAACACTGCTATCTCCCTCCCCTCGGTCAGGGGCTGGTCTTAAAACACACATGAGAACGGTGTAGACTCAACCCAGCAGACGCTGAATGACTGCGTATCAGTCACACGGTAGCAAGTGTGTTTTCTCCGGACATTTCTCCGCGAATATCCGAGTCCTGATAGCAAATTTCCATCGTTAAATCACATGATTAGTGAGAAACGCCTTTCCCCTTTCTTTTAAGGCCCGGCACGGCAAGCTAGACACACGCATTCTCGCGCAGTATCAATAAAAGTGCGCAGCGCGCCGGGAGCTCGAGCCGGCGGACTGCGCATTTCGTATGTATCAGGTGAAAAACCGGACAAAAACAGGTCGCACCGTTGTAGGTACTCTGGTTCGAACTGAAAGCAAACCCTGTCAGTGAGCTTGATATATAAGCATTGTCCGAGCGTTATGTGTAGGATTTGAAACGGAGTTGGTTTTGGCCTGTGTAAAGCACAAACGCACATGTGTTTGCGTTGTTTGTTGGCACCCATCTAAGAAATGTCCCTCCCTATTCCATCCTATGATCACATAGTGGACCTTCAGTTAGCACAGTGATTTAGTATTGCAGTTGACTGTATGCTGTTTATCGCATATTTTGAATTTCCTGTGGACATGGTAAGCTTGACTACAATCACAATATGAAACCTAGATGTTTAGACCCTCACTGATGAGTAAATCTTAAGTTTGTCCATGATTATAAGTGGGCCTGTGCATATGCTAAATCGGTGTTTAAAACACTTATCATTTCTCTTGTAATATTCATTTCTGCGTTATCAATATAACTATTAAAGTCCCCTGTTATAGCAAAAAGTAAAAAAGGAAATAATAGATAGCAGCTCTGTAAACTCTTCAATAAAGTCTGGGGAGTATTTTGGAGGTCTGTAAATAATGATGAACAGAAAACGTGGAGCACCTTTCAGCAAAATTCCTAGATATTCAAAAGACAAATAGTGACCAAATGACACTTACTTGCATTGATAACCGTCTTTAAATAGAGCAGCTACACCTCTCCTAACAGTTCTGCAGACTCTCATAAAAGTAAAGGTAGTAGGGGCTGTTTCATTAAGGACTGTTGCACTGCAGCTAACTTCTAACTAAGTTTCATTTAAAACCATAAAATCCAATTTGTTTGTGGTGATCAAGTTATTGATTAAAAATTATTTATTTAAGTTTGTCTGGTGAGATAGGCTCTGGTGTTTCAGGTGGCTGTAGTAAATTGTCCTGAATTCCCTGGCTGTTTTCCAGAAAATAATCTTGGAGCTGTTGTAGTACAGTATGTCACAGTCTGTCTGTAATAATCTCTGAGGGCAGGACTGAGCCAGGATGTCCATGAGCCGTGGTTGTTTTGGCTGCGTGGTGTTATCAATGTCCTTGTGGGATTCTTTAAACACACCATGACTCGAAAGCTGTCTGTGGTCACCCAAACTTTGTCCAGGTGTGTATGTGCCATTCAGGTTGAGAAGATTGGCACATTCTGCTGAAGAATAATAAAGGGAGAAATTGATATTTTCCTTTAGCACCCATGCACCAAGTTTGTTTGGGTGGAGACCATCCAGTTTGAACAGTTATCTATGGTTCAGGTGCCAGTAGAGTGTCAAACACTTCTCCCATACCATCTTAAAGTTAAAAAGATGTACAAAAAATGCCAGGAACCTGCAGGGGGTGGGGAGGTGATAAATAGTATAATAAGTTTTATCTTTGTATTTTTGATAGTCAAGATTTCTCATATATATATACTGAGCAAAAAAAGAAACATCCCTTTTCAGGACTGTGTATTTCAACAATAATGTAAAAATCCAAATAACCTTACAGATCTTCATTGTAAAGGGTTTAAACCATGTTTTCCATGCATGTTCAATTAACCATAATCAATTAATTAACTTGCACCTGTGGAATGGTCGTTAAGACCTTAACAGCTTACAGAAAGTAGGCATTTAAGGTCACAGTTCTAAAAACGCAGGACACTAAAGAGACTTGTCTACCGACTGTGAAAAACACCCAAAGAAAGATGCCCAGGGTTCCTGCTCATCTGCATGAACGTGCATTAGGCATGCTGCAGGGAGGCATGAGGACTGCTGATGTGGCTAGGGCAATAAATTGCCATGTCCCCACGTTGAGACGCCTAAGACAGCGCTACAGGGAGACAGGAAGGACAGCTGATCATCCTCGTAGTGGAAGACCACGTGTAACAACACCTGCACAGGATCGGTACATCCGAATATCACACCTGCGTGACAGGTACAGGATGGCCACAACAACTGCCCGAGTCACACCAGGAACACACAATCCCTTCATCAAATTCAAATTAAAATTTTATTTGTCACATACACAGTCATACACAGTACGGTATGCAGTAAAATGCTTAGGCAACTGCTCATGACCTAAAATAGAAGACTAATATGAGAATTAAAATATAGGGTAAATAAAACTAGAAAAGAATAAAATAAAATAAAATATAAAACTAAAGTTAAAAAAATAAATAAATAACTGTACGATAAAAATACACAATATAGAAAATATTTAAAGAATGTATAACAAAATATAAAACAAATATAAAACAATAAGAGCAGCTGAATGGGTAGGTATATTTATGTAATTTTTGTATGGAATGGTAGTTGTAATGGTAATGTAATGTCCACTGTTTGTGCAATTCACATATTTAAAGTGTCTAGTGCCATGCAAAAAATGCTTAAAAAGTGATTTATTTAAAGTGACTTGTGACCACCAGGTGTAGTTGTGCAGTGGCCACTAGTGTAAACGAATGTCCAGAATGTCCAGTGTATGTGTGTAAAGACCATATGTGTGTCAGTACTGTGTGGTGGTGTGATTGAGAGACCGTATCGCCTGTGGGAAGAAGCTCCTCCTCAGTCTCTCTGTGTTAGCCTTCAGGGAGCGGAATCGCTTTCCTGACCTCAACATAGAGAACAGTCCATTGTTGGGATGGCCTTGGTCCAGCACCGCCTGCTGTAGATTGAGTGCAGGTCAGGGAGCTCGGTGCGGATGATGCGCTCAGCTGATCGCACCACCCTCTGTAGAGCTTGTCTGTCCTGCATGGTGCTGTTCCCGAACCAGGTTGAGATGTTTCCCGTCAGGATGCTCTCTATGGTGCAGGAGTAAAAGTTCCTGAGCACCTTGGAGGGCAGTCGGAAGTCTCTCAAGCGTCTGAGGTGGTAGAGACGCTGCCGGGCCTTTTTCACCACGGTGTTGATGTGACAGGAGCATGACAGGTCCTGCGTGATGTGAACACCAAGGTATTTGAAACTGTCCACTCTCTCCACTCGGCTCTCGTTGATGACGGGGGTCTGGTAGTTCCTCTCCTGCTTAGTGCTGAAGTCCACTATCAGCTCTATGGCGTCAGATTTATGTCAAAAGTCACGAGCGCGTAAGACATGCTCACGAGCACATTATGTTATTTCACACGCGCAAAAATGAACCTTCAGGTGGCATGATAAAAGTACTCGCGCACAAATTCAACAACCGGGAGGTGTACAGGCACCTGCGCGCGAGCGCCTGGCATACTCTCATAGGTTAACTCTGCTCGCGCAGTGGAATCCTGCTCGCGCGCAGCGGGCTTCTGCTCGCGGAGCGCTGTTTTGCTCGCGCAGTGGATTTCTCCTCGCTCAGCTGATTTCTGCTCGCTCGAGTCTAGATGACTTTTGACAATTTGGGGGCGGAAACCAAGGAGGGCACTGGCTCTCTTATGATTGGTCACTTTCATCGTAATCACACCCACAGGGACATCCTTGTACCTTGATTGACAGCTCTCATTACAGGAAGGCACGGAGTTGGGTTAAGTTACCACCGAAGAAGAGTGGGAATTAATTTTCTAATATACATAAACTGTCTATCCACGTATAAAATGCTGCGCAGATCATAGTTAAATCAATTACCATATTTTCTCTTACATCTATAAACGGCAAGATGAGCTGGAGCCACACAAAAATACAATAAGGGACAAGGTGTTAGCCTGCAAAATCAAATGCATTAAATCAGGCGTCAGTAAGAATAGCACTTGTACATGTGAAAACAATTATGTTATGATTCAGTTAGCCTAATGTTAGTTGTCTAAGATGCAGTTTTTAAAGATTACAAGTTTTAAAATGAGTGTCGGGCGATCAGCATCACAAGTGTTGGCTAAGGCGTTAGCTACAGAACGAATAGGCTAGCTAGTTACGTTACTTATTGCTCAAAAATATGGTAATTGATTTAACTATGATCTGCGCAGCATTTTATACGTGGATAGACAGTTTATGTATATTAGAAAATTAATTCCCACTCTTCTTCGGTGGTAACTTAACCCAACTCCGTGCCTTCCTGTAATGAGAGCTGTCAATCAAGGTACAAGGACGTCCCTGTGGGTGTGATTACGATGAAAGTGACCAATCATAAGAGAGCCAGTGCCCTCCTTGGTTTCCGCCCCCAAATTGTCAAAAGTCATCTAGACTCGAGCGAGCAGAAATCAGCTGAGCGAGGAGAAATCCACTGCGCGAGCAAAACAGCGCTCCGCGAGCAGAAGCCCGCTGCGCGCGAGCAGGATTCCACTGCGCGAGCAGAGTTAACCTATGAGAGTATGCCAGGCGCTCGCGCGCAGGTGCCTGTACACCTCCCGGTTGTTGAATTTGTGCGCGAGTACTTTTATCATGCCACCTGAAGGTTCATTTTTGCGCGTGTGAAATAACATAATGTGCTCGTGAGCATGTCTTACGCGATCGTGACTTTTGACATAAATCTGACGCCATACAGCTCCTTTGTCTTACTGACGTTTAGAAGGAGGTTGTTCCTCTGGCACCAGTTCTCCAGATTCCTAATCTCCTTCAGGTAGGCCGTCTCGTTGTTATCAGAGATTAGGCCCACCATGACGGTGTTGTCAGCAAACTTAATGATGGTGGTGGAGCTGGTAGTGGCTACACAGTCATATGTGTGCTCAGTGCTCAGACTGTCCGCAATAGGCAGTTTTAATTTTAAAATAAGAGTAATTCTTACACATTAAGTTTGAACTTGTAATGCTGTGTATGTCCTGGCCATTATTTATCTGAGCTCAAACATATATACTTTCAGTAAAAGTATATATGTTTGAGCTCAGATAAATAATGGCCAGGACATACACAGCAAATACAAGTTAAAAACTTTTTAGATATGTTACACGGTACTGGTATGGTATAGTTACAGGATAGACCATAATAGATACCTATTGCACTTTGGTAGCCGCTGTGGTACCCAGTGTTGGGGGAGGTTACTTTTTAAAGTATCTATTTACATTACAAAATTAGTAATTAGTTACATTACAGCGTTACTTTCTGATAAAAGTAACTAGTTAGAGTACTTTTCCACTGCAGAAATAAAAAAACTCCTTTGTGATTCCTCATGCATGTTGTTTAGTCAAGACCTTTATAATTAATCTACCACCATCACTCAGCAAAGTTGGCCCATAATCTGTTAACTACTAATACCCCTATCTCATCTACGCGGTTTCACGTGGTGGCCGTAAGTACGGTTCATCATGATTCACCACAAGTTTTCCTTTATCGGGGGCAGGGCTTGTAGAACGTCTTTCTCACACACACACACACACACACACACACACACACACAATGCAATGTAAATTGTATTTAGGTAAAATGTGTGGTTTCTGTTGTATTTTTTCGTAACAGGTAAAATGCACAAACGGCATCATGTCTCTCCAGGACCAGTCTGCACCCATGACAGGGGAGTTGGTCAAACAAAAGACCTTTTCTGGCCTTTATCAGAGAGAAGAGGATGCTTCAGACAGAAGCAATGCACACACTCCACAGCCCAGTCAGAACTTCCTCAGTCATCCTCAATGAAACCAGCACACATATGGCAAGTGCTCACCTTACGAAACTTCAAGAAAACCCAGAAGTGTTTAACAGTTAAGGGGTAGCAGCGCTTCAGTACTCAGTAAGTAAAGGGATATAAAAATGTCTGTGCTAGTTTGGCTTCAATGTCGCCCCCCCAGGTTTGCGTGCACACTGGAACACTGGTAGTAAGAAAACACCCTTAAAACATCACTTTAAAAATGTAGTTACTCCTAAGAAAGACAAAGTAAAACCCATCAAAATATCATACCCTTTGAAATATGAAACAATGCATAGCTTTAAAACATCATTAGAATTTCAGAAACATTGTTTTACACTGTCTGAGGGTACAAAGTCTTATTAATATATTTGACTTTTTATCATAAATAAATATTCAATGAAATTTATCATCCTTGTCTGTTCTTGTTTCTTTAACCAGAGCTCTGCTGTGGAGGATTGGGTGAGAGGGGTGACGGATGGCCTTTTGGATCTACTGGAGAAATGTAAACAAGCTGTTGGAGGTGACTGTAGTCCTTAAGGGCTTGAGTGACTATGCAGCAGCTTTAGGAGTGATGTTTGGTCAGGTCTATGCTCTAAACATTGAAGTCCAAAAGGACTGGATGTACACCTATGAAGCCATCCGAATGATTATTGTTGGACTTGGAGGGACACACGCCCCTCAGATTGACATGCTGAAAAACTCTTATTGCCATTTTTGTGTCTGACACATTGGGAAAAATAGTATTTGCTAGTTTTTAAATATGGTTATGATGTTAGAATGAAAACAACTGTGCAACTTACACTTTTATTTTCCACTAGGTGTCGCTGTCTAACAGGGTGTGTAAGATACAGTACAAACTCTTCTATCAAGACTGCTTTTCATCTTAAAATATACTCTTATACAGTGTGCTTACCATTTTAAATTCCTTTGTGGAAAAATTTTAGTGGCAATGTAATTAATACTTCACCTCTGTCGCCTTTAGTGACATAGCTACTTTTTTAATTTAATGTTTTATATATGATTCTCAAGTGTGTGTGTGTGTGTGTGTGTGTATATATATATATAATCAAGTACATGAACAAAGTACAGGATCTGGTTCTTTTTATTTTATTCCGGATAACTGTGTAAAATGTAATAGTAAAATGGGTAACAGACTCCTAAACAGCTGACAGGAGTGTGCAACCATGGTCATTTATTTATTTATTTATTTATTTATTTATTTTAACTGTCTCCAAATACTTTCTGTAAAAACATATCACAAGCAATAAACAAACGGTATTGGGGACATTAATGCATGAAACAAAAAAGGAGGCAATGCAAGATGTAAAATCTTGTTTTATGAACATATATTTTGTGATTTTATCTTTTTAAATATAAAAATTTACAGATAAATTGGTTAAATAAATCAAGTAAAGAAAATTATAAACAAATCAATGACAAGAAGAATAGAGATAGCATTTGTGACCATTTATAAAATCTTTATCTAATAGAGTGGGTGACAATGCTTTGCAGGGCGCAAGCACACAGAGACACACACACACACACACAAATAGTTTGGCACAATTTCAGAAGCACTATAGTACGGTACACGGTCCTATCATGTACGGCAGTGCGATTTTGTGGAACACGTACCAGGATACTGTCAAAAATATGCTACCCTTGTTTATGAACTGTAACGATAATATTTTATATTTAATTACATAATTACCTCTCCAGTGCCATCTTACCTACAATACTCTGGTGAATAGCATGGTACTTCTTGGGTACCACAGTGGCTACCAAAGTGCAATAGGTATCTAATAACTGTAACTATACCACACCATTACAGTGTACTAACATATGTAAAATGGTACAGTATGTACAAAGAATTGTGGTACACACCAAATAATTACCATGGTACCCAGTGAAGTGCCACAGTACATACCCTGGTACTCAATACAGTCCTATAGTGCCTTCCATGGTAATACTATGGTATACAGTATATGGTTTTTGCATTTACTATACAGTAGTACTAAAGCTCATTTTATTTTATTATAAATCCACAATTATATTAACTAATGCAACTTTTACGATACAGATTTTGATCATTGGTTTAGAATATGTAAGAAAAGAAAGGTTGAAGAGTCATGATCAATTTCATCTTTTTGGGGGGTACCCAGAAGGCTCTTTTAAGAGCCACCCATTTTTCCTTTAAAAGTGCGTTTTTAAATTTAGGCATTTGGCAGACGCTCTTATCCAGAGCGACTTACATATTTATCTCATTATACATCTGAGCAATTGAGGGGTTAAGGGCCTTGCTCAAGGGCCCAACAGTGGCAACTTGGTGATTGTTGGGTTTGAACCTGGGATCTTCCAAACCGTAGTCCAATGCCTTAACCACTGAGCTACCTCTGGCTTCTGTTTTTCTTCATCAGTGACATAAAATAATAAATAAAGGCATGTAAAAGAACTAGAATCGTGCATGTGAGGTCGGTCTTCTTCATATATAAATTGTGTAGCAATTGGATTTAGTTGCACTACGTTTGTTTCAGTTTTAAATATCATATTTTTATATAATATAATATTTTTTTGAGTCTATTCTATTTCAGCGGGAATGAGGTTAAATTATCTGTTTAATATTTTCGGAACATAACCCATGTTCTCCAGGCGGGGGGGAGTTCTGGTGTCATGGTTTAATTGTGTGTGACACTATATGCCTGCCTGTGTGAGAGGAATCCTGTTCGTCAGACAGTAATATTTTGAGCTACATTGTTGTGTAGAAATTGTTTCCTGATGTATGGAATACTTGTAAAGATTTTGTTCATTACTGATTACTGTAATAATAATTGCTGTAATGAAAAGCTAATTACTGTAGAATCCACTGATTTTGTTAACAAATATGTGGCAGGATTTTTTTTTTCCTGAAGCCGAGGTGTCCGCCTCTGCACAAAAAGTGCAGCAGTAAATTACAACACTGCCTGGCCAAAAAACGTCACACATTGAGATTTTATTCAATTAGTTTTAGCTTTTAGCTATAGTTTTTTTTTTTTAACCATGCAAGTGTTTAAGTGATCCCATTCACATTAAGGTTCACCACTGCTCTTATGGGTTTTAATAATGCGTTGAAAGGTTTTTAACTCAGGTCTAGGAATTTCAAATTTCCTTTGTTGTTTTCTTTGCTTTATTCAGTCCAATAATGTGACACTTCTAAATTGGTGACAATATACAACAATAAAAAGTCCACCCCTCATTGTATAAAATAAGCAAATAAAACAGTAAAACAATGAATAAATAAATAAATAAATAAATAATAATAATTTGTGGTTTTAAAAGATTATAAATACATTGAGGTGCTAAATTATTCAGGACTTTTAAAGCCATTAACAATACTTTAAAAGTGACCCTGAACTGCACAGGGAGCCAATGTAAGGATGCCAAGACAGGAGTATTCCAGTTAAGAAACATGCAGCAGTAAATTTGGATCAGTTGCAACCATGCAATCGAGGCTTGTCCAACACAGACAAAGAGAGCATTACAATAATCTAGCCAACTTGAAATGAAAGTGTGACCTTGGACAAGACAAGCTCAAAAACGCAAGGTAATTTTATGCAGTTTCCTAGCACTTGGTTTTACATACAATTTAAGGGAACTTGTCTCAGGGAAAGGGCCAACACGGACTCCATTAAGTTATTATTAATAATAAATTAAAAAAATTTAAAGCCAGCCATGCTTTGACTTCCTCTAGTCGTTCCAAAAGTGTTAAATTATTTTTATCAGTCTGTTTCAGAGGAAGATATTTTGAATATCATCTGCAAAACAGTGAAAAGACATTCTGTCCTTCCTAATTATGCATCCCAATTGCAGTAAGTAAAGTAAAAATAAGGCCCAAGAATAGACAATTGTGCGACCCCGCATGCGAGAACTGCTGATGAGAATACAGCGTTAGAAAAACTTCTTTCCATCAGGTAAGATCTGAACCAGTCCAGAGAAGAACCAGTAATCACCGCACTGTGTTGGAATGATCCACAGTGTCAAATGCAGCTGTGATATCTAAAAAGCAGAAGAAAGACAAAATTCCCTAAGTCAGTAGTTCAGTAAGAGATCATTAAAAACTTTTAAGAGGGCGAATTGGTGCTGTGGGGAGCTTTAAAACCAGACTGGTACACCTCAAGAATGCCATGTGCGTCTAAGTAAGACTAAGTAAGTCTGGAGCTGTACAGAGACAATTTTCTGCAGTAAAGAAATCGTAATTTAGATATTCATCTGAATTCAGAATCGAGGGATACAGGTTAGGTTTTTTAATTAATAGATGCACCACAGCATGCTTAAAAGTCTCAGCCACAACACCAGGGTTCAAGCTGACATTTAAAATTTCCTGAACCACTGGTCCAATGGTATGAAAGATCTCCTTATAAAATCGAGGACGGACAACAGGGGTGGGACAGGATTAACATTTTATATAGCCTATAATCTCCTCTAAAAATGAATGTGAAACTGTCAAACTGCTTAAAAGTGGCAGATCATGTAGCATAAGTGAGTAACACCAAAGTACTGCAAATGACTATTTGACTTTATGCTAGGACTTCATACTAAATACCGATTGCTGTATAGCAATTTAATGAAAAAAAAAAAAAATTCTATCAACCTGATTGACATTATTAAAAATAAACATTTAGAACATCAAAAAGCCCAATGCACTGTTTCAGTGTTGGTTTATATGTAGTTTCTCAGAGATTTACACTTTAAAAAAAATTTTATTAAATGGCATGAAATTACAGAGCTCTTCAGGCAAAAACTAAATTATTTATATAAAATAAAACAAAATACAAATCCAAAAATGTTTTTCCTCGAGTATGAAAATTTAGAAAGAAAAAAAAAAAAAAAAAAAAGACTGAATAAGCATCTTGTTTACCAATTTCAGATTGTGTACTCAAACCAAAGACGATTGCCAAAAAATGGAAATAACAGATAATGGAACTGCATTTTTGCTGACAATGTCAGGGCTTGTTTTTTATTATAAACATGCAATTGAAAAATCAAGCAGTCATTACTTTTTTATTTGGTTATGAGAACAAATGAATGCCTTTGTCTCTCGCCTAATCACTGAACCAATCAAAACTAAATGTCAATTTCTTGGTGCTGCTAAAACGTTCTGAATGTGTTCATAAAAGCTCGCTCTCCTTCACACGACTACGATAGACAATCGCTCTTTAACGGGAAATATGGGTGGCTCTTAAAAGAGCCGTTGGGTTGATGAAGGCGGCGATGACGCGCTTTACTTGGAGCTGGTATATTTGGTCACAGCCTTGGTGCCCTCGGACACGGCGTGCTTGGCCAACTCGCCGGGCAGCAACAGGCGCACGGCGGTCTGGATCTCCCTGGAAGTGATGGTGGAGCGTTTGTTGTAGTGAGCCAGACGCGAGGACTCACCGGCAATGCGCTCGAAAATGTCGTTGACGAACGAATTCATGATCCCCATCGCCTTAGACGAAATACCGGTGTCGGGGTGAACCTGTTTCATGACTTTATACACGTAGATAGCGTAGCTCTCCTTCCTGGACTTTCTGCGCTTCTTGCCTCCTTTGCCGGCCGTCTTGGTCACGGCTTTCTTCGAGCCCTTCTTGGGCGCAGTCTTGGCTGGTTCAGGCATGGTGCTGCTGTTTCTCAACGATACTGAGAGAACAATAACCAGCTCCGCCTCGCGGGCCCTCCAAGTATAGACTACATTGTAATTAAGCACAAGCCAGCAACGGAGTTTGATTGGCCGACATTCCAAAGCTCCCATATGAGGGTTCACCCTCTGCCCCGCCTCCGCTACGTTTTGTCTCTCTTCCCGCCTGTTAGAAGAAAGACCTTTATTAAATAAAGTTTGATTAATACCGGAAAAGGGAAAATTCCCATTTTTTTTTTTTTTTGTGTAGAGAAAAGGGAAATTTATAATACTTTAATCCAGATAATTAGCAGATTAGATTTTCAACCCACAGAAAATGTTATGTAAATATAATTCATAAAAACATTAAAATGTATCTTTTAAAGAGTCCCACATATACATTAAATGCTTTCTTTTTTCATACATTCGAATGCCTTTAAAACAGTTACCTAATTATTTATAATTCCCTAATAATGCTAATACACAGTCTCCCCACTAACAATTAAAATTAAACTTCAAAGCGTATGTCCGTAATTGTAGTTCCCTCTTTGGGGTTTTAAATAAATCTTGATGTGATTTTAAACAGCGTGCTTTTGTGGAAGGTGTTTATTTAAAAAAAAAAAAGATATATATAATTTCATCCTGAATATTAACATGTTATCTTTTAAAGAGTCCACATTTATAAGAAGAGTGTATCTCACAAGAGAAACTTCAAATGAGCTGTTTATTTATTTTTTGTCTATTTGTTTTGTCAAAATAACAAAAAAAATGTAAGGCAATCGAAAAATGCTTTTAAAACGTTTTTGCAATTATTTCCACAAACTGAACACGTCTTCCGACTAACACAACTTATGCAGATGTCTACTAATTTGTGAAAACTTTACTTTAACACACATACACAGGAAAAAGCTCTTTTTCCTGGACATATGGGTGGCTCTTAAAAGAGCCGTTATGTTCTTGTCGTTAGCTGTTGGAGCATTTACCCGCCAAAGCCATACAGGGTACGTCCCTGGCGTTTCAGAGTGCAAAACATTACAATAGCCACAACGATAATTTTAGTCAAAAAACAAGTAGGTCAAGGGTTTAGAAAAAAAAAGAGTCAAACTTGCAAGTAAAAACATAACAATAACAATTGTTATATTTCACATATAGTCCACATCTACAAGGAGAGTGTGTCCCACACAACAGAATCTCCTTATTGTCCACAAATTGTTGATCAATGGTCATCCCAGAGCATGTTTTCCAAAGTTTTGATTTAGTTACACATATTATGTACCAGATAACATCACGTTCTTTTTGTTCATCTCAGTTCTGTGTTTTGACTTCTTCTGTATCTTTTGCTCTGGTGCAGTGGAACCTGGAATACCTGGAATTTTCATCTGTTGGCAAGAAGCTGTGAAGATGAGCATCACCCATCTCATAAAACAAAGAGGACAAAGATGAATCATTCCTCTAAAAATGTCAAGCCACTTCACTGCAAAACGCAGCTTCCTGAAGGAGCAAGAGACACGATCTTGTCAGTGGCAGCCAAAGACTTACTGTAGTACACAGAGAAAAACTCTGTTATTATTATGGCTACCCCCAAAAAATCATTTGATGGAGAAGGACTGGACCTAGAGTGAGAAGGTCCAGTGAGAGTGAGAAAACAGTTCAGAATAATTATTGGACATGCAACACATGCTCAAGTCCTGTAGGATAAGGGGTAGCAATATTATTGTTATAGCGAACATATTTACTTTGGTTATTAGCTAGATTAAAGTATATTTAGCAAGAGACACCTGAGAACAAATATATATTATGCCGGTTATTTCAATGAGGCAGTAAGCGTATTACTGTACACTATCCTTTAAAAGTTTGTACACCCCTTCTAACTCCATGGTCGTTACTGATTTTTATTTCTCTCTACACTGTAAAACAATACTGAAGGTGTTTATCCAAAATATACAATCTCATTTGAACAGTTGATATTGAGATATATCTGCTACTTATGCTCTGTAAAGCTTCCTAATGGAATCTAAACTAATGTGGCTAATTTCAATTAAGTGACAACAAATAACCAAGACATGATCAGTAGACTGTGTTGGCTGGACCTCCATGACATTAGATTTACACAAATTTCACAGTACGAAAAAAGTATTATGAATTTCAGATCAATGGGATATTCCCTGTAATGACTGTTTCATGGCTGCATTGATGCCTTTATTGGCTATCAAGGTGATAAAATGGAATATTGGATAACAGCCATAACTAAAATCTTATGTATTTTTGGCAAACTGTTTTACTCAAACAAAACAACTGAAAGCATTTACACTCCGTGCACAGATATTGTAATCTTTAGTCTTCTCTTTTTTTCTGTACACTGACAGAATACCAAAGCTTTCAAATTTTTTTTCTATTAAGCGCTTGTCAAAAAGATTTTAGAATAGAATATAATGGGAGTGCACATGACCACAAGGTGGCTACTGCTGCTGCCACAACTACTTTACTTACTATTACAGCTGCTACTAATAACACTACTACTGCTGCTTTTTTTTTTTTTGCTCTATAACTGCTTGATAGTAATTTGAATACTTAAATACTTTTTTCTTTTAGCTACACAGACAAATACTTGAATAAACAACAGAATCTCCATCAGGTCCTGGGTCAACAAGGATGAATATATTGTAGCATTTTTACGCCGGGAAGAATGCTGGAGAGACGAGTGAGCTTATTTGCTACCCAATGCAATGGCTGGGAGTACTTTATTAAGCACACAGCATGTAAGGCATGAGCAGCACCTTCACTCAGGAGCCTACATCCAATTCAGCACTAGCTTGAACTGGAACACATTTCACACGTCACACACCCCTCACACAAACAGGGCCGAAGCCACCAACCCAAACACCTTTCCCCATCATGGTGAACACACACCGACATCCCCACAAGGCATGCTGGTCGTCAGCCGCCGCCCCGCCCACGCCACAATATTCATCAGTCATCTCGAGAAACAGAAAGTGACAGTTTAGATGAAAGTGACAGTATAGCAGAAAATATCAAACTCTCCTGTGTGTTTTGCTCTATTTGAACTTGAACTTTTGTTTTGATTCCAAACGGCATGCCATTTTGCTTAAAGCTCTTCAGCAAAATGGCATGTTATTTGGAATCAAAACAAAAGTTCAAGTTCAAGTAGGCTTTATTGGCATTTCAATCATATACAGTTAGTACACAGTAAAATGAAACAATGTTCCTCCAGGACCAAGGTGCTACATGCAACATAAATTTACAACATAAATTACCAGAAAAACTAAACTAGTTAACTAAGAGGCCTAGTTAGCTGGCTAGCAGAAACAAGACAGGATGGATTGACCTAACATAAATTACAACATAAATTAACAAAAACTAACTAGCTAAGGAAGACTATCTACAGGTTTTACAGACAACATAAAGTGCACGTGCAAATGTGCATTGTGCACATGCACAAGAGCAACAACAAAGTGACAGTGCGACGAACACGGCATAACATAACAGAATAATATGGTGTTGAGGTAGTGGAGAAACAGTAAACATTCCTTAACACAGCAGCAAGAATTAAGGAATTAGTGCAAAAAGTAATCCAGTAATGAATATTGTGCAAAAGAGATAAACAGTGAAGCATTTACAGATTGGTGTGTACGATAGTTTGGTAGTGTAGGTCAGTGTGTCTGCACTTATGTTGATTAGTCAGTCCAGTCTCTCTTTTTGTTGAGAAGACGGATGGCTTGTGGAAAAATGCTGTTGCACAGTCTGGATGTGTGTGCCCGAATGCTTCGGTACCTTTTTTCCAGATGGCAGGAGTGTGAAGTGTGTGTGAGAGGGTGTGTCCGATCAGTCACAATGCTGATGGCTTTGCAGGTGCAGCGTGTGGTGTAGATGTCCTCAATAGAGGGGAGAGAGACCCCGATGATCTTCTCTGCTGTCCTCACTATCCGTTGTAGGGACTTGCGGTCCGATATGGCACAATTCCCAAACCAATCCCCTTCGATAGTTTCTCTATAGAAGGTGGTCAGAATCGATGGTGAAAGCTCTTTTCTTCTCAGAAAGAAGAGACGCTGTTGGGCTTTCTTGTGTAGAAAGCTGGTGTTGATGGACCAGCTGAGGTCCTTCTCTAGGTGGACATCCAGGAATTTGGTGCTTTCGACTTTTGGTACTTTCGGTAGGAGTAAATCAGTGTGTAGTAGGACCCACTCATAAAGCAGGTCACACTTTAGATTTAATAATATTATTCGGATTAAGTATAAGAAATTTATTCACAATTCCACTATCTGAAGTTATCTCAGATCACTATCTTGTCTCAATTCAAGTGTGTCACAGTAATAATCTACGCACAGCGCCGCGCTACCGTATGAAACGTACATTCACATCAACTACCAAACAGAGTTTTATCAGTAATCTCCCAGAGTTCCCAACTTCGATTAGATCACCGTCTGACCCCACAGAACTCGATCAGGCGACTGAATATTTAGAGTCAACATTTCGCTATACCTTAGATAATGTAGCTCCAGTTAAAAGAAAAATTATTAAAGATAATAAACTTGCTCCCTGGTATAACGATCACACACGCACTTTAAAACAGACCGCTCGCAAATTAGAACATAAATGGCGTCAAACTAAATTGTTAGTATTTCAAATCGCATGGTAGGAGAGCATCCTAAACTATAGAAAAGCTCTTAGTGTAGCAAGATCAACATATCTCGCCACTCTTATAGAAAATAACAAAAATAATCCTAGATTTTTATTTAATGCTGTAGCCAAATTAACCAGAAATAAGACCACTGCAGAAATCTCCACAACAACATCATGCAATAGTGAGGACTTTATGAACTTTTTTAATAATAAAATTGTAAATATTAGGCATAAAATTGAGGTTTTGAAACCAAAAAATGTAATTGATGCGGATGTTAATCTAGCCATGTCTGATCAGAACCTAGAATACTTTACTCCCCTTGAAGAGAATTAACTAATTTCACTCATCTCTTCTGCAAATTCATCAACCTGTATATTAGATCCTGTACCGACACATTTTCTTAAACAGATAGTACCAGCAATGACAGAATCCCTGTTGAGAATAATTAATTCTTCACTTAGCATTGGTTATGTTCCAAAATCTTTTAAATTAGCAGTTATCAAACCAATAATTAAGAAACCTGACCTCGACCCCTGTCAGCTGTCCAGTTACAGGCCAATATCAAACCTCCCTTTTATCTCTAAGATTCTGGAAAAGATAGTAGCGGAGCAGCTATGCTCATAAATACATAGAAATGGCATACATGAACTGTATCAGTCAGGATTTAGGCCTCATCACAGTACAGAGACAGCACTCATTAAAGTAGTAAATGACATTCTATTCTCTGATCCGGGTTGTGTAATTATGCTTGGATTACTCGACCTCAGTGCAGCTTTTGACACCGTTGATCACGCTATTCTTCTTCACTGATTAGAAAATGTAGTAGGAATTAAGGGTCCAGCCCTCTCCTGGCTCAGATTCTATCTGACCGATCATTATCAGTATGTAGACTTAAATGGTGATTATTCTGCATGTTCTCTAGTGGAGTTTGGCATCCGCAGGGTTCAGTTTTAGGTCCACTGTGTTTTTCCCTTTACATGCTTCCTCTGGGCAACTTAATTCGTAAGCATGGTATTAGTTTTCATTGGAAATTGGATGCTAATTAACTTCCTTCTGCTAAATCCGGATAAGACAGAAGTTCCAGTCATAGGACCGCATACAGCTAGGAGTAAAATTTTAGATCACACTGTAACTTTAGATGGCCTTTCTGTTCCATCAAATGCAACAGCAAAAGACCTTAGTGTGATTATTGATTCCAGCCTTTCATTTGAAGCTCATGTAGATAATATTACCAGGATAGCATTCCTTTACCTCAGAAATATTGCCAGGATAAGAAATTTATTGTCTCTAAACGATGCAGAAAAACTAGTTTTATCACCTTTAGGTTGGACTATTGTAATGCCTTACTGTCTGGTTGTTCAGCTAGATGCATAAATAAGCTTCAGCTAGTCCAGAATGCAGCAGCGAGAGTCCTCACTAAAACCAGAAGATATGAGCACATCACCCCTATCTTATCTTCACTCCATTGGCTCCCTGTGAAATTTCGCATTGATTTAAAATACTACTCTTGACATATAAAGCATTAAATGGTCTTGCGCCGCAGTACCTGAGCGAACTGCTAGTGTCTTACGATCCGCCACGTCTACTTCGATCAAAGGATGCAGGCTGCTTGTCAGTACCGCGTATTATGAAAAATACAGCTGGGGGCAGAGCTTTTTCTTACAAAGCCCCAAAATTATGGAATAGTCTTCCAAATAGTTATCAGTCTCAGTGTTTAAGTCCAGACTAAAAACCTATTTATTTAGCCAAGCATTTTTATAAATAGATTTGCCATAGGTAAAGGAGCAGATCTGGGGGACTCATGGACGTAGAGTATTATGGTGAACTGGTATGTTTGGATGCTGTCTTCCTCACTCTCATTGATCACTCAGGTTTGCTGACGGTGAGGTGATTGTTTGCTTTACATCTCAGGAAGCCTTCATGTTTGTGTTTGCTTCTGGCTCTCCCTTTTAGTTATGCTGTTATAGTTAGTCCTGCCGGAGTCTCTGCTTGCACTCTACAGTTAATATACATTCACATTATACATTGTGTGACTGTGACCATACCTAACTGCCATCTCGCCTCTTCTTCTCTTCCCCCCCCTCTTTCTCTTTCCTTTCTCCTCCTGTCTCCCCCTTTCACTCTTTCTCTCTCTCTCTGTCGAGCTACACATGTCGTTCCTGAGCTGCCAGTGATCCAGACTCCCTCTGCCCTCCGGACCTGTCTGACCCATCCTGGTGCCCCGCTTCTGGCTGAAGATCTCGTCACATGGATGCCCCGTGTGTCTCTCTGGGATGCGTCTGGTGTCTGGGGATGATTCTCTCTACCTAGAAAATGGTTCTGGCCTTGACTGGTGTTGGCAACTGTTTCTCTGGGGACTTGACAGTTTGATAGTTCAGGACTGGAACTTCTTACAAGTCTACCTGGGTCTTCAATAACTACCTGGAGTCCATATTAACATCAATTAACATCAGCTATTATAGCTGAACTGCCTCCCACCCTACACACTGTATAAATGCAGATCATTTACTGCTTTCTGTTTCACCCAAATGAGGATGGGTTCCCTGTTGAGTCTAAGTCCTCTCAAGGTTTCTTCCTATTACCATCTCAGGGAGTTTTTCCTTGCCACTGTCGCCCTCGGCTTGCTCACCAGGGACAAACTGACCATTTTGATTCATACAAATTCACATTTCATACAAACTTAAATAATTCTTTTGATTGTGTAAATGATAATTGCTAAAAGCGCTATACAAATAAAATTGAATTGAATTGAATTGATGTGTCTCATGACGAGCCGCTCGAAGCACTTTATGATGGTGGGTGTAAGTGCAACGGGACCGTGGTCATTGAGAGAGGACACAGTAGACTTCTTGGGCACGGGGACGATGGTGCTGGCCTTGAAGCATGTGGGAACAACGGCGCTGCTCAGAGAGATGTTGAAGATGTCGGTGCGAACATCTGCCAGCTGTGCTGCACATTCTCTGAGCACTCTGCCTGGGATGTTGTCTGGTCCAGCAGCTTTACCTAGGTTGACTCTGCGTAGAGTTTTCCTCACATCAGCTGTAGTGAGACACAGCACCTGGTCGTTCGGAGAAAGGGTGGTCTTCTGCGCCGCCACGTCATTCTGCCTGTCAAACCGAGCGTAGAAGTTGTTCAGTGCATCTGGGAGGGAGCCGTCACTGTCACAGGCAGGTGATGTTGTCCTGTAGTGAGTGATGGCTTGTAAGCCCTGCCACATGAAGTGGTTGTGGATTCTCTGGGCGTGTGCGCGCTTCGCCTTTCTGATGGCCGGAGAAAGAAAACATAAAGATAAGCCAGAAGTGGCTAAAGCAGTTGCATGTCCTGTCAGGTCAAAAGAGCAAAAAATACAGTTGATTTTAATAAGAAATCGAGGGACTTGTGTTCATAACAATCGGGTGCTTAGAGAAGGAGCCTTTGGGGTGCAGAGGGCCCATGGGGCCCCTAGCCCAAAACAATTTGCAACGCTTATCAACAATGTATTTTTGTTTGTCTATTTTAGAGGGCCTACATTCTTTGATCCTCTGCCTACAAGGGCCCCTGACCCTATAGGAAGGGGCGTTTGGCTGCCAAGGCCCCTGAAAGAAATAAACTTCTGTTTAGCAGGCTAAGTTTGTCAATGAACATGGTCTTTATATGATAAGCATGAGAAAAATCACGGTATGATAAAATATGATGGTAGGACAGTAAGATGCACACATGTTTCTCTTTTGTGTGTGTATTTGCATGTGTATAAGGCTTAAAATACAATAATAGCGCAATTGATTATCTGAATTCAGAAGGCACTGCGATCTAAAAAGTAACCAGTAATCATATAATCCATTTTCTGTTACACACTAATCCGTTATAATGTTTTATTTGTTTTTTTTTTTTGCTCAGGCAAATGATGAAAATTGCAACCATTGGTGAAGGGCTACCCATGCATTTGACCACTGAATGGCAACCATTTTGGTGGAAGGAATAAAAGTCTTGGTGGGACTTGGTGGGAAAGGATATCCCGAGCTGCTGTGCTTTGCTGATGGGCATAATATGCTCTCAACCTTTCCTTTTTTTTTTATGTTTTTCAGAAGTTGTTTTTTGACCCTCATGGACTGAAAGCCAGTACAAAAGTCTCAAGAACTATATTTTCTAAAGATTCCACTTGTTTTTGACCACTGCCACTTTTTGACATTGTTTTGTATTTGGAAGTCAAGTGAAGATGAAATAACTTGAGAATGTTTGCCTCTCAGGTTTATGTTCAATGAATCCTGTCTTGAAAGTTGACAAAAGTTTTTATATCATTAGTTCAAATACTTAATTTCATTTGAAAAAACAAACAAACAAACAAACAAACAAACAAACAAACAAACAAACAAACAAACAAAAACCTAAACATTAATTACACAAAAATAGTGGTATGTGAACTAATGTCCTTGTTAAAAGCAACAACAACAACAACAACAACAACAACAACAACAACAGCAACAACAACAACAAAACTACAAAAAAGAAACCTAAAAAAAAAAAAAACTTGAAGAGTCACTTCAAGAAAAAAATTTTGGAGTCACTATTTTTAAAAATGGTTGCTATTGATAATTTGAATACACCAGTACAGTAATTAACTAGGGAACATATAACTTGCTTTAAAAAATATGGTAAAGCCAGTTGGAGCAACATATTTTTGGAGTTATCAGCTTAAGTAAGGGGTATTTAAAATAATATTTTACCCAACACAATGTAGTTTGTTGGTTCCATATAATTTGAAATGAAGTTGTCATAACTCAAAAGACTGGGTGATTTATTTGGTATGAAATATGTTCACGCATTTTATATATTTGGAGGGGGGAGACTTTTCCTCCTGCAACTATTACAGGGGAAAACTTTTAAAACATTCTATTGCACGATCGTTGGTACTAGCCCCTGCCCCCTTCGCGGGTCTCAAGTAGGTCCTCTGGAGGAGTATAAGAATGTGTTTGCTGTCCTATGAGTTTCATTCAGTGGTTTGCTTTCGCAATAACAGCGCAATGTCAGGTAGAGGCAAAGGTGGGAATTGATTTTGCGAACAATTTTTAAAAAAATGACAGCCCATGCGGGTCTCCCACCGACGGTTGTGAGACATTGGGCCCGTTTGAAATACATAGGCTCAGGGGAAACCCCAAGCAGTAAAGAAATAGGATCTAACCTACTACAAAGTCAATGGATCACAGCCTTAGATGTTCACTCTTTCATTGCTATGACTAATAAAAAAAGACTATAAGATTTGTTTCAACAGTGAGCAAGCTTTGCAAAAATTTACATCAATTTTCAATACAAATGGCAATAGCTTCTGGGAAAACTGGGAGATTAATTCTTCATCCCCAGTTGACACCAAGTATGTCATTGTAAAATTCTGGACTGGTAGAATAGCTGATGCTGATATTGAACAATATCTCTTGTGGTTTTGTCAAATCTTACAACCTGTCTACAAGCCTGTTGATGAATTTGGTTTTTGGTACGGAGTTAGGAAATATAAAATTAAACAAAAAAAAAATCCTGATGGTACTCTGATGAAAATTCCCAGTTCTATTTCAATGGGCCCTTATAATGGAAAAATTTCTTATCCTGGACAGACTCAAAGCTGTTTCATATGCAATGCACATGACCACCAAGCTAAAGACTGCGGAGAGACGAGGTGCTGGAAATGTGGCAATTTCGGGCACAAGGGCAAGGACTGTAACAATAGAGAAGTGTGTAATCTTTGTCAGACAGAAGGTCACACTTTCTTTCAGTGCCCAAACTCGTACAGTAATAAACTCAAATCAAGACAACAACAGGCAGGTGAACCCAGCACTGTCCAAATCGCTCAGGTTCAATCAACAGCAGGAAAGAAAACCAAGCAAGGAAATCAAGTAGCAAACAGCTGGGAAGAAACAAAACTCGAAGACGACGAGGAAGCCTCCTCTTCTGGAAGCAGCTCCACCAGTGGTGATGACAGCGACAGCGACTCTGACTCATCGGAGAGCGACAGCAACCGCTCAGATGCTTCCGGAAGACATCAGGATGCACAGCCAGGAGGCGAGACACAGGAGAGGAACACACGCAGACCTGACGAGGCAACCAAAATCAACCCAAGTAAAACACGTGAGACTGCGGTCAAGCGCAAGGGCAACAATGCTGTAACAAAACATGGAAAAGAGACGGAGATGGCAACAGCAACACCGGACATGAGGCAAGATCTAGGAATGAACAACAAATCAGCAAAAACCGACACGGAGACTAAAAAGAGGATTCTTGCATCACCAGATGAAGGAAACAGCGAAAAATCCAAGATGAGAAAGACAAAGGTAAATGATCACTGACCTCTTCTCCCGTTTAAATGTCATTGGACTTGATAATCGCTACCTCCAATGTAAGAGGAATCCAATCCAAGGCTAATCGATTTAAAAAATTAAAAACTCTTTGTCAAGAACAATTTGATATCTTATGTTTACAAGAAACTAGATTAACAACGTTTTCAGATGTTAGAGAGACAAAAGAATTGTGGGACAGAGGACCCTCCTTCTTCTCAATTGGGGAAAATAAGGCAGACGGTATAGCAATATTATTTTATAACAACAAGATTAAAACTATTAAAAGCCGAGAGATAATTCCAGGTAGACTCATGTTCATGGTTGTCTTTTATTGTGGTCGGAAAATTAGAATAATTAATCTGTATACAGCGCAAGACACGGTTAGGAAAATCCAATTATTTAGAAAACTTAAAATGTTATTATGTGTCGGTTTCCCGATAGTAATCTGTGGTGACTTTAACACTATTACTGACGAAAATGATAGGATTTCAGATAAATTGTGTAAAATTAGGAGAGAAGGGATCTTCTTAAGAACCATGATGAATGAACACCAATGCCTGGACACTTTTAGAATTTTATTTCCAATTAAGACTGACTTTACAAGATTTGATGTTAATTGCAAAACCCGGATTGACAGAATCTACATTAGCAACAATTTTGGAGTAAAGTATTATAAGACTAAATTGTTAATTGA
The DNA here is from genome assembly GCF_024256425.1 of Clarias gariepinus. Lineage (NCBI taxonomy): Eukaryota > Metazoa > Chordata > Actinopteri > Siluriformes > Clariidae > Clarias > Clarias gariepinus. Next base: position 17,443,515 of record NC_071127.1, on the reverse strand, counting down.
CTCAGACCATCTAACTGTTATGTGTGGACTTTATTTTAAAAATGTTCCAAGAGTTAGTTATTGGAAGTTAAATGTGCAAATGTTAAAAAGCCTTTCTTTGATCCTAGATACAAAAAACGAAATAAATAGAATACAATCTTTAGATGTACTCACAATAAATAATTGTGAACTATGGGAAGTTTTAAAAAAACAATTAAAGGCCTTCTTAAAATATAAAAGTCGTACGTATAACAAAGAAAAAAATGATAAATATAATGGTATCATGAATGAATATATTGAGTTAAAAACAAAAGCCTACCGAAATGAAATCGAAGAAAACACTTTAAATAACCTTAAAAAAGAGATTGAATCTTATCATAATGAAACCTTGTTCAATATTCAGGTGCACGCAGGAACAAACACAGAAGAACTTTTAAATTCAAACAAAAGTATATCATTATACAATAGAAGAAAAGAATCTAAGTTTATAGGATTAATTAAGGCAGAAGATGGAACGGTGGTAAATCAACCCGAAGAAATTAGAAAAACAATCCGTCAACTATGTTTAAATAAGTACAAAGAAATCGAAATTGATGATAACCTGCTAAAAACCTTCTTAAATGATCAAAGTCAAACAACTACGTTTTCAAAAAATATAGATCAAGAAGTCGAAGAGAGCGAAGTCAACACAGCAATTCAGCAATTAAATTTTAAAAAATCACCAGGGAAAGACGGTCTTCCTCTAGAATTCTATAACAAATTTTCTTCAGACATATCTAAACTGTTAACTAAGGCTTTTAATGAGGGCATTAACAAAGGTTTCATGTATGACTCCTTTTATGATGGTATATTATCCTTACTATATAAAAATGGAGACACACAAGACATTAATAATTGGAGACACTTAACTCTAATGAATGTAGACTATAAAATTTTTGCAAAAATAATCATGAATCGTATGACTGAAATATTAGATTTAATTATTTCCAAAGAGCAAACGTGTGCAATTAAAGGTAGACTCATGTGGGACAATTTAAACACCTTAAGAGAACTTGTGTATGAGAAACACGAAGCCGGTTTTTACGTGGTGGCTTTGGATCAAAGAAAAGCTTTTGATCTTATATCTAGAAAATATTTATGGGAAGTCTTAAGAATGTACAATTTCTCTGAACACTTTATAAAAATGGTTCAATGTTTGTATGCACAATCTAATATGCAAGTCAATGTCAATGGTCATCTGACGGAGTCTTTTACAATAAGGAGAGGTGTTAAACAAGGATGTCCCCTGAGTGCGGCCCTTTATGTTCTGGCAATAAGTCCATTAATTCATAAAATTCAAAGTGACAAGCGACTTGAAGGAGTGAATTTAGGGGAGAACAGAATTGTAATATCTGCTTATGCAGACGACATTACAGTTTTTATTAAATCAAAACATGACCTAGAAATAATACTCAAGCATTTTAAATCGTATGAAAAAGTCTCGGGAGCGTCATTAAATATGAATAAAACTGAATGTGTATGGATCGGAAATCCTACCAAGAAATTTAATGTCCAAATTCCAGAGACTCAACATTTAAAAGTTTTGGGAGTTTACATTGACAACGAAGGATGTGTTGAACATAATTGGGCTAAAAAAGAAAATGTAATTAAGGAAGAATTAGATAAATGGAAAATGCGGAACTTAAGTTACAAAGTGCGAATTAATATTATCAAAACCTTTATATTATCTAAAATAATGTTTTTAACATGTATCTTTCCACCACCAGATAAATGGATAAAAAAGCTTAACAAAATATGCTGTAACTTCGTCTGGGACACGACCAGAGAAGTCACTAAACGAACATTGTTATTTAAGAACAGAGACCTAGGCGGATTAGGTGCCATCGATTTCGGCATCAAAACCAAAATCTCTGCTATTAAAATAATCTCGAGCGGGATCAACAGAAACGCGAAATGGATCGGAAACATCACCAATTGGAAACAAAAGAAAGGCCGCCTCAGAACTGCAGTACCCTACTATAAACTTATATTTTCGGATTTTACATATAAATATAGGAATTTAAACATTGATTGGATAAATGACTCTAATAAAAAAATCTTTACTTTAATTAATGACCAAATCCATGGACAAACAATAGCATTTAAAAATCAAAATGCTGAATGCATAAAAAACTTACAAAATAAAAACCTCTCTGAGAACATTCGAGACACATCCTGGCTGGTGGCTGTAAGAAGACTCCCAGTAAGAGCAGTAGTCAAATGGAGCTGTTTTGTTAAGACGACCACGTGTCCCATGCCAGGATGTGAAGAGATTGAAACGCTTGAACATTTTCTCCTCGAATGTTATTGCTCTAAGGAAGTGTGGGACAAAATAAGTGACATTGGTGTAAAAATTGAAATTAATATGAAATCAGTGTTTTATGGCATTTTTAATGGAAAATACAATCAAAAAGAACGTGATGTTTTCTGGTATATAATATGTGTAACAAAGTCAAAACTTTGGAAAACACGCTCTAGGATGACCATTGATCAACAATTTGTAGTGAAAAAGTTGTTAAAAGTATTCAAATACATCTGAAAAAACAAAGGACTATAAACAAAACATTGGGGGATTCTGTTATGTGGGATGCACTCTCCTTATAGATGTGGACTCTATGAACTATAACAATTGTTAAATTTTGTTTGCAAATTTATTTATTATTATAATTATTCTTATTGTATTATTAATTATAACAATAATAATAATTGTCATTATTATTTCTTATTATTACCCTTTGAATGAAATTACAGTGACAATCACAATCACATTACATTACAATATCCACAACGATAATCATTTACAATCATTATATGCCTTTTCTCAATAAAAAAAAAAAAAAAAAAAAAAAAAAGCAAAGGCGGCAAAGGACTCGGGAAGGGAGGCGCTAAGCGTCACCGTAAAGTTCTCCGCGATAACATCCAGGGTATCACCAAGCCAGCCATTCGCCGTCTGGCGCGTCGTGGCGGAGTAAGGCGTATTTCTGGTTTGATCTACGAGGAGACTCGCGGTGTGCTCAAAGTATTTCTTGAGAACGTGATCCGCGATGCGGTCACCTACACCGAGCATGCTAAGAGAAAGACCGTCACTGCTATGGATGTGGTGTACGCTCTGAAACGCCAGGGACGCACCCTGTATGGCTTCGGCGGTTAAACGTTGCAGCAGCTAACAACGCAACCACAACGGCTCTTTTAAGAGCCACCCACATATTCAGCAAAAGAGCTGTTACCCATTGTGTGTTCAAGTGAGAATGTTAGAGCTTAAAAAGACGGCCTTCGAAACACATAATATTCCCTTTATTCGAGTAGTGTGTGTATATATATATATATATATATATATATATATATATATACTTGTAGGCTATAGATACGTAAATCGGTATAAGTTGTCTTAGTCGGAAAACGATGTGGTTGAGTGTTCAGTTTGTAAAAATAATTAGGAAACTTTTTAAAAAGCACTCGGATGCATTAAAAAAGTGAACAAGACTATGAACAAAGCGTTTAAAGTCTCTGTTGGGTACAGTCTCTGTTGGGTACACTCTCTAGAAGTAGGCTCCAAACGATACCAAATATTAATGCTTATTTTCGAATTATATTTGCTTGATTTTTTTTCTGACGGTTAAACACTTATTATCTGAATGAAATTATGGTGAACATCTTTGTTTTTCAAAAATAAATAACCCACCAGTGTCACGATTCAAAATCGGCGGAAAGAGGCACATAGCGTAGTGGAGGGAGGGCTCTCGAAAGAGGCGTAATGGAATGTCGACCAATCAAAATCCGGTCTTGGCTTGCGCTTAATTACAATGTTTACTGTACATAATGGCCCGCGAGGCGGAGCTAGTTATTTTTCTTCCAGTATCGTTGAGTGGTGCTACTAGCTATGCCTGAGCCAGCCAAGACTGCGCCCAAGAAGGGCTCGAAGAAGGCTGTTACCAAGACGGCCGGCAAAGGAGGCAAGAAGCGCAGAAAGTCCAGGAAGGAGAGTTACGCTATCTACGTGTACAAAGTTCTGAAGCAGGTTCACCCCGACACCGGCATTTCGTCCAAGGCGATGGGGATCATGAATTCGTTCGTCAACGACATTTTCGAGCGCATTGCCGGTGAGTCTTCGCGTCTGGCTCACTACAACAAACGCTCCACCATCACTTCCAGGGAGATCCAGACCGCCGTGCGCCTGTTGCTGCCCGGCGAGCTGGCCAAGCACGCTGTGTCTGAGGGTACCAAGGCTGTGACTAAATATACCAGCTCCAAGTAAAGCGCGTCACCGCCGTCTTCGTCAACCCAACGGCTCTTTTAAGAGCCACCCATATTTTACGTTAAAGAGCGATTACCTGTTCTATGCGTGTGAGGGGGAAGTGTGTTAGGAAAGTTAATAGCATCAATAGCTCAAGTTCTAATCTGGCTCTTATGATCACATAAAACAATTTTATTGCACCATCTAGTAAGTAAGATAAAATTGTAGCTTTACTCGTTAACTCCAAAATTGTATTGAACAAGTACAGTAACTCAAGTTCACTTTTCTGTAAAATTTTGATATTCTATTACATAACAGATTTAGATTAATTTTAGGTGAAATTACATACAATCAATTTATTATTTTTTTTTATATCAAGTTGTCAATTTTTTAAAAGTATTATTAAATTGCCATACAGCAATCAGGATAAGTATGAAGTGCTTAATTTTTCAGAATAATCTGGAACCACCTGATCATAAAGTCAAAAAGTCATCAGAAGTACTCTGAATATCATGCAAAGAAATTTGCCACAAAAATTCACAAGTTATTTGAGAGATCCTAAGTTTTAGGCGTTTTTGTGCCCTATCACTTATTTGTTAGCTAAATCAGCTGATTTGAATTGGAGAGAACTTATTAGTGACATCTGTTTTGTGTGCATGGCGAAATATGTTTAATATACAGAGTCAGACAAAAAATTTATACACACTTCAGGAAAAGAAAACTTTTTATAAATATTATAATACTAATCTATTGCTAGAAGTTAAATATGATTACATGTTACTGTATGATATGATTATGATTTTTTAAAAATTTAAGTTCCTGAATATTTTTTCCCCTAAATGTGTAGTTCTTAATAGTCTAAATTATTTGGTCCATCACGTGCGTCTCGTGTGTGAGAGGGAAATAGATTAACACACACACACCTACCATGTTAAGCACAATGTGAAGCTGAACAAATTGAAACACTTTGCTCAAATACCCTTAAATACTGTATGCCCTGGCCTTTTTTTGGTCAGCACACATAGAATTAGTTTATTTTGGGGTCATGTGAGTGGAGAACTCAACCCACTTCTTTACCATGTCTTCCTTATTCACAGGCACATACAGTAGATGGTAACCTCAAGTTGATCACCTGGATATTGTTAATATGTGCATGATAACATACCTAGATTGTATTAAACAACAGAGCATCCAGTGTGTTAACCTTGTTCCAAGAGGCAGGGTGAAACCAGCACGGACTGTCTGAATATTAAGATACAACAGTACTGAATGCCTTAAAATGTATTATTTAAATGATTTAATTAAAGTAAGATAATTTTGTTTGGTAATGAAAACAAATTGTATCATTATATATGCCAAAGCAACCTTATTATTAAAATAGTTATTGTGTACAGGGAAATTACAATGCACAAGTTTTAATGAAATATAAGAGTTTTGAATATATAACTTAAGCACACTATCATTATAACATTTTAAAATAATAATACTAATAATTTAAACCCTTGCTATATATTGTATTTTGTAAACTTATCAATCAGCATCAAAATCGATAATGTGATGCTACACTTATATTTCATTAAGAAGGATTATTACAAAATACACAAAACTAGTCTTAATATCAAATGCACTCTTTTTTTCATGTTGATGTATCATCTTACTATAATTTTATTTCCATTATGTGTAATATCAGACCACCAAATGCGTCTATACACAAGCTTTCAGTGAGATTATAATAGTTTATTATAAATTTTGAATACATTTCTCATCCAAATCTTTCCTAGTGTCTTCTGTAACTTTTCTTTCTTACTTTTTTGTTAAATTTGCACGGCAATGGACGAGGTTAATTTGTCGAATTATGGTAATAATGTTTAAGAATATTTATTCAAATGTTTTGATATATTTTTTTATTTTAGATTGAAGTAGATTATGAATGTTCAAGATTAAAGGTTTACATTATTTTATGTTTAAAAAGTGATTAACAAAAACATGGATTGTGCACCAGTAGTTTATAGAATATTTGATTAATAACCCTTGAAAGTATGAATATTTACACTGATGTGAGAGTTTGGGGAGCGTTAGAGGAACATTCTGAAAAACCTTAAAAACAATGTTCTTTTCATTCTATTTTATTGTTGCCATATGTTAGTTATAACATACATGTACATAGGCCTATATGTACTCTGTGCTGCTAAACACAAGTAGGAAGTTATGAAAGTTTTTTGCAAGACAGGTATATAATGTTAATCGATCATTTAAAAAAAATATATTATTAAAATGTATTGCCAAACATTATATGTGGATATATTGTGGAAGATTTTCTGATGTTTTTCTCCTCCTTCGTCCATCTAGGGGCTTTGTACTATAACAAAAAGGAAAGCTCTACTAAATTTTATATCGTTTTGAAAAAATTAATTAGTTTGTTCATTCTATTTGAAGCTTCTGAACTTCTCGGATGGAGCAGGAGCAGCGATTTAATTCTGAACTCGCTTCCGTAAAATTATCGTATCCAATATAAACTTGCACTTGAGCAATGCGCCATTCATTCCCGCATTGATAATCAGCTGTATTTTTTTTTTTTCAGATTCAACTGAGACAACCTACTATAGAGTCTCTACTGTTTCTTCACTTAATTTTATAACGAGAAAATTCATTCGTTCGTTAATTCTATTTAAAGCTTCTGAACTTCTTGGATGTGTGTTTAGTGTGACAGTGCTTTAGATGGGGCAGGAGCAACGATTTAGTTCTGCGTTTATTCAAACGCAATAATACAGCTTTATATCCTCAGGAGGGGTAATTACATTGTTTTAGCGATAATTTCACGGAAGCGAATTCAGAACTAAATCGCAGAAGCTTCAAATAGAATGAACAAACTAATGAATCTTCTCAAAACATTATAAAATTAAGTAGAGCTAAATCCCTAAATCTCCTTATGAAATATCGCTGTTTATTAATGCGGGAATGAATGGAATAAATACCGAATTGTCGATATTTCACAGAATCATGAAACAGGGCAAGCTCATATCAGGCCTTCATTATAAATTCATTATGTTATGTGTATGTTCTTTGCACTTTTCATGCCTTTTGTATGACCTGTCAAAGTTAGATCCACAAAACCCACATTCGACCAAACACATCCCATTCCCTGAGAAGGGTTCATCAAGAGGCATGGCCAACAGTACATCTTCTTTTTCACAGCACTTCCAGTCAGCCAGTTCACCTTGTCATACCAGGAGCGCTAAACTAGCGCTGATGTATACTTAAGACATGCTGTCAATCAAAAAAAGGGGTTCCGCCCTTTAAACAGCTCCTCCAATCATCAAGCAGCAGCCAAGCGTCCTGGCCCGCCCACTGCTCCATTCAGCTGAGCTTCCCTGGAAGTGACAATTTTGGTGCATTTATCCAATTACCGTCCAATTTTTCTGCAGTAAAAAAAAGCTCCTCTGTGCTTGCCCATAGAGCTCCAGTGAAGCTGGGCTTCAGGAGGGTTTAACGCACTGTGCTGCACGAAAATGTATGACAAGAAAATCGCCCCAAACAATCTACAATAAATACCTGATTCTGAACGAGCTAGTCATGAAGTTGAACGTGAACATTTTCTGACTTAGTAGAGGAAGCAAAGCTTCCCTTGTAGTCTTAGAGCAGCTTCCACTGCATAAGTCCTCAAAATGAATGTATTATAAAACCAAGCATAGAACAGAATAGAATTCAATAGAATTTATTGATTACAATCACTCCATTTGATGGCATAGCTGTTTAAATTTCAACTATAAAGTTAAATATCTTTTATCTGTGTCTTTATAATACAGTAGGTGTGACATGTTACTCTTTACAGAGTTGAAGTGGTAACATTTTTTCTTTGTTTCTATACCACAATGTTAAGGGACAACAGGAGATCATGATCACAGAGGCCTTACACCTTACATCATACAAATGTTTCTTACCATACTGCCCGTCTTAAGAAAGGGGTGATGATAAAACTCTTAATATCACTTCAGTCCAATTTCACTCGTTAATAAAAGGAAACTTAAAGACATTATATCAATTAAAGAAACATTGCCCACTGTAACCATAGTTTTATAACCTGCTTCCATGGTCCAAGAGTTGGTACAATATTGACCAACTTGGTAATGAACCTGGTACTGAACCTGACAGATGTTTTTATCATATTGTTTACAACTCAGTGAAAAGTGTACTCGTGGCATGTCTATCATGGTGTAGAGACTGCAGACGCAGATGCAGGGCCAAACAAAGAAGATTTATTGACAGAAATTATCAACACAACAAACAAAACAAAACCAAAGAAAATGCCGGCTATGGCGCTACCCTTTCTGGGTTTGAGACTTTCCCAGCTGGGTCTGCAGGTAGGCAGTAAACACACAGGTAATGTTTTATACTAAGAACTCAGTTGCTTTCTGACTAGGACAACTCATTGTCCTTTAGTCGTGTACTGATCTGCCCGTAGGCCTTGGCTGTAATGACTGCCTCTTGCCCTGTCCTGCAGACGCCTTTCACTCCTGGGGGAAGGGAACAGAGTCATAAGCACATACACAACATCGAACAAACACGCAGGTGCACAACAGTGAATAGACAAAGGGCTACAGGCTAGGCTGGTATATATAGAGACACACAGGGGTAGACACTCTGGATAAGAGCGTCTGCCAAATGCCTAAATGTAAATGTAGACACAGGTGAACTTGATTTGGTGATAATACAGATACTGGGGAACAAGTACACACATAGACACACTAGGGGGAGACAAAGCGGCGGTTAAGTAATCCGGTCACCCAGATCTTTTTCCCCAGGACTGAGGTGGTATAGATGTTACAACTCTTTTGAAAATTCAAGGTGAGAATTTACAGTGTTTAAAAAAAAGTGTTGTTACAATGCTCTATTTGGCTAGCACACACAGGATGAAATGGGTTGGTTGGAGTCTTATCCACATTGACTTCTTTATTCTGTTTGAGGGTTGCCATTATTGCTGTTCTTTGGCACTGTGCATGGGGACAAACATCAAGACGTTCTCCTAGACAGTGCGTTAACATTTAGGTTCCTGAATAGTGGAGAAATTGGAAGTCATATTTCTCTAACCAGTGTGCTGGTTCAATTCAATTTAATTGAATTCAATTTTATTTGTATAGCGCTTTTAGCAATTTTCATTGCTGCAAAGCAGCTTTACACAGTCAAAAGAATTATTTAAGTTTGTATGAAATGTGAATTTGTATGAATCAAAATGGTCAGTTTGTCCCTGGTGAGCAAGCCGAGGGCGACAGTGCCAAGGAAAAACTCCCTGAGATGGTAATAGGAAGAAACCTTGAGAGGACCCAGACTCAACAGGGAACCCATCCTCATTTGGGTGAAACAGAAAGCAGTAAATGATCTGCATTTATACAGTGTGTAGGGTGGGAGGCAGTTCAGCTATAATAGCTGATGTTAATTGATGTTAATATGGAGTCCAGGTAGTTATTGAAGACCCAGGTAGACTTGTAAGAAGTTCCAGTCCTGAACTATCAAACTGTCAAGTCCCCAGAGAAACAGTTGCCAACACCAGTCAAGGCCAGAACCATTTTCTAGGTAGAGAGAATCATCCCCAGACACCAGACGCATCCCAGAGAGACACACGGGGCATCCATGTGACGAGATCTTCAGCCAGAAGCGGGGCACCAGGATGGGTCAGACAGGTCCGGAGGGCAGAGGGAGTCTGGATCACTGGCAGCTTAGGAACGACATGTGTAGCTCGACAGAGAGAGAGAGAAAGAGTGAAAGGGGGAGACAGCAGGAGAGAGGAAAGAGAAAGGGGGGGGGAAAGAGAAGAAGAGGCGAGATGGCAGTTAGGTATGGTCACAGTCACACAATGTATAATGTGAATGTATATTAACTGTAGAGTGCAAGCAGAGACTCCGGCAGGACTAACTATGACAGCATAACTAAAAGGGAGAGCCAGAAGCAAACACAAACATGAGGGCTTCCTGAGATGTAAAGCAAACAATCACCTCACCGTCAGCAAACCTGAGTGATCAATGAGAGTGAGGAAGACAGCATCTAAACATACCAGTTCACCATAATACTCTACGTCCATGAGTCCCCCAGATCTGCTCCTTTACCTATGGCAAATCTATTTATAAAAATGCTTGGCTAAATAAATAGGTTTTTAGCCTGGACTTAAACACTGAGACTGTGTCTGAGTCCCGAATACTATTTGGAAGACTATTCCATATATTCCATTTTGGGGCTTTGTAAGAAAAAGCTCTGCCCCCAGCTGTATTTTTCATAATACGCGGTACTGACAAGCAGCCTGCATCCTTTGATCGAAGTAGGTGTGGCGGATCGTAAGACACTAGCAGTTCGCTTAGGTACTGCGGCGCGAGACCATTTAATGCTTTATATGCCAAGAGTAGTATTTTAAAATCAATGCGAAATTTCACAGGGAGCCAATGCAGTGAAGATAAGATAGGGGTGATGTGCTCATATCTTCTGGTTTTAGTGAGGACTCTCGCTGCTGCATTCTGGACAAGCTGAAGCTTATTTATGCATCTAGCTGAACAACCAGACAGTAAGGCATTACAATAGTCCAACCTAGAGGTGATAAAACTAGTTTTTCTGCACCGTTTAGCGACAATAAATTTCTTATCCTGGCAATATTTCTGAGGTAAAAGAATGCTATCCTGGTAATATTATCTACATGAGCTTCAAATGAAAGGCTGGAATCAATAATCACACCAAGGTCTTTCACTGTTGCATTTGATGGAACAGAAAGGCCATCTAAAGTTACGGTGTGATCTAAAATTTTACTCCTAGCTGTATGCGGTCCCATGACTAGAACTTCTGTCTTATCTGGATTTAGCAGAAGGAAGTTAATTAGCATCCAATTTCTTATGTCCTGCACACATTGCTCAATTTTAGTAAGCTGTTTTTTCTCATCAGGTTTTGCTGAGACATATAACTGTGTATCGTCAGCATAACAATGAAAACTAATACCATGCTTACGGATTATGTTGCCCAGAGGAAGCATGTAAAGGGAAAAAAGTAGTGGACCTAAAACTGAACCCTGCGGAACGCCAAACTCCACTTGAGAACAAGCAGAATAATCACCATTTAAGTCTACATACTGATAACGATGGGTCAGATAGGATCTTAGCCAGGAGAGGGCTGTACCCTTAATTCCTACTACATTTTCTAATCTGTGAAGAAGAATAGCATGATCAACGGTGTCAAAAGCTGCACTGAGGTCGAGTAATACAAGCATAGTTACACAACCCTGATCAGAGGCCAATAGGATGTCATTTACTACTTTAACGAGTGCTGTCTCTGTACTGTGATGAGGCCTAAATCCTAACTGATACAGTTCATGTATGCCATTTCTATGTAGATATGAGCATAGCTGCTCCGCTACTATCTTTTCCAGAATTTTAGAGATAAAGGGGAGGTTTGATATTGGCCTGTAACTGGACTGGTTTCTTAATTATTGGTTTGATAACTGCTAATTTAAAAGATTTTGGAACATAACTAATGCTGAGTGAAGAATTAATTATTCTCTACAGGGGTTCTGTTATTGCTGGTACTATCTGTTTAAGAAAATGTGTCGGTACAGGATCTAATATACAGGTTGATGAATTTGCAGAAGAGATGGGTGAAATTAATTAATTCTCTTTAAGGGGAGTAAAGTATTCTAGGTTCTGATCTGACATGGCTAGATTAACATCTGCATCAATTACATTTTTTGGTTTCAAAACTTCAATTTTATGCCTAATATTTTCAATTTTATTAATAAAAAAGTTAATGAAGTCCTCACTATTGCATGATGTTGTTGTGGAGATTTCTGCAGTGGTCTTATTTCTGGTTAATTTGTCTACAGCGTTAAATAAGAATCTAGGATTATTTTTGTTATTTTCTATAAGAGTGGAGAGATATGTTGATCTAGCTACACTAAGAGCTTTTCTATAGTTCAGGATGCTCTCCTTCCATGCTATTTTAAATACTAATTTGGTTTGACGCCATTTACGTTCTAATTTCCGAGCGGTCTGTTTTAAAATGCGTGTGTGATCGTTATACCAGGGAGCAAGTTTCTTATCTCTAATAATTTTTCTTTTAACTGGAGCTACATTATCTAAGGTATAGCGAAATGTCGACTCTTAATATTCAGTCGCCTGATCGAGTTCTGTTGGGAACTTTGGGAGATGTACGTTTCATACGGTAGCGCGGCGCTCTGCGTACATTATTACTGTGACACACTTGAATTGAGACAAAATAGTGATCTGAGATAACTTTAGATAGTGGAATTGTGAATAAATAAGGTTGGCCTTCAGGTTCCTTCAATCTGATTAGCCAGCGCAGAGTTGTGTGGTCAGTCCAGAAAAACAAGCAGAAGAGACATTTTTGTGCCAAGAAACACAAGGAATATACATTAGATCAGTGAAAACTGTCCTGAGAAGTCCGAATTAGAGATTTGTTAAACTCCATGTGCTTGCAGGAGGTAGAGAGGGTGAACAGACAATTCCTTATTGATTGGTTGCCACTCTGGAGAGGGTGATGGTGTCTGGTGTCTGGTGCTTTGCTGCTGACACTGTTGGTAACTTAGACAAAATTGAGGGCACACTCAACTAGCATGGCTACCACTGCATTTTGTAGCAACATGCCATTCTCCTTGGCTTGCACTTAGTGAGATGAGATCATCATTTGTTTTTTCTATAGGACAATTTCCCTAATCACACAATAGAGAGCTATTTGCCCAAGAAGGAGAGTGATGGAGCACTGCATCAGATGGCCTCGCTCCGACAATCCCCCAATTTAAATCCTGTTGAGATCATTTGGAATGAATTGGATAAAAGAGGAGGAAGGAAAATCAGTATAAATATAAATCAAGTACTCAGCACATCTGGAAACCATTTCAAATCTCTACCTCATGACTGAGAGAATGACTTGTTGTGCAAAGCTGTTTTTAAAAAGTGGCTACTTTGAAAAATTAAAATATAAAACATATTGTGGCGTGGGCGGGGCGGCGGCTGACGACCAGCATGCTTTGCGGGAATGTCGGTGTGTTCACCATGATGGGGAAAGGTGTTTGGGTTAGTGACTTCGGCCCTGTTGTGTGTGTGTGTGTTGGGTGTAACGTGTGAAATGTGCTCTAGTTCAGGCTGACGCTGAATTAGAGGTAGGCTCCTGAGTGAAGGTGCTGCTCATGCCATTACCGGCTGTGTGCTAAATAAAGTACTCCCAGCCATTGCATTGGGTAGCAATTAAGCTCGCTCGTCTCTCCAGCATTTCTTCAGGCGTAAAAACGCTAAATTGGTGTCAGAAGTGGGATGGAGAGTCACGAGTTTGAGCGCACAACGGAGGACCTTCAGAAAATCCAAGCGGGCCGCCGAGTAGCGGAGCGACTACTCGCACGGAAGAAGCGCTTTCCTGACGGAGCTAGCGCGAGCACACCACGTCAGCCAACGCGGAGCGGGAAGAATAAAATCCCGGCGCTGGATCTCGGGGCGGAGGCTGGCGCGGCACAAGCGCCGGAGCAAGCTACAGCTCCGTGCGCTGTTAGCCGGCAAAGCGTCCTGCCGCTGCGCGAGGCCGATCGCGCTGAGCCCATATCGGCGGTACATCACGGCGGAAGAGCCGAGCGACCGCCCGCAGCTCAGTGGCGCTCGGTTCGTGAACCTAGCCGGGGACAGGGCTACCCGTCGCGGCTAGGCAACGAGCAGCGCTTCGACGTTTCGCGGCGAGGCCGAGGCACGGGACAGCGTACACCAGCAGCCGCTAGACTAGCGCCGGGAGGACGCGTGGTAAGCCGCGCTGGGCTCTACATTGACTGTGTGCTGGATGGCGTCTTACTGCGGGCGCTCGTGGACACCGGCTCCACTGTTTCGCTGCTGCGCTCTGGAGTACTGGGGCAAAGCAAGCGTGTTCGCCGACGGCCTGATCCTGCCTTCACCATCCGCACCGTTGCTGGGGGCTGCGTCAAGGTACGGGCGTGTCGCACAGCGCGAGTCCAGGTGGGTGGTCGAACTTTTACACACCAGTTCTTAGTGGGGAATGTCGAGGAGGACTGCGTTTTAGGGTTGGACATTTTAGAGAGATGGGGTGCGGTGCTGAACTTGTCTGGCGGGACTCTGCGTGGTAACTTCGGGGTAGCCAGGTTGCTCGGACCCAAGCCACAGTCGGACAGGTTAGCAGCACACACCCGGGGGGCGGAACTTCCGGTAGCAGACCGAGCGGGAAACCCTCGGTGCTGCGAGCGAGTGGAGCGCCGTGACGACGTAGAACCCTCGACGCCGAACATTTCCCCCGTGCAGTCCTCCAGGCTCTCCAGCGGTGATCAGCCGTCCGAGCCAGCGTGCAGCCGAGTTACTGCGTCACCCGCAGTCGTTTCGCCGGTCTCACAGCTGCACTGTGAACCGCTCATCGCCAGGCAGAAGGGCCCCACCCAGCGCTCGCGGGCACCGCTGCAAGACTTTCGGGTGGGGGCACCCATGGAGCGAATGGGTGTGGACACTCACAGCCAGGGGCGAGATTTTGCTGCTGGCGAGCAGGTGTGGGTGTGTTCCTCCGGAAGGAGAAGGAGGGGGCTCTCGGCCGGGCGTGTGTCTCACTGGGTGGGCCCCTGTACGGTAATAGCTCGGCTCTCCGATGTCATCTACCGGGTGCGGTTGGCGGGGCGGGCACGAGTTTTGCTCCACCGGGACCGTCTTGCGCCTTGCCAGCCGCACGCCGGGGAAACATTGAACTCTGTGGAGGCCGGACCGCCTCAGGACTACGTTTGTGTTCATCCCTCACCTGCCAAAGGACGCCGGCGTTCCCACCGCCAGCGCCGACCGCCTCCACGCCTCCGAAATGGAGTTCTTCATGGTGACCAGGGACGGTCACAGCTCGGGTGGGGGCAGTGTGGCGTGGGCGGGGCGGCGGCTGACGACCAGCATGCTTTGCGGGAATGTCGGTGTGTTCACCATGATGGGGAAAGGTGTTTGGGTTAGTGACTTCGGCCCTGTTGTGTGTGTGTGTGTTGGGTGTAACGTGTGAAATGTGCTCTAGTTCAGGCTGACGCCGAATTAGAAGTAGGCTCCTGAGTGAAGGTGCTGCTCATGCCATACCGGCTGTATGCTAAACAAAGTACTCCCAGCCATTGCATTGGGCAGCAATTAAGCTCGCTCGTCTCTCCAGCATTTCTTCAGGCGTAAAAACGCTACAATATTGTCTGTTATTTAACACATTTTGTTCCATAGTAATTTTGACAAAATGACACATTAGGTTCTGCCATGTCTTTATTATTTATATACAACATTAAAGACTAAATATGGATTTCTTTATTGATTGGTAATGGTGGGTAAAAATAAAATTTGGTTTACGAGAGTTTTGGAATACGAGCCCGCTTCCGGAACGAATTAAGCTCGTAATCCGAGGTTCCACTGTAATTACAATATATTAATACTTAAAGAAAGTTTGAAGATCGAAGCAATTGCTTCATCTGCTGTTTCCTTCTCCACAGAAGGTATTATATTGCTATTCTATAAAATACTTACATCCTGTTTATCATATGGACTGCTTTTAAACTGCTCTTAAACCACATCAGATTATTTTTCTATAACATCACAACTCATACAGTTTATTATCCTACAAATTTTTCTTGCAACATTTTTTATCTGATTAACTGAGAAAGTCAAAAAGAGAAGCTGGTGCATATTTATACTAGCTATAATGTAAGTGATAACTTACTTGTTTTATGAAGCTTCAACTACATTAAAGGTGAAAACAAATGATTTTAAATTATGATTTGTCAGTTAGTAATACTTGATTAGTTCATAGTAACCATTGGCATATCAGTGTGGTATAAAAGGAATAAAGCGGTTAAGAATGAGCTCTTAAAGTAAAATAATTGACTTTAGGGTACCAAGATTAACTGCACTTTACACTTGGCTGTATCACACTGGCCTGGCACTGATTATTTTATCATAACAGCATGTCCGGATTTATTTATTACATATCATCACATCCACAAACCGACACCACTGATATGCAGTTCCTCACCTTTCCTGCAGGGGGTGCACTGGCCACAGCCTTCATGCCTGTAGAATTCGAACAGTGGTGCATTAGCTGTGATTACATCCATTTTTAATAAAAGAGAAAAAAAAATTGTATTCTTCCTTATGGCTTTGTTTTCACACCCTACAAGGCACAGGCTTGCACTTTGCTCTGTTTCAACCAGGGGCGTAGATTTAGGGTGGACAGAGGGGATGTGTCCCCACCAATATCCTCCGATTGAAATGTCCCCACCAATAATTTAATCCACTTTAAAAAATCGTGCTGTCAACATTAACCTAGACACGCAGAAAGGGATGAATCACATTCTCTCTGTGAGTCCTCCCGCTTGCAAAACACATATGAACATTTTGATTGGCTGTGCCTTTCCCTGCTATCACGTGAGTGGCTATGGCTGCGTTCAGATACAAGCAGCGCCAAATGCAGTGGATTTTTTTCCCCGTGCAAGGTGTGTTGGGTGACATACATGTGAGGATGGCAGCAGCAAAAAAAAAAAAAAAAAAAAGCTGGACATAAGGACCTTTTTTTCAAAGAAAAGTGTACGTCACTTCAAGTTCGCTAGTGAATCTATCAAAGTCCATCAACGTAACGACAACAGTTAATGTTAACGCTAGTTTTTTTTTTTTTTTATCGCTTTGATGCACATTCATTCTAGCAGGGCAGGCTATACATTTACATTTACATTTAGGCATTTGGCAGACGCTCTTATCCAGAGCGACTTACAAAAAGTGCTTTAAAGTTTACAACATTGGATACATACTTACACTGGGTTAACTAGGTTAATAACTAAGTACCATTAGTCCAACACATCTGAGAAGAGTTTTTTTTTCTTTTTTTTTTTTTTCGGGGGGGGGCGGGGGGGGGGGGGTGGTTAGTCCAAGTACTGGAGAAACAGATGCGTCTTGAGTTGTCGTTTAAAGATAGTCAAAGTCTCTGATGTACGGACATCTAGAGGAAGTTCATTCCACCACCTAGGTGCCAGAACAGAAAAGAGCCTGGATGAATGCCGCCCTCGATCCCTGAGAGATGGTGGGATGAGGCGAGCAGTGCTGGAGGATCGGAGGGAGCGTGGGGCAGTGCGTGGTGTAATTAGCGCAGAGAGGTAGGTGGGTGCTGGGCCATTTTTGGCTTTGTAGGCAAGCATCAGTGTTTTGAATTTGATGCGGGCAGCTACAGGAAGCCAGTGCAGGGAGCGGAGGAGTGGGGTGGTGTGGGAGAACTTGGGAAGGTTAAAAACGAGTCGTGCTGCTGCATTCTGGATCAGTTGCAGAGGACGAATCGTGGACAAAGGCAGGCCTGCCAGGAGTGAGTTGCAGTAGTCCAGTCTTGAAATAACAAGAGACTGAACAAGCACCTGAGTAGCCTGTGAAGAAAGAAATGGGCGAATTCTTCTGATATTGTAAAGAAGAAATCGACAAGAGCGAGTAAGGTTAGCGATGTGTGGGGAAAATGACAGATGATTGTCCACGGTTACCCCAAGATTGCGGGCAGTGGTTGAGGGAGTGATTTGGTTGTTGTCCATGGATATCACAAGGTCTTGACCTGGCTATAGTCTTTGAATACAGACTTAAAACTAACAGCAGATTAAACAGCTAAATGTAAAGGTATAAATATGATCCCTGTCAGTTCTCCTAATCTAATGACGACTATTTGTCAGAAATCAGTCTTGTGAAAGAAATTGATGTGCTACATAGTAATATTGCCATGGCTAGAATTTTGTTGACAGTTCACCAATAGACAATCCGCTTTGCACAAATAATTTTTAAAATGCATTCACTGACTTGGCAAACATTAATGATTTGATTCGAGATTTGCACACTAAGACTCAGAAAAAGTGAAATAAAATGATTGCTGTTTAAATGGCATGTGTTTATCCTGTTTTGTCAGGTGACAATCTAAACAACTGCTGTATATCAGACAGCGATGGAGAGAAGGGTCTTTTTGGCTCCTTCATATAGGAGCAATAGGCATTGAGCTGTTGTGTGGTACCTAACAGTAGTTCATGTTAAAATCTAATCTACTTTTATATATACTGATGTTTGAGATGTTTCATTTGCACTATGGCTCAAAAAAGAATAGTCATAGGTCCCCACCAATGTCCAGAGCAAATCTACGCCCTTGGTTCCAACCCTGTTAAAACATACTTTTTGTACTTCAGGGACACTTTATTGGCACTATATGAGTAACTACTGACTAAAGATGTTCTACCTATTATTTACACAATTGATTTATCCTATTAGTTTGGTTCCTAGATAGATGGATGGAATCTGTAATTATTATATAATTATAATATTAACTATTAATATCGCATGTATGTTATAGATTAGTAAAACTTTATTCAGTTATGTATCATGATTTCATGTGGCATTCATGTATGAGCAGACTGACTTCAAAACAGTTTTTAAATTTTTTTATTTTTTAAATAAAATTTTCTGTTAATTTAGAGCTGCTTGATTGCAATTGCCGCTGTCAAGGGTGGCACAACCTGTTATTAGGTTTAGGGCAATTACTTTTGCACATAGGGCTGGGAAGGTTTAAACAGATAATTTAGTCTCTGCTCCACCTCCCTGGTTAGGAGACATCTTACTCACTCCACTGCCCAGGTTTGAGATCTTTGCTCTGACTTCCGTTTTTCGAGGTCTTGCTCTTTTGCCCAGGTTAGAGTACTCTGTATTTGCTTTGACTCTCAGATTGGAAAAAGTTCCTAAGAAGTGTGTCTCAGGAATAACCCTGGAGGGCTCCTTGCACCTATGGACTATTGTGTATACAAGGCTGGGACTCAATTTCCCAAGGTGCACCTGTGTCACGTGGTGTAATTGTGATCTGTGGTTAGTTTGGCCCTGTGTATAAATATATCTAGGGTTGTGTTCATGTTTGTCTTTGTTACGCCCCATCTAGGGTGAAGGCGCAACATGAAAGAGTACAAGGATGCCGAGGAGATTAAAGGCAAATATTTATAATATAATTTTAATAAGCAATAATTTAATAGAAAAACAAAGATTTTTACAAATGGAAGTGGGGGAATTGACTTCAGGAGCCGACCAGGGCAAAATAAACAATAAGCACGGGTTAAAGGGCAGGAACCAATCAGACTTCATCCTGCACAGAAACACACATACAGCACTTCCCAAAAAAACAAAACAGAACAAAGACAAATACATATAAGGGACGTAACAGTCTTGCATCTAAACAAATACAGTATTGTTATCTTGGTGATTCTGTTTCTTTTGATTTTGATTACTCTTGCAGTTATTTGGTTTCTTTGTTATGTCTAGATTATTATTAAGATCTTTACTTTTGCGATTATTCCTGGCCTATCACAATCTGGCCTGGGTAGATGGATCCAAACACAAAGCGCAAATTGCAAAAGAGATGGCAAAAAAAAAGCAATTTTTCCAGGGTGTGTAGCAGAGGCTTTGCACGAGCTTCGTGAAGGAATGCAGAAGTGCAGAGCCTGGCGCAAATTCAATTAATAGAAGATCTTCTGAAATACATGGTGGTTGTAAACAGGCAGGGTTCTAAATCAGATAGTCAACAAAGTCTGTACTCCAGAAAATCTGAAAGAAAATCAAAAGAAATCAGAAATCAGAAGTCAGCAGCCAAAAATCCAAGCAAGCAAAGATTCCAGAGCGAGAAGTGTGGGATAAGGGGTTGAGATCTGATACTGAGGTAGGTAAGACTGATGGAATACTGGGCACGAAGGAACAAAATAATCTGGCAGAAAATGGATGTTTGATGGTGTGTTTAAATAGGATTAATTAATGAACTAATATTAGAAACAGTTGCACTCGGAGCAGTACATAAGGCTGCAAAAAGGATGTGTGTGTCTGTGTAAATGCAAGCATCTACAGCTTCAATACAGCATACTGCAACTTTGTGTAAAATCATGCAGGACACTCGAATTGGTTGTTAAAGTCCTGTTTTATTATGCACAACACACACACACACACACACACACACACACACACACACACACATTTTTAGCTGTCCTCATCTAACCCCACAGAACACAATATTTTCTTATTCCTAAAATACCTAAATCTTATCTGACTAAACATTAGCTTCTCCAATTAATGTGAATAAATGTCTAAAAATACAATTAAAATATACATGGTGATGTAACAGCCTCAGAAGCAACCCTATTTACCCTCTTGTCTGTTTACACCATTCAGCATAACCAGTATATTAATCACTGGCCTGATTATCTGTCATAATAGATGCTTTTTATTTCACTTAATCATACAGTGCATCCGGAAAAAGTATTCACAGCGCATTACTTTTATCTTTTTGCTTAATTGGAGTCCACCTGTGGTAAATTCAGTTGATTGGACATGATTTGGAAAGGCACACACCTGTCTATATAAGGTCCCACAGTTGACAGGTCATGTCAGAGGACAAACCAAGGATGATGAGACGACTGAACACCTACTAATGCACTGTCACCGCTCAGCTGACATATGGTACAATAGGAATTTAGTTGGACTGACCACAAACATTAATGAAAAAATCAATAATGTAAAAAAAACATATAGTATGTAATGTGTTTGACAGTACCCTGAAATAGTACATGTGTTTTACTATGGTACACACTTTGGCACAATGGTAGATGCACTATAGTATGGTACACGGTTCTATCATGTACTGCAGTGCAGTTTTGTTGAACACGTACCAGGATACTGTCAAAAATATGCTACACTTATTTATGAACTGTAATGATATTTGATATACTAACCTCTGCAGTGCCATCTTACCCGTTACGGTAACCTCCAAAGGTTATTATACAATACTCTGGTGAATACCATTGTACTTATTGGGTACCACAGTAGCTACCAAAGTGCAGTAGGTATCTAATATGGCCTGTAACTATACCATACCAGTACTGTGTCGTTCATACTGTACCATTTTAGATATGTTACTAAGTATTGGTATGCACAGAAGTGCCACAGTACATATCCTGGTACTCTATATGGTGCCTTCTTCCATGGTACCTACATACCCTGGTTCTCTATATGGTGCCTTCTTCCATAGTAATACTATGGTATATATGGTTATTACATTTACTATAGTTTACCATTATATTTATTTAATAACACATTAGAAGTAAATGTAAAAGGCTGAAATGTAGCTTTTGTATCCTGTATCCATTATCCCTAAATGACCTCTAATTAAATCTTCATGTTATTTCACATAAGTGATTCCAACGCAACCTGGAAACACAACATGTTAAGCCGGAAACACAAGCACACAGTTAATGAATGATGAAGGCTAACACACGATAACCTTAGTAAAAGGATGCTTGTCCTGTGTTTAATTTAAATTAATTAAAAACAACTTACCAATTAGCAGCCAGAGCTCATTTAATTTCATTATAAATCCACAATTATCATAACTAATGCAACTTCTATCGCTCATGTTTTTATCATTGGTTTGGAATATGTGAGAAAAGAAAGGTTGAAGTATCATCTGATCAATTTTATCTATAGGTCAGGCAAAAATGGCCATATACTGTACAATAACAGACAGAATAAAATGGTAAAAAGTTGAAAAGCGCTTTGGGAAAGCTGTGTGTGCAGTTTATAATGAACAGTTTTTTTTTTCTTTTTTTGTTGTTTGTTTAAAAAGCTTGATTAGCTAATTAATGATTTAACCAGTACATACTTAAATGTTTACCTACCTTTTATTCAATCATTTATTCATCCAATTTATTTATTTTTATCCAATGAAGGCTTTTTTATATTATTTTTACTGGTTAAAACCAGTGCCATGGTGATCACAAAATTGGTTAAAATTAAAGTCAAAAGTCAAAGTCTCTCTCTCTCTATATATATATATTTTTCACGCTTAATCAAGTTTGTTAGCTCCTGAGTTTACTTGTGAATATAAATAGTGCTAAATTCACAATCTATCAAGAGCAACACAACCTAAGCACATGCAATGAAATGTGTTGCCTGTAATTAAAATTTTGGAGAAATAGGCTAATTATTGTACAGTGACACTGTTTTGTTGTTCCTGTTTTATTTATTACAAGTTATGTAATATTTAATCAGTAGTAAATTTGTGTTTAGAACTTATAAAATAAAAAAAAACTCACCTTGCTTAAATGATGCTGGACACATGGGAGATGTTCATTTGCTAGAAATTTGCCATAAATGGTTAGCTCGAAATCTACCAAGTTTGCATCAAACCTAATTTGAATGTAAAAATACGATACTTTATACTCAATTTATGATGACTAGGCAGAGTGAAAGTCCTTAAATGATAATTTTTTATATTGCGTTTTTTAAAAAAAATAAACCTTTTGTACATATCCCTGGAAATTGGTGTCCACCCTGTCATTTGGGGAAACTGTCAGTTTGAGAAAATGGTCAATATAATCCCTGACTTCACCAACCCCATTTTGTCTTTTCTCACTGGAGATTAAAAAAGAGAGTAAACTGGAGGTATATTCACACTTACATGCTATAATTTTCATCATAGTGTGATTGTAGTTTGATGTCAAACTTAATATGTCGACAAGAAATCCAAAATATGTGAGAAACAGTACACAGTCACCTGCAACTTTGTTAACTGAAGGTACACCATGTGACCATAGGATGGAATAGTGTGGGACATTTCTTAGACAGGTGCCAACAAACAAACCACACACACACACGGTCTCTCAACCTGTCTCCCTATAATCTGTGCTTTACACAGGCGAAAACAAGCTCCGTTTAAAATTTTATACACAACGCTGGGCCAGTGCTTATACATCGAGCTTAATGACAGGGCTCGTCTTCAGGTCGGATCAAAGTACTTACAACAGAGCGACCTGTTTTTGTCCGGTTTTTAGACACAATACGCACGAAATGCGCAGTCCTCGGCTCGAGCAGCAGGCACGCCGCGCACTGTTATGTCTATTGCGTGAAAGTGCGACTGTATAGCAGGTCATGCCGGGCCTTAGAAGAAAGGGGAAAGGCCTTTCTCACTAATCGTGTGCTTAAACGCTTGAGATCTGCTGTCAGGACTCGGATTTTCGCCAAGAAATGTCCGGAGAAAACACAGTTGCTAGGATGTGACGAAAGTGCAGTCATTCCGCGCCTGCCTGGCTGAGTCTACACCGTTCTCACGTTTGCTTTAAGATCAGTTCCCCGCCGAGGGCAGGGAGATTCCAGTGTGTTCCAGCGTACTCAGCGTTACACTCGCTTATTCTACTTAGCTTCCTAAGAGATGGCAGAAGTGGCTCCCGCGCCCGCCGCCGCGCCGGCTAAAGCGCCCAAGAAGAAAGCAGCTTTGCGGCCAAAGAAAGCTGGTCCTAGCGTCGGCGAGCTTATTG
The DNA here is from genome assembly GCF_024256425.1 of Clarias gariepinus. Taxonomy (NCBI): domain Eukaryota; kingdom Metazoa; phylum Chordata; class Actinopteri; order Siluriformes; family Clariidae; genus Clarias; species Clarias gariepinus. The sequence goes on along the minus strand of NC_071127.1, from coordinate 17,419,927 downwards.
TCAAAGCGGTTTCTTCATCCAAGGAGAGGAGCGGCGTGTCTCTCCCCGCCCTGAAGAAAGCTCTGGCTGCCGGTGGATACGATGTGGAAAAGAACAACTCCCGCGTTAAGCTCGCCGTCAAGAAACTAGTGGAAAAGGCCGTCTTACTTCAGACCAAAGGCACCGGCGCGTCTGGTTCTTTCAAGCTAAACAAGAAGCAGTCCGAAGCCAAGAAAATCGCGCCCAAAGCGAAGAAGGTGGCCGCAAAAAAGCCCAAAAAGTTAGCGGTCAAGAAATCCGCCGCGAAGAAATCTCCTAAGAAGGCGCCGAAGAAGCCCGCCGCCAAGAAGTCGGCTGCCGCCAAAAAGTCGCCGAAGAAGCCGGCTGCCGCCAAGAAGTCGCCGAAGAAGCCGGCTGCCGCGAAGAAACCCACCAAGAGCCCCAAGAAGGCGAAGAAGCCGACGACTCCGAAAAAGACAGCCAAAAGCCCAAGGAAGGCGAAGACCGTTAAGCCCAAGGCAACAAAAGCAGCTCCTAAAAGGAAATAAACGTGTTAGTTTTTATTTTATTTTGCTTCCCCTAAACGGCTCTTTTAAGAGCCACCCACATTGTCCTGTACGGAGCATTGGTATTCCGTTTTTATAGTCAAATTTCATTTTCTTTTTTACACAATTAAGTGCAGAAAGGTCTTTAATCACGTGTTGCATAATATTTTCAAACGATTTCATAGTTTGCACGTTCTTCCTTCTGTTTTTATTTATATTACCAAATTATCTGTTTCATGATTGTTTTATCGACATTTCCTATATTTTAACCGTGCACGGATGTATACATCACTAATTATTTCTTTCATGTTTCTTTCCCTGAATTATTTTTTAAAAAGCCACCAAAAGTGTCAAGAAGCAATCATTTACCATATCCTGTCATCGCAATCATAAACAGATGACGATTATTTGCTATGTACAATATAAAAACACACACACACACGTATTTTTCCTTTACAAAACAAACTTCAGACACCTTAATTTATATAAAAAACTACTATATTTATATATAAAAAAGGTAGGTCAGTCACCACTTAATTCCTATATGTAAAATACATAACATTTTGTACTGTAATACACATTGCTGTTATTTTCACTTTAATGGACAAACGCTTTATGTTAATTAACTCAGGTTAATCTGTGAGTGTGAATCTGAAAGAAAGGAAGAGATAGAGAGTGACACATTGCATTCTCATAGCTGCACTGCTTCCTGCTACAGTCTAATAAGAATCAGCTAAATCACTGATCAGATGAGGAGAGTTTATCTGGAGCACTGGGACCTATTTGGCTATTGTGCCCAAAAGAGAAAATATAAATTGGCAGAGTATCTCTTCACCGTCATAAATGTAAAGCATAGACAGATCCTGTGAGTGAGCACGGTCTGGCTGTGGAGATGGGCCGGCACAGGAAAACCTGGCTGCACAGAGAAGAGAGACTGTGTACTCAGTGTACGAGCGGTGATGTCAAGACAGAGCTACACGTCCTCCTCCAGTGTCACCTTCACTAAGATCATCACTCAATTTTTTTTCAAAATTAACCCATGGTGAATATATATATATATATATATATATATATATTATTTGGGCGGGGGTGTTTTGATTATGTGTACTCAATATGATATTCTTTTCCGTCATATCTAATATGTTTATAATTGTATATCTGTTTATACATTCAGATTTATGTTATTTATAACGTAATTAATGTTTTATCCTGTAATTGCCAATTCATGCCAATAAAGTTCTTCAAAACTGAACTGAACTTCAGGTGTTTAGAATTTGACGGCCTTATTTGTAATTGGTGGATTTTCTACAACAACTGGAGCCAATGAGAATGAGAATGCAGCCAATGAGAACGCAGCAGTTGAACATATATTATAGTGCGCTCGGGTCATGTGTTATTTTATTTAGTTCGCGGAACGTATCTCAGAATTAATCATGACTGGAAGAGGCAAAACCGGGGGTTCATCCCCAGTTGACACCAAGTATGTCATTGTAAAATTCTGGACTGGTAGAATAGCCGATGCTGATATTGAACAATATCTCTTGCGGTTTTGTCAAATCTTACAACCTGTCTACAAGCCTGTTGATGAATTTGGTTTTTGGTACGGAGTTAGGAAATATAAAATTGAACTAAAAAAAAATATCCTGATGGTACTCTGATGAAAATTCCCAGTTCTATTTCAATGGGCCCTTATAATGGAAAAATTTCTTATCCTGGACAGACTCAAAGCTGTTTTATATGCAATGCACATGACCACCAAGCTAAAGACTGCGGAGAGACGAGGTGCTGGAAATGTGGCAATTTCGGGCACAAGGGCAAGGACTGTAACAATAGAGAAGTGTGTAATCTTTGTCAGACAGAAGGTCACACTTTCTTTCAGTGCCCAAACTCGTACAGTAATAAACTTAAATCAAGACAACAACAGGCAGGTGAACCCAGCACTGTCCAAATCGCTCAGGTTCAATCAACAGCAGGAAAGAAAACCAAGCAAGGAAATCAAGTAGCAAACAGCTGGGAAGAAACAAAACTCGACGACGACGAGGAAGCCTCCTCTTCTGGAAGCAGCTGCACCAGTGGTGATGACAGCGACAGCGACTCTGACTCATCGGAGAGCGACAGCAACCGCTCAGATGCTTCCGGAAGACATCAGGATGCACAGCCAGGAGGCGAGACACAGGAGAGGAACACACGCAGACCTGACGAGGCAACCAAAATCAACCCAAGTAAAACACGTGAGACTGCGGTCAAGCGCAAGGGCAACAATGCTGTAACAAAACATGGAAAAGAGACGGAGATGGCAACGTCAACACCGGACATGAGGCAAGATCTAGGAATGAACCACAAATCAACAAAGACCGACACGGAGACTAAAAAGAGGATTCTTGCATCACCAGATGAAGGAAACAGCGAAAAATCCAAGATGAGAAAGACAAAGGTAAATGATCACTGACCTCTTCTCCCGTTTAAATGTCATTGGACTTGATAATCGCTACCTCCAATGTAAGAGGAATCCAATCCAAGGCTAATCGATTTAAAAAATTAAAAACTCTTTGTCAAGAACAATTTGATATCTTATGTTTACAAGAAACTAGATTAACAACGTTTTCAGATGTTAGAGAGACAAAAGAATTGTGGGACAGAGGACCCTCCTTCTTCTCAATTGGGGAAAATAAGGCAGACGGTATAGCAATATTATTTTATAACAACAAGATTAAAACTATTAAAAGCCGAGAGATAATTCCAGGTAGACTCATGTTAATGGATGTCTTTTATTGTGGTCGGAAAATTAGAATAATTAATCTGTATACAGCGCAAGACACGGTTAGGAAAATCCAATTATTTAGAAAACTTAAAATGTTATTATGTGTCGGTTTCCCGATAGTAATCTGTGGTGACTTTAACACTATTACTGACGAAAATGATAGGATTTCAGATAAATTGTGTAAAATTAGGAGAGAAGGGATCTTCTTAAGAACCATGATGAATGAACACCAATGCCTGGACATTTTTAGAATTTTATTTCCAATGAAGACTGACTTTACAAGATTTGATGTTAATTGCAAAACCCGGATTGACAGAATCTACATTAGCAACAATTTTGGAGTAAAGTATTATAAGACTAAATTGTTAATTGACTCAGACCATCTAACTGTTATGTGTGGACTTTATTTTAAAAATGTTCCAAGAGTTAGTTATTGGAAGTTAAATGTGCAAATGTTTAAAAGCTTTTCTTTGATCCTAGATACAAAAAACGAAATAAATAGAATACAATCTCTAGATGTACTCACAATAAATAATTGTGAACTATGGGAAGTTTTAAAAAAACAATTAAAGGCCTTCTTAAAATATAAAAGTCGTACGTATAACAAAGAAAAAAATGATAAATATAATGGTATCATGAATGAATATATTGAGTTAAAAACAAAAGCCTACCGAAATGAAATCGAAGAAAACACTTTAAATAACCTTAAAAAAGAGATTGAATCTTATCATAATGAAACCTTGTTCAATATTCAGGTGCACGCAGGAACAAACACAGAAGAACTTTTAAATTCAAACAAAAGTATATCATTATACAATAGAAGAAAAGAATCTAAGTTTATAGGATTAATTAAGGCAGAAGATGGAACGGTGGTAAATCAACCCGAAGAAATTAGAAAAACAATCCGTCAACTATGTTTAAATATGTACAAAGAAATCGAAATTGATGATAACCTGCTAAAAACCTTCTTAAATGATCAAAGTCAAACAACTACGTTTTCAAAAAATATAGATCAAGAAGTCGAAGAGAGCGAAGTCAACACAGCAATTCAGCAATTAAATTTTAAAAAATCACCAGGGAAAGACGGTCTTCCTCTAGAATTCTATAACAAATTTTCTTCAGACATATCTAAACTGTTAACTAAGGCTTTCAATGAGGGCATTAACAAAGGTTTCATGTATGACTCCTTTTATGATGGTATATTATCCTTACTATATAAAAATGGAGACACACAAGACATTAATAATTGGAGACACTTAACTCTAATGAATGTAGACTATAAAATTTTTGCAAAAATAATCATGAATCGTATGACTGAAATATTAGATTTAATTATTTCCAAAGAGCAAACGTGTGCAATTAAAGGTAGACTCATGTGGGACAATTTAAACACCTTAAGAGAACTTGTGTATGAGAAACACGAAGCCGGTTTTTACGTGGTGGCTTTGGATCAAAGAAAAGCTTTTGATCTTATATCTAGAAAATATTTATGGGAAGTCTTAAGAATGTACAATTTCTCTGAACACTTTATAAAAATGGTTCAATGTTTGTATGCACAATCTAATATGCAAGTCAACGTCAATGGTCATCTGACGGAGTCTTTTACAATAAGGAGAGGTGTTAAACAAGGATGTCCCCTGAGTGCGGCCCTTTATGTTCTGGCAATAAGTCCATTAATTCATAAAATTCAAAGTGACGAGCGACTTGAAGGAGTAAAATTAGGGGAGAACAGAATTGTAATATCTGCTTATGCAGACGACATTACAGTTTTTATTAAATCAAAACATGACCTAGAAATAATACTCGAGCATTTTAAATCGTATGAAAAAGTCTCGGGAGCGTCATTAAATATGAATAAAACTGAATGTGTATGGATCGGAAATCCTACCAAGAAATTTAATGTCCAAATTCCAGAGACTCAACATTTAAAAGTTTTGGGAGTTTACATTGACAACGAAGGATGTGTTGAACATAATTGGGCTAAAAAAGAAAATGTAATTAAGGAAGAATTAGATAAATGGAAAATGCGGAACTTAAGTTACAAAGTGCGAATTAATATTATCAAAACCTTTATATTATCTAAAATAATGTTTTTAACATGTATCTTTCCACCACCAGATAAATGGATAAAAAAACTTAACAAAATATGCTGTAACTTCGTCTGGGACACGACCAGAGAAGTCACTAAACGAACATTGTTATTTAAGAACAGAGACCTAGGCGGATTAGGTGCCATCGATTTCGGCATCAAAACCAAAATCTCTGCTATTAAAATAATCTCGAGCGGGATCAACAGAAACGCGAAATGGATCGGAAACATCACCAATTGGAAACAAAAGAAAGGCCGCCTCAGAACTGCAGTACCCTACTATAAACTTATATTTTCGGATTTTACATATAAATATAGAGATTTAAACATTGATTGGATAAATGACTCTAATAAAAAAATCTTTACTTTAATTAATGACCAAATCCATGGACAAACAATAGCATTTAAAAATCTTGAAATTGACCAAAATGCTGAATGCATAAAAAACTTACAAAATAAAAACCTCTCTGAGAACATTCGAGACACATCCTGGCTGGTGGCTGTAAGAAGACTTCCAGTAAGAGCAGTAGTCAAATGGAGCTGTTTTGTTAAGACTACCACGTGTCCCATGCCAGGATGTGAAGAAATTGAAACGCTTGAACATTTTCTCCTCTAATGTTATCGCTCTAAGGAAGTGTGGGACAAAATAAGTGACATTGGTGTAAAAATTGAAATTAATATGAAATCAGTGTTTTATGGCATTTTTAATGGAAAATACAATCAAAAAGAACGTGATGTTTTCTGGTATATAATATGTGTAACAAAGTCAAAACTTTGGAAAACACGCTCTCGGATGACCATTGATCAACAATTTGTGTCTAGTGAAAAAGTTGTTAAAAGTATTCAAATACATCTGAAAAAACAAAGGACTATAAACAAAACATTGGGGGATTCTGTTATGTGGGATTCACTCTCCTTATAGATGTGGACTCTATGAACTATAACAATTGTTAAATTTTGTTTGCAAATTTATTTATTATTATAATTATTCTTATTGTATTATTAATTATAACAATAATAATAATTGTCATTATTATTTCTTATTATTACCCTTTGACGTATTTGTCCTTTGAATGAAATCATCGTTGTGGATATTGTAATGTAATGTAATGTGACTGTCATTGTAATCATTTACAATCATTATATGCCTTTTCTCAATAAAAAAAAAAAAAAAAAGCAAAACCGGGGGAAAAGCTCGCGCTAAGGCCAAGACTCGCTCATCCAGAGCAGGATTGCAGTTTCCCGTGGGCCGTGTCCATAGGCTTCTCCGTAAAGGGAACTACGCCGAGCGTGTTGGTGCCGGTGCTCCGGTCTACTTGGCCGCCGTGTTGGAGTATTTGACCGCTGAGATTCTCGAGCTGGCTGGCAATGCCGCCCGCGACAACAAGAAGACTCGTATCATTCCCCGACATCTGCAGCTCGCTGTGCGTAACGATGAGGAGCTGAACAAACTGCTCGGTGGAGTAACCATCGCTCAGGGTGGTGTGTTGCCTAACATCCAGGCTGTCCTTCTTCCCAAGAAGACCGAGAAGCCGGCCAAGACCAAGTAACTTCCCCCACTGCTGCATTTGTCAGTACCCAAAGGCTCTTTTAAGAGCCACCCATTTTTCCCTTTAAAAGTGCGACTTTCTTTGTTAGTAATCATGGGTTTAACGCGGGTGTGAGTAGAAACTGTATAAACCTAAGAATAATTACAATGGATCCCATGTTCTCCAGTCGGGGTCTACTTGTGTGCTACACTATATGCTTCTGAGAGACTATATAATATTGTGAGAGGAATTGTGTTCGGAAGACAGTAATATTTTAAGCTACATTTTTTAGAAATGTTTTCCTGTTATATGAAGTGAATACTTGTAAGTATTCAGTTTATTTTTCTACCAAAGTTATTCTGTCCAATAGGGTATGTAATGCTCAAATGACGTTAGGTTCAAATTTTATGTCACATACAGTCATACACAGTACGATATTCAGTGAAATGCTTACACGACTGCCAGTGACCTTAAAAAAAAAGCTTGTACATAAGAAAATAAATATAAATAAAGAATACGTTAAGAACATAAATAACTAGTAAAATATGCTGTACAAAAATACTGTAATAAAAGAAATGTTCGAAAATAAGAACTAGTGAAATGAGAACAAAATATCAATATAACAGATATAAAAATATAAAAATGAAATATGTCAAAACAGAAATTTAGAAGTATAGAAGTTTTAAATGGCTCTGGTGTGCAAATATGCAAAAGAAGTGACTTCGTAAGTGTCTTATTTAAAGTGATTTGTGCTAAAAATCTAAATGTCTTATTTAAAGTGATTTCTGCTATTAGTGATAAAGTTACCGCAAGGATCGTAGTGTACGTTATTGCTTATGATCTATCTCGCTGATATCTGGAAAGCCCGATTCTCTCTCTGTATCACTCTTACATCCCCGCTGACGAAGTCTTAAAATAAATCACTTGGGAACTAAAATGAAAAAGAATAAAAAGTAAAACTGGTAAAATAGGAAATATGCATAAGATTACGTTTTGACGTGTCTTATGTATATACCCTTGTAAATATGTATAGTTTAGGTCTAAATTCCTGCCTAATATATGTCTATATTATAATAATAGTCTGCTCTTATTCATGTATATACATATATAGCCTACATCCTCATATTTATATGCTATCTTTGTGGCTTAAACGGGACCTGGGTCCTAATTTCGTACCGGAACATGGACGTGTGCTGGTATGACAATAAAGCATCCTTGAAATAACATTTGATAAAGTTGTTTTATTGATTTTCACAATCAATCAATCAATCTTCATACATCCATGGACACTATATTCCACGCACATCACATCTACACTACATGTTTACGTTTACATTCTGGACCATTGCACATTGAACGTTTACATTCTGGACCAATGCACAAAGACACTTTAATAACCACTGCACAAAGTCATTTTTTCTATGCATATTTGCACACCATTATATTTCTATTTGTACAGTATATTTCTATTTTCAGTTCTATTTTTCCTAGTTAAATCTTATTTCTATATTTAAATTTTCTATCGTATTTCTTTTATTCATATTTATTACTTATTATAAGGTTTAATTCTCTTTTTAAGGTCACTGGCGGTCGTGTAAGCAATTCACTACATTTCGTACTGTGTATGTGACAAATAACATTTGAATTTAACGCAAGTCTGCTTGGTTTTGGATACAGATATAAGAGGTTTTGAACGAGTCGGTGGTGGAAGAGGAGCCAATAAACACGAGGTGACGTAACGCACTGGAACCAATGACAGGCCGCGCTTTCAAGACGCCCAATCAGCTCAGCCGAGCGTTCGGTTGTAAATAGGCCGCGGTCTGTGGCTTTGCTTATTCGCTTTTCTTCGAAAAAGCTCAGAGTTCGTTAGCTATGGCAAGAACTAAGCAGACCGCGCGTAAATCCACCGGTGGTAAGGCGCCCAGAAAGCAGCTAGCCACTAAAGCTGCCCGCAAAAGCGCTCCGGCTACCGGCGGCGTGAAGAAGCCTCACCGTTACAGGCCCGGCACAGTGGCTTTAAGAGAGATTCGCCGTTACCAGAAGTCTACCGAGCTGCTCATCCGTAAGTTGCCGTTCCAGCGCCTGGTGAGAGAAATCGCTCAAGACTTCAAGACTGACTTGCGCTTTCAGAGCTCGGCTGTCATGGCCCTGCAGGAGGCAAGCGAGGCCTATTTGGTCGGCCTGTTCGAAGATACCAATCTGTGCGCGATCCACGCCAAGAGAGTGACCATCATGCCCAAGGACATTCAGCTGGCCCGTCGTATTCGCGGAGAGCGCGCTTAGACTACAACTTCGTATAATCTACACAAAGGCTCTTTTAAGAGCCACCTCATTGTTTCAGAAAAGTTAGGTTTCTCTATTTTCTTAAATTATTACAGCATTGTTTGTACATATTTCCGTACACAAATTGACTCATTTGAAAATCTTACACAATATATCTACATATGTTTGGTAATAAATTTCAATATTCAAATATTTATAAGTTTGTTTAATGTGTTTAAAATCATATGTAATTATGAACATCTGTTCCACTGCCCAAACCCCCATATGTAATGAAAAGGTAAGAATAAAAGTTACAGAAGACAGACATTAATAATAAACTTTTGTCATATAGTCTTTTAATGTCATGTAAAGCTTGTAAAATCCAGACCAACAAATGCACCTATACACATGTAATGAGAATAAAATCGGTCTTCTTTAAAATAAACATCAACATGAAAAGCAAATATGCATTTAATATTAAGAGTTGTTTTGTGTATATTGTTATAGCCCCTATCTGTTAAATATAAAAGTGTAGCATCACATTAAGTGATTTTGACACTGACTTGAGCTGATATTTTAATTTTAAAATGCAGTACATAAGTATTGAGATTATTTTAAAGAAGTAATATAGTATGCTAAATTAATTGAGATTATTCAAAACTCTTGTCCTTCCAAATTTATGTTTTTCCCCCCTCACCAAACAATGATTTTACTTCAATTGATTAATTTAAATAATACAATTTGAGGCCTTCAGTGCTGTTGTATGTTAGTATTGAGACACTCATCTCTAGTACAGTGGAACCTCGGATTACGTGTATATTTCGTTCCGGAAGTGGGCTCGTATTCCAAAACACTCGTAAACCAAATTAAATTTTCCCATAAGAAATAATGGAAACTTAAATTATTTGTTCTACAGCCCCAAAAAATAAATACATAAAAATAATTAATACAAAATATTAAGTAAAAATAAAACAAATTAACCTGCACGTTACCTTTAAAAAAAGTTAAAATTAAATCCCGGCAGATAAGCGTTTCCCTTTGTGCATGCAGGCGCTGTGTATGTGTGCGTGTGTGTGTGTGAGGCTAGAGTAAGTGGAGACTCTTGCTTTCAGCCCCTCCTGTCTCCCTTTCCTCATCTTACACATTAAAACTTTCTTCTTTTGTTTAAACACACTCACACACATTGACGGAAAGACTGTTGTTCTGTTTTTATTAAAGCTAAATTATTAAAGCTTCTCCGCTTTTTTTTATGTTGCTCGCGACAGTGTACCAGCCCGTTAATCCATGCTCGTGGTGGATGAGAAGGACAAACTGCTCGATGCCCGTTCTTTTATTTTCCGCATTGTCAGGTTATAGTACAAACTTTCGGGTGGATCCTGCACTTAAATCCAACTAAAAACTACTGAAAAACAAAACTCAGCCTAAATCTCACATTCACATTCACACACACCGGATTGCATTACCCACAATGCATCTCCCGCACTGGACTACACTTTTGTAAACAGAGGTCATAAATCAACGTCTCTCTCCCGCTACACAGTTTCATCTAAAAAAAAAAAAAAAGCAAAAAACATCGCTAAAGACATTCGTGTGAGCGCAAACTAGCAGAATCACAGCTGTAAAGTAAAACAAACAAACAAATGACCCAGCATCTTACCTTGATCTTTATCTTGAAAAGATTTGCGACAGAGTTTCTTCGGAGCGCAGAGTGTGTGTCTCTTGCCTTTATTTCTGTGCGCGCGTCTGTTTGTGAATGAGGGTTTCACACACACACACACAGCCGGCACAGTGTCTAATTACGCTTGCGCACGTGCGCACACACACACACACACACTGCGATAAGGAAGAAAATAGATTTTTAACCTCTGTATTAAGAATTTCCTTTGCCTTACTCGCGTGCACACATGTGTGTTATAAGAAACAGTACACGCGCTGTACACACGCGCTTCCGAACACAAAATAAAATGTTTTACAGACACACGGGGTCACAGTGTTATAGTAAACAGTATGCGCGTGCACAGATGTTGATTATACCAAGAAGAGACGAGCACTAAGACCCAGCAGGGGAGACGATTCCGCAGCGCAGGAGAGAGAAAAACCGTTGGCTCAGTTGTGATCACGTGACGCTCAGCGTCTAAACAAGAAGCGCATGCGTGAAACATGATACTCGGTGCTCGTAAACCAAGAAAATGCTCGTTTTTCAAGTTCAATTTTATTAAAAATCTTTGCTCGTCTTGCAGAACACTCGTAAACCGTGTTACTCGTAATCCGAGGTTCCACTGTATATGCATTTGAATGTGTCTGGCCATCTAAGCAGCAGCACAGTGGTGTGGTTTGTACTGCTGCCTTGCACTATCAAGCTCTATGTTCAGTTCCTGTTTCATGGTTTGTGTGCATGAAGTTTGCATGTTGTCCCCGTGGGTAGGGAGATCCCTCTGGGCACTCTGGTTTCCTCCAACAGTCCAAAGCCATGCAGATCACCCAAAAATAAAGTAATCCAATGTGTGCGTGCCAGGGCACATTTAAGCAGAATGGCTCGATTTGTGATGTCACTATTTAGTTCTTTACTATCTGGTTGACAAGCTAATTAGAATCCGCTGATATTAAATCTAGCTATAATTCCTCTTACTTCCAGAACTTCTCTTTCACAATTAGAGTCCTGGAATATGGCCGTACCATCAGGGAAGATGCTGGGTGGAAATTGTAAATGCCTTTATTTTGATGTTGATTTTTTTTTCATTAAAAATGTTTAAGTGATCTCCTTCATATTAAGATTTACCACTGCTCTTCTGGGTTTTAATAATGTGTTGAAAGGTTCTTAACTCAGGTCCAAGAATTAAAAATTTCCTTAGTTGTTTTCTTTGCTTTATGCAGCCCAATAATTTAAAACTTCTGAAATGGTGACAATATATAACAATAAAAAGTCCACCGTCCTTGTATGAAATAAGCAAATAAAACAGTAAAACAATTAATAAATAATAATAATACTACTTGGTTTTAAAAGTTCAGAAATATATTAAGTGCTAAATTATTTAGGGCATTAACACTACTTTAAATGTGACCCTGAACTGCACGGAAAGCCAGTGTAAGGATGCCAAGACAGGAGTTAAGTGTTCCCATTAAAAAACGTGCAGCAACAATTTGGATCAGTAAACCGTGCAATCGAGGCCTGTCCAACACCAGGACCATTACAATAATCAAGCCAACTTGAAATGAAAGTGTGACCTTGAACAAGACGAGCCCAAGCTCAAAAAACGCAAGTTAATTTGCTTATCCAGTTTCAAATCACTGTCCTTTAAAACACCCCATTTTTCTAGCAGTTGGTTTTACATTCAATTCACATTCAATTTACATTCCCTGAGGGAACTCCTCTCAGGGAAAGGGTCAACACGGGCTGCATTAAGTCCAAACACCAGCACTTCAGTTTTAGTCTCATTAAGAGTTAGAAAATTTAAAGCCATGCAAAACTATGCTTTGACATCCTCTAGTCATTCCAAATGTGTTAAAGTGTTTGTATCCATCTGTGTCAGAGGAAGATATTTCTAATATCATCTGCAAAACAGTGAAAAGACATTCTGTCTTTCCTAATTATGCGTCCCAATTGCAGTAAGTAAAGTAAAAATAACAAAGGCCCAAGACAATTGTGCGACTCCACATGTGAGGACTGCTGATGAGAATACAGTGTGTGAAAAAACTTCTGTTTGTCAGGTAAGATCTAAACCAGTAATCAACACACTTTGTTGGAATGATCCACAGTGTCAAATGCAGCTGTGATATCCAAAAAGCGGAAGAAAGGCAGAATTCCCTGAGTCAGTAGTTATTAAGAGATCATTAAGAACTTTTTAATTGGTGCTGTGGGGAGCTTTAAAACAAGATTGGAACACCTCAAGAATGTGCGTCTAAGTAAGACTAAGTATGACTAGGGCTGTACAGAGACAATGTCTGCAGTAAAGAAATTGTAAGTTAGATATTGGTCTGAAGTCAGAATCAAGGGATCCCGGTTAGGTTTTTTTTATTATTAGTTGCACCACAGAATGCTTAAAAGTCTCAGCCACATCACCAGGAGTCAACCTGACATTTTAAAGTTCCTGAACCACTGGTCCAGTGGTATGAAAGATCTTTTAAAAAAAATCAAGGAGGGAGAACATCTGTGGGACAGGATTAACATTTTCTATAGCCTACAATTTCTAAAAATGGAAGTGAAACAATTCAATTCAATTTTATTTGTATAGCGCTTTTAGCAATTTTCATTGCCGCAAAGCAGCTTTACATAGTTAAAAGAATTATTTAGGTTTGTATAAAATGTGAATTTGTATAAATCAAAATGGTCAGTTTGTCCCTGGTGAGCAAGCCGAGGGCGACAGTGGCAAGGAAAAACTCCCTGAGATGGTAATAGGAAGAAACCTTGAGAGGAACCAGACTCAACAGGGAACCCATCCTCATTTGGGTGAAACAGAAAGCAGTAAATGATCTGCATTTATACAGTGTGTAGGGTGGGAGGCAGTTCAGCTATAATAGCTGATGTTAATTGATGTTAATATGGAGTCCAGGTAGTTATTGAAGAAACAAACTGCTTAAAAGTGGCAGATCATGTAGCATGAGTGAGTAACACCAGAAAACTGCAGATAACTATTTGACTTGATGCTAGGACTTCATACTAAATACTAATTACTGATAGCAATTAAATGAAGAAAAAAAAAATCTTATTAACCTGATTGACATTATTAAAAAATAAACAATTAGAATGTCATTAAAACATTTGCACCCTTTCAATATTGGTTTATATGTAGTTTCTCAGAGATTTACACATTTGGTTTTCTCAAATGGCATAAAATCACAGAGCTCTTCAGGTTAAAAATAAAATAATCTATAAAAATAAAACAAAATACATAAAAGGTCTTCATGTGTTTTTCACAGTGTCCAGGGGAATCCCTAGTACTGACCTGGCCTTCTCTATCAGCTGTGTCTAGTCTTTTCCTGTCTGCAGTAGAGAGGCTGCTGCACCAGCAAACAACTCCAGAGAAGACGGCTGATTCCACCAAAGAGACAAAAAAAGGTCTTTGGTAGTGCTCCACTTCTCAGCAGAAAGAATCTGCTCTGTACTTTTCTATAGATTGCATCCGTGTCGGAACAGTACAGTTTATTGTTTTATAAATACCTGGGTGTTCATCTAGAGTCCACTCTCTCAATATCCTTTCCATGATTGTTTACTGGTGATAGGGAATGCAGAGGACTGATTTAGAACTTTGTGGTCTGGTGCCACAAACATACTTCACTATCATTATCCTCTGTGATCAGGCCGACGAATTCCCACATTCAGCTGCTTGTTCGCCGCTCTTTTTATCTATGCCATTACCATTACCATCACTACTGCCATCTAGTGTATAGGTGGGTTTATTGTTGCTAAATGTATACAAAAATGCCCAGTTGAACTTTTTGATGATATTCTAATTTATTGAGATTTAAGTAAGCTAATGTTACTATTGGGTATTGCAGAGACTGATTTCCCTGATTACACAGTGTGAAGTTCAGTTCTGTGTTTTAACTTCTTCTGTATCTTTTGTTCTGGAGCAGTGGAACCTGAGCAAAAGTTCCTCCCTCAAGCAGTGGCTCTAGTGTGTTCACTGAGTCCCACAATGAAATGATACGCTGCATATGAAGGTTAACAAAAATAAGTGTTTCACTCACCAATTTTATCAAGTACATTATATTATAAAGAAATTATATTAACATTTCAGGATAAGGATTTTTTCCTCCTTCTTTTATTTTTCTAAAATGTCCCCCTAATGGCTAAACCATTCCCAGCCCGGAGCGGGGTTGGGGAGGGGGGTGTAAACTAGATATATATTCTTCCGAATAATTTCATCAGGACAGAAGAATGAAATATGACTGTAAAACTGTACAGTATAGTATATATTTCTTGTGTTATGAATGATCTGTGGTTTATTTGGTGACATGTCGTAGTGTAAACGAATAAAAAGAAAATTATATATACTTATTTAATGCTTTCTACAAATCTTTCTATTTACTATGTTCAATCGTTTTCTATGTTTCATGATGCTTGAGTCGACACAGGGTGATTTGAAATACATGTTCTTCTTTTTATCTGTTGGCAAGAAGGTGTGAAGCTAAGCATCACCCATCCCATTAAACAGTGGGGAGAAAGATGACTCACTCTTTTAAATACTGTATGTCAAGCCACTCCGCTGCAAAATGCAATTTGCTGACAGAGCAAGGGCCATGATCCTGTTAGTGGCAACCGAAGACATAGTGTACAGTAAAGAACGTCGTTTTCAATTTGGTCACCCAAAAAAAAAAAAATCTTTTGATGGAGAAGGACTGGACCTAGAGTGGCTGGATGAGTGACGAAACAGTTCAGATGAATTATTGGACATCCAATGCCGCAGGGTAAGGGGTAGCAATATTAATGTAATAGCTAACATATCTACTTTGGTTATGAGCTAGATTAAAGTACTTTTTGCAAGAGACAACTGGGAACAAATATACATTATGCCGGTTAATTCAATAAGGCAGTAAGCGCACTACCGTACACGAGCGCTCAAAAGTTTGTACACCCTTTCTCTCACCGTAAAACAATACTGAAGGTGTTTATCCAAACTATACATTACATATAAATACATACATTATAGATTTACACAAATTTCACAGTATGAAAGAAGTGTTATTAATCTCAGATCAATAGTACAATTTCTATCATGACTGCACTGATGCCTTTATTCACTCTAAAAAATAAAACTGTGCTGTACTCAATTTTTTTGGTGAAACATTTTTACACTTAAAAATTTTGAGTAAATATAAAAAAAAATATAAAAATCATGTAAAATATACTTCATGAATTGAGTACAAGTCAGTAAAAAAATTAAGTAGACCTGAATAACTATATTTAGTACAATGATGTACAAAATTTAGTAAATGTAATGAAAATTAGAAGTTAATGAAAAGTGAAAATTAGTAGATACAGTATAATTGAAATGGAAGGTAGAAGATACTGAAAATTATACTATTATTTAATAAACAAATGTGCTACATTTACTAAATATTTAACTGAATGAAAGAAACAATACACACATTTTCATTTTCATTTTAATTAAACATTTATTTGGCAAATTTGACAAGACATGAAATCTAAACTCAACCTGGTTTAATTTGCAAATTGCATGTAACAAGATCATAAACAAAGAGCTGAATTTATGTTATTAGTAAACAGTTTCAGAAACAATACTCCTGCCACAAGTATTATACAGTTAACACATGGAAAGTAGACTTTTGTATTGGAATCTAATGAGTCACAGTTTACATCTGAAAGATTGCACACCTTCACACTTCAGTTTCCTGCAAACTGTGGGATCCATACAAATGTGTGTGCAGACCTTCTCAGGTCTTAAAGAAGCAATGACAGTCTAAATGAACACAGGACACTAAATATCCATGACCAACAGTACCATGCTTCACTCGATAATGATCGAAATTCCTTTTGATGATACGACAAATGTGCAGAGCTTACACCGCCATCCCATAATGCTGGCACCTGAAAAAGGAACAATAGTATACAAGTAAGTACAAGTGTGACTGTTAATATAAAGTCTACCAGACTGGTAAAATAGTACTTCCGTGCAAATACATACTTTTTGGACTAATAGTCTATTTCTATCTTTGATTCAATGGTTAAACATTTAATACTTCTGTAACATTTAAAAAAGTTGACATTTACCTCCTGTTTTATCTCCATTCAACTTCTCTTCATTAGTGGTGTTGGTGCTGTGAAAGAGATATAGAAAATATATAACATGTTTCACACAAACACACACACACAAAATCAATCAGTTTTAGGTTATTTTACTTACATATCAGAACATACATAATGTTTCACTTCAATATTTTAATTTCTTATTACTTTCTCCCAATTCTAATTCTGAGAGAAATGTTGTATTTTCACTAAATCTTTATATTTCATAGCTTTAGTTATTAGTACAGTACTTAGCACATTTATTTGATAACATCTGCTGCTGCTGCTTGCTTAGTGTTTAATCATGTTAAAAATACTCATATACAGTAACGTATAAAACAGTACCAGAGTCCGGACACTGCACCTCATTTCTGCTGTTTAAACCGGATTTGTTCTGAGTTTCTTCCTTAAAGTGTCGGAGTGACCGAGCAGACTCGCGGTTCAGTGTGTGAGGTGGACCGGTACACATGCTAGTTTTATATCCTCGCCACAGTTGCGGTAGGCTGCGCAAAATCACCGCATTTGGCGGGAGAAATTCAAATATTGCGGCACAACCGCCGCCGTTTACACCGGGAAACCCGGAAAAAACCCGGAAAAAACCCGGACATGCACGCGCTGCTGCTCGGTGTTAAATCTCTCCTTTTACACCAGATTTCAAGTGTCTGTATTAAACGCGCTTTAGCTGAGCAGTTTGGTGGTTGGAACAAACAAGCTAAATCACACTGAACCCCAGGACTGGCCTGTTGCTAGCTATCGTTAGCTCTGGAGCTCGGCTGTGACAGGATTCAGAACAGTAACTCACACCCTATAAAGTTGTGTGTGCAGGCAGACAGAGTCATTATTACAGTAACTTGTGTTAGCTGTTTACTCACCAGGATTTGTAAGGAATGTTCCAGAATGTCCCAGGTGCTTCATGTCCATTCTCACATCCTCACAGCCTTCTTGTCTCTGATGTTACACCAGACTTCCCATGAGCACTTGCACAGGGCAATTTACTCAATTATTTAAGTTTTTGTTGTTAAAAATAAAGAATATTGAGTTGGAATAATTTATAATTGTAGTTTTTGAAACTAATCAGTACAATTACTCCATTAACAGATATTTTGATTGAAATGTATAAAAAAATATTAAGTGCATGTTAAAAATATAATTAAGTTAGTCAAATACTGATTTTTACTAGTGAAGTAAACTTAAATTATAGTGTAAATTTAAGACAAAATGAATAATTGTTTTTTTAGGCATTTATTTTGATTTGTCTAACTCAAACAATCATGTATGTGACTTTTAGAGATTTTATTAAGGTAACATAACTTTTTTATAACTGTGAAATTTACAAGGCCACAGAATCATTTTTTAGAGTGTTGGCTATTAGGCTGAATAAATTGAATATTGGATAAGCCATAACTAACTAAAACAATGTGCCAAAAATACACTACATTAAAAAAACAACAACTGAAAGTATTCACGCTCCCATGTACAGATATTGTAATCTTTATTCTTCTGTTTTTTCTGTACACTGAAGCTCACTATTACAGCTGCTACTAATACCACTGCTACTGCTACTAATATTTTTTGCTCTTTAACTGCTTGATTGTAATTTGACAAAATTCTTAAATACTTTTTCTTTTTTAGCTACACAGACAAATGCTTGAATACACAACAGAATCTCCATCAAGTTCTGAGGTCAGTGAGGATGAATATATTCCTCATTTATCTCAAGAAACAGAAAGTGACAGTTTAGCAGAAAATATCAAACTGCACAAGATTAAGAAACAAAAGTTACAAAAATCATTCTTAGCTGCCCTTTGGAAAGTAGTTGTCCAACCCCTCAAGAGAAGGCATACAACACATTCCAATTCGCTGACTGAAAATTACACCAGAGACTCCACCTCACTTGATGCTAATGACTCCACCACACCTGATAGTTCTGACTGTGATGACGCTAAAGAAAAAAGAACATGGCGGCAGACTGTACAACAAAAAGTGTGTGTTTTGCTCTAAGCCTTTCAGCAAAATGTCACGCTATTTGGAATCAAAAGACAAAGATAAGCCAGAAATGGCTAGAGCAGTTGCATGTCCCATCAGGTCTAAAAAGCAAAAAATACAGTGGGGTTTATTAAGAAATCGAGTGAATCATGCTCATAACAATCGGGTGCTTAGAGAAGAAAAGGGAATAGTTATACCCCGTCAATAAGCTAATGTATCTGTAACAGCCAGCAATTACTTGCATTGTATTAACTGTGAAGCTTACCGCAAGAGGAGATATGGAGGCACATGCAAGATGTCAGCTCAGCAGAGAAGTCAAGGGTTTAAAGCCAGGAGTGTCTAGAGACCATGCTTTATATAAATGTGCTAAGGCATATCCAGACAATGTAAATGCATGGCTTTGGAAACTGGTACAGTGCATGCATGATGATAAGAAAACAAATCTTGTCCGCAAAGAAAAATACATACTTAAATTCGGAGAGCATCTCTTCAAGAAACATGGACATGATGCCACTAAACACAAATATATCCGACAAAAGGAGCATGAGACAGGGCGACTAGTGCTCCAAGGACAGAAAAATGTCAAGTAAAAGACACTTTCTGATTTCTTTGTACCTGCTAATTTCCATCATGTGATTGAAGCTGTGAAAAATGTAGCTGGCTTGGATGAAAAAACAAACACATACAAAACACTGTCTTTCACTGTCTGAAGTTAGGCTGCAACCTTAAGAAAATAGCTGGTGTTATCGAATGTGAAGCAATGTGCGCATATTCAAGCAAATCTGTGACACTAAATGGAGTGAGTATGTGTCATCCAAAGCTCTCAGGAATTTGAGTGAGGCAAATTGGAATGCTCCCCAACTACTTTCTTTTGCAGAAGATCTGAAGAAGATGCACCAGTACCTGAGCATACAAAGGCTGGAGTGCCAAACAAGACTTGGAGAAGAGTAAAGTAAGAAGCACTGGGCAGAACATGCAAAAATCACACTCTGTGATGTGATACTCTTTAACCGTAGAAGAGAAGGAGAGGTATCCAAGATGTCTATTAATGCTTTTACATTAAGAGACAACTCATCAACTCATTCAGATATTGAACTTGGTTTATCTGACCATGAGAAGGAGCTTTGTAAGCACTTTCAGCGAATAGAGATAAAAGGCAAATGTGGAAGGTTCCCATTCTCCTCACCCCTGATATGCTGGCATCAATGGAGTTACTTGTCAAGACCCGCCCTAACTGTGATGTCCTGATTAAGAATCCCTTCATGTTTGAGAGGCCACAAGCACTTAACCACGTCAGAGGATCAGATGTTATTCGCCAGATGGCTCTAAATTGTGGCAGAGAGCATCCAGAAGCTTTACCCTCCATCAAGTTGAGAAAGCACATGGCCACAATGTCTAAGGTATTCAACGTAAAGGACAACGAAATGGATGACCTTGCAGATTTTTTTGGGCATGATATTAGAGTACATCACCATTATTATACAGTAGGCTGCCTGAAGGGACATTACAGCTGGCGAAGATACAGTAAGTAAAGTTCTTATGGCCTTGGAAAGAGGATTAAAGTGGTAGATTAAATTCTCCAATGCAGTATTGCAACCAGCAAATGGTTAATGATGGATGGGAGCTTTCTTTGGTGGAGAAGTTAAGTTTACCCTTTAGCATAGTTTAATGACTAATGGTATGTCAATTTATGCCATTATGATAGCAGTATACTCCTTCTGGTAGGGTAGTATTGTTCAAAGAATGCGTCAAAGGATGTAACGCAGTTTGTTTTAACAGTGCTTGTTAGTGAAGTGTTTCTTTCTTAACATTGCTCATTTTCTAATGTTTTTATCCATGTGGTTGCTGTGGCTTTAGAGAATATAGCTACTGTATAGACAGTGATGCATCAGACACTGAAGATGAGGATCAAATGAGTGTGTTGGATTCTGCATCTTCAGCTGCACTTTCATCTACGCAATCATCAGGTGAGAAAGAAAGAATAATAGAAAACCTAAAAAGCTACTCATAAGAAAAAAAAAAGAATACTGACACTGAGTTGCTAAATGGTTGTTATTGTGTTATGATTAACATAAGGGGGTTTCCAGATTAATAATAAAAATATAGAGATTATGCAAGATAATAGTGTGTTGTAGGGTTGGAGCAGTATTCAGGTTTAACAGTACACTGAGGTGTTAAAGTAGATGGTAATCATACCTTAAACATTTGCTTTTTACTGGTATGGATTTTTTTAATTTTTTTATTTGTCATCTAATCTGTGTGCGCATGTCAGACTTTTTGCTCATCAGGGACAAACTTATCATTTTGATACATACACATTCACATTTCATTCAAATTTCCATAATTCTTATGATTGTGTAAAGCTGGTTTGCAACAATGACAATTGTTGAATTCTACCAATATGCTCACAATCTCTGCTCTGAACATCTCAATCTGGCCTCTCTGACTTTATCTCCAAAACATCTGAAATGGGTTGTCTGTGATGTACTTATACTTAATCCTATCCATCCTTGTCACTCCCAAAAAGAACCTCAAAAGCTTGATCTCTGCTACCTCCAACTCTGCCTCCTGTCTTCTCTTCAGTGTCACTGTTGCTGTAGAGCATCGCTGGTGTCACCACTGTCCTGTACACCTTTCCTTTTATTCTCGCTGATACTCTTTTGTCACATAACACACCTGACACTTTTCTCCACCCGTTCCAACCTGCTTCTACACGCCTCTTCACCTCCTTTCCACACTCTAGGTTGCTCTGGATCGTTGACCCTAAGTACTTAAAGTCCTGCACCTTCTTTACCTCTGCTCCTTGTAGCCTCACCATTCCACTTGGTTCCCTCTCATTCACACACATGTATTCTGTCTTGCTGCGGCTAACCTTCATTCTTTCTTTCCAGAGCGTACCTCCACCTCTCTAGGTTTTTTCTCCACCTGTTCCTTGTGTGACGGTCTTGCCTGGGCGGCCTCTACACAATGAGGATAAAATGTGGAAATAAGGATTTTGTTGCACGAGACATGAATCAGCTCCACAGGGTGTCTCATTAGCTCTGCTGTTTATTCAAAACAGTATTCTTATTTTTTATTTTTTATCAAATGAAATCTTTTAGCTTTGTGATCATATAGTGGAATGTCTATTTTAAATTAGCAGTTTCAATAAACATTGTTGATGAATTACATATATTTAATTATGAATTACAATTCATTCTATTACATTCTGATTTTACGGAATAATATCCCCTAGTGGTGAACATGCACAACTCTCGACAAATTAACCAATGAATCCATTAAACACTTTAAAACAACATTTTCTGTAACATACCCGCACAATAAGGATTTAATGTGGAAATAAGGACTTTATTGCATAAGAAGAGAATCAGATCTACATAAAACACACACATGAACTACAAGTCAAAAATAAAAAAGCAAAAATAACTCTATATAAAATAACACATTTGATGCCCAATAAGTAATAACAGTTACTGAAGAAGTTCACAAAGGGATGAATCGAAAAAATAATTCATGTGTTTTTAATAACTTTTTAACTAAAATTTCTTTAATAGTTTCAAACATGCAACTCACAACTCCCACAGCGTGTCTTATTAGCTCTGCTGTTGGCGGTCCTTATTCCACAGATCAAATACCGTCACGGCCCAAGAAATGGCGCTGTCTCCATTTATGCATTAATTTAACCTTTTTACACTCTGTTACACTTGCTCTCGCCACAAAGCACAATGTCATCTGCAAACATCATTGTCTATGGCGACTCCTGTCTAACCTCATCTGTCATCCTGTCCATCACCATAGCAAACAAGAGTCGATCCTTGATGCAGACCCATCTCCACCTTGAACTCTTCTGTTACACCTGCAGCACATCTCACCACTGTCTTACAGCTCTCATACATGTCCTGCACATGCAGACTTTCTCATACAATACCACAGCTCCTCTCTAAATCTACAAAGACACAATGCAACTCTCTATTACCTTCTCTGTACTTTCCCAACAGCATCCTCAAAGAAAATGCTACATACATTGTACTTTCCTAGGCATGAAACCATATTGTATTGCTGCTCACAAATGCTCACCTCTGCTCTTAACCTAGCTTCCAATAATTACAGGCAAATCAAGACTGAAAAAAAAATCTACGCCTGAAGTTGGACAAAACAAATATCCACATCCGGCTAAAGGTAATACTACTTATAATATGTGTAAAGAAACGTGATGATTATGAAAATTTTGGTTAAATATTTTTAATTGTAAAGAGAGCACAAAATGTTCAGTGACATTGCTTGCCTTTATTATTTTTTTTGCACGTTTCTTTAAACTACAGGAACTATCACAGAAAAGTTTGTTGCCCATATTCTTTGGACACCAACAGACAGCAGACATACACTTTATCGCCAAAGTATTCATTCGCCCATCCAAATAATTAAGGTGGTCCTCATAAATCAGGTGTTCCAATCAGTTACATGGTTACAGGTGTATAAATTCCGCTTCTACACACATTTGTAAATGAATTGGTCGCACTCAGGAGCTCAGTGATTTCTAGTGTGGTATCCTGATAGGAAGCCATCTGTGCAATAAGTCCAGTTATGAAATTTCCTACTGAATATTCCACAGTCAACTGTTCATGGTTGAGTCGAGGGTGGAAATGAAGTAATTTTATTGGTCAATGCCTCTCTAATGAACAACGCCAGCCACAATGCAAACATTTGTATGCATATGTATCAGCTATTTTGTTTTTAAACGCTTGGAAAATTTTTTTTATTAACTATCATTAGTTTTACTGGATTTTATATACCAGTAAAAGTGCAGCAATGTCGTTTAATTGGTTGGCATAGACGACCCACCACCACCGAAAGGGCGCGAGCTGCTATGTGTAGTCTGTGACGTCATCGCGCACAAAACGTCCCACTTCATTGGCTGGCTCCAACCAATTAAATGTTCATTGGTGAGGCATTGACCAATAAAATGACTTCATTTCCACCCCAGCCCTGCCCCCGCGTTTACAAGTGCACAAGTCAGTTTTGCTACAGGAATATCGCAAAATGAGTACCAAAAGTCAGAGCGCCGGGATTTGAGGTTGTACTGCCAGATCTGAGAGGTTGTGAGCGCCGACTTGTGGTTGTACAGCGAAACTGAAGTAAAGCGCAAAGATAAATGTGTAGTACACAATTGTGCCTGTTAATCTGCAACTTCGAATTCAAAACACAGGTGTGCAAATCGATAGATGCAGCTTTTCACATCAGAGCTGTGAGTATAAATTTCAACTTACAAATACAAATATTCATTTTACAAGTTCTCACAATCGAATTTGCAAGCTCTCGGGTTTTGCTACTGTTTTACCTTTATAGTATGTCTGTTGTTATACTGCATATCTAAAATATACCAGTGTATTCCTGTTGCCTTGCAATTAACTGGGAAAATACAGCTCTTCATTAAATTTTTATTGAATATGGAGTCCATAAAATAATAATAATAAAAAATATATATAAATAGGACATTTCAAATAATAATTTTCTTTATAGTACAAACATATACTTATTATTTATGGTTGCAGATGTGTTACAGTATGTATATTTATGAATAAATCTAATATAGATAATATTAAATTAAAATAATAAATCTAGTCTGGAAATCCTCACGGTACAGGAAAAACAAGTGTGTGTGTGTGTGTGTGTGTGTGTGTGTGTGTATGTGTGTGTGTGTTTATCAGTCCAGTCCCTTTGTGTTGAGGAGACGGATGGCTCGTGGGTAAAAACTGTTACACAGTTTTTTTTTTTTTTCCTTTTTCCAGATAGCAGGAGGGTGATAAGTGAGTGTGAGGGGTGTGTCTTGTCAGCCACAATCCTCGTGGCTTTGCGGATGTAGCATGTAGGGTAGATGTATGTGAAGCTGGGCCCTCCTCAGCTTTCTCAGGAAGAAAAGACGTTGGTGGGCTTTCTTGTGCAGAGAGCTGGTGTTGAGGGACCAGGTGAGGTTCTCCTGCAAGTGGACACCCAGGAATTTTGTGCTCTTGACGATCTCCACAGAAAAGCCATCAATGCTGAACGGAGCGTGATCGCTCCGTGTCCTCCTAAAGTCAACAACCATCTCTTTTGTCTTATCAATGTTCAGAGACACTGTAACAGGCAGGTGATGTCTTCCTGTAGTTAGTGATGGCTTGTATGCCCTGCCACATGCGCCATGTGTCATTGCTGTCCCTGAAGTGGTTGAGGATTCTCTGGGCGTGTGCGCCTCTCTGATGGCCTGGGACAGTTTGGCCCTTTCTGTTCTTAGGACCACCTTGTCCCCCACTCTGAAGGCAGAGTCTCGGGTCCTCAGAAGTGTATACACCTCTGCAGTAATCTATGGTTTCTGGTTGGGTCGTGAGATGATGCTCTTGGGGACAGTGACGTCACCGGTACACTTGTTGATGTAGCTGGTCACTGATGACGTGTACTCCTCCAAGTCGGTGAAGTCACCGTAGGTCGCAGCCTTCCTAAACATGTTCCAGTCAGTGTTCTCGAAACAGTCCTGAAGAGCAGAGATGGCTCCTGCTGGCCAGGTTTTTACCTGCTTCAGAACCGGTTTTAAACGCCTGACGAGTGATCTGCATGCTCGAATTAGCATAACAGAGATGTGGTCTGAGTAGCCGAGGTGGGGGCAGGACTCTGCACGATATGCGCCAGGGATGTTTGTGTAAACACTATCCCCTCTTGTTGCGAAGTCCACATACTGATGGAATTTAGGAAGCACTGTCTTGAGATTTGCATGGTTGAAATCTCCAGCAACAATAAACAGTCCATCGGGGTGTGTTTTCTCCGCGGTTTAATGCCGTAATGTTATTCTCCGGTGGAAGCGCTTGTGGAATTATAACATCGCAGGTGACATGAAAAAGGAAAAGCACCCAGCCCCCCCCCCCCCCTTTTTAATGCTTATTAGGGCTAAATAACATTAAGAAATCAGTATTTGGTGAATGAAGCATACTGTACTGTACATACTCACTTGTCATTATTCACAATATAAGGAATAGCTTATACCCCTCGCTGTAAGATGTGGTGTTGTATGTTGTAGCGCGTTTATTTTACTCAGTATATGGACATTGGTCCACCACCAGACACTTTTATACCTCAATAACTTGGTAAAATTCATTCAAGATGAACTGCGTCAAAAGCTATGTGATCTCGGCTTGCTGCGGGCCTCCAGTCCTCGGCGTTTTCTGATGCCGATGGCCAAAGAAGGGGACATCGTAAGTGGGCTGGAGTCTGTGCTAGGCTAAAATAAAACCCTAGCTGGCCGGCTCTTCCGTCCATCATCTTATTAAACGTCTGCTCCCTCAACAATAAACTGGACTACATCTGACTCCGAAAGACTACACATCGTGAGTTTAGGGACTTCTGCGTCTTTGTTTTCACTAAGGCTACGTTTACACTGCAGGTCTCGCTGCTTAATTCTGATTTGTTGCTTATATCTGATTTTTTTGACCGTCTGTTTACACGTTCTTTCAACTATGACTCATCTCCGATACACGTGTTTACACTTGCCATACCATATGAAACATTGCACATACTTAAAGGGAGGTTCTTGCGCTACATACTAGCCAAGATAGACGAAGGTGAAATATGCTTAACACTAGCTCTGCGATATATGCAAAGTTCGAGAAAGGTCACCATGGAAAAAACGGCATAATTGCAGCCTGCGCATACAGTATATTTCAGCATGATACTTTTATATTCCAGCATAGCAGGTTGATATAAATATTTTACCCTACATTGTTGCATTATCAATATAAAGTTTTGCAGAAACAATTATTGACAAAAGGTTACTTGTCCCTTTTGTTTTCAATTTTTTTAGTGTTTAACACACACAACATTGAAAACACTGAAATTGCAAGTTATAGTGAAGTGAGCTTTGAAATTAAGAAAATTGTTTTATAATTTCAAATACTCTCATAACAGTTCTACATGCAACAGGCCCAAAACCTGCCTCCAATCTTCACAGTCCATTGAGAGGGCATTTGATAAGGACAGCTGACGTGGGTGGGTGTGCTTTCTGTAACTACAAAAGACAAGAGTACAATAAGTCATTCTGGCCCCAATAGATGGACAAATTTCTCATACACACCGATAGTAGCTGTACCATGGTATATAGTATTGTGTTTGACAGTACCCTGGTACATATTTGCTGAAAGAGTACATGTACCACAATGTGGTAATCTGGTTCTACTATGCTCTTCCTGTGTTTACTTTGAATTACAG
This sequence comes from Clarias gariepinus, assembly GCF_024256425.1. Taxonomy (NCBI): domain Eukaryota; kingdom Metazoa; phylum Chordata; class Actinopteri; order Siluriformes; family Clariidae; genus Clarias; species Clarias gariepinus. The sequence goes on along the minus strand of NC_071127.1, from coordinate 17,392,797 downwards.
TAATTAAAAACAACTTACCGAGTAGTAGCGTCCGCGTCGCGTAACCGCACAGCGGCCACCAGTAACTAAAAGTATATTACAACCGTAATGATTTAGCACTACAACTGAAAGTGAATGGGAAATGGGCGGGCGTAGTTCTTGTCCACATTGTGTCTGCTGGCAGCCAGAGCTCATGTTATTTCATTATAAATCCACAATTATATTGATGAATGCAACTTTTACCGCACATACATATTTTTTTATCATTGGTTTAGAATATGTGAGGAAAGAAAGTCTGAAGTCTGATCCATTTCATCTTAGGTCAGGCAAAAATGGCCATATACATAAACAGACAGAATAAAATTGTAAAAAGTTGAAAAGCGCTTTGGGGAAGCTGTGCGTGTGCAGTTTAGGATGATGAACTGCACACAGGTTTTTTTTTTTTTTTTTTAAGCTTGATTACATAATTAATGTTTTAACCAGTACATATTTAAATGTTTTACCAATTTTTTATCCAATTTATTTATTTTTATCCAATTAAGTCTTTTTTTAATTATTATTTTTACTGGTTAAAACCAGTGCCACGGTGAACACAAAATGTTTAAAAGTAAAATCAAAACTCAGTCTCTCTCTCTCTCTCTCTCTCTCTCTCTCGATTTTTCACTCTTAATCAAGTTTGTTAGCTCCTGAGTTTACTTGTATATATAATTGGTGATAAATTCACAATTTATCAAGAGCAGCAAAACAAAAGTGCATGAAATGTGTTGAGAAATAGGCTAATTATTGTACAATGATTTAAATCAGATAATCAGTAGCCAATGGGCCAGGGGTAGCTCAGTGGTTAAGGCATTACGGACTACGGTTCGGAAGATCCCAGTTTCAAACCCCACAACCACCCAGTTGCCACTGCTGGGCCCTTGAGCAAGGCCCTTAACCCTCAGATGTGTAATGACATTAAACATTTCCCTGAAATTGGTGTCCACCCTGTCATTTGGGAAAACTGTCAGTTTGAAAAAAAGTTGTTAATATAATCATTGACTTCACCACCCACATTTTGCCTTTCCTCTCTAGAGAAAAAAGACACTAAACATATTCACGTATACAGTATGCTATAATTTTCATCATATTGTGATTGTAGTTTGATGCCAAGCTTAATATGTCGACAAGAAATCCAAAATATGTAAGAAACAGTACACAGTCACCTGCAACAGTGAGTCACTTTGCTAACTGAAGGTACATCATGTGATCATAGGATGGAATAGTGTGGGACATTTCTTAGACGGGTGCCAACAAACAAACAAACAAGACAGACCTCCCCCACACCTGACACACACGCGCTCTCAACCTGTCTCCCTATAATCTGTGCTTTACACAGGCCAAATCAAGCTTCGTTTAAAATTTTATACACAACGCCCGGCCAGTGCTCATACATCAAGCTCACAGACGGGGCTCGCCTTCAGGTCGGACCAGAGTGCTTACAACAGCTCGACCTGTTTTTGTCCGGTTTTTAGACACAACACGCACGAAATGCACAGTCCCCGGCTCGAGCAGCAGGCACGCCGCGCACTTTTATGGCTATTGCGTGAAAGTGCGACTGTCTAGCAGGTCATGCTGGGCCTTAGAAGAAAGAGGAAAGGCCTTTCTCAGTAATCGTGTGCTTGAACGCTTGAGATCTGCTGTCAGGACTCGGTTTTTCGCCAAGAAATGTCCGGAGAAAACACAGTTGCTAGGATGTGACGGAAGTGCAGTCATTCCGCGCCTGCCTGGTTGAGTCTAAACCGTTCTCATGTGTGTTTTAAGATCAGTCCCCCACCAAGGGCAGGGAGATTCCAGTGTGTTCCAGCGTACTCAGCGTTACACTCGCTTATTCTACTTAGCTTCCTGAGAGATGGCAGAAGTGGCTCCTGCTCCCGCCGCCGCGCCGGCTAAAGCGCCCAAGAAGAAAGCAGCTTCGCGGCCAAAGAAAGCTGGTCCTAGCGTCGGCGAGTTGATCGTCAAAGCGGTTTCCTCATCCAAGGAGAGGAGCGGCGTGTCTCTCCCCGCCCTGAAGAAAGCTCTGACTGCCGGTGGATACGATGTGGAGAAGAACAACTCCCGCGTTAAGCTCGCCGTCAAGAAACTGGTTGAAAAGGACATCTTGGTTCAGACCAAAGGCACCGGCGCGTCTGGATCTTTTAAGCTGAACAAGAAGCAGACCGAAGCCAAGAAAACCGCGCCCAAAGCGAAGAAGGTGGCCGCAAAAAAGCCTGCCGCGGCGAAGAAGCCCAAAAAGGTAGCGGCTAAGAAGGCGAAGAAGCCCGCCGCCGCCGCCAAGAAGTCTCCTAAAAAGGCGAAGAAGCCCGCTGCCGCCAAGAAAGCTACCAAGAGCCCGAAGAAGCCGGCGACCCCTAAAAAGACAGCCAAGAGCCCAAAGAAGGCAAAGGCCGTTAAGCCTAAGGCTGCGAAGCCCAAGGCGCCGAAGGCAAAGAAGGCAGCTCTTAAAAAGAAGTAGACGTTTTAGGTTTTTTTTCTTTCATTTTGATTCAACTAAACGGCTCTTTTAAGAGCCACCCACATTGTCCTGTAAGGAGCAATAATATTCCGTATTTATTTATAGTCACTCTTCGTTAGCGAAGAAGCATGTGATTGAGTGAAGAAAGGTCTTTAATCATGTGTTGCATTATATTTTCAAACGATTTTATAATTTGCATGTTCTTCCTTCTGTTTTTATTTACATTCCCACAGGATCTGTTTTAAGGTTGTTTTAGCGGACATTTCAATATATTTTAACCGTGCATGGATGTATACAGCACTATTTCTTCCTTTCATGTTTCTTTCCCGAGATTAATCTTTAAAGAGCCACCAAAATTGTCAAGGAGCAATCATTTTCCATTTCCTGTTCTTGCAATCATGCAATCATAAACAGATGACGATTATTTACAGTTGACTGTGTACAATACATACATATATACACACAAAAAAAACATTAGACACCTTGATTTAGATTGAAAAAAAAAAGGTCACCACTTACTTCCTATGTGAAATACTATTGTCCTATTTTTACATCTTATACTGTACATTTTGTGTTGCAATACCCGTGTACACTCATGTGACACACATTGCAGTTATTTGAACTTTAATGGACACACGCTTTCTGTTAATTAACTCAGGTTAATATTGTGCGTGTGGATCTGAAAGAAAGGAAGAGAGAGTGACACACTGCAGTCTCATACCTGCACTGCTTCCTGCCACAGTCTAATCAGAATCGGCTAAATCACTGATCAGATGGGGGTTTGGTTGTGTGTACCCAATATGATATTCTTTCATATCTAATATGTTTATAATTTTATATATGTTTATAAAATCAGATTGATGTTATTTATAATGTAATTAATGTTTTATGCTGTGAATGCTTTGGCATTCATGCCAATAAAGTTCTTCTAAATTGAACTGAACTTCTGAGTATGGGAGGTGTTTAGAATTCGACGGCCTTATTTGTGATTGGTTGATTTTCTACAACAATTGGAGCCAATGAGAATGAGAATGCAGGCAACGCGACTGCAGCAGTTGAACCTATATTAGAAAGCGCTCGGGTCATGTGTTACTTTACTTTGTTCGCTGAACATATCTCGGAACTCATCATGTCTGGAAGAGGCAAAACCGGGGGGAAAGCTCGTGCTAAGGCCAAGACTCGCTCATCCAGAGCAGGATTGCAGTTTCCCGTGGGCCGTGTTCATAGGCTTCTCCGTAAAGGGAACTACGCTGAGCGCGTTGGTGCCGGTGCTCCGGTCTACCTTGCCGCCGTGCTAGAGTATTTGACCGCTGAGATTCTCGAGCTGGCTGGTAATGCCGCCCGTGACAACAAGAAGACTCGTATCATTCCACGGCACCTCCAGCTCGCCGTGCGTAACGATGAGGAACTGAACAAACTGCTTGGCGGAGTAACTATCGCTCAGGGTGGTGTGCTGCCTAACATTCAGGCTGTGCTTCTGCCCAAGAAGACCGAGAAGCCGGCCAAGACCAAGTAATTTTACTCACTCCTATGTTTGTCAGTACCCAAAGGCTCTTTTAAGAGCCACCCATTTGTTCCTTTAGAAGTGCGGTTTTCTTTCAATTCGTAATCATGGGTATAACCCGTGATGAATAGGAACTATATAAACCTAAAAGAATTTAGAACCAGTTCTTCAGTCCGGGTCTACTAGTGTGCTACACTATATGCTTGCACATATTGTGAGAGGGATTGTGTTCGGCAGACAGTAATATTTCGCGCTACATTGTTGTGTAGAAATGTCTTCCTGTTTAAAGGAATGAATACTTCATGAGTACTCTGGTCTGATCTGAATGCTAACCGGCCGTTGCGTACAATATTGCTTGTGAAAAATTGAAAGTGGAACTGGTAAAAAAGGAAATAAGATTATGATGTTTTGACGTTGCTTTATAAACGTATATTTATGTACATGTTCAAAATCTATACCCTTGTAAATAAAATAACATTCGATGAAGTTCTTTTAAAACGCAAGCAGTCCGCTTAGTTTGGCATACATATAATAGGAGTTTCAAACGAGTCGGTGGTGGAAAAGGAGCCAATAAACACGAGGTGACGTAACGTATTGGAACCAATAACAGGCCGCGCTGTAAAGACGCCCAATCAGCGCAGTCGAGCGTTAGGCTGTAAATGGGCCGCGGTCTGTGCCTTTCGTCATTCTGTTTTTCTTCGAAGAAGTCCAGAGTTCCTTGGCGATGGCAAGAACTAAGCAGACCGCGCGTAAATCCACCGGTGGTAAGGCGCCTAGGAAGCAGCTCGCCACTAAAGCTGCCCGCAAAAGCGCCCCGGCTACCGGCGGCGTGAAGAAGCCTCACCGTTACAGGCCCGGCACTGTGGCTTTGAGAGAAATTCGCCGTTACCAGAAGTCTACCGAGTTGCTCATCCGTAAGTTGCCGTTCCAGCGCCTGGTGAGAGAAATCGCTCAGGACTTCAAGACTGACTTGCGCTTTCAGAGCTCGGCTGTCATGGCCCTGCAGGAGGCGAGCGAGGCCTATCTGGTCGGCCTGTTCGAAGACACTAACCTGTGCGCTATCCACGCCAAGAGAGTAACCATCATGCCTAAGGATATTCAGTTGGCCCGCCGTATTCGCGGAGAGCGCGCTTAAACCACAACTCCGTCTAATCTACACAAAGGCTCTTTTAAGAGCCACCTCGATGTTTCACAAAAAGCAGCATTTCTCAATTTTCTAAAATTATGGCATTGTGTTTGTACATGTTTCTGTCATAATTTGACTTGAAAATCTTACATAATATATCCACAATAATGTTTGGCAACAAATTTTAATATAAAAATATTTATACAAATTTGTTTGTGTTTATAATCATATGTAATTATCAACGTCTCTTGCACTGCCTAAACCTTTATATGTAATGAAAAGGTAAGAAGAAAATTTACAGACGACAGATGTTAATAATAAACTTTTGTCATATAGTCTTTTAATGTCATGTAAAGCTTGCAAAATCTGACCAACATGAAAAGCAAATCGTGCATTATATATTTAGAATTGTTTGTGTATTTTTTTTATAACCTCTCTCTTAAATATGAAAGTGTGGCATCACATTAAGCGATTTTGACACTGACTTGAGCTATTTTACTTTACAAATGCAGTACATAAGTATTAAAATTATTTTTAAGTATTATAGTATGCTAAAGTGAGATGGGGTATTAGCAGTTAACAGATTATGGGCCAAACTTCGCTGAGTGATGATGGTAGAATAATTATAAAGGTCTTGACTAAAACATAAGGAATCACAAAAGAGTTTTGTTTTTTTTGCAAGGGAAAAGTGCTCAAACTAGTAACTAGAAATCTTTTTTTTTTTTATTTCAAATAAAATTTTTCTTAGTTCTACAAACTTATTGTTTATGGTTACAGATTTTGATACTGTAGAATTAAGTAAGTAGAATTTAAGTAGAATTTGGGGATTTTAAAATTTTGTAGGTTACAACCATGCCTCAACTATGCTGTTATTACATAAAAAAAAAAAAAAACGATTGTCCTCATGCTTCACCACCTAGTCTGGAAATCCTCACGGTGCAGGAGAAACGTGTGTGTGTGTGCGAGCGTGTGCGTGTGACCCAAAGTGTGATAGAAGATGATGTCTCATACAGTAAGTGATATCTGATTGATCAATAACCACTGAAGTAGTTACTGTATTTCTGCATCTGCTTTAATGTTCCTGTAGGTCTTTTAACAGCTGTTGTAATATTTTTTTTCTTGTCAATTTTCTCCACTTCCTGATTCTAACCATTCTGATGTTTTATAACTAAAATTAGAGATCCTATGTGTCAGGGTTCTTTAATTTTTGACCTGTTATCTGTTACTTTGATTTAATACATGGGAAGTATTAAACTTTGCATAAAAAATTAAAAAGTTCTAATTAATTGATTTAGGTGAACCTTCTAAGTTGCAAACTTTATTTTTTATAGGTTGTGATCAAATACTGTAATAATGTTGGTAATTCTTCCATGCTTGGTCTCAGTGCACGGGCGTCACTCGTATAGTCAACATCCTTTCACATGTGTACTGTTTACTATAACACTGTCACTACGTGTGTCCGTGTAAAGCATCTTTTATACTACTAGTGCTATATACTAGTACTAGTGGTATAGTGAACTAATGTCTTATTAAAAGCTACTACATTAACAAAAACTGCAACAAAACTACCAAAAAAGAAACCTAGAAAAAAACAAATGTGTATATATATATATATATATATATATATATATATATATATATATATATATATATATATAAAAAACAGGTACATGAAAATGCTTCAGTAAAGCCCAAACCTCGGCTGAATACTCACAAAGGGAAGAAACCTGCTGGCATTGTTGAAACTGGTACAGGTGGAGACATCCAAGTCATAAAATCCAAACTGGTGAGTGTATTTGCAACAAAATTCTCTCCTGATTTGGACTCTGAGACTTTGACTAAATATATGAAAGATAAACTTGGGCGTGATGTAACCTGCCAAAAGGTAGAAGCTGTACAAAGTCGGTTCAGCTCTTTTAAAATAACCGCAGAGTGCAAAGAAGTAGATGAAATGTATAATCCAGAGCTGTGGCCTGAGGGCACTTTTGTGCGGCGATTCTATGAGGCACGCAAACCTAAATCTACAGCTATGTCAATATCAGTGATGAATGTGCCTGTAATGGGATCAGGGGTACCCTTATGCCTAGTACTAGCAATAGTGATGGTGCTCAAAGTGGTGTCATACAACTCACGAGGCTTGCGCCTAGGACAGAGTGCTGGGGACAGAGCACGTCGGAGTGTGGTTGACTAGCTACTGGAGACCACAGATATTCTCTGCCTGCAAGAGACATTTTTAGCCAAACAGGACCTTGATAAACTTAATTCTGTCCACAGTGATTTTCATGGAGCAGGAGAATCCACAACAGATTTAAGCACCAAAATGGTGCGTGGTAGAATACCTGGAGGCGTGGCCATTTTGTGGCGCAAGAAATATGATCCAATGATTAGTATTATCAGATTAAAGGTGGACTGGTGCATTGCAATTAAAGTTGTGCATTCTATGAATGTTTTTATTATTTTAAATGTCTATACCCCATACGACTGTTATAAAAATGAAGATGAATATATGAATAGATTGGCTTTTTTGAACTCTTATATTAGGGAATGTGCATATGCAAATATATTTGTGATGGGTGATTTGAATGCAGATATCTCTGATGACAAATCTCTTTTTGGTCAGCACTTGTTACAGTTCTGTCATGATAGTAAACTGGTTCTTTCCAGTATGAATTTTCTCCCTGCCGGTAGCTATACTTACATCAGTGAAGCTTGGAACACTATATCTTGGCTGGATCATGTAATTTGTACAGCTGATGCTCATGAAAGTCTGGAAAAAGTTGAAATTCTGTATGATTTGACTACAACTGATCACTTACCTGTCTCTATGATTATAAATGTCGATAACTTGCCTGACTGCAGTAGTTTGACAGAAGATGGTGCCAACATGGGTAAAGTGGATTGGGATAAACTACATAGAAAGGATGTCTTGTACTATTGTGGGAGGACGGATGCTCTCCTAAGGGAAATACAGCTACCCATGGGTGCTATTTTGTGTTCAAATATTAATTGTGATGATGTCACTCACTGTAATGATCTATGTGAAATGTACTATGGTATAGTGAGTGCTATACATGATGCTAGTTGCCCACTATATACACATTCCAGAAAGGCTAAGAATATTAAGCCTGGTTGGAATGAGTATGTAGGTGACTACCAAGAAGCTGCTAAGACGGCTCATAGGTCCTGGGTTATAGCTGGTAGACCCAGACAGGGGCCAGAGTTAGAACATAAAAAACATACCAGGGCTAAATATAAATATGCAGTGCGCTTTGTTGAAAAACATGAGGAAGCCTTAAGAGCTCACTATATGGCGGGAAACTTGATTGGCAACAATGTCACTGAGTTCTGGAAGGCTACAAATAGGGCCAAGACAATATTGCCTTGCCATATCGAGGGTGTATCTGGTGCAGAAAATATAGCAGAGCTGTGGAGACAGCACTATGCAACTCTGTTTAATTGTATTAAAAGTGAGCCCTATTGTGTGGGTAAGTTAAATGAGGATTTAATTCACTTTACTCCAAATGAGATCTATAATGCTGTAGAGCAACTAGCTGATAACAAAGCTAGTGGCAAAGATAACATCACTGCGGAGCATCTCAAGTTAGCCAGCCCTAGAGTGGCAGCCCTGTTATCTATTTGCTTCACAGGGCTGATGACTCATGGTATACTGCCAGACACCATGTTGACCGTCACATTAGTGCCCGTTATCAAGGATAAGGCAGGGAAAATAGGGAGTCTTGACAATTATAGACCCATCGCTCTAGCTAGCATTCTTTCAAAGGTGTTAGAAAAGTTGCTACTAGATAGACTGAGTGGGCTCATTTGCACTACAGAAAATCAATTTGGCTTTAAGTCTCAGCATAGTACTGATCTATGTATCTATGCCTTGAAAGAAGCTGTTGAATACTACAGAAGGCAGGGCTCTACAATGTTTATTGGGTTTATTGATGCGTCCAAGGCATTTGACAGAGTAAATCATCATAAGCTTTTTACTAAACTCATGCTTAGGGGTGTGCTGGGATGCATCATACGTATACTGGTTTACTGGTATGCCAAACAAAGCATGCAGGTTAAACGGGGAAATAGCCTATCGGCACCCTTCAGTGTAAGTAATGGAGTACGGCAGGGGGGGTTTGTCTCCAGCCCTGTTTAACTTATATATGGACAACCTTTCAAAGCAGTTGGGGAAATGTAAGACGGGTTGTGTAATAGGGAATACTCTGTTAAACCACCTGATGTATGCAGACGATTTAGTTATTGTGTCCCCCAGCACTGTTGGGTTCCAGCAGTTGGTGGATATATGTTCCAAGTATGGGGTTGAGTTTGATGTACAGTACAATGCAAAGAAGAGTGTTGTGTTGATTTGTAGGACTTAGGAAGATCAAAAGGTGCACTTCCCTATGTTTTACCTGTCAGGACACTGTATCTGTGTATCTAACTGTACAAAATATCTTGGGCATATTATTACTGACAAGATGGAAGATGATGCTGACATGTATAGGCAGAGACGAATGTTGTATATCCAAGCGAACATGTTGGTCAGGAAATTTCATTACTGCTCTGATGATGTGAAGGTGCACTTGTTTCGTGCTTATTGCACCCCTATGTATGCAGCCCCATTATGGGTCAACTATAAAAAGGAGACTATGCGCAAACTGCAGGTAGCATATAATAATTGTCTGAGAATATTGTTGAAGAAGCCTAGGAGTAGCAGTGCAAGTAAGCTTTTTTGTGACGTGAGGCTAAGTTGTTTACCGGCCCTTTTGAGGAAACTAATGTTTAAGTTTATGTGTCGACTTGATGAGTCAGAAAACTGTATTATAGTAAGGCTCACAAGTCCTATGTGTAGCTCGGTCCGATATCAAATCACATCTATGGAAGCATTGGTATGAGTGCCTTTTAAGACTCTTGTGAAAAAGGGTGTATTTTTATATGTTTATGTAGATTTTTTTTTTTTTTCCTTGTATATGTTGTATGTTCTGTTATTGGGCCTGGAGCCTGTAATAAAGATTGTGTATATATATATATATATATATATATATATATACACACACACATACACATACACACACATACACAGAACAAAAATATAAACGCAACACTTTTATTTTTGCTCCCATTTTTCATGAGCTGAACTCAAAGATCTGTAACATTTTCTACATACACAAGAGACCCATTACTCTCAAATATTGTTCACAAATCTGTCTTAATCTGTGTTAGTGAGCACTTCTCGTTTGCCGAGAGAATCCATCCCACCTCACAGGTGTGGCATTTTAAGGTGCTGATTAGACAGCATGAATATTGCACAGGTGTGCCTTAGACTGTCCACAATAAAAGGCCACTCTGAAATGTGCAGTGTGATCAGTATTTTTGTTCAGTGTATATATATATATATATATATATATATATATATATATTCAGCCACTTAATTTTTAAAATGGTTGCTATTGAAATTTTTGCATACATTAATATAGTAATTAACTGTCCAACATGTAAACTTGTTTTAAAATAATATGGTAAAGCCAGTTGGAGCAAGATTTTTTTTTATGAGTTATCAACTCAGGTAAGGGGCAATTAAAATTATATTTTCCCCAACATAATGTAGTTTGTTGGTTCCATATAATTTGAAGTTGTCATAACTCAAAAAAATTAGTAATTTATGATTTATTGGTATGAAATATATTCACGCATTTTATATATTTTGAAAGAAGGGAGGCTTCTTCTCCTGCTAATATCACAGGGGAAACTTTTAAAAACATTCTATTGCACGATCGTCGATTTCAGCCTCTGCCCCCTTCGCCTGGTCTCAAGTAGGTCCTCTGGAGGCGTTTAACCGTGTGGTCACTGTGCCATGAGTTTCATTCAGTGTTTTACTTTCACAAGGTAGCACGATGTCAGGCAGAGGCAAGGGCGGTAAAGGACTCGGAAAGGGAGGCGCTAAGCGTCACCGTAAAGTTCTCCGCGATAACATCCAGGGTATCACCAAGCCAGCCATTCGCCGTCTGGCGCGTCGTGGCGGAGTAAAACGTATTTCTGGTCTGATCTACGAGGAGACTCGCGGTGTGCTCAAGGTGTTTCTTGAGAATGTCATCCGCGACGCCGTAACCTACACCGAGCATGCTAAGAGAAAGACCGTTACCGCTATGGATGTGGTGTACGCTCTGAAACGCCAGGGACGCACTCTGTACGGCTTCGGCGGTTAAACGTTCCAACAGCTAACCACAACGGCTCTTTTAAGAGCCACCCACATACTCAGCAAAAGAGCTGTTACCCATTGTGTGTTAAAGTGAGAACGTTAATGCTTAAAAAAAAAAAAAAAAAAAAGGTCTTCGAAACACGTAATGTTCCTTTTATTTTTTTAATATGCTTCTTATACCTCCTTTATAATTTTTAATTGCTTATATAGATAATTAAATCGGTATAAGTTGTCTATTAGTCAGAAGACGATGTGGTGAAGTCTTGTAGAAATAATTAGGTACTTAATAAATTAGGAGTCTTATTTAATAAATTAAAGCACTCGGATGCATAAAAAAGTGATTAAGACTGAACAAAGCGTTTAAAGTCTATTATGTTGGATCCGCTCTCCTTATAGAAGTAGGCTCCAAACCATAGCAAATATTAATGCTTATTTACAAATGTTTTTTTGTTTTTTTAAAGGTTGAACACTTATTTTCTGGATGAAATTATGGTAAGCATCTTTGTTTTTCGAAAATAAAAATAAGATAACCCGCCAGTGTCACGATTCAAAAAATCGGCGGGAAAGGGCACGTAGTGGAGGGAGGGCTCTCGAACGAGGAGTTATGGAATGTCGACCAATCAAAATCCGGTCCTGGCTTGCGCTTAATTACAATGTTTACTGTACATAGATGGCCCGCGAGGCGGAGCTAGTTATTTCTCTATCAGTATCGCTCAGAGGTGCTGTCACTATGCCTGAGCCAGCCAAGACTGCGCCCAAGAAGGGCTCGAAGAAAGCCGTGACCAAGACGGCCGGCAAAGGAGGCAAGAAGCGCAGAAAGTCCAGGAAGGAGAGCTATGCCATCTACGTGTACAAAGTTCTGAAGCAGGTTCACCCCGACACCGGCATTTCGTCCAAGGCGATGGGGATCATGAATTCGTTCGTCAACGACATTTTCGAGCGCATTGCCGGTGAGTCCTCGCGTCTGGCTCACTACAACAAACGCTCCACCATCACTTCCAGGGAGATCCAGACCGCCGTGCGCCTGTTGCTGCCCGGCGAGCTGGCCAAGCACGCCGTGTCTGAGGGTACCAAGGCCGTGACCAAATATACCAGCTCCAAGTAAAGCGCCTCACCGCCGCCTTCATCAACCCAACGGCTCTTTTAAGAGCCACCCATGTTCTCCGTTCAAGAGCGATTACCTATTCTGTTCGTGTGGTAGGAAAGTTAATAGCATCATTATGATCACATTTAAAAAGGTTTTCTTGCACTCATCTAAAGTCCAAGTTAATAAAATTTGTAGCTCTACTCTAAACTGCAAAATTGTTTCTAACCAGCACAGTAACTCAAGTCCACTTTTCAGTTACATTTTAATACGCCATTACATGAAAGATTTAGGTTGATATTCGGTGAAATTCAATGTTTTAATTACATTCTAATTCAATTAAATTGCTATACAGCAGTCAGTACAAGTTCTTTTCTTTTTTTTCCAGAATCATCTGGAACCGCCTGGTCAAAAAGTCATCAGCAGTACTCTTGAATATCACGTAAAGAAATTTGACACGAGAGTTCACAAGTTATTTGACAGATCCTGAGGTTTAGGCATTTCTGTGCCCTACCACTTATTTGTTTGCTAAATCAGCTGGTTCTAATATAGCACTAAAAAGAGAGAACTAATTAGTGACATCTGTTTTGTGTGCATGGCGAAATATAATTATTACAAAGAGTCAGACAAAAAAAATGTATACACACTTCAGGAAAAGAAAACCTTTTATAAATATTATAATACTAATCTATTGCTAGAAGTTAAATATCATAACACATTATGATAAGATTGTGATTCTTTTATTTTCTTAAAATTTAAGTTTCTGAATAAACGTATATACTGAATATATATAATTAGCCAAATGTGTAGTTCTTAATAGTCTGAATTATTTGAGCCTTCGCGTGCGTCTCGTATGTGAGGGAGATAGATGTGTTATTAACACACACACACACACCTACCATGTTAAGCACAATGTGAAGGTGGACAAATTGAGATACTCTGTTCAAATAGCCTTAAATATGCCCGGGCCTTTTTCTGGTCAGCACACATAGAATTAGTTTATTTAGGGGGCATGTGAGTGGAGAACACAACCCACTTCTTTACCATGTCCTCCTTATTTACAGGCACATATAGTAGATGGTAACCACAAGTTGATCACCTGGATATTGTTAATATGTGCATGATAACATACCTATTACCGATTGTGTGTCAAACAACAGAGCATCCAGTGTGTTAACCTTGTTCCAAGAGGCAGGGTGAAACCAGCACGGACTGTCTGAAAATAATAGTAATTCTTTTGATTGTGTAAAGCTGCTTTGCGGCAATGACAATTGCTAAAAGCGCTATACAAATAAAATTGACTTAAATACTAAGATTCAACAGTACTGAATGCCTCAAAATGTATTTTTAAATGATTTAACTGAAGTAAGATCATTTTTTATTGTGGTGATGAAAACAAATTGTATCATTATATATGCCACAGCAATCCTATTATTAAAAGTGTTATTTCATACTAATATACCAATACTTATACTGTAATACTAATAATCTCAACCCTTGCTATATATTGCATTTGAAAACTAAAATATCAGTCAGCGTCAAAATCAATAATCACTTATATTTCACTGAGAAGGATTAAGACAAAATACACAAAACTAGTCTTAATATCAAATGCATTCTTCCTTTTCATGTTGATGTATCGTCTTATTGTCATTTTATTTCCATTATGTGTAATATCAGACTACCAAATGCATCTATACACAAGCTTTCAGTGAAATTATAATAGTTTATTATAAACTTCTCATCCAAATCTTACCTAATGTCTTCTGTAACTTTTTTGTTACATTTGCATATGATGGCAATGGACGAGGTTACTTTGTCAAATTTTGTAGTTAACAGTTGGTGTTTTAATGATGCAACTGTTTTGCAAATAGTATTTATTCAAATGTTTATATATATATATATATATATATATATATATATATATAAAATTTTAGATTAGAGTAGAGTATGAATGTTCAAGTTTAAAGGTAAAATGCATGTTTAAAAAGTGATCAACAAACACATGGATCGTGCACCAATAGTTTATATGATATTTGATTAATAATTCTTGAAAGTATGAATATTTACACTGATATGAAGGTTTGGGGAGCGTTAGAGGAACATTCTGGAAACATAAAAAACGTTCTTTTCATTCTATTTTATTGTTGCCGTATGTTACTTACTGTACGGGTATGCTTATAACTGCTCAACACAAGTTGAGAGTTATGAAACTTTTTTGCACGATATACATATATACACATACATATCGTGCAAAAAAGTTTCATACACACATAGTACATAGTATATATAATATATAATTTTTAAGAAAATATGGAAACATGCTGACTTTTTTTAAACAATGAGGTGGCTCTTAAAAGAGCCTTTGTGTCGTTCGGACGGAGTTGTAATCTAAGCGCGCTCTCCGCGAATACGGCGGGCCAGCTGAATGTCCTTGGGCATGATGGTCACTCTCTTGGCGTGGATAGCGCACAGGTTGGTGTCTTCGAACAGGCCGACCAGATAGGCCTCGCTCGCCTCCTGCAGGGCCATGACAGCAGAACTTTGAAAGCGCAAATCAGTCTTGAAGTCCTGAGCGATTTCTCTCACCAGGCGCTGGAACGGCAGCTTACGGATGAGCAGCTCAGTAGACTTCTGGTAACGACGAATCTCCCTCAGAGCCACAGTGCCGGGCCTGTAACGGTGAGGCTTCTTCACGCCGCCGGTAGCCGGCGCGCTTTTACGGGCAGCTTTAGTGGCGAGCTGCTTCCTAGGTGCCTTACCACCGGTGGATTTACGCGCGGTCTGCTTGGTTCTTGCCATTGTTCAAGAGCTCTGCACTATGTTTTAAAGAAAAACAGTATGAAACACATCAGAGAAGGTGGCCTATTTACAGCATAACGCTCGGCTACGCTGATTGGGCGTCTTGAAAGCGCCGCCTGTCATTGGTTACAATGCGTTACGTCACCTCGTGTTTATTGGCTCCTCTTCTACCACCGACTCGTGTCCTAACGCCCTTATCGTTGTGTGCTTTAAAACTTTATTGAATGTCACCATTTATCAATGTTATTTACGTGGTATAATTTTTGTTCATATACACGTCTAAAAATTCTAAATATCGCACTTATATTACGCGTTCTGTCGCGCTCTCTTTAAACCGCCGTGACAAGCTCGTTCTGTCTAACACACAGACTTTGCCATCTCAACTACCATATCTGTATCGCCAAGTAACACAATCGTTAATGTTTACATAGTCAATCAACATAATTATATTGTGTTGCGGCTTATGTGCTTACAACCAGAAACAAGGGAGATGAAATGGAAAAACGCAGTCTTAAAGCAGATATGGGTGGCTCTTAAAAGAGCCTTTGGGTACTGACAAACGCAGCAGTGGGGGAAGTTACTTGGTCTTGGCCGGCTTCTCGGTCTTCTTGGGCAGAAGCACAGCCTGAATGTTAGGCAACACACCACCCTGAGCGATGGTCACTCCGCCGAGCAATTTATTCAACTCCTCATCGTTACGCACGGCTAGCTGCAGGTGCCGGGGTATGATACGAGTCTTCTTGTTGTCGCGGGCGGCATTGCCAGCCAACTCCAGGATCTCAGCAGTCAGATACTCCAGCACGGCGGCAAGGTAGACAGGAGCACCGGCACCAACGCGCTCAGCGTAGTTCCCCTTACGGAGAAGCCTATGGACACGGCCCACGGGGAACTGCAGTCCGGCTCTGGATGAGCGGGTTTTAGCCTTAGCACGAGCCTTCCCCCCGGTCTTACCTCTTCCAGACATGATCAATTGTTCGATATGTTCAACGAACAGAATGTGATACCAAGTGGCTCGAGCAGCTCTGTAATATAGGACGAACTACTGCATTCTCATTGGCTACAATCGTTGTGGAAAATCAACCAATCACAAACACGCCGTCGAATTCTGACTTCCTCGTCTTCACCGACCCCCCCCCCCACACACACACACACACACACTCTCTCGCGCTCTCTCTCTCTCAGATCCCAACTCACAAATTAGCCACAGTTAATTAACATAAAGCTTGTGTTCACATCTGTATCACAATCTAAAATACAGAATGTGAGAGTAGCGCAACCAACAGTTTTGCATGTCACATATACGGATGAAGTGGTAACTGACCTTTGACCTGTTCTTCCAATATAGTACTTTTAGATATGATTCAGGGTGTACGAGGTTTTGTAAGAAAAATTACGTTGGTGCTATTATACAGCCAACTGCAAGTAATCAACGTCACCTGTTAGGCATGGTGATGACAGGAGATGGAAAACTTTTGCTCCTTAAATGACAATTTTGGTGGCTCTTAAAAGATCCATGTAGGGGAAGAAACATGAAAGAAATAAACACAGTTGCCTCTTTTTAGGAGCTGCATGTTTATAGTGATGTATACATACATGCACGTTTAAAATAAAGTGTCATTTTTTAATAGGACCTATGACAATCTTTGAAAATATAATGCAACACGTGATTAAAGACCTTTTACACTCAATTACATGCTTTTTTTGCTAATTAACTTTGACTCTAAAAATGTAATATTATTATTGCTTATTATTATTAATTCAATTACAATTAATAATACGAATAAAAAGAGACGTTGTGGGGAAGAAACATGAAAGAAACAAACATGTTTACTTAGGGGCTGCCTTTTTTGCTTTGGCGAATGGAGCTCTGTCAGTGAGCTGGATGTATGAGCACTGGCTGAACGTTGTGTGCAGGGTTTGAAACAGAGCTTGTTTTGGCCTGTGTAAAGCACAGCTAAGGAGACAGGTTGAGAGAGCGAGAGGGTGTGAGTGTGTCACGTGTGTTTGTTAGGTTTGACATTAAACTACAATCACAATATGATGAAAATTATAATATATTGTAGCGTTTTTACGCCGGGAAGAATGCTGGAGAGACGAGTGAGCTTATTTGCTGCCCAATGCAATGGCTGGGAGTACTTTATTTAGCACACAGCAGGTATGGCATGAGCAGCACCTTCACTCAGGGGCCTAC
Organism: Clarias gariepinus; assembly: GCF_024256425.1. Classification (NCBI taxonomy): domain Eukaryota; kingdom Metazoa; phylum Chordata; class Actinopteri; order Siluriformes; family Clariidae; genus Clarias; species Clarias gariepinus. Next base: position 17,375,424 of record NC_071127.1, on the reverse strand, counting down.
ATCCAATTCAGCACTAGCTTGAACTGGAGCACATTTCACACATCACACCCTACACACACAAACAGGGCCGAAGCCACCAACCCAAACACCTTTCCCCATCATGGTGAACACACCGACATTCCCGCAAGGCATGCTGGTCGTCAGCCGCCGCCCCGCCCACGCCACAATATGTATAAGTGTAAATATGTATTGGCCTTACATTTTTTTAAATCTCCAGTGAGAAAAGACAAAATAATGGTGGTGATGTCACTGATTATATCATCACTTTTTTCCCGATACACATTTCAAGGAACTTATAATTGTGTTGTACTGTGTTTTGTCCTTTATAATGAAACCTCAGAATTTCATTATTTTGCAGTATGTTTACCACAACTGGATAATTTTGATGACGACACCAAAGGCACTTCATAATGATATTAACAGTATAGCAACCGGTAGCATAGTATAATGGTATATTCTGTCACTTAGAGGCAAATTTAAGGCTTTGGCGAACATCTGTGGCAAACCTCTGCCAACGCCACCACAAATTTACTGTAAGGACATATTTTCAGCTCCCTTGTTCTTAAAAATTGCCACCAATACACGTCTCCTCCATTCCTCTGGAATCCTCTCACTCTCCAAGATCTTGTTAATCAAACTAGTCAGACAGGTATGTCATCAGGACCAACAGCCTTTCCACTCTTCATCCTCTTCAATGCCCTTCTCACCTTACTTCTACTAATATTTGCTACTTCCTGTTCCACAATAGTCACCTCTTCTACTCTTTGTTCTCTTTCGTTTTCCTCATTCATCAACTCCTTAAAGTACTCCTTCCATCTTCCCATCACTCTCCTGGCATCTGTCAGTACATTTCCATCTCTATCTTTAATCACTCTAACCTGCTGCACATTCTTCCCATCTCTATCTCTCTGCCTTGCCAACCTGTACAGATCCACCTCTTCCTCCTTACTGTCTAGCCTAGCATACAAGTCCTCATATGCTCTTTGTTTGGCCTTTGCCACCTTTACCTTCACCTTACTCTGCATCTCCCTGTACTCCTGTCTACTTTCTTCAGTCCTCTTAGTTTCCCACTTCTTCTTAGCTAGCCTCTTTCCCTGTATACACTTCCGGACTTCCTCATTCTACCACCAAGGCTCCTTGTCCACTTTCCCCTTACCTGATGATACACCAAGTACACTCCTACCTTACCTCATTTCCACTACACTGGTGCTGGTGCCTGGTGCCATACGCCTAGACCTGACTTGTACTTGAAGAGAGCAACGTCTGTGGGGCCTGCTGTAAAAATGTCATCTGTGGTAACTGTTTCTCCTTCATTTCTTGAAGTTGAGTCTGAGAATGATAGTTTAGATAAGCATGAGAATATGTCTACCAATAAACTGTCTAATTCTGACATACAGTACTTGAAAATTTAAAAGAACATTTGTCCTACCTCTCATACTCCCAAAGAACAGATGTGATTTCTCTGATTTATGAGTTCTCTTCTCTCTTTTTAGACATTCCCAGACAAACCCATGTGCTATTCCATGATGTCGAACTTATAGACCCATCGCCGATAAAACAACATCCTTATCGTGTTAATCCCCAAAAGAGAGAAGTGATGAGAAGAGAGGTAGAGTACTTGCTTACGCATGGTTTAGCCATTCCCAGTTCGAGCCAGTGAAGCTCACCGTGTTTGCTGGTGTTGAAATCCGATGCTTCTTTCAGGTTTTGCACAGATTACAGAAAGGTGAATAGTGTCACCAAAGCAGATTGTTTTCCGTTGCCTAGAATGGAAGACTGCGTTTATCGTGTTGGTGCCTCGTCCTTCGTAACAAAATTGGATTTGTTAAAAGGTTATTGGCAGGTGCCACTTACGCAGCGTGCTTCGTATATCTCTGCGTTTGTAACGCCAGATAATTTCTTGCAGTATACCGTTATGGCATGGTATGCGAAGCGCTCCAGCTACCTTCCAAAGGTAAATGCAAAAAGTTTTATCTGGCGTGAAAAATTGAGAAGCATATCTGGACGACGTGGTCATTTATTCTAATTCGGGGGGTGCCCACATAGACTTGTTACGTACAGTATTTGCTCGCTTAGACAAAGCGTAGTTAACGGTGAACTTAAAAAAATGTGAATTCGGAAAAGCCATGGTCACTTACTTGGGTAAGAAGGTTGGCCAGGGCCAGGTGCGAGAGAATCAGGAATTTTTCCATTCCCAAGTCAAAAAGGGAGCTGCGCCGCTTTCTGGGTATGATTGGGTATTACTGTGCATTCTGCAAAAATTTTTCCTCTGTTGTATGCTTTTTAACAGACTTACTGAGTGAATCCAAAACCTTCGCTTGGAGTGTTAAATGCGATAATGCTTTTGATGCTGCCAAAGATCTTATGTGTAGTGCGCCAGTTCTCTCCGCCCCTGATTTTTCTAAACCATTTAAGTTGGACGTGGATGCAAGCGCATTAGGCGCAGCTGCTGTTTTATTACAAGAAGCCGAGGCAGAAATTGACCACCCTGTGTACTACTTCTCAAAAAAATTCTCAAAAACACAACAGCATTATAGCACTATTGAGAAGGAGGCCTTAGCCTTACTCCTTGCCCTTCAGCATTTTGAAGTCTATGTCGGTGGTAGTTCCCTACCTATAGTGGTCTATACAGACCATAACCCCTTAGTCTTCCTGCTCCGAATGGCGAATTCAAATCAGAGGCTAATGCGGTGGTCACTAATTGTCCAAAGTTTTAACCTCGACATACAAAAAGGGTCGGCCCGCATTTACACTAGACAGGAGCTCAGCGGGAGCTGCATTATAATACGTCACCGGCCACGCCCACTAAACAGAAACGACCATGGCCGAAGTCAGTTTACTGGTTATTCTCCAAACTAGTATGAAAATGTATTTCAGTATCCAAAAGCAGCTTATTCGACATGTTATAACTGCTGAAAGTCTTTCTTCAGTTTTTTTAGCTTATACACTATTTGGTCGGTTGTGCGTGTAAAGCCTGCGACTATTACTTCTTCTCTTATTTTCTCATGCACTTTTTTTTTCTTAAAGCACTTTCCAATTTCTGCTGAATCTCGGCGAATGTCCAAAATGCCGAAAAATTGCTTTTGTTTCGTCCGCGCGCCACATTAACGGACTTTGGGTCTCCCTTATTTTTTTTAACACTCCCTATAACTCCGCCCACCGCCCGTCACAGGTTCTCGCAACTAGACCAGCAGAGTTTAGGAGCCAGTTCAGTGCTTATTTTCGGGCACCAGCACCAATTTTTTTCTGTGGAAAAGAGCTGCACTGATTCCAAAATTGGGAACCGGCTTGGAACCGGCACGAGAACCAGAGCAGTGGAAAAAGGGTATCAAATCACATTGGCTGTAGTTGTACAGTCAACTGAAAGCACCTTCTGACCACCCATAGCCTGTCTCAACTCCTCCCTGAAGTCTACACAACATTCTTCCTTTCTTAGCTTCTATCACTTTGTCCTCCGCTCTGCCTTTGTTCTCTTCACCATCCTCACCACCAGGGTCATTTTACACACCACCATTCTGTGTTGTCTGGTTACACTCTCCCCTACCAGCACTTTGCAGTCACTGATCTCTTTCAGATTATAACGTCGACACAAGTTGTAGTCGACCTGAGTGCTTCTGCCTCCACTCTTATATGCCACCCTATGTTCCTGCCTCTTTTGGAAGAAAGTATTTACTACTGCCATTTCCATCCTTTTTGCAAAGTCCACCTCCATCTGTCCTTCTACATTCCTGTCCTGAAGACCAAACTTGCCCATCACATGTTCATCACCTCTGTTCCCTTCCCCAACATGTCCATAGAAGTCTGCACCAATCACCACTCTCTCACCTCTGTTGATGCTCTGCATTACTTCATCTAACTCACTCCAGAATTTCTCCTACTCTTTTAACTCACATCCTACCTGTGGGGCATAACAACTAACAACATTAAACATTATCCCTTCAATTTCCAACTTCAGACTTATCACCCTATCTGATACTCTCTTCACCTCTAGAACATTCGTTACAAACTCCTCTTTTAGAATAACTCCTACTCCATTTTTTTCCCTATCCACACCATGGTAAGACAATTTGAACCCTAATCCTAAGCTTCTGGCCTTGCTACCTTTCCACCTGGTCTCCTGGACACACAGTATATCCACCTTCCTTCTCTGCATCATATCAACCAACTCTTTTCCCTTCCCTGTCATGGTCCAAACATTCAAAGTCCCTACTATCACTCCTAAACTCTTGCCTCTCCTCTTCTCTTTCTGCTTTCGAACACGCCTTCTTCCTCTCCTTCTTCGACCAACAGTAGCCCAATTTCCACCGGCACCCTGTAGGTCAACAACACTTGTGGTGGTCGTTGTTAACCCGGGCCACGACCGATCCAGTATGGGATTTATATTCGTGATTCGAATCATTGATTTGACAAATGTTTTACGTCGGATGCCCTTCCTGACACAACCCTCTGCATTTATCCAGACTTGGGACTGGCACAAGAAGACACTGGATTGCGCCCCCCCACCCCTGTGGTTGTACATTGAAAAAAATGGATTTGTACATCGAAAAAGTAATGGACTGTAGTAAAATTAAATAGGAATTTCCACGGAGTGCAGGGCTGGACTGGAACCAAAAAAACGCCCTGGTATTTTTGGCCATATTTAAAAAATATGCATATGACACATCAAAGGATATATGCGCTCACTGTTTTGTTTCAAACATTAAACCACAGTAACCTGCCTGGAAGCGAAGAACCTTGATAAAAAATTATTCTTAATTATTATTATTGTTATTATACAGTCTTTTATTAGCAATTCTCTCTCTCTCTCTCTCTCTCTCTCTCTCTCTCTCTCACACACACACACACACACACACACACACACACACACACACACACACACACACACACCTCCAACCTAGCAAGGATGAAGTTCTCCACAAAACTCATAGTCTACTATTAAATGTTTTTAAGTCTGACTGCAATAATATGAGCATTTGCACAGTGTTAGCCTACAAATCCTCCAGATAGCTCACTATTTAGTGAAGATGTAGGCTACACTTAACATTTTCAATGTTAATTCCATGGGCTATCATCATTCTGCGTGTGTGTAGGCCTACGTGTGTCTACGTGTGAAATCCAATAGTCAGCCATGTCATTTATATAGCTCTGGGGGTTTATTTGTTGTACTGTGTGAAGATTGACAACAATTTCGATCAATCGTTACAGACGTACTGTAAGACTCGTTAAGTTGATGTGGATGGCAATGTAGCCTAGCCTAATTGGCAGACGGTTCATTTGCGAGTAGCAGCTAGGTAGGCTAGTGGTGCAGGTTGTCGACAAACACTCAAATGCACGAGTGACACACACACACACACACACACACACACACACACACACATATACACACACATATACACACACAACACAAAAAAGCCCTCTGTCTTCCCTATATAAATGTCTCTTCCTTCACTTTGCCAACATTTCAGCTACTTCTTACCGGACTCGTACAGTAGCTATTCTGAAGCCTTCCTCAATCTGTCCCTGCTGGGTCACGTCTCTCACCACCTTTCCACCGAATCAATTTTACAGACGCTAGGACACATTTCTCAATACTTAGGTCACTTTTGCAAAACGTTGATAGAAATTTAAGATTTGAAATGGGCCTGTAGTTTCCAAACACATCAGGATCAAGTGAAGGCTTCTTCAAAGTCGGACGAATGACAGCGGCTTTCAAATAAGGTGCAACGTAGTCAGTTTGTAGTGAAAGATTAGCTAACTGTGTTATTAATGGACTGATACTGGGAATTAATGTCTTGAGCAGTACTGTTGGGATAAGGTCCAATGTACGAGATGATGGTCTCATTCCTCGCAAAATTTCTTTAATGTGGCTGTTTGAAACCTCAGTGAAGTATGGGAGAGATGGCAAACTCCCAGATGAGGAGTCAGAGACCAAAGGAGATTGAGGGAGAGGCCCAGAAATTGAAGAGCGAATACTATAGACTTTGAGTCTAAAAAAGTCAATAAAGCTGTTGCATCGCTCTTCTGTGGCTTCAATAAAAGTAGACTGCTGTGGCTCCAGAAAATGGTTTATGGTGGCAAAAAGCTGCTTTGAGTTACCGGGATTTTTATTAATTTGATTAGAGTAAAATTGATGCTGCATATCCTTCAAGGCCTTGAAATATGCTCTTTGATGGGCACGGAAAGCAAGCTAATAAACAGTAAGTCCAGACTTTCTAAACTGGCGCTTCAAGGCCCGACCAGCCATTTTCATACGGCGTAGTTCCTGTGTGTACCAGGGAGCAGAGCGTTTAAAACTTACTTCACGTGTCCTGATAGGAGCATGGCGGTCAAGAGTACTGCTCAGGGATTTGTTATAGTATTCTACCAGTTCATCCGCTGTCGTGCCAACTGGACAGGTGGTTTGTATGAAGTCTGCAGCCATGGAGGTTAGATTAATGCGTTTCCAGTTTCGAAAAGACATTTGGCGCTTAGATCTAGTAATAGGCATTTAGAACGTGAGGGCCAAAGATATCACCATATGGTCCAACACACCCAGGTCATAGACCTCTAAGCCTTTGATGGGGGCTGAGTCAGTAATGACAAGATCTAAAGTGTGCCCCCTAGTGTGTGTGGGGACATTCACATGCTGTTGGAGACCAAGACAGTCGAGCAGACTCAAAAATTCTGTTGAAAGCTGACAAAAGGGATCGTCTACATGGGTATTTAAATCTTCAACAATAACTATGTTGGTTGACATAGAACAGAATAATGTAAGTAAATCATGCATTTTAGGAAGGAATATGGAGTGAGGCTTGGGGGGACGATATATAAGCAGCACTGTCATTGAGTATGGAGGTTTGCATTTAAAGGCTAAGCATTCCATAGAGATAAAGTCAGGTAGTGGCAAAAGAGAAAGTTTCAGATCATCCCGATAAATAACAGCCAGGCCACCTCCACGTCCAGTGCAGCGAGCTTTCTCCAAATAACTGTAGCCCTGAGGACAGTCTTCGTTGAGTGATAAATAATCTCCTGTTTTATGCCAAGTTTTAACCAGGCACATAAAGTCCAGTATTTCTCCAAGATATGATCATGTATGATAAATGATTTATTATTAAGCGATTGTGTGTTCAGTAGTTCCATAGTATCAGGTGACAGATCTATTGGTACGTGTCTCTGTAAGCTCCGCAAAACACTATAATCCACTCCACGATTTTCATTCCGCCCAGCACTAGAGGATCTCAGAGAGAGTATCCAGGTACGCCGATGTTCTGATGACATCTCTCAGGTGCGATACGTGCTGTTGCAGACCAGACGGATGGAATTTTATCAACGCCATGCTGGAAATAGACAAACTTTTTTCGGTGGCTTCTATGGATATACCAGGGTCGACGAAGAAGTCCAAGCTGTTTTATGACTGGGATGCAAGATGGAGGTAGCCGGGAGTTAAGACTCAACAGCTGAGAGACAGAGTATTTAAAGGTAGTGCTGGGCGCCTTTAGACTTGGCCCAGCACCATTTATGGCCATTTGGCTGGCGTCCAAAACCCCTATGTCCTCTCCCCTCCTTTTTCTCTCCTTTCCCAGGTGCATGTTCTTTGTCCTTTTCAATACAGCGGTAGAATAGGTGGAAAAGCAGCATACATACATACAACATACAACGTAGGTGGAGAAATGGCATACATACAACGCCTGCGTCCTCTCCCCTCTCCAAAGAGTCGAGTAATTGATTTGAGTGAGTGAGTGAGTGAGTGAGTGAGTGAGTGAGTAAATTTTGCATTTCGTTCAGAAATCAAGGTCCCAGAGTGTTCTGGAAGAGTGGCACAGAATTGAAGTTGTTTGAAGTACAGTGTGAAGGCATTCAAAGACCAAAACCTCATGCCATATCATGTTTTGGTGTGATTTAACACGTAGCTCTAATTTTTTTATTAGTATTTATTATAGTACAAATTATTGAACAGTGACACTGTGTTGTTGACGGTGACACTTGTTCCTGTTTTATTTATTAAAAATTATGTAATATTTAATTAGAAGTAAATTTATATTTAGAATTTGTAAAGACATCACCTTGCTTAAATGTTAGCCGGTGACATGGGAGCTAAGTATTTATATTTGTAGCCTGAAATCTGCCACATGTTTGCATCAAACCTAATTTGCATGTGAAAATATGTCCTTACAGTAAATTTGTGGTGGCGTTGGCAGAGGTTTGCCACAGATGTTCGCCAAAGCCTTAAATTTGCCTCTAAGTGACAGAATATACCATTATACTATGCTACCGGTTGCTATACTGTTAATATCATTATGAAGTGCCTTTGGTGTCGTCATCAAAATTATCCAGTTGTGGTAAACATACTGCAAAATAATGAAATTCTGAGGTTTCATTATAAAGGACAAAACACAGTACAACACAATTATAAGTTCCTTGAAATGTGTATCGGGAAAAAAGTGATGATATAATCAGTGACATCACCACCATTATTTTGTCTTTTCTCACTGGAGATTTAAAAAAATGTAAGGCCAATACATATTTACACTTATACATATTGTGGCGTGGGCGGGGCGGCGGCTGACGACCAGCATGCCTTGCGGGAATGTCGGTGTGTTCACCATGATGGGGAAAGGTGTTTGGGTTGGTGGCTTCGGCCCTGTTTATGTGTGTAGGGTGTGATGTGTGAAATGTGCTCCAGTTCAAGCTAGTGCTGAATTGGATGTAGGCCCCTGAGTGAAGGTGCTGCTCATGCCATACCTGCTGTGTGCTAAATAAAGTACTCCCAGCCATTGCATTGGGCAGCAAATAAGCTCACTCGTCTCTCCAGCATTCTTCCCGGCGTAAAAACGCTACAATATATTATAATTTTCATCATATTGTGATTGTAGTTTAATGTTAAACCTAACAAACACACGTGACACACTCACACCCTCTCGCTCTCTCAACCTGTCTCCTTAGCTGTGCTTTACACAGGCCAAAACAAGCTCTGTTTCAAACCCTGCACACAACGTTCAGCCAGTGCTCATACATCCAGCTCACTGACAGAGCTCCATTCGCCAAAGCAAAAAAGGCAGCCCCTAAGTAAACATGTTTGTTTCTTTCATGTTTCTTCCCCACAACGTCTCTTTTTATTCGTATTATTAATTGTAATTGAATTAATAATAATAAGCAATAATAATATTACATTTTTAGAGTCAAAGTTAATTAGCAAAAAAAGCATGTAATTGAGTGTAAAAGGTCTTTAATCACGTGTTGCATTATATTTTCAAAGATTGTCATAGGTCCTATTAAAAAATGACACTTTATTTTAAACGTGCATGTATGTATACATCACTATAAACATGCAGCTCCTAAAAAGAGGCAACTGTGTTTATTTCTTTCATGTTTCTTCCCCTACATGGATCTTTTAAGAGCCACCAAAATTGTCATTTAAGGAGCAAAAGTTTTCCATCTCCTGTCATCACCATGCCTAACAGGTGACGTTGATTACTTGCAGTTGGCTGTATAATAGCACCAACGTAATTTTTCTTACAAAACCTCGTACACCCTGAATCATATCTAAAAGTACTATATTGGAAGAACAGGTCAAAGGTCAGTTACCACTTCATCCGTATATGTGACATGCAAAACTGTTGGTTGCGCTACTCTCACATTCTGTATTTTAGATTGTGATACAGATGTGAACACAAGCTTTATGTTAATTAACTGTGGCTAATTTGTGAGTTGGGATCTGAGAGAGAGAGAGCGCGAGAGAGTGTGTGTGTGTGTGTGTGTGGGGGGGGGGGTCGGTGAAGACGAGGAAGTCAGAATTCGACGGCGTGTTTGTGATTGGTTGATTTTCCACAACGATTGTAGCCAATGAGAATGCAGTAGTTCGTCCTATATTACAGAGCTGCTCGAGCCACTTGGTATCACATTCTGTTCGTTGAACATATCGAACAATTGATCATGTCTGGAAGAGGTAAGACCGGGGGGAAGGCTCGTGCTAAGGCTAAAACCCGCTCATCCAGAGCCGGACTGCAGTTCCCCGTGGGCCGTGTCCATAGGCTTCTCCGTAAGGGGAACTACGCTGAGCGCGTTGGTGCCGGTGCTCCTGTCTACCTTGCCGCCGTGCTGGAGTATCTGACTGCTGAGATCCTGGAGTTGGCTGGCAATGCCGCCCGCGACAACAAGAAGACTCGTATCATACCCCGGCACCTGCAGCTAGCCGTGCGTAACGATGAGGAGTTGAATAAATTGCTCGGCGGAGTGACCATCGCTCAGGGTGGTGTGTTGCCTAACATTCAGGCTGTGCTTCTGCCCAAGAAGACCGAGAAGCCGGCCAAGACCAAGTAACTTCCCCCACTGCTGCGTTTGTCAGTACCCAAAGGCTCTTTTAAGAGCCACCCATATCTGCTTTAAGACTGCGTTTTTCCATTTCATCTCCCTTGTTTCTGGTTGTAAGCACATAAGCCGCAACACAATATAATTATGTTGATTGACTATGTAAACATTAACGATTGTGTTACTTGGCGATACAGATATGGTAGTTGAGATGGCAAAGTCTGTGTGTTAGACAGAACGAGCTTGTCACGGCGGTTTAAAGAGAGCGCGACAGAACGCGTAATATAAGTGCGATATTTAGAATTTTTAGACGTGTATATGAACAAAAATTATACCACGTAAATAACATTGATAAATGGTGACATTCAATAAAGTTTTAAAGCACACAACGATAAGGGCGTTAGGACACGAGTCGGTGGTAGAAGAGGAGCCAATAAACACGAGGTGACGTAACGCATTGTAACCAATGACAGGCGGCGCTTTCAAGACGCCCAATCAGCGTAGCCGAGCGTTATGCTGTAAATAGGCCACCTTCTCTGATGTGTTTCATACTGTTTTTCTTTAAAACATAGTGCAGAGCTCTTGAACAATGGCAAGAACCAAGCAGACCGCGCGTAAATCCACCGGTGGTAAGGCACCTAGGAAGCAGCTCGCCACTAAAGCTGCCCGTAAAAGCGCGCCGGCTACCGGCGGCGTGAAGAAGCCTCACCGTTACAGGCCCGGCACTGTGGCTCTGAGGGAGATTCGTCGTTACCAGAAGTCTACTGAGCTGCTCATCCGTAAGCTGCCGTTCCAGCGCCTGGTGAGAGAAATCGCTCAGGACTTCAAGACTGATTTGCGCTTTCAAAGTTCTGCTGTCATGGCCCTGCAGGAGGCGAGCGAGGCCTATCTGGTCGGCCTGTTCGAAGACACCAACCTGTGCGCTATCCACGCCAAGAGAGTGACCATCATGCCCAAGGACATTCAGCTGGCCCGCCGTATTCGCGGAGAGCGCGCTTAGATTACAACTCCGTCCGAACGACACAAAGGCTCTTTTAAGAGCCACCTCATTGTTTAAAAAAAGTCAGCATGTTTCCATATTTTCTTAAAAATTATATATTATATATACTATGTACTATGTGTGTATGAAACTTTTTTGCACGATATGTATGTGTATATATGTATATCGTGCAAAAAAGTTTCATAACTCTCAACTTGTGTTGAGCAGTTATAAGCATACCCGTACAGTAAGTAACATACGGCAACAATAAAATAGAATGAAAAGAACGTTTTTTATGTTTCCAGAATGTTCCTCTAACGCTCCCCAAACCTTCATATCAGTGTAAATATTCATACTTTCAAGAATTATTAATCAAATATCATATAAACTATTGGTGCACGATCCATGTGTTTGTTGATCACTTTTTAAACATGCATTTTACCTTTAAACTTGAACATTCATACTCTACTCTAATCTAAAATTTTATATATATATATATATATATATATATATATATATATAAACATTTGAATAAATACTATTTGCAAAACAGTTGCATCATTAAAACACCAACTGTTAACTACAAAATTTGACAAAGTAACCTCGTCCATTGCCATCATATGCAAATGTAACAAAAAAGTTACAGAAGACATTAGGTAAGATTTGGATGAGAAGTTTATAATAAACTATTATAATTTCACTGAAAGCTTGTGTATAGATGCATTTGGTAGTCTGATATTACACATAATGGAAATAAAATGACAATAAGACGATACATCAACATGAAAAGGAAGAATGCATTTGATATTAAGACTAGTTTTGTGTATTTTGTCTTAATCCTTCTCAGTGAAATATAAGTGATTATTGATTTTGACGCTGACTGATATTTTAGTTTTCAAATGCAATATATAGCAAGGGTTGAGATTATTAGTATTACAGTATAAGTATTGGTATATTAGTATGAAATAACACTTTTAATAATAGGATTGCTGTGGCATATATAATGATACAATTTGTTTTCATCACCACAATAAAAAATGATCTTACTTCAGTTAAATCATTTAAAAATACATTTTGAGGCATTCAGTACTGTTGAATCTTAGTATTTAAGTCAATTTTATTTGTATAGCGCTTTTAGCAATTGTCATTGCCGCAAAGCAGCTTTACACAATCAAAAGAATTACTATTATTTTCAGACAGTCCGTGCTGGTTTCACCCTGCCTCTTGGAACAAGGTTAACACACTGGATGCTCTGTTGTTTGACACACAATCGGTAATAGGTATGTTATCATGCACATATTAACAATATCCAGGTGATCAACTTGTGGTTACCATCTACTATATGTGCCTGTAAATAAGGAGGACATGGTAAAGAAGTGGGTTGTGTTCTCCACTCACATGCCCCCTAAATAAACTAATTCTATGTGTGCTGACCAGAAAAAGGCCCGGGCATATTTAAGGCTATTTGAACAGAGTATCTCAATTTGTCCACCTTCACATTGTGCTTAACATGGTAGGTGTGTGTGTGTGTGTTAATAACACATCTATCTCCCTCACATACGAGACGCACGCGAAGGCTCAAATAATTCAGACTATTAAGAACTACACATTTGGCTAATTATATATATTCAGTATATACGTTTATTCAGAAACTTAAATTTTAAGAAAATAAAAGAATCACAATCTTATCATAATGTGTTATGATATTTAACTTCTAGCAATAGATTAGTATTATAATATTTATAAAAGGTTTTCTTTTCCTGAAGTGTGTATACATTTTTTTTGTCTGACTCTTTGTAATAATTATATTTCGCCATGCACACAAAACAGATGTCACTAATTAGTTCTCTCTTTTTAGTGCTATATTAGAACCAGCTGATTTAGCAAACAAATAAGTGGTAGGGCACAGAAATGCCTAAACCTCAGGATCTGTCAAATAACTTGTGAACTCTCGTGTCAAATTTCTTTACGTGATATTCAAGAGTACTGCTGATGACTTTTTGACCAGGCGGTTCCAGATGATTCTGGAAAAAAAAGAAAAGAACTTGTACTGACTGCTGTATAGCAATTTAATTGAATTAGAATGTAATTAAAACATTGAATTTCACCGAATATCAACCTAAATCTTTCATGTAATGGCGTATTAAAATGTAACTGAAAAGTGGACTTGAGTTACTGTGCTGGTTAGAAACAATTTTGCAGTTTAGAGTAGAGCTACAAATTTTATTAACTTGGACTTTAGATGAGTGCAAGAAAACCTTTTTAAATGTGATCATAATGATGCTATTAACTTTCCTACCACACGAACAGAATAGGTAATCGCTCTTGAACGGAGAACATGGGTGGCTCTTAAAAGAGCCGTTGGGTTGATGAAGGCGGCGGTGAGGCGCTTTACTTGGAGCTGGTATATTTGGTCACGGCCTTGGTACCCTCAGACACGGCGTGCTTGGCCAGCTCGCCGGGCAGCAACAGGCGCACGGCGGTCTGGATCTCCCTGGAAGTGATGGTGGAGCGTTTGTTGTAGTGAGCCAGACGCGAGGACTCACCGGCAATGCGCTCGAAAATGTCGTTGACGAACGAATTCATGATCCCCATCGCCTTGGACGAAATGCCGGTGTCGGGGTGAACCTGCTTCAGAACTTTGTACACGTAGATGGCATAGCTCTCCTTCCTGGACTTTCTGCGCTTCTTGCCTCCTTTGCCGGCCGTCTTGGTCACGGCTTTCTTCGAGCCCTTCTTGGGCGCAGTCTTGGCTGGCTCAGGCATAGTGACAGCACCTCTGAGCGATACTGATAGAGAAATAACTAGCTCCGCCTCGCGGGCCATCTATGTACAGTAAACATTGTAATTAAGCGCAAGCCAGGACCGGATTTTGATTGGTCGACATTCCATAACTCCTCGTTCGAGAGCCCTCCCTCCACTACGTGCCCTTTCCCGCCGATTTTTTGAATCGTGACACTGGCGGGTTATCTTATTTTTATTTTCGAAAAACAAAGATGCTTACCATAATTTCATCCAGAAAATAAGTGTTCAACCTTTAAAAAAACAAAAAAACATTTGTAAATAAGCATTAATATTTGCTATGGTTTGGAGCCTACTTCTATAAGGAGAGCGGATCCAACATAATAGACTTTAAACGCTTTGTTCAGTCTTAATCACTTTTTTATGCATCCGAGTGCTTTAATTTATTAAATAAGACTCCTAATTTATTAAGTACCTAATTATTTCTACAAGACTTCACCACATCGTCTTCTGACTAATAGACAACTTATACCGATTTAATTATCTATATAAGCAATTAAAAATTATAAAGGAGGTATAAGAAGCATATTAAAAAAATAAAAGGAACATTACGTGTTTCGAAGACCTTTTTTTTTTTTTTTTTTTTAAGCATTAACGTTCTCACTTTAACACACAATGGGTAACAGCTCTTTTGCTGAGTATGTGGGTGGCTCTTAAAAGAGCCGTTGTGGTTAGCTGTTGGAACGTTTAACCGCCGAAGCCGTACAGAGTGCGTCCCTGGCGTTTCAGAGCGTACACCACATCCATAGCGGTAACGGTCTTTCTCTTAGCATGCTCGGTGTAGGTTACGGCGTCGCGGATGACATTCTCAAGAAACACCTTGAGCACACCGCGAGTCTCCTCGTAGATCAGACCAGAAATACGTTTTACTCCGCCACGACGCGCCAGACGGCGAATGGCTGGCTTGGTGATACCCTGGATGTTATCGCGGAGAACTTTACGGTGACGCTTAGCGCCTCCCTTTCCGAGTCCTTTACCGCCCTTGCCTCTGCCTGACATCGTGCTACCTTGTGAAAGTAAAACACTGAATGAAACTCATGGCACAGTGACCACACGGTTAAACGCCTCCAGAGGACCTACTTGAGACCAGGCGAAGGGGGCAGAGGCTGAAATCGACGATCGTGCAATAGAATGTTTTTAAAAGTTTCCCCTGTGATATTAGCAGGAGAAGAAGCCTCCCTTCTTTCAAAATATATAAAATGCGTGAATATATTTCATACCAATAAATCATAAATTACTAATTTTTTTGAGTTATGACAACTTCAAATTATATGGAACCAACAAACTACATTATGTTGGGGAAAATATAATTTTAATTGCCCCTTACCTGAGTTGATAACTCATAAAAAAAAATCTTGCTCCAACTGGCTTTACCATATTATTTTAAAACAAGTTTACATGTTGGACAGTTAATTACTATATTAATGTATGCAAAAATTTCAATAGCAACCATTTTAAAAATTAAGTGGCTGAATATATATATATATATATATATATATATATATATATATATATATATATATATATACACTGAACAAAAATACTGATCACACTGCACATTTCAGAGTGGCCTTTTATTGTGGACAGTCTAAGGCACACCTGTGCAATATTCATGCTGTCTAATCAGCACCTTAAAATGCCACACCTGTGAGGTGGGATGGATTCTCTCGGCAAACGAGAAGTGCTCACTAACACAGATTAAGACAGATTTGTGAACAATATTTGAGAGTAATGGGTCTCTTGTGTATGTAGAAAATGTTACAGATCTTTGAGTTCAGCTCATGAAAAATGGGAGCAAAAATAAAAGTGTTGCGTTTATATTTTTGTTCTGTGTATGTGTGTGTATGTGTATGTGTGTGTGTATATATATATATATATATATATATATATATACACAATCTTTATTACAGGCTCCAGGCCCAATAACAGAACATACAACATATACAAGGAAAAAAAAAAAAAATCTACATAAACATATAAAAATACACCCTTTTTCACAAGAGTCTTAAAAGGCACTCATACCAATGCTTCCATAGATGTGATTTGATATCGGACCGAGCTACACATAGGACTTGTGAGCCTTACTATAATACAGTTTTCTGACTCATCAAGTCGACACATAAACTTAAACATTAGTTTCCTCAAAAGGGCCGGTAAACAACTTAGCCTCACGTCACAAAAAAGCTTACTTGCACTGCTACTCCTAGGCTTCTTCAACAATATTCTCAGACAATTATTATATGCTACCTGCAGTTTGCGCATAGTCTCCTTTTTATAGTTGACCCATAATGGGGCTGCATACATAGGGGTGCAATAAGCACGAAACAAGTGCACCTTCACATCATCAGAGCAGTAATGAAATTTCCTGACCAACATGTTCGCTTGGATATACAACATTCGTCTCTGCCTATACATGTCAGCATCATCTTCCATCTTGTCAGTAATAATATGCCCAAGATATTTTGTACAGTTAGATACACAGATACAGTGTCCTGACAGGTAAAACATAGGGAAGTGCACCTTTTGATCTTCCTAAGTCCTACAAATCAACACAACACTCTTCTTTGCATTGTACTGTACATCAAACTCAACCCCATACTTGGAACATATATCCACCAACTGCTGGAACCCAACAGTGCTGGGGGACACAATAACTAAATCGTCTGCATACATCAGGTGGTTTAACAGAGTATTCCCTATTACACAACCCGTCTTACATTTCCCCAACTGCTTTGAAAGGTTGTCCATATATAAGTTAAACAGGGCTGGAGACAAACCCCCCCTGCCGTACTCCATTACTTACACTGAAGGGTGCCGATAGGCTATTTCCCCGTTTAACCTGCATGCTTTGTTTGGCATACCAGTAAACCAGTATACGTATGATGCATCCCAGCACACCCCTAAGCATGAGTTTAGTAAAAAGCTTATGATGATTTACTCTGTCAAATGCCTTGGACGCATCAATAAACCCAATAAACATTGTAGAGCCCTGCCTTCTGTAGTATTCAACAGCTTCTTTCAAGGCATAGATACATAGATCAGTACTATGCTGAGACTTAAAGCCAAATTGATTTTCTGTAGTGCAAATGAGCCCACTCAGTCTATCTAGTAGCAACTTTTCTAACACCTTTGAAAGAATGCTAGCTAGAGCGATGGGTCTATAATTGTCAAGACTCCCTATTTTCCCTGCCTTATCCTTGATAACGGGCACTAATGTGACGGTCAACATGGTGTCTGGCAGTATACCATGAGTCATCAGCCCTGTGAAGCAAATAGATAACAGGGCTGCCACTCTAGGGCTGGCTAACTTGAGATGCTCCGCAGTGATGTTATCTTTGCCACTAGCTTTGTTATCAGCTAGTTGCTCTACAGCATTATAGATCTCATTTGGAGTAAAGTGAATTAAATCCTCATTTAACTTACCCACACAATAGGGCTCACTTTTAATACAATTAAACAGAGTTGCATAGTGCTGTCTCCACAGCTCTGCTATATTTTCTGCACCAGATACACCCTCGATATGGCAAGGCAATATTGTCTTGGCCCTATTTGTAGCCTTCCAGAACTCAGTGACATTGTTGCCAATCAAGTTTCCCGCCATATAGTGAGCTCTTAAGGCTTCCTCATGTTTTTCAACAAAGCGCACTGCATATTTATATTTAGCCCTGGTATGTTTTTTATGTTCTAACTCTGGCCCCTGTCTGGGTCTACCAGCTATAACCCAGGACCTATGAGCCGTCTTAGCAGCTTCTTGGTAGTCACCTACATACTCATTCCAACCAGGCTTAATATTCTTAGCCTTTCTGGAATGTGTATATAGTGGGCAACTAGCATCATGTATAGCACTCACTATACCATAGTACATTTCACATAGATCATTACAGTGAGTGACATCATCACAATTAATATTTGAACACAAAATAGCACCCATGGGTAGCTGTATTTCCCTTAGGAGAGCATCCGTCCTCCCACAATAGTACAAGACATCCTTTCTATGTAGTTTATCCCAATCCACTTTACCCATGTTGGCACCATCTTCTGTCAAACTACTGCAGTCAGGCAAGTTATCGACATTTATAATCATAGAGACAGGTAAGTGATCAGTTGTAGTCAAATCATACAGAATTTCAACTTTTTCCAGACTTTCATGAGCATCAGCTGTACAAATTACATGATCCAGCCAAGATATAGTGTTCCAAGCTTCACTGATGTAAGTATAGCTACCGGCAGGGAGAAAATTCATACTGGAAAGAACCAGTTTACTATCATGACAGAACTGTAACAAGTGCTGACCAAAAAGAGATTTGTCATCAGAGATATCTGCATTCAAATCACCCATCACAAATATATTTGCATATGCACATTCCCTA
Organism: Clarias gariepinus; assembly: GCF_024256425.1. NCBI lineage: Eukaryota > Metazoa > Chordata > Actinopteri > Siluriformes > Clariidae > Clarias > Clarias gariepinus. The sequence goes on along the minus strand of NC_071127.1, from coordinate 17,356,986 downwards.
ATATAAGAGTTCAAAAAAGCCAATCTATTCATATATTCATCTTCATTTTTATAACAGTCGTATGGGGTATAGACATTTAAAATAATAAAAACATTCATAGAATGCACAACTTTAATTGCAATGCACCAGTCCACCTTTAATCTGATAATACTAATCATTGGATCATATTTCTTGCGCCACAAAATGGCCACGCCTCCAGGTATTCTACCACGCACCATTTTGGTGCTTAAATCTGTTGTGGATTCTCCTGCTCCATGAAAATCACTGTGGACAGAATTAAGTTTATCAAGGTCCTGTTTGGCTAAAAATGTCTCTTGCAGGCAGAGAATATCTGTGGTCTCCAGTAGCTAGTCAACCACACTCCGACGTGCTCTGTCCCCAGCACTCTGTCCTAGGCGCAAGCCTCGTGAGTTGTATGACACCACTTTGAGCACCATCACTATTGCTAGTACTAGGCATAAGGGTACCCCTGATCCCATTACAGGCACATTCATCACTGATATTGACATAGCTGTAGATTTAGGTTTGCGTGCCTCATAGAATCGCCGCACAAAAGTGCCCTCAGGCCACAGCTCTGGATTATACATTTCATCTACTTCTTTGCACTCTGCGGTTATTTTAAAAGAGCTGAACCGACTTTGTACAGCTTCTACCTTTTGGCAGGTTACATCACGCCCAAGTTTATCTTTCATATATTTAGTCAAAGTCTCAGAGTCCAAATCAGGAGAGAATTTTGTTGCAAATACACTCACCAGTTTGGATTTTATGACTTGGATGTCTCCACCTGTACCAGTTTCAACAATGCCAGCAGGTTTCTTCCCTTTGTGAGTATTCAGCCGAGGTTTGGGCTTTACTGAAGCATTTTCATGTACCTGTTTTTTATATATATATATATATATATATATATATATATATATATATATATATATATATATATATATACACATTTGTTTTTTTCTAGGTTTCTTTTTTGGTAGTTTTGTTGCAGTTTTTGTTAATGTAGTAGCTTTTAATAAGACATTAGTTCACTATACCACTAGTACTAGTATATAGCACTAGTAGTATAAAAGATGCTTTACACGGACACACGTAGTGACAGTGTTATAGTAAACAGTACACATGTGAAAGGATGTTGACTATACGAGTGACGCCCGTGCACTGAGACCAAGCATGGAAGAATTACCAACATTATTACAGTATTTGATCACAACCTATAAAAAATAAAGTTTGCAACTTAGAAGGTTCACCTAAATCAATTAATTAGAACTTTTTAATTTTTTATGCAAAGTTTAATACTTCCCATGTATTAAATCAAAGTAACAGATAACAGGTCAAAAATTAAAGAACCCTGACACATAGGATCTCTAATTTTAGTTATAAAACATCAGAATGGTTAGAATCAGGAAGTGGAGAAAATTGACAAGAAAAAAAATATTACAACAGCTGTTAAAAGACCTACAGGAACATTAAAGCAGATGCAGAAATACAGTAACTACTTCAGTGGTTATTGATCAATCAGATATCACTTACTGTATGAGACATCATCTTCTATCACACTTTGGGTCACACGCACACGCTCGCACACACACACACGTTTCTCCTGCACCGTGAGGATTTCCAGACTAGGTGGTGAAGCATGAGGACAATCGTTTTTTTTTTTTTTATGTAATAACAGCATAGTTGAGGCATGGTTGTAACCTACAAAATTTTAAAATCCCCAAATTCTACTTAAATTCTACTTACTTAATTCTACAGTATCAAAATCTGTAACCATAAACAATAAGTTTGTAGAACTAAGAAAAATTTTATTTGAAATAAAAAAAAAAAAGATTTCTAGTTACTAGTTTGAGCACTTTTCCCTTGCAAAAAAAACAAAACTCTTTTGTGATTCCTTATGTTTTAGTCAAGACCTTTATAATTATTCTACCATCATCACTCAGCGAAGTTTGGCCCATAATCTGTTAACTGCTAATACCCCATCTCACTTTAGCATACTATAATACTTAAAAATAATTTTAATACTTATGTACTGCATTTGTAAAGTAAAATAGCTCAAGTCAGTGTCAAAATCGCTTAATGTGATGCCACACTTTCATATTTAAGAGAGAGGTTATAAAAAAAATACACAAACAATTCTAAATATATAATGCACGATTTGCTTTTCATGTTGGTCAGATTTTGCAAGCTTTACATGACATTAAAAGACTATATGACAAAAGTTTATTATTAACATCTGTCGTCTGTAAATTTTCTTCTTACCTTTTCATTACATATAAAGGTTTAGGCAGTGCAAGAGACGTTGATAATTACATATGATTATAAACACAAACAAATTTGTATAAATATTTTTATATTAAAATTTGTTGCCAAACATTATTGTGGATATATTATGTAAGATTTTCAAGTCAAATTATGACAGAAACATGTACAAACACAATGCCATAATTTTAGAAAATTGAGAAATGCTGCTTTTTGTGAAACATCGAGGTGGCTCTTAAAAGAGCCTTTGTGTAGATTAGACGGAGTTGTGGTTTAAGCGCGCTCTCCGCGAATACGGCGGGCCAACTGAATATCCTTAGGCATGATGGTTACTCTCTTGGCGTGGATAGCGCACAGGTTAGTGTCTTCGAACAGGCCGACCAGATAGGCCTCGCTCGCCTCCTGCAGGGCCATGACAGCCGAGCTCTGAAAGCGCAAGTCAGTCTTGAAGTCCTGAGCGATTTCTCTCACCAGGCGCTGGAACGGCAACTTACGGATGAGCAACTCGGTAGACTTCTGGTAACGGCGAATTTCTCTCAAAGCCACAGTGCCGGGCCTGTAACGGTGAGGCTTCTTCACGCCGCCGGTAGCCGGGGCGCTTTTGCGGGCAGCTTTAGTGGCGAGCTGCTTCCTAGGCGCCTTACCACCGGTGGATTTACGCGCGGTCTGCTTAGTTCTTGCCATCGCCAAGGAACTCTGGACTTCTTCGAAGAAAAACAGAATGACGAAAGGCACAGACCGCGGCCCATTTACAGCCTAACGCTCGACTGCGCTGATTGGGCGTCTTTACAGCGCGGCCTGTTATTGGTTCCAATACGTTACGTCACCTCGTGTTTATTGGCTCCTTTTCCACCACCGACTCGTTTGAAACTCCTATTATATGTATGCCAAACTAAGCGGACTGCTTGCGTTTTAAAAGAACTTCATCGAATGTTATTTTATTTACAAGGGTATAGATTTTGAACATGTACATAAATATACGTTTATAAAGCAACGTCAAAACATCATAATCTTATTTCCTTTTTTACCAGTTCCACTTTCAATTTTTCACAAGCAATATTGTACGCAACGGCCGGTTAGCATTCAGATCAGACCAGAGTACTCATGAAGTATTCATTCCTTTAAACAGGAAGACATTTCTACACAACAATGTAGCGCGAAATATTACTGTCTGCCGAACACAATCCCTCTCACAATATGTGCAAGCATATAGTGTAGCACACTAGTAGACCCGGACTGAAGAACTGGTTCTAAATTCTTTTAGGTTTATATAGTTCCTATTCATCACGGGTTATACCCATGATTACGAATTGAAAGAAAACCGCACTTCTAAAGGAACAAATGGGTGGCTCTTAAAAGAGCCTTTGGGTACTGACAAACATAGGAGTGAGTAAAATTACTTGGTCTTGGCCGGCTTCTCGGTCTTCTTGGGCAGAAGCACAGCCTGAATGTTAGGCAGCACACCACCCTGAGCGATGGTTACTCCGCCAAGCAGTTTGTTCAGTTCCTCATCGTTACGCACGGCGAGCTGGAGGTGCCGTGGAATGATACGAGTCTTCTTGTTGTCACGGGCGGCATTACCAGCCAGCTCGAGAATCTCAGCGGTCAAATACTCTAGCACGGCGGCAAGGTAGACCGGAGCACCGGCACCAACGCGCTCAGCGTAGTTCCCTTTACGGAGAAGCCTATGAACACGGCCCACGGGAAACTGCAATCCTGCTCTGGATGAGCGAGTCTTGGCCTTAGCACGAGCTTTCCCCCCGGTTTTGCCTCTTCCAGACATGATGAGTTCCGAGATATGTTCAGCGAACAAAGTAAAGTAACACATGACCCGAGCGCTTTCTAATATAGGTTCAACTGCTGCAGTCGCGTTGCCTGCATTCTCATTCTCATTGGCTCCAATTGTTGTAGAAAATCAACCAATCACAAATAAGGCCGTCGAATTCTAAACACCTCCCATACTCAGAAGTTCAGTTCAATTTAGAAGAACTTTATTGGCATGAATGCCAAAGCATTCACAGCATAAAACATTAATTACATTATAAATAACATCAATCTGATTTTATAAACATATATAAAATTATAAACATATTAGATATGAAAGAATATCATATTGGGTACACACAACCAAACCCCCATCTGATCAGTGATTTAGCCGATTCTGATTAGACTGTGGCAGGAAGCAGTGCAGGTATGAGACTGCAGTGTGTCACTTTCTCTTCCTTTCTTTCAGATCCACACGCACAATATTAACCTGAGTTAATTAACAGAAAGCGTGTGTCCATTAAAGTTCAAATAACTGCATTGTGTGTCACATGAGTGTACACGGGTATTGCAACACAAAATGTACAGTATAAGATGTAAAAATAGGACAATAGTATTTCACATAGGAAGTAAGTGGTGACCTTTTTTTTTTTTCAATCTAAATCAAGGTGTCTAATGTTTTTTTGTGTGTATATATGTATGTATTGTACACAGTCAACTGTAAATAATCGTCATCTGTTTATGATTGCATGATTGCAAGAACAGGAAATGGAAAATGATTGCTCCTTGACAATTTTGGTGGCTCTTTAAAGATTAATCTCGGGAAAGAAACATGAAAGGAAGAAATAGTGCTGTATACATCCATGCACGGTTAAAATATATTGAAATGTCCGCTAAAACAACCTTAAAACAGATCCTGTGGGAATGTAAATAAAAACAGAAGGAAGAACATGCAAACTATAAAATCGTTTGAAAATATAATGCAACACATGATTAAAGACCTTTCTTCACTCAATCACATGCTTCTTCGCTAACGAAGAGTGACTATAAATAAATACGGAATATTATTGCTCCTTACAGGACAATGTGGGTGGCTCTTAAAAGAGCCGTTTAGTTGAATCAAAATGAAAGAAAAAAAACCTAAAACGTCTACTTCTTTTTAAGAGCTGCCTTCTTTGCCTTCGGCGCCTTGGGCTTCGCAGCCTTAGGCTTAACGGCCTTTGCCTTCTTTGGGCTCTTGGCTGTCTTTTTAGGAGTCGCCGGCTTCTTCGGGCTCTTGGTAGCTTTCTTGGCGGCAGCGGGCTTCTTCGCCTTTTTAGGAGACTTCTTGGCGGCGGCGGCGGGCTTCTTCGCCTTCTTAGCCGCTACCTTTTTGGGCTTCTTCGCCGCGGCAGGCTTTTTTGCGGCCACCTTCTTCGCTTTGGGCGCGGTTTTCTTGGCTTCGGTCTGCTTCTTGTTCAGCTTAAAAGATCCAGACGCGCCGGTGCCTTTGGTCTGAACCAAGATGTCCTTTTCAACCAGTTTCTTGACGGCGAGCTTAACGCGGGAGTTGTTCTTCTCCACATCGTATCCACCGGCAGTCAGAGCTTTCTTCAGGGCGGGGAGAGACACGCCGCTCCTCTCCTTGGATGAGGAAACCGCTTTGACGATCAACTCGCCGACGCTAGGACCAGCTTTCTTTGGCCGCGAAGCTGCTTTCTTCTTGGGCGCTTTAGCCGGCGCGGCGGCGGGAGCAGGAGCCACTTCTGCCATCTCTCAGGAAGCTAAGTAGAATAAGCGAGTGTAACGCTGAGTACGCTGGAACACACTAGAATCTCCCTGCCCTTGGTGGGGGACTGATCTTAAAACACACATGAGAACGGTTTAGACTCAACCAGGCAGGCGCGGAATGACTGCACTTCCGTCACATCTTAGCAACTGTGTTTTCTCCGGACATTTCTTGGCGAAAAACCGAGTCCTGACAGCAGATCTCAAGCGTTCAAGCACACGATTACTGAGAAAGGCCTTTCCTCTTTCTTCTAAGGCCCAGCATGACCTGCTAGACAGTCGCACTTTCACGCAATAGCCATAAAAGTGCGCGGCGTGCCTGCTGCTCGAGCCGGGGACTGTGCATTTCGTGCGTGTTGTGTCTAAAAACCGGACAAAAACAGGTCGAGCTGTTGTAAGCACTCTGGTCCGACCTGAAGGCGAGCCCCGTCTGTGAGCTTGATGTATGAGCACTGGCCGGGCGTTGTGTATAAAATTTTAAACGAAGCTTGATTTGGCCTGTGTAAAGCACAGATTATAGGGAGACAGGTTGAGAGCGCGTGTGTGTCAGGTGTGGGGGAGGTCTGTCTTGTTTGTTTGTTTGTTGGCACCCGTCTAAGAAATGTCCCACACTATTCCATCCTATGATCACATGATGTACCTTCAGTTAGCAAAGTGACTCACTGTTGCAGGTGACTGTGTACTGTTTCTTACATATTTTGGATTTCTTGTCGACATATTAAGCTTGGCATCAAACTACAATCACAATATGATGAAAATTATAGCATACTGTATACGTGAATATGTTTAGTGTCTTTTTTCTCTAGAGAGGAAAGGCAAAATGTGGGTGGTGAAGTCAATGATTATATTAACAACTTTTTTTCAAACTGACAGTTTTCCCAAATGACAGGGTGGACACCAATTTCAGGGAAATGTTTAATGTCATTACACATCTGAGGGTTAAGGGCCTTGCTCAAGGGCCCAGCAGTGGCAACTGGGTGGTTGTGGGGTTTGAAACTGGGATCTTCCGAACCGTAGTCCGTAATGCCTTAACCACTGAGCTACCCCTGGCCCATTGGCTACTGATTATCTGATTTAAATCATTGTACAATAATTAGCCTATTTCTCAACACATTTCATGCACTTTTGTTTTGCTGCTCTTGATAAATTGTGAATTTATCACCAATTATATATACAAGTAAACTCAGGAGCTAACAAACTTGATTAAGAGTGAAAAATCGAGAGAGAGAGAGAGAGAGAGAGAGAGAGACTGAGTTTTGATTTTACTTTTAAACATTTTGTGTTCACCGTGGCACTGGTTTTAACCAGTAAAAATAATAATTAAAAAAAGACTTAATTGGATAAAAATAAATAAATTGGATAAAAAATTGGTAAAACATTTAAATATGTACTGGTTAAAACATTAATTATGTAATCAAGCTTAAAAAAAAAAAAAAAAAACCTGTGTGCAGTTCATCATCCTAAACTGCACACGCACAGCTTCCCCAAAGCGCTTTTCAACTTTTTACAATTTTATTCTGTCTGTTTATGTATATGGCCATTTTTGCCTGACCTAAGATGAAATGGTTTAGACTTCAGACTTTCTTTCCTCACATATTCTAAACCAATGATAAAAAAATATATATGTGCGGTAAAAGTTGCATTCATCAATATAATTGTGGATTTATAATGAAATAACATGAGCTCTGGCTGCCAGCGGACACAATGTGGACAAGAACTACGCCCGCCCATTTCCCATTCACTTTCAGTTGTAGTGCTAAATCATTACGGTTGTAATATACTTTTAGTTACTGGTGGCCGCTGTGCGGTTACGCGACGCGGACGCTACTACTCGGTAAGTTGTTTTTAATTACTGTAATTCAAAGTAAACACAGGAAGAGCATAGTAGAACCAGATTACCACATTGTGGTACATGTACTCTTTCAGCAAATATGTACCAGGGTACTGTCAAACACAATACTATATACCATGGTACAGCTACTATCGGTGTGTATGAGAAATTTGTCCATCTATTGGGGCCAGAATGACTTACTGTACTCTTGTCTTTTGTAGTTACAGAAAGCACACCCACCCACGTCAGCTGTCCTTATCAAATGCCCTCTCAATGGACTGTGAAGATTGGAGGCAGGTTTTGGGCCTGTTGCATGTAGAACTGTTATGAGAGTATTTGAAATTATAAAACAATTTTCTTAATTTCAAAGCTCACTTCACTATAACTTGCAATTTCAGTGTTTTCAATGTTGTGTGTGTTAAACACTAAAAAAATTGAAAACAAAAGGGACAAGTAACCTTTTGTCAATAATTGTTTCTGCAAAACTTTATATTGATAATGCAACAATGTAGGGTAAAATATTTATATCAACCTGCTATGCTGGAATATAAAAGTATCATGCTGAAATATACTGTATGCGCAGGCTGCAATTATGCCGTTTTTTCCATGGTGACCTTTCTCGAACTTTGCATATATCGCAGAGCTAGTGTTAAGCATATTTCACCTTCGTCTATCTTGGCTAGTATGTAGCGCAAGAACCTCCCTTTAAGTATGTGCAATGTTTCATATGGTATGGCAAGTGTAAACACGTGTATCGGAGATGAGTCATAGTTGAAAGAACGTGTAAACAGACGGTCAAAAAAATCAGATATAAGCAACAAATCAGAATTAAGCAACGAGACCTGCAGTGTAAACGTAGCCTTAGTGAAAACAAAGACGCAGAAGTCCCTAAACTCACGATGTGTAGTCTTTCGGAGTCAGATGTAGTCCAGTTTATTGTTGAGGGAGCAGACGTTTAATAAGATGATGGACGGAAGAGCCGGCCAGCTAGGGTTTTATTTTAGCCTAGCACAGACTCCAGCCCACTTACGATGTCCCCTTCTTTGGCCATCGGCATCAGAAAACGCCGAGGACTGGAGGCCCGCAGCAAGCCGAGATCACATAGCTTCTGACGCAGTTCATCTTGAATGAATTTTACCAAGTTATTGAGGTATAAAAGTGTCTGGTGGTGGACCAATGTCCATATACTGAGTAAAATAAACGCGCTACAACATACAACACCACATCTTACAGCGAGGGGTATAAGCTATTCCTTATATTGTGAATAATGACAAGTGAGTATGTACAGTACAGTATGCTTCATTCACCAAATACTGATTTCTTAATGTTATTTAGCCCTAATAAGCATTAAAAAGGGGGGGGGGGGGCTGGGTGCTTTTCCTTTTTCATGTCACCTGCGATGTTATAATTCCACAAGCGCTTCCACCGGAGAATAACATTACGGCATTAAACCGCGGAGAAAACACACCCCGATGGACTGTTTATTGTTGCTGGAGATTTCAACCATGCAAATCTCAAGACAGTGCTTCCTAAATTCCATCAGTATGTGGACTTCGCAACAAGAGGGGATAGTGTTTACACAAACATCCCTGGCGCATATCGTGCAGAGTCCTGCCCCCACCTCGGCTACTCAGACCACATCTCTGTTATGCTAATTCGAGCATGCAGATCACTCGTCAGGCGTTTAAAACCGGTTCTGAAGCAGGTAAAAACCTGGCCAGCAGGAGCCATCTCTGCTCTTCAGGACTGTTTCGAGAACACTGACTGGAACATGTTTAGGAAGGCTGCGACCTACGGTGACTTCACCGACTTGGAGGAGTACACGTCATCAGTGACCAGCTACATCAACAAGTGTACCGGTGACGTCACTGTCCCCAAGAGCATCATCTCACGACCCAACCAGAACCATAGATTACTGCAGAGGTGTATACACTTCTGAGGACCCGAGACTCTGCCTTCAGAGTGGGGGACAAGGTGGTCCTAAGAACAGAAAGGGCCAAACTGTCCCAGGCCATCAGAGAGGCGCACACGCCCAGAGAATCCTCAACCACTTCAGGGACAGCAGTGACACATGGCGCATGTGGCAGGGCATACAAGCCATCACTAACTACAGGAAGACATCACCTGCCTGTTACAGTGTCTCTGAACATTGATAAGACAAAAGAGATGGTTGTTGACTTTAGGAGGACACGGAGCGATCACGGTTGTTGACTTTAGGAGGACACGGAGCGATCACGCTCCGTTCAGCATTGATGGCTTTTCTGTGGAGATCGTCAAGAGCACAAAATTCCTGGGTGTCCACTTGCAGGAGAACCTCACCTGGTCCCTCAACACCAGCTCTCTGCACAAGAAAGCCCACCAATGTCTTTTCTTCCTGGGAAAGCTAAGGAGGGCCCAGCTTCACATACATCTACCCTACATGCTGCATCCGCAAAGCCACCAGGATTGTGGCTGACAAGACACACCCCTCACACTCACTTATCACCCTCCTGCCATCTGGAAAAAGGAAAAAAAAACAACAACTGTGTAACAGTTTTTACCCACGAGCCATCCGTCTCCTCAACACAAAGGGACTGGACTGATAAACACACACACACACACACACACACACACACTTGTTTTTCCTGTACCGTGAGGATTTCCAGACTAGATTTATTATTTTAATTTAATATTATCTATATTAGATTTATTCATAAATATACATACTGTAACACATCTGCAACCATAAATAATAAGTATATGTTTGTACTATAAAGAAAATTATTATTTGAAATTTAAAAAAATATTTCTGCATCCTATTTATATATATATATTTTTTTATTATTATTATTTTATGGACTCCATATTCAATAAAAATGTAATGAAGGCTTTATTTTCCCAGTTAATGCCTTGCGGGAGGGGTTGCTGTGTGTTCACCCTGTTGGGGAAGGGTGTTTGGGTTAGTGGCTTCGGCCATGTTTGTATGTGGGGTTTGTGTGACCTGTTGAATATGATCTGATTCATGCTTAGGCTGAATTGGGTTTAGGTTCTCGTGTGAATGTGCTGTTCATGCTATACGGTGACTGTACTAGGTTGTTTAAATAAAGTACTCCCAGTCATTGCATTGGGCAGCAATTAAGTTCGCTTGTCTTTCCAACATTTTTTCTGGCAGTAAAATGCTACAATATTATGCCTTTGACCTTGGGTTATAGCTTATATGTGACAGTGAATGTATATTTAACGTCACTTACTTTTATTTTTATCAAAACAACTATGTATCTATAAATACATACAGTATGTGGTGGGAGTAAAAGTACTAAGCACACACTCTAAAGTTTAGTTCAGTTTTATTTAAAATAACTGAGTCACTGATCAAAAAACTAAATTCACCATATATCACTCTCCAAAGTAATCTATCTGTTGTTATAAATAAAAACACATTCCTATTAAATTAACAGAAAAAAAAATCCAAACATGACTTAGAGTACAGAAAAGATTTAGAGTTCCACCAAAATTGTATCTGTTTAATCTTTTATGTCTCAGCAATTTCAGAGCTTACCTTATTTTTACACAGTCTTACTTTAAAACATCAATGCGGTTTTTCACATAAACTTTCACTCCCTCTCAACTCCTCCCTTTAAGTGCTACTGGTGAACTTTCAATGCATTTGAGGCAATGGGCTTTCCCAGGAACCTTCCCAGAGCTGATGTAGTCCATGAGTGTCTTCTCCACAGGCTGGATTTCTTCTTCAGTAACATCTTTGGTTTTGTGATGACCCTGAATAAAAGGAGACAGTCACTTAAAGTTCTTAAAAAAGAGGAGCATAAGGTTTGTTCTAGTAACTTATTCCATTACAAAATTACTCTCTTTAAAAATTAGTCAGTTACATTACCGTGTTACATTCTGATAAAAGTAACCAGTTGGAGTAGTTTTCTATTGCAAAAAAGGAAACTCCTTTGTGATTCCTTATGCATGTTGTTTTAGTCAAGACCTTTATAATTACTGTATTCTACCATCATCACTCAGCAAGTTTGTGATGTGGGTTCATCATGATTAACCGCGAGTTTTGGCGCTGTGTTTAGGTTCCCATCTTCCACACGTTCAACCTTGCATAGTCGAACCGCATAGGTGAGATAGGGGTATAACAGCAGGAATAACAGAGGGGGGCGGGTTATTGGGGCTGGGCTTGTAGGACGACTTTCACACACACACTAGGGGATTGAGAACTGAGAACTGCTGTCTGGCTCACGGATTACGTAAATTGTCTAAATAACGGATTTTTTATTTTATGAAAAAATAATGAAATAACTGAGCACTTAAATGGCAGAACTAATGCATTAGATTACTCGTTACATCAAAAAAGTAATCCAAGTACACTAATGTGTTACACCCAGAGACCTCTACGACCAGCGACATCTCTTCATATATATATATATATATATATATATATATATATATATATATATATATATATATATATATTTATATTTTTTATATATAAAACAGGTGAACAAAACTGCACTCTAAAAAGAAATGTTTAGACTTAACAAAAAAAATTAACGCAACGTTTTGCATTAGTCTTTTTGCGTTATGACAACTTCATTTGAAATTATTTTGAACCAACAAGCTTCTTTGCGTTGGGGGAATTAGCTTTTCCTCTTCAGTCAAAGATTATTTTAATTACCCCTTACTTATTAACTGTTAGACAAAAGGCAAGTTTTTAAGTTGATAACTTGTATAAATTATGTTGCTCCAAATGGCTTTACCATATTGTTTTAAAGCAATTTTATATGTTGTTTAATTACTATAATAATTTATACAAAATTTCAAATAGCAACCATTTAAAAAATTAAGTGACTCCAAATAGATTTTTTTTTTCAGGTTTCTTTTTATGTAGGGTTTTTTGGTTTTTGTTACTGTAGTAGATTAAAAAAAAGACATTAGTTCAACCATTATTTTTGTGCAATTAGCTTTTATTTTCAACTGCAGTTGAGTATGTGAACAAATCATATATAAATCTTGCACTAAATGCAAATAAAAAACTCAAAATTCAACTGGTCCTCATTAAGAATAACTGAGCATAATAAATTATGCTATCACAAAAAAGTTAGGCAAATCTCTATAAATATAACAGTCAAAAGCCAAGTAGCATGTCATAGAACATTCCAAGAGACTAAGCTCTGAATGACAGTCATTTCCAATGAGAGAGATAAATTTACACAGTTTGCACTCACAGCCCATTTTTTAAAACCATATTGTCAAACTTAACACACTAATCTAATTAGATTGATAATGTCTATTGAATAACTATTAATGCAAAATATTAATTTCAGGTGGACACATACACCTCAGTGATACTGTCAGAATCACAATACCAACATTTTACATGCCCTTTAATGTTATGAAAAATACCACAAAACCCAGACAAATATTAACTTTGAATTGTATTACAAAAGTAACTAAAATACAAGCAAACTAAAATAAAAGAAACACTCTGCTTTTACTTCTTTGCTACTACAATTTGCCTACAGTGGAAGCACACAGCCATCCATGTGAATGAACAAAAGATTTTTAAAAACTGTGGCTGTGACTGAAATTAGTTAACATTACGTAGCTTACAGTCAAATGGTCAAATTAGCAAAACTTGAATAAAGTTTTTCCGATCAGCTCTCTTGCTGAGCAGATATCTCAATGAAACAAGTGCAAATTCATTACTTTAGTAGAACTATTAGATGTAAATTGAAGTGTTACAATACTCACCATGAAATTTTGTTTATATTGAGTTTGGTTAGCCTATAAGTCTGCTAACACACAATCTTACCACTGGAACACGTCCAGGCATAGGGGGTAGGATATAACTTAAAAGAATGAACTTATTATGCCAACTTTTTAAAGTTAAGACAACTTAAATTTTGTTTTCAACCCATTAACAATTAAATTTGAGTTTAAATGACATGCAAAATTAAGTTGATATAATTACCAGCATTATTATTTGATCACAACTTATAAAAAATAAAGTTTGCAACTTAGAAAGTTCATCTAAATCAATTAATTAGAATGTTTTACTTGCATCCATGTATTAAATCAAGTAGTGGTAAAAGGTCCTCTGAGTTAGTTTTTAGAGTGTGAGAAGGACTTCCTTTTTGTTAGAATACCATGAACAGTTGACTGTGGAATAATCAGTAGGAAATTTCATAACTGGACTTATGGCCACTCACAGATGGCTTCCTATCAAGATACCACGCTAGAAATCACTGAGCTCCTGAGTGCGACCAATTCATTTACAAATGTGTGTAGAAGCGGAATTTATACACCTGTAACCATGTAACTGATTGGAACACCTGATTTATGAGGACCACCTCAATTATTTGGATGGGCGAATGAATACTTTGGCGATAAAGTGTATGTCTGCTGTCTGTTGGTGTCCAAAGAATATGGGCAACAAACTTTTCTGTAATAGTTTCTGTAGTTTAAAGAAACGTGCAAAAAAAAATAAATAAAGGCAAGGAATGTCACTGAACATTTTGTGCTCTCTTTACAATTAAAAATATTTAACCAAAATTTTCATAATCATCATGTTTCTTTACACATATTATAAGTATTATTACCTTTAGCCGGATGTGGATATTTGTTTTGTCCAACTTCAGGCGTAGATTTCTTTTTCAGCCTTGATTTGCCTGTAATTAGTGGAAGCTAGGTTAAGAGCAGAGGTGAGCATTTGTGGGCAGCAATACAGTATGGTTTCATGCCTAGGAAAGTACAATGTATGTAGCATTTTCTTTGAGGATGCTGTTGGGGAAGTACAGAGAAGGTAATAGAGAGTTGCATTGTGTCTTTGTAGATTTAGAGAGGAGCTGTGGTATTGTATAAGAAAGTCTGCATGTGCAGGACATGTATGAGAGCTGTAAGACAGTGGTGAGATGTGCTGCAGGTGTAACAGAAGACTTCAAGGTGGAGATGGGTCTGCATCAAGGATCGACTCTTGTTTGCTATGGTGATGGACAGCATGACAGATGAGGTTAGACAGGAGTCGCCATAGACAATGATGTTTGCAGATGACATTGTGCTTTGTGGCGAGAGCAAGTGTAACAGAGTGTAAAAAGGTTAAATTAATGCATAAATGGAGACAGCGCCATTTCTTGGGCCGTGATGGTATTTGATCTGTGGAATAAGGACCGCCAAAAGCAGAGCTAATAAGACACGCTGTGGGTGAGAAACTATTAAAAAAAATTTAGTTAAAAAGTTATTAAAAACACATAAATTATTTTTTCGATTCATCCCTTTGTGAACTTCTTCTGTAACTGTTATTACTTATTTGGCATCAAATGTGTTATTTTATATAGAGTCATTTTTACTTTTTTATTTTTGACTTGTAGTTCATGTGTGTGTTTTATGTAGATCTGATTCTCTTTTCATGCAACAAAGTCCTTATTTCCACATTAAATCCTCATTGTGCAGGTACTGTATGTTACAGAAAATGTTGTTTTAAAGTGTTTAATGGATTCATTGGTTAATTTGTTGAGAGTTGTGCATGTTCACCACTAGGGGATATTATTCCGTAAAATCAGAATGTAATAGAATGAATTGTAATTCATAATTAAATATATGTAATTCATCAACAATGTTTATTGAAACTGCTAATTTAAAATAGACATTCCACTATATGATCACAAAGCTAAAAGATTTCATTTGATAAAAAAATAAGAATACTGTTTTAAATAAACAGCAGAGCTAATGAGACACCCTGTGGAGCTGATTCATGTCTCATGCAACAAAATTCTTATTTCCACATTTTATCCTCATTGTGTAGAGGCCGCCCAGGCAAGACTGTCACACAAGGAACAGGTGGAGAAAAACCTAGAGAGGTGGAGGTACGCTCTGGAAAGAAGGAATGAAGGTTAGCCGCAGCAAGACAGAATACATGTGTGTGAATGAAAGGGAACCAAGTGGAATGGTGAGGCTACAAGGAGCAGAGGTAAAGAAGGTGCAGGACTTTAAGTACTTAGGGTCAACGATCCAGAGCAACCTAGAGTGTGAAAAGGAGGTGAAGAGGCGTGTAGAAGCAGGTTGGAACGGGTGGAGAAAACTGTCAGGTGTGTTATGTGACAAAAGAGTATCAGCGAGAATAAAAGGAAAGGTGTACAGGACAGTGGTGACACCAGCGATGCTCTACAGCTTAGAAACAGTGACACTGAAGAGAAGACAGGAGGCAGAGTTGGAGGTAGCAGAGATCAAGCTTTTGAGGTTCTCTTTGGGAGTGACAAGGATGGATAGGATTAAGTATGAGTACATCACAGACAACCCATTTCAGATGTTTTGGAGATAAAGTCAGAGAGGCCAGATTGAGATGTTCAGAGCAGAGATTGTGAGCATATTGGTAGAATTCAATTTAATTTTATTTGTATAGCAATTTTAACAATTGTCATTGTTGCAAACCAGCTTTACACAATCATAAGAATTATGGAAATTTGAATGAAATGTGAATGTGTATGTATCAAAATGATAAGTTTGTCCCTGATGAGCAAAAAGTCTGACACGCACACAGAGATTAGATGTCAAATAAAAAAAATAAAAAAATTCAATACCAGTAAAAAGCAAATGTTTAAGGTATGATTACCATCTACTTTAACACCTCAGTGTACTGTTAAACCTGAATACTGCTCCAACCCTACAACACACTTTTATCTTGCATAATCTCTATATTTTTATTATTAATCTGGAAACCCCCTTATGTTAATCATAACACAATAACAACCATTTAGCAACTCAGTGTCAGTAATTTTTTTTTTCTTATGAGTAGCTTTTTAGGTTTTCTATTATTCTTTCTTTCTCACCTGATGATTGCGTAGATGAAAGTGCGGCTGAAGATGCAGAATCCAACACACTCATTTGATCCTCATCTTCAGTGTCTGATGCATCAGTGTCTATAGCTATATTCTCTGAAAGCCACAGCAACCACGTGGATAAAAACATTAGAAAATGAGCAATGTTAAGAAAGAAACACTTCACTAACAAGCACTGTTAAAACAAACTGCGTTACATCCTTTGACGCATTCTTTGAACAATACTGCCCTACCAGAAGGAGTATACTCCTATCATAATGGCATAAATTGACATACCATTAGTCATTGAACTATGCTAAAACTTAACTTCTTTCCACCAAAGGAAGCTCCCACACTCTAAAAAATGATTCTGTGGCCTTGTAAATTTCACAGTTATAAAAAAGTTATGTTACCTTAATAAAATCTCTAAAAGTCACATACATGATTGTTTGAGTTAGACAAATCAAAATAAATGCCTAAAAAAACAATTATTTATTTTGTCTTAAATTTACACTATAATTTAAGTTTACTTCACTAGTAAAAATCAGTATTTGACTAACTGAATTATATTTTTAACATGCACTTAATATTTTTTGATACATTTTAATCAAAATATCTGGTAATGGAGTAATTGTACTGATTAGTTTCAAGAACTACAATTATAAATTATTCCAACTCAATATTCTTTATGTTTAACAACAAAAACTTAAATAATTGAGTAAATTGCCCTGTGCAAGTGCTCATGGGAAGTCTGGTGTAACATCAGAGACAAGAAGGCTGTGAGGATGTGAGAATGGACATGAAGCACCTGGAACATTCTGGAACATTCCTTACAAATCCTGGTGAGTAAACAGCTAACACACGTTACTGTAATAATGACTCTGTCTGCCCGCACACACAACTTTATAGGGTGTGTGTTACTGTTCTGAATCCTGTCACCGAGCTCCAGAGCTAACGATAGCTAGCAACAGGCCAGTCCTGGGGTTCAGTGTGATTTAGCTTGTTTGTTCCAACCACCAAACTGCTCAGCTAAAGCGGCGTTAATACAGACACTTAAACTCTGGTGTAAAAGGAGAGATTTAACACCGAGCAGCAGCGCGTGCATGTCCGGGTTTTTTCCGGGTTTCTCGGTGTAAACGGCGGCGGTTGTGCCGCAATATTTGAATTTCTCCCGCCAAATGCGGTGATTTTGCGCAGCCTACCGCCACTGTGGAGAGGATATAAAACTAACATGTTCAAATAATTACCGCATGTGTACCGGTCCACCTCACACACACTGAACCGCGAGTCTGCTCGGTCACTCCGACACTTTAAGGAGGAAACTCAGAACAAATCCGGTTTAAACAGCAGAAATGAGGTGCAGTGTCCGGACTCTGGCAGTGTTTTATCCGTTACTGTATATAAGTATTTTTAACATGATTAAACACTGAGCACGCAGCAGCAGATGTTATAAAATAAATGTGCTAAGTACTGTACTAGTAACTAAAGCTATGAAATATAAAGATTTAGTGAAAATACAACATCTCAGAATTAGAATTGGGAGAAAGTAATATGAAATTTAAATATTGAAGTGAAACATTATGTATGTTCTGATATGTAAGTAAAAGAACCTAAAACTGATTGATTTTGTGTGTGTGTGTTTGTGTGAAACATGTTATATATTTTCTATATCTCTTTCACAGCACCAACACCACTAATGAAGAGAAGTTGAATGGAGATAAAACAGGAGGTAAATGTCAACTTTTTTAAATGTTACAGAAGTATTAAATGTGTAACTATTGAATCAAAGATAGAAATAGACTATTAGTCCAAAAAGTATGTATTTGAACGGAAGTACTATTTTACCAGTCTGGTAGACTTTATATTAACAGTCACACTTATACTTACTTGTATACTATTGTTCCTTTTTCAGGTGCCAGCTTATGGGATGGCGGTGTAAGCTCTGCACATTTGTCGTATCATCAAAAGGAATTCCGATCATTACAGAGTGAAGCATGGTACTGTTGGTCATGGATATTTAGTGTCCTGTCTTCATTTAGACTGTCATTGCTTCTTTAAGACCTGAGAAGGTCTGCACACACATTTGTATGGATCCCACAGTTTGCAGGAAACTGAAGTGAAGGTGTGCAATCTTTCAGATGTAAAATGTGACTCATTAGATTATAATACAAAAGTCTACTTCCCATGTGTTAACTGTATAATTCTTGTGGCAGGAGTATTGTTTCTGAGACTATTTACTAATAACATAAATTCAGCTCCTTGTTTATGATCTTGTTACGTGTCATTTGCAAAGTAAACCAGGTTGAGTTTAGACTTCATGTCTTGTCAAATTTGGCGAATAAATGTTTAATTAAAATGAAAATGTGTGTATTGTTTCTTTCATTCAGTTAAAATATTTAGTAAATGTACTGTAGCACATTTGTTTATTAAATAATAGTATAATTTTCAGTATCTTCTACCTTCCATTTCAATTATATCTACTCAATTATTTTACTCATTTTCACTTTTCATTAACTTCTAATTTTCATTACATTTACTCAATTTTGTACATCATTGTACTAAATATAGTTATTCAGGTCTACTTAATTTTTTTACTGACTTGTACTCAATTCATGAAGTATATTTTACATGATTTTTATATTTTTTTATATTTACTCAATATTTTTAAGTGTAAAAATGTTTCACCAAAAAAATTGAGTACAGCACAGTTTTATTTTTTAGAGTGCATCCATCATTAACCATTTGCTGGTTGCAATACTGCATTGGAGAATTTAATCTACCGCTTTAATCCTCTTTCCAGGGCCATAAGAACTTTACTTACTGTATCTTCGCCAACTGTAATGTCCCTTCAGGCAGCCTATAATAATGGTGATGTACTCTGATATCATGCCCAAAAAAATCTGCAAGGTCATCCATTTCGTTGTCCTTTAAGTTGAATACCTTAGACATTGAGGCCAACTTGATGGAGGATAAAGCTTCTGAATGCTCTCAATTTAGAGCCATCTGGCGAATAACATCTGATCCTCTGACGTGGTTAAGTGCTTGTGGCCTCTCAAACATGAAGGGATTCTTAATCAGGACATCACAGTTAGGGCGGATCTTGACAAGTAACTCCATTGATGCCAGCATATCAGGTGTGAGGAGAATGGGAACCTTTCTTCCACATTTGCCTTTTATCTCTATTCACTGAAAGTGCTTACAAAGCTCCTTCTCATGGTCAGATAAACCAAGTTCAAAATCTGGATGAGTTGATAAGTTGTCTCTCAATGTAAAAGCATTAATAGACATCTTGGATACCACTCCTTCTCTTCTACGGTTAAAGAGTATCACATCACAGAGTGTGATTTTTGCATGTTCTGCCCAGTGCTTCTTACTTTACTCTTCTCCAAGTCTTGTTTGGCACTCCAGCCTTTGTATGCTCAGATACTGGTGCATCTTCTTCAGATCTTCTGCAAAAGGAAGTAGTTGGGGAGCATTCCAATTTGCCTCACTTAAATTCCTGAGAGCTTTGGATGACACATACTCACTCCATTTAGTGTCACAGATTTGCTTGAACATGCGCACATTGCTTCACATTGGATAACACCAGCTATTTCTTAAGGTTGCAGCCTAACTTCAGACAGTGAAAGACAGTGTTTTGTATGTGTTTTTTTTTTTCATCCAAGCCAGCTAAATTTTTCACAGCTTCAATCACATGATGGAAATTAGTAGGTACAAAGAAATCAGAAAGTGTCTTTTACTTGACATTTTTCTGTCCTTGAAGCACTAGTCGCCCTGTCTCATGCATCTTTTGCGTCTAATATATTTGTGTTTAGTGGCATCATGTCCATGTTTTTTGAAGAGATGCTCTCCGAATTTAAGTATGTTTTTTTCTTTGTGGACAAGATTTGTTTTCTTATCATCATGCATGCACTGTACCAGTTTCCAAAGCCATGCATTTACAGTACATTGTCTGGATATGCCTCAGCACATTTATATAAAGCATAGTCTCTAGACACTCCTGGCTTTAAACCCTTGACTTTTCTGCTGAGCTGACATCTTTGCATGTGCCTCCATATCTCCTCTTGCGGTAAGCTTCACAGTTAATACAATGCAAGTAATTGCTGGCTGTTACAGATACATTCGCTTATTGACGAGGTATAACTATTCCCTTTTCTTCTCTAAGCACCCGATTGTTATGAGCATGATTCACTCGATTTCTTAATAAACCCCACTGTATTTTTTGCTCTTTAGACCTGATGGGACATGCAACTGCTCTAGCCATTTCTGGCTTATCTTTGTCTTTTGATTCCAAATGGCGTGACATTTTGCTAAAAGGCTTAGAGCAAAACACACACTTTTTGTTGTACAGTCTGCCGCCATGTTCTTTTTTCTTTAGCGTCATCACAGTCAGAACTATCAGGTGTGGTGGAGTCATTAGCATCAAGTGAGGTGGAGTCTCTGGTGTAATTTTCAGTCAGCGAATTGGAATGTGTTGTATGCCTTCTCTTGGGGGGTTGGACATCTACTTTCCGAAGGGCAGCTAAGAATGATTTTTGTAACTTTTGTTTCTTAATCTTGTGCAGTTTGATATTTTCTGCTAAACTGTCACTTTCTGTTTCTTGAGATAAATGAGGAATATATTCATCCTCACTGACCTCAGAACTTGATGGAGATTCTGTTGTGTATTCAAGCATTTGTCTGTGTAGCTAAAAAAGAAAAAGTATTTAAGAATTTTGTCAAATTACAATCAAGCAGTTAAAGAGCAAAAAATATTAGTAGCAGTAGCAGTGGTATTAGTAGCAGCTGTAATAGTGAGCTTCAGTGTACAGAAAAAACAGAAGAATAAAGATTACAATATCTGTACATGGGAGCGTGAATACTTTCAGTTGTTTTTTTTTTATGTAGTGTATTTTTGGCACATTGTTTTAGTTAGTTATGGCTTATCCAATATTCAATTTATTCAGCCTAATAGCCAATAAAGGCATCAGTGCAGCCATGAAACAGTCATGATAGAAATTGTACTATTGATCTGAGATTAATAACACTTCTTTCATACTGTGAAATTTGTGTAAATCTATAATGTATGTATTTATATGTAATGTATAGTTTGGATAAACACCTTCAGTATTGTTTTACGGTGAGAGAAGGGGTGTACAAACTTTTGAGCGCTCGTGTACGGTAGTGCGCTTACTGCCTTATTGAATTAACCGGCATAATGTATATTTGTTCCCAGTTGTCTCTTGCAAAAAGTACTTTAATCTAGCTCATAACCAAAGTAGATATGTTAGCTATTACATTAATATTGCTACCCCTTACCCTGCGGCATTGGATGTCCAATAATTCATCTGAACTGTTTCGTCACTCATCCAGCCACTCTAGGTCCAGTCCTTCTCCATCAAAAGAATTTTTTTTTTTGGGTGACCAAATTGAAGACGACGTTCTTTACTGTACACTATGTCTTTGTTTGCCACTAACAGGATCATGGCCCTTGCTCTGTCAGCAAATTGCATTTTGCAGCGGAGTGGCTTGACATACAGTATTTAAAAGAGTGAGTCATCTTTCTCCCCACTGTTTAATGGGATGGGTGATGCTTAGCTTCACACCTTCTTGCCAACAGATAAAAAGAAGAACATGTATTTCAAATCACCCTGTGTTGACTCAAGCATCATGAAACATAGAAAACGATTGAACATAGTAAATAGAAAGATTTGTAGAAAGCATTAAATAAGTATATAGAATTTTCTTTTTATTCATTTACACTACGACATGTCACCAAATAAACCACAGATCATTCATAACACAAGAAATATATACTATACTGTACAGTTTTACAGTCATATTTCATTCTTCTGTCCTGATGAAATTATTCGGAAGAATATATATCTAGTTTACATCCCCCTCCCCAACCCCGCTCCGGGCTGGGAATGGTTTAGCCATTAGGGGGACATTTTAGAAAAATAAAAGAAGGAGGAAAAAATCCTTATCCTGAAATGTTAATATAATTTCTTTATAATATAATGTACTTGATAAAATTGGTGAGTGAAACACTTATTTTTGTTAACCTTCATATCATTTCATTGTGGGACTCAGTGTACACACTGAAATGAAATGATACTTCAACGTATCATTTCATTGTGGGACTCAGTGAACACACTAGAGCCACTGCTTGAGGGAGGAACTTTTGATCAGGTTCCACTGCTCCAGAACAAAAGATACAGAAGAAGTTAAAACACAGAACTGAACTTCACACTGTGTAATCAGGGAAATCAGTCTCTGCAATACCCAATAGTAACATTAGCTTACTTAAATCTCAATAAATTAGAATATCATCAAAAAGTTCAACTGGGCATTTTTGTATACATTTAGCAACAATAAACCCACCTATACACTAGATGGCAGTAGTGATGGTAATGGTAATGGCATAGATAAAAAGAGCGGCGAACAAGCAGCTGAATGTGGGAATTCGTCGGCCTGATCACAGAGGATAATGATAGTGAAGTATGTTTGTGGCACCAGACCACAAAGTTCTAAATCAGTCCTCTGCATTCCCTATCACCAGTAAACAATCATGGAAAGGATATTGAGAGAGTGGACTCTAGATGAACACCCAGGTATTTATAAAACAATAAACTGTACTGTTCAGACACGGATGCAATCTATAGAAAAGTACAGAGCAGACTCTTTCTGCTGAGAAGTGGAGCACTACCAAAGACCTTTTTTTGTCTCTTTGGTGGAATCAGCCGTCTTCTCTGGAGTTGTTTGCTGGTGCAGCAGCCTCTCTACTGCAGACAGGAAAAGACTAGACACAGCTGATAGAGAAGGCCAGGTCAGTACTAGGGATTCCCCTGGACACTGTACAGGAGGTGGGAGAAAGGAGGATGGTAGCTAAGTAATCATCACTGCTGGAATATGACTCTCACCCCATGTATCAAATTGTTTCATCGCTGAGCAGTCCCTTCAGCGACAGACTGTTACATCCTAAGTGTCTGAAATTTGGTGTGTGTTTGCACACTCCCTGCAGTGGATTGCTACTCACTAACTTGTTTTAATCAAACTTTATTAAAAAAAAAAAAAAAAAAAAAAAGACTTTATGTATTTTAAGAGGAAGAGATACGTCTCCGCCTCCTGCTGTTACAGAGCAAAACATTAAAACGATATATTTTAAGATCGTTGGTCCCGCCCCTCGCTTGGTCTCAAGTAGGTCCTCTGGAGGCGTTTAACAATGTGGTCGCTGTGCTTTGAGTTCCATTCAGAGTTTTACATTCGTTAGAGCAGTACGATGTCAGGCAGAGGCAAGGGCGGTAAAGGGCTCGGAAAGGGAGGCGCTAAGCGTCACCGTAAGGTTCTCCGCGATAACATCCAGGGTATCACCAAGCCAGCCATTCGTCGTCTGGCGCGTCGTGGTGGAGTAAAACGTATTTCTGGTCTGATCTACGAGGAGACTCGCGGTGTGCTCAAAGTGTTTCTTGAGAACGTGATCCGCGACGCCGTCACCTATACCGAGCATGCGAAGAGAAAGACCGTCACTGCAATGGATGTGGTGTACGCTCTGAAACGCCAGGGACGCACCCTGTACGGCTTTGGCGGTTAAACGTTTCAACAGCTAACCACGCAACCACAACGGCTCTTTTAAGAGCCACCCACATCTTCAGAAAAAAAGAGCTTTCCCCTGTGTATGTGTGTAAAAGTCAAGTTTTCACAAATTAGTAGGCACCTGCATAAGTTTTCTTAATCAGAAGACGTGTTCAGTGTGTGGAAATAATTGGAAAAGCATTTGACAGAATAAATGAGCAGCGCGTTTAAGGTATTTTATATGGGATACGTTCTTCTTATAGATGTGGGCTCTTTAAAATATAACGTTAAAATTCAGGATAAAATTTTGTGTATGTACATATATATTTCTTCTTTTTTATTTTATTTTTACCGTTTAAAAGCTACACAAGAGTTATAAAAAAAAACCAAGGAGGGATAATACAAACTGCAATTATGGATATATGCTTTGAACTAAATTTAATTCTAGCGTTTGTCTTAAAAAATAATTAGGAAACCATTCGATTGTATGAGAAAAGAAAGCATTTAAAGTATATGTGATACTCTTTCAAATATACATTTGAATGACATTTATATTTATATAACTTTTCTAATAGTTGAAAATCTTTTTTGGATAAAATTTGTGTAAATGTCCCTTTTCTACACAAACAAAATAATTAGGAATGTCACGATTCTAAACCGGCGGGAAGAGACATACAACGTAGCGGAGGCGGGGCAGAGTGAGAAACCTTATATGAGGAGCTTTAGAATGTCGACCAATCAAACTCCTTTGCTGGCTTGTGCTTAATTACAATGTAGTCTATACTTGGAGGGCCTGCGAGGCGGAGTTGGTCATTTCTCTCTTAGTATCATTGAGAAACAACAGCACCATGCCCGAACCAGCCAAGACTGCGCCCAAGAAGGGCTCGAAGAAAGCCGTGACCAAGACGGCCGGCAAAGGAGGTAAGAAGCGCAGAAAGTCCAGGAAGGAGAGCTACGCTATCTACGTGTATAAAGTCCTGAAGCAGGTTCACCCCGACACCGGCATTTCGTCTAAGGCGATGGGAATCATGAATTCGTTCGTCAACGACATATTCGAGCGCATTGCCGGTGAGTCCTCGCGTCTGGCTCACTACAACAAACGCTCCACCATCACTTCCAGGGAGATCCAGACCGCCGTGCGCCTGTTGCTGCCTGGCGAGCTGGCCAAGCACGCCGTGTCCGAGGGCACCAAGGCTGTGACTAAGTACACCAGCTCTAAGTAAAGCGCTTCACCGCTGCCTTCATCAAACCAACGGCTCTTTTAAGAGCCACCCATGTTTTCCGTTAAAGAGCGATTGCCTATTGTGAAAGGGAGCTCTTATGATCAAATTCAGAACGTTTTAGCAGCGCCTAATAAATAAAATTTGTAGGTTTAATTAAATGAGAGACGAAGGCATTTATGTTTCCCATAACCAAATGAAAAAATAATGGCTGTTTGATTTTAAGTTTTCAATTGTGTAAATAAAAGAAGTCCTGACATCGTATTTTCATTTTTTATATTACTTAAGATTAAATGAATACTTGCTTTTCGCATTTGTTAGCTGCTCATATGGATATCTATATTCTGTTTGAGGAAAAGAAGAGGATCCCATGTACCAGATACTTTGTGCATGAGTACAGTATCACCAAGGCTCAAAGTCTAATTAATCCTGCTTTCATGCCTGTTTAAATGTGGCATCTCGTGTTACAAAAAACTGTCGCCTCAGATAAAATTAATTGATTATTAAAGAAAGTTATCCAACACAACACATGAAGTAATCGTCTTTGGTTTGAGTACACAACCCAAAATTGGAAAACAAGACACTTATTCATTTAGTCTTTTTTTTTCTCTCTAAATGTTCATACTCATATGGAAAAACACATGAAGACCTTTTATGTATTTTGTTTTATTTTTATAGATTATTTTATTTTTAACCTGAAGAGCTCTGTGATTTTATGCCATTTGAGAAAACCAAATGTGTAAATCTCTGAGAAACTACATATAAACCAATATTGAAAGGGTTCAAATGTTTTAATGACATTCTAATTGTTTATTTTTTAATAATGTCAATCAGGTTAATAAGATTTTTTTTTCTTCATTTAATTGCTATCAGCAATTAGTATTTAGTATGAAGTCCTAGCATAAAGTCAAATAGTTATTTGCAGTTTTCTGGTGTTACTCACTCATGCTACATGATCTGCCACTTTTAAGCAGTTTGTTTCACTTCCATTTTTAGAAATTGTGGCTATAGAAAATGTTAATCCTGTCCCACAGATGTTGTCCCTCCTTGATTTTTTTTTAAAGATCTTTCATACCACTGGACCAGTGGTTCAGGAACTTTAAAATGTCAGGTTGACTCCTGGTGATGTGGCTGAGACTTTTAAGCATTCTGTGGTGCAACTAATAATAAAAAAAAACCTAACCGGGATTCTTGATTCTGACTTCAGACCAATATCTAACTTACAATTTCTTTACTGCAGAAATTGTCTCTGTACAGCCCTAGTCATACTTAGTCTTACTTAGACGCACATTCTTGAGGTGTTCCAATCTTGTTTTAAAGCTCCCCACAGCACCAATTCGCCCTCTTAAAAGTTTTTAATGATCTCTTAATAACTACTGACTCAGGGAATTCTGCCTTTCTTCCGCTTTTTGGATATCACAGCTGCATTTGACACTGTGGATCATTCCAACAAAGTGTGTTGATTACTGGTTTAGATCTTACCTGACAAACAGAAGTTTTTTCACACACTGTATTCTCATCAGCAGTCCTCACATGCGGAGTCGCACAATTGTCTTGGGCCTTTGTTATTTTTACTTTACTTACTGCAATTGGGACGCATAATTAGGAAAGACAGAATGTCTTTTCACTGTTTTGCAGATGATATTAGAAATATCTTCCTCTGACACAGATGGATACAAACACTTTAACACATTTGGAATGACTAGAGGATGTCAAAGCATAGTTTTGCATGGCTTTAAATTTTCTAACTCTTAATGAGACTAAAACTGAAGTGCTGGTGTTTGGACTTAATGCAGCCCGTGTTGACCCTTTCCCTGAGAGGAGTTCCCTCAGGGAATGTGAATTGAATGTGAATTGAATGTAAAACCAACTGCTAGAAAAATGGGGTGTTTTAAAGGACAGTGATTTGAAACTGGATAAGCAAATTAACTCGTGTTTTTTGAGCTTGGGCTCGTCTTGTCCAAGGTCACACTTTCATTTCAAGTTGGCTTGATTATTGTAATGGTCCTGGTGTTGGACAGGCCTCGATTGCACGGTTTACTGATCCAAATTGTTGCTGCACGTTTTTTAATGGGAACACTTAACTCCTGTCTTGGCATCCTTACACTGGCTTTCCGTGCAGTTCAGGGTCACGTTTAAAGTAGTGTTAATGCCCTAAATAATTTAGCACTTTAATATATTTCTGAACTTTTAAAACCAAGTAGTATTATTATTTATTTATTGTTTTACTGTTTTATTCGCTTATTTCATACAAGGACGGTGGACTTTTTATTGTTATATATTGTCACCATTTCAGAAGTTTTAAATTATTGGGCTGCAGAAGGCAAAGAAAACAACTAAGGAAATTTTTAATTCCTGGACCTGAGTTAGGAACCTTTCAACACATTATTAAAACCCAGAAGAGCAGTGGTAAATCTTAATATGAAGGAGATCACTTAAACATTTTTAATGAAAAAAAATCAACATTAAAATAAAGGCATTTACAATTTCCACCCAGCATCTTCCCTGATGGTATGGTCATATTCCAGGACTCTAAGTGTGAAAGAGAAGTTCTGGGAGTAAGAGGAATTATAGCTAGATTCAAAATCAGCGGATTCTAATTAGCTTGTCAGCCAGATAGTAAAGAACTAAATAGTGACATCACAAATCGAGCCGTTCTGCTTAAATGTGCCCTGGCACGCACACATTGGATTACTTTATTTTTGGGTGATCTGCATGGCTTTGGACTGTTGGAGGAAACCAGAGAGCCCAGAGGGATCTCCCTACCCACGGGGACAACATGCAAACTTCATGCACACAGACCATGAGACAGGAATTGAACATAGAGCCTGATAGTGCAAGGCAGCAGTACAAACCACACCACTGTGCTGCTGCTTAGATGGCCAGACACATTCAAATGCATATACAGTGGAACCTTGGATTACGAGTAACACGGTTTACGAGTGTTCTGCAAGACGAGCAAAGATTTTTAATAAAATTGAACTTGAAAAACGAGCATTTTCTTGGTTTACGAGCACCGAGTATCATGTTTCACGCATGCGCTTCTTGTTTAGACGCCGAGCGTCACGTGATCACAACTGAGCCGACGGTTTTTCTCTCTCCTGCGCTGCGGAAATGTCTCCCCTGCTGGGTCTTAGTGCTCGTCTCTTTTTGGTATAATCAACATCTGTGCACGCGTATACTGTTTACTATAACACTGTGACTCTGTGTGTCTGTAAAACATTTTATTTTGTGTTCGGGAGCGCGTGTGTACAGCGCGTGTACAGTTTCTAATAACACACGTGTGTGCGCGCGAGTAAGGCAAAAGAAATTCTTAATACAGAGGTTAAAAATCTATTTTCTTCCTCATCGCGGTGTGTGTGTGTGTGTGTGTGTGTGCACGCGCGCAAGCGTAATTAGACACTGTGCCGGCTGTGTGTGTGTGAAACCCTCATTCACAAACACACGCGCTTCAGAAATGAAGGCAAGAGACACACACTCTGCTCTCCAAAGAAACTTTGTCGCAAATCTTTTCAGACGTAAGATGCCGGGTCATTTGTTTGTTTGTTTTACTTTACAGCTGTGATTCTGTTAGTTTGAGCTCACACGAGTGTCTTTAGCGATGTTTATTGCTTTTTTTTTTTGATAAAACAGTGTAACGGGAGAGAGACGTTGATTTATGACCTCTGTTTACGAAAGTGTAGTCCAGTGCGGGAGATGCATTGTGGGTAATGCAGTCCGGTGTGTGTGAACGCGAATGTTAGATTTAGGTTAGGATATTGAGTCTGAGTTTTGTTTTTCAGTAGTTTTTAGTTGGATTTAAGTGCAGGATCCACCCTAAAGTTTGTACTATAACCTGACAATGCAGAAAATAAAAAGAACGGGCATCGAGCAGTTTGTCCTTCTCATCATTACACGAGCATGGATTAATGGGCTGTTACACTGTCGCGAGAAACATAAAAAAAAGCGGAGAAGCTTTAACAATTTATAACAGAACAACAGTCTTTCCGTTAATGTGTGTGTGAGTGTGTTTAAACGAGAGAAGAAAGTTTTAATGTGTAAGATGAGGAAAGGGAGACAGGAGGGGCAGAAAGCAAGAGTCTTAACTTACTCTAGCCTCACACACACACACGCGCACACACCTCGATTGCACGGTTTCACAAAGGGAAACGCTTATCTGCCGGGATTTAATTTTAACTTTTTTTTAAAGGTAACGTGCAGGTTAATTTGTTTTATTTTTACTTAATATTTTGTATTAATTATTTTTATGTATTTATTTTTTGGGGCTGTAGAACAAATAATTTAAGTTTCCATTGTTTCTTATGGGAAATTTTAATTTGGTTTACGAGTGTTTTGGAATACGAGCCCACTTTCGGAACGAAATATACTCGTAATCCGAGGTTCCACTGTACTAGAGATGAGTGTCTCAATATTAACATACAACAGCACTGAAGGCCTCAAATTGTATTATTTAAATTAATTAATTGAAGTAAAATCATTGTTTGGTGAGGGGGGAAATGTCTCTATTCTATATGCTACAATAGTCTTATTAAAATACTTACCATGTACAGAAAAACATAAATTTGGAAGGACAAGAGTTTTGAATAATCTCAATTACTTTAGCATACTATATTACTTCTTTAAAATAATCTCAATACTTATGTACTGCATTTTAAAATTAAAATATCAGCTCAAGTCAGTGTCAAACTCACTTAATGTGATGCTACACTTTTATATTTAACAGATAGGGGCTATAACAATATACACAAAACAATTCTTAATATTAAATGCATGTTTGCTTTTCATGTTGATGTTTATTTTTAAGAAGACGGATTTTATTCTCATTACATGTGTATAGGTGCATTTGTTGGTCTGGATTTTACAAGCTTTACATGACATTAAAAGACTATTTGACAAAAGTTTATTATTAATGTCTGTCTTCTGTAACTTTTATTACCTTTTCATTACATATGTGGGTTTGGGCAGTGGAACAGATGTTCATAATTACATATGATTTTAAACACATTAAATAAACTTATAAATATTTGAATATTGAAATTTATTACCAAACATGTAGATATAATGTGTAAGATTTTTAATTGAGTCAATTTGTTTACGGAAATATGTACAAACAATGCTGTAATAATTTAAGAAAATAGAGAAACCTGCTAACTTTTCTGAAACAATGAGGCGGCTCTTAAAAGAGCCTTTGTGTAGATTATACGAAGTTGTAGTCTAAGCGCGCTCTCCGCGAATACGACGGGCCAGCTGAATGTCCTTGGGCATGATGGTCACTCTCTTGGCGTGGATCGCGCACAGATTGGTATCTTCGAACAGGCCGACCAGATAGGCCTCGCTTGCCTCCTGCAGGGCCATGACAGCCGAGCTCTGAAAGCGCAAGTCAGTCTTGAAGTCTTGAGCAATTTCTCTCACCAGGCGCTGGAACGGCAACTTACGGATGAGCAGCTCGGTAGACTTCTGGTAACGGCGAATCTCTCTTAAAGCCACTGTGCCGGGCCTGTAACGGTGAGGCTTCTTCACGCCGCCGGTGGCCGGAGCGCTTTTGCGGGCAGCTTTAGTGGCTAGCTGCTTTCTGGGCGCCTTACCACCGGTGGATTTACGCGCGGTCTGCTTAGTTCTTGCCATAGCTAACGAACTCTGAGCTTTTTCGAAGAAAAGCGAATAAGCAAAGCCACAGACCGCGGCCTATTTACAACCGAACGCTCGGCTGAGCTGATTGGGCGTCTTGAAAGCGCGGCCTGTCATTGGTCCCAGTGCGTTACGTCACCTCGTGTTTATTGGCTCCTCTTCCACCACCGACTCGTTCAAAGCCTCTTATATCTGTATCCAAAACCAAGTGGACCTGCGTTAAATTCAAATGTTATTTGTCAAATACACAGTACGAAATGTAGTGAATTGCTTACACGACCGCCAGTGACCTTAAAAAGAGAATTAAAGCTTATAATAAGTAATAAATATAAATAAAAGAAATACGATAGAAAATTTAAATATAAAAATAAAATTTAACTAGGAGAAATAGAAATAGAACTAAAAATAGAAACTGAAAATAGAAATATACTGTACAAATAGAAATATAATGGTGTGCAAATATGCATAGGAAAAGTGACTTTGTGCAGGGGTTATTAAAGTGTCTTTGTGCAATGGTCCAGAGTGTAAACGTTCAATGTGCAATGGTCCAGAGTGTAAACGTTCAATGTGCAATGGTCCAGAATGTAAACGTGAACATGTAGTGTAGATGTGATGTGCGTGGAATATAGTGTCCATGGATGTATAAAGATTGATTGATTGATTGTAAAAATCAATAAAACAACTTTATCAAATGTTATTTCAAGGATTCAAGGATGCTTTATTGTCATACCAGCACACTTCCATGTCTTGGTACGAAATTAGGACCCAGGTCCCGTTTAAGCCACCAAGATAGCATATAAATATGAGGATGTATATATGTATATACATGAATAAGAGCAGACTATTATTATAATATAGACATATATTATGCAGGAATTTAGACGAACTATACATATTTACAAGGGTATATACATAAGAAACGTCAAAACGTAATCTTATGCATATTTCCTATTTTACCAGTTTTACTTTTTTATTCTTTTTCATTTTAGTTCCCAAGTGATTTATTTTAAGACTTCGTCAGCGGGGATGTAAGAGTGATACAGAGAGAGAATCGGGCTTTCCAGATATTATCAGCGAGATAGATCATAAGCAATAACGTAACGTGGGGTAACTATCACTAATAGCAGAAATCACTTTAAATAAGACATTTAGATTTTTAGCACAAATCACTTTAAATAAGACACTTACGAAGTCACTTCTTTTGCATATTTGCACACCAGAGCCATTTCAAACTAAATTTCTGTTTTGACATATTTCTATTTTTATATTTCTATCTGTTATATTGATATTTTCTCATTTCACTAGTTCTTATTTTCGAACATTTCTTTTATTACAGTATTTTTGTACAGCATATTTTACTAGTTATTGTATGTTCTTACAATGACGTATTATATATTTGTATTTATTTTCTTATGTATAAGCTTTTTTTTTAAGGTCACTGGCAGTCGTGTAAGCATTTCACTGAATATCGTACTGTGTATGACTATGT
Organism: Clarias gariepinus; assembly: GCF_024256425.1. Taxonomy (NCBI): domain Eukaryota; kingdom Metazoa; phylum Chordata; class Actinopteri; order Siluriformes; family Clariidae; genus Clarias; species Clarias gariepinus. The sequence continues at coordinate 17,324,673 of NC_071127.1, read as the reverse complement.
GACATAAAATTTGAACCTAAAGTCATTTGAGCATTACGTCAAACATTACATACCTTATTGGACAGAATAACTTTGGTAGAAAAATAAACTGAATACTTACAAGTATTCACTTCATATAACAGGAAAACATTTCTAAACAATGTAGCTCAAAATATTACTGTCTTCCGAACACGATTCCTCTCACAATATTATATAGTCTCTCAGAAGCATATAGTGTAGCACACAAGTAGACCCCGACTGGAGAACATGGGATCCATTGTAATTATTCTTAGGTTTATACAGTTTCTACTCACACCCGCGTTAAACCCATGATTACTAACAAAGAAAGTCGCACTTTTAAAGGGAAAAATGGGTGGCTCTTAAAAGAGCCTTTGGGTACTGACAAATGCAGCAGTGGGGGAAGTTACTTGGTCTTGGCCGGCTTCTCGGTCTTCTTGGGAAGAAGGACAGCCTGGATGTTAGGCAACACACCACCCTGAGCGATGGTTACTCCACCGAGCAGTTTGTTCAGCTCCTCATCGTTACGCACAGCGAGCTGCAGATGTCGGGGAATGATACGAGTCTTCTTGTTGTCGCGGGCGGCATTGCCAGCCAGCTCGAGAATCTCAGCGGTCAAATACTCCAACACGGCGGCCAAGTAGACCGGAGCACCGGCACCAACACGCTCGGCGTAGTTCCCTTTACGGAGAAGCCTATGGACACGGCCCACGGGAAACTGCAATCCTGCTCTGGATGAGCGAGTCTTGGCCTTAGCGCGAGCTTTTCCCCCGGTTTTGCCTCTTCCAGTCATGATTAATTCTGAGATATGTTCCGCGAACTAAGTAAAACAACACATGACCCGAGCGCTCTCTAATATAGATTCAACTGCTGCGTTCTCATTGGCTGCATTCTCACTCTCATTGGCTCCGGTTGTTGTAGAAAATCCACCAATTACAAATAAGGCCGTCAAATTCTAAACACCTGAAGTTCAGTTCAGTTTTGAAGAACTTTATTGGCATGAACTGGCAATTACAGGATAAAACATTAATTACATTATAAATAACATAAATCTGAATGTATAAACAGATATACAATTATAAACATATTAGATATGATGGAAAAGAATATCATATTGAGTACACACAATCAAAACACGCCCGCCCAAATAATTATATATATATATATATATATATATATATATATATATATATATATATATATATATTCACCATGGGTTAATTTTGAAAAAAAAAATTTGAGTGATGATCTTAGTGAAGGTGACACTGGAGGAGGACGTGTAGCTCTATCTTGACCTCACCGCTCGTACACAGTGCACAGTCTCTCTTCTCTGTGCAGCCAGGTTTTCCTGTGCCGGCCCATCTTCACAGCCAGACCGTGCTCACTCACAGGATCTGTCTCTGCTTTACATTTATGACGGTGAAGAGATACTCCGTTCAGATAAACTCTCCTCATCTGATCAGTGATTTAGCTGATTCTTATTAGACTGTAGCAGGAATCAGTGCAGGTATGAAAATGAAATGTGTCACTCTCTTTCTCTTCCTTTCTTTCAGATTCACACTCACAGATTAACCTGAGTTTATTTTATTAACATAAAGCGTTTGTCCATTAAAGTGCAAATAACAGCAATGTGTATTACAGTACAAAATGTTATGTATTTTACATATAGGAGTTAAGTGGTGACTGACCTACCTTTTTTTATATAAATATAGTAGTTTTTTATATAAATTAAGGTGTCTGAAGTTTGTTTTGTATAAGAAAAATACGTGTGTGTGTGTGTTTATATTGTACACAGTGAACAGCTAATAATCGTCATCTGTTTATGAAAATGATTGCTTCTTGACACTTTTGATGGCTTTTTAAAAAATAATTCAGGGACAGAAACATGAAAGAAATCATTAGTGATGTATACATCCGTGCACGGTTAAAATATAGGAAATGTAGCTAAAACAATCATGAAACAGATCATTTGGTAATATAAATAAAAACAGAAGAAAGAACGTGCAAACTATGAAATCGTTTGAAAATATTATGCAACACATGATTAAAGACCTTTCTGCACTTAATTGTGTGAAAAAGAAAATGGAATTTGACTATAAAAACGGAATACCAATGCTCCGTACAGGACAATGTGGGTGGCTCTTAAAAGAGCCGTTTAGGGGAAGCAAAATAAAATAAAAACTAACACGTTTACTTCCTTTTAGGAGCTAGCTTTTTTGCCTTGGGCTTAACGGCCTTTGCCTTCTTTGGGCTTTTGGCCGTCTTTTTCGGAGTCGTCGGCTTCTTCGCCTTCTTGGGGCTCTTGGTGGGTTTCTTCGCGGCAGCCGGCTTCTTCGGCGACTTCTTCGCGGCAGCCGGCTTCTTCGGCGACTTTTTGGCGGCAGCCGACTTCTTGGCGGCGGCGGGCTTCTTCGGCGCCTTCTTAGGAGACTTCTTCGCGGCGGATTTCTTGACCGCTAACTTTTTGGGCTTTTTTGCGGCCACCTTCTTCGCTTTGGGCACGATTTTCTTGGCTTCGGACTGCTTCTTGTTTAGCTTGAAAGAGCCAGACGCGCCGGTGCCTTTGGTCTGAAGTAAGACGGCCTTTTCCACTAGTTTCTTGACGGCGAGCTTAACGCGGGAGTTGTTTTTCTCCACATCGTATCCACCGGCAGCCAGAGCTTTCTTCAAGGCGGGGAGAGACACGCCGCTCCTCTCCTTGGATGAAGAAACCGCTTTGACAATAAGCTCGCCGACGCTAGGACCAGCTTTCTTTGGCCGCGAAGCTGCTTTCTTCTTGGGCGCTTTAGCCGGCGCGGCGGCGGGAGCAGGAGCCACTTCTGCCATCTCTCAGGAAGCTAAGTAGAATAAGCGAGTGTAACGCTGAGTACGCTGGAACACACTGGAATGGGACTGATCTTAAAACACACATGAGATCGGTGTAGACTCAACCAGGCAGGCGCGGAATGACTGCACTTCCGTCACATCCTAGCAACTGTGTTTTCTCCGGACATTTTTCGGCGAAAATCCGAGTCCTGACAGCAGATCTCAAGCGTTCAAGCACACGATTAGTGAGAAAGGCCTTTTATTATTTTTTTTTTATTATTGAGAAAAGGCATATAATGATTGTAAATGATTACAATGACAGTCACATTATATTACAATATCCGCAACGATAATTTAATTCAGAAGACAAATAGGTCAAAGGGTAATAATAAGAAATAATAATGACAGTTATAATAATAATAATAATAATAATAATAATAATAATAATAATAAATACATTTGCAAACAAAATTTAACAATTGTTATATTTCATAGAGTCCACATCTATAAGGAGAGTGCATCCCACATTACAGAATCCCCCAATGTTTTGTTTATAGTCTTTTGTTTTTTAAATTTCTTTTTAGGATTTCCGATCCATACACATTCAGTTTTATTCATATTTAGTGACGCTCTAGCGACTTTTTCGTACGATTTAAAATGCTCGAGTATTATTTCTAGGTCATGTTTTGATTTAATAAAAACTGTAATGTTGTCTGCATAAGCAGATATTACAATTCTGTTCTCCCCTAATTTTACTCCTTCAAGTCACTTGTCACTTTGAATTTTATGAATTAATGGACTTATTGCCAGAACATAAATGGCTGCACTCAGGGGACATCCTTGTTTAACGCCTCTCCTTATTGTAAATACTCTGTCAGATGACCATTGACGTTGACTTGCATATTAGATTGTCCATACAAACATTGAACCATTTTTATAAAGTGTTCAGAGAAATTGTACATTCTTAAGACTTCCCATAAATATTTTCTAGATATAAGATCAAAAGCTTTTCTTTGACCCAAAGCTACCACGTAAAAACCGGCTTCGTGTTTCTCATACACAAGTTATCTTAAGGTGTTTAAATTGTCCCATATGAGTCTACCTTTAATTGCACACGTTTGCTCTTTGAAAATAATTAAATCTAATATTTCAGTCATACGATTCATGATTATTTTTGCAAATATTTTATAGTCTACATTCATTAGAGTTAAGTGTCTCCAATTATTAATGTCTTGTGTGTCTCCATTTTTATATAGTAAAGATAATATTCCATCATAAAAGGAGTCATACATGAAACCTTTGTTAATGCCCTCACTGAAAGCCTTAGTTAACAGTTTAGATATGTCTGAAGAAAATGTGTTATAGAATTCTAGAGGAAGATCGTCTTTTCCTGGTGATTTTTTTTTTATTATTTAATTGCTGAATTGCTGAGTTGACTTCGCTCTCTTCGACTTTTAAAACGTAGTTATTTGACCTTGATCATTTAAGAAGGTTTTTAACAGGTTATCATCAATTTTAATTTCTTTGTACATATTTAAACATAGTTGACGGATTGTTTTCCTAATTTCTGCGGATTGATTTACCACCGTTCCGTCTTCTGCCTTAATTAATCCAATAAACTTAGATTCATTTCTTCTATTGTATAATGATATACTTTTGTTTGAATTTAAAAGTTCTTCTGTGTTTGTTCCTGCGTGCACCTGAATATTGAACAAGATTTGATTATGATAAGATTCGATCTCTTTTTTAAGGTTATTTAAAGTGTTTTCTTCGATTTCATTTCGGGAGGCTTTTGTTTTCAATATATTCATTCATGATACCATTATATTTATCATTTTTTTCATTGTTATACGTACGACTTTTATATTTTAAAAAGGCCTTTAATTGTTTTTTTAAAACTTCCCATAGTTCACAATTATTTATTGTGAGTACATCTAGAGATTGTATTCTATTTATTTAGTTTTTTGTATCTAGGATCAAAGAAAGGCTTTTTAACATTTGCACATTTAACTTCCAATAACTAACTCTTGGAACATTTTTAAAATTAGTTAGATGGTCTGAGTCAATTAACAATTTAGTCTTATAATACTTTACTCCAAAATTGTTGCTAATGTAGATTCTGTCAATCCGGGTTTTGCAGTTAACATCAAATCTTGTAAAGTCAGTCTTCATTGGAAATAAAATTCTAAAAGTGTCCAGGCATTGGTGTTCATTCATCATGGTTTTTAAGAAGATCTCTTCTCTCCTAATTTTACACAATATATCTGAAATCCTATAATTTTTGTCAGTAATAGTGTTAAAGTCACCACAGATTACTATCGGGAAACCGGCACATAATAACATTTTAAGTTTTCTAAATAATTGGATTTTCCTAACCGTGTCTTGCGCTGTATACAGATTAATTATTCTAATTTTCCGACCACAATAAAAGACATCCATGAACATGAGTCTACCTGGAATTATCTCTCGGCTTTTAATAGTTTTAATCTTGTTGTTATAAAATAATATTGCTATACCGTCTGCCTTATTTTCCCAATTGAGAAGAAGGAGGGTCCTCTGTCCTCTGATTTTTTGGTAGACAGTAGAATTCATGGTTCCATCTATCACAGCAAGCCTTTCAGGTCCTGAAGCAGCAAAACAACCCCAGACCATCACACTACCACCACCATATTTTACTGTTGGTATGATGTTGTTTTTCTGAAATGCTGTGTTACTTTTACACCAGATGTAACGGGACACGCACCTTCCAAAAAGTTCAACTTTTGTCTCGTCGGTCCACAAGGTATTTTCCCAAAAGTCTTGGCAATCATTGAGATGTTTTTTAGCAAAATTGAGATGAGCCTTAATGTTCTTTTTGCTTAAAAGTGGTTTGCGCCTTGGAAATCTGCCATGCAGGCCGTTTTTGCCCAGTCTCTTTCTTATGGTGGAGTTGTGAACACTGACCTTAATTGAGGCAAGTGAGGCCTGCAGTTCTTTAGATGTTGTCCTGGGGTCTTTTGTGGCCTCTCGGATGAGTTGTCTCGGCCGGCCACTTCTGGGAAGGTTCACCACTGTTCCATGTTTTTGCCATTTGTGGATAATGGCTCTCACTGTGGTTCGCTGGAGTCCCAAAGCTTTAGAAATGGCTTTATAACCTTTACCAGACTGATAGATCTCAATTACTTTTGTTCTCATTTGTTCCTGAATTTCTTTGGATCTTGGCATGATGTCTAGCTTTTGAGGTGCTTTTGGTCTACTTCTCTGTGTCAGGTAGCTCCTATTTAAGTGATTTCTTGATTGAAAAAGGTGTGGCAGTAATCAGGCCTGGGGGTGACTACAGAAATTGAACTCAGGTCTGATAAACCACAGTTAAGTTATTTTTTAACAAGGGGGGGCAATCACTTTTTCACACAGGGCCATGTAGATTTGGAGTTTTTTTTCTCCCTTAATAACGTAAACCTTCATTTAAAAACTGCATTTTGTGTTCAATTATGTTATCTTTGACTAATAGTTAATGGTTTTTGACGAGAAGAAACATTTAAGTGTGACAAACATGCAAAAGAATAAGAAATCAGGAAGGGGGCAAATAGTTTTTTACACCACTGTATGTGAAATAACAAAGATTTAATTAGAGGTCATTTAGAGATAGTGTATACAGAATACAAAAGCTACATTTTCAGCCTCTTACATTTACTTCAATTCAATTCAATTTTATTTGTATAGCGCTTTTAGCAATTTTCATTGCCGCAAAGCAGCTTTACATAGTCAAAAGAATTATTTAGGTTTGTATGAAATGTGAATTTGTATGAATCAAAATGGTCAGTTTGTCCCTGGTGAGCAAGCCGAGGGCGACAGTGGCAAGGAAAAACTCCCTGAGATGGTAATAGGAAGAAACCTTGAGAGGAACCAGACTCAACAGGCAACCCATCCTCATTTGGGTGAAACAGAAAGCAGTAAATGATCTGCATTTATACAGTGTGTAGGGTGGGAGGCAGTTCAGCTATAATAGCTGATGTTAATTGATGTTAATATGGAGTCCAGGTAGTTATTGAAGACCCAGGTAGACTTGTAAGAAGTTCCAGTCATGAACTATCGAACTGTCAAGTCCCCAGAGAAACAGTTGCCAACACCAGTCAAGGCCAGAACCATTTTCTAGGTAGAGAGAATCATTCCCAGACACCAGACGCATCCCAGAGAGACACACGGGGCATCCATGTGACGAGATCTTCAGCCAGAAGCGGGGCACCAGGATGGGTCAGACAGGTCCGGAGGGCAGAGGGAGTCTGGATCACTGGCAGCTCAGGAACGACATGTGTAGCTCGACAGAGAGAGAGAGAAAGGGTGAAAGGGGGGGACAGGAGGAGAGAGGAAAAAGAAAGAGGGGGGGAAAGAGAAGAAGAGGAGAGATAGCAGTTAGGTATGGTCACAGTCACACAATGTATAATGTGAATGTATATTAACTGTAGAGTGCAAGCAGAGACTCCGGCAGGACTAACTATGACAGCATAACTAAAAGGGAGAGCCAGAAGGAAACACAAACATGAGGGCTTCCTGACATGTAAAGCAAACAATCACCTCACCGTCAGCAAACCTGAGTGATCAATGAGAGTGAGGAAGACAGCATCCAAACATACCAGTTCACCATAATACTCTACGTCCATGAGTCCCGCAGATCTGCTCCTTTACCTATGGCAAATCTATTTATAAAAATGCTCGGCTAAATAAATAGGTTTTTAGCCTGGACTTAAACACTGAGACTGTGTCTGAGTCCCGAACACTATTTGGAAGACTATTCCATAACTTTGGGGCTTTGTAAGAAAAAGCTCTGCCCCCAGCTGTATTTTTCATAATACGCGGTACTGACAAGCAGCCTGCATCCTTTGATCGAAGTAGGCGTGGCGGATCGTAAGACACTAGCAGTTCGCTCAGGTACTGCGGCGCGAGACCATTTAATGCTTAATATGTCAAGAGTAGTATTTTAAAATCAATGCGAAATTTCACAGGGAGCCAATGGAGTGAAGATAAGATAGGGGTGATGTGCTCATATCTTCTGGTTCTGGTGAGGACTCTCGCTGCTGCATTCTGGACTAGCTGAAGCTTATTTATGCATCTAGCTGAACAACCAGACAGTAAGGCATTACAATAGTCCAACCTAGAGGTGATAAAAGCATGAACTAGTTTTTCTGCGTCATTTAGCGACAATAAATTTCTTATTCTGGCAATATTTCTGAGGTGAAAGAATGCTATCCTGGTAATATTATCTACATGTGCTTCAAATGAAAGGCTGGAATCAATAATCACACCAAGGTCTTTCACTGTTGCATTTGATGGAACAGAAAGGCCATCTAAAGTTACGGTGTGATCTAAAATTTTACTCCTAGCTGTATGCGGTCCTATGACTAGAACTTCTGTCTTATCCGGATTTAGCAGAAGGAAGTTAATTAGCATCCAATTTCTTATGTCCTGCACACATTGCTCAATTTTAGTAAGCTGTTTTTTCTCATCAGGTTTTGCTGAGACATATAACTGTGTATCGTCAGCATAACAATGAAAACTAATACCATGCTTACGGATTATGTTGCCCAGAGGAAGCATGTAAAGGGAAAAAAGCAGTGGACCTAAAACTGAACCCTGCGGAACGCCAAACTCCACTAGAGAACATGCAGAATAATCACCATTTAAGTCTACATACTGATAACGATGGGTCAGATAGGATCTGAGCCAGGAGAGGGCTGTACCCTTAATTCCCACTACATTTTCTAATCTGTGAAGAAGAATAGCGTGATCAACAGTGTCAAAAGCTGCACTGAGGTCAAGTAATACAAGCATAGTTACACAACCCTGATCAGAGGCCAATAGAATGTCATTTACTACTTTAACGAGCACTGTCTCTGTACTGTGATGGGGCCTAAATCCTGACTGATACAGTTCATGTATGCCATTTCTATGTATTTATGAGCATAGCTGCTCTGCTACTATCTTTTCCAGGATCTTAGAGATAAAGGGGAGGTTTGATATTGGTCTGTAACTGGACAGCTGACAGGGGTCGAGGTCAGGTTTCTTAATTATTGGTTTGATAACTGCTAATTTAAAAGATTTTGGAACATATCCAATGCTGAGTGAAGAATTAATTATTCTCAACAGGGGTTCTATTATTGCTGGTACTATCTGTTTAAGAAAATGTGTCGGTACAGGATCTAATATACAGGTTGATGAATTTGAAGAAGAGATGAGTGAAATTAGTTCATTCTCTTCAAGGGGAGTAAAGTATTCTAGGTTCTGGTCTGACATGGCTAGATTAACATCTGCATCAATTACATTGTTCGGTTTCAAAACCTCAATTTTATGCCTAATATTTACAATTTTTTTATTAAAAAAGTTTATGAAGTCCTCACTATTGCATGATGTTGTTGTGGAGATTTCTGCAGTGGTCTTATGTCTGGTTAATTTGGCTACAGCATTAAATAAGAATCTAGGATTATTTTTGTTATTTTCTATAAGAGTGGAGAGATATGTTGATCTAGCTACACTAAGAGCTTTTCTATAGTTCAGGATGCTCTCCTTCCATGCTATTTGAAATACTAGTAATTTAGTTTGACGCCATTTACGTTCTAATTTCCGAGCGGTCTGTTTTAAAGTGCGCGTGTGATCGTTATACCAGGGAGCAAGTTTTTTATCTCTAATAATTTTTCTTTTGACTGGAGCTACATTATCTAGGGTATAGCGAAATGTCGACTCTAAATATTCAGTCGCCTGATCGAGTTCTGTGGGGTCAGACGGTGATCTAATCGAAGTTGGGAACTCTGGGAGATTACTGATAAAACTCTGTTTGGTAGTTGATGTGAATGTACGTTTCATACGGTAGCGCGGCGCTGTGTGTACATTATTATTGTACCACACTTGAATTGAGACAAGATAGTGATCTGAGATAACTTCAGATAGTGGTATTGTGAATAAATTTCTTATACTTAATCCAAATAATATTATTAAATCTAAAGTGTGACCTGCTTTATGAGTGGGTCCTACTACACACTGATTTACTCCTACCGAGTCCAGTATAGACATAAATGCAGTTCTCAGAGGGTCTTCTGGGTTTTCAAAATGAATATTAAAATCTCCAGCAATTAACACTTTGTCTACAGAAACGACTAGGTTTGAGAGGAAATCTGCAAATTCACTAAGAAATTCCGAGTACGGCCCTGGAGGTCTGTAAATGACAATTAGCGGGATCGACTGAGCTGACTTAATATAGTTAAATACACTTATGTTACTATAAAGAATTTCAAATGAATTAAATTTGTGTCCGTGTTTTTGTACAATAGTCAAATTATCATTGTGAATAACTGCGACGCCTCCTCCTCTACCAGTTAACCAAGGCTGGTGTATGTAGCTGTATCCAGGAGGACTAGCTTCATTTAGAGCTACATACTCGTCCTGTTTAATCCAGGTTTCTGTTAAACAGAGTATATCAAACTCCTGATCTGTGATAATTTCATTAACTATAACTGCTTTAGATGCGAGAGATCTAATATTTAACAGTCCTAGCTTCAGATCAGAGGTGCCGGCTGCGCATTCAGTCTGATCCAAGTTTGTGGTCTTTATGCTAATTAAATTACTAAAACAGACTTTCTGAGTCTTTCTAAATTTGATTTTAGCTTAAATTTGATTTACTTCTACTGTGTTATTAAATAAATGTTATTATGGTAAACTATAGTAAATGTCATAACCATATATACCATAGTATTACCATGGAAGAAGGCACCATATAGAGTACCAGGGTATGTAGGTACCATGGAAGAAGGCACCATATATAGTACCAGGATATGTAGGTACCATGGAAAAAGGCACCATATATAGTACCAGGATATGTACTGTGGCACTTCGTTCATACTGTACCATTATGGTATAGTTACAGGCCATATTACATACCTACTGCACTTTGGTAGCTGTGGTACCCAATAAGTACAATGGTATTCACCAGAGTATTGTATAATAACATTTGGAGGTTATCGTAACATGTAAGATTGCACTGCAGAGATTAGTATATCAAATATTATCATTACAGTTCATAAATGAGTGTAGCATATTTTTGACAGTATCCTGGTACGTGTTCAACAAAACTGCACTGCAGTACATGATAGAACCGTGTACCGTACTATAGTGCATCTACAATTGCCACAGTTTGGTACATGTACTATTTCAGGGTACTGTCAAACACATTACATTATTATTTTTTATTTTTTATTTTTTTACTTACTATAAAACTTCATACATTATTGATTTTTATTAATGTTTGTGGTCAATCCAACTGAATTCCTATTGTGCCATGTGTCAGCTGAGCGGTGACAGTGTACAGTATTAGTAGGTGTTCAATCGTCTCATCATTAGAATAGTTTTCAACAGGGCATGCTTTGTATGTAACATAACTCCATTTGACAACAGAACGTACAGCTAGACGACCACCACTGATGAGCCACATCATATCCCTCATGGTCTAATTTATATCCTTAGTTTGTAAATTTTTTTTTTCGTTTGTCGAGAGATGTTTGTTTGACAATTTCTCCATTCTCTTTGTCATTGATTTATTTATAAATTTCTTTACTTAAAGCATTCACCCAATTCAAATTTTTTTCTGTAAATTTTTACATTTCATATTAAAAAATAAAATCAACAAATATACATTTATAGTTTTATATATTGCACTGCCCTTTTTATTTCATGTATTCATGTCTCCTATCCAGTTTGCTTGTCTGTTTACTGCTTATGAGATCTTTTTCAGAAGGCAACTTTTAGTTTTTTGCAGATGGTGATTAAACCGTCATGATCTGTGTTTTTGTACAAGAGGTCTCTTTCTGTAACCTCCCTGTATTTTCTGTAAGGGACCACCACTGGAGGTCACTGTTTTGTTTGTTTGCCAGTTTTGGTTGGCAGACTCAGTTTCCCAGAAGGCACCTCGGTCAGGTGATGCGGATGCAAAATATTGGGTGTATTTTGATTTTGTTTTACTCTGTAAGCGCTGTGTAAGTCCCAAGGCTCAAGTATTAAGTTCATAAGTATGATTGCTGTGTTTTAGTGTGTGTGGAGATGATTCCGTATTGTGAAGTGTTGTGTTAGTATCAAGTTTTATGTAAGTTTGGTTTGCTGTCTCCCTAATGTTGAGGTATTCCAGTATGTTTAGCTAATTGCCATGTTTAGCTGGGTGTATGTGTAGCTAGGGCTAGGTTTGTTTTTAACTACTAACCCGTTCCGTCATATGCTCTCCCTTTCTGTCTCGTTTTGTCCAGTCTCTGGTCTTGTCCTGTATCTAGTCTCGTCCTGTCACTAGCCTTGTCATGTCTGTGGTCCCGTCTCGTCTTGTTTCAGCTCCATGCATAATTTGTTTGTTTCTGAGCCTCTTGTCTAACGCTACAGAGCCTAAGTAACACGTGTTAAGCTCTAGAGCCTGTGTTTACCGTAGACCTTTTGTTCGCTTTTTGCTTTTAGTTATAGTTTGAGTTTGTTTATGGTTTCTTTGTTTGTTTTATTTCTTTAATGGTCATGTTTTGGGTGATTGTGTTATTAAAGACTCTTTTTGTATAAACCAACCCTCTTCACTTATGCCTGCTCCTTATGCCCACAGCGACTACAACAACCGCAATAACACCCAGTTCGTGACATTTCCTTACATAAAACTACAGGACAGATGCAGGCTAAGAATATTAGTATGAATAAAAGTTGGAAAGTTTTTTTTACAAAAATATTTGCAATAATTTTAAATAATTTCATCAAAAAAAGGTAAAGAAATAAGTTCCATGTACATTTTTCAGAGAATGTCATGTGAAATTTTAAATAAGCAATTACATTTGTTATCTTTTAAAGAGTCCACATTTATAAGGAAAGTGTGTCCCTCTTTAAATGAGCCTTTAAATGATTTGTTCATTGTCTTTTTCAATTTATTTATTCATGCAGTGATTTAAACATTTTTTCACTATGTCCAAATTTTTGGTCAATGGTCATTCTAGTGCGTGTTTTTAGGCACGCATATAATCAGATAAGATCATGTTTATTTTGATTAAATTTTCAATTAAATATGCCATAAAACACTCATTTCATATTACTATCGATTTAAACACCAATTTAATTTATTTTTCCCCACTCTTACTTGGAGCGATAACATGTGAGAAGAAAATGTTCAAGTGTTTCAACCTCTTTACTCCCTGGCATGGGGCAGTTGGTCATCTTAACAAAGCAACTCTGTTTCTCTAATATTTTGTTTGTAGGGTTTTTTTTTTCAATTGTCTATTTATCAATTTTTTTTAAATTAGATAAATATGACAGAAAACTGGAGATTAAATTAATAAAATTTGTTTATGATATTTTTAATCTAATAAAACAGTGTGTTAATCCTTTTAGTCCTGCCGGATTCTCTGCCTGCACTCTACAGTCAATATACTGTACATTCACATTATAGATTATGTGACCGTGACCAGACCTAACTGTTATCTCTCCTCTTCTGCTCTCTCTCCTGCTCTTTCTCTTCCCTCTCTCTCCCTCTTTCTCCTACCCTCTCTCTGTCGAGCTACACACACGAGCTGCCAGTGATCCAGACTCCCTCTCCCCTCCGGACCTGTCTGACCCATCCTGGTGCCCCGCTTCTGGTTGGAGATCTCATCACATGGATGCCCCGTGTGTCTCTTTGGGATGTGTCTCGTGTCTGGGGATGGTTCTCTCTACCTAGATGATGGTTCTGGCCATTGACTGGTGTCTGGCAACTGTTTCTCTGAGGACTTGATCGTTCGATCGTTCAGGACTGGAACTTCATACCAGTCTACCTGAGTTTTCAATAACTAACTGGACTCCATATTAACATCAATTTACATCAACTGTTATAGCTGAACTGCCTGCCAACTAACACACAGTATGAATGCAGATCAATTCCTGCTTTCTGTTTCACCCAAATGAGGATGGGTTCCCTGTTGAGTCTGGTTCCTCTCAAGGTTTTTTCCTACTACCATCTTAGGGAGTTTTTCCTTGCCACTGTCGCCCTCGGCTTGCTCACCATAAACTATCTGACCATTTTGATTCATATACAGAACATTCAAATTCCATACAAACTTAAATAATTTTTTTGATTGTGTAAAGCTGCTTTGGGACAATGCCAATTGTTAAAAGCGCTATAGAAATAAAATTGAATTGAATTGTTAATAGAGAACAATCATATACAGTAAAAGGAAGACAATGTAATACAAAAGCCTTCTTTGGCTTGTTCTAGGCCTGTCGGCTTCTCCCCAGCAAATGGTTGCCACAGCAGACCATCTGGTGGGCACGCAAGACTGGCACAGGTTTTATGCCAGATCCCCTTTCTGACGCAACCCTCCCATTTTATTCAGGCTTGGGACCGTCACTGCATCTAAATTATGTCAATAAATAAAATATGGTCAGTAGATAAAAAGTGTCTAAATAAAAAGTGAATCATAGGTGTGTTATATAAAGCACAAGAGGCCTTGTGTTATGTTTCCTTGTGTTACGTGCTATGTAGATATAAAGGGGAAGGTAATTAAGTAACGTGGGATTATTAATTAGTAAACTACAAAGGAATTAAAGGTAAACTGGAAACACAAAATAAACTCGAATTCAGTCCAATCTCAAGCTCCGTCGCTTTGACAACTGACAGGGCTCTGGAAAATAAAAATAAAACATTAATTCTTTCAAGGGTTTGCCCTTACCAATGATTTATGTGTGATTTTTTTTTTTGTGCTTATACAATATAAACTCAAAGCGAGCATACAGGCCACTCACTTTTGATCCCACAAACTGTGCTGGTATCAGGACTCTTAAATAAGCATGCACCAGGTGCAGCATGTCCTCACTGATTGCCTCTGCAGCTGCGTCACTCCGGGTGTTTCGCGGAGTAGTAGCCTGCGGATCTGCCCATTCTGAACAGTAGAGAGTATTCTTGCCCAGTTCTGTCCCTTGCAAGACCTGCGTCATTACTGTTATGATACTGGATCTATTTGTTATTTGTGTCTCTGGATATGTTTTGTTTGTCTCCGCGTGTCTCTGCTGGTGGTGGGATGAGGGTGCCTCTTCCCTAATTGTTTCAGGTCCCGCCCTTTTCAGTGTACCCTTGCCTGCAATCTACTGGTTGCTGCCCTGCCTGTCCTTTGTTGATCCTGCCTCCTGACTGATAATTAAGTAATCAAGAGACGATCTGTTTTCCCCCTTTAATATTTAATTGACATTTGACAGACTATTGTGTATGACCATTTGCTTGTTTTGACTATGTTTTTGGATACACCCTTCTTTGATTGTTTGTTTTGTAAACACATTTGTATATACAGAATGTTTGTACATAATTATGTATTTAGCGGTAGAGAGGCGACACCATTTTGTTTGTACTCTGTTTTCTCCTAGTTTGTGTTCAGTAAAGGAGTAAGAGTAGTATTTTGTATTTCCGTTTTATTAATTTTGGTGCAGGTTAGTTCTTTCACTTCCGTACTAGGTAGAAGGAATTTTGTTCATTGTTTTGGCATTGTCGGCTTCTGAAGCTCACAGCCACCTTTTTAGGATTTGCTTATTCAACTTTGTAAATAAACACTAAGCGAACGCACAATAGGCCTCACTCCCCCCCCCCCCCCCCTTTTCTTTTCTTTTCATTCCTGTTATGGCCCGATCTAGACCGAGGCATAACAATTACGTATTATAGTACTGTAGTTTATCAGTTAAGGGTAATCTTTTTGTTATGACTATAGTGACAAGAGGTGTAACAGAGCAACAACAAGGGGTGTGTTATGTTGTGCTGGGGAAAGTGAAAGTGTTTGTGTGCTTGTTGCTTGGTGTGTTTTGCCTGATTGCCACCATGCCAACAGTCTGCCTGTCCAGATTTTTATCCAAAATGTACTTATTTTGTTAAATAATTTTTGGTTATTTACATTGAACCCCAGCAAATGTGTAGATTCAGAAAATATTAGTAAATATCATCCCTGCATTTTTTTTTTTTTACTTCCTTTTATACTGTATGTGTAGAAACAAACAAAAAAAATCATTTGCATAGACCCTCCTTCAGTTTGGTGCTATGCGTCACGCAATAGTTCCTTACAAACTGCCTGCTTGTTTATGATTTTTAACTCTGTAAAGAGTAACATGTCACACCTACTATATAGACACAGTTAAAAGATATTTAACTTTATAGTTGAAATTGAAACAGTTATGCCATCAAATAGAATGATTGTAAGCAATAAATTCTATTGAATTGTATTCTGTTTTATGTTTGGTTTTATAATACATTCATTTTGAGGACTCCTGCACTCATGCCATGTTACATCGAAAGTGACACAATCTCACATGACCTGAGTGCTCAAAATGCTTTTGTATGCGTGTGTGTGTGCCTGTGTGCGTGTGTGTGTGTGTGTGTGTGTGTGTGTGTGTGTGTGTGTGTGTGTGTGTGTGTGTGTGTGTGAAACTCAAAAACAGTAAGAGAGAAGGAAGGGTTACTGTGTAAGATAAGAAGAGGGAAAGGGGATGGTCTCATTCCTCCTCTCCTCTTACTTTAGCTTCACACACATACACAAACACACTCACACACACACACACACACACACACAGCGCCTGCTTTACTTGATTTACGAATGTTTTGATATACGAGCCTGCTTGCGAAACGAATTATGCTTGCAATCCAAGGCTTATGAATACTAACTACAAAAT
This sequence comes from Clarias gariepinus, assembly GCF_024256425.1. NCBI lineage: Eukaryota > Metazoa > Chordata > Actinopteri > Siluriformes > Clariidae > Clarias > Clarias gariepinus. Next base: position 17,308,209 of record NC_071127.1, on the reverse strand, counting down.
ACTTGCCAAAATAATTACAAGTTTTAAAGTAAAAATAAACAATTAACCTGCACTTTACCTTTGGAAAGAATTGCGACAGACTCTTGTTTCCGTTAAAAAGTGTGTGTCTGTGGGTGTGTGTGTGAAGATGAGAGGAGGAGGAGGGGAGGGACACAGTGTCTACTGACGTGCGTGCACACACACACACACACACACACACACAAATAGTGCAGGCTGAGAGAAAATGGATCTTTAACCTCTGTAACACACACCCACACATATACAGCGCAGGCTTGCACAAACACTTATGGAAAAAATTATCTATCTATCTGTTTTTTTTTTTAGGTTTTTTTTAAGTAAAGGGCAAATTAATGAGTTTTTTACTTCATAATTTTGTATTTTATATATAAGAGGATCATTCTTGCTTGGATATACTGGACTGTCCATTTTTCTACAAATTTATTGACATTTAGTGGTATGTTTTAGATTTTACTCTGCACTGTATGGATTTTGAACAAAAGGTAAACTTATTTGTGTAATATCTGTGCCACCTCAGTCCGAGGGAAAAAGATCTGGGTCGCGGAATTACTGAGATGCCATTTTGTCTTCCCCTAGTGTGTCTACGTGTGTACTTGTTTACCAGTAATTTTGTTATCACCAAATCAAAAGTTCACCTGTGTCTACCCTGTGTGTCTCTATACTGTATATACTGTACCAGCCGAGCCCGTAGCCCTTTGTCTGTTCACCGTTGTGCACCCTTGTGTTTGTCCCGTGATATTTATATGTTTTGTGCTTACTCTTTTTCCACCCCAGGACTGAAAGGTGTCTGCAGGATCGGGCTTTACGTGAAAGTTCATAAAGGCCGACGTAAAAGTCACAGTCAAGACTGAAGAACTCTTGGTCCGCCGAGTTCAGCACGAAGCTGAAGGCCTGTTGGTTTGTTTTGTTTATTTCTAGCCCGCCTGCAGACCCAGCCTGGGAAGTCAACCCTCACGTATAGTTAACGTGGTTATTTTGCTTTCTTTTCATTTTGTGAAGATGAAAAAAAAACTCTGTCCTGAAAACTGTTCTATTTTCCCTGCATCTGCCTCTTCATGGACATGACAATTTGTCCATATACAATATTGGAACTATAGAGTAAAAACAAGTAAAAAGAAAAAAAAAGACCAGGTTATAAGTAAAAAAAAATAAGTTTTCAATCCAACTTTAATTGGACAATTGGGAATCTTGTTTAAAATTGTTCATTTCTTCATATTTTTTGTCAAGGATATTGTACAGCAATTTTTTTTATTGTATTTTGTATCTTAATTGTACTTTACTGTATTGCAGTTATTCCAGTTATTTAAAAAAATTTATTACAATCTTGAGTTTGTGTTAACACGTGTATTTATAGGAATTTATGAAAAGTTTGTGAAATAACACAGTTTCTAGTCTTAACTTGTGTTGTTGGCTTTATGTAAAGGTGTTTGAAAAAACTTTAAATAACTGTTATCTGCTAAACTTCTAGAGTAAGTGTACATGTAGACAAAGAATTTGATGTTTATAGGTCGCATAAAATAAAATCAACATAAATTTTCATAAATGATTAACAGGAAATAAAATACATTTCTACATCTAGAATGAAAATCTAATGTAGAAGTATGAATGAGATAATTACTTAAGTTCAATTTTGTTCCAATTTAGACCATGACTTATGTATCATACATCAGACCTGATGTAGTGAATGTAAGACCTACCAGCAAGTCTTCTTGCTCTGTCACATAGCAGGGCTAAATACCAAGGACAAGATGCTTTAACATTCTAATTACCACAGATTATAATGGATGATTAACTAATAATGAAGAAATAATGAATCAATGTAAGATTATTCAGGAAATGTATGAAATAAAATAATTTTCCTAAGTAGCACAGACAGAAATATTTTTTTATTGACTAGACTCTGTAAATAAGGACTGCAAACTTACAGTTTGTCCAAGAGATAAGATAATAAACGGTGTCCTTGTTCAGTGGCTTTTGGAGACTTTTCAATAATTTGGTCGTTGTTTGCCTTTTTGAATTTGGGGCTACATGTTTTTGTAGGTATGTTCTTTAGTATGATAACTTATATTTTTTAATAGTAGAAATACTGTATAATTTTGGTGAAGCATAGATACACAGCCTTTAGTGAATTGGAAAAAATTATAATGTTTAATGTTCATATTTAAGATGACTTTAATTTAAAAGGTATTTTAATTTTTTATTCAACTACTACTACTACTACTAATAATGATGATGATGATGATGATGATGATGATGATAATCTATGTACTTTTTAATTAGGTTTTTATGAAATTTGGTCTAATGGCCTCTGTAAATATTTACTTTACCTTCATAGATATCAGTATTATATTTTATTTTTACAATTTTGTCCCTGTCCTTTTGCTTGATTAACCCATGTCCTTTTTTTTTTACCGTTTTGCTTCTTTTCAGACCACAGAGTGTCACTGAGCATATACAGAATGGACAGAAAAGCCTTTTCAAGTGACTACCCAAGCTCTCAGTAACAAGTCAACTGCCTATTTATATAATACAGGATAATTTTAAAAGTGCAGCAACAGCATTTGTCAGTAGAAAACAAATGCGGTTTACTTTAGATGATGTATAATACGTTTTCAATTGTTTTTATTACTTATTACCCAAAGTAAGGGCCAAATCGACTAACCAAAGTACCAACTTTGACCAGACTATTATAAACCATGAGTCCACCAACACCTATTTCAATAACACTGGAAAGAGCAGCTCTCACCATATTTCCACCTGAACCTGCAACACCACTAGCAATATGCGAAAAGATCTTGTATATATTGTAGTACTTTTCAAAAGCCTCTTCACTTTTCATATTTTCCTCTGTTTTACTTTCCTCGTTCTCTCTCTTGACTCCCTCAGTCTCATCTCCCTTATTCTCCACCTCTTTACTGAATTTCTTTTTAGCCATTTTTCTTGTTTGCTCCTGTCTTTTAAGTGTCTCTCTTTCCTCCCTTGTTTTCTCCTCCTTCCTCTGAAACCTCTGTATTTTTTCACTTACAGAACTCTGACTCATCTGGTCCTCTGTCTCCAGTGTCTTATTTTCCTCCCTCTTTCCGTTGTCTTCTCTCATGAGTCTCTCTGTTTCCTCCCTCTTGCTCCTCTCCTCCTCTTCTTGCCTTACTGCTTCCTCATACATCTGATGGGAGTAGCAGCTTCTTCCATCTTTCTCCATCATTTGGTCTATGTTCTCACATTGCCCTCTAACCTGCTTTCTGTTTATCATTTCTTTACTATTGAAGTTGTGGTATCCACCTCCACCTGCAACACCACCATCAATATGTGAAAAGCTTTTGTTTCTATTGTCAGACTCTTTAAAAAAACTCTTCTCGCTTTTCTCTTTTTCCACCTGCATCCACAGATGTTCTGATTTTGTTTTTTCTCTCATCTGAATCTCTTTGTTTCCTCTTTCCTCCTCTATTCTCTTGACTCCCTCTGTCTCACTCCCCCTATTCTTCTCCTCTTTTCTGAATTTCTCTAATCCCCTTAAACCCCTCTTTCTTGTTTGCTCCTCTCTCTTGAGTCTCTCACTTTCTTCTCTCAATTTCTGATCATTCCCCTCAAATCTCTGTATTTTTTCCCTAATATTTATCTTAATGTTCTGGTCCTCTATCTCAAGGCTCTTGCTTTCCCTCATAATTTTTTCATCCTTCTGCTCAAACCTGAGTATTTTTTCTCTCACGAGTCTCGCTTCCTCCTTCTCCTCCTCCTCCTCCTCCTCCTCCTCTTTTCTAAATGTAATTGCTTCCTCATACAACTGATTGGAGTAGCAGGTTCCTCCATTTTTCTCCACCATTTGATCTATCTTCTCCAGTAGTTCATTGACCTGATTTCTGTTTGTCATTTCTTTATTATTGAAGATGTGGTATCCACCTCCACACTCATGAACTAGTTTACTGAGAGAAATGTTCTTCTCAACAGTCGTATCCACAGTCTTCCCCACTAACATGTCTGCATAGGTGAAAAGAAATATTGTGTATTTCTTTATCTCTCTTCCAAAAATCATCTCTAATTTCTGAAAAACATTTTCTTCTTGTTCAGTGAATCTGATGTTAATAGGTTGGACATAAAGAAAAACATGAGGTCCTGGACTGGAGAGATAAATACTCCTTAAAATCTCTTTACCTAGATTTTCATGGCACATTGCTGTGTCAAATAAACCTGGTGTGTCGATGACAGATATATTCCTCCCTGAAACCACTGCTTGTTGCACTTCACACTTAGATGTAACAGATGACGGCCCAAGCTCAGATTTAAATCCCTTCTTTCCCAGGATGGTGTTTCCTGTAGCACTCTTTCCAACACCAGTCTTTCCCACCAACATTATTCTTCTGTGAAGAGAAGATTTTTTATGATGTGGTGGCGTTGTTCGAGGAAATCCAATCTCTGGAGCTGATCGTGGATGAAAAAGAACAAAAATGCACAGTTTAATATTTTAATTTCTGGACCCCCTTGGGGTAATGGGAATTTTTAACTACATAGTTAACTCAAAGGTGTGTGATATGAAGCATATGAAGCCTTGTGTTATGTTTCATTGTTTTATGTGTCCATGTGCAAGCAACTTGATCATCATCTCCCATTGTCCCTTAACATTGTTACTTTTATTTACGTTATAACTTTTAAATTAAATCACACACACATGCATTAGACACCCTGCACATTCTATTCTGAATCACAACATAAAGAAAAATGTGCTAAATGGATTATTAGTTTACAGAAAGTGAAGAAAAACAAATATTAGTCTGTTCAAAAAAATAGCAGTGTCATCATTCATCTTTAAAAAGTGATGAATTTACCGTTTAAACAAAAATGTTTGAAGTTTAATCTTTCTTGTGCATCTCTGAACTAATATTTAGTTTTATAACCTTTCTTTCTGAGAACTGTACTACATGCCACAATTCCTCTGCATTTCTTGGTTTTGCCTCAGAAACAGCATTTTTAATGTCAGGCCACAACTTTTCTATTGGATTAAGCTCTGGGGATTGAGCTGGCCACTCCATAACATCAATCTTGTTGGTCCGGAACCAAGATGCTGCTCGCTTACTGGTGTGTTTGGGGTCGTTGTCTTGTTGAAACACTCATTTTAAGGCATTTCCCTTTTCGGCATAAGGCAACATGACCTTTAAGTATTCTGATGTACTCAAATTGATCCATGCTTCCTGTAATGTAATAAATAGGCCCAACACCATAATACGAGAAGGATTTCCATATCATGATGCTTGTGCCTCCATGCTCCACTGTCTACACAGTGTACTGTGGTTTGAATTTAGTGTTTGGCTTCACATAGCCATCTTCCAACAGTACTCACAGGTAACTTTAGGTGTTCTATGACCATGCTGGAACTGATCATTGGCTGAGTCTTTGCCAATTTTTTTATTCTTCGATCTATTCGAATGGTAGTTTTCCGTTTTCTTTCACATCTTTCTGGTTTTGATCTCCATTTTAAAGCATTTGATATCATTTTAGCAGAGCAGGCTATCATTTTCTGCACTTCTTTATATGTTTTTCCATTTCTAATTAACCTTTGAATCAAAGTACTGTACGCTGTTGTTCTGAACAATGTCTGGAATGACCTGAAATGCACAAGACAACCTTTTCTGCATTTATCCTTAAATGAGGGGGAAACTTGTTTGACACCTGTTTTTTACAGAAAAATGTATATATATATATATATATATATATATATATATGTGTGTGTGTGTGTGTGTATATATATATAAAGGGGAAGGTAATTAAGTAATGTGGAATTATTTAGGTGTGATTTTTATGTGCTTATACACTTAAGCTCAGAGCAAGAATGCAGGCCACTCGTTTTGATCCCACAAAGTGCGCAGGTATCAGGACTCTCACAGTAAATAAGCGTGTGCATCACCCCGTGTGTCTCTGATGGTGAGGGGATGGGGGTGTGTCTTCCCTAATTGTTTCAGGTCCCGCCCTTTTCAGTGTACCCTTGCCTGCAATCTACTGGTTGCTGCTCTGCCTGTCCTTTGTTGATGCTGCCTCCTGCCTGATGATTAGGTAACCAAGAGACAATCTTTTTTTCCCTCTTTAATATTTGATTGGCATTTGACAGACTATTGTGTATGACCATTTGCTTGTTTTGACTACGTTTTTGGATACACCCTTCTTTGATTGTTTGTTTTGTAAACACATTTGTATATACAGTATGTTTGTACATAATTATGTATTTAGTGGCTTAGAAGGGAGTCAATTCCATTTTGTTTATACTTTGTTTTCTCTTAGTTTGTGTTTAGTAAAGGAGTAAGGGTAGTATTTTGTATATCTGTTTATTTATTTTTGGTGCAGTTTAGTTGTTTAACTCCTGTACTAGGTAGAGGGAATTTTGTTTATGATTTTGGCTTTGTCGGCTTCTGAAGCTCACAGGCACCTTTTGGGAATTTGCTTATTTAACTTTGTAAAGAACAACATGTTACATTGGAAGTGATACAATGTCATGACCTGAGTGCTCAAAATGCTTTTTATAGTTATTAACGTGTACACTAAATACTTAGAGGATAAAAAAACATATTGTGGCGTGGGCGGGGTTTCGGCTGGCAGCCATCATGCTTTGCGGGAGGGGTTCTTGTGTGTGTTCACCCTGTTGGGGAAAGGTGTTTGGGTTAGTGGCTTCGGCCATGTTGTGTGTGTGTGTGTTGGGAGTGTGTGTTCTATTGAATGTTTTGATTTATGCTGAATTGAATGTGGTTCTTCTGTGAATACAGTGCTGTGCTTAATAAATTACTCCCAGCCATTTGCATTGGGCAGCAAGGAAGCTCACTCGTCTCTCCAAGTTCCTTCTTAGCGGTTAAAAATGCTACAATATATGAAAAAAGAAAACTTATGAATATAAAATAAACCAATATAAAGACCAATACTAATCCCCTGTGTGAGCTTGTGTGTAATATACTGCCCAGAAATTGATTTGATGTGCTGTACTGTTTGCAAGTTTGGCATTATTTTCTTCTGTTATTGCATGTTTATCTATAACACATTACACACTTATGTCAGTTAAAATAAGTTTGCCTCCCCAATAGAAATGTCAAACTCTGCCTATGGATGTATGTCTTTCTCACATTTTCCTTGCAAAAAAAAAACATATCAGCACACAGATCTAAATCAATCATACATACGAAAATCAGAGTACAGTGCACAGTAATTAAATATAAAATGGAAAACTACTTACAGATAATTGGTGGTGCCTCTCTGGTTTTATTGATTAACTTCTTTACTTGATCTGAACTTTGTGAAGTGTTGTTGAAGACATGGTATCTGTTTTGAAATCTCTTTAGGACTTCATTTACTTTTGACCCTTGTATAAAATTTTCAATTGTAAGATTTTCTCTCTCTAGCTCATCTCCTTTGGTGAAGAGGACCCATGTGTTTGGGACAAAAAAATTGGGTATAAAATTTCCGATTAGATGAAGAGTTTGTAGTTCATCAGAACCAACTCTTTCTGCCTTTATCACCAAAAGAATCACAGTGCGAGCACTCTCATCTAACTGGAAGAGAGACTCATATTGGCTTGTTGTATTCTCATTGCTTGTTTCTGGATTGAAGAGTCCTGGTGTGTCATACACATGAAGAGTCACTCCATCAAAAGTTGCACTATCCACCTGAACCTGTTGAGTTACAGCTTTAAAGCTCTTCTTGGAAATAAACGCTTTTATCCTCAGTAGTGTGTTTCCTGATGCACTTTTCCCATGTCCTGTTAGTCCAAGAAGAATAATATTATAATTCAAAGAACAAGCAATGCTCTTCGGGAGTGGTGCCATTGTCTATTCTCGTAAAGATACCTAATAGGAAAAACCGAAGTGAAATCACTCATTTACAATTATGTATATATTGTCCTTAAAGTTCAGTACATTCATCTGTTTTGATATTTCCTGCTAAGTAAAATTTCTTATATGTTATGAGAGTATGTAAAATTAAGAAAAAATATTCTTAATTTCAAAGCTTACTTCACTATAACTTGCAATTTCAATGTTTTCAATGTTGTGCGTGTTAAACACTAAAGGGACCAGTAACATTTTCTCAATAATTGTTTTTGCAAATATTTGTATTGATATTGCAACAAAGTATGGTAAAATATTTATATCAACCTGCTATCCTGGAATATAAAAGTATCATGCTGAAATATACCATACATACTCACCTTTTTCTGAATTGTAGCTGGTTGTATAAACATTGGGTTGATTGTATGTGTACAGTATGTCCACACAGGTCTTGATATCAAGAGAATGATTTAAACTAGACTTCAGATTTAAGTGATCTGCAGGTACACGATGCAGCTCATGCAGCAATTCAGAATAAGGAAATGAAGAACTGCCACCACTCCTCTCTCATTTAATTGTTGAACAGGTATGCTTTTCTCAGTGGGAATCCTGTTTACAAAGAAGTGGATTCTATTATTTATGTAAAATCGAAAAAGTTTAGCATTGTGTGTGTAATTAATAAAGAATGAATATTTATTTTAATAAATATTAAAATTGCAAGTGTAGCTTTTTAAAGCATTTTATACCATTTGTTGCTGCCTTGAAAATAAGTACATCTGTGACTAGTGTTTGTGTCCATTAGACTAACTCAAACATAAGAAGGCTACTCACCTTTAATTTAATGTTTACATTTAAAGTAAACAATACATCTTGCGTTTCTTTATATTTTGCTTCCATAGAGCCAGACTTTCTTGCAGGCTTCCTGAGGGACTATTTAGTTTGGTCACTGTACCAGAGCAGTTTCAGAGGAATGTTTTTGTTTGTTAAGCCACACAATGACCTACGATAATTCAAGCATCTATCATAACAGATTATCAGGCTGATGATTAGTGAATTGATATCATACAATTACATAATACAATTATATAAAACTAATTATACTATAATTATACTAATTATATTCTGATGCTTAATGCTAAGTTGTAGGAATAGACAAGGGAAATAAGGTTTTTTTTGAGGCTGTTAGAGTACATCACTATCAATTTTTTTATGGTATCTTTAGGCATTTTGCTGTTTGTCACGGTAAAACATTTGTTTACAATAATTGGAGAGAGAAAGAGAAAAAGAGAAGCTAATGTTTTCAGGATTCAGCATTTTCAGAGCTGTGTAGGAAATTAATTTTATCTATTGGGTTAGATGAGGAGAAAGTGAGAAGTATTTATTTGTTCAGCATAGTGGGCTAATTTATTGGTTTTGTTCAATAACAGATCTGAAATGTTGCATACACAACCTGCCACATAGAAAAATACCTAACAGGAAACTGGAAATACAAAATTCTTGCATAACCTCTCAAGGTATAAAAATGTTCAAGAATGTGTGTGTGTGTGTGTGTGTGTGTGTGTGTGTGTGTGTGTGTGTGTGTGTGTGTGTGTGTGTGTGTGTGGTGGGATAAGTTTGCAGGTATGCATGTTTTGAATGTGTAGAAGATTTACTTATGCTTCCTGATTCTTTTTCAGCCACCATTTCTCTCTCGTTTACATATTAAATTGGTACGCTCTCCCCAGTAAGACACGGATTGAGAAGCTGATTGACAAATAACTGGTTATTAAAGACTCTTTGGTATTTCAAATCTCTAGGTGGTGCTCCCAAAACAAAAAAACAATGTGCTATTTAAAGATGAACAGGTTAGGATTGTGTATTTAACTAAAGATTGGATTTGATTTTGGTTTAATGGCAAGGGCAGCTTTTTAAAGCATACTGTACTATTAGGTGCTGCATCAACAATAAGTACATCTGTGACCAGTGTTAGTGTCCATAAGAGTAACTCAAACATAAGAGGCCCTTACTCAACTTAATATAATGTTTACATTTGAATTAAATAAGCTCCTTTGCCTTACAGGTTTGTCAAATGCATGTCAGGCATTGCATGTTTTGCTTCGCTAGGGCCAGAGTTTCTTGTACATTTAATGTAGTCTTGAAAAATAGTTGTCTAGGCTTCGTAAAGGACTATTTAGTCCAGGCCCTGAGCCTTTCAGAGGAATGTTTTTTGTTTGTTAAGCCACACAGTGACCTATGATTAATTGAACATGACAGATGATCTGGCCGGTGATTAATATACTGGTTATGTTAAAAGCTGAATGGTGGGAACAGACTGGAGGGGAAATAAGGTTGCTTCTGAGGCTGTTACATCATCATTTAATTGTATTTTTAGACAATTATTCACATTAATTAAAGAGAGAGAAGCTAATGTTTAGTCAGATAAGAGTTAAGTCCCTTAGGACTAGGAAAATACAGTAAAACCTTGGATTGCGAGTAACACGATTCGCGAGTGTTCCACAAAATGAGCAAAGATTTTTAATAAATTTTACTTGGAAAATGAACAAGTCTTGGTTTACGAGTACCGAGTATCATGTATCACGCATGCACTTCTTATTTTGATGCCGAGAGTCACATGATCACAACTGAGCCAACAGTTTTTCTCAGTTTTTCTCAGTTTTTCGTGTTTCTTATAACACACGTGTGTGCGCACGTGTAAAGAAGAAAGTCTCATTAGAGGTTAAAAATCCATTTTCTCCCTCTGTCGTTATGTGTGTGCTCTATGCATGTGGGTGTGCGTAATTTGACACCGTGCCGGTTCACTCTCTCTTTCTCTCGCCTTGTATGTGTGTATTTGTATGGTATGTGAAATGTCTAGATGGTGCTCCCAGTTATTTTAAATAAACAATTAAGGATTGTATGTTTGACTGTTACATATTGTATGTTACACAATTAAATTTTTATTTGAGGGCAAGGGTTCTACAGAATCTGTAAAATGTAGCTTATTATCTTTTAAAAGTTCATCGCTCCTTATATTGATCTAAGAATGTGTTTCTGCAGGTTTGACCACATTCCTTTACATTTATGCAGTTGCATGACATGGAGAAAATTTTTGAGGATGCCAACTGAGACGAATTATATATCCTACGTATATTTTATTTTATCACGGTGTGTGTGTGTTGTGCATAATACAACAGGACTTTAACAACCAATTCTAGAGTGCCCTGCATGGTTTTACACAAAGCTGCATTATGCTGTTTTGAAGCTGCAGATGCTTGCATTTACCAACACACACACACACATACACACTGTTAGAGTAACTAAATAACTAAATACATAACTGAATAACTGAGTACATTTTTCCTAATCTATAACATACACGCTATTAGATATTAATAGTTAAAATGATATAATAATTATACAGATTTCATCCAACTATCTAGAAACCAAACTAATCTTTAGAACGTCTTTATTCAGTAGTTACTCCTTTAATGCCAATAAAGTGTCCCTGAAGTACAAAAAGTATGTTTTAACAGCGTTGGAACAGAGCGGAGTGTAAGCCTGTACCTTGTAGGATGTGAAAACAAAGCAATGAGAAAGAATACAGAAATAAAAGTTTTCTTTTATTACAGACGGATATAATCAGAGCTAATGCAACACTGATTGAGTTCTACAGGCATGAAGGCTGTGGCCAGTGCACCCCCTGCAAGGTAGGTAAGGAACTGCATATCAGTGGTGTTGCTTTCTTAGTGGATGTGATAATACGTAATGAATAAATCCAGACATGCTGTTATGGTAAAATAATCAGTACCAGGCCAGTGTGATACAGCCAAGTGTAAAGTGCAGTTAATCTTGGCACCCTAAAGTCAATTATTTTACTTTAAGAGCTCATTTCCATACCATTATGGATACTAGGATCTCAAAAATCCAGCAGAAAAAATAATCTCTGGAATCTCATTTCTTCTCTCCTTTTCTCTTATATACACTATGTTTAAAAATATAAGAGTTATCTCGATCCAACTTATGATGATTTTTCCTCTATTCTAAAAAATTACTAATACATTTCTATGAATTATTAGATTGATGGAAATGTGTCAGAACTTCTTAAACCTAATGCTGTTCTTTACAGTGGTGCTATATTTATGCTACAGTACAGTTGTAGTGAGTACACATAAGTGGTATATCTCTGCTGTGCAGTAAATAAACACTTTAATACTGTAACAGAAATGAAAAGGACAAAAAAATGGGGTTAAGACAAACAGTGCGTTCGCTTAGTGTTTATTTACAGAAGTAAGTTTGGCAATCCCCAAAAGGTTGCTGGGAGCTTTGTAAGCCGACAAGGCCAAAATAATAAACAAAATTCCTGCTACCTAGTCCTGAAGTTGGATAACTAACCTGCACAAAAAAAAACACAGAAATACAATACATTACCCTTACTCCCTTACTAAACACAAACCAGGAGAAAACAAATTACGAACAAAATGGCATCAAAACAAGCAAACGGTCATTTGTTAGAATAGTATAACAAATACCAGGCAATCATCAATAGGGTGTGGGGGGGAATCAAAGCATAGTCAGAAATGTAGCAAGGGGGTCATACACAGTATAATTTTTACAATCAGTCATAGAATAAACAGTAAGCAAAAACATTTAAAAAAAAATGTAGGCCTCTGAGTCTCCTGTATAACCAATCATCTAGAAGGGGGCATGAACAACCCGGGCAGAGCAGAAGAGCAACCAATCGATTTCAGGCACACTGAAGTGGGCAGGACCTGAAATAACAAGGGAAGACACACCCCATCCCACCACCAGCAGAGACATGCAAAAGCACAGAATACAAATATACGCAATATCGTAACAACATAGAATTTTTTTTTGTATGTCTGACACATTAGGAAAAAAGACAAAAACTGTTCATCTTTAATATATATATATATATATATATATATATATATATATATATATATATATATATATATATATATATATATATATATATATAAAAGAATCAGTAATAGACTGGTGGTGTTATCCAGGTATTTTACTGACCTTTAAGCAAAATAGAACTTTTTGTATTCTTCTGTTGTATTTACTGTTTTGACTTTGACTAGTTTTGGAAGAATAAAGTTTGTAAAAGTAATGTTTGTGTGTTTTAATTGTTGAGGTATGAGAAAAACAATTACTTGAACCAACTACATCAGTAGGCTACAACTAACTCTTTTGCATAGATGAAAAGTTGGGCCAAGTCAACCCTAGAGAAATATAACTAATTGAGCCCACAACCAATATTACTGCTTTAAAGATTTGAATTAGAGACTTAGTTGACTTAGCTTAACATTTTAAACTGGGTATTGTGTCAACTAAAAAACAATGTGATATATTTTGTTTGACCAGCAAATGTCTCTATACATTAAGTAAAGCTGTGCAAATTGTTACTAAACATTTTAACATTGAGGCAGTTTATTTACCTTTTTAAGAGTGTGAATAATACACCAGCACCTACTATAAGAACACTGGAAAGAACAACTCCTAGAACTTTATCTCGATAATCATCTCCATCTGCAACACCACTAGCACTATCTTCACTTTTCTTCTTTCTTTTTGATTCTCCTCTCACCTGATCCCCTTTGTTTCCTCTTTTCTCCTCCTCCTCTTTCTTGACACCCCCTGACTCCTCCCTCTTATTCTTCTCCTCTGTCCTGAATTTCTCTGGTATTTCCATTCTTGTCTGAGTATTTAGAACTGGATTTCTATATTCATCTCCATCTGCAACACCCTTAGCTCTATCTTTAAAAGCCTCTTTACTTTCCACCATTTCTCCCTGCATCAAGAAATGCTCTGTTTTTACTTCTTCTCTCACCTGAACCCCTTTGTTTCCTTTTTTCTCCTCCTCCTCTCTTTTGACATCCTTTAACTCCTCCTTCCTATTCTTCTCCTCTGTCCTGAATTTCTCTGGTATTTCAATCCTCATCCTAGTTTGCTCCTCTCTTTTGGGTCTCTCACTTTTCTCCCTCATTTTCTTGTTCTTGCTCTCAAAGATCTGTATTATTTCCTTTACACTCTTACCCATCTCATCTCTCCCCTCTTCCTCCCCACTTTCCCTGAATCGTTCTGCTTCCTCATACATCTGATTGGAGTAGCAGGTTCCTCCATTCTTCTCCACCATTCGGTCTATCTTCTTTAGTAGCTCACTGACCTGATTTCTGTTTCCCAGGTCTTTATTGTTGAAGATATGGTATCCACCTCCACACTGATCAACTAGTCTACCGAGAGTTCTGTTCTCCTGAATCACCATATCCACAGTCTTCCCCTCTAACATGTCTGCATAGGTGAAGAGAAATATTATGTATTTCTTTATCTCTTTTCCAAAAATGATCTCCAATTTCTCAAAATCATTTTCCTCTTGTTCAGTGAATCTGACATTAATAGGCTGAACATAAAGAAAAGCGTGAGGTCCTGGACTGGAGAGATAAATACTTCTTACAATCACTTCACCTAACATTTCATGGCACATTGTTGTGTCGAATAAACATGGAGTTTTGATGACAGATACATTCCTTCCAGAAACCACTGCTTGTTGCAGTTCACACTCTGATGAACTGAGGTTAGATTTGAATCTCTTCTCTTCCAGGATAGTGTTTCCTGTAGCACTCTTTCCCACACCAGTCCTCCCCACCAACATGATTCTTCTGTTAAGGGAATCTTTTTCATGATGTGATGGTGTTGTTTGGGTAAATCCAATCTCTGGAGCTGAAAGTTGATATAAAATAACAAGATTGCACAGTTAAAAAAAATTTAATTTCTGTACACCTTAGTTAACATCTTTAATTCAAATTCATATGGCATGGTAACATATGAGTGGCATTGTGTCATACGTTTATGAACGTTTTAGGAACTTACTTAGACTTTCTTGTGTGTATTCAACAAATATATACCACACTGCACATTTCTGAACCATTAAAAAAATCTGATGATTTTCATAATTGTCCTGTTCTTTTCTCCATCCATCCTCCCCTTATTTAAGGTTTGACACATGAGAAGGAACTCTCCAACACTATGTTTTCAATTGCATGCATTTCAGTTCAGATTGGACCATGTTGGCATTCTTGCCAAAGTTATCTACCCTAAACTCTTCTGCTGGATTGACATCTTACATACAGTACTGTATGTTTATTATCTATGGCACCCCAATTCTTGCCCCTTACATTATTCATGCTCCTCATTTGACCGGAAAAAGATATCAAGGACACCATTCAGTACCATGCCCAGCTCTATTGCAAGTTTGGAAGGGGCTGCCCATAAAAGGCTAGCCGGACATCAGTATAGTAAAGAGCTTCTCTAAAACAACTGAATTGAAGGTACATAATTATTCTAACATAAAGGGTACAGAATGTTCTGGACAGTGGGAGAAGTTTAGCTTTTTTCTAAGAACAACAGACTCATGTGAAAGTGAAAATTAAAAGGTTTAATTGTTTAATTTTATTTAGTTAAAATATTTTATTGTAAACGTGAAAGATGTATTTTTACATAATATTTTCCTGTAATCTATAGACATTTAATAATTTTCATAATTGATTATTAAAATATCTAAAATGTATATGTGTTCAAACATATGCATATTATATACATTTATACTGTAGTCACTGATAATAAATTGATACATTTATTATTCAATAGAAAAGTGACTTTTAGTCCCCAAAGTATCACATTAGACACCATTAAGAGACAAAAGGGCTTGTCACTGGGGTGGTACCGTCAAGAACAAGATTTGTATCTTTAAAAAAGGTTTTTTCTAAAGCAAGTTTATAAAACAAAAGGTACATTTTGGTTGCCCATGGTACAAGTAATGTCCTTGATGGGACAAACAGAATTACTACAAAATTGTTTCTCTATATTACGGTACAATTCTGTGCCCTTGAAAGGTACTGCCCCAGTGAAAATGGTTTGTACCTTCATTAGTACAAAACTGTACCTTTATTTCCGAGAGTGTGAAATGATGCCATTTTCTCTTCTCATAAAATTACCTAATGGGAAAAAAGAAAGGAAATCACCCATTTACAAGCCATGAATATATTATCCTTAAAATACATTTACTTTACAGAGAATATGTGAAAATAAGAAAAATATTTGCAAAGAATAAAACTGAATGTTTAAAAACAATATTTGCACAGGCCCCGTATTTATTAAGTGTCTCAGTGTAAGAAATTTTGGTCAAAAAAGTGGCCAAAATTCTCAATTCTTCCACTTGTAAGAGTAAGATTGGTCAAGCAATTGGTCAACATTCTTAAGATAGGAAATCACCTCTATTTCCACCAAATTGCCGGAGTGACAGAGAGCTTATGAAAAAACACCCTAGAACAAAAATTTTATACTTTTTGTGACAGTTTGCATGCTGTATGCCACTTTAACAAACATTTTGTACTGTATGCTGTCTGCGTCGGAGACTGACACTTTTTACATTTTTCGGTTATAGCTTTGAAACAATGATGATTTGGGTATATCATTGCTGACAGTGTTGAAAATAATAAATCAAACTTTGCTTTAACAGCACCACAAATCAATGCGCAGATTTATACCCCACCATTAATTTTCCTAGGATGTAGAAAGAAATCAACAAAAACAAGTTTCATTTATGTGCATCACATCGAGTTGTTGGCATCATGCATGGCACACACATTAAAATTGTCCCAAGAGGTGGCTTACGTGAATCAAAACATTAACATGGCATCAACACTCAAGTGGTTATGGATACAACATGATAATCGATTTAGTATAAAGTTTTATTATTAACCTAGTTAACCCAGTGTAAGTATGTATCCAATGATGTAAACTTTAAAGCACTTTTTGTAAGTCGCTCTGGATAAGAGCGTCTGCCAAATGCCTAAATGTAAATGTAAATGTAAATATAGTAATATAGTAATATGGTAGTAGTATGTGTGCGGCAAACTAAGAGTAATATAGTAGGGGTATGTGCGGCAAATGGACAGGTGTCATTGATGGTTTTACAAATTCCTGCCCATTCATGTCTCCTTTTGTCTTTTACAGGTACTGTGAGAGTAGGGCAGAATTTTCCTTTAATTAATTCTTGTACATGTCAACAAAGCAAAATAGCTCTCAGTGTCATAAACATTGGCATCACACACTTTTCTAGGAGCGGGCCTAGTCCTTGCTGAAAGTAAGAATAGGAATCATAAACAAGTTTTATGCCCTATTCTGAGCTATGTGAGCTTTTCTGAGTTACGGTTCTTAAGATGCTTAGAAAAAATGGGCTTAAGGCTTACTTAAGTAGAGAATAAACATTCACTTTCAATGTGATGAGTGTTTGAAACTTAAACACAAAAGACATTAAACAAGAAAAGAGACAAGCAATATTTTGTCAATAATTTTTATAACAATAATTTTGATTGACAATGCAACAAAGTTACAAACCTGCTGTGATGGAATATACAGACTCACCTTTTAATCAATTGAAGCTGGTTGTAAAAACATCAGTTTTATTGGATGGGTACAGCCATACAGTTCTTGATATTGAAAGAACGACTGAATCTATTCGTCTTGAAATGAAAGCACTCTATGCAGCTCAGGCAGAAGAATTACATGACCAACTCTTTATAAATTACCATGAAGGCTCAGACACAAAAGCCACCACACCTTTCTAATTTACATGTTTTAAATTTTGCAATAATTGGATTAGATTCAAACAATACAAATGACTTTAAATACAGGCCATACTGTTTCTGCCATAGCCTTTATATATATATGACTATTAGTTTTCCTTTCCAATTTTGTAACTATGCACTATATATATATATATATAGTGTACTATATAATTATGTATGTTTTTCGTTAGTGATCCCACACAGTGACCTATGAATCATTCAAGTATTCAAACTATCTAACTTAAGGCATGATGACAGATGATCAGGCCAGGGATATTGTACTTTGTAGCCTATTGCAGTAAAACATTTGTTCACATTAAGCTACATGTAGGGGTGCATTAAGCTAGATGGGGTGTGTGGGGGGCGGTGTCATCTAAAATATTGTGGTCTGTGGGGTTCAATTAGAAGAATACAAGAATCTGCCAAGTTTAGTGGGCTCATTTATTGCTTTTGATTAGTAGATAAGTAGATCTCAAATGTGCACACACAACCTATTCATAAAAAATACTTAACAGGAAACTTGCAATACAAAACCCAGATTCTAGCATATAACCTCTCAAAGAATAAAAATGTGCCTTTATCTCACGTTTTTCGATTCTTTTCAGCCATCATTCCTTTCTTGTTCGTGTCGAAAAATGTATGCTGAGGTATGCGCTCCTCAGTGAGACAATGACTGAGAAGCTGATTGACAAATGACTCTGGTATGTAAAGTCTCTGGGTGGTGCTCCCAAAACAAAAAACAATATGCTATTTAAAGACAAACAGGTTATAATTATGTAAATAAATAATAAAGTGAGGGTAGCCTTTTAAAACATCCAGAAAACATTTGGTGCTGCCTTGACAAAAAGTGTCTGTGAACAGCATTTGTGTCCATTAGAGTAATTAAAACATAAGAGGTTATTAGGGTACTCACCTCCAAATTAATATTTACATTTACAATAAACATTGAGAACATAGTCCAGTCCGATCAAAACTTCATCTTATTTAAAATAGCTTAAAATGTAAAATAATTCATAATTCTGCCTCCTATGTATAATTTTTACCAATAATTACCATTATAGTTACATGTAAAGTGTTAGATTTAGCAATTTGCTGGAGTCCTGTTTAATCAGTTTTTTTATAAAATAATAATAAAGATTCTTCCTATTGGCAGATATAAATGTAAAAAAAAAAAAGTGGGTTCTGTACCATTTTGTTAGTTAAGTGTGTCACTAAACAGCAGTAGGCAAGTTAGAATAAGACCAAGTATGAAATTAAAGACCAAGACTCCCATTTGAAAATATATTAATATAATGTATATACTTTGTTGTATATTTACTACCACTCAAAGTTTTGCGATCACTTGCAAATGTCCTTGTTTTCCAAAGAAGAACACATTTTTATTATATTTGATTTGATTTGAATTTGATTTTAATTTTTGAAATTTTAATTTGATTTTATGCAATTCACAAACAATTTTATCCATTCTCAAACAAATTAAAGTTATCTGGAATTTGACTGTAATGGAGCAGCCAGCAAAGTCTTCTGATCTGAACCCTACTGAGCTGCTGTGGGAGCAGCTTGACCGTATGGTACAGAGGAAGACTTAATAAAGACTAGCCATGTTGTGGGAGACGCTTTCAGGATGCATGGAGTGAAATCTAATCAGATTATCTTGATCAGCTGTTTGTTTTGCTGATGGCGAAGTTTGAAGAACACATTCATTATTTCTAGCAAAATCATTATTTCCAACGTAGCACCTCAACATCAGCATATTTTGTTCCTTCGCTATATTTTCTATTCAGACTAATTTCATGTGTGTTTCCTTAGAACACAATAAAATATCTAAGTGATCCCAAAAGTGATCCCAAACTTTTGAGCAGTAGTGTATATATACATGTATATACAGTAGACGCATGTTCAGGTGTCACGCAAACCTTTGAGCAATAGTGTATACTGTATATACATCCCCTTGAATAATAAACAATCCCCTGATTGCCATCATGGCAGCATCGCCTAGCAACCGTGTGCAAAGGTATTACCACCACGGCTCCCATTTAGAAAGTGTTCCTTTTAAAAACTATCATTACATAACAATGAAAAGACTAATACACCCTAGAAACATGTGATATGCATAGCTATTAGGTCAATGCATAGCTATTAGGTCACACAGCACTAAACAATACTAAAGCAATGAGTGCTTCAACTGTCTTTCAGTTCTTTCAGAGCATAACACTTTTCTGTGACATTGTTTGTTTTAACTTTGGTGCCCTGTCACTGTCCAACTGCTCACTATGTTTTCCATGTTACATCTATATAAAGAAAAGAAAAGGTTTTGTCTCTGTACATTAGTCAGAACTCATACCCGAAACCTGTATCATAATTTTTATGTGTTCATTTTGCACTACTTAAGTATGTGCCTAAGGTTAAACTTGTATTATAAAAAGAAATCAAAATGTTGAGTAGAAGTGAAGTTATGAGCAGAAGTTATGTGCCAGTTGGATTAAGCGATTAAAGTTAGGTTGTAAGATTAAAATGTATTTCAGTCAGCCTGGGCTGCTCTAGAGCGCCATCTAGAATGGATGCACTTTGCCTATGTAATTAAAAAAACAAAACAGGCTGGTCAAAATTTAATAAAACTCTTGCAGTATTTACATATCTGCCTAAAGTTTAACCTGCTCCATAAATCAAAATGTTGAGTAAAAGCGATGTTATGAACAGTTATGTGCCGGATTTAATAATCTACTTTAAAAAGATTTACTAATGCACTACATTTTCAATGTAAACAAACACCTGCACCAATAGAAATTAATTAAAAAAGATAAACTCAATATTTTTACTGGTATTAGTTCATATTTTTACGACTGAATTAACAGCGAAAAATAAGTGAATTTTAACGAAATAAAGTTTTAAGACAAAACTCTTTTGTTTGATCTACTTTTTTGATTTCTCATCTGTGATTCACTCTCCGATTACCGAACAGGGGGTGTATTTGGATGACAAAAGATGTAAACTTGGGCTTCAAGCTGAAAGAATATCAATATCACTCATTACATTAAAGCTGATCAGCTTATATTTGGTCTTAAAACTTATCTTTTTATTAGAGCTTTCGGCTCGAATTAATCTGTAGCACTTTGAGATTTGCTTCAAATATAAAGTGCATTGTAAATAAAATGTATTATTATGAATTTTTGACTTTACCTTTTAACTAACTTAAAGTGAGTAATTGCTGAGTGATTGAACTGATTGATATACCCTATAATTAGAGTTCTCTTTGGCTCCATCTGGCGGCAAAATCCAGAAGTCTAACAAGGTTTCCATTTAGTGATGTCACAAAGCTGAGCAGGCAAAGCATTGAATGCACTGATTATAATTAGCATGCTGCTTTCTGGCTCCCCCTATTGGCGTAAGCCTGTCTAGCAGGGTTTCTAAACGCTCTCTGCTTCCCTCTAGTGGTGACACAAGGCTGAGCAGGCTACCCTCTTAAAGTCAACAATGTCTTGCAAATATTCTAAAAAAAAAAAAAAAAAGAAAAAAAATAACGTATAAAGAATATGATTTTTCAAGAATAAAAAAAAGTATTATATTAATAAAAAAATGCATATAATTATAGATTGTTATATGAAGGTAGAAATCTTCAGATATTTACTTACTGGTCTCTCACTTGAATATATGATACTTTTATTTAGACCACACATTACAATATAGCTGGGGTTTCCCACACAAAAAAACTGCCATTTTCAGAAATTACACATTTTAAGAATCAGGTCAGTATACTTTTAAAAGACTAAATGCACATACTACTTTAAATGCACAAGTTTAAAATTTAGTTCTAAATTTTCAGACATATTATTATGACTATAAGGAGTTAAATATATACGAGTATAAGAGTTAAATTTACAGATGATATTTAGTTCATGTTATTGATGTTTTAACAGAATTTTTTTTTTAACAGTTATTTTATGTTTTAACAGTCGGTGCGACTGGAGAGACTTTATTTAAAAAAATTAAGTTATTTTTTACAAGAAATGTAGTGTTTAGCATATGTGCCATTGTCATTGTTGTAATTACAGTTATCTTTAAATGCTCGCTGAAAAAGTGACCATGTGAGGTTTTAGCTAATGTAAGAGCAGTCTCAGGGTAAAACAGCTCCTTTTCTTCACTACACACTCAATTCAATAAAATTTTATTTGTTATTTGTTTTATTTTTTATTATCGCTTTCAACAATTGACATTGTCACAAATCAGCTTTACACAATCAAAAGAATGATTTAAGTTTGTATGAAATGTGAATGTGTATGAATCAATATAATAAGACTGTTCCTGATGAGCAAGCCGAGGACGACGGCGACAGTGGCAAGGAAAAACTCCCCGAGATGGTAATAGGTAGAAACCTAGAGAGGAACCAGACTCAACAACGAACCCATCCTCATCTGGGTGAAACGGATAGCAGGGATTGATCTGCATCATACTGTGTGAGACTGTTAGTTCAGTATAACAGGAAATGTGTTTGAGGTAAAACAGAGTCCAGTTCATTCTTGAAGGCTCAAGTAGACTGTAGGAAACTCTAGTCCTGAACTATCGAGTGCACTATAAGTCCTCAGAGAACAGCTGTCTGCATCAGCCGTGGACAGGACCGTTTTTTGTGGACTGAATAGGAAACACAGGAATAGGAAAAAGCCAAAAGGAAACACAGACATGAGGGCTCCCTGAGATGTACAGCGACCAATTACTTCACCGTTAACAAACCTGAGGGATCAATGAGAGTGGGGAAGACAGCATCTAAACATACCAGTTCACTGTAATACTCTGTAATACAGTTCACTGTAATAACATCCATGAGTCTATTTACAAAAATTATTTTAGCCTAGACTTAAACACTAAGAATGTGTTTGCAGCGGCAGCTGGTCAATAAGGGGCGACGCCCCCTTAAAGTTAGACAGAGAAGAATGCTACTTTAACATGTAATTACTTACCATAATAATTACTTATTTTAATAATGAAATAAAGTCATTAGGTCACAATATTCTGCTGTATTTCTTAATTTGGAACCTTGGATTACAAGCATAATTTGTATTTTAAAACACTTGTAAATTAAAGCAAATTTTCTCATAAGATATAATGGAAACTCTAATTATTCGTTCCACATCCCCAAAAAATAAATACATAAAAATAATTAATACAAATTATAAAGTAAAAATAAAAAAAATTACCCTGCACTTTTATAAAAATAATTCCAGACAGATAAGTGTTTCCGTTTATGCACGCAGGCACTGTGTGCGTGTGTGTGTCTGTGTGTAGCTAAAGTAAAAGGACAGGAGGAATCAGCCCTTTCCCTCCTCCCCGTTTTTTTCTTACACTGTAGCCTTTATGCTCTCTTATTTGAGTTTTACACACACAAACATACGCACACATTAACGGAAAAACTGTTTTATCGGAAAAATTTGCAAGGAACATCGCTACTGACACTCGTGTAAGCGCATACTAACAGAATCACTGCTGTAAAGTAAAACAAACAAACAAATGAACCTGAACTGGGGCATGCTGACCTAGGGGGAGAGAGAAAATGTATCTTTAACCTCTCTAATGAGACTTTCTTTTGCTTTAGTGTGTTATAATAAACAGTATGCGCATGCTGTACACATGTGTAATTGTGTAAGATCGTATACACAATCACAGTGTTATAGTAAACAGTACACGTCTGCACGGATGTTGATTATATCAGTAAGAGACGAGCACTAAGACTCAGCAGGGGAGACGATTACCCACAATTCTGCAGGGCAAGAGAGAGAGAAAACATTGGCTCAGTTGTAATTACGTGACACTCAAAACAAGAAGCGCATGCGTGATACATGATACTTGGTACTCGTAAACCGAGACTTGTTCATTTTCCAAGTAAGAATTTATTAAAAATCTTTGCTCGTCTTGTGGAACACTCGCAAACCGCGTTACTCGCAATCCGAGGTTCTACTGTATAATTTATTTATAATAAAAAAAAAATCAGAACTGTATTATGTTCATTTGTGTTCGTGTACGCGGGGCGCTGGACAAGCAAGTGTCTATGTTGGCACGGAAATTTTTGAAAATCATGTGATTTGAGGCTTAGCTCTAATTGGATTTAATCAAATCATCTTTGTGCGGACCGAACCCTCCCACTTTTGTTCTTAGCAAATCAATATTGTTTTTTAAATATTTGGGCTAATCTGATTGGAGCATTTTCAACGAGTCTTCAGCAGATTGTTAGTTAATGTATTAAATAGTGATTGACGTAAAAGCCAGATAAATATGAGAGAAAATTCAGTAATTTCTTTGCTAAAATACCCCTTTGCAAGGCAAACAGACGAAGAAAGAAAAAAAGTTAAAGAGCTTGGACCAGATCTACCAGATCTTCTTATTAAGCAGCAGTCAAGTGATCGCGGCCGAGCTTACACTCTGTGCCTTTCCAGCACTTCTTATGGCAAGCGGAGTTGGCTGACTGGATACGATGTGAGTCATGCCATTATTTTATACTAGTAGTAATGATGCTTAAATCTAGATGTACGTTTTCACTTTAAGACCCTTTTGTTTCGTAATCTGCAGCACTGAATGTCTTAGGTGTGATTCTTTACTGTAGTCTATTGTTTAAAGCTCATATACAGTGTAGATAATATGTTTCCATCTCAGAAACTAGCTAATTTCTCTCTTGTTGTCTGGATGTTCCACGGGGTGCAATAACAAGCTTCAGTTTGTCCAGATTAGAGCAGTAAGTCCATAAATGCATTATATGTGCGCTGACAAAAGTAGTAAAAATCCATGCATCTTACTGAACCTCAAGATGAATATAAATAGACTTATTTATAAACCGTTCATGTAAGGCATTACACAAGAAATTTGCAAACGTAGTAACAGCCCACAAATGCAGTAGACAATTAAAAAACAACAACAATAACAGTCAGTTGTTAATTTAAAACATGAAGGTTAGCTGTTCTGGAACACTCCTTATAATACATTAAGCATCATGATGAAAACTGTCTCTCATGAAGACCTTTCCAGGAAGGCAAAACTAAAACGTCCCTCTGCTGCAGAGGAGAAGTTTATTTAGAGTCACCAGTTACCTTAGAAATCACCAATTAACAACCAGCACCAACATCAATTGTTCAAAGGACATTATTGCATATTTTGCCTGCCTTCAGCATTCATTTACAGTGTAATAGAAACTCAGGAAAGACCATGGAATTAGTAGGCGTGGCCAAACTTATTAATGGTTAGGTAATTAACCAAAAATGTAGCACAAATCTGCGGGTTTTAACATCATAATCCCACAACTGTAATGGATGTAACACAGACATAATAACAGCTGCCATTCTATTTAAAGGGATTTGTTACAGTTGTGGGAAGTTAAAATCTTCAGCTTTCAGCTTTCATCTACAGTATTCATATTCAAGACAGACATTTTGTGAGCTTCAACATAAAATAATAATATCACTGATTACATTGGAGCTGATCAGCTCATTTTAAGCTTTAACCTTTTAACTATTCCTACAAACTCTTATAAAGTTAAGTAATAATAAAACTTTGATAAAAGTTTGGATGATGTCACGATTGGATTATTTAGTTTAACTTTACACACATACGCATTCCACTAGGTGGCGGTGTGCATGCCCTTGTTTTCAGCCTCCGCAGCAACAAGCAGCAGAAGAAGAGGTGACGTCACGTGTTTCCGGGTTCGCGCTGAACCTTTCCAGTAAAGCCGAGATCCGAGGTGTATACACAAAGGTAAAGAGCTGCCCTGAGTTATTGCATCCATTTTAACGAATGTTGAAAATGCTGTTATGTTATAATAGTGTGTCGAAACGCTAGCAGTTGGTGTAGAGTGTTTAAAACGCTAGGCCGGTTGTTATTGTAGTGATTGTGGAGGTCACCGCGAGAGAAGGGTCCATAATGACGGGCCGCGTTCCAAATCACAGAATAGTATCTCAGTGTAGGGCACTAGGTAGGCCGCGGAGGGGTTCACGTCATACCTTGTGTAAGTGTACTTGTATAGGGTATTATGGTGGGATTTGGAATACAGCCTGAGCTGGCTTTTATTTTAGGTAACGCGATGCACAGCTGGAATATAGTACTAACCTTATGTACTTGTATAGAGTAGTCATAAGTATGTGCACCCCAAACCATCACACTCACATTATTTAAACTGTTGGTACAAAATCTGAAACTAGTGGATCTCAAGCTTATTCTTGGAGGAGCCCTGCCCTTTCCTGTTCCAAACACACACACACACTAATTAAGAAAAGCTGTTAATTAGTTGATTAGCTGAGAAAACACTAGAGGGCGTCCTGGAGCAGATTTGAGAGCCACTGATCTAGAACGTCTTTGTGTGCTCTAGAGAAAGTAGATCTTTACTTTGTTCCAGACTTTCCCTAAAAACTAGGAGGCCCAGACCTGTTCCAGCATGACACTGCTCCTGTGCACAAAGCCAGCTCCATGGAGACATGTGACATGTGTTAGGTTTGAAGTGAAGGAACTCAAGTGACCAGGAGCACGGACTGAACTTAACTCCACTTAACCGACACCTCTGTGATAAACTTGAACTAGAACTTGACCCATTTTTTTTTTTTTTTTTTTTTTACTCAGTCCTGTTTGTATAGTTGGCTAAATGAAGTAATTCAGTTCATCATAGTGCTGAAAAAGGATACTTTACTCTATATTGCACAATCTGAGGTGCTGGTTGTTACTTGGTGATTTCGGAGGTGACTGTAAATGAACTTCTCCTCTGCAGCAGAGATACGTCTTGGTTTTGCTTTCCTGGGAAGATCTTCATGAGAGACCGTTTCATCATGATGCTTGATGGGTTTTGCAAATACACTTGACACAATACTGTTCTTGTAAGAACTGTTCCAGAAAGTCTGACCTTCACGTCTTATATATATATATATATATATATATATCAACTGACTTCTTGTTTGTTGTTACATAATCTTTGAAATCTCCAGTATTGTTGTAGAATGTAGGAAATAAATCACTTGCTAGTTTCATTGTTTTTCTTTAGTGATTTATTATATATATTAAGGGTGGGGTGCTTGTATTATTTGTGTTATTGTATGAAAAAATGAAAATATTTGCCCAAACTATGTCTCCGGAATGGAGTACATTTATAAACAACAAAACCAAAAATAATGCATCCGGTTGTCAGACAGGCAAAAAAAATAGCACAGATTCATAAGAACACGTTTTTATTTTTTTTATATATAACTTTGGTTCTACATGACTCATTAGCAAACCCAAATGCACAGAAAAAAGGAGGGAAATCAGACCGAACATAGTAATGTAAAAAAAAAAAAAAAAAAAAAAAAAGTGTGCTCTGACTCTGACATTACCATATATTTGTACACCAAAAAGTGTTCTTAATATTTTTACTTTGTCTTACTCTACACATATGGATAGATGAAGTGGATGGTTCGTATGTTGGATTGCTGAGAGGTGAAATTAATAGAAATATCAAAAGATGGTGTTAAAGGTCATATGTATTTGTGTGTTGTATATCGTAGATTACTCCTGTGCAGGCAGGTAATGCGTGGCCGTTGTTCTGGTTAACACCACGAGTATATTTTATATACATATTTTATATTCATGTATTATTTAGGTGGTTACAAACTTCTGGGAATTTGTTCTACATACAACTTGCTTCAGTCCATGGCCTTTAAACATGAACATAAATGTTTTTTTATTTTTTTTTTTCAACAAAAAGTCATGCAATGAACACAGGATATATATATATATATATATAATTTCTTTTGTAGTAGTATGGAATAAAACTGCTGAAACTTTACCTTCTGTTTAATTCTTGTGTCGACGCAGCTTGCTTAAATTATAGGCTTTTGACGTTAGGGAAGTTTTTAATCATCATGCTTATATGTTGAACAAATTTTCACATTTGATCGGATTATGAATTTAATTTTTTGTCCAGTTTGTTGTATGATAAAATTTTAATTTAAAAAATGATATAAATATGATCAAAAGTGCTTTTAAATTTCTAAAGTATATTGACAGGAGATGTATGATAAAGAACCACCTTCAAGGATTTCTCTTACACTTGGCTGTCTGTTTGAATCCCAGACAAACTGTAGGAAGTTAGGTTTAATCCAGTGGTTCTCAAACATTTTCTGTCATTCCCCACTTAAGGGGGTGGGCGAATTTTCAAGCCCCACTTGTCAACAAAATGATAACGAAAACGGCCAAGTTTACTATTTATTGAAATATCAATTTCTAAACCAGTAAGATCAAATAACACCAAGTTCAAAACAGATAAAATACACGTGCAATTGTTATAACAGGCTTACTTCATCACTTATCTAGAGCTTTCTTTCAAAAAAGTTAAGTGGCTTATTAACGTGACTGGGGTGTGTTGTCTCTAAGTGTCTTCCTACTTTGTCTCATGCTGTCTGCTGCCAGCGGTTTAAGACACAAAACACACATGGGTCTCTCCTCTGCCCCCACCATCCCCACCATCCCCACCATGAATCCAAGCGCAACATAGGCTTCATCATGTTTTCCTTTCGGCTGGATTTTTAGTTAATTAGGCTGATAGTGCTGAATCACCTGCTTATTTGTGGTCCATGTAACAAATGTATCCATTGATGTTATTATGCTCACTATATACAGTACGCTACTGTGTTATGGTCTAAAATGCCCCCCCGCCACAGATTGCCCACCTAAATTCATAGGTTTATGGTTTACAAATTACAAATTGTAACAAATTAATTTAATTATAAAGTAAGCAATATTTAAAAAAAAGGTTTTATAGGGGGCAAAATATATAAATTATATATTTTTTTCATATACCAAATTTATATTTTTATATTGCTTATTTTATAATAAAAATCGTTTCCTGTAAGTTTTCAACACAAACAATATTTATTTAATATTTAGTGTAATTTGTGATAAATAATTTGTTTTTTCTACATTGACAAACTCCTGCAAAATAAATAAAATAAAATAATCATTTTGGGGGATTTGTATTAATCGTCTCGACGGCTGTCACGTGCCTAGGGTTAATTATAATAGTAATAATATATTTGATAATAATAAACCTTTGAATGCATGTCCTAATATAATATTTGATAGAGATTATGTAGGGGGGCATTCCGTGGCAGGGGGGCATTTTAGCGCATAACACCTGTTTGTGTCCGCGGTAAAATTAGTCTTAAATTCGCATCTTCGAATTCAATAGCTGCGTAAATAAACCCGCAAATAAGATACTCACATATACTGTATTTCCTCTCTACATTGTCTTTAAGCTTCATCCGCCTTAAATTATACATGTTTAAAAGCATAAACTCTATTATTCTCTACAGCGCAACGAATGATTTAGGGATCATCGCAAAATGCCGCACATTAACAAAAAGCGTAGAGCGATATTGATCTTTCCCTTCTGTTCAGCGCCTGAAGGATCAAAAAACAACTTCGTTACCACACTGGAAACTAGAAATGCCAGACTAGTACTGCCTGATAAAATACAGAAACATGAGCATACACATTGGAATAAATGAAATTACATATATAATACCGAATGTTTCCTTATATATTGTTCCTCTGGAATTAACATGCCGACGTTAAACCGTTATTGTTGCACTGTGGTTCCACTTTTTCTCGGATTTATTTTAATTTACTTGTATTAATGATCCAATTCTTTGTGTGTCATTATTTAGTTTCGAGTGTCTGATAAAGAAAATAAAGATTAAATAAATCAATAAAGAAAAGCATGAATTAGAATAGATACGTTCCTATTATTTTCCACTAATTCCCTCCCGTTTATTGCGCCCCACCTGTCATGCCTGTATTCCCCACTAGTGGGGCGCGCCCCACAGTTTGAGAACCACTGGTTTAATCCAAGAAGCCAAACTGTTTAAACCTTGTTAGCAAACATTGTCTCAGTTTAGATGCACTTTCTGACATTCAGATGGTATGGGGTGCATGAAGTCATCTTAGCAACAGATTACAAGAGCAGTTAGTGATGACGCTCACTTGAACTCCATGTGTCTGTCTCCAGCAGGAAGGATGCTGGCGTGTCTCGGCTGTCCCGGACTGAGTCGCGCACTCGGCTCAGGGGTGCTGCATTTACCCAACACTTTTGTGACTCGCGCTCCTCAGATCTCCTCTTCAGTCAGCAGAGGGAGCCAGGTGGCGTTAGTGCGCTACAGCAGCACGGCTCAGCAGGTATTTACAACCCTCGACATTTCGATAATGTCTAATTTGTTAATGTTTTAATGTTAACATTAATAATTACTTGCGTACACTTCTCCAATAGACAGCTATTAAAAGACATTTGTAACTTCTGAACCCGAGAGAGAACGTGTGTGTGTTTTAAAAGTACACCAGTATTATATAATTACAGTTTAGTTTGTTGTGTCACTCAGGAAAAAGTCAAGAAAACAAAGTTTGGACCTTTGGCTGACGAGGACAGAATTTTCACCAACCTTTATGGCCGACATGACTGGAGGTACTCAGGACAAATGTGATGTTGTTTTTTTTTTTTTTTTGCAAAAAAGAAATTATAACAAACTGACTCAATACTACGTATTATCAATAAAATGTATTTATTTGATTGATACATTTTGCTCTTGTATTTAATTTTTACGGGTATTTATTTTTATAGACGTTATAGATATCATTAGAATGAGACAAAAAATCTAATAAAATGCGCAAATTTTGCTAAATCAGGAAATAGATTTCCTGATAGTCTGACAAATGAAAAGATTTGCTAAAGCTTTGCCTGTCACTCTAGGCTGAAAGGTGCGCTAAGTCGCGGCGACTGGTACAAGACTAAAGAGATCCTGGAAAAGGGAGTGGACTGGATCCTCAACGAGATCAAGGTGTCTGGTCTCCGTGGTCGAGGAGGAGCTGGCTTCCCCACAGGGATGAAGTGGGGCTTCATGAACAAACCCAGCGACGGCCGGTCAGCTCTAGTTCCAACTGAAACACTGAATGATTTCACATTATTTTGCAATGCTGTACAAGCTGCTTTTATTGTTATCAGTATGACCCGACTCCTCACAGCTGTTCCGGCCTCCTCTTGTCCTCAGGCCCAAGTACCTGGTGGTGAACGCGGACGAGGGAGAACCCGGGACCTGTAAAGACCGAGAGATCATGCGCCATGACCCACACAAGCTGGTGGAGGGCTGCCTGGTCGCGGGTAGGGCCATGGGAGCGCGCGCTGCGTATATCTATATCCGTGGAGAGTTTTACAATGAGGCGTCCAATCTTCAGGTGAGATCTTTAACCAGCCGTGTAACTTTGTGTCACTTAATTTGGTTGTTTTTTAAGTGACAGAATAGGAGCATTTGCATCCTTTGATTGCATTTGTAATAAAATCTATTTTACAGCAAGTCCTCGACTTATGAACGTTCGTAAGTCTGACAAAGTGAGTTTCATACACCGTTGACACAAATATAAAACGTAAAGCATGAAGGGGAGGGAGAACGCTACATGGTGCTTACTGCGCGCTTGAACGGACACCAATTTGTGTCAGAGATTTTTCGGACTTTGACCTTATTAAGGATTTTCCGAAATTAGGATTTTTCACCTCCGGGACAGCATTACAGGACAGACATTTTCTATCATCGTGCTGCCGACTCATTTCTCCCGCATCCCTAATTGTAAATAGTGTGCACTGCAGTGTCTATTTTTTGTAAATTAGACATTTGTTTGCATCTACGAATGTTTGTAGATCCACAGTGCGTTTGTATCTGTGAAAAATCTGGGACTTGCTGTATTTAATATTTTTTATTTAAGCCTTGTTCAGAATATTACCATTATCATTTTTACAGAAGGATGAGTTTGTGGACACTGTACTGATATTGATTGATAAATCTCTCTTTCTCTCTCTCTCTTCCCAGGTGGCCATTAACGAGGCGTACGGAGCAGGGCTGATTGGAAAAAATGCCTGCGGCTCGGGCTATGACTTTGACGTGTTTGTGATGCGCGGCGCCGGAGCTTATATCTGCGGAGAGGAGACTGCTCTGATCGAGTCCATCGAGGGTAAACAGGGGAAGCCCCGTCTGAAGCCACCTTTTCCTGCTGACGTGGGTGAGAATAATTCTGATAAGATGTGAATTTAACGCTTTATTGTGTACTTCTGTTATTACTTTGATGTAGTCACTTTTCTAACAGTAGTCCAGAAGTTTAGCATCTTTACTTCCTCTGATTCTGTGAAGAGTGAACAACAGTTTATCACACAGCATACCAAGTTCAACAACCTTCCTACTCTAGTTTACTAAGTTTACTATGACACAGGCTAATGTTTTACAGGGGACACTGGTGTAGCTAGCAGGTGCATGGAGCACATAAGAACTGATATGCATATGGATGAAGGTTGCAGCTCAATGTGTATTCTGGAAATGTGTATTCTGATATTTGTCAACTGTCTCCTTCCAGGAGTGTTCGGTTGCCCAACCACTGTGGCAAACGTCGAAACAGTGTCTGTAGCCCCGACGATCTGCCGCCGTGGTGGCTCGTGGTTCGTCAGTTTTGGCAGAGAGAGGAACTCTGGCACAAAGCTTTTTAACATCTCCGGTCATGTCAACAACCCCTGCACCGTGGAGGAAGAGATGTCTATTCCGATGAAGGAGCTGATTGAGAGGCATGCAGGTACGATACACTTTTTAAACACTGAAAAAGTATGACACGCTCTTAACAGACACCTTTTATTGTATGTTGCGTCTGGGTTAGTGTCCATGGGGTCTGTGTATGTGAATTATGGATTAGTGTCTGTGGATCAGGGATCACTGACTCACCAGACACCGACTCCTGATCCACAGACAGTGACGAAGTGATGGTAAATATTACTTACACTTTGTGATGTTAAAGATCAGTGATTTGATAAGCATCTGCCACGAAGGGATTTATGTTTAATAATTTTAAATCAGTTTCAGGGATTTAGACCTTACAACCTTGCCGGGTTACAGCACTTCCCACTCCTAAACTCAAAAAACATGATCTGTTGTATCTTATGGTTGCCCAGTGAGTCCATTTTTAAAAATTTATTTATTTGTTTATTTTATTGGATTGTAACCGTGACCTTTCCTGCAGGTGGTGTCCGAGGGGGCTGGGATAACCTCCTGTGTGTAATCCCCGGTGGGTCGTCCACACCGCTCATTCCTAAACACGTGTGTGAGGACGTGCCCATGGACTTTGACGGCCTCATACAGGCTCAAACCGGCCTGGGTACCGCAGCACTCATCGTCATGGACAAATCGGTCGGTGGTTGTTGTTTTAAAAATGGCCTGATACAATATAATATCATGATGCCTAGGTGGTGATTTAATTTGTACAGCGATTTATTTTTATTTAATTTTTTTTTAAATATCCAGATTTTATAAATACAGTAAGTCCAAGACTTATAAACATTAGAATTATGGAAGTAACTTGCACATATTGTACAGAAAATAGACACTGCTATGCACCATATACCTATATTTACAATTATATACAATATTTTAAGTGTGTAAGTGAACGTACGTGTGTGCGGGAGAAATTAGTCGGACTTACCGGTTTCAATTAATCAGTTCAGTTCGTTTTCACCAAATAAATTAGTGAAAATTAATAATTTTCACAATGATAGAAAATGTCTGTCCTGATGGTGAATAATGAGTTCACAGTGGAAAACAACAAAAATGGATAGAAAACGGAGACAAATCGGCGTCCGGGATTCCCCTTGTGATTTAAAGGCACAGAGACAACATTTAAGTTCTTCTTGTGTCCAATATACACTATTAGATGATAGTGTAATTTAGTGTTTACATGTAATCTGTATAATAACTGTTATTGTAAATACTAAATTATCTTAAAGTTTAATTGCACATACAGATACCTTTGCAATATTATTTTTATATATATATATATATATATATATATATATATATATATATATATAATTTCTCTCTCTCCTCTTCCTATATTTTTATATTTATATGTTTACGTAAAGTTGGGGAACGGGTTTAAGAATTTAATTTCGGTAATGATGCCTTATTTTTATCTGTATATGACAATAAAACTTTTTTTTTTTTTTTACATGATTATGAGCTGCTGTAATAAAATTAATCAGAATCATGCGCAGATCATCAGAATGGAAACTCTGTTCCTCTGAATAATTGTCATAAAGGCCAGATAACGGCCACTTTTGCTTTTTTTTATATACCTCATATATGTCCTCATGACACTGAAAAAAATTCCTTTGTCGTCGCCCATATATGGGAAGAGTCTGAGGAGGAGTTTTAATGGCGCCTTTTGTGCATCCTTTCCCAGGGGGCTGTGGTCTCATCACTCTTGTTTTGCAATTTTTTCTTTCGTTACAGACGGATGTAATCAGAGCTATTGCACGGCTGATTGAATTCTACAAGCATGAAAGCTGTGGCCAGTGCACCCCCTGCAGGGAAGGTAAGGAACTGCACATCAGTGGTGGTGGTTTCTTAGATGTTGAGATACTATGTAATAAATAAAACACGAGCAAGCATGCTGTTGTCGTAAAATACAAATAGTGCCAGGGCAGTGTGATACAGCCAAGTGTAAAGTGAAGTTAATCTTGGCAACCTAAAGTGAATTAGGTCCTTTTATTTTGTGGAAGTGATGTTATCACTTACTCTTTAGCAGGTATAAACCAGTGGTTCATGCCTTAGTTTTTTTCTAACTCGTTATTTACATTAGCTGACTGTAGGAGTTATGTTATAGAAAAATAATCCACGCCTTGTGGTTTGAGATCACTGCGAAAGAAAAAGGATACAATACCTTGAGTAATTTATTCAGTCTTTGGACATTCCTTTAAATATTAATATATTGTAATTATGTATCCTCAGGAGTGGATTGGATGAATACGATGATGTGGCGCTTCGTAAAGGGAGACGCACGGGCAGCAGAGATCGATATGATCTGGGAGCTCAGCAAACAGATTGAAGGTCACACCATTTGTGCTCTGGGAGATGGAGCTGCGTGGCCCGTACAGGTACGTTTATGAAAAGTAAACACTACTATCTATTACTTACACAAACTGTGCTTTAAATTATTCTACTAATTGTTTTCTGAAACGATGTGTGTGCAGGGTTTGATCCGTCACTTCCGCCCCATCATGGAGAGCAGGATCTCAGAGTTCCAGCAGAAACAACAAGCTCGGGCTTAAGATTAGCATCCTCCTTCTCTACAACCTTTTCCCCAATATACATTATATTTAAAAATTTAAGTGTTCTCCAACACTGTTCTCTCCATCAAACTTGTGATGCTTTTGCATCCAGTCTAAAAAAAAATGACTAATAAAGTTCTATGAATTGTTAGATTCATGCAAATGTCTCAATTTCGTGAACATTATGCCTTTTTTTTTTTTTTTTACTGTGGTGTTTTATTTATGACTCCATACTTGTTTATTCATGGTATGCATGTATTATTATTATATAATTTATATTCTCTATAACAAATAATGTTTTTCCAGTGAGTCACAAACACCTAATAAAAGATGCTTTACACGCACACACGTAGTCAGCAGTACATGCATGCATGGATGTTAACTATACAAGTAAAGCATGTTCACTGAGACTGAGCATGGAAGATGATCCAGTAGGTCATGTGACGCTCACCGTCAAAACAAGGAGTGCATGCGTGCCACATGATTCTTGATGATACAGTACTTGGTACTTGTATACCAAGACTCGTTCGTTCAAGTCAAACTGTATTATAATTTTCTAGTTTTGCGTAAACCAGGTAACTCGCAATCTGAGGTTCCACTGTATAAACAAAGATTACAAGGAAACTTATTTTTTCCTTTTTTTCCCCAATATCTGCATGGATAACGCATTTTCAATTATAAATATTATTTTAAACAAACTTAAATTAAAACTTTAAATCTTAACAATCAAAACCAAACCAGTGGAGAGCAAAAAAGAAAGATACTCATCGTTTTTCCACTTTATCCTGCATACAGAGTCTATCCCAGGGGATTTAGGGCATGAGATGGGGTACACCCTGGACATGGTGCCAATCCATCGCAGACCAGATTAAAACTACTGAAAGGTGAATGCACCTTTCAGGGGGTGGAAAATGTTGGACAGCAAGTGAACAAATGCAAGTGAAGGACAAGGGCTGATTTAGGATGGCTAAGCAAAGACAACCAGTAAAAATGTCATGCTCACCCAAAAATCATTGATGCTGAATGAGGAGTGAAGGCCTCCCTGTCTGGTCTGATTCCACAGAAGAGCTACTGTAGCACAAACTGGTTAACAGATTAATGCTGGCTCTGATAGACAAGAGAAAGCTCCTGGACTGGGCACATGAGCATCAGAACTGGCAATTTTCTGCTGGGAAACCTTGTTTCCTGCCATTCATATTGATGTTGCTTTGACATGTACCACCACTAAACAATGCTGCAGGCCAAGTACACCCCACATGGCACTTCACAAATGGTAGTGACCTCTTTCAGCAGGATAATGCACACTTGCTACTAATGTCTTGGTGCCAGATACCACAGTACACCTTTAGAGGTCTTTTAGTCTTCATGCCTTAGCAGGGCCAAGCTGTTTTTACACCTACATGTGCATCTCAGTAAATTAGAATATCATTGAAAAGTTGATTTCTTTTCATTAATTCAATTATATAGATTCAGTACACAGACTGTTATATTTCAATTGTTCATTTCTATTAATTTTGATGATTATGGCTTACAGCGAATAAAAAACAAAAAATTGGAACATTGTGAAAAAGTTCAATATTGGAGACTCATGGTGTCACACTCTAATCAGCTAATTAACTCAAAACACCTGCCTGAGCCTGAGGGTAAGACACAAAAGGGCACTGCTAAAGAAGCTGTCTGGTTAGCTGCCTGGTTTAAGGACCATGGTATCCCTGTGCTTGATTGGCTAGCAAACTCGCCAGATCTAAACCCCATAGAAAATCTATGAAGTATTGTGAAGAGGAAGATGCTAGACATCAGACCCAATAAGACCAACCTCGGTCTCCGTAACATGTCAGCAGTGCCACAGACTGATCGCCTCCATGCCACACCGCATCGCTGGAATAATTCATGCAAAGAGAGCCACAACCAAGTACTGAGAGCTTTACATGTTCATACTTTTCAGTGGTCTAACATTTCTGGTAAAAATATTTTTTTTTAAATTTTTTTTTATTGGTCTTAAGTAAAATTTGTTTTCTGAGATACTGAATTTTGGGCAGGCGGCACAGTGGTGTAGTGGTTAGCACTTCCGTTGCACTTCCAGGGGCCAGGCTCGATTCCCGTGTGTGCGCGCAAGAGTTTGCATGTTCTCCTCGTGCTTGGTGGGTTTCCTCTGGGTACTCCGGTTTCTTCCCACAGTCCAAAGATATGCAGGTTAGGCTAATTGGTGTTCCCATAGTGTGTAAATGGGTGTGTGAGTGTATGTGTGTGTGTCCTGCCATGGATTGTCACCTTGTCCACCCTGCCTCGTTAGGGCACGAGGCAGGGTGTACACTGCCTCGTGCCCTAAGCCTCTTGGGATAGGCTCCGCGACCCTGAATACAGGATAATGCAGTAAAGAAGATGAGTGAGTGAGAGTGACACAATTTTTTGGGGTAGATTCATTACACAGAGACTGATATTGCTATTGATATTTTATATATACTGTATATATAAATAAAGCAATAAATTTGGTATTATATAGAGTAAAGTATTAAAAGATTTATACAAATTTTTTTTCTAAAGTGTGTATAAATTTTTTTTGACTGACTGTATAATGAGCGCCTGTACTGTATGTAGTGGAAAGTATTATGAATTGTTTTTAGGGCTGCAACAACGAATCAATTTAATTGATTAAAATCAAATAAAAATTACTAAAAGCATTCGCAATAAAATTCATAATCGATTCGAAGTGTCGCACGACGCGGAGACATTTGATTATTAAAAAAACTAGTTGAGCGCGGAGTGGAGTGAACACACTCGGTCTCGCGCACTGATGCTAGCAGAGATCGGTGCCTCGTAGACAGGGCGAAGCAAAAGTAAAAATAAATAAATTAATTAAAAAAAAACAGCCGGGGCAGAGAAATCGATAATCGGGTAATTGTCTCCCCTGCTGGGTCCTAGTGCTCGTCTCTTACTGGTATAACCAACATCCGTGTACATTTAGGCATTTGGCAGACGCTCTTATCCAGAGCGACTTACAAAAAGTGCTTTAATGTTTACATAATTGGAAACATACTTACACTGGGTTAACTAGGTTAATAACTAAGTGCCATTAGTCCAACACAACTAAGATTTTTTTTTTTTTTGGGGGGGGTTAGTCCAAGTACTGGAGAAACAGATGAGTGTTGAGTAGTCGTTTAAAGATAGTCAAAGTCTCTGATGTACGGACATCTAGAGGAAGTTCATTCCACCACCTAGGTGCCAGAACAGAAAAGAGCCTGGATGAATGCCGCCCTCGATCCCTGAGAGATGGTGGGATGGTGGGATGAGGCGAGCAGTGCTGGAGGATCGGAGGGAACGTGGTGCAGTGCGTGGTGTAATTAGCGCAGAAAGGTAAGTGGGTGCTGGGCCATTTTTAGCTTTGTAGGCAAGCATCAGTGTTTTGAATTTGATGCGGGCAGCTACAGGAAGCCAGTGCAGGGAGCGGAGGAGTGGGGTGGTGTGGGAGAACTTGGGGAGGTTAAAAACGAGACGTGCTGCTGCATTCTGGATCAGTTGCAGAGGACGAATCGTGGACAGAGGCAGGCCTGCCAGGAGTGAGTTGCAGTAGTCCAGTCTTGAAATAACAAGGGACTGAACAAGCACCTGAGTAGCCTGTGAAGAAAGAAATGGGCGAATTCTTCTGATATTGTAAAGAAGAAATCGACAAGAGCGAGTAAGGTTAGCGATGTGTGGGGAAAATGACAAATGATTGTCCACGGTTACCCCACGATTGCGGGCGGTGGCTGAAGGAGTGATTTGGTTGTTGTCCATGGAGATGAGTCACAAGGGATAAACAGTTCGGTTTTACTGAGATTGAGCTTCAGCTGATGAGCAGCCATCCAAAATGAGATGTCTGCCAGACATGCTGAGATCCGGGTGAAAACCTGAGTGTCAGAGGGAGGAAAGGAGAGAACAAGTTGGGTGTCGTCTGCATAACAGTGGTATGAGAATCCATGCGATGATATGACCTTACCAAGAGACCGGGTATAGAGGGAGAACAGAAGAGGATCAAGTACTGAGCCCTGCGGGACACCAGTAGAGAGTCTACGTGGGGCAGATGTAGATCCCCTCCATGTTATCTCATATGACCTATTTTTTAGGTAAGAAGCAAACCATTGCCACACTGTTCCACAAATTCCAAGGCTTGTAAGAATAGATAATAGAATCTTGTGGTTTACCGTGTCAAATGCAGCTGAGAGATCCAGGAGGATGAGGACAGATGACAGTTTAGCAGATCTAGCAGCATGGAGCTTCTCAGTGACTGACAGAAGGGCAGTCTCTGTGGAATGTGCCACTTTGAATCCAGATTGGTTTGGGTCATTAAGGTTGTTCTATGAGAGATAAAAAGACATTTGATTATAAACGGCTCTTTCAAGAATTTTGGAAATAAAAGAGAGCAGTGATACCGGGCGATAGTTGTTAACTTCTGATGGGTCCAGGCAGGGTTTCTTGAGGATGGGAATAACCCTCGCCTTCTTAAAAGCGGCAGGAACATGACCAGATGATATGGATTGGTTGATGATGGCTGTGGTGAAGGGAAGGAGGTCCCGTGAGATGGCCTGGAGCATTGTGGAAGGGATTGGGTCTAATGAACAGGTGGTGGGGTTAGATGACGAGATGATCTGTTGAATCTCATCAGATGACAGGTTGGAAAATTTTGCTAAAGGAGGGAAAGAAAGGTCCTGAGGTTCTGCCGTAGGAGCTTGATTGAGTGCGAAGGACTGGCGGATTGCTGCAATCTTCCCATCGTAGAATGTGGCAAAATCGTCAGCAGTCAGAGAGGAAGGGGCAGGAGGAGTCGGTGGGTTGAGTAGTGAGGAGATGATGTTGTGGAGTTTGCCAGGATCATGTGCAGAGGCTTCCAACTTTTGTCTGAAGAAGGTAGTTTTGGCAGAAGTCACATCACATTAGAATTTGGAAAGAAGAGTCTGGTAAGAGATGAGATCTCCATCAAGTTGCGATTTCTTCCATCTTCTCTCCGCAGTTCTTAATTCTCTCCTGTTGGTGCGCAGTACATCAGATAGCCAAGGAGCAGGACAAGACGTCTTCCTTGGTTTAGATGACAGCGGGCAAAGGAGATCTATGGATGAGGAGAGGAAATTTTCAGTCGCAGTCTCTAGTGGTAAAGAGGAGAAGGAGTCTGGGTCTGGGAGGAATGATAGGGTGTATGAAGACACAGAGGAAGGCGAGATAGAGTGAAGGTCTTTGCGGGTAAAAGAGACATTTTGGTGGTTAGGTTTACATAGAATGGGAAGTCTTATGGTGAAGGATACCAGGTAATGATCAGATTTATGAAGAGGAATAGTAGTTATATCTGTGACTGGGGAAGGGCGGCAGAAAACAAGGTCGAGAGAATTTCCTGCCTTGTGTGTAGGAGGGCAGCTGTTTAGAGTTAAAGAGAAGGAGTTAAGGAGAGGGAGAGGGAGAAGGAAAGAGGATTGGAATTTATCAGATGGAAGGTTGAAATCTCCTAGAACAGTGAGAGGAGTGTTAGCAGAAGGAAAAAGACTAAGAAGTATGTCCATTTCATCTAGAAAGTTTCCTAGAGAGCCAGGAGGACGGTAAATAACTAAGATGTGGAGGTTAGATGAGACAGGGTGATAGGCGAGAAGGACCATCTCTTGGACAACAGGAGACCCGTACCACCACCTCTGCCAGTTTCTCGTGGAGTGTGAGAGAATACATAGGCAGAGGATAGGGCGGCCGGTGTAGCCGGGTTCTAAGGAGATATCCAGGTCTCAGTTAGTGCTAGAAAGTCAAAAGAGTAATGGGTAGCTAGGGCAGAGATAAAGTCTGCTTTCTTTACAGCAGATTGGCAGTTCCAGAGCCCACCTACCACCAGTGCAGGACAATGAGACAGTATTGGAGGGTAGATGAGGTTTCTGGGAGATCTGCGTCTGCTGTGTGAGTAAAAGCATCTTGGTCTGTGAGAACTAACAGAGATAAGTTAAAGACACATGCTAGACTGAGGTAACTGTCTATAAAAACTTGTAACTTCTTGGTAAACAAGAGTTTAAGTCAATTTTCTGTGCACTACCTTTGCAAACAGCAAGAAACTAGGTACAGTATACAGTATGAACTAATTGTGTTTTCAAAAACAGTACAAAAGTTAAAAACCTACCTTACCAGTGGAGAAGAATCCAATTTAGAAAACTAAAGCACACTAAAGTTTGAGCTAGATCCACCTTCAATATATGTAGCTAAGCCCTGCCCACAATTCACACCTTAAGGAAGCCTGAAACTACTCTCGATTAATTACCTGAGAACAAATTGCTTTAGACCTACTTCAATCACACTGCAATCAACACTACCAAACAGCAAAAACTAGGTACAGTATACAGTATAAACTAATTGTGTTTTCAAAAACAGTACAAAAGTTAAAAACCTACCTTACCAGTGGAGAAGAATCCAATTTAGAAAACTAAAGCACACTTTAGTGTACGTGTGTACTGTTTACTATAACACTGTGACCATGTGTGCGCGTAAAACATTTTCTGGACGCTTGTACAGCGCGCATGTAAAGCAAAAGCAAGTCTAATTAAAGAGGTTAAAAGTCTATGTTCTGGGGTCACGTGGCTCTGGCGAGGATGGCTGGTTGATTGTTTTGCTCCGACAACCCGCACACAAAAAAAGTTATAATACTCCTGTAAAGTTAATTAACTCCGATCTAAATTAATAATTTGAGTATGTCCAAACATCCTACCCCAAAACAGTGTGACATTTTTACTAGAGCTCGTAAAGCAGGCGCGGAAAAACAGAAAGTTCAAGCCGTTCCTGACCCGGCTGTCATGGCGGATACGTCAGAAGTGTTAGCTGAATTGAAATCACTGAGAACGGAGCTTGGAACTAAATTGGACGGTATTGAAAAACGATTAACTGAAGTATCATCGTCGGTCAAGACATTAGAGAACAACCTGACAGAAATTGGGAATGCGGTAACGGCCAACGAAAAAAGAATCGACGACGCGGAAGACCGCATTGTGGCGGCAGAAAGCCGACTGGATACAACCGACTCTTTTATCAGCTCGGCTTCTAAACGCCTGAATCTCCTGGAGGCAAAGGTGGAAGATTTAGAAAACCGCAGCAGGAGAAAGAATCTCCGACTGTTCGGTCTTCGCGAGGGCGCAGAAGGCTCAAAACCGCTTATGGACTTTATCAAAGACATGCTGCCTCAATGGTTGGGCATGACACTTGACACACCGTTCTCTCTGGAGCGGGTTCATAGGACTCTAGCTTCAGCCAAACCCAATCAACACAGGGCCGTTCTCATCTGCTTCCTTAAATTTCAGGAAAAGGAGCTGGTATTTCGCTCAACAAGACGCAAAGAAATCATCTACGATGGAAACAGGCTGTACTTCTCCGAGGATTTCTCAGTCGAAACAATGCGACAACGCCGGGAGTTTAACAACGTCAGAAAACTGTTTGCTGATAAAGGGATGTATCGTGGATTTCTTATCCAGCCCTGCAAACTGCGAATTCTTCACGACAAAAAGATTTATCTGTTCTCATCTCCTAAAGAAGCTGAGGAGTTTTATCGCGGGGTTGGCTAGGGTATCCATGTGAGTAATCGTAACGTTATATGGATCGGATTAAAATGAATAAGTTAGTTGGGGTATAAATGTCTTATTAAGACTGACAAAGACTGTTAGAAAAATATGTAAATTATAATTTGGTTTTGTGAGGAAATACATTTGTTTAATAAGTATTATGTTCTTTGAATGTCCTAGCATTGTTAGTCTTTGAGATGACAATTTTTATTTATTTTTTATTTTTATTTTCTGTAAACTTGTGTGCTGGGAAATTGAGCGCTATCACACTGGTTATTATATGTCCAGAGTTAGTTCGGTTATGGGCCTGCCCTGTCGTTTGGGGACAGGGCTCGTGCCAAATGGGATGGGGGGAGGATGGGTGCGGGGAACTAGTTTGCAGTTCTCACAGTTTGAACAAATTCAGCACATTGTATTGTACAAATGGATGGTCAAGGTAACCTATGTACTACTGTTAAATGGAAAATATTTGTAAAGTGATAACATGGAATGTCAGAGGGTTGGGCCACCCCTCAAACGAGGTGGCCAAACGAGCGCAAACGAGTGCTCACTTTCCTTAAAAAAGAAAAAGTTAATATTGCCTTCTTGCAGGAAACCCACCTGTCTGAAATAGAACATCAAAAACTTAAGAGAGATTGGGTGGGCCAAGTATTTTTTTCAAGTTATACAACTCAAAAAAAAAGGAACAGTTATACTTATACATAAAAATTTTCCTTTTTTATTTAGAGAACAACAGAGCGACACAGAGGGAAGATTTATATTAATTAAAGGTACTTTATATGATCAAGAAATTACTTTGATGAATGTCTATGCTCCCAATATAGATACCCCCAAATTTATGAGCAATATTGTTTCTTTATTCAATCAATACTGTACTTCTTTAGGGCTTTTAGCAGGGGACTTTAATTGTTGCTTGGATGCAAATTTGGATAGGTCTATATTCTCAATGTGTAACCATAACTCTTCTAAAGCCCTTAAATTAGCCTCCAGTGAAGTAGGCTTAGTTGATAT
The DNA here is from genome assembly GCF_024256425.1 of Clarias gariepinus. Classification (NCBI taxonomy): domain Eukaryota; kingdom Metazoa; phylum Chordata; class Actinopteri; order Siluriformes; family Clariidae; genus Clarias; species Clarias gariepinus. The sequence goes on along the minus strand of NC_071127.1, from coordinate 17,265,071 downwards.
ATGGAGAGAATTAAATCCTGGGACCAGAGATTATACATTTTACTCAACAAGACATAATACATATTCCCGCATAGATATGTTTCTTTTTCCTCAAGAATATATTTCCTTGGTAAATGCATGTACTATTGGATCAATACTTGTATCAGATCATGCACCAGTTTATCTTAATCTCTCCATAGGTCAAGGCTCACCTCAACATAAACACTGGAGGTTTAATTCATCATTACTTAATAATAATGATGCATGTAATAATATTAAAGAATGGTTCAAATATTATATAACTGACAATGCGGCCTCGGACGTTTCACCAGCTGTTATGTGGGATGCTGCAAAGGCAGTTATCAGAGGGAACCTAATATCCTATACTTCTGCCAGAAAAAGGGCAACAAAGCAGCGCATGATGGGGCTAATGTTAGAACTCTCCAAACTTGAACATCTCCATAAACAGCGTCCTTCAGAAGATAATCTTAAAAAATTACAGGATATTAGAAACCAATTAAATATTATACAGACTGAACAAACTAAGAAATTTCTGTCTTTTACGAAGCAGAAGTATTTTGAATTTGGGAATAAAGCTTGTAGATTATTAGCTTATCAGTTGAAGAAGGAACGTGCGGAACATACAATTAAAGCAATTCGTAACTCTAATGGTCAGTTGACATATGATACAAAATTGATTAATCAAGCATTCGCTGAATTTTATAATGAGCTCTATAGTTCTGAGAATCCCTCTGATTCAAATATACAAACATTTTTGGACTCCATAATTTTACCATCATTGGGGGAGGAGGGGAGGGCATATTTGGATGCATTGCCTACTTCATTAGAAGTACAAGAAGCTATCAGATCCTTGGCGTCAGGGAAAACCCCCTGGATTAGACGGATTCCCTTCTGAATTTTATAAAGCATTTTGGCCTCAAATCGAACCACTTTTTATGCCAATGGTAAATGACTTCTTTGAAAAGGGGAATCTCCCTGTAACAATGAAGACTGCTATTATAACTCTAATTCATAAAAAGGATAAAGATGCAACAGAAGGCATGTCATATCGCCCAATTTCGTTACTTCCAGTTGATCCTAAAATTATTTCTAAGCTTCTTGCCAGTAGGCTGGAAAAAATTCTCCCCAGTTTAATTCACCCAGATCAGACGGGTTTTGTTAAAGCTAGATATGGTTCAGATAATATTCGTAGGCTCTTGAATATAATCAATCATTAGAAACTGAATAACTTACAAACATTAATCGTATCCCTTGACGCCGAAAAGGCATTTGATAGAATAGAATGGAAATTTTTATTTGCGGCACTAAAAAAATTCGATATGAGTGATAAATTTATATCGCTGATCCAAAGCTTATATAGTAATCCCTTAGCAAAAATCTGTACTAATAACTTTATGTCTCAAGAAATAGTATTAAGAAGAGGCTGTCGACAGGGCTGTCCTCTTTCCCCGTTACTATTTAATCTAGCAATTGAACCACTCGCTGAAGTTATACGGTGTAGGGATGATGTCTCAGGGGTATATATTACAAATACTGTTCATAAGATATCTCTGTATGCAGATGATATTTTATTATATTTAACTAAACCTGACCAATCTATCCCTTCAACACTTAGTATTATTAATGAATTTGGCAAGATATCAGGCTACAAAATTAATTTGGCTAAGTCTAATGCCTGTTTATTATCCTCCCCAATTACTGAAAATTTTCACAATATGTCACCCTTCATTTGGAATCAGACGGGTTTTAAATATTTGGGAGTGGTGATATCTCCTAATCTTGAGGATCTGTTTAGCCATAATTATCTTCCGTTAAATAAAAAAATAAAGGATGATTTAGAATATTGGTCTTTATTGCCTCTATCTCTTCTGGGTAGAATCAATGTGATTAAAATGAATGTACTGCCACGTTATAATTACTTATTTCAGTCTCTAACATGCTATTTAAATAAATCATTTTTCAAAACCTTAAATAAGCAAATTAGCTTTTATTTGGAATAACCATCCACCAAGGATTGCTCTTAAAACTTTATGCAAATCAAAAGAAAATGGAGGTTTAGGGCTTCCAGATTTTCAATTATATTATTGGGCAGCACAAACAAAAAATATTATAAGTTGGGTACACCCTCGAGAAAATGCACGTTGGACTGATATTGAGAAACAAGCCATTTATCCAGTATCATTACCATCACTACCTTATATTAATAATATAAAACAGGTAAATAACTGCGTAAAGACATTTGTGATCTATAATATACTGAAAACCTGGCAGGATATTAAAAGATTTTGCAGATGGCATTCAAAAATTTCTATCTTGTCGCCTTTGTCCTATAATCCAGATTTACCACCCTCTATAGGGAGGACATTATTTATTAAGTGGAAGGATCAAGGCATTACCTCCTTTAAGCAAGTTCTTAAAGAGGGCACACTTAAATCTTTTTCTGAACTAAAAAGTGAATTTGATATTGACAATAAAGATTTTTATAAGTACTTACAACTTAGACACCTGATAAATGATTTCCTTGCAAAGGGTCATATCTCACTGGAATTATCTAAATTAGAAAATATTTTAGAGAATACTGTAAGGTTGAAGGGAAAGATATCTGAAATATATGTAGTTCTAAGAGATCAAACGGATCAATCTTTAACCTCATTAAAAAATGTATGGCAAAAAGATCTTGGTTGTAATTTTGATGATGATCAGTGGGATGTTGTACGCAGAAGTGTCTTTTTCTCATTTTCTAGTAACAAAATAATTGAACAAAACTATAAATTTATACAAAGAATATACTTGACGCCGGTTCGCCTCAGTAAGATATATCCTGGTGCATCGTCTTTATGCAATAGATGTAAGAAACATAAGGGCACCATTATGCATATTTTTTGGAATTGTGAAAAACTGAGAGAGTTTTGGGATACAGTACATGAGTTTTCAGTGATGGTTCTGGGAAAGAAGTATCACAAGGCTCCTTTAATATATCTTTTTGGGGTGGACTTAAATGAAGTGTCAAATCCTTTATTTATCAAAAGGGTAGGTCTGATTTCTTATGTATCTAAGAAATGTATTCTGTTAAACTGGAAACAGGAACACCCTCCAACTTTTGAATTATTTAAAAACGTCATAAATGACACACTGCATTTGGAATATTTAACATACAGTTTAAAAAACAAAACATACATCTTCTTAGAGACCTGGAATATTTTTTTTGGATCCTTTATAAACCCTTTGACTTGTACCTAGATATACTTGTACCCATTGTTATCACGATGACCATTCATGGGCTGCTATTTGATTTTTGTTTTAATATAGCAGTATAATTTGGATCTGATGATGTATATGTTTTTATATTTGTATACTCTGATGCTATTTATTGCTGAATATTTCTTTTGTCAATTGTGCTGATTGTTATATTGTAAAACGATAAATAAAAAAAAATAAAATAAAAAAAAGTCTATGTTCTCTCTCTGCTCAAGGCTTAGCCTGCTGTGTGTCTGTGTGCACACACACACACAGACCCCTCCTACTTTTACCTTCACAGACACACACACTCTCTCTGCTCTACACAGAAACACTGCTCTGTCGTGATTTTTTTTTATCGGTGCAAGTTAATTTGTTTTATTTTTACTTTACAGCAGTAATTCTGTTAGTGCAAAATTTAATTTGGTTTACGAGTGTTTTGGAATAACGAGCTGCTTCCGGAACAAATTATGCTCATAATCCAAGGTTCCACTGTATATATTTGGCAGATGTAAAGCATACATCTCTATGTTTTTTGTGTTAGCCCTTTTTTTTTTTATTATTATTATTATTATAACAGCTCAAGGAGCAACATGTTTGTGCATTTAAGATTTTAGTTTTGTTTTTAAATAAAGCGTTGGAAATGAATGCTTTTCTTGGTTTTTATCTGATTAATCTGATTGTTAATCCTAATTGTTTTACAAATAAATATATGAAAAGTGTGGTGTGAATTTGTATTTAGACCCTATATAAAATATAAAGTAAGATCCAACCCTTTACAGCAATAACCAGTTATGATTATATTTTACCTTGTTATAAGTACCAAATTCTTAATCTTATCATGCTTTTTTTTGTACTAGATGTATTTTTAAATCATCATATGTACCCAACTGCCTGTTTATCTAAAGTTTTGCAGAACTTCTAAAATAAACAAATCTCAAGGATTTCCATTTAACTAAACTCACTGGGTAGAACCACATTCATAAAATCCATGAGACATACATTTTAGAGTAGGAAAAAAGGACAACATAAGAAGAGAGATGCAGGTAACAGTTTATTTTCCCCCAAAAACAATTCCCCTGCTTGAGTTTTGCTTACTTTAAAACACAGCAAATCAGAGAAAGAGAGATGAAGGAACAGTGTTCACAAGAATCCTGGCCTGAAAAGTAATGCACAAGCCAATCAGCAATCATTATTTACATCTTTATAAAGAATTTTTGTATCCCGCCACATACAACAGTGATGTTTAGCTAGTACAAGATTTCTTCTTAGTTGTTTCAATTATTTTAGATCAGATGAAAGATGCATCAGTGATAATATTTAAGTGAAAGTCTCTACATTTTTTTTCAGTGGATTAAAACAATAACCAACGTCTAAATTTGGTTTCTGTGAACAAAGTTCAAAATCTCTTACTCGGTGCTGAGGCAGCTTGAAAATAACACTGTCGAATAAACAAAAAGTAATTCTGAACCGGTGTGTATGTCAAAAAAAAAAGGGGGGGAAACGGGGGGTGGGGTATTGGGGAGCAAAATAATGTGCTAAGAATTTTGTTCCATTCGTAACTTTTTTTTTACTACTACGGATGGGATTGTTTTATTTATTTTACCTGCAACACAATGTCTACAGCTGAGCTCTAACCAAAACAATATATATTTTTTTTAAGTACCCACTGAACTCCAGAATTGTCCATGGCCCATCCAATAAAGGTTTGTTTTTGTTATTAAAAACCCAAAAGTAAATGAACATGCTCATGTCAGATTGTTAAAGAAAAGAATGTTTCAGTTGATTTAAAAAAAATAATAAAATAAATGAAAATTTCTTTTTTTAAGGCCAAAATACAGAACACAAGATTTCAAGAATAAAGCTGTAATATTTAGAGGAAGCGAAGTTGCAATATTTTAAGATTAAATGCGTAACATTTTGGGGAATAAAAGTTGTAATGTTTAGGTCGGAAATTGTAAGGGTTGTTCAAGTTTTAATATTTCAAAATCCAAGCCAGTCACCATGAGAGAAGTGTCATTGCAAAATGCTAAATTCAACATTTGTGTGCTAAAATGTTGAGGATTTGGTAAAATTGTTTGAGGTTTTTGATATTGTTACTATTACTACTAGTAGTATTACTACTTACAATTTCCCCTTCATCAAGAAAATCAATTTTCTTCCAAATTTTTGTTTTTCTTGCATTGTCATTAAAACATTTCATTACTAATAATCATCTGGTGCTTCTTTACTTGTAAAGTGTGTCTTTTGGTTCAATTTTATTGCACCATTCTGTTATAGCATTGACTTCCTTCATGCAAAACAAATTACACTTTTATTCCCCTTAAAACACTTTTTCTTGATCTTTTTTCATTGATGATATCCTGTTACTCTTGAAACATTTCACTGGGAAAAAAAAAAAGTTGCACTCAGCGTTTAGTCACTTGACCGCATTCAATGCTTTGTAGACAACACATTCTTTTCTATTATACCTCGAAACTAAGAACTTTTCCAATCATCACTTTGCATATTTCTTAGAATCACAGTAGCATTCGCAACAAAAAGAAATATTTATCTGTCAAGTTTCTGGCTCAGATTTCGACAGCCAACTTAATGTAAAAGCCCTAACTGCGTTTACTAATACTACTAAACATTTGGGACTGAACGTGGCAATGCCTCGGTGTACTTTGAGAGTAAAGCTTGCTGCAGGAAGGGTAACGTTTGTCAAATCTACAAGCTGGAATACTCTTGCTGGTTTCATTTTGGCTGAATGCTCTAGTCACAGATGAATCTGTTTTTTTTGTTTGTTTTGTCAGTAATTATATTAAACGTCATGTCTGTAAGAGGTACACCGAGGACTTTACATACAAAAGCATGCACATGTACGTTAGGGCTGCAACTAGTGACTAGTCTGATAAATAATCGACTATTTGGACTATAAATCGTGCAATTACTCAATCGGTTAATTTAGTTTATTTTATATAAACTATATATATATATATATATATATATATATATATATATATATATATATATATATATACACACTTCCTTCAGCTTTCAAAATTTAATTTTGTTTGTTTTAGCCATGTGCTAACTAGTAATGATAGATTTTAATCAGACTTTTAAGGACGAATAATAAAGTCACTTGTAATTATGAACGTGAACTGTCAGCACCACAATTTCATATCTGACCAAAAACTGAAAGTGAACGTTTTGAATTTTTTTTTGTCAGATTCTAGCGTCATATTGTGCCTGAATTAAGAACTGTTACTCATGTCACTTCATGTCAGAGAAAACAGACATGACACCCAACAACGGACTGATTGTAAAATCGACAACCAAATTTGTTGCCATCGGATTTGATTAATAGTACACTACGTCGATTATTCATTGCAGCCTGAACATACAGTACGTAGAAACATTCACGCACACAAACATACGCCAGCTAGAAAGCACACAAAACACACATTTACACAATCTCACAGTTTAGGCCCTCCCACTCACCTTCCACACACACACACACAGACACACACAGACACACACAGACACACACAGACACACACAGACACACACAGACACACACAGACACACACTTTTTGGTTATATTTTAGCTCAAGTCCTGAAAGGCAGTGTCAATTTTACCACACAGCTGAAAGAAATCCCCTCATTACACTCGCTCTTCTATAAACTACGAAGCAAGATATTTTTTTCTATTTTACATTTGCACGCACTCGCACAGGAAAAAGAAAACAGCCACCCTCTTCCTTGTACAAATCAACACTACCTCTGAACACACGTATGAACAGAACTTATATTAGGGTGGTGGTTTTTTTTCCCCTTCTTGCTATCTTTCTTTTTCCCAATCTCAAATTCATATAAACGATTCTGTAAAAAAAAAAAAAAATAAATAAAAAAACTTTACAATTTAAATTGCGCCATTCTTAATCCGCTTCAAAAGAGCCTGAACTTAGAGCAAACTGAGTTCTGCGTTAAGATCTAAAAGCTATACAGGATGGCGCAAAAGTCTGGATCCATAAGCATTTTTTCTTATAAGAATTTTTTCTTTTAACAGTTTAGTCTCTGCACAACTCGAAAGTAAACAAGAATCTGTTCTCGTGCGTAAGGGGAATTTTACAGCATTTGTTCGCTTGCCTGTAGATCCAGGCTTTTGTGCCACCCTGCCGAATTGCCACACACACCACTACTATTCTTTCTTAAGCAAAAAAAGCAGGAAGTTATCACAGCTGCCACAATATTGAAAAAAAGGAAAGGAAAAAAAAAAGATGCTACAGTTTGCTTTCAAATTCCACACAATCACGTCAACCTAGGTTAGCTTAAAATAAAATCTTGGAGAGCCTTTCCAACACAAATTTGTTGGCATTTATAACAATTTTTAAAAATACATTCATTCATACTCAAATTACAGTAAAGAGCATGAATATTATTATTAATTATTATTTTTATGTATTATTATTATTATTATTATTATTATTATATCATCCTGGCTACAGAATCAAACATTAACATTTTACACCTTGAAGGAGAGAATTTACCTCAAAATGACCTGCAAATATCTAAACACACACACCCCTCTCCCTTTGATGTTTAAACCCTTGCCTGTTATCACACACTGATATCATTTCTCCATCTTTGCTTCACAGGATTAAAAGTTTGATCTGCAGCAAGACAAATCAGGATTAACCTACTTAGACTAGGAATCTTTTTTTTATATATATAATAATTATTAATAATATTTATTAAAAAACATTAGAAATATTAGAAGGCTTGAGTCATATGTACGCATTTTTAGCTGCCATGACTTATTGCGATGATGAACTAGGCATGAAAATGCTGAACGCCTCTCCTTCGGAGCCTTTAATCAATTCTCTAGATCGCAGAGCGGCACGGATTACTTAAATTTTCGCAAATAGTTCGCAAAAAAAATTTGAGCACCGAATCTTTTTTTTTTCTTTTCCTTCTTTCAGTTCTTTCATTCTTGAGATTCATCACATTAGCGTAGGAAGACGCCAACACCTTATGGTTTTGTCCCTTTGCGTGACGGATCAAACGTGGAAACTACGCATCTTGATTGGTAAAGTAGCACCACTACGGACTGAAAACGAGCTCTAGGAATTGAAGCAAAATTGTTGTATGTAATGAAGTAAGGCACTTTAGTGAGTTAAAAAAAAAAATTATGTTTTCGTATCTGGCAGGTTGTGGCCTTTAGGCTTGTCTTCCTTATATAACTTTGCAAATGCAGCATTTTGCAGTATTTATAAGATTACTTGCCTTATTCAGTTCAGCCGATAGGGAACACCTTTGTTATTAACTTGCGCTAAATTACCACTCCACACTGTGCCACTTCAAAAAATAAAATAAAAAGTGTGTGTGTGTGTGTGTGTGTGTGTGTGTGTGTGTGTGTTTGTGTATAAATATATACACACACATACACACACAGTACTATGCAAAAGTCTTGAGCTCCCTCATTTGTTTATATTTTGCTACCAAAGATCGAGACTGTTTGTATTGTTTTTCTCTCGTTTTCAGTCACTGACCAGTTTCAGAGGAATGTTTAGTTTTTTAATCATTCATGCTTTAAAAAAAATAAAATAAAAATCTCACTTATCCAATAAACCAGCACGAAATGACTGATGATTAGGCCGGTGATTAGTATAGTGGTGATGCTGAATAATGCTGAGTGGTTGAACCAGACGAGAGGGGAAATGAGGCTGCTGGTGAGGTTGTTACATTAATGACCAGCTTTTAATTCATATTTTTAGGCACTTTACGGCCCGTTACATTTATTTATATATATATATTTTAAAAAAGAAAAAATAATAATCTACATCATTTCATTTAATATAATATGAAGAAACGGGGGTGGAGTTGGGGGGGGGGGGGTCAAGACTTTTGCACAGTACTGATGATATTTATGAGAATCAACCAAATCCTTACTTATCTAACCAAAGTAGGCTGAAGTGATCTCTGGAATGTATAGATATTTTGTTGCTTATGTCTTTTTTTTTTTTTTTTTAAGTTTTTTTTCTTTTTTTTTTTTTCTCTTCTCTTCTGCAGAGCATAAAACAAGTTCAGCTCGGCCAGTGATACACTCTTTGACGAATTTTGAAATTAAAAACTAAAACACAAATATTCCTTTGGACACTGGTCAGAGCCCAAATGCTGGTGTGTGTGTGTGTGTGTGTGTGTGTGTGTGTGTGTGTGTGTGTGTGTGTGTGTGTGTGTGTGTGTGTGTGTGTGTGTGTGTGTGAGCAAAAGCTGAAATTTGTGCAACTCCAGGTTTGTCCTGAGGAGACGAGAGCTGTAAAATTTACGAGATGTAAAATGTTTAGACCCTAAAACAAACCAAAAAAAATAATAAAAAACTTTAAGCAGAAACTCATACAGCTATAAGAAAAAAGGAAAAAAAGCTTTGTCGATATTAGGGATCGCTCTCTCCCTTTCTCTCCTACACACACACACACACACACAAACAAACAAAAAAATAAATCTAAGTATTCATTCATTTAACAACATTTCCGCACTGCTTCTTCGTATCACTGACTTGTCCAGTTCTGAAGAAACTTTAGGTGTCCCCAGGTGTCTCCTGCTCCTCTGCCTCATCGTTGGCTGTGTGGAACTCTGCCACATACAGACTTTTATCGATGCTGCTGGGAATAGGCTTGATATCAGTCACAAGCTGGTCCTCGATGGCTTTCAGGTTGAAGCGATCCTCCGCCGTGATCAGGTTAATGGCCAGACCCAGGTGGCCGAACCTCCCTGAAACGGACCCGAGTTTCCATGACGACTTTGACAGCTCCCTAAATACTAGTATATATAACTGATTGATCATTTACAACTCTGTAGAATTTTCTCTCTCTTACCTGAGCGCCCGATGCGATGTAGATACGTCTCCGCGCTCTTCGGGAAGTCGAAGTTGATGACCACGTTCACTGCCTGGATGTCGATGCCTCTCGTAAACAAATCTGTTACCAACATGCGTTCGGTTTAGTTCAGGTTATATAGACTGATACCATTCATGTTCAGTACACAGACATGAATACAAGCAAAGACAACACTTGCTTAGGAAGGAACGCTGATTCAAAATAGCTTTTAAATGGGTTTCTAATACTTCACAGCTATTTAAATCATTCCAACATTGAGTTTAATCATAAACAGGTTTAGGAGATTTATTATAGCGTTATAACAAATATAATTATATAAAATTATACCATAATTATAACAAATTATATATACAACAAATTAGAGTGACAAATTTCTAAACCGACAGAGACAACAACAATCAATAACTGATTCATTATTAGGATAACCAGGGGTCAGGGGTAGCTCAGTGGTTAAGGCATTGGACTACGGTTCGGAAGATCCCAGGTTCAAACCCGCCCCCCCCCCCCCAAGTTGCCACTGTTGGGCCCTTGAGCAAGGCCCTTAACCCTCAACTGCTCAGATGTGTAATGAGATTAAATGTAAGTCGCTCTGGATAAGAGCGTCTGCCAAATGCCCAAATGTAAATAACCAGACAAACATATTCCCTTCAGTTTAAGATTTATTTAAACAGTTCTTACCGGTAAACACAGATTTATCTTGAGCCACCATATTAACACTGACCTTCACATACTTATTTAAAACCTCTTTTCAAATTATCATGTACAAGTAAAATGCTCAGCCCCTCTCTAACACACAGAGATATGTGCTGCTCAGTAACAATGTAGCTTTTTTTGCTTAATTTAATTTTAAGTTAAATGTTAAAGTCTTAAATGTATTCTAAATCAATGTGTTCTGAATTATACATGGACAGACAAACTTACCTGTGCAGACCAGATTTCTGCACAAACCATTTCTAAAGTCGTGGAAAACCCGGTTTCGGTACTCCTGAAAAAAAAATAATAAGGAGAAATTAATATTAAGAAAATTTGGAGCAAAACTGTACAGTATAGTTAAATTCCTTTTCCTTCTACCATCAGTGCTGTTCATTCATAAACACACCTGCATCATCTTGGCATGTATGTAGAAACAGGAGTATCCCAGTTGGGTAATTTTCTTGGCCAGCAGTTCAACCCTCTGAGTCGAGTTGCAAAAGATGATGGACTGATTGATTTGCAGCTGCAGAGATAAAAAGAAAAGCTTCAGACACCTGGACGCACTTTTGTTCACATTTCCAGGCGAAACTAATAAGCGTGTGTGTGTGTGTGTGTGTGTGTGTGTGTGTTTTTACCCTGGAGAAGAGCGTGTTAAGGCAGTGCACCTTCTGCCTCTCAGTAACATAGGCGTAGTACTGCGTGATGCCCTTCAAAGTCAGCTCTTCCATCAGATTGATCTCGTACGGCTTCTTTAAATGCTTCGCCTGGAAAGGCACGTTTAAATCATGACGGATGTACACTGAGCATGACGCGTTGATTTTGTGCAGTTTTTGTTTGTTTGATTTACCATAAATTTTTGCACACTGGTGGGAAAGGTGGCGGAATACAGCAAAATCTGTCTGTTCTTGTCCAGGAAGCTGATGATGTCCTCGATGAGCACCACAAAGTCCTGGGAGAGTAGCTTATCCGCCTTTAAGAGAGACAGAGGCATGATTGGAAGGGGGGGAATAAATTAGATTTTAACTTTAAGGTTTGACTGACTACCATAGATTGAAAAATGTGCTACAAGAAAACGTAACATCACTGAAAAGACGTAAAAATGTTTATTTGCAAACAGTTTTTTTTTCCCCAAATAAAATCAGTCTGACTAAAGATAAATTTTCACTGCAGGGTGAGTCAAAAATTATCCGTACTTACTCTTTAGTGAAAGACATCCATAATTTTTCTACCTCATCTCCTTGCTTTTCAATTCTTGGTCACATTTTAATATCTGTCAAAAAGCTTTTGTCTTCCCTCCTTAAAATTTTTTTTAGTTCATCAGAACCGACTACAACGAGCACTGTTGATTGTTGAACAATTTTCCTGATAATGTTTCGAAACTGGCGCTTGAGATTCCCAGGAAACTGTAAGCATTAATGAGTTTTCCAGCTGCTGGTTGACTTTTGAACTTTTGATTTGGCACAAAAGTCTGCCGTCACTAGTCTGCTCGACAGAAATGATTAAAAATGACTAGTACGCTAGTGTATGTTGTATGTCATCAGCCTTGGACGGGAGTCCGACTCCTTCTTGAGGACTATCGCTTGTGCAACTGTCTTTGAACTTCTCTATACGTTCATACACACACTTTTCTTTATATTGCGAACCAGGTAGACCCTCAGATCACTGCACGATGCTTTTCATTTTGTGCAAATCATAAGTGCGGCATCTGTTTTTGCTCAGACCGCAGTTCAAATGAACTGATGTAACACGTTCTCACCTGCCAAGTGCTTACTGGGGAGACTACAGTAGAATTGAGGGGAAAGAGTTGATGGGACAGTAAGGCCGACAGAGGTTTTAATATAACCGGAGTGCGAATCATTTTTGACTCGCCCTCGTATGCATGCTTTTCTAATGGTTTTTTTTTCCCCCCAAGTGCCATGAGAAAGTTGTAATTCTTGAATAGGAATTTAAAGGAATTTTTTTTTAAACCAGGGATTATTTCATCATTGATGCAAGATTAGTCAGGGCAAGACCCACAGTTACTGAGACATGTTCATAATTTCTTCAACCACGTGGTATGTCATTTTTTGCACTTCCTGTGCACACAAACAGGAGAGGGGATTTTTTTAATCTTATTCCATAATATAGTGCAGACCGCTCTTTACAAACTAATAAATAAGACACTATAGTTAAATCACGTTGTCAGACTCTAACGTCTTTGCTCTTCCCCTTTCCAACCAGGACTAAAAATACTGGATGGTTCACACCCACACAAGACTCGATCCAAAATCTACCACCACAGAATACAGGGTTTAAAGCTTAAGTTCTTTACAAACCTTAGAGACTTTATTAAAATGGTTGCTGCATTTATAATCAAAACAACATTTCTTGCAGCAGGCCACCGCATGCATACTTGTACCCTGACGACTGTCGAGGAATGTTAACAGTCAAATCATTGAAGCATTGTATCATCATCATGAAGCGCAGATTGCGATGACTCACCTCATCCATTACCATAATCTGAACTTTATCCACTTTCGCTACACCCTTCTTGATCAAGTCCAGGATCCTTCCTGGTGTCGCTATGACAACATGCACTACAAGGACACACACACACACACAAAAAAAAGAAAAAAAAAGCACAAAGACAAGGATAGACTGTTACTGGAAGGAGCTTAACGTGGGGTAGTTTACAATTCACCCATGAACATTTTTGGGCTGAAATGCAATAAATTTATTTTTTTTTAAGTAGTTCATAACTTGCAGAAACCACTGCTGCACCCAGAACTGTGAAAAGATTGACTCAAACATTGCGTGTGGGTTCCACATGCCAATGATTTGTATTAATTTGTAACGCCCAGCTGTGCACGGTATGCAGCGTGGGAGTGTTCGTGGTGCCTTGCCGGCTGTATAAGGGCATCCAGGGGCAGCTCTTTATTTATTTATTTGCTTTCTAGTATATACTGGCTATTAAATAGTGCTGGGCCGCCAATGAGCTGCATCACACCCTTACGAGCCACTTGCTTAAGATAAATTAATGTTCACACAAAAAGGATGGCCGCATCAGCATGAACAGTTCACGTTTCTTATAATTACCGATTTCATCCAGGCGCATGATGTCATCTCGTAGGTTCGTTCCGCCCGTGGTGGCCATGACTTTGACTCCGCCAAGATGTTTACTGAGCTGAATGCTAATCTGGCTGACCTGTAGTGCGAGCTCACGAGTGGGCACCATTACTAAGGCTAGAGAGAGAGAGAGATTAGATAAACAATGTTTTATAAACAAAGATAAAAAAAAAAAAACTATTTTCACTTAAAGCCTCTGCATTAATGATTTAACAATAAACCTGCATATTCACACCAGTAAATATAAATATCTTATAATAAGATATCATGACACATGCCGATTTGATTAAAATTACAATATTACATCGGTCCATGACTTTGTTACAATTTTAAAACGTTTAATGTAACCTGTTCCTTATAAAATAAAATTAGTTTTTACTTACAAAAGATACTAACTTCAGACTTCTTGTATTTAATGTTTAACTGAGCAGCACAGATTTCTCGAATTCGCCATAATTATTATTTCTAAACAAACTTCGCAATAATGCACTCCTACCACACGGGTGAAAAAAAAAACTTGAACAATTTAAAGTGTGCCACCTGTAGGATTATAAATAAGTGGCGACATTTTACTGCCTCAAACTCAACTTGACAGCGAGTGTGCGTGATGGAGTGGCTGCAAGGATTATAGCGCACACAATCCTCGACTAACTAGCGCTCGCGGTGCAAGCGTGTAAAATAGAAGGATTGGAGACTAATTCACTAAACAGAGTTTGGAAAAAAGGCAGATCGGAGACAGAATCGAGGACCTGCCGACTCTGATCACTCACTGTCCGATCGACCGGTTCATCTCTTTCATAAACGCAAGATTTATTTATTTATTTTAACCGGTTTTGGAGTCTGTGTGGCGCACAAGAGAATCGCATACTACAATACTACAAAGACATCCGTCAAGGTTTTCTCTGACTTTATTTTATTACCAGACTTGCATACCTTTCTATTAGCTTTTTCATTTTGTATACATTTCTCAGTGACTAAACAAAGTACACTAGACAAGAGTTCTCTCTCTGCGCTTTTCTGTCAAAGCAAAACATAATAATTTAATTCATCTATACATATAGTAAAAACTATAAAGTGGGCATGTCTGTACATTGAATATATTTGTGAAAGAATTTAGGTAATCCTAGAATTTAGGCTATCGGCCCATGAGAGGAGAGGATATGCTACTTTGAAATTTTAAATGGAAAACGCCACACATCAAATAAAAATATGTATGTAAATCATTAGTTCATCTTAAAATTCACCAGATGGCACTGTACATTTTTTAATACGCACTTATGAGTGTGCAATAAAATTCCAAAGTCACAGACATATCTAATACGAAATAAAATCAAATACCTATCTTTGACTTGGCTAACGCAACAGAAATACAAATGTATTTCTTTATTCTCTATTTAAAGGTGTAATAATCAATATTTGTTTGTTCCTATTTTCTGTAATTTAATCTTCATTATTTAATTTTATTTACTATAAAGATATTAAGTACTGTACACAGGAGCTGAGACAGGAAGTGTATCGTGTTCTTACCCTGAATATAGTCTTTCTTCAAGTCTATCCTCTCCAGCATGGGGATAAGATACGCGCCGCTCTTTCCTGTTCCGTTCTTGGCGCGAGCCAGGATGTCACGACCGGAGAGAGCAATAGGGATACTCTCTTCCTGAAAGCAAAAAGTGTACAAACAAAACGTTAATACTGAAATCGCGCCCTCAGACACGTCAAAAAATTAATAAATGAGTATATTCACCTGAACTGGGGAAGGTTTCTCCCACCCCATTTCAAAGATTCCCATGAGTAACTCCCTCTTTAAGCAATAGTCTTCAAACTCGTTCCCCTTTGTGGCGGTCACATCCTGAAAAAAAAATTATTAAACATGCTAGCCAAACTCAACCTTTTTAGGGTCCAGCAAGACCCCACATCTTGTATCTTGAGTAACTTCTGTATGGTATTAATTTCTGAGTATCGTTACACCACTTTAGCTGATATTATATTCCACTTAACGTCGAAGAATGGAGCTTCCCAACGTGCCTAGTGGGCCAGCTCGGGAATTTAGCTTCCAACATCTTTTAACATGATGTTATATTATTAAAATAACTGCAGCACGTTTAGTTAGGACTTACAGACGTTTTCATTCTAGTGTCTTTGGGTGGAAGCTGCAGGCTCTTTTTCCAGTCTTCGCCAAACCTACGGTGGAAAGAACAGATCATGAGGACTAATACAAAAAGGAATTCTCTTATAAAACATACAGATAAACAAACAGATGCACAGTCAAACCTCATCTGAAAACTTTTACTTGAGATAGGACGCACCTGATTCCAGGTCCTTCCTGAGAGTCGGGAGTCAGTTTTTGGACTCCGGTAGAAACTCTTGCAAACGGATTGCCCTGAACGGTGGGTCCCGATTGCGAGCTCAGCCCCCGGAGCTGCCCGTTTGGCTTGCTGAGCCCCATCGTGACAGCACCCACGTTCTCCATCTTTGCAGTTGCCATCAAGTCGTTTCTTTCTTCTTCTTCTTCGTTAAAGTTATCAAAAGTTCAGCTATCCTTGTTGCTTTGTTTTTTCTTTTTTTTTGCTTTTTACAACAACTGGTCTATAAAAAGTCCTAAAACATTTACAAAAAGGTCTAATATAATCTTAGATTGTTTATCATTTACAAAACATTTACATTTATGTACATGTACAGTGCAACTTCTTCAAAGGAGAGTCACTGACGTCACAGGAATAGGTTCAACACAAAAGCTCTTCCAAATGAAGAGAAATAACCATTTATATGGATAAATAGAATACACCTGCTCGGGGTATAGAAAAATTATACACCTGCAGGTTGGAGAAAATGTGAGTGCCGTAATATAAGAGCGGGAAAAAATGCTTCTCTTCTTATCAGGAAGTTCAATATCACTCTTTTTTAATTTTTATTTTTTTTATTTGTATTGTCCTGAAAGTTTTAGGTACTGGATCAAATGACCGTTCCTTCTCAGTTCCACAATTTTTGTCCCCAAGAACAAGCAAGTGTCAATCCTTGGTGATTGTGAGTCGATGCAATATCCAGTTTCTCAATTGTTGTTTTTTTTTTTTTTTCATAAAATGGTCTCTCTGGTTTGTTCAAAATCCATAAAGCAGAACAGCAGCACTTCAGGGAAACGGGCGTCCAAAATCGAAAGACGACTTCACGGTCTCCGTGTACAGCACTCCGGTGTCCAGTTCCTGCTTTTAAAGCATGTACGGAAGAGTCTGTCTTTTTTTTTTCACAGCGTGATCACCCAAGTAGACCTCAACTGAGAAGGGAAAAAAATGTTTTAATAAATAAATAAATGGGAATAAACTATTAAAATTTATGGTTAAATATCATTGGGTAAATTAAGATTAATAAAGGTGTATTATTACTCACAAACCAGTTAAACTACCCATATGACATGACTTAATACAGGTGTTCGAGTCAAAACAAGACTTTATGACATTGACCTCACACTGCCCACTACACCACTTGCACATTACAGGAACTCAGCTGAGAGTTATTGCCGCATCAGCGTTTTAGCCGTGATTCAGACAGGCAGTCTCCGGCATACTGAGAAAACTTTCTCCGAACACTAGTAAAACTCTGGGATAAGTATACCGGAGGATTATAAGGAGAATTTTTTTTTATATTTTTTTTGCATTCTGTTAAATGGAGATGCACAATGAAAAGTTCCAGTTTGACTTAAACAGCGGTTGACTGATTTTCTAGGCACACAACCAACACCCTCACACCAAATCTAAACCAACCTAACAGGGAACTAGCTACATACAATTTTTCCTTGACGTGCTTCTGGAGTACATTGTGCACATTTAAGCCGAGGTTTATCGTTAGTAGGAGTAATCTTACACATCTAAACAAAACATTACTTACTCTGACGGAATGGTCTATAAAGAAGAAATCGGATACTTTCCAGCTTTCCATCATTGAAGAAAAGAATGAGGTCGCATAATCAAAACTGTTTGCAATACATATAAACTGACCAGTTTTTTTTTTTTGTCCAATGACAAACCAGGTTTATGCTGTTAAACTGCTCCAGTATCGCAATGACAACATAAAGACTTCCTGAGGATTTGACTGAACAAAAAAACATGAGTTGGACAGAAGAAATTATCAGAATAATCCAAATAATTTCCCTGAAAGTCATAAAGTATATAATTCCTCAAAATACAAAGTATATGTCCTACCCCAAGAAAGTGTGTGTGTTGGCATTGCAATACTGGAGCAGTTTGTTAGCAGCAAACCTGGCTTGTCATTAAACAAACAAGAGTAGGAAAGGATAAATCATTGGAAGAATCTAAATAATATCCCTAATCGTCATAAAGTATATAATTTCTCAAAATGGTTACTTTTTTTTTTCCACATAAAGATACTATTTATTAAAAAAGGGTGGGGGTTGGGAATGTGGAAAGGATACCGTTATGAATGGTAAGTCTTTTGTGCAGTAATTCACATATCACCAAATTATTTTTATTTATTTTTTCACATTTATAATAGGTAATCAGCCAGGGACCAGAATTTTCTGTTGTTTATTTTGACTGACTATGACCAGTGACTGCCCGATCAGCCTCAGATTTAAACCGTTCACAGAACCTTCCCACTGGCACAACAGAAACGCATTTCTTTAATGGTGTTAAATTATCTAAAAATCGTGCGCATTAAAATCCTCGGATCTGCCTTTTTCTCCAAACCCTGTGAGCGAATTAGTCTCAAAAGCACCCGCGCTTAAACCAGTCTTCAAACACCGCAAGCACCAATTAGATGTGTTCGAAACCTCGCGTTTAGAAGCCGCACGCTCCCGCATGTTCACAGCGACTCACTGTCGAGTTGAGTTTTGAGCCTTTGAGGTGGTAAAACAAGTTTGTTTAAAAATAA
The DNA here is from genome assembly GCF_024256425.1 of Clarias gariepinus. Taxonomy (NCBI): domain Eukaryota; kingdom Metazoa; phylum Chordata; class Actinopteri; order Siluriformes; family Clariidae; genus Clarias; species Clarias gariepinus. The sequence goes on along the minus strand of NC_071127.1, from coordinate 17,246,268 downwards.
TAATTATGACAGATGACTGAGAAAAGTGCTGCTCAGTTAAATGTTTAACTCTGGTATTTGGAGTTAGTTTGTATTGTGTAAAATGTTGCATTCAGTTTTTAAATTAAAAAAAATAATGTTATAAGGAACGCACTACAGTTAATTACTCATTAAACTTTTTTTAAAAGGGTTTAAAATTGTAATGATAATAATATTAAATAAATGAATAAAAATCAGGGGACACATTTTGTATCGTATCGCGATATTTATAAAATCGTAGCAGTTATAGAATAATCGTATCGACCCTGAGGTATCGTGATTATATGGTGTTTAGTTCTATTTTTCCTAGTTTAATTTAATTTTTCTATCTTGTTTCTTTTATTCATATTTATTTCTTATTATAAGCTTTAATTCTCCTTTAGGGTCACGGGCAGTCGTATAAGCATTTCACTACATTTCGTACTGTGTATGGCTTCTTTATGTGACAAATAAAATTTGAATTTGTGAGGTTACTTGATTACTATCACTGATATTTATAACTATTTATAATTTAAAGTATTAAAAGTGCTTAAAACAAAGTGATTGAGTGGGTTTTAACTTACTAAGCACGTGTGTATATGTTTACTGAACGAGTGTACAAATGGTTTAATATGAATTTGTTAAACAAACATCATTTATTTTGAATCCAAAGCGTTCGTTAGTGAGTGAAGCGATTCTGTCAGGGAGAATCCTGATCCAGGTTGAGGCTAGTCGGCTAGCAGGAAGCCATTCGCCGCGTAAATGAGAACTTTCAACAATTCAGCTAAGCTAAACACGGTATGTTTAGTCAGGTTAGTGTATATCAACAGAGTTATGAGGTAAAAATAATAATAATAGTAAAAACAACTTATTAAATTCCGGCTCATTTGCTAAAAAAAAAAAAATGTCGCCGGAGCGTTAGCATATTTAGCGTGACGTAACCGAGGAGGTGAAAGAGCTAATGCTATGTTTGTTTATTTGTTTGTTCAGGATAAAAAAGTCTTAACTTTAAACAGTATAAGCCGCACACACTCACCCTCCACTCCCTGTGCTGATGGTTTTTTTTCTGTATAAATCAGATTAAACACGTCAAAAATTATCCTGTTTTCAAAACGGACTGAATGCACTTAAATCCACTCGTCTTTTGTTGTGCTTCTTAACAACATGGTCGACCTCCTCTATACAGAGCAGGAGAAATAAACTACAGCGCCCCCTACAGTCTGGAGGAGTCAAAAACCGTACACAGATCAGCCAAAATATTATGACCACAAAAAAAAAAAAAAAAAAAACATTTTCCTTAACAACCTTTTCTTCATCTTTAATTTGATCTACACTTCTAGCGCTTCTATTGATTCAAAATCTTTCTATTAATTTGGTACATTTTGTACAATTGACTAATATTGAGCCACCAATCAACATTAAATGTTGTCACATCAAACACAATTACAGTTTAAAAGAGCTAAGAGGTTTATCACTGATTACATTAAAGCTTAGTTTTAGCTTTAACCTTTTAAATATGTCTTGAAACTCTTCTTCAGCATCTCGATAAAATGGCGTCTGAAAGTAAATGGGACATATCAGGCAGCAGGTGAAGTTGTGATGAAGTTGATGTGTTGGAAGCAGAAAAAAATGAGCAAGCATAAGGATTTGAGTGATAAGGCCAAATTGTGATGGCTAGAGGACTGAGGGTCAGAGCAACTCCAAAACTGCAGCGCTTGTGGGATGTTCCTGATCTGCAGGGGTCCAGGCCGCCATAAGTGATCCAAAACCAGTGAACTGGCGACAGGGTGGCCATAGCTCACTGGTGCACATGGGTAGTAAAGACTGGCCCGTGTAGTCCGATCCAATAGGAGCGCTAATGTAGATCAAATGCATGAAAAGGTTAATGCTGGTTCTGATAAAGAATGGTGGCAAATGGGGGTGACCTACTCAATATTAGGTAGGTTGTCATAAGGCTTTTATTTGTCAATGCCGTCATATGTGCAGACATACAGAGGAATCAAAATACAGTTTCTCTTCTTTCTCGTCAATGCAATATAGAAACTTTAGATACAATTGTATCTGCACTCTGGCTATAGAATTTACTTTAATAAACCCTTAAAAAGAACAAATAAATAATTTTTCAACATAATCTCCTTTCTCCTGAAAAAGTCAAGACACTTTGTCCATCTGTCAAAAAGCTTTCATATTCTCTTATTTTAAAAAAATATAATTCTTTTAGGCTGAGCTGCGAGCCATTAATGCACTACTGTCTTCACTTCTTCATCAGAAGTGGGGCAGAAGTGTGTCATGCAAGATCACAACTTGGATAGCAGTCTTCTGTAAATGATTGTTGAACCCTTTTTCTGATAATGTTTTTGCCATTTACCTGCACCTAAACAGAAAGCACTGATAAAACACGACGGCCAACAGAAATTTTAAATGGAGTAGAGATAATTTATGAATCACCCTTGTACACCAAAATGTGCTAAATCGTTCATTGTTGAATCGCAAGTGATGCTTAATATTTAATATTATTAATGCTTTGTTGACTTTCCTTTATCAGCTTTAAGAGCAACACATTGCCTAGGGCATAGACTGAAGGAACAGATGGAGGGTCTATCCGGACCCGGCCTACATCTCGAATTACTCACTCACTCTCTATACTGCTTTCTCCTGTATACAGGATTGCAGAAGGCCTGGAGCCTATCTCAGGAGACTTAAAGCAAAAGTCAGGGTACACCCTTGATGGATGCCCAGACCCTATGGCCAATTTGGTGACACCAGTTAGTCTAATCTGCATGTTTTTGGACTGTGGGAGTAAAGCGAAGTACCAAGAGGAAACCCACCAAGCACAGGGAGAACATTAAAAAACTTCATGCACACAGACCCAATGTGGGAAACGAACCTGGACCTTGGTGGTGCAGGGCTACATTGCTAACCACTATGCTACCATGCTACCCACATCAATTTAACAAAGCAATGATAAAATGTAATAAAGTGTATGTTTCTTACCTTGAAATAAAAACCTTATTCTTATCAATAAATTGTCTATCTGGAGATAGTGACAGTGGATCCTGGTTAAATTGGTGCTAAATGTCATTATTTCCCTGTTTGCCGTTGTCATGGCAATGTTAACAGCTGGCAAGCACACAGAGTTTAACAGCTAACAAACTTTGACATTCGAAATTGTAGAGACGTTCCAACTATGCAAAGAAAAGCTCAATGTCTCTATCTAGTGGCCACACCTTTCCGTGCCAAGGTTTATGCAGCTGAATGAGGTCAGATGTTTCTCAGACCAGGCTGCTTTGTGTTTTGGCTGTCTTTGGAGCCGGATACATCTCACATGCTCAATTTGTTTATTTTAAGTGGAAATGTGCGACAAGTGCACTCATGATAGAGAGTGACACAGTCGTGTGTTTCGCATGCACATTCATGCAGCAGCCCAACCGATCAGCTTTCCATGCGTTTTTTTTATGTACATGATCTAAATTTCACTTTTGAATCGTTTTGATGTTACAGTGTCTTGTTGTGTTTTTCTTAAAGATCAGTTTTAACTTGTTTAGGTATAAAAATCAGTCTGTGAAGATGTTTCCCTTGGGAGTTATTCTATCATCAGGCGTTTATGTCACACTGTGAGCATGTCACAGGCGTTCCTCACTGAAGGTAACAGTAGGCACAGGTAGTTCTGTCGTAGGCGTGTCACTGACACGTTGCTGACTGAATGTAACAGAAGGTGCATCATCATCAGCTTTTACCAGTGCTTGACTTGAGGTGGATGGATGGAGTCACTGAAGCAGCCGGTGAGAGTTTAAATGGACTGCGGGGGATGGTAGAGGACAGGAAGGCCTAGAGGAACAATGGTCCATGGGGTCACGATGGGTAACCAGTGTAAGGATCTATCCAAAGACAGAACCTTCAAAGCACTTTTGTAAGCTGCTCTGGATAAGAGCGTCTTCCAAATGCCTAAATGTAAATGGTGGGATATTTCTCCTCCATGCTAACAGAGGTCCTCATGTCTCATAAGGATGGAACCATCTACACAGCTTTCCTGTCCACTCACTATTTTTGTGAGACATCTTGCGATGGCTTGCCACCCTTTTAGTTTGCAAGTTCTCATGTTAATTTATAACAATTGTTGTGTCTTATGCTAACAAGAAAGGGCTGATGTGTGGGCAGGCTTTCATTCCAGCCAAGCAGAAGCCACACCCAACAGTTTATGAAAAGCCAAAGATGAGTAATGAAACTGGTGGAATCCGGTGTGGCATCTGCTTGGTTGGAATGAAAGCCACACCCACACCAGCCCTTTCTGAATCTCATTTTGTGAGTCATCCCTGGTCTAATGTGCATTTTGACCCTTACCTAGTATTTTTACAGCTCCCGTGGGTTTAATATTCATATCTGTGTTTTGGCTCAGTCCAGGTTTGACCTTTTGCCTGGTTTAGGGATTGTTGCTGTGATTAAATGTCTGGTACATGAAGATTCAAACTTCAAAAGTCTAACGTGCTATAGAAATGGTTAGAAATAATGTTTAAAAATTTTTTTTTGCTGATTTTACTTAAAAATTATTCTCATAGACTTAAAGACTACTGCACAATTACTGAAATTTACTGAAATTATAATAGACACACACTATATTGGCAAAAGTATTCGTTCGTCTACCTTTAAATGCTTATGAACTTGAGTAACGTCCAATTGTGAAAACGATCCAATACATTGGCCCCGCCCCCTTCGCAGCTATAACAGCTTCAACTCTTCTGGGAAGGCTTTCCACAAGGTTTAGGAGTGTGTTTATGGGAATCTTTGACCGTTCTTCCAGAAGTGCATTTGCGAGATCAGACACTGATTTCGGACGAGCAGTCTTCGTGCACTGGGGCGAATCATGTAGGAACAGGAAGGGGCCGTCCTCAATCTGTTCCCACAAACCCTGGGAGCATGAAGTTGTCTAAAGTGTCTCGGTATGCTGAAGCATTAAGAGTTCCTTTCACTGCAAGTAAGGGGCCGAGCCCAACTCCTGAAAAACAACCCCACACCAGGTCCAGCATGAACGCGCACCAGTGATCAAGGCAAGGTCCATAACATGGATCAAGGCAAGGTCCAAAACATGGATCTTCCCAGAAGAGTTGAAGCTGTTACAACTGCAAAGGGTGGGCCAACATCATATTAAACCCTAAGGAGTAAGCACTGGACGTTCATATGCATGTGAAGGCAAGCGAGTGAATACTTTTGGCAATATAGTGTACAAAAAAATTATACAAACTTAAGAAAATTATTATCATATTATTATCATATATAATGTATAGCAATATATTTAGTATTTAGAAGATAAATGCAGATCCGTGTGCAGATCCTGACCCTAGTGTGCACCCATTACCTGCGAATGGAGTGTGTGGTCAACTTGCTTCCGCTCCTCAGGCTGCTCCAGTGTTTCGGCTGTCCTTACCTCTCCCTGTAGTATGTGCTGTCGCTGTAGACATACTGCAGTCTGATCGAGGGTTTCAGTAGCCCCGCTCGGTCTGACATACCCATATGTGCTACTGTTACATTTGGTGAGGAAAGCCTGTGACACGCTCAGACAATGACAGTAAAGTTAATGATTCAGTAATGGTTGCACTAGTTATAAGCCCGGCCTGGCGTTTTCACCGTAGGCGACACTGGCTACTTTTACGCTCAGTAAGCAGTGAGGAATGCCTGTGACACGCTCACAGTATGAATTTAAAGTTGATGGCTACCTTTCCAAACACCGCTCGGCCATACAAACAAAGAATAGATCATAAAGTATTTGAGAATGTCCTGTTTTGTTTGACAAAAGCGAGCAAAAATGCCAAAGACTGTGTTCAAAGCATGTCCAAGATATTTTTATTGGATTTTAGACAGGAAGAAACATTCTTGAACACTTGGAACATTTTAAAGTTGTCATTAGTCCTTAAAAATGTTAAATATAAATACAAACACACATCTGATAAGAAAGAGGCTTGTACAACCGTGTTAAATTAAATACACTGCATTCAATATTAGTGCCATACCAAATCAGATGTGCCCTAGACACTTTGCAGGAAAATGTAAAACATTTAAAACATCATCAACAAATTGTTAGTTATACTGTATTTAGGTCAAGCAGTTGTGAAAATCTTTGGTGAAGACGGAAGTAAAACCCTAAGAAATTACTCATCCGCTATACCGATTATTCTGTATAGGGTCACTGGTGGGCTGGAGCCTACACCAGGGCACTCTGGGCATGGTGGGGGGAGGGGGGCACTCTGGGTGGGGTGGCCATTTATCACAAGGCACACAAGCATGTACAAACATAATGGGCAATTTGAAAACATTAATTATTGAACCCCATTGTGGAAGGAAACCAGAATACCTGGGGGAAACCCACCAGGCATGGGGAAAACATGCAAATGGAAATCGTTCCCCCAACCCTGAAGGTGCGGGGCCACAGTGCTTAGTACCATGTGATCGCTCAGCCAGACAGAAATTCATTTAATTTCATTTTACCCCAGTCAAAAATAGGCGTAAAATCTCTATGTTAAAGTGTTAATGTCAGATTTCGGAAATGCAGATTCAAAACACTGGACATGATTTATTATAATATTATAAGTAAAGTTGTGCGTAAATATTTTGCATAGGTCAAACTGTGTTCAGAAAGGCTGAATTTCTTTGTATTGCATAAGAATGTTGATCACGTGTAAAGTGCAAAGTGTGATCGTGATGCTTATTGCCCCAAACAAAACTCCCTGAAAGATCAAGTGCACAGACGGCCCGAATAGAAATAAACTATCAGTGTAAGGCCTAAAAGACTGCACTGTTGGTTATTTTCACTTACTTCTTCATAAAAAGAAAAAAAAAAGAGAAAAAAAAAGAAAAAATCTTAATCTCTCCTGTTTACGTATTATATCTTTTTTAAAAATAATTGTACAGTTATTTTTACTTGTCAGGTTTGTATTTACATACTTGCTTTCTTTATTTCTCATGTTCTTTAATTATAATAATAATAATAAAAAAAAAATGATTTAAATAAAATGTTGTGGATGACCTAGTGAACTAGTATGAGGATGTGTTTTTGATCGAGACTCATGTATAACTCCAGACATCCCACAACTCCCGGAATCCACAACCTCCTGTGTACGAAGCTCCCTGATGGCTGCAAATCATATATCATGGAAACGACCCCGCCCACAAAAACGGGTTTTAGGTTCACCCTAGATGAATCAGTACGAGCTTAAAAAAAAAAAAAAAAAAAAGATTTCCGAATCTATTGTAACCATTTAATTTTTTTTTTTTTCAGATTAAGTGAACGAGAAAGCGACTCATCTTGTGCTACATGATTGTATCAGTTTTCTTAGCAGGCGGGGTCGAATTTCCGAGATATTTCATATGATCTGTGGCATCAGGGAGCTATCAATATTTAGGAGGCTCCTGGATTTTCCAAGAGACGTGGGATATCTGTAAGTCGCTCCAGACTAGGGAGTGTAATTATGTAAACATAATTAAAGAATAAACAATCTGAACAGTATACTCTAGATATTAAAGTGCAGTAATCTGTGCAAATTACACGATTTTAAGTCAATCAAGTCGATGTTTACATTGGTAAGTCAATTTAATAACTGTAATTTTACGGTAATAAAAAAACTGTGTTTATTTTCTTTCTGTTTTTTTTGTTTCCTACCCATAATGGTGCTTTATCAGCTGAAAAGGTACTATATATTGTCAGATATCAAAATTATTATGGCCCGGTTAGGCCTCCCCTCTACCACATTCATATGGCCCACATAGCAGAATGATGACCCATGACCGGTTGCCAAAGGCACACCTGAACAATTATTGCATATTTATAGATTTATATAAAAATTTTTAAACAACAGTTTACCACACATTTATTATCTGAAGATCAACTAAACTTTTGTGGGGAAAAACATCTTAAAACAATTCAAAGCAAGCAGGTTTAATTAATATTATTATTATTATTATTATTATTATTATTATTATTTATTGTTTATTATAATTATTATTATGTTTTTTTTATATATATTAAGCAGTGCCAAAGTGGACCAACCGAGCCACATCTTTGCCGAAAGTGGCCCAGATTCAGGTATTATCAGGGTTAGATGTTTAATCATTAGGCAAATTCCATCAGAGTTTCAATGTGCTGTGTCTTGCTGGAAGACTTCCTTGATTCGTGCTACGCAAATGTCCGCTGCATCCCTAGTTTCTTTGCAGAGTTGTGCTAGGCTGAGGAAGCCGTGTGGGATGTCCTCCACTACAGTCAGCGTCACCGTTTGGTCAATGTTCTTCAACCTTTTTGCAAACATCACAGACTCATCCAAGAAAGCATCCAAAGCTGAAGCCTATAGAAGACAAAAGTCAATGGTCAGCACTACGTTTCTTCCTTCCTATCATCTCGACTTGTTTCTTGCTGTGGTTATGCTTCTGATTATGTGATTCGTTAACCAGTGGGTGTACATTGTATAGAGAGTAAATTAACTAGATATGTACAGTATGCCATGTGGCCTACTTTTTATATTTATGTATCTCCTGTATGTATGCTGTATTAATCAGTATTATTATTATTACTGTGTATGTAATTCTCATTACATACACAGACCCTAAGGAGGGAATCGAACCCAGGACCTGAAGGTGCAAGGCAACAGGTATAGTCTAAAAAAATTTATAATCCTTAACCATTCAAAAAAGGGCATAAAAAATTCTTGTAAGTGTTCTTAAACCTTTGGACGCCTACTCTATATTTATACTACCTCCATTCTAGTTCTTACCACTATATGTATAGGTGGCAGTCCCCTGAGAAGATTGTCAGGTGCAAGGAGAGGAGATACAAATGGATTCTTCATGAGAGGTGTCCAGGGGATATCAATCTTTACCGGACAGCCGGAGCACAGCGGTTCAAAGCCATCTGGGAATTCTATCAAGGCCCGCAGTATTTCAGCAGAATTTGGCATGGCGTTTTGAGAACTATCAGATGACTTAACAGGTAGGGTAGGTGTGCGGTCCAGCAGAGACTGCAGCCAGTTGGAAGCTTGTTGTGTGATGTTTTCAAGTAAAAGCGCAGTGTCCTGTCCCAAAGCGCTCAGAGTGTCTAGCCGCTGTCTGGGCTGCACCGACACACTATCCACACCTGATAAAAGGGCAAACGTTACCCAAAAAGTTACACTTACTGTACCAATCACTAACAGAACATAATGGGTAATGTTATCAGGAAGTTACTGGTTTTAGATAAGGATTTAGAAGTAATCAGTCATGGTCTTACCAGTGTATGCATTAATACACTTATAAAGCACACTTAGGGGTAACACTGGGTCGAAGACCGTGAGAAACCGTGATGGTGAGGCAGCAGGAATCACGAGTGTCACCGGGTAGGCAGCCATGATGCCATCGGGGATTCTCACTCCGTGAGAAATGGCCTTCATTGAGACAGTAATGCAAAGGTTACCACCAGCACTGTCCCCTGCTAGACATACACGCTCTGCTGTCGAGCCTGAGAAAAAATACCCAGGGTGAGTGTATGAATTTCTTAACAGTATGAAAAAGATAGTTCCGTATTCGCATGAATTTGTATACCCAGTAAGTTACAGTTCTTTAGAGCCCAGCAATAAGCATAGAAGCATTCTTCTAGAGCCCGAGGAAAGGGGGCTTCAGGGGCCAGGGAGTAATCCACGGATAGAATGGGCGCATTTAATTCCTTTGACCAGCTCTTTAAGTAACTCTAGAACACAGAAAAACCAAGGAAAGATTTGAGTAATATACAGAGAAGGGCCAGCATTTAAATTTAGAATATTTCAATTACAGGTAGTCCCCGACTTACGAACATTCGAGTTGCGAATTTAAGGAGATAAGAACAGACTACTTCCGGTCTAAACATGGAAGTCGTACAAAATGTGTATTGTGCAAAAAATAGACGCTGCAGTGCACCAGATACCATATTTATAATTATACATAATATTTTCATTTTCTTAATGAATGTATAAAATGTCAAAAGTCCGGTATATTGTATGTACTGTATGTGCGTGTGGGGTTGCCGGAGAAATGAGTCGGCCTACCTGTACTGGAAGTGGACATAATACCAAGACTCAACAGTTTACATAGTAAGACTTTCACTCAAATCAAATATTTCAGTAGATTATTTTCAACAAACAGATTTAGCATACTTCATGAGATTTAGAGGTTTGTGCCACAAATCCGCCCCCATGAAAGTGGATGAGGAGGAATGGAGAGAGGGGGCCACACTGATGCCTGGAGCTACCAGAGCTTCCAGATCTCTCAGACTGAGAGTATGAGAGCAACTCAGCACTTTCCTGCAGAGAAAGATAAAGAGAAGTAATGTGTCAGTGGCTTTTAGTCACCTAGCGAATATGCTATGAATATACTGAATATGCAGGTAAACAACCACATCCACAGAGTGCAATGACACACCTGTCCTTGGCGGAGCACGTGGGAGATGAGACGCACATGAACGGGTCCTGGCCCCCAGTGGGCAATGGGAGGCGACACTTTGATCGAGAGACTTGGGTCTGAGGCTAAAGGTAAAGTCAGCGGCTCACCTGGAATATTTAGAGTCATATTCACCTCCACGGTATCTGATCTGATCCTCGCTAAACCCTGGAAGAACAGTGACATAAAAAAGAATAGACAAATTGATTCAATATTGACCTTTTAGCATTACTACTTTGTCTATATATTGAAATATATAGAATATTTAAGTAAAAGTAGTCCTCGACTTATGAACGTTTGAGTTACAAAATTCTGCAGATACTGTATGAACGGGCCGCGGTTCGGCGAACATTCATAGGTATGAACAAATCACAGAAGTAGCTCACGGGCATTGTACAAAAAATAACATAACCATCAGACCTGCAGTATATGTGAGCCCTAGTGGCCCAAAACCATTGTCACAAATTTGGAAGCACACATTTGTGAAAAATGTCTATGGATGCTGTAGCGTTACAATTTCCATTCACTGGTATGAAGTGGCCCAAGCCTGTTCCATCATGACGATGGTGTTCCTATGCACAATGCGAGCTCTGTGGTTTGCCATGGTTGGAGTAGAACAACTCGAGTGTCCTGTTGTTCGTCTTTCAGCTGCTCCTGGCAGCGGGTCACCACAGCGGCCCATCTGGTTCGCACATACAAGCTTGGCACAGGTTTTACACCGGATGCCCTTCTTGACGCAGAGATGTTATCCGGGCCTGGGACCCTGGGGCACTGCATTTAGTGGCTGAGGTTTGGGCACTGGCTGGGAATCGAACCCGGGCCTTCCACATGGCACCTATCACTGAGCCACCAGTTCCCCTTGTACAGACCCCTAACCTCAACCTTGAGGCTGTTCTGGTTACTTCAGTTACCTTACCTGACCTTTCTAATGCTCTTGTGGCTAAATAAACACCAAATGTCACAGCGATACACTAAAGTGAAAACGGGACTACATATGGAAGTGTATGTTAACAACTACATATTGGTGTGGTGGTCAGGTTTATATAATATACTTTCAGCCAAGTTAATAAATCGATTGAGAAATACTGGTGTGATTAATTGTTGTTTACCAAAATGCAACAAAACGAGATGTAAGGCGTAATCCGACTAACCGAGATTAGCTCGCTCTCAGTGATGTTCCAAAAGGTTTTCCAGAAGTGCATATCCAGGTTCTGCGTGATGCGTTCAAACTCCGCCCCCCTCAGCTCAGGATCGAGCACATACTTCCCAGATGTAATGACTGAGAGTGCTGCCCGTCCTATACATAAAAAAACAAACATTTTACTGAATCATAGGAAATGACAGTTACACTATGCATATTAAAAAAATTAACACAGCCTATTCACATTTTTTTCTCAACCAAAAAAAAAACTAAAACAAAAACTTAATACATTGAGCATTCAGACCCCTTTCCTTTTTGAACAATTTTGGTATGACAGCTTTACTTTGAAATATATAAAAAAAAAGTTAATTTTAGCTTTTAGGATTTTTCGTAGATAATTTTATAGATCGTTTCTACAAAGTTTAGAAAGGCACACACGAGTGTGTTTAATCTCCCGCAATCCATAGCACATGTCAGAGCTATTCAAGGAAATCTCAACCATCCACAAAATTGTGTGATGCAGATTATTGTGTAATGGAATAAGCTTGAATGACCAGGATTGTTCCCAAAGCTGGTTTACCAGCAAAACACAGTAACTGGGTTAGAAGCGAATTAATCAGGGAGAATCCAGTGGTCATTAGAGCTTCAGAGAATCTTCTAAATAAAATACAACAGAATTTATTTCTGAGGAAAAAAACCCTACTACTAGTGTCTACTGCTACTAAAAATCCATCCACCCATCTAGGAACCTCTGTTGTCCAACTAGGGACTGTGGAGGCCGATGGTGACCATTGTATTTATTCCCATTTCGTATGACTGTGGTAGGACCTCTGGTCAACCTTCACACACATATTCACACACTATGAGTAATTTGGGAATGCCAATTAGTCTAACCTGCAAGTCTTTGAAAGGTGGGAGGAAACCGGAGAACCCGGAGGAAACCCGCCAAGCACGGGGAGAACTTGCAAACTCCATGCACACAGACTGGACGTGGGAATCGAGCAATGCAACAGTGCTAACCACTAAGTGCTTACAACCACCTTATAAATCATGGAATTTTTTTTATTTTGCTCACAGTATCTTGCGAATCCGAGAAAAATAAATGGCACTTTTATCAGAGTCAATCATTACACCCCTAACTAAAATCTTATAAAACCTTTTAAATGCTCCAATTTCTTTGCCAAGTGTCATGTGTTATGCTCACCTATTCCAGTCTGCTGTTTGTTGTAGTTCTCTCCTAATGACACCATACTGATGACCACAGTCTGTAGGGAAGGCCTGAGAGATGGAGCGAACTGCCAAAAGGTAGAGACAAACATGGAATCTCTAATCTCTAATCCTAATCTCTAATAAATTGACTTTATTTATCATATCAAAATGCATTTTTACACTACAGGTAATCCCTGATTTACAAACATTCGAGTTACCAATTTTAAGACTCAATTCATCAGACTTAAGAACAAATTCAACTTACAAACGAGTTACATTCCGGGAGCACGGGGGACTACCTGTATTTGACAAACCCCCCAAAATCCTCAGCCTTGTCGTGCATACAAACTAAATTTGAGTGGTTTAGGTTCCAATATTACTTACAATAACCACTACAAGAAGCATTAATGAACATACATGAATGCAGGGATTGGCCCAAAGCTACTGTACTTACCTGAAACCCCAGGCAACGTCCATAGAAACAGCCCTTGTGCATAGATGTGTACGCGTTAACAAATCTCCTGCTTAGGTCCTCGTTATCCAGTGCATGGAGCTGCCAATGTTCATTGTTCTCAAGTAAGTGCTTTGCCAGGTAGAGAAGTGCCCGCAGCTGGCAAAACGCCATGCAGTACACCTCCAATTCACGAGCATTGTGCTCCACACGGAAAAATATTCCCGAGCAGTTGGATGTGATGTAACGGCTCTTCTGGATTATGTGCAGCACACAGGAAAGGACCACCTGCAAACAAAAGACAGCGCACAGATTGAAGGAAAAGGTTATTATAAGCACCATGGGTGCCATAAATATTGGCACCCTTCATGCATCGATTTCTATAAGTGACAGATTTTAAGCATACCTTGACTAAGGTGCGGTAGCCGTTTGCAGGCGTCTCTGGGTTAAAATCGAAATGGTGATACACAGCAGCAAAGCCACTGACCAGAGCGCTGGCAGCGCGCCCATGTTCCTGAATGCGTCTCACTGTTGCCAGAAGGTGACTGGTGGCATCATTCTCTAGCAGACTTGCCTGCATAGAGATGGCAGAGACGGTTTCCTCGCACACCGTCTCCAGGGTACTAAACACAATGTGATGATCCATGCTTAGCTGACTGATGAAAAAAAAGAGACAAACATAGCATTTTCAACATAAAAAAAATATATAAACCACGCAACTGATTTTGTTCAGTCTGTCTTTAGTCAATCATTACAATCACAGACTGTATAATCATCCCTATGTGAGTGACCTCTCTAATTACTGTTTCTGATGTAAGTTTATAAGTATACAGAGGATTTTCTCCATCGATCACAACACCGGTGACCTACTCAGGACTAAACACTATTACAGCAACATGCACTCTCCTTATCACTTTCAGTCGAGCTTCAGTGTTTTGAAGTTCTTATGAAATGCAGCACTGTAGATAATCAATATTATTGCGACCTTTCAGCAGGAACAAAAAAGGTTAAGCTTTTAAAAAAGCTGACAAAATGACGAAACCAACAGCAAGTTAATAGTTAATGCAAGTTTAATGAGGACTTTATGCAAGTAAGGTTTCCAGTATAATCAAAAATAACAAAAATAAGGAAAATGTTAATGGTAAAATTATTAAAATGTTTTTGTGGGTGTGTTTTATTTTCCTCTGCATGTAGTAACGTATTTGTGTCCTTTTATTCAATTTATGAATAATACGCGGGGCGTTCAAGTCAAACCGGGACTTCTGATTGTGCAGAATAACAGAACACAGTTAAGAGAGTAAAAACTCCCTTAATGTTTGTGTAAAACGATTGCACCATTTCACCATCGCACTGTGTTCGGAGTTTTTGGTTTTATGATTTCATTCACCAAGGTTAAGTTTGAAAATGTCTCACAGGTAGCTATACAATGCAATCTGACCTTACAGATTTACAGAATGATTTACAGAATGAATTACAGAAAAGACTCTCCTAAACAGCAAAAACCAAGATGATGGCCATGAAGCCGTTGATGCAGATGTGGATTTTTACAATAAATGGGTTAATGAATGGGAATATGGAGACAATTTCTGAATTTGTTCATATCTTTTTGAATGTGTTCAAAGATCTACTTCTATTCTACACTACCAGTCAAAAGTGTGGACCTGCTTTCTATCTAATTTTGTGGTCTTTCCTAATTTTTTTTTTTATTATTGATTTCTTTAATATAAAACAATACTGAAGGCATCCAAAATATACAATTATCTCATTTGAACAGTTTATATTGAGGTTCTACTTATGCTCTGTAAAGCCCTTATAATGGCTCAAATCTGAGGTTTTTCAGCACAACCTATGCAATATGATGAACTAAAATTTATTTCATGTTAATCAACTATACACACATGACTGAACAAAAAAATTAAAAAAGTCACATAAGCAATGAAATAGCACAGATACACATGATCACGTGTTTTTATTGTTGTTGTCGGTTGTTTCTATAATAATAATAATAATACTATGCTCATTTTGAGAATTCGACATCATTCTCATTTTCCCTTTAGTGGTAAAATTTAGACGTTATAAAAGTAATGGTAATATTTGTTTTATCTGACATATAAAAGAATGCAAATTCACATTTTAATGTCTGAAGCCTCCCTATTAATACATCTTTATATTTTTTTTAAATCATCATTGACCTACTGTATGCTGTGTTGCTGGGACAGATCTGTCACTTGGGTTTTAAAGGTAATAACAGTTAAATGTTGATACTTGTTGTAGCCTAATAACCTAATGCCATGTGTGATATTTTATAGTTTAAAAAAAAACACCAGTATTATTCTAGAATGTAGAAAATTAAAACAACATTAGAAATAGAAAGTAGGTGTGTCCAAACTTTTGACTGGTGAGTTGTTGTTTTTAAAGCCACTGAAGGAAAGTAAACATTTAAGCATTAATAATGTATTAATAGTATGTATAGTAATGTATTAATAATGTATTAATAGTTTGTCTGTGTAGAGCATAAATCCATGTTAAACCGCTTGATTCTCTTGTTTATGAAAACTATTAAAACCCCTAAAACTCAGGCTCAAATACATGCTGGCGGCACAGCATAAGTCAATGACGATAAAAAAAAAAAGAATGTGCTTAGGAAAGCTTTGCCGGTGTGTATTAACGGGAAGGATTCAGACTTCAAACTGTTTATTCGGGTTTTTGCGGAATGTGGTATAGACAATGATAGGATGGGTGAGTGAGAATATGGGAATAACGCTGCAAAAATGTAGAACTCTTAAAAAGAGCATAAAATATTTTTTTGGTCATAGAAACAACCAAAAACAATATTAAACATGTAATCATGTGTATCTGTGCTATTTCTTTGCCTATGTGACACTTTTTTTTTTTGCACAATCATATTTGTGATAGTCACAGACTGTGGTTGGTTAAAATAAGCTAAAATTCAATTCATCAGATTAACTGGGTTGTGCTGATAAAAACACATGTCACTCTATACTGCACAATCATAAAAAACAAACAAATTAGGGCTAAAATGCTTTGAGCTTTAAGTGCTACAAACTGAATTCCATGTGTGTTATTTTATACTTTTGAAAAAAGAAAAAAAAACAACAATCGAGTATTGTTCTAAAACTTTCTTTCAGCTTCTCCCATCGAAGGGGTCGCCACAGCAGACCATCCGATCCATATAATAACTTGACACAGGTTTTGGACACAACCCTCCCATTTATCTAACCAGGCTAGGGACTGGCACTGCACTGGTGGCTCAGTGGTCGGCCTGCCGTGCCGAGTTCGATTCCCACCCCGTGACCAAACCCCCCAGCCACTAGATGCAGTTCCGCTCCCAAGCCTGGATAAAATGGGAGGGTTGCGTCAGGAAGGGCATCTGGCGTAAAACCTGTACCAAGTTGTTGTGCGGATTGGATATTCCGCTGTGGCGACAGCTTGGGACTGGCACTGCGTAGTATGGGGTGTGGCACCACCGACAGTGGGGTTCGAACCCGGATCTTTAGGACCCCCAAATCAACAACCCAGAGCCTTAAAATAATAATAATAATAATAACATTTTAAAAAAAACATTGAAAAATAAAAAAAAACATTGAAGGAAGAAATAAAAGGTGTTCAAACTTTGGAAGTTGCTCTTTAAGCCGCTCTTTAAGGAAAGTCAACATTTAAGCACTAATAATGTATTAATGGTATGTAAAAACGATATTTATTTACTTATTGCATGTCTGTGTAGAACATAAACACAAAACAGCTTGCTTCTCCTGTTTAAGAGAATACTTTCAGTTATGTTTTGTTTTTCTGTAACGAATATAAACTCATCAAAGCCTCCCGTAAGCGTTTGAACTACTTCAGTACAAGTGTGACGTACAGTAGCTCCAGTACCTGTACAGCTCACTGCTGGGTTAGATGACTCTCCGACCGCGTGACCAGGTGAAGACGTTGATCAGGTAACCCGAGTCCTAACGTGTAGCTTTCACATCATGTCTCCGCACCAGCACCACCGTCGGAGAAGTTTCGCAAACAATGTTACAATGTAACACTTTGAAAATGCAACAACGCGCTCGCGAACAGATGAAAGCCGGATGTACGAAGATCAAAAGTTTCGAACGATGCACAGTGTTGGACTACATTTCCAAACCTTTGAGCATGCTGTCACAACACACACACATCCCAAAACACTCTGAATTAGTTACAGATCAAAGTGTGTGAGCCGATCACACAAGAATCGTGATTTGCCGGGATTCTGTACCGATCTGGGGGAAACCCTTAACGTTTCCTTTGAACAGGAAAACAAGCCGGCTGTGTTGTCGGAACTTGATCGCACTGCACCCTGGGAGTCCGAGTCATGTGAGCCGACTGCTCTAGTGACAAAGGATAAAGTTTCTCAGAGGCTTTTAAAGATACCGAGACACGAAAAAAGTGTTTCCAGTGTCTATTACATTCTGTGTTAACACTAAGTTCCTGACTGTAATTTGAATGGAATGGAAATATTTGTATCATATCATTATAGTCTTCTTCAAAATTCAAGAATTTCACTTGTCACATACTGTACATGGTTCTACAGGTGAATGCAATTGCAACAAACTCCAGACTATAATAAAAATAATAAAATGTAAAAAAAAAAAAAAAAAAAAAAAGGAATAATAATAAGACTGAAAGAATAAATGTGTAAAAAAATAAAAACAACACTAAGATGACTATGTGTATAGTATAAATATAAATATAAATGATTCAGGATTATGTTATCTGTGATACGTGTGCAATGATATCTGGTGAGGTTGTGTGTTTAATGCCCTTATAGCCTGTTGGAAAAGCCTGCTGTTCAGTCTTTCAGTGCGTGCCCTGAGTGAGTACCGGAGTCTCTTACCAGAAACTGATTGTGATTTGGGTGGAGAATGTCTTTTATAATGCGCTGTCTCCTGGATCTGCACCGCCTGATGTACAGTAAATGTCCTGTAGATCAGGCACTTCAGTCCTAGTGATGCGCTCGGCACACACCTTTCCCATGTGTGCCATTTCTGTCCATTCTCTTTCTATCAAATTCAATTCAATTCAATTTTATGTGTATATTGCTAACAATTTAACATTGGTCGTTGTCGCAAAGCAGCTTTTTACTAATTCAAAACAAAATTATGGAATTTGAGAACATATGTTCCTGATAAACGAGCTGAAGGCAACAGCAGCAAGAAAGGGAAAAAACACTTGAGACTAGGCAATAGAAAGAAACCATGAGAGGAACCTCAACAGACTCAACAGGGAACCCATCCTCATTGGGTGATAACAGACAGCAGGGATTGTTTTGCAGTCGTGCTGGGAAACGTCAATATAGCAGATGTTAGATCTTTCAGTTAATATGGGTTCGTGTTCGTTATGGCTCAGGTAGAATGACTCTAGTGACTCTCACTGCTGCATTATTTATTACTGTTGAATCATGAACACCGACCTTAACTGAGGCAAGTGAAGCCTGCAGGTCTTTAGATGTTGTTGATGAGGCATTGTTGTGCTCTTGGAGAAATTTCGTAAGGTTCACTACTGTTCCAAGTTTTCTCCATTTGTGGATAATGGCTCTAACCGTTTGCTGGAGTCACAAAGTCTTAGAAATGGATTTGTAACCCTTTCCAGACTGATACATATCAATTACTTTGTTTCTCATTTGTTCTTGGATTTCCTTAGATTGTGTTGCTTTTTTTTTTTTTAGATCTTGCTTGCTTCACTTTGTCATACAATTTCTATATAAATGATTTCTTGATTTAAGCGCAGTCCACTGGCTGCAATGGAAAGAGACCTAGAAAGTACAAGGTACAATACAATAAATTTTATTACAAGTTATAAGCACAAATGTTATTTTACAAGACGCTTCACACTGTACTTCAACACAGCAATGGCTAAAATGAAATATTTGGTCTTGACCCCTGAAACCAAACCCCCCCCAAATGTCCTGTTTGTTTTAGTCTTATTTTTTCTCTGATTTTTATCGTTCAAACGGAATAATTTTTTCCACCATTTGATTTTTCCTCCACCCATTTTTTTTCCTCACCCACCTCCTTTTGATCTTATTATCACTTAAATTATTGACAGACTTATATGTATGGGCTTTTAAGATTAAATAATTCATCTATGCAGTGCAGTAATGCACTGATCCATATTATGATTTCATTATTTTTATGCAATGAATTGTCCAGTGCTTAAACAAGTGTTTACATTCTTATCTGAACTCTCTTATCAACAAGGAGTTTATGGATGCCAACCAAGCAGGAGCAACTCTTTATCCCATTCTGTTCTTTTGAACATAAGCGGTCAGGAACTGAGTACTGTTCAGGTAAAGTATCTGTACTTTAGTATCGTTAGAAGATACTTTTTTAATTTTACTCCATTAAATCCTGTAGCAAATATCAACACTTCTACTTAACTACATTTCTGCCTGGCTATATGTGTGTGTGTGTGTGTGTGTGTGTGTGTGTGTGTGTTTAGAGAAAAGACATTTAGCTAACTTTGCTGCCTCCATCAGGCGAAAGAAATCAATTGCTAATTGTTATCTCTCCTACTCTTCTCCTCTCTCTCTCTCTCTCTCTCTCTCTCTCTTTCCCTCTCCCTGTCTCTCTGTCGAGGTACACATGTCTCCCCTGAGTTGCCAGTGATCCAGACCCTCTTTGCCCTCTGGACCTGTCTGACTCGTCCTGGTGTCCCACTACTGGTTGCCCTGTGTGGTCTGCTTGGGATGCGTGTGGTGACTGGGGACGGTTCTACTGTTCCATGAAGACAGTCCTGGTCTCGGCTGAAGCAGACAGCTGTTCTAGTTCTACCTCCAATAATAAATTGGACTCAATATTAACCTAAACACATCTCCTGTTGTGTCACAATATGATGCAGATCAATCCCTGCTATCCGTTATCACCCAAATGTGGATGGGTTCCCTGTTAAGTTTGGTTCCTCTCAAAGTTCCTTCCTATTACCATCTCAGGGAGTTTTTCCTTGGGACAATCTTATCATTTTGATTCATACACATTCACATTTCATAAAAACTTAAATAATTCTTTTGATTGTGTAAACCTGCTTTGCAACAATGTTAACTGTTAAAAGCGCTATGCAAATAAAACGTAATTGAATTGAATTGCAATGCGCTCCATGGAGGGCCACCTTTCATACATCTGTGTCTATTGTATAGACACTGCCAGTCACACACTCTAATATTTTGTTAAACTGCCTGTTGCTTTGATTACAGATGTGGCATCATTTCGATAAGCCTATGCAAAGCCAGAACATTTATTTCCATCTGCAGTCATTATAATTTCTCGCAGAGATCTTGTACTGATGACGGGAGAGCCGGGCCACTGGGTAAAATCTTCTCCAACACATCTCAAAGATTCCCAGTGGGGTTAAGGTCTCTATGGTGGCTTATCCATGATGCTTCATGGCCACATAACATTCCTGAACCTAAACCTGACAAACACTGATCATAAGACAGCCTCCACAGGCTTGTATGGTAGGCACTGGGCATGATCCACCTCTCTTCTTACCCTAATGCGAGCATCGCTCTGGAAAAGGGTAAAGCTGGAGTCATCAGACTACTTTTTTCATTGTTCCACAGTACATTCTTTATGCTTCCTAGCTATTTTTTTTTTCCAGATTAGCCGCATTGATACAGTACCTTCTACCACCTTCTAAGACAGAGCAAAATCTTTATCATTGTTTAACAAATAAGAAGCTTCTCATTGCATCAGTTAGGGTTAAATAACTTAGCGCCAGGTGAACCATATTGATCAATGCAAATAATTAATAATTGCTTAGCTAAATCCATGTATATATGATATAAATCCATGTATATATTATACAGTATATGATAAAAATGCATTTATATCTATCTATATCTATCTCTCTCTCTCTCTCTCTCTCTATATATATATATATATATATATATATATATATATATATATAGAGTTTGTTTTGTTTGTTTGTTTGTTTGTTTATTGTATACACACTTCAGGAAAACAAAAATAGTATGATGTATATTATATTAAAATAATCTTAATAATACTATCATATACAGTATATTAATATATAACATATATCAATAGATTTAGTTTTAAAATATTGTACATGCAGGTTGGACTAATGGGTGTTGTCCCCCTATTGTGTGTGTGTGTGTGTGTGTGTGTGTGTGTGTGTGTGTGTGTGTGTGTGTGTGTGTGTGTGTGTGTGTATTTAAAATGTGAATGTGTTGTGATTGGCACCCTGCCCAGGGTGTATCCTTTTGCCTCACTTACTTGTGTTTAGTTCCCCGAGTCCCCTGGGATGGGCTCCAGGCCTTCTGTGACCCTGTAGAAGATAAGCAGGAAATAAGTAAGAGTGAGTGAGAGAGAGAGAGTGAGTAAGCGAGTGAGTATGCATGTACTGTATGTGACAACAGATGGAGCTGTCTAGACATCATATTTCAGAGCCTATTCTACTGCCACTGCATGACTACAATGGGAAAAGTATAGATTTTTTCCTTTAATGAAACAGATACATTTTTAAATCACTTCATAAAAATTATATTGTCTTTTAACTAGAGAAAAGATTCTTAGTGCAAAATACTGTATACTACTATATTTTAAATGATAAATTTCTGAATGCTTTTTAAATGCATGCCTGATTTTTATCACACACAACAGACAAGCCGTTTTAACCAGTGTTAAGAGAGTTGAGCCCTGGGAGTCACTATCCATATAGGGTTAAGTTATGTCTGTACATTGGTCAGGACTCACTACTTCAGTGATATCTTGATGTTTCATACACTGGAGGAACTGAAACCGGTCTCAGACATTCTGTCTGTATGTATGTCTGTATGTCTGTCTGTATGTCTGTCTGTATGTCTGTCCAGACAGATTTTGCCACAGCATTCCGCAAAAACTGGCTGGACAGAATTTAATGAATCTTTGGCAAGTATCTGCTATTTGCCTTGTTAAACATGCACCGAAAATGTTGAGTAGAAGTGAAGTTCTGAGCAGTTATGACATACTGTGCATCCGTCAAACTGTGGGCGTGTCTTAACAGAACTGAACAGAACTTAATGAAACTTTTGCACTACTTAGATATCTACCTGAAATTCAACCTCAAATCAAAATGCTGAGTAAAAGCGGTGTTATTTACATTTAGACAGACACCCTGATCCAGAGCGACTTACATTTTTATCTCATTATACATCTGAGCAGTTGAGGGTTAAACAGTGGCAACCTGGGAGCTTCTAAACCGTAGTCCAATGGCTTAACCACTGAGCTACTCCTGACCCATTATGAACGGTTATGTGCCAGATTTAATAATCTACTTAAAAGAAATAAGCTACTAATTATGTAAACAAACACCTGCACCAATAGATATTAATTAGAAAAGCTAAACTGAATATCTTTGCTGGGATAAGTTCATATTTTCACGACTGAAATAACAGCGCTGAAGTGGTATAAGTGAATTTTAACACGCTGAAGTGAAAAAAAAAAAGACAAATCTTTAGCTGATCTACTTTTTCGATTTCTCATCTGTGACTCACTCTGATTACTGAACAGTGAGTGGCGAAAGAAGTACAAGTTAGAGTAAAAAAGGCGTAAGATACTCAACATTGTGTTTTATTTCTGTGTATTAATAAGTTAGACAGAGAGTTCTGCTTTACAGAAAGACAGACAGACATGTACGTGAGCTTCAACCTGAAATATTCATATCACTAATATCATAGCTTCAACCTTTTAACTATTCCTACAAACCCTTTTTCCGTCACTGACCAGTTCTTATGCTAGTACTATATAAAACTGGTGTAAAAATGTTAAGTAGTAGGCACTGATATTTCTTTTTCCTATCTTGAGTTATATTTGCAGATTCACATAAAATGAATATAAAAACAATGCAGTCGACCATGTTTGGCCCATTGGTCTGGTTTTCTTTGATGTTTCTTTGATGTGATTTTGTGAATGATAATACAAAAACCAAAGGAAGCTAAGATGATAGTGTAGAGCCGGTGAAGAGATGACAGCCAGGGCGTACTGTAAACCTTGAATTCACACTGCACCTGTTTATACTTCTGCATGAACTGTATTTACATGACAAGTTACGCCTGTACATTGTCTTTATATGAACTCTATGAAGATGTTGCGACATAACCTGCATCTGTTTTATTAAGGGATTCAGAGTAATATAGCGGTAAAAAAATATCAGGTGTAGACAATTACTTAAAAAAAGTGAATTTCTATAATATTTTTCTTATTTTTGTGTATAATTTTCTGAAAGACAAAACGCTCTGATTTATTTGTTTGTTTGTGTGTTTATTGGTTTAATTTTCCTGGCATATACAACAGTGCCCCCTTTTGTACCTGCTCTCATTACATGTAAGAAGTCTCTTTCCATCCATGCATCTACTGTAGGAACCTCTGCAGTACATCTAGGGGCCGTGGAGGCCAATGGTGACCATTGTATTTATTACAAACGGACTCCACATCCAAACCGCACAGCGAGTCAATCCTGACCCGGCCTCAAGATTAACAATGTAATAACACAGTGTAATAAAGTGTACGTTTTCTACCTTGAAATAAAAACATGTTATGCACATCAATAAACTGTGATCAGCCCAAGAGTAGGATTATATGTAATAGTTTCCTGGTTTGACATCATTGTCATGGCAAAATTGTTTTAATGTGTTTAAGTTCAAATATGAACGTCACAGAGAATTCTAACACCATATATTTTCTTTTAAATACACTGTCTCTAAATATATGTGTAATCCTGAATTTATTTATTTATTTATTTATTTATTTATTTATTTATTTTTGCCGAAATTCTTCCTGTTTGAAGACATTGATTAAGTTCATATTCGGAGAAATGTTCATGACTTGCTGGTTTGTTTTGTCTGAAAAATTTATAATTACTTTTAATTTCTCTTTTCATCAGCATAACTGCTGAAAAGATCCCTGGTAGCAAAAGGTCAACTATGATGGTTTTCTTCAAGCACTGCAAAACACACAAATTAAACACATTCTAATTCTTATTTTTGTTCATTTTTTCAAAGGGCTGTCTAGGCACATGCTGGCCATTTTCATTGTCTAGAGTCACATTATCTGAGACTGGCTACAGTATAGCTGATGCACCTTTATCACCTCAGACATATGTCTAGATAACTGTCTGGGTCTAGTAACCGATTCATTGAAGATGAAACAGTGAACAAGGTTGCTATTTATGCATTTGTGCCTTTTGGTAAACTGGTTCTATGTGATGTGGAAGGCAAGCTGCGAAGATCTGGAAAAAGGGGGCAATCCTTGTTTAAATATGAAACTGTTTGTCGTAACCAACTGTTGGAGCACTAAATTAACTGATCAGAAACTTACAAGACACCCTCATAGAGCAATCCAAATTTCATCTCATTTGTTACATCTGAGCCATTGAAGGTTAAGGACTCACCAGTGGAAACCTGATGGTACTAGGGTTTGAACCTGGGACCTTCAGAGCACTAGTCCAACACCCTAACCACTAAGCCACCCCTGATCCCGAAGAACAACGCTTATTACAACAAGATGACTGAAGGTTATTGTAAACCAATAATTCGACAACAAAAAAGCATGACATCAACGTCTTTCTAACGTTTCACTGACGTGCTTCGAGGAGTAAAAAGAATTGGGAAATTTACGTAAAAGTCAGATGTGGCCCAATGGAAAGTAATCCCGTTTTACACAGGAGGACTGTCTAGGTACAATGAGACTGGCTGACTCAGTACTCAGATTACAGTCTGGACTTAATTATTTGGGCACACCCGATATGGGGTGTGCTTACTACAGACAATAATGCTCAATGTAGATCCAAATAATCTAAGCGGCTTAACAGTTGTTCCTGATTTAATGTATTGGGTTGGCTGTGGGCAAGCCAAAGTAATCTCTGAAGTAAGCTCCAATTAAATGAATAAATAAATAAAACACCATTTGGATTAAAATAAGCAATAACTTAAGTGCCTTTGATTGACTACTGAATCAGTGAATATCTTACAGCTGCCAAGAATCTTTTGAACCATAATTTATGCAGTGAGCAGCTTGTTAGCTTGTCACAAGTGATCATGAAAAAAACATTATGTGTTTGTTTGAAGCAAAGGACATAACTAAGGAAGATTGATGAAATGACTGAAACTGGGTTAAGAACCAAACATTTTATATATATATATATATATATATATATATATATATATATATATATATATATATATATATATATATATATATATGCAAATAAAAGTCTTTTTATATATATGCAAATAAAAGTCTTTTATATATATATAATGTTTGGTTCTTAACCCAGTTTCAGTCATTTCATCAATCTAAAAGTCTTTTATATATATAAAAGACTTTTATTTGCTATAGGGAGCATAAAGATTGGACTTTGGAACAACGAAAAAGGGTCATGTGGTCTGATGAGTCCAGACTGACCCTATTCCAGAGCAATGGGTGCGTCGGGGCATCATGCATATCATCATCATTCTCTGAAAGTAGTGTAATGATCTGGGGTGGCTTTGATTTGTCAGGTCCAGGCTGAGCAACTTTATAAAATGATGTCATCTAATGACCTGAATGTACTGACTGACCAGGTTATCAAGGAGTTTTTTTCTCCTTTGATGGCCCAACCAAAGACTGATCAGACTCACAGATTGTGAACGAGTGGCTCTGGGAGCATGAGGAATTATTATCAAATTCAAATTTTATTTGTCACATACACAGTATGATATGCGGTAAAGTGTTTTAACAAATGCACTTGACTTAAAAATGAAAATAAAATAAAATATTAAAATAAAGAAATATGAAATAAGAATATAATAATAAAAAAATTACAATATAGAAAATACATTAAAAAAAAAACTTTTGTCTGTAAAATTTACTTCATGTACAAGTACAAGTAATAAAAATAAAGAATATAATAAAAAATAGAATTGAGATGGAATTGAGGTGGAAATGTCCAGTCATGATGATCATATGGTGATCGGATGAAATATTAGAATGTGCGACTTTTCCTTTGTTTTTGGCCACACAATGTACTGTATATGAGATTGTAAATCCTGAAGGCTTTTGCTTATCATTATGGATTATGTTAAATTAAAGGAGGTGTTTTTTTTAAATCAAGTTTTACAAATCACAGTCTTATAGCACTTAGTGTTTTTAACCAGACTGATTGAGTCAACCAGGTTCTTGAGTCCAAACAGAAGACTTAGACTACATACTGTGTTAGTGGGAAGGTAGGTATGTGTTACTACATGCATTAGGGTTAGAGTAGGCAAAGGGAATGTTTTATCCCAGAGACAACAAATCTACCTAAGAACTAACACACTAAAAGAACTAACACAATCTTTTTAGAACTAACACAATCTTTTCACAATCAATCAATCAATCTTCATACATTCATGGACACTATGGACAATTCCACCGCACATCTACTTTCACATCTACACTACATGTTTACGTTTACATTCTGGACCATTGCACAAAGACACTTTAATAACCATTGCACAAAGTCACTTTTTTTCTATGCATATTTGCACACCATTATATTTCTATTTGTACAGTATATTTCTATCTTTAGTTTCTATTTTTAGTTCTATTTTTTCCTAGTTAAATTTTATTTTTATTTTTTTATTAATTTTTTTATCGTATTTCTTTTATTCATATTTATTACTTATTACAAGCTTTAATTCTCTTTTTAAGGTCACTATCGGTCGTGTAAGCATTTCACTACATTTCGTACTGTGTATGTGACAAATAACATTTGAATTTAAATTTGAAATTTGAATACCTTACCTACCTAGATTCACACACACAAAAAAAAAGAAGAAAAAAAGTTAACCAGTCAGAAGCGTTCAGTATTCTCAGCTGGTTATAGGTGGCTGATGAGGAAATGTCTGAACTTTCCCATGTCCAGAACTCCAAACTATTTGTTTTTTTCAATGTTCCCTGAGTTATCAAAGGGTGTGGGTTCTAACAGATCAATGGATGGTTCAATATTCCTTGTAAGAACACTTCACAGTAATAAAGGGCCCATCACTCTGAATGACGATAATGAAAACAATGACTCAGTGATCTCAAGGTTCTCTTGAAGTATAAAATGAATGTTGTTGGGTGGTGGATATGTACAGTATAAAACATAATTGTTTCAGGAAGTGAGCTATTTCTTATATCTGTGTGTGCATTAAAAAAAAAAAAGTAAGGTATATTCCTATTTACCTGAATAAATCACATTTCCATATAATGCTTCATGCATCTTGAATTATTAAACAGTTCAATCAAGAAAAATAAAAAAATAAAAACAATAGAAGAAAGAGACTATAGGCCTCAGGTTACAGGATGAGATTTTACGTTCTACCCTCATCTGCAACAAGAACATTGACACAACATGGAATGTTGTGTAAGCAGTTCTAAGAACAGCAGTACAGCAAAGTATCATTAGTGGCTATGCCAAAATAAACAATGTCACAGACAGCCTTGTGATGATGATGATGATGATGATGATGGTTCATATTTGGTAGGTTTCTCGTCTGCTATGGGGAAGGCCCAGGTTTGACCCCCAACCAATGCCCAAACCCCAGCCACTGGATGCAGTGCCGGTCCCAAGTCCGGAAAAGAAGGGAGGGTTCCATCAGAAAGGGCATCCGGCGTAAAAAACCTGTGCCAAGTTGTTGTGCGGATCAGACACTGAGCCACCTAGTGAGGTTAATTAATCCTCTTTTTGGGAGGTGTTGTTCCCTTTTGTTTATACAGCACTCACCACTTTATTAGAAACACCTGAATCACGTTCATGCAGCTACTTACAGTATAAGTTAATCACGTGTATTGAAGTAAACCCTAAAATATCATGCAGATACGGGTCTAAAACTTCATGTAATGATCACATCCAACATCAGAATGTAGGAAGCGTGTGATCTCTGTGACATGGACATGCTTTTTGTTTCATTCTGGTGTTTGATGTAAACAGTAAGTGATGTTTTTGACCTTACATTGCTACAGTGGCTGAATAAATGATGACAAGATGATTGTGCAGATTAACTGTAGAATGATAATTGAGTGGTATACTAATTGTTTTTTTTTTCTTCATACATACAAAGAGTTCTCCTTGGCTTTATAACAATACTTCCTTTTGGCCATAAAAGCCACCAGATTATTTCCCCTGCTAGCATTACTGTAAACACCCGTTCGCTAAAACCGATCGTCAGGTGGTTACCCTGCCGTGAAGGCAAAACAGTAAATACTTTGAATGACAGAAGGTCAAGGTATTATATATATATATATATATATAGTAGAGAGTTTCATACTGGACTAAGGAAATCATGAGTCATGCTTAAATGTTTGTTCAAGGGGCCCGGAGCCCATACCAAGGCGGGGTGCCAATTCATATACACACACTCACATTATGGAATTTTGCAGATGCCCTTATACAGAGCGACTTACTTTAAAAATAAAAAAAAACCTCATTATACATCTGAGAGTCAAGGGCTTAAGGGTCCAACCGTGGTTGTGGAGTTTGAACATGGGACCTTCTAAATCATAGTCGACACACTCATTCTCACACTATGGTCAGTTTGGGAATGCCAAGCACAGGGGGAACATGCAAACTTCATGTATACAAGTCCTGAGATGGGAATTGAACCCACATCCTGGAGGTTTACGAGGTGACAGTGCAAAATTTATTTGATTCGATTTGATTTTTGATTTAAGTTTCACAATCCAATATCCAATATATTTTCTCTTATATCTGATTCTTTATTTTTTGCAGGTTGGGTTAGTCCAAGACTTGTACTTCAACAGATTTATGAGATTATGTGTTTCCTTGGAGGTAATGACTATTTTTCAATTACTCATCTTGAGAAAACTCCCAGAAACAATATACGTATTTTGAAACCTCGCCAAAGACAGGGTTTGTGAGTATGAGTAATGACTCCATACGTATAGGCTTTGACTAACCCAACCAGTCACAACAGATGGCTTGTTTCCAGGCAGCAAAATTTGTTAAATAGTTTAAGCCAGTGTAAAAGCGATAACATTTTCTTTTTCATGTCCTTCCATTTTGCAACTGTTGCCAGTTTGGAATGAAACTGTCCAAACTGGCAACTAGTTTCAAGACTTTCCAACAGACGTGGGAAATACAACAGAAGTACACAGAAGTTCAGTCATATAAAACAATATATAAGATTAGATTAGCCTCAACTTTATTATGACTGCATTCACTTTATTGGCATTTGTTGTACTGTTGTACGTCTTTGGACACAATAAAAAAAAATTATAATAATAAACCAAAAAACATAACAATAAAATGATCAATATGCAAACCAACGCAATTTATTGTGAAATATGTAAACAGTTATAACTAGCAGTGTTGCAGACCAAGTACATTCCTTTAAGGCAATCCATCCATCCGTACAACTAGGA
Source organism: Clarias gariepinus (assembly GCF_024256425.1). Classification (NCBI taxonomy): domain Eukaryota; kingdom Metazoa; phylum Chordata; class Actinopteri; order Siluriformes; family Clariidae; genus Clarias; species Clarias gariepinus. The sequence continues at coordinate 17,216,618 of NC_071127.1, read as the reverse complement.
ACCTCTGAAGTCCAACTAGGGACCACTGTATTTATTCCCATTCCAACACTATGGGCAATTTGGGGACACCAGTTAGCCTAATCTGCATGTCTTTGGACTGTGGGAGGAAACCGGAGAACCTGGAGGAAATCCACCGAGCACGGGGAGAACATACAAACTCCAAGCACACAAACCCGATGTAGGAACCAAACCCGGATTATGCTACCCAGGTAAAAACCACTTTATGCCTCTCCTAATAGCAGTGGCTTATTGTTTCTGCCTTGACACATTGCAAAAATTGTTCAGGCATATTTTGTAGGGCAGTGGAAGCACAGTGTGTTAAGGCACTGAGTTACTGATCGGAATGTCGGCGGTTCAATCTTCAGCTCCATGAAGTTGCTGTGTTGAGCAAAGAGCTGTGGCAAAGAGCTGTCAGCAATGGCTGACCCTGCACTCCCATCCAAGCCTGCTTAAAAAAAGCTGGGAAATGCAAAAAAAAAAAAGAACAGTAATGTATATGTGACAAGTGCTAATTTAATGAGTTGACTTGGCCTCCGAATACCCAAAATGCTACTCTGATCGAGAGTGATGTGCTGGATGAACAAGTAAGCACCATACAGAATTTACCAGTCTCTGGATCTGCTGTTAACGTCTAGATCCCACAGCTCACCTTCTGGGGTCTTTTGGAAGTCCACGCCTCTACTCTATATGTCAGCTGTTTTGGCTGATACAATATATACTACGTTATCAAAAGTATTTGATATGAATGGCACGAAATGAATTCTTAATCCATAGGGTTTAATATGATGTTGGCTCCGCCCTCATTGCAGCTCGTCTGTGAAGGCTTTCCACAAGATTTAGGAGTTTCTTCCTGTTCTAACATGACTGCGGACCAGTTCTTGTATGGCTGATCGGTGTACGTATAATGTAAAGCTAAACAATCACATTACTCATTATACAGTACATTGTGCATTTGGAGTTTACTCACTGATTCCAGGAACTCCAGTGTAGTTTTCTCAGTACATCGCATGAGAAATCAAGTCAATTAAAAGAATAAATAAAGAGGAATGGAAGGATATGATCAGGTACGTTGTAAAGAAAATGGAGATACTGTAGATAAACACAGAGGGAAAACAGAGCATGAGACAGAACAGAATAAACAGGAAACAAATCTTTTTTTTTTTTTTTTCAGGATTAGTAAAAGAAAACAAAGTGTGAACGATTTAGGTAGTTGAGAGGTCGCGTCCCGGGCATAAATGTTAATTACAAACAAAAAAGCAAGAAATGTGAGCTTAAGTGATAATACTTATCTTGAAATCATGGCTATTTGATTTTTGAGCATAGAGTAATATATTTCATACAGTGCAAATTTATATTTATTCATCTTAATAGTGTACGTTATTCATATCTTTAAAATATACACAAAGCTATAAACAAAATGAAGATACATGAGAAAGCAGCAGTATTGAAATAATCCTAAAAAATTTAAAGAATACCACAAATTTCATTTTCTTCATGCACAAGCCAGATTTCATCATCGAGCATTTCTGGGTTTTGCCTTCGTCAGTCCGTTTGTACGGAGTAGCTCCTTAGCTGTTCTTGTCAAGAAAAACCAAAAACACAAAACATGGTTTCACGAACGGCCGCACATTCTGTTGCCTGAAGGCTGAAATGAAATAGTGTTTAATTATCCTTGAATGTAATCAGTCTCAGAGCGTATAACCTAAACTGTGTATTAATCAGTTAGTGTTTAATCCGGGTAGCCCCTTGTTAACCGCACGCCAATATTTAGATACCAAACATGATTTCGCTGGTTGACTATGTGTGACGTAAGTGGAACATTTATGGCAGGTTGATCATTTCCCCCCCATCATATTTTTAACATAATCCTTAAAAAACAAAAATAGCTCAAGCTCTGAACTCTAACCCGTAATTGTGGATTCTGCAACCATTTTCCCCAGATCTGGATCCTGTAACAGAACACTGGAGAGTCGTTTCTTCAACTTTCACCTAAAATCAAGCATGAGATCATGTTGTAAAAAATATATCGCTATGTTTGCATATAAGGGTTTAATTAGACTATCATTCTTTATTAGTCAGATAGGACCTTTTTTTATGAAGTAACATAACAGTCCTCATGACATTGTGTGTGGAAATGCTGTTACTTTTACTATGAAATACACAGATCAGCCATAACATTATGACCACCTGCTTAATATTGATGCACTGTGTGTTCGGATACCTTTCTATCACAACAAGCATTGAACTTTTCATCAATCTGATCTACACTTGAGCTTCTATTGATTACGCCTTGGCCAGCCATGACCCTGTTCACCGGGTTTACTTCCTTGGTATGTGCAGACCAGGAACATCTCTAGATCCACAGCTTTGGAGTTGCTCTCACCCAGACGTCTAGCCATCACAATTTGGCTCTTCTCACAGTAGCTACATTTTCCATATCTCGTTCCAATGGTGGCTGGGATATACAGTATTAGGCAGCAAGTGAACTTTTTTTTTTTTTTTCTGAAGTTGATGTGTTGGAAGCAGAAAAAAATGGTCAAGCGTAAGGATTTGAGTGACTTTGACAAGAGCTAGGTTGTGATGGCTGAAAAAGTGTCCGAACACAGTTCATCACTGTTATGGGAGCAAAAGAAGGAGACGTACTCAGTATTAGGCAGATTAGATCCTATTGTTATAGTTGATCGGTGTATGTTATATGTTATACAGTATATGTTTGTCCTGTCCTTCCAGGTTTTAATAATGTGTTCAGCTGTTTTCAACCCAACTCCAGTCATTTGACTGTTTTTTTTGTTTGTTTGTTTGTTTGTTTTTTTGCTTGGTGTACTGTAGTAACAAAGTAACAATTTAACTTTTTTGGATTTAATATTCGATCGAAGTAAAATAATGCATTTTTTTTCTTTCTCACCTTTTATTCCTTTCATGCAAATGTAGCTTTATTTTTAAGCTTATTAACAAACAACAAAAAGAAAGTCAGTGCACTGCCTTTCCCCCCCTTAATTAATATGATAATATTAATAAATATAATCATATGGCAAAATAATTTTTTTCTTAATCAGTTAGTTTTATTAAAAGTGACCTCCAGGGCTCTATTCTTTCCTCGGGGTCTGTTTGCATGCAGTTTGCATATTATAATAATTATAATGATTATTATTATTATTATTATTATTATTATTATTATTATTATGCATAAACATATTGTTAAACTAATAAACAAACCCATATTACATGTTAGTGTACATATTACAGAATACAGAATGTACTTGAGGAAATTAAAGGTGAATGAATAACATCAGTGTGGTTGACGACTCTAAGTCTATTTGAAAACAATGACTTGTCTCCTTTCATGTCAAGGTGCCCTTCGCGTGCCGTCCTCAGTTCAGCGTTTCTTTTTAAGTTACATTAAAACAAACATCATAAAACAGATTATCTGCAGTACAGTATACAAAAGGTTATATCAAAATACCAAATGTTCTTCCTGATGACTTTCCATTGTCTTGGAGAATACTTAACATCCCCGAAGTCGGTTTGATTGTAAGCAAAGAATTCCAAACTTCTCCGAATCAATAATAAAATTTATTACGAAGGTAAACCTAAGCAATAAAGGAGGTCGGGCACGAGAGCGAACAATGAAGAGCTGTCCATAATGGGTGATTTTTAAAAGCCTCAAGGGCGGGACATATTTACCTCCAGTTCTGCCTTTCTTTTAGAGTCACATTAAGGCAAACATTATAAAACAGATTATACACAATATAAAATCGGTAATATGAAAATATTAAAAAATTAAAAACACATGTTCTGATATATTATTTTCCATAGTGGAACAGAAAGGAAATCTACTGTAGTTCCAGGTTGGTTAAAACTTAGAAGGACATCCTAAGAGTGCATAAGCTTAAATTGGATCTTAAGGCTGACTTTTGTAGCTTTTTCTGATTCTGAATATAAATTTCCTCCAGGGCATCTTATTCAAGGATACATTTAACAGAAAACAGTCGTCTCATACAGACATTTTAGTTAAGCAGAGAATACTGTTTCATTATTATTATTATTATTATTATTATAATAAATAAGAACATTGCAGTCTGTGATGTTTTTGAACTGGATCCAGTTTCATGATGGTTACTGGTTCTTATTAATACAGGTGAGTCAAGAGGGTGTGGCCAGATTCTAGCCATTACTGAGTCTGTGTTTATCCAGAGGTGGAGCAATGCCTAAACAAGGAAAGGACGCAGGTGATATATACATGCTGCAGAACGACAAAAGTGTGTTAGAGAACTATACAAAGAGACAAAGAGTGTCAGTCCGTGAGAAGAAATGAGTTTGTGAGAACAGCCTCAGGTTTTCCAGGTCGGACGACTTCCAAGGTCAAAGAGGAGAAACAAGTGACACTAGGGAAACCTCTCTAACATGGCACTTTTATCAAGGCTGAGCTGTTATGTTGCCATACTATTAATATTCAGTGCTTCGTGCCGGGCTGACCTATTAAGAAGCAGCAGTCAAGAATCATCTAGCAGCGGCGCGGAATCGGGAAATTCTTCCTCGACCGTCACAACCGTGCCAATTGTCACATGGAAATGGCATCATGTGGAACAGCCGTACTTGGTGGCCCTGTGGATCCTCGTCTGCTGGCTTTGCAAACTAGGTAAGCAGAAACTTGACATCCATCCTCCTTTGGTTAATGTGCATGAGAGTTTTACTCTTATTAAGGCAATTACAATGGCATCGCTTCCACCGAAGCAGATTAGCACTTTTTCCTCCATCAGTTGAATCTACTCTTCAAGTTTAATACTCTGATTATAAGTCCACTTCATGTATGTTTTGGTTCATGCTAAAGATCCATGAATAAGGGATTATTAAGGGGATATGTCTCGCTTTTGGAAATTCTGAGTTAAAGTACTCTCCTGCATATACTGTATGTGTGTGATTGTTTTTTGGTTTCTTTTAACCGTGCCCTGCAGGCCAGTAGTATATTTAATAACCCAGTGTATGCAAACCAGTTCAGGAAATATCACTCAGTCTGCGGTGAATTAATGCGTAACATTTCTGCTCACTACTAGTGTTTGGAAACAGCCCGAGTTAATAATGGATGATTTAAATGACTAATGTCTCACTTGTGTAACTGGACGTCCTTGAAGCGGTGAGATGCTACTGTGAGTGGCGGAGCCTCTAGCGGTGTTTTGGTAAGAGAGAATAAAAAGTCAGACACACATTACCACCTACAGTACCATGTTATTTATAACTTTATCACAGGTTTTATGCTGGATGCCTTTCCTGACACAACCCTCACATTTTATCCAAGCTCGGGACCGACACTGCATTCAGTGGCTGGGGTTTGGGTGGGAATTGAACCCAGGCCTTCCAGGCGAGAAATATTATATAAAAGTATAATACTGCTATACTGTAAAAAGCATCGTATTTAAAATCTAGATATCAGAATACAGGTGGCTAAGTGGGTAGCAATATCACTTTGCACCTCCAGGGTCGGGGTTTGATTCCCACTTCTGTGTGCATGTTCTCCCTCTTCTTGGTGGGTTTCCTCTGGGTTCTCCGGTTTCCTCCCACAGTCCAAAGACATGCAGATTAGGCTAACTGGCATTCTCCAAATTGCCCGTAGTGTGTGTGTATACATGCAGGGTGTACCCGGCCTTGTGCCCTAAGTCTCCTGGGATAGGCTCCAGGCCTCCTGCGACCCTGTATACAGGATAAAGTGGGTGGTATATACAGTAAGTGATATCAGAATATAAAGATACCTGTATAAACTTCAGTTTAAAGATTTTAGAATCTTTTATAAAGTCCTTTTTCGCTTTAATACAATTCAAGTGCTGTATTTTCATGGCACGGAGGAAATCTATGTTGTAACAATGGCTTCGCGAGCCAGAATCCGTTAAAGCTTTAAATATATATCTACATTTATGACTGTTTCCAGACAACCTCATCCAGAGCGACGAAACCTCCAAAGCGTAGATTATCGACCGCCTTGGTCAAGGGCCAAACATTGGCAGATCTACGGCACTGGGGTTTGAACCCATGATCTCCTAGTCAGGCATCAATGCAAATCTATTTTGGTGTATAAATAACCGTAACTCTGAGGGTCATGGTGATTCAGGTAGGCATTGTTGTCTTGTACCCTTAGGTTTACGGTCCAGATCTTCATGGGTTTCCTCTGGGTACTACTGGTTTCCCCATCATTTTAAAGATATGTGACTCATTTTAAATGTGTATATCGTTTCAAAGTGTGAGTGAAGTGTGAGTCTGCATGCACATTCAAGCTGCCCTTTGACTTTTGCCCTGAGATCCCTGGGATAGGCTTCATGCCCTCGCTCCATGACCCTACACAGGAAACGCAGAAAGGAAAATGAATGAATAACCTTAAATCGCTTTGTATTTGAAAGAAAATGGTATAATATCATACTAAACGTCATCACACTCCACACCGGATGGCTTACTAACGGACGTTTGGAAAGATCTGTGTCAATCATTAAAATGAAGTTCCTGCAGAGGACATGAGCATTAACTACTGTATGATTTTTTTTTTTTTTTACTTTTTAAGGAAACCTTGTTAAATCATTTGAGTTTCGTTACAAAAATGAGCAATAAATGTCCATTTCAAGGTCGTTCCTTTTGTGTGGTTTGGCTGTTAGCTTTGAAAGAAACCAGTTTTCTACCAAAAAAACTAAACAAAGACATATTTGTTAAGAATAAGCGCTCCAAAACTATATTTTGTATCAAGGTCGGTATGTTTGGTATGTTTTTAAACTAAAATACCAAATACCGTATGGCAGACGCCCTTATCCACAGAAACTGTCACATTTATGAAATATGTTAAGACTTATATATATATATATATATATATATATATATATATATATATATATATATGAAAAAAAAAAATTAAAAAAAAAAAAAATATATATATATATATAAAGATATATATACAACCTTTCTTTTCATTAATTTCTTTTTTACACATCCCGCTAATATGCATAAGAGTTTAATAGTTACATTATATCTATAAAAAACAATTGTATGTTCTATAGTTGATTGAGAACCATGCACTGTTTACTTTAAATAAGATCACTCCAATTTGAATGCTTTTTAAATGTTTTATATCTGCTGTGCAATAATATTTCTATAAATGAGTAACATGTCCTGCAATATAACTAGTTTTATTGTTTAATTAGTGGCTGACTGGTCAGATTTACTGTATCACTAGAAAGTTATAATAAAATAATTAAATCAAGGAATTACAGTGTACTCAATTCAAATTGTTCACTGAAAATTGTAACAGTGCAAATGATTGACTTGCATTACTAAAAACATTAGTAGATTACTTTTTTAAAAATTTTTTATTAGGGCCCAAGAACTATAACAACAGTCCCATGATGTCATAGCGTGTGAAGTGTGTGAAGGGTCGTCTTGTTCTTCTAAGGATTTTTTTATTTTGGGGGTCCTAACATGGTCAAAAGTCTTGAAAATCAGCACACAGGTTGGAATCTGCTTCCATAAGGACACTTGAATGGCTGGGTATTATGGTATTGACATGTCCCCTTTAAATGCCCACTGTGCCCACTGTCTTTCTGGTGTGCTCGGCCGGCGATGACGTGGGGTGCTTGGGCCCGATCATCGTTGTAAATTTTATTTTTAATTTGCACCCTTTGATGTGTAAATCTCAAACAAACAAACAGAAAAAAAAACAGCACCAGCTCTCTATCTACTCTAAAACAAATAAAATGTATATCAAAGTCAGGATGTTTGGAATGTTTTGAAACTGAAATACCAAATACGGCAGATGCCCTTATCCTCAGCAACTGTGTAACACCTTTATGAATCATGTTACGACTTCATAAATCAGGGTTAATCAAACTGTAAGGTCTAATCTAACTATTAAACTATTATGCACATTATTTGTATGTGTACAATTCATATATATAGATATCACACACTCCTGGTTATGCTGCTGCGATTGAGTCAGTGCCTAGAACATAGTGAATGATAAACCAGCTCAAACATTCACACACCAAGTCTTGTACCGTACGAAACATTTAAAAAGCATTACGATGGCACTGATCCAATTATAATGGCTGTCAAAGCAGTAGCACAGACATGAGTGTCATATGGTGATTTATTTGTACAAAAACCTGAAAAAAAACAACATTTTCTGTAGCTCTGTAAAAATAGTCTTAATACCTCATTGTTGTACACATCCAGCTATAATATTTAAGCAGTCCGATTCCATTCATTTAAGTAAATCAATGGATTCGTCTTACAGTTTGATGAGATTTGAGTTTGAGTTTTATGGTTCTTGAAGTCGTAACATATTTCATCATGGTGACACATCAGATGTATATGTTTTTGAATCTCTTTCATCAATCAAGGTCAGTTTAAAGGGTTGAAAGATTGATTTCTCAAGAAATCACGCCCCCCAGAGATGAAAGAATAAAAGAAGTGTAGGACAGAGAGAGAGAGAGAGAGAGAGAGAGAGGAGTACACACTAAGCAGGAGTGTGACAAAAGGCTACTTTCATGAGCAATTTTGGACCAGACATAGCTACTGAGTAACTCCGCAATTCTGCAGAAGGCAAAAAGAATCTACGATGTTGCTCGACACAATGCCTCGCTTTACTCCTGTCTGTTTGCTGGCGGTTGTGTTTCTGATATCTTCTACCCCACTGGCTGGAGGACAGACGCATAATCATGGAGGGACAAACTTAACTCATGTTCCTGTAGTGACATTAAGATGGGGCCATGTTGAGACTTCTTACCTGGTAGTACTGTGGATACTTGTTGCTGGAGTGGCAAAGGTTTCTGGTATGTAATGTAATGAAATACTATAAATATAGGTGCATGTGGCATAAGCGTGTTTGTAAGTAATTTGAAACTCTGCAATGGGTTAAAACAGAGTGTATTACTTTAGATTTAGGAAGACATTTTTTAGAGAGAGAGAGAGAAAGAGATAGAAGTCTGACTCCTCTTGTAAAGAGAAGTCTATTATGTGGTTGCTCCATTCAGACCTCTTGACACCAGATATGTCCCTAAATTGGACTTGTAAGACACAGTGACAGACTGTTACATTTTTGTCTTAATAACCGGTTTATTTGACACCTGGTTCGTAAATGTAGGAATACTGCAAAAATGGACGCCCTGCCCTAAATGACGCACTTTAGCTCTCCAGGTAGATTTTTTGCGCGTACCTGCAAGGCAGTACCATGTCCCAATCGTCAATAAAGGATTCAAAATGGATGCTCATGGGTATTTATCGAGTCCTTCGATGCCTTTTGTTGAACCCCAGTGGCTGGGGTTTGGCTGGGAAACAAGCCCAGGTCTTCCAAATGGTTCCACTAATGTCCTCACTAACTAGGTCTATAATTAGACATGGGACTGTGGCAAATAAGAATGAGGTAGGGATATGTGATCATACCAGATATTTCATAAAAGGTATCAGTTATAATGCTGTCTGAATAATCTCAGTGCTACAAATCAGCCTCATTCTTATCCTCGTTTTTAGTTTGGTATTAGATCCTGAGTGGCAATCCTGTTTCCCTCTTGGTATCGTTGGTTTAGTATTAGAAAAGACTGGAATATATACAGCACAGCAACAGGGCAATGGTTAACTTGTCAAGGGTCCATGAATGAGCATCTGTCAAACGAAAGCACAGTGTTTGGTGTTTTTATTTGAATGATAGTCCTCAATTCCTTTCCATGAAATAATCGTTGGTGTAAGCATAGATCTTCAAATCTGAATATTAATTTGCTATGAAAGTGTAATTATGATAAGCATTCATACTGTAGGCCTATATGCAAACCATCACACTTTTTCCAGCCTCACTTATGGATCTTGTAGCTGAGTCAACCACACTTCAAAAGCTAGTTGAAGGATAGGCACCAAAGGAACAGTCAGTTCTCTAAGGTGATGTGTTGGGAGTAGGACAAATGGACACATAAGGATCTGAGAGACTATGATGATATATAAATTGTGATAGCTAGATGACTGGGTCGCACCACCTATAAACCATCTGGTCTTGCCTATAGAATTGGTTTGGGAGACCTGAAGAACTGGATCATGAAACGATAAAGGAAGTGTGGGTGGACTGTTGGATCTAAACCATGGAGGGCCCACCTTACAACTTAGAGGACTTTTTACTGTTAATGCCTTCATGCCATATACCCCAGCACATCTTGTGGAGTCCATGACTAAAGAGGTCAGAGCTGTTTTGGCAGCACAAGGGGACCTACTCGATATTAGGCATGTGGTTTCAGTGGTTTGTGCATATCAGCGGTTGGCTAATGATTCTGGCACAAAGATAGCTAAACATATTTTAGGCTCATTTTAATTTAATTCCAGTTCTGGACAACTATGGTCTGGATATTTATGAAGGTTATGCATAATTCTTAAATTCATAGTAGCCCTATCTGTGGCCACAGGACACACTGCTAGTCCCTGTCAGGGGAAAAACTGGTGATCCCTACGGGACCTAATTAATTATTTAAGAATTAGGATTGGATATCGTTCCCAACCAGTTTGGGATAGTTTATGTGATAGTTACGCAAAATACGTATATAAATATATACATAAAACCAGCCATGTAAATACAGGACATTATGTGTTCTGGGAAATGCCCTATATTTTGTCCTGGGAAACCTGCATACAGTAGGTGGTAATGTGGTTCTTTGTGGATCTTTTGGAATATAGAGAGATAGTTCTATAGAATGATATAATCTGTCCAGATTATTTTAATTGATTCATACCAACCAATCAGTTCTTCGCTCTCTCTTTGCAGTGATCCAAATGAATACTTGGCTCAACAGCTTTTTTCCTGAGAGTGGACTCCTGATCATCTGCGGTTTCATTCTGGGTGGTATCGTCTGGGGCGCAGACAAGGTACAGACATTTTCGCTCAAGCCAACAAATTTCTTCTACTTCCTGCTGCCACCAATCATCCTGGACACGGGATACTTCATGCCCAACAAGCTTTTCTTCAGCAACCTGGGTGCCATCCTGGTTCACGCCGTTATTGGGACAGTCTGGAACGCGGCAACAGTAGGGATATCTCTCTGGGCCTGCTTTTTGGGAGGAGCTATGGGTATAACTAAATGTTTCTTTGCACCTCACACCAACCTTTATCTGACACAATTAATTTGGTAGCAGTATGCCTTATGCAGTGTACAGATGCTTTTATGTTTTTGTTCATCAGGCGACCTCGAGATCGGACTGTTACAGTTTCTGCTATTCGGCAGCTTGCTAGCTGCTGTAGACCCCGTGGCTGTGATCGCTGTATTCGAAGAGGTGCATGTAAATGAAGTGCTGTTCATCTGGGTGTTTGGAGAGTCGCTGCTCAACGATGCAGTCACAGTGGTCAGTCCTTGCGTTCAAGATACAGTTTCACGGTTTAATACCTGACAACTTTGATCTCACATTTGATTATAATTTTGATCGTATTCTCACTTAGGTGCTGTACAATGTTTGTGATGCCTTTGTATCTCTGGGAGCAGCGCGGATTACTGCTGGTGAAATTATCAAAGGCATAGGTGTGGGACGAAGCCTTTACATCCTATCATTTTTTTGTGCTATGAAAATTGTCAATCATATTTGTTTTTTCATGCATTTTACCTTTTTTTTTATCACCTCTTCCCTTGTATGTCTTTCCTTAGTCTCGTTTTTCGTAGTGGCATTTGGCGGTGCATTTGTTGGCGTCGTGTTTGCCGTCATTATCTCAATATTGACCAAGTACACAGTGAAAGTTCGGGTCATTGAAGCTGGTTTTATCTTCGTGCTCGGCTACCTGGCTTACCTCACGGCCGAGATGCTTTCACTCTCTTCCATCCTTTCGTAAGAACATATTCTTTACGAGCTTTTTGATAAACGATTATTATTTATTTATTTGGTATCAAATCTCCCACTAAGGTATTTAATACAATTACTCTGGAACTTAGCATAATAATTAAAAGATTACGTTGTTTTTGAAGGAGTCACCGATCGTGAATGTATCACATTGACTTGTTTATTGTTGCTTTTACAGAATCACTTTTTACGGTGTTTGCTGCCAGAAATACGTGAACGCTAACATGGATGAAAAGTCTGTCACTACAGTCCGGTACACTATGAAAGTATTCGCGATCGGTGCAGAGACCATGATTTTTGTCTTCTTGGGATTGACTGCGATCGATACTGTCATCTGGACGTGGAATACCGGATTCATCCTTCTCACGCTGCTCTTCGCTATAGTCTACAGATTTATCGGTGAGTCAGTCGTGTTACATTTTAGGGTAACAGAAATAATAATCTTTAACTCTAATCAAATCTTTATAATTTTCTACTTATTACCTGCCTTCTGTTGTTTGGTAAATCTCCAGGCGTCTTTTCATTAACTTGGATGCTCAACCGGTTTAGACTGGTTCCCATGGAGATAATTGACCAGATAGTCATGAGTTATGGTGGCCTGCGCGGGGCCGTAGCGTACGGGTTGGCAGCTTCGTTGGATGAGACCAGGATTAAGGAGAAGAACCTAATCCTCAGCACAACCCTCATTGTGGTGTACTTCACGGTCATACTTCAGGTACATCTGCCACATCTTCACGTCACCAGCAGTAGAGAAAGTAAACTATATGGCGAAAAGTATGTGGACACTTGATCATTACACTTTCTTGATTCCAAAGTCATAGTGTTGCTAAGCCATGCATTAAAATGCTTAAACAGGTTTCTAGTTTTCTTTAGGAAGGGAAAATTCTAAAAATTGTCTAGTAGTTTGTGCTAACAGTTTGTTGAAGAACGCCATAAGAACGTCATGATCAGGTGTCCGAATATTTATGATTTTTTTTTTTTGTTGAATCAGTTATACCAAAAATCTTTTGGTTTCTCAGGGTCTCACTATGAAGCCGCTTGTCAAATTCCTTAAAGTCAAGCGAGTGGTGCCGTCTGAATTGAAACTAATTGAGAAAGTGAACAACCGGGTAACTTAACCTATTGTTCTTACACAACACAGAACATGCATAAATCCATTTCGGAAACTGTAGGTATACAAGCTTGACTGACTTTTACTGTATATATTTCCGCCACAGGCATGTGAGCACATTCTCACAGCAATGGAGGACATTTCCGGACGCATAGGAGACAACTGGTGGACCAGAGGGTGCGTGCGGGAACGTTAGGCTTTTTCTTGTTCTCATTTAGAATTTGTATATTATTATATTGTTTAAGGTTTTATTACTCACGTACTGTAAATTTTTTATCAGATGGAAGCGGTTTGAGGGAACCTACATCACTTGGTTTTTGCTGAAACCAGAAGCCAGGAAAAACCAAGATTACCTTTTCAGCATTTTCCACAAACTTAATCTGGAGGACGCTATTAATTATGTTACCGAGGTGCGATTGCTATGGTTACGAATGGTCTCTTTATTTGAATTTCAGGTTTAATATGACTCTCAACTGAGGACATCTTGTTTTTCTTACCGCAGGGAGAAAAACGAGGATCGCTGGCTTTCCTTCGCAGCGATGAAGGCGCTAATGTTAATTTTGAGAAAAAAAAGTATGGTTTGGAGTTTTCTGGAGTGATGCCCGACATCACGTCAACATTAGACTACGGCAATGGTGACATGCCAATGACTGCGGTCATGTGAGTCTGGATTTTTTTTTTTTTACTATATGAGCCAAAAGTTAACACAGAGAAGGAAATGATGTACATGCAAATAATCCGTTCAAACCACTCAAAAAATGTTACCAATATTACCAATTTCCAACACTATAATCATATTTTTTATTTAATTTTTTTTTAAACTAAGCGTGTAAATAAAGTAAAATATGTAATAAATATACATTAAACCTCACTTAACATTAATTTATGTTCCTCTCGTTACTGGCTGCTACCAAACCAAAAGTGTCTCCCTTTTACTAAAATTCTTGGCACCCATGGTGCTATGTCTTCACTAAATCTTGCACAAAATGCCAAAAAAAACAACAACACAAAATAGTAAACTCGCGTCGCTTGGCTCTCCACTGATGCAAACAGGTTTTGAACGCCTTCTGGATATACATCCGACTTAGCCGGTGCTCGGTTCAAGTCAGTTCCTGAATTCCTGCATTCAATCGGAACCGGTTTAATACTTGGTTTATTACGCGAGTTTTGGTTCCTATAAAATGGCCAGAACGCGTTTGTTTCCTGGAGTTTTGGTAACCGTAAAAATCCTATTGTTAGAATATTTAAAAACATTCCTAGCACTTCGTCTTGCAAGTCATCTTGCACCTCCACGGTCCGGGTTCGATTCCCGCCCAGGGGTCTGTGTACGTGGAGTTTGTATTTTCTCCCCGTGCTTGGTCGGTTTCCCCCCATAGTCCACAGACTTGCAGATTAGGCTAATTTGCATTGCCAAATTTCTCAAAGTGTGTGTAGAGTACTACATTCTCATATTCCGGTAGTTGTAAAACTTACGCATTATAAAGGTAATGAAAACTTTCATTCTACCTGACATATCTGAAAAACAACAACAACAACAAATGCTGTTTTTTAAACTAGTTCCTTTATGCTAATATGATACGTAACTAGTGTCACTAATGTTTTAAAATGTTGTAGCTATTCCCTGAGTGTACTGTAAGTTCATTAGTGCGTTAATGTAATATGATATACCTGTAGTATGAGAAAGGTACAGTTTACTTGAGGGCATAGGGTCACCCTTAAGGTCATGTCCTTAGATCTAAGAGTGTAAATAGTCACCTGCTTGTACTATACTTACAGTAATGAGAGTGAAAACATAGGCCTGTTTATGATCGACACACCACTATACATTCATTGTTGCCTTCCTGAGGTTAAAATGTTTCTTATAACCTTGGAAAAAAAAAGCTATGCCACAGTAACGCACAAAATGAAGTTCTTTGTTGTTCCATTTCCACCCAGACCGAACAGCATTCCCTCTGTGTCTCTGAGCATTCATGAGCAAGATATGAAAGACGTCAACGATGACATCAATGCCCATCACTTACTGCAGCAACACCTGTACAGGAGCAGGAAAAACGTACGTCTGCCATCCACTTAAAAGTCATACATGCTCACCTCCCTAAGAAATCTTAGGCCCATCCAGTAACACTGTACATTTGCCTTTCTTTTCACAGCATCGCCACAGGTACAGCCGTAGTGACTTTACCATCAATCAGAATCAAGATGAGGTACAGGAGATCTTCCAGAGAACCATGAGAAGTCGTCTGGAGTCATTCAAATCCGCCAAGATGGGGGCCACTCCAGCCAAGAAGATCACAAAGCATTCCAAAAAAGACCCAACCCAGAAAGTGAGAGCTTTTTTACAACATACGATAGTAAAATCATCTGCTGCTACTTAATGCACAGTACAAAGCAGTGCATATATATGCCTTGGACACTTGAATATCACACCCATAATTTTGCCACACATTTAGAAGTAAAATATTATACAGTATGTCTTTGGATGCAGTAAAATTTTGAATTCCTCCTTACTGGAACTCGGAGGCCCAAACCTGTTCCAGTATGATGATGGCCATGTGTAAGGAATCTTAATGAAGACATGGTGTGTTAAGGTTAAGCCCTGACCTTAATCCCACTTGGATGAACTAGAACTGAACCCTCCTCTTCATCCCAACATGAGCACCTGACCTCAGAAATGCTTTTTGAGCTGAATAAACATAAATTCCCATAGCCACACTTTAAAATCTAGTGGAAAGCCTTCCCAGAAGAGAAGAGTGGAGCTCATTATAACAGCAAAGAGGAAACTAATCTGAAATGAGATATTCAGCAAGCACATATGAGTTTGATGCTCAGGTGTCCACATACATTTTGGCAATATAGTGCTTATGTACTGTATATCTGGCGGTACTGTGGCTTAGTGGTCAGCGCTATCACCCTGCTCCTCCAGGGTCTGGGTTCGAGTCCTGCCTCGGGATCTCCATGCATGGAGTTTGCATGTACTCTAAATGTGCTTGGTTGGTTTCCTCCAGGTACTCCAGGTTCATCCCACAGTCCAAAGACATGCACTCGCTTACTCATCGTCTATACCTCTTAATCCTGTACACAGGGTTATGGGGGGGCTTGAGTCTATTCCAGGAGACTTAGGCCACGGGGCGGGCTACAGCTTGGACAGGATGCCAATCCATCGCAGCCACCATGCCTAAAGCCAAAGACATGCAGATTAGGTTAATTGGCGTTTCCAAATTGCCCATAGTGTGTGAATGTTGCCTAGAGGTCATTCCATGGTCGTAAAAATGGAAATGAATACAGTGGTCACTATTGGCTTCCACGGTTCCTAGTTAGATGAATACTATATATCTACTATAATAATCTTGTGTGGTTTTTTTAGATGTCTATTGGGAAGCCTTCAGAAAGCACAACATATCCATATGGAGATGAAGGTAACATGGTTTATTAGTATTATTTTCAGTCTATTATTTTATCCAAGATACATTACAATAATAATATATCATTCTTTTATCCTGGCTTGCATACTGTTTAGATTTCGAATTCTCAGAAGTAGAAAGTACATCCAGTGGGGATGGAAAGGCTGCAGGTGGCAGTTCTCCTTCGAGATATGCAACTGGAGGTAAGCACCAGTGTTCATTCTAAAATCATTACATTGTAGACAATCCATTGTGCATGAATGTTTTGCAAATGTTACACTTTTTTTGGGAACAAGGTATAGAAAACCCAGCGTTCATGCCGGATATGGATGCTCCTCCTCCTCCGTGGTTAACAGAGGCTGAGAGTGACATGAGCATAGCACCGTCTCAAAGGGCACAGCGCCCCTTGCCGTGGAGTCCAAGCAACCTGCACCGCATGGCACCTTTGAGGTTCAGTGATAACTCAACAGACTCCTTTCCGATGGCAGATACCACTCCCATGGAGGAATCACATGAGGAACCATTTGAAGAGCCACCTAAAAAGGATGGCACACATATGTAACCTTTACTTTACTCATCATGGCTACTAAGTATGCCTTTGGACAAGAATAAGATCAACAGAAGTTAGACTTTCTGTTATATTAAATTTTTTGGGTTTGTCCTTGCTTATTTCTATCTGGTTAGGACATTTGTAATAGCGTGCCAATAGCTTGCAAGACAAACATTAGGATGGTCTTTCTTAACCAGGGTCCTGGAGGACCCCCTGCCTTGTAGATTTGTTTTTTTACAATGTGTTTTCTTGCATTCCTAAACAAATGATTTAACCAATCAGATAATTAACATCCTTTTCGAAGTTGAACTGGATGTTGCAGAGCAGATGTTGTTGGACTTTCGGTTGCTCCAGTTGAGGGGTCGCCACAGTGGGCCATCCGGTCCGCACACAACTTGACACTGGTTTTACACCAGATGACTTTCCAGTCGCGACCCTCCCATTTTATCCAGGCTTGGAACCAGCACTGCATCCAATGGCTGGGGCTTGGGCGTTGGGTGGGAATTAAATCCAGGCCTTCCGCATGGCAGGCGGGAATCCTACCACCAAGCTACCAATGCCCCGGAGTTGTAGAGCAAATAAAACACTAATAGGGCCAGAGGTTCTCCAGGACCAGGGTTAGGAACCGTTGCAGTAGTGTGATGTTACTTTTTACTTGAATGCTTTTTAACAATGCTTTTTTTCTTAGACAGTGGACAGGGATATTCTGATATCCTAACACAGTCCTGCAACTGATAATTTATGCCTTGTCTCCAACTTGACATAAGTGGCAGTGTAGCAATGTTGAATAGGTTAGCATCAACATATTTTGGGTAAAGGCACTTTTACTCAAGTAAATTATTATATGCCTTCTTTCTTTTATTTGTCAATAGGTAAATCAAATTGTTCTCCATTTACTTAGCAAACTTATACTATCTTGTTCTATTTGTGTACTAATTGAACATGTAAGCTTCATTGGTGTCACTTAACGTGTCAATCCTCTGTGAACCCTCTAAACGCTGAAACTTGTAAAATGAGGTCAATGGTTATTTATTTATTATGCCAAAATGTAATTTAGTTCTTTATGCCTAGATTGTAACTCTTAATTTATGTGAATGTCATATGTATATGAATTTATATGTAAAAAATTATCTGGTAATTATGGACAATAAATATAATTAATGCACATTTCCGCACACCTTTTTCCCTATAAAGCTTCTTTGCAACAATGACCATTGTTAGAAGTGCTATATAAATAAAACTGATTGAATTCTTGCCTCAATCCCTAAATTGACTGCCTAAATCTTTTAAAACATAAAATTATACCTCATACCTTGTTTATCCCCATGTCAAACCATGTTAAAACCATGTGTAAGAAAGAGACAAATTCTGCATACATATATATTTAATTAAAATATTAACAATTAAATACGACAATAAAACAAAAACAAATAAAAAGACAAAAAAGGCTCAATGAACGTCCCTTCAAAAATGTATTTCAAAAAACAGGTCCATTATCAGACATTTGAGAGCATGATGTAAGTATTATGTACTGTAACCAAAGCAAAATATGTTTTTATTTTTTTCTCTTGTTCCCCCCATAAAACCACTTCAGCACGAGGAAGGAACTGACATGGCACTTCAGAGCTTGTGCATCGGCCAAAGCTTTAGCAACTCTAATCGGTTTAAGCGTTTTGTTTAAAATTGTCAGCTGCTTAAATCTCTACATTGGCTCCTTCGATAACTGATATTCTATGCTTTATTTTAAGGCTAGATCTTTAAATGTCTCCTGTTACAGTCTGGCTAGTGCAAGCAGTTGGTTATGCCATGCCAAGTGCCCCTCAAATCACAAACATAAAACCCTTGTGGAGAAAATTTGGTCCAGACATGATGGAACTGGTGAGAGAATGTGTTCTTGGCAAACAAAATGACAGTTACACACACATTATTGTATTTCTTTCTTTTTTTTTTTTTTTAAACACAAACACATTATACAGTATATCACGTATCAGTATATACTCTGCTTCAGCGTCGATAAAGGCTTGTGCCCTTTGAGCATTTCAAAAGTACTTTTTTTGTCCTTTATTTACTAGTTTAAGATCAGCACCATCAAGAAAGGCACATTCCACAGACAAGTCTCCTTTATAGTGAATCTTCACCTCTATGTGGATAATAATAATAATAACAATAATAATAGATAAAAAAAACCCCAAAGGGATTAGTTTAAATCATTCATCATAGTTGATACAATGTTACACAAATTCCACAAAACCGCTCCATAATCTCTATTTTAGGCTGGACCTTTAAAGGGCAGGTTTATAAGTCTGCACATATATAGTTAAACTGAACGAAATTGTATAAAAGGAAAAAAAAAATCCTTAAAATTACACAAATACCATAGTACGACATGACACGTTTTATGGTGGAAAAAAAATTACATTTAAAAGAAAAAAAAAATAAACCTGGAGGTCAACAGTCTATTGCATTTTAACTGATTATTGTTAGACACTCATCGTTTCATATTAACATTATTTTATATTCTCGATATCTCTCGTAGAATTTTTTTTTGTTAGCAAAAATAAGTGGTGTGCATTACACAGATCCATTCTTTAAATATACAAATATACCTCTGCTCTGAATTAAAAATGCTATTTGAGCCAAGGCATCCATAGTCCAGCATGGAGAAGAAGGTTGGGGCTTATTACATCACAGTTTTGTGCCCGACCTCTCCAACCTCACATGAAATGCCTCGATTACTGGGCCCTAGCGACTAGTTCCGTGGCAACTTGAGAAGAAGTTAAAACGTGTGTTCTACAGAATGCTGTACCCCATAAACATGCACGAGATTACATGCCATTATTTATCAAGCTTAAAATTTTTTTTGTTCAAGTAAAACAATCAAACGCTGGTAGTGCCAGAGAAGTACCGGGTACGTTCGAATGGATGGGATATTTCACAGTGCCACGCACCAAAGTCATCAAAAACAGCCAAGCCTGTGCGTCCATATCTTGGCGAGGCTGGCTGGATAAACTCTTAATGGCGTTACAGTTACGTCACATTGCAACAAGAAAAGTCACAACTCTTTTATAAATCAGGAAGATGTGCAGGTTTGAAATGTCAGTAGCCTGAAGCGATCCTGATTTTTTATTTTCTATCACGCCTAATGAGCCAGCTGTTCAAAGGCCATCTGTTTGGTTGTTGGAACTGGAAAATACTTGATTGAACTCTTTCTATATAAAGGCACAACTCAACATGGTCTCTATCACAAACCATGCATTTGCACCATCGTTGTACCCAACACTCGACCCTTTGAAAATCCCCTTTGTCGCAGTTAATAGTCTTCTTTGTTGGTGTTTCGACTTTAATGCTGGTTTCGCCTTCTATAAACTTCATCCATCTATGCGCCATAAACAGTATGGATCGCAGTGCGAGACCATCAACTACAAAGAAGTGGACTTTTAAAGAGGATTAGAGAGCTGGGTTTATCGATGGCAAAACACACTGCTTGTGATGGAGACTACACTGAGTACTACCTTTGTATAGAAAACTGTATAGTTACTGAACGACCTAAATCAGTTAATAAAAAAAAAAAGTGATGCCAATTTTTTGCATTCCTGCTACAGTACTAAGCAAACACCTGTACCAGCATGTCGCCCAAAACATAAGCCATTCTTGGGTTATTGATGGGTAGATAACTGTGGTGATGATGTTTGATCAAGGACTCGGGGGAAAAATTATAATTAATAAATAAAAATCAAATCTGTTCCCCTGATATGATACGAAAGGATTTTGAACATCTGGCTCTCGGATGTTATTGACCGTTCAAAGTATGAATCTTGCTCAAACTGTTCTTGATGCAAAACCACAACCTTTACAAGACGTCCTGGCCAAGAACCTGCATCTAAGACAGCTTTCTGAACACTCTATACTTACGCTTAAAAGTGAAAAGAACATGGCAAACTGTATAACAAAAATGAGGGAATGGTGGACTAGGCTTTCCATTTCCCCAAATTACAGCACCGCTCTTCTTAGCACCTGGGCAAAGAGACCCCAAATGAGAATATAGAGTCATTTCGGACAATTAAGTGCAGTTTATATCGTCATCGTTCCTCTTTGTACCAACACAGACCTGTTCATAGTATAACAGGGGGTTTTAGCAGCTATACTGGTTTGCATCTGTATGTGGCTTTGAGGAGAAAGGTGCAATGGACAAAGCCAATGCTTAAGGACAAAACAAGGCAAGTAGTAAACAGCCTTTTTGATCTACTGATCTACTGAGGCACATTGCTCGGATCTGCGTGCACTGCAGATTCATTACAACCTTTGTAGATTCATTGCTAAAGAAAAGCGTCTTTCAAAGCAAAACAAGTTAAAGATCAAAGAAATAAAAACAAAGTATCGTTTTTTTTTTTTTGGTTGGTTGGACTATACTATGGAACAAAAGTGCTTATTTACAAGTGGAAGGACATTCAGCGGACGTATAACCAGAGGACAATGTGTGACAGAAACTACGACATCCAGCAGTCATCAGATAGATACACTATACGGATTACACTTTGTGGACGCCTGATCATCACACCCAAACGAATGCTGGGCAGATTTATTCCATCTTTTCTGTCATTATGACCTCCACTATTCTGGGAAGGCTTTGCATTAGATTTTGGAGCGTGGCTGTGGGGATTTGTGTTAATTTAGCTATAAGAATATGTGTTGGGGTTACAGTTCGTCCGTCCCAGAGCTGTTCAGTGGAGTTGAGAACGATTAGGAAAGTCGATGCAGTTATGAATCGAGATTCTTTTGTGTGGCGATTGACTCTATAATACATTCTTTAAAAACAATGTTCACAATTACAATAGAGATGAACCGGGCAATCGGTCAGTGACTAGAATGGGCTGGTTTGCAGTTTTATTGGTCGTGATCGACCGGTCAGACATCGGAAATAAATGATTAAACACCATGAATAGAAAATCGTGTGCTAGAAGCCGCGTTTGAGGAGGTAAAACGATGCTGATTATTTATACTCCTACAGGTGACGCACTCTGAACTATTTACACATTTTCTTCCCGTGTAGTAGGAATTAATTATTTGTCAAGTTTATTTAGAAATTATAATTATGGCTGATAATACGTGTTACTTTGTTTTAATAAAAAAAAAAAAAAAAAAAAAAAGCTTTTATTGCTTCATATAATTTGAAGTTAAATATTAAAATTGTCTTTGTTGCTGCACTTGGTCCGTAAGTAAGAAAACAAAAGTTAGACAGTAAGGAACAGGCTTTTGTAACTAAATCGTGGGACAATGTAATATCAGATACAGTATTTATAAAATCGTGATACTTATAGAATTGCAATTTAAATCAAATCGGCACAGGGGTTTCGCAATTACATCGTTTCAGGTGGTGATTCTCATCTCAACTTGACCCATCATCACTTCACTGAGCTCGACTTACACAGGATTCCAGTAAAGAGAAAGGTGTAAGGCTAAAGCACATTTTATACAGTTGTGGGTCTCCAATTTTTTTTGCAGCAGCTTGGGGAAGAGCCCGGATGGGTGTGATAATCAGGACTGGACAAACTTTTGGCCATGCAGATACAGTGTAGCATGAAACGTGCTGCATAATGCTATCCGGTGCTAACCAAGATTGACTTGCACTCTCAGAACTGTGGCCCAGCTTTAAAAAATCTTAAGGTAGATCAGACGGGCCTGAAGCTGAACCACTTTTGTAAAATCTTTGTGCACTTTTCAGCTTGGCAGTATGTGCTTTCGCCCACTGGGGAGGTCAAAAAAGGCAAGAAGAAAGAAGAAACGCTCTTTGTTTCTCACCAGCATCTTGTCGTCCCTACGTAACATAATTTGTTCATGTGTTTTAAAAATAAAGTCACTTCTAAAACACTGCTTTTCAGCCAAGTCGAACAACAACAACTTGCAAAACCTTCATACGGCCCAATGTTCATTAAGAAGGTGTTTCCAGGCACTTTGTCTCAAATCCCTGTAAATAAACAACAATTAACTCTTTACCCACAATATACACCAATCACTCCCTTTCATTAATGTGTATAAAGTAACAACACTTTTATTCTATATAGATATTCGCAACCATGTGAATAAAACCACCACTTTCTCTTCCTAATCTGTAAAACTTTCTCTTGAAGTTCTATTGGTATTAAGAACGG
This sequence comes from Clarias gariepinus, assembly GCF_024256425.1. Lineage (NCBI taxonomy): Eukaryota > Metazoa > Chordata > Actinopteri > Siluriformes > Clariidae > Clarias > Clarias gariepinus. The sequence goes on along the minus strand of NC_071127.1, from coordinate 17,193,572 downwards.
GGTGTCAACACACTTATTCAGTACCTGGTAAAGGGAACAACCACACACACACACACACACACACACACACACACACACACACACACACACACACACACACTCGTACACCCTTGGATCGGGTTGAACTTCTTAGCTAATCTCTCACTCTGCTTACGCAGGAGAGAGAAGGGGGGGAGGGTGGGGGCACGACAATCATAAACAGATACAAGGCTGAGAGGTGCACTGATGCACATGTCCAAGTCTTACAACCGATAACTTGGACAATGAAGTTACTTCTAAAACCTTCATGCTCTTTCCCTCTCTTTCATACACACACACACACACACACACAATTATGCAAGTGTGCAAACAGTGGAAATGGGCACTTAGATAAAAAAAAATTATAATAAATCCCAAATCAGGTTGTACAGTGTAAGAGAATTATTAAGCTAAAATCTGTTCTGTGCCCAGAATATGATATTTTATTAATAAGGACTAAATTTCATATAAACTGCCTGGCACAAAAAACAAACAAACAAAAAAAGGTTGTAATTTTAGATGGTTCAAAGTTATTGGCTGGGATCAAATGGAATTTGGTAAAGAACTGTCCAGCACATTATTAAAACCTGGAGAGACAGCGCTGACCTGCCAACTTTTGGGGGGAAAGAAAAAGTTGCATTACAGAAAAAGGTGTGATGTGAACTCGCAGGATTGGGACTAAACAGTGTGTGGCCATAAAAAAAAACCACATGCTTTAATTTGTTGTGGGAGCTTAAGGATTGGACTTTGTAGCAATTAAAAAAGGCCAGGTCTGATGAGTCCAGATTCCAGAGCGTCAGGATAAGAAGTAAAGCGATGCTCCCATCATGCATCGTTGACCTGAATGTACTGAATCACCAGGTTATCACTGTGTAATCTGTGTGATAGGGTTTTATTTTTCTCTCCTGATGGCATTTTCAGTCCAGGCAGTGTATATAAAATTATAGAAGATTCTTCTTACTAGTTTCATTAGTTTAAATAATTAAAAAACCCCAGAATATTTTGGATATAATTTCACATCACTTTACCTACAATAATCCAAATTTATATAGCAGCCAGTCCACTAATTTGATCGGACAAGCAGCATTTCAAGAGTGCTGATATTTAGCCTAACGGCACTGGGACGTTTCACTGTTTGCATCACTCGTGTCCTAAGTACTGTCTTATTACTGGGAAGAAAAAAAAACATGATTAAAAAAAAAAAAAACTAAACAAAAATAAATCAATAAAACCCTAATATATTTGGCCACAGTATGTCTAAAATGTCAGTTATTTGATAATATTTTCTCTTTAAAAATCTGTCGTACAAAAGTAACGTCACGCTAACAATCATGCTTTTGTACTAAATGTCAGCATGGCTGTGATTAGCTGTGGCATATACAGTATCGTTTTGTATTGTATTGTATCGTATAGATCATATTGCATAGCCCTGCTGATATTAAGTGCGATAGTGTTAATTCATTCTAACATGTTAACGATTTTAACGGTTGCTGGGATCGATCACCACATCGTCCTCCCGTGGTGAGTGAAATCGTTTGACCTTTCCATCTAACAAACATCACATCGCTTGCCATAATTTCTGCTCTTTAAATTTAACTCTAGACCAATAAGATTAAAAGCTCTCCATGCGGTTAAAGAGACAGACAGACACAGATAAACTCAATGCTAATAAATACGAGTACAAATGCCATACCTTTCTCAGGATTCTGACAAAGATCTACACAGGAAAAAGGAAAGAAGCAGGCCCTTAGAGAAGCCTGGCTGTTTTTTTTTTTCTCTTCGAGCTATTGTATTGCATAACAGTGTTAATTCCCACCCCTCCCCTTGGTTGTAGTTGCGTTTGGTTTGTTTTAGCAGCAGAGCGGCCCGAGACTTGTCGGGGGGGGGTGGGCTTCAGTGCATGGTGTCATGTGAGTGACAGGTGAGTGCAGTTGGGAAAGAGGAGGAAGAGGAGAAGGAGGGGCTAGGCGAAGTACATGGTCCTCAGAGTGTCGTGGTGAATCTGCACAGCTTTGGCCAGAGCTTGGGGGTCACGACCGTTACTCTGTCCGGACACATGACTGCCCTCCGCACTGAGACAGAGAGAGAGAGAGAGAGAGACAGAGAGAAAGAGGGAGGAACAAAGAGAAAAAAAGTATTGTCTTTAATATTAAAACAATTTATTCATTCCCAACATTTTTACCTTTTTTCTGTAATAGTTCTTGTTTTGTTTCTACATTTCTGATAATAAATGTGATGTGGGTCATGACCAAGCCTATTGGGAAATCCATTATAGCCTTTAAAATCTCTTCATCTTTCAGCTTCCACTTTCACTCAGAACAGATTTTAGTTGTTATTGAAGGCAAATAAAATGTACAAATTCCTTTTATATAAAATGCACACTTCATACAGAAGTCATGACCTTAAATTTGGGACAGACTATGGATTGTGTGATACGTTTTTCCTCTGTGCTCACTAGTGCTGAGCGATATTTATATTCAAATTTATATCATGATTACTGTAATTGAACATTTTCTCTCATTTCTGATTAACAAACTATTTTTTTTTTTAACTTTAAATATGCTCAACTATTATAGCTGGGATTTTTTTTTCTAATGGAAAAAAGTTCTCCTCTGTGTGGCTTCAGTGAAGGGTCATGTGACTACACACGGTAGTATGTATTAAAGGGGACATGAACACACACAGTCAGCAGAATAAAAAAAAAAAAGATTAAGATTATGTTGATTAGAGTCTCCGTATGTTGGCTTTGATTAATTTTCGAGTAAGTGCACAGCCCTAGTGCTCAGAGTTCGATTTAAACATGATAAAGTTTAAAGTTACAATGTAATATTCTTCTAGATTAGAGCACTTTATTCCTTTTTCCTTTTCTTGTAATGGTTTAAGTATTCTCAAAACAAAGCCTCTTTCTAATAATTAAAAATATGAAATTATATTGGTAAAATAAATTTGTAGAATGAAGAATTTCTCTGTAATGAAAACAAGTTCAGGCACAAGGAGGCTGTTATTGTATTGATTGCACCCTCTGCTGGAGTGGGTGAGGAAAAACACTGTCTGTGGACGACTACGGACGTCTATTCACCTCTGTTATCATAATGGCAAAAAAATCATAAGCAACTGGCGATGTGATAAGAGCGTACATACATATCATAAAACCAAATGATCTATTTTGTGTCACTTTTGTATCACGATGGATTGGATTTTTATACCTTCCTAGAAGAGACTCTCAACTCGCTTAACCTCTACAGGCAAATTGAATAGAATTGGTGTTGAACTACCGTAATTTTACTTGTGTGTCTAGCTTCACTTTTGTTGTGCACGATTTATATTACATCACTTAAATTAACAAATTGTTCCCTAATACCTAATCGAGTGTACTTCATTTAGTATAAACACTAGGCTAAACATACTTTATATATTATACTACAGAAAGGTATTTGGAGTTTAAGCTCCGGTTTAGCTTCTAGCTACTTACATTACTATTTAAATCTATATTTGGTTTATTGATTTTTTTTTTCCTTTGTTAATGATCAATTATTAATACAATATTTGCTGTTGACAATTTAACTATTAAAAGATGGAATAACCGATAAGGTTTGTTGTTTTGCATCATATTTTGCCATCGCTCTCATTTCTATTCACTTGCATTTGCAATTCAGGTGATAAACAGCTTTATCATTAATTTGTCTTACATGACAAATTTTTGGGGATTGTGCCATTAGAACTGTTTACAATAAATAAATAGTCAGTTGTCTTGTTATCCATGATTAATCGCTTATTCATAGTCAACATGTTCAACTTTTCAAGACCGTTTTTGAACCTCCAAGAGTTTAATCGTATATCACAAACTAAATTCATCAATTAGTTGAATACCTGGCAATTTTGACTTCAGCCAGTTGTAGAGACTTTTTCATGTAGAGAACCTTTCAGAACACCGGCATTCTTACACTCGGTGCTTCATAAATAAACGTTCCCATCATACAAGATAAAAGCCCCTTACCTGTCATGCTCCTTGTCGACCAGGTGGTAGCGGGCACGGAAGGCCACTAGGTGGGCGTAGTAGGCCGGCGCTGGGATGGAGACGGAGCGTGTGCAGCGTACGTATGTGTGGCACAGCTGGTAGGTGAGCAGCTGGAACTCGTCGGCCGTGAAGCAGTTGTCGTCCCATAGCACATGGTAGTGTGAAGGCCGACTTGTGCCCTTGAGACACAGAGAACGAAAAACAGCAGCTTTGACTTAAGGGTGCGATACCCGTTATCACAGTATCTGTGTGTGTTTTGGCCCATTTGAAAAAAAATTATAATACCTCTACACGACTAAAATAATCCTCTAGTGAAAACCTTTGACGACAATATATCTTTTATAAAACAGCCTACATGCATGCTTTAAACCCTGCTTGACATCATTCACAGTGTTCCTAAAGAACAATTTCTAAGATCAACCGCGGGAGCTCTGATCATCACCATCTTGGCAGGAGCTGACTCCGCCTCAACCCCAGTCAATCCATAAATGGGCAAGTAGGTGGAACGAAAGAAGCCTGGCTGCTGTTTGGAACCCGCCTACTTAACCAAGTTACCACCCTCAAGCTAGCTTCGCTTTAGCGTAGTTAAAACGCCATGGTGGCTAATGCTAATGGCTTTTAGACCCTAGTGGTCATTTGAGCAACTGCACATTTTAAACTCATTCTTCAGAACTGGAAGTTACCCCTTGTTGGCTCTACTTGTGCTCTATAGTATGATTTGTATTTAAACACCAAAGCTTATGGACTGACGTTAACCATGTTGCAGAACCTATTCCAAGTTGCATCGAAGGTACTCTGGTTATTAACAACGCCCCAGCACTTTGGTTTAGTGTGTATACCTGTATTCCGGCATGACTGCAGAGGTAAAAGTCAAACTCATAGGGGTGCGTAATGTCGGTGTCAACTGTAGTGCCGGCTGGAATGTTTCCACTCCGTCCAACCTGAGAAAGGAAAGCGTGAGGGTGCATGGTGAGTAAAAACAAAAAACGTAAAACAAAAATTACCAGTAACACCCATACATGGAAATGTGTAAAAAATTATATCATTATAAATAATTTTCTCACCCTCTCGTTACGGTCAGCGCAGAAAAGGCGTGTATGGTGGCGTTTTTGCACAACAATATACGTGATGCCCGGTTGGTACTCTCTCTCCAGACTTATACAGGCTTCCCGAATGGCCAGCAGCTCATAATAGAGCACCTGAGGAATAATTTATGTTTTTGTATTATAATGTGAGCCATGTTAGAATTTTGCTTAGTGCATAAGTCTTAAGACACATTTAATTTCTTCATATTAAATTGAACAAAATGAAATGATGTAGATTCAATTAAAGAAACTAAAAAATATATATATTTTTTTTACTGTGACAGGCTGCAAAGCGCCTAAAGAAATCGTTTTTTTGGAGGGGAAACAATATTAAAATATTAAAATAACCTTATTTCCCCTCTCATCTGTTCTACCAGCATCACCAGTATACTAATGTTAATGAGCCAAAAAAAAGTCCTTCAGGAAGCCTGGAGAATTATTCCATGAGACTATATTGAAAATCCAAGAAAGTCAGGATATTTGGAAGCAAAGTCAGACTTTCCCATTAATATACACCACTCACAAAAGTGAGTACACCCCTCCAATTTAAGCAAACCTCTTCTTAAAGGACAACACTACAGAAATGAAACTTGGACACATTTTACAAATTTTTTGGATATACTTTAATTTAATTAGAACATAAAGTGGTTGCTGAAATGTCAAGAGTAAATAAAGTTTATGAAATAGAGAGAAAAAAAAAAGAAAAGAATATAAGCAATGGGAAATCTGACCTGTCTGAACTGTCCCTCGGACACGCCGTCTCTGTAGAAGATGAGGCGTGTGGGCTTGTAGCGCGTGGATTTGTAGAACTGGATGAGGAGCTCTCGGACCATGGAGGCCAGGTCCTGGATGACCTCCTGCCTGGGCCTCTGCACACGCACCGTGGCACAGTAACGACTCGGGTGAGCATCCATGCTGCCCACCACCTACACATAAACACACACATTAAATACTTAAATAGTGTACTTGGTACATTATGTGTAGAGATTTTTTATCTTCCATGTGTTTTTTCATCACTTAAAATGTCCATGTAAGTAATAAGAACATAAGTAGAAAAAGAAAGGTGACGGGTATACAAGACGTCCCACTGTTTCCATGGCTACATCTGAAATGACACATTATGACAATAATCAGATGTGCGAGAAAAAAAGAGAAAGGCGATGAAAACCAGTTCTCTCACCGCAGCGATGGACGGCTTCTTGCCATCTCCAGCAGGCGGATGAGTGACATCAGCACCTAGAAAAATGACCGGCTGCTGGAAGACGGACGGACTAAAATAAAAAGGAGAAAATAAAGAAAGATGAATGAGCTGAGGTCCGATCCGGTGTACGCCACGATACACGTTAGAATGTAAGCTGTTTTACAAACCGTTGATGAGGAACCAGGATGTTGTTGATGCCACCTAGCTTGACGTTGATCTTAAGGCAGAGGTTCGAGAGAGTCTGCGGCGATGTCTTTACCACGTTCTTTACCTGGACACACTGGGTGGCCATCCCAAGGAGAGTGTCTCCGACACGCTTCACCTCCGCTGCAGAAAACAAAAACACTGATATGCATATGGACAGCCATGTGGTGCTTTTAAAAACACCATTCTTTCACAATTATTCTCAGCATAATTCGTTCCAGAAGCGGGCTTGTATTTCAAAACACTTGCAAGCTAAAGCAAATTTCCCTATGAAAAATAATGAAAACTTAAATTATTTGTTCCACAGCCCAAAAAAATACATAAAAATAATTAATACAAAATATAAGGTACAAATAAAACAAATTAACCTGCACTTAACATAAAAAAAAAGTAAAATAAATCCCGACAGATAAGTGTTTCCGTTTATGCGCACAGGCGCTGTGTGTGTGTGTGTGTGTGTGTGTGTGTGTGTGCGCGCGTGTGTGCGAAGCCAAAGTTAGCCAACAGCGTCCAATGACCGCGCTTATATAACGGGATGCTAAGGGAGAGAGCAAATGGATCTTTGACCTCTCTAATGAGACTTTCTTTTGCTTTACACGTGCGCTGTACACACACGCATACACAACATAAAAGATGTTTTACACACACACACACGGTCACAGTGTTAACCATTACACGTGTGCACGGATGTTGATAATACCGGTGAGAGACGAGAACTAAGACCCAGCAGGGGGGACCATAACCCACAATTCCGCAACGCAATAGAGAAAAAACATTGGCTCAGTTGTGATCATGTCAAACAAGCGCAAAACAAGAAGTGCATGCATGATACATGATACTCGTAAACCAAGACTTGTTCGTTTTCCAAGTCAAAATTTATATAAAAAATAAAATTTGCTCATCTTTCGGAACACTCGCAAACCGCGTTACTCGTAATCCAAAGTTCCACTGTCCTGGACTTTAGACATTCATACATTCGCATACACACTGAAAATATTGTATATAAATGTAAATATTAGTATCTGGTGTACTGCAGTGTATTTTTTGTACAAAACACGTGAGCTACTTCCGTGATTTGTTCGCATCTATGAATGTTTGTAGATCCGCGGTCTGTTTGTATCTGTGGAAATTCATAACTTGAATGTTTGTAATTCAGAGACGTATTGTATGTGAAAATAAATAAATGAAAAGAAGCAAAAATACAGAAATTGCGACTGTTCATATACTTATGGACCTGCCTGTAAATGAATACAGCAAGAACAACAAAAAACAAAAGATGAACAAATTTCTTCATTTCACTTATAAAGCAAAGTAGGGCATGCTAAAAAATTTTGTAAGAGCCACTGGCTATAACGTAAAGAATTTTTTTTTACAAAGCAGATATTTTAGAGATACAAAAAAAATTACTCCTGCAATATCTGATGTTTTTTGTGATGTAATCTTTTACTCACTGTGTGCTGGTCAGCTCTGCACAGTCCTGAACTACGCCTATTGACTTGCATGTTGTCTGTGAACTGACTTGCACTGATTGCACATGCACCTTTTGTAGTTAATTTTTGTATCATGCAGGGCTGTGTTTATGTAGCATAGCACAATGGTCCTGGAAAAATTTCTTTGCGTATACTGTACCTCCTGTATATAGTTGAAATGACAATAAAATAATAAATAAAATGCTTCTAAGTTGTGACAAATTAAAAAATTATTTAAACTTCATAAATGTAAAGAGAAGGAACAAATTTGTCCTGAAAACTGTAATACACTATAAGGAAGAAAAAAAGGATGTACATACTGCTACCTGCTGTATAGGAGCGTGTATATATGCAAGTATACCTGCCTAGATAATAATAATGATAATAATAATAATAATAGTATAGTTAAGTTACAAATTTCCTTAGATATGAACGAACTGCAGTTCTACTTCTGGTTCAATCACGAAAATAGTTTACGTGTATTGTACAAAAAACAGACACTGCAGTGCACCAGATACCAATATTTACAATCATATACAATATTTCTAGTGTGTAAGTGAACGCCTTAAATGTTCCTAATTTCGAAAAAACTTTAACAAAACAGAGTTTACAGTCCAATACAGTGGAAAACAGCTCTGAGACAAAATTGTGTCCGGTATTACCCTCGTAATTTAAAGGTACAGAGACAACACCGTTAACATGTGTAAGATTAATTTCCTTAGGTGCGATTATGGTTTTTAGCTACATGATGGCAGTGGGAAAAGAAAAAAGATTTAGTCAATTGGATTGGTATGCTTTACACTGTATATTCATATCGAAGTACAAGACTCACTTTGCGGGACTTACAAACAAATCCGACTTACGAACATTCTCACAGAACAGAACTTTTTGGATTGGTATGTTTTACACTATATATTCATATCGAAGTACAAGACTCACTTTGCTGGACTTACAAACAAATCCGACTTACGAACATTCTCACAGAACAGAACTTTTTGGATTGGTATGTTTTACACTATATATTCATATCGAAGTACAAGACTCACTTTGCGGGACTTAAAAACAAATCCGACTTACGAACATTCTCACAGAACAGAACTTGTTCTTAAGTCGGGGACCAATAAGCATGTATTAACAGCGGGTCTTTACCATAGACGGGTGTTTTCCCAGGCAGGATGACGATGATGAGCTGCAGGCCAGCATAGGTGTTCTTCAAGTGTCTGAACATAGGCTCTACACTGTCTGCTCCCTGAGCGTACTTGCAGAAGCACGGCTGGCCCTGAATTGGCATCCCGGCGTCTTTTGAAATTTTACGCAGCTGATCGGTAAAGCTTCTGCGTCAGGAGGAGAAAAAACATATGACCCACCGCAAAAAAATAAATAAATGTATAAGTAACGTGAGCAAAGTCAGAAATACAAGTTTCACATGCAACATTTGGAAAGAAGTCGTACTTGAGGATTTCCTCCCTGCACTGTCTCTGAGTGGCGAAGCAGGCGATGGCCCAGATTTTAATTTCAACACCGGTGTGGAACTGCTTCCCTCTCATGTCCCATACACCATGGCTCGGAGTGGCCACTGTACGATTCTGGGGACACACACACACACACACACACACACACAGATACATATACGAATCACCTCCTGAGCAAACACACACTATCATGACAGCTGCTTTAGAGTTTACTTTAGGATTTACTTGAATGAGATTTTACAATATAGTTGTTCGGCGTAAAAGCTTCATGCAGGCAGACATAAGAAAACAGGTGGTATGGCACCTAAAACATTTATATACTGAGTACACAAATTAGAATGAAATGCACGTTTTATGACTGGGATTGTTGAACAGTTTTATCAGCTATACAAACACACAAAATTAGAATCTGGCAAAAAACAAAAACAAAGCACAGTTCACATTTAAACAACCCTTAAACCAAAATTGTGCACTTTAAAAGGAGAAACTGAAAAAAAAAAAAAAAAACAGCTGTTGTGTCAGTGATAAAATAGACACGAGGTAATAAGTTCCTACAGATTTACACAAAGCTGGACAAACTGCAACTAAATCCAGTGAAATCAAAACAAGTAACCCACTTAAAACCCCAACACTGAGCGACAAACACACACACAAACATACACACACAAATTGCATGATTGAAAGGAGAGAAGATACCAGGAAGTGTTCAGAGCTCACCCTGCCGCCGTACTGCAGCATGGGGGCGGGCAATACGCGGCCGGTCACTTCGGCCATCTCATCCCTGACGCGGAACTGGAACTCCTGCACGAACGGGTCAGCCTCGTAGTTTGCACTTCGTACCTGCGATTGGAGAGAACGAAAGAGAGAGAGAGAGAGAAAGATTAGCAACAAGCCTTTGTGTTCTGGGGAATCTAAAAAATTTCAAGCTAGTCTGCATTCCTGTATAACATGTGTTTTTTTTTTTTTTTTTTTTTAGGAACAAAGCTCAATGCAAGATTCTTGGACTGTGACGCGACCCTCACCAGCCGGCTGATCTCCTCCTGCCTGTCCGGTGCTGATCGAGCTGTGGCTTTAATCATGGTGGAAGTTTGGTTATCCGTCAGTTTCTTAATGCAGCGCTGGCCCGCTACGATATTACACACCTGAATGGAAAAACAGCTGGTTAAAGTCGATCATCACTTGGGAAACAGAAGAGCAAGAATGTAAATACAGAGTGAAGGGCATGTACGGGTGCATTAGTTATAAATTACGCCAAATGTATAGACTAGATGCTGAATTCCATGAACTAACCTACTGTTAAGAATAGATGAACCACGGTGTTTAAATAAAGCCTGCTAACACACAACTAAACAATATTACGGAGTTTTATTATATTCCTAGTGCTATACTAACCTAGTTGGTTAATTGGTGGTTTCTGTGCGATCCTCATTCGTTGCTATGGTGTTGCTAGGTGGTTGCTGTGCTACAGAGTCAGTTGCTAGGGTATTACTAGAGGACTGCCATGCTATCAGAGTTGGCGGCTTGAATGTTGCTAGGCTATCCTAGTTGGTTGCTAAGATATTCTAATAAGCTGCTAGAATGTTGCCACATGATTGCTGTGCTACTGTAGTTGTTTGCTAGGGGGTTTCTGTGTGATATCATAATAGGTTGCTAGGATGTTGCTATGTGCTTGCTGTGCTATCCTCATTTAGCTGGTAGGATGTTGCTACGCTATCCTAGTTGGTTAACAGGATGTTGCTAGTTGGTTGCTATGCTACATTAGTTGCCTGCTAGGATGTTGCTACATGGATGCTGTGCTATCCCAGAAGATTGACAGAATGTTGCTAGTTGGTTGCTAGGGTGGTGTTATAAGGTGGTTGCTATGCTAAACCTAACTGGCTGCTACTACACGTATGTTGCTACATAGTTGCTATGCTAGCCTAGTTGGTTGCTAAGATATTACTTGGTGGTTGCTGTGCTATTGTAATTGGTTCCTAGCTGGTTAGTGTGCTATATCATAGTAGGTTGCTAGGATGTTGCTATGTGGTTGCTATGCTATCCTAGCTGGTTAGTATGATGTTGCTAGTTAGTTGTTATGCTATGCTAATTAGTTGCAAAGATGTTGCTAGGCCATCCTAATTAGTTGCAAAGATGTTGCTAGGCTATCATAGTTGCTATGGTGTTACTAGGCTATGCTATTCTGGTGGGCTGGGAAGATATTGCTAGTCTATCCTGGTTGCTATGGTTTTGCTGGGTGGTTGCTAGAGTGCTGTCAGTATTCAAACATATGGTAGGTTGTTGCTAGGTGGGTGCTACGCTCTCCCAGCTGGTTGCTAGGGTATTGCTATATCATATGATAAGTGATTTGCCCCTCTCTTACCTCCAAAAACATCTACATCTATCTCATTTGCGACAATGTACAATTGTTAAAAGTGCTATTCAAATAAAATTGAACTGAATTGAATCTCATGAGGATAATCTACCTGGTACACAGATACACTGCGGACGGTGGTGCTCACTCACCTCTAGGGGCAGATATGTGTGTTTCTGCTCCTGGCCCACCTGCAGACAGGGTAGGTGTGGATATTTGAGCTGTAGGCTGTATTTCTCACGGAAGTACTGCGCCACTGTTCTCTCCACAGTCTGCCCGTTCTCCAGTTGCAATGGAAACCTTAGAGGGGGAGACGAAAAAAAACCTTAAGCTACAGGCTTGTGATAAAATTCCAGGGGGTTGTATCGACTAATATAATTTGAGTCCTCTTTTTAGAAGTTATTCTCATTTTCACTATGCTGAAAAAGCTTTTCATAAACAATAAACAAAAACAGTCTAATCTGGCTAATCGTAGTCAAGCGCAATTAAAGCTATCCTCCTCAGGGCTCAGTTTACTCACGTTTGGTGGCTGGCAGGCCGACGGGTGACATTACACACCCGGTACTTCCTCCTCATGGTGCCGCAGTGAGTCACTTCCACCTTCAGACCTGAGCAAAAGGATAATAGATTTTAATTATCCTGTGCCGTCTAAAACCAAGCTCAGGACTGAACGTTATTTCTTGATGGAATTTTTTCACACACACAAGAAAAGCTAAACTGAAAAACACTGAGCTGATGAATTTACTTCCAAGGTGTTTTTAAGGCTCCCCTGAGACCCAAACTCCAGTGTTGGGTGCCTTGTAATTTGGTTTCTTTCATTAGCACAAGATAAATATTTAACATGATCGCTTTCTTTAAATAGAAAACAGTGCTGAAAATGTAAGATCCTTATATGTGAACTGTTAAGTATATTTTAAGGATATTACCATACTAACTGCTAGACATTTACACACTGATTCCAGAATCCATTTTTTGTTTACATATTTTCTTTTATTTATACATGTTTGCATTTGAGGTGGTAGATGCTGCAGTTCCACTATGATCCTGCAGGTGGTGCACTCTAACTATTCATACTTTTGCAGGCAATACAGAATCCTATGTGGCAGGAACGAATCATTTGCCTAGGTTGTCTAGAATCCTGACAAAATCCTAAAATAAATAAATAAAATCTAGACATTTTTTCAAAACATAAAACTTTTTTTTCCTTTTTTTTTCTAAAATCGCACAACAAATCGAATCGGTGCCTAACAATCGTGATGATATCCTATTCGATGGTCCTTGGTGATTGTCATCCCCACTGCTAATTTAGCAATTAACGGCTAACTTAGCTCTTTATTGTGTTTCATATCGCTTACTATTTAGAACGTGATCATAAATGAATGATTTTACACATGCTACTTTTCTCCTTATTAGTTTCTTTTTTTTGTTTTGCTTGTCAGAAATGCTGGTGGGAAAAGCCTGAAAATGGGCGGGAAACGCTTAATAAAATCCCAAAACTTGTTTTCCGGTTGCTGCATTCTGATTAGCCAGAAAAATGCACTTCCGGAAAGGGGAGCAGTTCTCTGGTAGTTAATTTAAAGCTACAGACACTGAAACAGCGCGTTAGGAAAAGGAGTGAAACAGAAAGAAGAATCAGGGAGACCAGGATGCAGGATCTAAAGCCATAAAGTATTTCAGCTACAACATTAACACACAAACACAATATAGAGACTTTCTTTCTTTCTTTTTTAACGCCATGCCAGCTTTCGTGGCTATATTCATGGTAAGAGTTATTTTTGTTAAATATTAAAACTAGATAAGATGTAAAAAATTCTAAGAACTTTAACACTACGTTTGGATTTACTTGTTCAAAAACTTTTTTAAAAAAGTGTCAACAAAATAAAACAAGTTCCTTAAGGAAATAAAAGAGTTACAGTCAAAAAGAATATTCTTGATGGACAGAAACGTTCTGCATGATAAACACTGTGGTGGATTTTCTCTTGACAGTAAAAATGTGTGTGTAGCCCTTAAGTGTCCTATCCTGCATCTTGTATAAGTCAATATAGAGACCTCTAAGTATAATAGGTGCTTTTTAAGAAAGTCTGATAAATGGTCCTGTAACAGCGTAATATCCGAGGACCTTGCATGATGACGCTCCAAGTAACAAGCAGGAGAACCTAAGTGACGGACTTAATCTGGGAAGAAACCAGTGTAGCTGAATGCATGTTCTGTTTTTTTTTCTTTCTAGCATTCAAATTCACATTTTCATATTTAAAACCTCAGTCCTAGTCAGAACAGTGTGAGAAATTACACCGAACTGAACGTGTCAGAAGTGGGTGCCAAAACCACACACACCTTTGATTTCTTTGGTGAATTTGACTCTGTGGGAGTCTGTGAGAGGGCGTGGCTGCTCGTCAATGTTATGGATGTCCAGGACCTCACACATGAACTGGATCACCGGCTGGGCTTTGTAGAACGCCGTAGCAGACACTGCAGCCAGGACAAACAAACCAGTGAGCTAAACTTCAACATGACACACACACACACTCACTGAAGCTCTGTAGTTGAAAACTCTGTATTCGTATGTAATATATTCAGGTTGGAATAAGTATTTGCATATGCACTGCACGAACGCAAACTCTTAAGACGCTCTGCACCAACCGTCTATATTCAGCATCATCTTCCACATAGCAGGCCTCACTGATTGGTGGAACCCGAACCACACCTCCCTGCCACCGCCCAATGGATGATCATAACCTTCTGGAGATGAAAAGAAGGACCGGCCCACTGGTGTGTACCTTAAATGAGGTAGCGCACAGAAAAATTTGAACACACATTTGCAGGTAGAATTTGTTTGTATACAAATACAAACCCGAATTTATTCAAATCAAGTTTACTTTCCAACAAATCCTGGCCTCACCCTGTTTAATTCTCCCTCAAGACAGACAGACCACAAGAGGCATTGGGGATATACGCATTTAGTTTTAGAAAGTAAATCTTCCGTGCTTTGAGTTGTCTAAGATGGGGGGGGGGGGCTTTACCTCATGGAGGGCAGGTGGCGCAGCACCACGTCTACGGCGTGCACAGGGTTGGTGCTGATCGGCTTATCCAGGTCCAGAGGCTCGGGCATGGTCCGACCAGTCAGCACCTCGTGCAGCATGTGCCAGCTGACCAGAGACACAAACTTGATAGAGACTTTAAAGGGCCGATCCTTGCCTCCTTCCCCAGGCAAGGTCACATCAAGGTCTACCTAAAAAAAAAAAAAAAAAAAAAGGAGTGCTGATAACACTAGATTTAGAATTTCAGTGTTGAGTGCGATGCATATGCACAATCGGATAGAAAACTCTGAGAAAAAATTTGTGTTTAAAACAAAATGTACTTGGTGCTTGGTAAGCAAATGACCTTTGAAGATTCTATGGAAAATTAATCTGTACCTACACAATGTTTCCAAAAGTATTTGCTTGTTTGCCTTGACATGTATAAGAATTTAAGTAACATCCAATTTTTAATCCGTAGGGTTTAATATGATGTTGGCCCCACCCCCTTTGCAGTTATAATGGCTTCAACTCTTCTTTCAACAAGGTTTAGGAGAGTGTGTTTATAAGAATTTCTTCCAGAAGTGCATTTGTGAGATCAGGAACTGATGTTGGACAAGAAGACCTGGGTCACAGTCTCCGCTTTAATTCATCCCAATGGTGTTCTGTTGGGTTGAGGTCAAGACTCTGTGCAGGCTAGTCAAGTTCTTCCACACCAAACTCTCCATATGTCTTTATGGACCTTGCCTTGTGCACTGGTGCCCAGTTGGAATGGGAAGGGGGTCTTGCTATGCTAAAGTTCCTTTCATTGGAAGCAAGGGGCCGAGCCCAACTCCTGAAAAACAACCCCAGACCTCAACCCGATAGAACACCTTTGGGATGAATTAGAGTGGAGACTGTGAGCCAGGCCTTCTCGTCCAACACTAGCGTCTGACATCACAAAGGCGCTTCTGAAAAATGGTCAAAAATTCCAATAAACACACTCCTAAAGCTTGCGGAAAGCCCTCCTGGAAAAGTGCAGCTTGTTTTAAGTGCAAAGATGAAGTACACCAAACCTCACAAAAGTTTTAGTCTTGCTTTCCTGAGATGGTCTTCTTATCCAACATCAGTGTCTGACCTCAGAAGTGCGCTTTGGGAAGAATGGTCTAAAATCCCCGTAAACTTCATGAGAGCTTCATGAGAGGCAGTTTCATCATGGTGCTTGATGGGATTTGCAGATGCACTTGACAATACTGTTCTCGCAAGAACTGATCCAGAAAGGCTGACCTTCATGTCTTAAAATAACAACTGACTGCTGTTGTTGTTGTTTCGCTATGACCTAATTCCATATGTGTTATTTCATAGTTGTGAAATTCCCAGTATTGTTATGGAATGTAGAAAATAAGTCACTAAACAAATACAAAGAAATTTGCAAGCGATCCCAAACTTTTGAGCGGTAGTGTACGTCAGGAATGGAATGCTTATCAGGTGCATAGGTCATAGTTTAGGTCAAATTCTTTATTGGTCAAAATGGATAATATAGAAACAGTGCACAGGAATGTCCTCTTGTATTTCTCTGGTATGACTGAGATAGCGCTACGTTGAGGAAAGGAACCATTGCTGAACTGAATGGAAGAAATGTGGTTGGAAATTCCTGATTGGAGATAACTTAAATGCTTGCTTAGTTAAAAAATAAATACATTCAACAGTAAAAACCATTATTTGATTAATAGTGAAACGCATTTTCACACAAACACACACACATATACAATGTGATGAGAACTTCCAAGTGGTTTTATTATGGACACACACCTGTTAGTCAAACTCAAGAATAAAAGTACTTTAGCTTGGACTTGGGTCATGTGTCTTGAGTCCAGACTGACCCTATTCCAGACTGATAGGCGTGTCATGGTAAGAATGGGAAGCGCATGAAATGATGCATCCCTTATGCAAAGTGTCCATTGTACCAGCCTCTGAAGGCAGTGTTACGATCTGGGGTTGCGTCTAGACTCAGCAACGTTATGTGGCAATAAAATAAAGTCAGCTGACGACCTGAATGTACTGAATGACCATATGGAGACTTTTCCTCTCTGATGGCGCAGGTATTTTCCAGGACTCAGATTGTGAAAGAGCGGTTCTGGGAGCATGAGCAATCTTTTTTAGACATGACCTAGACACCACGTTGTGTTTTTATTTAAAGATAAAGGTGACTGAACAAAACTTTAGTGTGTGCGACTTTTTTTGGCTAAGCTGCATATTATAATATATATTTTACAATAAAATGAATGCTGCCTGTTATGCCTGTCCATTTCGAGCATCTTGTATCCTGATAAAATGTAAACCACATGTGTGTCCATTGTAGTCAAATGTCTCTCCAGGCATCCGGGCTGAAATCCCATAGCTGTAACGCGTGTTGATATGTAAATCAGCTCGGAACACCGACGCCCAGGCGCTGTTTCTCGTCCTGAGTTAGCGTATGAGGAGCATGGTTACAGCAGGAAAAGTCGAGAATATCTGTGTCTTATTATTCTTATTCTTATCTAAGTTCTGTTCGTAACCCGATTTAGTTATTTAGTTCGTAACCCGATTTAGTTATCGTTCATAAGGTGTAGCATTCTGTTCACCACAGCTTTGTTCGGATGATAGTTCTCCGTAAAGGCTTGGACATCACTCCACTTTGCACAAAATTGTTTTGCGATCAAAAATGTGTGCGATCTACAACCGCGGACTGAACAAAACAAGACTTTGTTCAGGTAAAAGTGACAGCGTTCGTGGACCGAGGTCCCACTGCATGAAGCAAAACTAGTAGACCCTAACGCATTAATATATTTCAGCTTTTAGATGTGTGTGTGAGAGAGACACTTACTCCACCTGCAGCAACCGGTAGAGGTTGTGCTGTGTACAGGCTCCTCTTGCCATCATAGACCGGCCTTCTGTCTCCAAAGATGGTCACTTTAAAATGCTGCACCATGGAGTCCACGACCTCCCTAGAGATTATCCAGAGAGACAAAATAAAACACACTCCGTATACCACACTTTAGGTATTAAAGCCAAGAACAGTGTCTGTCTGTGCTGTCTGTCAGGTAAATGCGGAATAGATCGGTCGCGCTTCCTTATAACCTTAAAACAATTGATGTGTTTGTATCCCCAGCTGTAACGATTCTAAGCACCTTTCACATGTCAGTGTTTAAAAAAATAAAAGAGAGAGAGAGAGAGAGAGAGAGAGAGAGAGAAAGAGAGAGAGAGAGATGAGAGTAGACACACTTGGCAAAAAGTCACCGGAACAATATAAGAATAGAACAATTTGCACGCACCTGTTGACACGGCGTGGACATCTCTCGGGTTTGATGTCCACCTCGTACAGGTAGACGTCCATCTTCGGGATGTCCACCTGAAAGCAGTTGGCCAGCAGCTTGATGGGTTTGCCCATGGTGCCATAGCCAGGCCTGCGTGGCATGGAGAACAGGGGCGCAGCCCCAACGGCTCCTGCACACACACAAACACGCAGGTTGGCATTTATTAATATTTAATATTAATATTTACATAACCACACATACATGTACTCTTTAAGTTTAGAGCTCATCAACCCAAAAGTGTTTGTTTCTGGAACCCTTACATCATACATCCCTTACAAATCCTCAAACGGCATACCGGGTAAAAAGTCAACGAGCTGCTACATGCCATTTTGTTATTCTGCATTTACTGACGGACATAAAAAGTCAACTTCAATTCAATTAAAGTCCATTTTATTTGTATAGCGCTTTTAAAAACAGTCACTGTTGTAAAGCAGCTTTAAAGAATAAAAAAAATATATACAGTCTTATGCAAATGTTTAGGCACTCCTTGATAAATAACAGATTTTGGTGATTTTTTTTATTGAAAAGATGTTAAAGATGTTACAGATGTGATGCATAGTTACTCCTATGCTTATGCTAATTAAACAAAAATGAATGAATAAAAATATAACTGAGACAAAATGACGCCTGTTCAAGAGCACAGTAAACACCTTGTAGCGTTGTCCTCCCCTCAATGTCTTCCCATGTTCCCTTTAAATGGGATCAGCTGTGTAACTAGGATTCTCCTCACAATTAATGACGAACCAAAACACGAAACCTTTTTTTTAATGCTTTATATTGTGTAAAGGCATGTAAGACTCCCTTTCTCTGACGTATGAACAAATCCGACTTACAAACTTTCTTAGAAAAGTCGTTCGTAAGTCGGGGACTTACTGTATAAGAAAACAAGGTAGCTCAGTGGTTAAGGCATTGGACTATGGTTCGGAAGATCCCAGGTTCAAACCCCACAACCACCAAGTTGCCACTGTTGGGCCCTTGAGCAAGGCCCTTAACCCTCAACTGCTCAGATGTATAATGAGATAAAAAAAATAAAAATAAAAATGTAAGTCGCTCTGGATAAGAGCGTCTGCCAAATGCCTAAATGTAAATGTAAATGTAAGGTGGCATATAACGATTGAAACTAGTACAGTTCAGCCTAAAGAAATTAATTAACATTAATATGTTATTGCAAACTTTTCCTACATTTAATATTAAGCACATTACAAGAAGTGAACAGGACATTGCCTGTCTGTACTCTATTTTATTATTTATTACTCTTTCGCAAGCCAGGGACTTACTGTACTGACTAATCAATACTTAAAATATTAGTAAACTTATTTAGAAATTCCCTTATTCTTCCATTTCCATTTACTTCAAATTCTATTCAAATTGTTAAAAGGGTTGTCAAATCATTTGTAAATGCCTGACTGGAAATGAAAGATAAAGATGAGTCAACATTGCATCCTACATGTGATGTTTCACTGCTCAGACTTTTAATATATATATATATATATATATATATATATATATATATATATATATATATATATATATACACACACACAAACAGACACACAAAGTAAACAACCCACATTTTCCAATCACTCAAGATTGCATCGAAACTAACAATAGCAGATGGCAGATAATGGAACTTACTCTC
This sequence comes from Clarias gariepinus, assembly GCF_024256425.1. Classification (NCBI taxonomy): domain Eukaryota; kingdom Metazoa; phylum Chordata; class Actinopteri; order Siluriformes; family Clariidae; genus Clarias; species Clarias gariepinus. The sequence continues at coordinate 17,173,767 of NC_071127.1, read as the reverse complement.
GTGTACGTAAGACATGACTGACTGGAACATGTGGGTTGTGTACAGCTCGTCTGATGTCAGCTGCATTCGCCTTTTAAATGAATAAGCTTTTAAATGAAACACTCAGATCTTGCGCATGATTGAAGACTCAAAAAATCAACCGGAGGATTTTCATTTTGATGATTCATCTTGATCATCAGCCACCTTACAATGATGCTCAAAGCGTTTCCATTAGAGCTGTGAATCCCGTGTAGACTGCCGATTCAATTCGATATTCGGCTGTTGATTTAAATTTTATCCGATTTAGCAGCGCTTTATTCGTTTATTGTCGGGTTTTACCCTCAAACAGGTATAATTTCTTACAGGTTTTCAGGTATTAAAATCTAGTATCTAATAAGCATTAAAATGCTGTGTAACTCGTGTCAATCATTTGTTTTAATGTTGAGTGTGAAGTAGAAAACAGTCAAACAAAAAAAAAAGATTAATGCTTTGGAATAGTTCTTGCAAGAACAGTATTGTGTCAAGTGCATCTGCAAAACCCATCAAGCACCATGATGAAACTGTCTTTCATGAAGACCTTGCCAGGAAAGCAAGACCAAAACGTACCTCTGCTACAGAGGAGAAGTTCATTTACAGTCACCAGTTACCTGCGAAATCACCAATTAACAACCAGCACCCCAGATTAGAGATGTTATGAAGCTTTACAGAGCATAAGTAGCAGATAAACATCTCAATATCAACTGTTCAAAGGAGATTATTGTGTATTTTGGATGTCTTCAGCTTCGTTTTACAGTGTAGAAAGAAATAAAAAAAAGGAACGACCATTTGATTAGAAAGTGATGCCAAACTTTAGAGCGGTAGTGTATATGTATCACTCCGCGTTCCAGATGTAGAACTTTGAACTACAACTACTGTCGGGTGAAAGTACTTAAGGTACCTCGCAGTACTGAGGAGAGAGCAGCTGCCTGCCAAAACCCACACTCAAAATCCTAAACACAGCACGTCGTCTCCTTAGTAATATCTTTCAAGTTGTTCTGAAACACCTTTTAAGCTAATGAGCTCCTAAAACAAGGCCGAATTCTAAACCTAGTGCGTGGAACAAGGGATTATGTACCCTAGTGCGCTAGTTTTCCATTTAAAGCTATTTGGTTTAGTTAACTGCACTGATATTCTGAAACGGAATAAATGGAAATATAAAGAGAAACTTAAGAAATTTACTATCCAGTCCACCACCACCATGTTTTATTCTCCTCCGCTTTTGGCGACATAGTTCCGCTAGTGCTGTTACTTTCACTGACTGTCAGTCGCCAGCTCCGCTAGTTGCGGTTAGCCATTTATGCTAGTTGCAGGACGATATGTGCTGTTGGAGCAAAATCATTGGTTAAATAAACCGATAATCCGTCGATAAAAAGTTGGATTTGCGAAATATATACAGCACGGCTGAGATGTGGTAACGGAAACGAGTGCGATACTGCTTATTTAGACACAATCAGCATTTTTTATGATTATTTAAAACCTGGAAGAAATACAGCTGCTTAAGACAAAGCTTGTAACTTTACTGTGAACCAATTAAAAAAATGTGTGGGAAACTGCAAAGCTCATAAATCTAAATGAATCGAATCAACAGTCTACTCATGATTCACAGCTCTAGCGCGCTTAATGCTGGTCCTAAGCCAGAATAAAAACAGGGAGTGTGCCAAATGAAAATACGTGCATTTCCATCCTGGAAAACCAGCTGCAGAAGAAGACAAAAGAAGGACGGCGTTGTAAAATGTGAGACAAAACAACTCCCGCTTCTGTATGTCTGGCTTTACCCTGATTGCTCGTTTTGTGCTCTGAGGTGTCCATGCACAAGACCTTTTATAGAGTTTTATGGGAGTCACCAAATGCTAATGAACTGTCTGAAGAGCTCAGTTTGTATTTTTTCCCCAAATCCTTTATAAATTCTTTATAATCCGGAAAACATTTGACCATTTTGGCTTAGGCGACACATTTACACACACTTTGAGTAAAAGACTTGTGAAGAGATATCACAGCTTTGTGTTTTTACACACCTGATTGTTCCTGATTCCAAAAATACTGTTTATGTGAATTAAATTGTCCAGGTATTCAAAATAAAGTGTCCAGGGATTCTAGTTCATGACGTAAATACACAGCATAGTTGTGGGTGTGTTACACTCCTGATAAATGTGTTCAAATGTAGTTACACTCCATATAACACTTCTGCCAAAAATTTATTAGGAACTCTGTTTATTTTGGATTTAGCTTGTGAACTAGGTGAATGAATTCATTCTGTTTTACCAGTACCCAGGTCAGTAGTATTAGTCCATGTCTATAATAATATTTTCATTATAGAGAACAGTTTCGTTTTTTTCCAACAAAACCCAGCTCTGCTCCATTCTTCAGGCACCAGCATCTGCATACCACGTGACACATGCAAACGAAGTCCTTATGAACTCGGAGCCTGATGCTATTAGGCCAGACAAATAAGATAAACCAGATAAACACCATGTTTACTGACAAATCAGAATGTTCGTCCTAATTTCTTCATATTTAAACAAATCTAGATTTAAGAAACTGAAACAAATGTTTTACTGCAACAAGATGCAAAGTGCCCAAAGATACAATTTAAAAATTAGTTGTTTATGCAACAACCTTAGCAGCAGCCTCATTTCCCCTCTCGTCTGTTCCAACCACTCCAAACATTATTCAGCATCACCAGTATACTAATAAATACTAATGCAAAATGAGCCAAAAATGTCTTGGAGAACTATTCCTCATGGCTACATAAAAAAAAAAAAAAAAAATACAAGAAGGTCTGAAAAGTTTGGAAGCAAAATACTGTATAAGGTGTCAAGACTTTTACAATATTGTGTCTTTCCACTGCCTCAGCATGTTGTTTCAAAACAACCGCACATTTCCCTTGAAAAGCACATGAGCATCTCATTAAAGCCATAAAAACCTGGTTAAGTTTAGTCATAAGGTTCAGATTTTTTTTAGAATTAAGAGACACTTACACAATCTATTCAAATTTGACTGAAATACTCTCACAGCGAAAAGTTTTACAGCCAAATTCTAAAAAATTATAAGTTTACAATGTATTAATGAGTTATCACTTTGATTATCAGTATCATTCATCAGTTTTTGTGTCATCACCTGTGGTGAAAGTCATTCACATCACTAGTGGGGAAATAATAACTAATTAATAACAATCGGTTCTGTTCATTAACATTATTCATTTGGGGGAATTTTCCAACATTTAAAGTTTATACGTTCATTTTAGTCATTTGTAGACTTTCAGATGGGTCTCTAGTGAGCATATAAATAAACTAATAAATCAATCACAGTAATATATCATAATTAGGGATGCACCGAAATTTCGGCCGCCGAAAATTTTCGGCCGAAATAGCATTATCGGTTTCAGCCGAAACGTAAGAAAGCGCCGAAAATAAAAGCCGAAATTGTCGCCACGCCTCTCCCATCCTCCCGTCTCGTTCGCGCTGTCATTACGCAAAAACACGGTCGGCGGTTTGGAAGCACTTGGAAGCAAGTTTTGTTATTGTTAAACAGCCTTATTACTGTTATTTATTATCAATAAAAGTTTGATTGCTTAATTAATTTGTAGTTTTTTAATACAAACAAAAAGAAAATATTTTAAACATGTTTTTTAATGAAGCCATTTTCGGTTTCGGTATCGGTTTTCGGCCAAGTGCATCCAAAAATTTCGGTTTCGTTTTCGGCCCAGAATTTTCATTTCGGTGCATCCCTAATCATAATCCATGCTTTTGTGCCTCTTCTATTTTCATATTGGCTGGGGTTTTAACAATCTATTAAGATTTTCCTTTTAATGTGACCTCAAATAAGAAGATACCCTCCCCTGGCTTGTTGCTTAGCTTTGCTTCTCTTTGAAGGGGCGTAGATTAACAGGAGTGCATTCACGTAGACACTAATATGGCGCAATTGGAGAAGGAGTGAGATAAAATTATAAAGTGATAAAAAGAGTACAATATAAAACCTTTAAACATCTGATTAAAATAAGTAATAATAATAATATTAATAATTGGGGCTAATAGTTGTTTCACGACAGTATAATAATATGCGTACACGACTTATTTTGTCAGACTTACGAACGAATCTGATTTACGAACGTGCTCCCAGGAACGGAACTCATTCATAAGTTGAGGACTTATGTATAGGAAAATAAGGTTATATAATGATTGAAACTAGTAAAGTTCAGCCTAAAAATTATAAATGTTAAATTATGATTAATATGATACTGTAAACCTTTTCTACAATAAATATCAAGCACATTACGGGACTGTATATTTTATTTATTTGTTGTAGCAAAGGTTTATGAAATATTTTAGGTTGTAAAACGAAAAACAGAGGCTTGTTTTTAACATGTAAAAAAGGATTGATGCAGAAATCAAATTCAAATCACAAATTACTGAAGTTTTATATCTGGAAAACACTGTTGCATTTAAATAGCTAATTTTTGTTACACAAATGGCATTTAGAAATAAATTATTTTTTTTGGGGAAAAAATTTGATTCAGTTACACATCGTGATCATTTTGTGTGGCAATTCATGAGTCCAAAAATATAAATAAATATATATATATAATTTTATTTTTGTTTTTAACTGAAGGCGAAACGCGCACCTGGTTATTATTTATTATTACCGATTCATAGATCCAACTATGTTTAAATAAATGCTAAATTAGCAGGCTTCCACATCAGGGACAATCTGATCATTTTAATTCATACACATTTTCACACATTTCATACACATATCTATACTTTTCTTTTGATTCTGTAAAGCTGCTTTACAATTAAAAAAGCACTATACTAATAAAACTGAATTGAAAACTTATGTGATTCAATTTGTATTACTATTCAAGCATCATGATTTTATATATATTATTTTTTGTTACGACTCTAAACAAACTTGTACCACACATGATGCTGTGCTTCCTGCTAATCTGTGAACCCATTTCACCAGTAGGATTACAAAAAAATTGGATATTAGATATTTTTTTTAAATAAAATATACTGTGGTACTTGTACACGCATCCTTATAACGTCATGTGTGTGTCGCCACACGAAAGAGTCGCGTTACATCACTAAATCAATGTTCCCCCGCCTCTAGTAGTGAGTCAAAATAATTTGTAGTTCTACCTTATAGACTTTACCCTGTTTGTTCATTTCATGCTCCTGACTTTCTGTGCACTTGATCTTGATTACAGAGTTTTGTGGGCATCATTAAATGCAAATGAGCTGTGTCAGGAACTGATGTTGAACTTTACATTGTTTGGTATTTCCAGTTAGGCTTAAAAAAAAAAAAAAAAGACACGACCATGAGGCCAAATATGTCAAATTGCAGCGTTTTTCCATTAAAGCGTTTGACTACGCTTTGGAGGTGTTTCTTTATAATCCTACAGGTGGTGCACTCTGTACTATTGACACAATATTTTTCATTTCGTGTGGTAGGATTGAATTTGCCATTTCGTTTAGAAATAATAATTGAAGCGGTTGACAGAGAAACGTACATCGCATTAAAGTTAAATGTTAAACTCTTGTATTTTATGTTAGTTTGTGTTGATGCGCTCGGTTTTTAAGTGAGAAAACTAATGTTATAAGGAACGGGCTACATTTAATGACTCATTTTCTAAAAATTTGGAAGGTTCATAGTATTTAAATGGTAACAAAATCTGGAAAAATGTTTGTTTGTTTATATTCTGATTTATTGCCATCTCAGCTTCTTAGGCTATTTCATGGCAAGATTCACATCAAATATTAAGCTGATTTATTATGTTATAATGTAAGTGATTAAGAGAGTAGTGGAAAAGTAAAAAAGGATATAATAATAATAATAATATACTGAACAAAAATATAAACGCAACACTTTTGTTTTTGCTCCCATTTTTAATGAGATGAACTCAAAGATCTGAAACATTTTCTACATAAACAAAATAACCATATCTCTCAAATATTGTTAACAAATCTGTCAAAATCTGTTACGATGAAGAACTGGAGTCAAGTCGAGACCCCAATGAGGATGACGAGCATGCAGATAAGCTTTCCTGAGACTGTTTCTGACAGTTTGTGCAGAAATTCTTTGGTTATGCACTCCGATTGTTTCAGCAGCTGTCCGAGTGGCTGGTCTCAGACGATCTTGGAGGTGAACATGCTGGATGTGAAGGACCTGGGCTGGTGTGGTTACACGTCGTCTGCGGTTGTGAGGTTGGTTGGATGTACTGTCTAATCCTCTGAAACACCTTTGGAGACGGCTTATGGTAGAGAAATGAACATTCAATTTACAAGCAACAGCTCTGGTGGACATTCCTGCTGTCAGCATGCCAATTGCACGCTCCCTCAAAACTTGCGACATCTTGCGACATTGTGCTGTGTGATTCAACTGAACCTTTCAAAGTGGCCTTTTACAGGTGGCCAGTCTAAGGTACACCTGTGCAATAATCATGCTGTCTAATCAGCATCTTGATATGGCACACCTGTGAGGTGGGATGAATTATCTCGGCAAAGGAGAAGTGCTCACTATCACAGATTTTGACAGATTTGTGAACAATATTTGAAAGATATGGTTATTTTGTGTATGTAGAAAATGTTTCAGATCTTTGAGTTCATCTCATAAAAAATGGGAGCAAAAACAAAAGTGTTGCGTTTATATTTTTGTTCAGTATAATAGACCACATTATAGCATGGTCTAACAAGGTTTTACATTCGGTTCTTTAAATGCACTTTAGACAGAAATTGTAAAAGTTTTTCTGGTTTTGCCTTGCAGAATATGTTTTTTTAAATCTTGTTCTAGTAGAAATTGTTTTCTTATGGTGTTAAAACTTGGGCAGTCCAAAAGTATGTGTTTTTATTGTTAGGGTAGTTCTGCAGCGCTGACATTTTGGGTCTTTTTAATCCTTTAATAAATAAGCATGGGTGATATTTCTATGGCATAAACAGCCCTTTGTATATATACGAACTGGTCGTGTCTTGATTCGAATGGGTGATCACTTCTTTTCCCTACCACTGGGTTTATTTCGAATAATTTGTTGTTTTTGTACTGTTTCTATTCTGCTTGCCATTTATTTGATATATTTTGATTTCTGGAAAAATGTAAAATCAGATTAAAATTTTATTTGTTTTATTGAATATTATTTATTAAATATGCAGCTTGTACGACTGCTGATGACCTAAAAAAAAAAAAAAACATTTTAGCTGTACAAACATTTCTGATTTTTTCCTCTCAGAATAATTCACTTCCTCCCTCCCTCTAAACCATTACCCCTATACAGGGTCACCGGAAGCCTGGAGCTGATCCCAGGGGTACGAGGCGGGGTACAGCGTGGACGGGTGGGGGTCCAATCCATCACGGGACACACAAACACACGGGTGATTTGGAAACACTAATCAGCCTGAGTAAACCCACCAAGCATGAGGAGGACATGAACAAACACACAGACACGAGGTGGGAATCGAACCCTCGACCCTGAGAGAGAAAAAGATTTCACTTGTCACTATCTAGACTAACTCGTGAAACTAGATGAAGTTAAATAGTGATAAAATCAAAAACACGCTAAGTGAGGGTCAGTACAATGGTGTGTACAGGAGATATGCGGAGAATGTCTGGATAGAGGGGAAGGCATCTGAAGAAAAGAACTCCAGTTCCCAGGGAGATGTTGCCATACCAACCAAACCCATGTGGCCCACTCCCCCCCTCCCCTTCTCTCTCCATGGCAACTCAGTCTATACCAACAAGCCATAAAAGCAAAACAGGTGCTTCCTTATATATATATAGTCACGGGAACACCTGCATGAACAAGGCACAACGAGTCATTCCCTCATTAGCGCGCAGCTGAGCGCCGGCCTTCACTCATTTGCCTACACACGCTGTCGACTCGGCTCCATAATTATTGGCACCTTTCGACAGTTCTAGACCTTCGAAAGCTTCTTTCCTTCATGATGCTGATTGCGCTTAATGCTGTTTGCGTATTTGTGGATTTCTCCCAAATTTTCTCATTTATTAATATTATATATTACTAAATATTTTTATTGGCACAGAAACGTGTTACAATATAGCTTCCATGTGCTCTGATTGCTCATCTCGTGCTCCGAGCTTTACACTTATCCTTAAATGGAGTTTTGTGGGCGTCATTATGTTTTTAGAAAAGTAATTTACACTTAGTCGACTTGAAATTGACCCCTGACCACAAAATTCTACAGATGGCGAACAAAGTTGCAGGCACATCTAGTTTAAATCAAATTATTTGCCTAAATAATTTGCTGACCTTGTCTAGAATTGTAACAGACAATTGTGAAAAAAATATATATATATCAATAGTAATATTGTAATGATATCGTATTGGGAGCTCCATGTTGATTCGAATCCCGAATGTGAAGTTTATCTATCTCTCTCTCTGTAACGCATGGGAGGCCGGGCGTCTATCCCAGGGGACGGGGTGTGGTACACCCTAGACAAGATTCCTGTTCTTGTTTTACGGCGGTTGGCATCCAGGAAGTTGCATTACCGCCCACCTTGGATGAGATGCCAATCTCCAAGAGCACACAAACACACACACACACTACAGGAATTTAGCAAATGCCAATTAGTCTATTCTGCATGTAGGAGGAAATTCACCACCTTGGAGATGTGAGGCCAAGGTGCTACATAGACATAGATAATTTATCGACAGCAGGAGCAAAAGATAAACAAAAATAAATATGTAACAATCAAAAACAGATTTTAAATAGCAAAACAAAAGCAACAGACAGGAGTGATTATGCGTGTATGCGCTATAACATAGGTAGTAAGTGATGCCTCGCAGGCGTTTAAAAAACATTTAAACAATGACAAAATCAAATAATGTTACATAAATTGCTTTTGGGATTACAAAAAAAATAAAACATGCTACATCCAGAAATACACACATGTAAAAAGTTTTCAGTACTGATTCTATATTAATGTTAAAAATTCTAATGGCATTAAAAGCAAAAAAACATTTTAGGGAATATTTTTGTTTCCATCTTATTGACAAATCGATAGCGATTATATGTGTACATATAATCTATGCTACCAACAAATGACGACAAAAGTGAATAACTTTACATAAGGAGCTTTTAGTGGTATCTCACTCACTCATCGTCTATACAGCTTTAATCCTGTATACCGGGTCACGAGGGGCCTGAAGAGTAAAAGACTAAACGGAAGACAATACAGAGATACCTCGGCATATGAGCGCCCCACCTTAAGAATTTTCAACTTAAGATCTGAAATTATGCAAAAATTTCGCCTCGGCACACAAGGAACATGAGCGGCCGAACCGAACGCTGCCTTGCACCTACGTTGCACGTATGCACAAGTTACACGTAGGTCTGGGAGCCGCACAACACTTTTTTGCGTCAGTGGAAAGACAAGCAAAGCAAGTTTACATAGTTTTATTGGGTTCCTTTGCATTTTGTGCAAGAAGCATAGGGAGCCACTTTTAGTTTCGCTTTTAGGAGGAATCATGAATTAAGGTTTAATAAGGATTAATGTCTATTTATTCCATATTTTACCTCATTCACATGTATTTTCTAATTGTTTTTGATTGTTTCTATAGATATATAGATTATGGTGTGCATTATTGTGTTAATTTCGTATTAAGAACTTGCCTACCAACCGTACCGCCGTGTTACTGGTCAATAAGGCAAATTATTTTGTGATCAACATTCACATTTTCTCCAAATAAAAAACTATAATAAAATTTTGTTTATTACCTATAATGGAGGTTATAATTATTATCAAGGATTCACTGCTGACAAATAACACTCCCGAGGTGGAAATCGAACCCTCGACCCTGAAGGTGTTCTAAGCCACTCTGCCGCCCCCTATCTGCGGTATGAGGAAGCGGTGGAGCCTCAGTGCGTTAAGGCTCCGAGTTACTGATCGAAAGGTCGACGGTTCGAGTTTCAGCTTCGCCAGGTTGCCGCTGATGGGCCCTCGATCTCTGTCTGCCGTACAACAGCTGACCCTGCGCTCTGCGCAGTCTACTAACAAGTATATGTGACAAATAAAGGTTGAACTTATTTGTATCACCGCTTGAAAATCCTAAAACATGTTTAAGGAGAAAAAAAACAACAACACAATTTTAGACTCACTGGTGACAAATAACTCTTCCAAGCCGGGAATCGAACCCTTGGCCTGGTAGGTGTTCTAAGCCACTTTCTAAAGCACTCACTAAGCCGCCCCTCTGTGTGGTACAAGAAGAATAAACCACATCACCACAGGTGTTAAAAAAAAAACACTTCAGTACTGAAACTTTACACTTTTACCAGACACACAAGGTGAGTCTCCATGGCAACGGGCTTGCTGTCGCCACCTGGCACCTGATCTAACCTGATCATCCGAGTGACGTCAGGGGCGGTTGTGACGTCATCCGAGTGCGTTCCTAGAGCTAGACGAGCTTTTTGTTTGACACACAAGAACTTGAGCTTTAACACGACTGACAGTTGTTCTTTCTGGAGGCCCAGCCAAATGCAAACACACACACACACACACACCGGAAGTCGTGTTTTTCCAACGCTTTTTCTCCTATATTTGCTCGATTTATGCAATAATAATTAAATGGTTACCTGAAGTGCTGATTTCCATTCATGAGGTCTCTGCCTGGATTGCTGGAGGTTAGACTCCCGTGCAGGAGGAAGGCTGAGAGTGTGTGTGTGTGTGTGTGTGTGTCTCTCTCTCTCTCTCCGGCTGGGTCAGCCCGGCCTCGGGTTCATTCGGTTCAGCTCTCTCTCTCTCTCTCTCTCCTGCAGATACACACCAAGCTTTCAGGCGGTTATCTTCTTCTCCTTCTTCGTCTCTCTGTAACTAATTGCTCCCAGATGACCTCCTAAAACTCCCCGGAGTCTGTTTTTCTTCTTCCCTTCCCTTTAGCTAACACTGCCACCACTCCTGCGGCTTTAAATGCCCCTCTCCTCTCCTCCTCCTACAGCTGAAGGAATAAACACGTCTCCGCGCCCGAACACTTCACCCAGGACCGAAACCAGAGGGCTTTCGTTTCCTCCGAGTCCCTCCAGCTCCTCTTACCGGTTCACCATCTCACTTCGGCCAGTGGGACCCAACCGGAAATACCAACCTCGGGATGCTACGTCATTTCCGGGGCGCGTCATCCAGTTAGTGTGGAAAAAAAATGTGTGAAGAAGAATACAGTAACGGTGGAAAAAAATAAGAATAAAATGTGAATGTTAAAAAATAGTAATAGTTCATTAATAAAATAAGGTGTAATAATAACAATAAAACTATTATTATTATTATTATTATTATTATTATTATTATTAATGTCGCTAATTTTACTGTTATTTATTATCATACTGTATTATACTGTATTCTTTTTACACATGTGGTGATGTGGAGTGTTTTATTCTTCTTATCAAAAGTATTATACTGTTATTTATGAACTGTTATTATTATTATTATTATTATTATTATTATTATTATTATTATTATTATGTTTGCTAATTGTTTTACTGTTATTTAGCTTTTTGTTATTTGTTTTTTATCTGTTTATTCATTTATTTATTCATTATTAATAACTATCATTAAAAAATCATGTTATTTGCACTGTGGAAGTTATTTGTTTCTTTGTTTTTTTGTTTTTTCATTTATTGTGTTTTGTTTTGAGAATGCTGTTTATATATTTTTGTGTTATTATTATTATTATTATTATTATTATTACACAATAGTAGTAATTGGCTGTTTTCTAAAATATTATGTACACTAATTACCTTACTGATGATTCAATGAGCTCATCTGTCAATCAATCAATCTCATTAGTTTTAGGTTAATTTTATTGTTGCTCTCTTATTGTGATTTATTTTGTTTTGATATATTTTATTTTGTAACTCAAGGAAAAAACAAACACACTCAAACAAAAAATATATAGAGTAAGTAACCCAATTTTTCCTTGAGAATGGTATTTACCACTATTAATACTACTACTGCTAATAATAATAATAATAATAATAATAATAGTAATAATAATAATGATAGTAATATACACTGTATTATAAGATGGTCCGGTCTGTACCTTAATTCATTTATTGATTTATTGACTGTTTTTCAATTAATGAATGACTTAATTATTCACTCAATTATAAATTAATTAATTAGTTCATGTACATAATTACCTTATTTGAATTGATTACATTTATAGTTTATTTTACCCATATATTGTAGTTGTTGCTGTTATTATTATTATTATTATCACTGAAACATAAAAAGTGGCCTCTAGATGGCGATGTTGCATCCGTGATGCAGGTTTGTTCCTGCACGAGAAGAGGAAGAAGAGACACAGAAGAGTCTGAAGTTGTTGCTGTTTGTGTGTTTCAACTGTTTCAGTTAATGTCAGTTGGGCAGACACGTGATCATGATGAGCAGAGCACAGTGCAGGTCAGTCTGGTTCACTGTGTGAGATCAGACACATGAGGATTCTCTCTTAAGGACCATCAGGTTAAAAACAGATTTGAAGGCAAACCAGGAAAGCAGTGAAATTCCAAAGGTTGGTTTGTTCCTGTCTTATTGATCAGCAGTGAAGCCATAATAATAATAATCAGTTCCTTTAAGAGGTAATAAGTTTGAGGACATTTGTGTGTTAATCACAAAATAATGTGCATTAGTAATCCATGATATTGTCCACCTTTTAGTCTGATTTGCACCCATTAGTCTTTGTGCACTTGTATAAGTTTGCTAAAATAATAATAATAATAATAATAATAATAAAATGTTCAGCACACATTGACTTGTGCTTGGTTTATTGCTTGGTCTGGGTTCGACTCCCATCTCGTCTGCTAGTCTGTGTGCATGGACTTGTCATGTTCTCCCCGTGCTTGGTGGGTTTCCTCCTGGTACTCTGGTTTCCTCCATCAGTCCGAAGACATGCAGATTAGGCTACCTGGCGTTCCCAAATTGCCCATAGCGTGTAAATGAGCGTGTAAATGTGTGTGTGTGTGTGTGTGTGTGTGTGCCCTGCGATGGATTGGCACCCATAACCAGGGAGATCTGTCTTAAGGGAAGGTTAACATTCACATCGCCTAAGATAATGTAAGTAACTACATTCTATCTAATGAAAACACCAATTTCTAGTCTAATTATGTGAATGAACACATTATGACTCATGATGTCAGTAAGTCTTATTACAAATGGTTTAAATTCAGATAACATGGGGGTCTTTTAATATGCAGCTCATCTATCTGCTGCACAGTAGTTATTTTAATGTAGTTTCCTAAACCTACATACTTAATAACCAATTCTCCCATTTGCTTCCTCTAGTGAGATGGATAAGGTCATTAACTGTTTCAGTAAAAGACCCGAGGCTGTAGCAAGGCTGATCTGTTTCCCCTGGGCAGGAGGAGGCTCCATCCACTACGCTCGCTGGGGAAGACTCCTTAATCACTCCATCGAAAGTAAGCATGGTGAAGCATGTTCATTATACTGTATCTGCTTATAAGGTGTACGGTGCACCAGACAGAACAAAACTGCACATTTACTAAAGCAGGATGTAAGCTCCTGTCTCAAGTCATGTTTCTGATGCAATCCGAGCTAGACCAGGCAATTTTCGTAAGCAGTGGTGCACAATCCAATCCAGTCTCGAAGTGTCCAGTCCATCTTCTAGGATAACTTGCGTTCCCAAATTGCCCGTAGTGTGTGCATGGGGGATAGTGGAAATAAAAACAATGGTGCTGTTTTTGTGCTTGATGGATTGGCAGGCTAATCCCAAGAAGCTCAATGTGAAGGCTTTTTGGAGGTCTTAACAGGCTCAAAAAGCACCGGTTGTATGGTGCGCCCAGGTGGCGATGGCACAGATGCTTGGGCCCCCCCTTGCTTGCAACTTTGTTTTTGGTTGTCCTTTTAAAGTAAGCTTTCCAGAAAATTTCACAGAACATGCAGTGTAGACGAGATCCCAGGGATTCCGGGGTACGCAAGAGCGTGAGGTTTACTCTGACGTGGGTGTAAGTGATCAAGCATGTGCATTGATGCATGATAAACTGGTTGGTCAGGGTCACTTTCGTCTTCATATAGGAACAGCACCAAAATGAAGTTGTTTGATTATACAATAGTGTGTAAAAGTTTTGAGCCATTTTGCTTCCAAAGAGCCGTACTTTCTTGCATTTTAATGTAGTTTTGAGAAATAGTTCTCCAGCCTTCCTAAGACTTCAGACTTCGGTTCTCAGTTTTCACTCCCGTCCCGGTACCTGAGCAGTTTTAGAAGAATGTTTTTTGTTTGTTAAGTCACACAGTCACCTATGAATCACATGAGCATAAAAACCATCTAATTTAAGGCATGAACCAGTGAGAAACAGGTGCAGATGATGACAGATGATCAGGCCGGGGATTAGTAAGTATACTGGAGATGCTGAATGCTGAGTGGTTGGAACAGACGAGAGGGGAAATGAGGCTCACTTAGAGCACCTAAGAACACCTTGCTCATTCATGCTGTTATCCAATCAGTTGGATTTATCATAAATCATTATTTATTATGATAATAATTTATGTTGTCATGTCAATCTGTCAGGTCTCGGCTAGCCAGATAATTAGGTTTCTTAGTTAGCTAGTTAGTTTCCGTTAATTTATGTTGTAAATTCATGTTGTAGCACCTTGGTCCTGGAGGAACGTTGATTCGTTTCACTGTGTCCTAACTGTATATGGTTGAAGTAACAATAAAAGCCTACTTGACTTGACTTGAGTGGTGAACTGTGTTGATGTATACACAGCTGTAATAGTAATGATGATGTAACACATCCAAGAGAATGCCTTTATTGTGATGAATAAAGGAGTAGCAGTAGAGAAGTCTAGGTACTTGGACCTCTAGGACGTTTTGTAATGAGATGTACTATAATTATGCATCTGGACCCATATGAGTAACCATCCATCTGGTTTGTAGGATACCTTGATATTTTTACAAGTGAGTTGAAGAAGGCGGAATGGTTGCTTAATGGTTAGCACTTCCCCATTGCACCTCCAGGTCACAGGTACGATTCCCATGCCGTTCTCATGGAGTTTGCATGTTCTCCCCATGCTTGGGTTTCCTTTAGGTCCTCCGGTTTCCTCCCACTGACCAAAAACAGGAAGATTAGGCTAATTGGCGTTCCCAACTTGCCAGTACTATGTGAATGTGCATGTAAAAGTTGACCAAGGTCCTGCCATGGTCGTACAAATAAGAATAAATACAATAGTCAACATTGACCTCGACGGTCCTTAGTTGGACTACAGAGGTTCCTAGATGGATGGATGGATGGATGGAATAGAGATGCATCAGTCGATCAGAATGTGACCGGAATTGTCTGTTTTTTAGCTGTTTTACGTCGATCATGTTTGACGTAACCGATTTTGTACCAAGTGCACAAGTTTCTGGATGGTGCAACAGAAATGCATTTTTATGCAGTTAGGTTTTTAAAGTTGCCCGCCTTTCATTACACACTAATTAGTCTTGAAACACGCACACTAGAAACCTTGTATGCTTACAACCACTCAAGTCTTTAAAGGCACTTAAGGCGGTAAAGCGTTATCGTTTCTTTATAATTCTACAGGTGGTGCACTCTGAACGTTTTGCACATTTTTATCTCTTGTGGTAGGAGAGAATTATATTGAATTATCTCAATAATAAAAAAAAGGAAAAAAAATAATATTCAATCAGGATATTTATAAAATCGTGATACTCAATCGAATCAGCACCTACAGTAGGTATCGCAATAATATCGTATCGGGAGGTGAGTGGTGATTCCCATCCCCACTGATCACACTACTTGCAAAAGGTCTGTAAGCTAACTCTGTGGCCATATATTTCTTGAATCCAGGATTGTGCATATGTCCAATTTACTAGACTAACTCATTAAGCCTTTTTGTCTACAGTATATATAAAATATCACAACGACATGCTTGGACAACTTTTCTGAATATGTTTTGAAGGAATTTCCTCCTGGTGTTAAATGTGCCAACCCTTTGTCTACAGTCTATTCAGTCAGATTGCCCGGAAGGGAGAGTCGAGGTAAAGAACCCTTCTTCCAGAACATGCAGCAGATCCTGGATGAGGTCCTTGCTGTGCTTTTACCAGAGCTCAAAGAGAAACCATTTGCTGTTTTTGGACACAGGTGGGTGAAATTAAGAAGATGTATTAGATTACAGTTTGGGAATGTGCATTATATACAGATCAGTCATAAAACCATTAACATTAAAACCACCTAGGCTTTGGGTTCCCTTTGTGCCACTGGGGCAGCTCTGTTCTCTTAAGGCGTGGCTGTCCAGGGCCTCTGGGGATGTGCTGTATTGCCTAGCACATGTCTGGCATTGGATCCATGGATTAGACTTGCTTATCTGCTGCATCCTCTGGGTGCTTGATCAGATTGGGGTCTGGGAAATTTAGAGGCTGAATCGACATGGGTGAACCTCGGGTGTCCATGATCCTGTCACCAGTTTACTGGTGTATAATTTATGATTATTGTTGTTCAGTTCACTTAGCAGTGGTGTTAATGTTATGGCTGATCCTGGTTACACTAGCCTCCTCAATATCCCAACATCAGTCAGTACGCGTGGTCACTACAGGTTGTCCCCTACTTACGAACAAGTTCCATTCCAGGTGCCCATTCGTAAGTCGGATTTGTTCTTAAGTCCAACAAAGTGAGTCTTATACGCCTTTGACACGAATATACAATGTAAAGCATACCAATCCACTTAACTAAATCTCTGTCCCCTTTCCCACGCCTAAGGAAATGAATCTCAGACAAATGTAACAGTGTTGTCTTTGCGCCTTTAAATTACAAGGGGAAACCCGGACAGCATTTTGTCTTAGAGCTGTTTTCCAGTGTATTGGACTGTGTACTCTGTTTTGTTAAGAATTTTCTGAAATTAGTATTATTCACCATCAGGACAGCTTTACAGGACAGATATTTTCTATCATCGTGTTCCCGGATTGGCATTAAAACCAGTGAGGCCGACTCATTTCTCCCGCACACATACAATATATCGGACTTTAGACATTTTATACTATCACTTGCACACTGAAAATGTTGTATATATGGTAATATGGTGCACTGTAGTGTCTATTCTTTGTAAAATACTGTACATGTGAGCTACTTTGTTCGTATCTGCGTAAATTCGTAACTTGAATGTTCGTAGGTCGGGGACTACCTGTAATGCTCTTGAATGTATTTCCGATATGAAGCGCCTCAATTTGTTATGAACTAAAAAAAATTGTGAGAATTTTCCCATCATCATATATTTCTAAATGTTTCTGGTTGCGTTAAACATTCATATATATATACAGGTCCTCCAGAGTGTTTTGAAATTATGGAAAGCTCTAGTCATGATTTGCGTCGTGTGTTTCATTCTGCCTGTTTGCACTCATGTTTTTAATGTATTCATTGTAAAAGCATGCAAAATGTTCAAATATTGACCTGCCTTCTTTCCTGTGGCCTGACAGTTTCGGTGCCATGACAAGCTATGCTTTCGCTGAACGTGTGAAGAACGTTTACAATCTTGAGCCTGTACACATGTTCCTCTCTGGAGCCTCGGCACCTTATGTAAGTGTGACGTGTTCGCTCTGGCTCGTTGTGTTTATTAAAATGGGTGTAATATGTAGTGGGATTATTTTAGGCTATTTTATTTAAAGTCTACCCAATTTTTTCCTAGGAAGTCCGTTAACAAATGATTTTTTCACCTGCTACGATTTGCCCCACAATATGTTTTTTTTTTTGTTTTTTTTTTTGGATGTGAACCAAAATCTTGTACGTCAAATGTAGACCATTAAGTAGCAATTTTACTTTGTCCATGCATACGCCACTTAAACTTAAGTTAAAAGGGACCTATTATACAAAATGTATCTGAATAATTTCTGGGCATTCAATATGTGTACAAAAAAAACATGAGGGATAAAAACCCCGCTTTTTATCCTTTTTCCATTTTTGTATTGGCTAGGGTTTGAATAAATCTATTAGATTACCCCCCTAATGTGACCTCATACACGAACAGCCGTAGCTCAGCAGGAGCTCAATTACATAGACACTGAAAAGGTGTACTTTAGGGGAGCTTTGAGACCTATGTTTACTTGGTAAAATATGGGACCTTAAATGTAATTTGGAAGCAAGAACTGGACGAAGTGTTTCGAAATTAAAGCAGAAATTTAAACATCTGTAAACCTTTTTTTCCAGTTGTAGTTTCGCAAGTTTAAATCAGTGCCTTTAAGAAGCCTTTTAATACCTTTTAATGTAATAAAGCAACAGCAAGGTGGCTAATATTAAGTCAGGTTTGGTTAAGTTGGTTACATTCAGTTGGAAGAAAGAAATTGAAAATAATTTAGTCATCAATATGCTATACAAAATTTCATATGGATAATTTTTTTATTTTATTTTTTTTATGTATGCCAGCATTAAACGAGAACTTCTGAACATTAGTATTCCAACAAAGCGACACAGTGGCTTAGTGGCTAGCATTGTCCCCTAGAACCTCCAGGGTTCGGGTTCGATTCCTGCCCCAGTTTGCGTGTTCTCCCCATATTTGCTGGGTTTTCCTCCGGGTACTCCGGTTTCCTCACACAACCCGAAGACATGCAGATTAGGCTAATCTGCATGACTTTGGGCTGTGGGAGGAAACCGGAGTACCCGAAGGAAACCCGCCAAGCACGGAGAAAACATGCAAATTCCATGCACACAGACCGGGAATCGAACCCGAACCCTGGTGGTGTAAGGCCACAGTGCTAACCATTACGCCACCGTGCTGCAGGATGCTCATTAAGTAGATAATTTTAGTAGATAATTTTCGTATAAAACTGCATAAATTATACCTGACACTAGGGTCCACAAAGCATCCTCACACCAAATACTGACTTTTAATTAAGTTAATTAAGTACTTTTTTGGGGGGGGGGGTTAGTTTTTAGATTGTTCTCCTGAATGTGGTGAAAATACATAATCCGATCCAGTCACTGGTCCCATTTTTTGCAGTCTGACACTAGATTGCAGGCTCCACGGAGAAGCCACCTGTCTGATGAGGAGTTCCTCCAGTGGATGATCTCTCTCGGAGGAACGCCACCTGAAATCCTGGCCAGTCCTGAGGCCCTGAAGTTGTTCATGCCAGCCTTGAAAGCTGACCTTAACGTGGTAGAGAATTACACGTAAGTGGTTTGAATCTCTCTATATAAAATTATATACATTATATTTTTGCACTATTATATATAATCATTAATCATAATACGTTTAATTACTAAATTGCCAATTAGGCAATCAATTACTAAAACACAATCCGATGTGTTCGGGTGAAACCGGGACTCATTACAGAATTTCTCATCATAAATGAAGTATAAACCCGATTGACACTTACAGAAGATTTTAGGCACAGTACAGGGGTGAGACACAGCCGCAGTAAAACTTTAGAATGGTGCAAACGTTTTAAAGAAGGCTGTAGCCGAGGATCACATGAACATTCAGCGAGTGACATGATCCTTGAATACCTTGTCACTAACTCGCAGAAGAGACGCAGCTGTCTGTGGGAACCTAGCTATTCCCACCCGTGATCTTCCGTACAGTCATGACCTTGGTCCGAGTCATTTCTACATGTTTGGGCTATCACTGGAGTTCCTGGGAGGCCAGCATTTCAGATGTTAAGCAGGCAGTCTAAACATGGATTTGTAAGAAGGCTTTCTACCTTGATGGTATCCAGGCACTAGTGAAACACTGGAATAAGGGCATTAGTGTAGCAGGGGGTTATATAAAGAACTAAATGTAGCTTTTACTCTCCTAACCGTTTTCTGTTATTCTATGCAGTAAAAAGTCCCGGTTTGACTTGAACGCCTCTCATAGAATGGTATGGCACTTAAATGATGTCACTCTTAATGATTTAATAATGTCTTTCAAATATATTTATTTAAAAGTGAGCTGTATGCGTAGTGGGTCTTTCGACAGCTCAAAGAAAAGAGTGTGTAAAAAAAAGTTATGATTTCATGAATTTGATTTTGTGACTGATTTAATTGACCCACTACATCAAAAAAGGCTGAATAGTAGAATGTGATGGAAATGTGTTTGTGTGTGTGGTGTGTGTGTATGTGTGTGTGCTAATTGCAGGTGTAGCAGGCCAACAGCTCCTTTCTTGTCATGTCCAGTATCATGTTTTGATGGCAAGGAGGATTTGCCACATGATTTACAAGGTGGAGCCATGCAAAATGTCTGTCTGTCTATCTGTCTGTCTGTCTGTCTGTCTGTCTGTCTGTCTATAATGTCAGGTATCATATTATAAAGCAACATGCTGTATTTATGGTAAGTCATAGTCGATGAAACAATCTATGAAAGATACAGTACAGTCTCTCAGGAGTAACTTGCAATAACGCCCCAAATAACCATAACAAGGGTAATTCACATAACCTTTGGAGTGGAAGAGCAGAAGTGTCCTACCCCAAACTCTGACCTCATGATGCCAAACCTCTCAGTCCATTACGCAGTTACTACAGATCTATCTACTCATCTCCCAAGATGTCTGCCAAATGCCTAAATGTAAGTGTAAGATGTTTCCACCAGGGGTGAGGAGTGAGGGCGGCAGTGAAAACATATCCTCTTGAGACACGAATGTCCTCATATGAGGACATGACATTTCCTCCCAACACTGGGGTTTGAACCTGGGACCTTCCGATCGCATCATGCCATGTACAATAGCAGGGAGCTGCTACAACAGAGTTTGGTGTGGCAGAACCTGTACCTGGAAAAACTAGACATATTTTTTAAACATTAAAGATTTAATTTTGGTCATTCGCAATAAACCAAGATCTGGTGGCGATAGGGTGTCTTAAAACTGGTCCAATTTGGCCAGCCATGATTCTGTTCTGTTCTGATTTCCTCCAAGCATGGGGCAGTGAGATTCATGTCCCAATGGGCCTCCATTAGTTCCAGTTGCATTTCCCTTTTTTATTTACTACTAGGTGACATCAAACTTTAAAAAAGTCAGGCATTTAATGCACTGCCCTGTGATCTTGAAAAGCCTATAGACTGTACATGTGATTCTTCATAATAAGATCTAAATGGCCCAGGACAAAGACAGTGTCCCAGAATATGGACGAAATAATTTGATGTGCTTCATTATATGGACATGCTTTGACTTTGTTGCAAGGTTTCTTCACGAGTGCGCCTACACATCTATGCAGTAAGATATCCAGATGATGCTTACTGCCCCAGGTGGTTAAATTAGGTGAATTAGATTAAAGTTTTTAGATATTTCCTAAAAGTGGTAGGGGAAACTTTATGTCGAATGAACCTTGGAATTGAAATATCAGAAGGTAAGAGTTAGAGAGCCTAAGCTTGAAGATAAAATTTTGAGATAACATATGATTTGATAACATATCGAAATGTCTATTTGATGTCCCTGTGTCTTTCATTGCAGCATTCAAAGCCATGACCAGTGGAGATTTCACTGTGCAGATGTTGCCTGGATCCCACTTCTACCTAAAAGACCAAGCAAATGAGAAGGTCATACTGGACTACATCACCAAACATCTAGAGACTGCGGAAATGGATTACTTTTAGACTACTTTCGGATGTCGTCTTTGACGGTAGAACTCTTTGGACATCAGAGGCAAATAAAAACCATGAAAACAGGAATTTTTTTTGAGGGGAATTCAAGACAAACTATGGATCTTTTGAATGAAGGCATAAAACCAACTGACGTTTACAGAAGACTTCAAGCACAGTATTGTGATGAGTCTCTTAGCTGCAGTAAAATGTTGCAATTATTTTAAACACCACCATATGTCCGTGTCGTGATTGACGATCTCGGCCGAGGTGGCTCAGAGCCTGCTGCAGTCGTTCCCGTGAACATTTAGCGAGTAGAACGCCTGATCCTTGAAAATTGGCGGATAGCTTCTCGCCAATTTGCAGAAGATACACATCTGTCTGTGGGAACTGTACACTACTTGTCATCATGTCGTTTCCAAATATTTGGGCCATTAAAGGAGTTCCTGGGAGGCCAGCGTTTCAAGACATGAAGCAGGCATGGATCCGGCGTAATGAGAAATGTTTGTACCTTGTGTGGCAGGGGATTATATAGAGAAATAACGGGCGTTTTTACAGTTTTTTTTTTTTTTTTTTTTTATTAAAATCAATTAAAAGTCCTGGCTTGACATGAATGTCACTCATATTTTACTGTATTCTGTAAAGGGCACAAGATTCAGTATGTGTATTAATTCTTTAATTAACACCTTGTCTAAATATATAGACCTATAGACCTTGTTAATTTTAGATATATTTGCAAGCTAATTCTCAAATGATAAATCTCTTAATAATGTTGTGTTAATGACTAAAATGAGAGTGTCACTTTGTGAAAATCAGGTGTTTTGTCTCTGTCGAGTGTAAAAACACTACATGTTTAAGTGAGTCAATTGCAAAAAAAATAATTAATTAAGGAAAAATTAAAACACATTAAGTCTGTCACTTCCCCCTCTTGGGCTTTGTCTCTTTCTCTCTTTGGAGTCACCACATTGGATCATTTGATCTGCAAGATCTGGCACCCTCTCATTTTCTCACCAGGCTTTAGACTGGCACTGCATGCTGTGGCTGGATTGTATGGGGTTTAGGGTTAAGGGTCTCGTCCAAGAACCCTACAGTGATGATAGGGCTTAAACCCATCATGGTGATGAGGATCAACACATCAGAGCTTCGACTGCTTGAGCCACCACATGCCTTGTCTAGTAAGGCGCCCTAGATGTTTTTGCAAAAAGTGTGATTCGCTTTCTTAATAAACTATTGACTAGCATAGAACCTTAAGATTTGATTTATTACCTTTGCCAAAATATGTTCAAAAAATAACTATTATTAACATCATATTTGAGAATATTATTGCAAGAATATTCATTCATTCAACTTCTACATCGTTTATTCGTTGTACAAGGTTACTGGGGCTTGGATCCTATCCCAGGAGACTTAGAGCATGAATTGGGGTGCCCCCTGTACATGGTGCCACACACTACAGACAATTTTGGCAGGAAACCAGAGTACCTGGAGGAAACCCACCAAGCATGGGGGGGCATGGAAACTTTACGCACACAGACCCCGAGGTGGAAATTAAACCCTTGACCCTGGCGGTGCAAGGCCACAGTGTTAACCATAAAAATTATTTAAACCGAATCCATTAGTATATTACCTTTTATTATTGTACTAATTAGACTATATGTTTAGTCTATGAGCACAGTCCTTTTCCATTCACCAAAAAACTGTTTAGTGCTGTGGCCTCATACCTCCAGGCTTGTAGGTTCGATTCCCGCTTTGGGGTCTGCGTGTGCGAAGTTTGCACTGGGGCACAGTCATGTTGGAATAGAAAAGGGCCTTCCCTAAATTGCTGCCACTAAGTTGGAAGGATAGCATGGGATGGATGGATGTCCAAGATTTCTTGGTATACTGAAGCATTAAGATTGCCCATTCGTTGGGGCCTGATTAAAACACCCGAATTTAATGTTATATAATAATAAACAGATACTTTTGTCCATATAGTGTATATTCTGTTATTCTGCGCAATAGAAAGTCCCGGTTTGACCTGAACGTCCCTCCACTTTTCTGAAAAGACTTCCTATTTGATTGCCAGTATAAGCCGCAGTTAGGTAAAAAAATGATATAACGATCAGGTGTATAGGATACAAAACCTTTCGTCCATGTAAGAAGTGACTCATTATGCATGAGCTAGGATTGTAATTTTTTTTTTTGATCATGCATGAGAACATTTCATACACACAAGCATTTAATGTATCATCTTTTTTTTTTACCTTTAATACATGATGAACTTATGGTGATATGAATGTAGTTGCCTAATTATTATTATTATTATTATTATTATTATTATTATTATTATAAGGTTAGTATGTTTATTTTCTTTATTTATCCAGACTTTTTTTTTTTACATACTTTTGTAATAAGGAAAGGAAAGAGGAAATACAGGCTACTAAATAAAAAAAAGACAGGGTGTGATGTGTGAGATGAAATAAACTCCAATACAATGGAGTCAACTTGGTACAATGATCTCTAACCGCGCTCGTGTGCAGCGCGCGCAGTTACCCGCCGTCCGTTAGGGATGCGCGTTTATTTCTGACGTCACGCCGTGCAGCGTTGCCATGGCAACCAGAGTGTTACGTCGCACGTGTGCGTTACCAGGAGACAGGACGCGGAGTTTGTGTTTAGTATTAATTACATTCTCCAGAGGAGAGGAAAAGCGGTGCAGAGAATTCGGGTAAGTAAAGATAAAAGGAACGCCTAGGAATGAGCTTCTTAAAGATAAAAGAAGTTGTAACTTTATTTTTTTTAATTGTTACTTTTTTTATGACTCTTGGTTGCATCAAAGCTTTATAACTCTTTTTTTGTTATGTTTAAGTACAGTATATCTTCCACCTTTAGAAACGAAGGAATCCACATATTCAGACCTTAGACGTCTAAGCTGTTTTTATACAAGTAGACACATTCCTTTATTGTTTATTTTCTTTGTTTTATAAGCGGCAAAAAATAAATGAATAATTAAATTAATTAATTTAATAATAATTTTTTTTAAAGTCAGTACTCTTGGCTTGCATCTTCAGGCTCGATTGCCGCCTCGGGTCTGTGTGCATGGAGTTTACATGTTCTCCCCATGCTCGGTGGGTTTCCTCCAGGCACTCTGGTTTCCTCCGTCCGTCCAAAGACATGCAGATTAGGCTAACTGGTGTTTCCAAATTGCCCATATGTGTGTATGTGTGTGTTCCATGCGATGGATTGGCACTTTGTACAGGGTGTACCCTGCCTCATGTCCTAAGTTTCCTGGGATAGGCTCCAGACCTCCCGCAACCCTGTGTACAGGATAAAATGGTATAGACAATTATAAAAAATATATATAAAAAAATTTAATTATACAATAAATATTAATTATATTGTGTAAATATCACTTGTAGTAATAAAGTAAATTAATTGTTTCTAAAAAAAAATGGCTAAAAATGTATGCCTATTAATAATAATAATAATAATAATAATAATAATAATACAATCCATATTTAAAAAAACTTAAATCAATTTAAGTTTGAACACAAATGATCATTTTGCAAAACAATTTAAATATGTCAAATTATTGTTATTAATAATGGTTGTACACCTTTGCATTTAGTGTCAGCCTAATTACTTCCAGCTACACAGATCTGTGACGCTTATGGGCAACTTGAGGATTATATTTAAGGCTGACCTCACACCTCAAGCACTGGGAGCGCAAATCTTGACTGCACACAGGGTTTACATGTTCTCCCGATGTTTTTATCTACTATAAAGAGCAATAAACTCTGATACACTAAACAGAATCAAGTGCATTAGCAAATGTAATATTAGCAAGGGAGGTTTATTAGCAAGATGTGTGTTGTGTTTTTCTGGGCATTTTGGAGAACCTGGAGCAGTTCTTTTGAAGACACTGATAATAACACTTGATTTCTTTGTAGGTAACCTGAAAGAAAGTAAAAAAGCAAGTAAGTTTATATCTGTTAGTCTGTTTGTCTGTCTGTCTATTTATCGTGCTCTGTTATGTAATATGCTGCATACTTTTACTGACATTTTTTCCTGTACTCAATCAATCAATCAACTTATTTATTGGTAGTCAGTTAAGTTAGCAATTAATCAATAATATATTTTAGTAATTATTTGTTTAATTAATTAAATGTAATTAATTTATGTATGAAATTAATTTATTTGTTTTGTTGTTATTTTAGTTATTTATTCACTTATTTATTGTGGTCTGTTATGTAATATGCTACATACTTTTACTGATATTCTTTCTGTAATCAATTAAAGATTTTATCAATTAATTTATTTATTTATTGGTAGTCAATCAAGTTAGCAATTAATCAATAATATATTTTAGTAATTATATGTTAAATTCAATGAATTAAATTTCTTTATTAGACTTTTATAAATTATTTACTCTAGTTAATTAATTAATTTCTGTTTCTTTGTTTATTTATTCACTTATTTATTGTGGTCTGTTATGTAATGTGCTACATACTTTTACTGATATTCTTTCTGTAATCAATCAATCTATTAAACATTCAATCCATTAATTAATTAATTTATTGGTAGTCAATCAAGTTAGCAATTAATCAATAATATATTTTAGTAATTATATGTTAAATTCATTAAATTAAATTCCTTTATTAGACTTTTATAAATTATTTACTCTAGTTAATTAATTAATTTCTGTTTCTTTGTTTATTTATTCACTTATTTATTGTGGTTTGTTATGTAATATGTTACTTGCTTGTACTGACATATGTTTTCCTGTAATATTTTTGTTTGTTTGTTTTTAAGTAATGGGAGTCAATCACCCCAAATTTTCAAAATAATCATCTAAATTTCTAAATAAAAATTCCAGTTACTTAATTTGCTTAATATGATTCAAAATTATTTAACACATTTATATGAAAGCAAAAAACAAACATGATTCATATATTTTATTCTCAACGACTGTATGTCTTATGCCTTTATGCATTTTCTTGTTCTGTTCGTCGTATCAGTAGACATGGCCAGTCTGAGCATTAAGCCAGGCCTCCGCTGCACCGTGCCTGACTGGATAAACAGCAATAATGAGATCTCAGCCACTGCCAAGCACACGAGACACCTATCTCACCAGGCCCGTATGGAGGGCAGGGCTCTGTGCAACGAGACCGCCAACAAGGTAGTCTGGTTTAAACAGGAGCGAAGTGTAAAATCTTAGTCCAAAGATTAATGCATAGTTATAAGTTCCTGTTGTGTCTGTCAGACAACGTGGGGTGAATATGATAGCAATCGTCGACTGAGCGACAGGATTAGTGACATCACGGATTGGAAGAAGAGTCTGGAAGCCTGTGCAGAGGAAGTGGATGCAGAGATGGACGCTCTCACACTAGTGAGTGGAGTTATTACGCTGCTCTTGTTATATCAGCATTCTAAAGTTTTAGACTGTTTCTGTGTTGATTATTGTCACTGTTGTTGCTGCGTACAGTATCTGCTTATCTTTTTTATTGTAAGTAGCAGCTGGTAAAGTGGTTCTTAAAATGATCTAATCTTGTCTTACGTTTTCTTATCTCTGTTTTTCATGCATTTTTATTTTTAACCCCCAAATATTTAATTATTTTCGAATATACAGATTTAAAAATAGACTTCCCTATCCTACTGTATGGGGATCGGTGTACATATTGTGCCAAAGAAACCCCTGATTTCTTTAAAATGAATGAAATTAAATGATCGAGATTAAATTTAAGAAATGTAAACAAATGCAAAATGTAAAAAAAGTTTACGAATCGGTTGTTAACTGATGTAACAACATCAGCAGCAACCTCATTTCCCCTCTCGTCTGTTCCAACCACTCAGCATTCAGCATCACCAGTACACTATTTCTCAAGCCATCATAAAAATATAAGTCAGTCTGGCTCTTAGGAAGCAAAATACGAAGAAAAGATGGGTGGCCCAATACTTTTGCACAATACTGTATATATAAAAAAAACTGTATGTATCAAGTAAAACTACACAAAATGACCAAAATACTTTAAAATGTTTTTATACAAACATCGCTTAACAAATGGCTCAACAGAATGGTTTAACCATCAAATGTTTTAAAATGGATTTAAGAAAAAAGAATTAAACTTATAACTCACCGCACATAATAATACATTATAACTGATTATTATACAACATTGTACTGTAATATGGCATTAATAAATTAAGCCTGGATGTTGTGAAATGTTTCACTTACTGTACAGCACCACAGCTCTGAATATAAAAGGGCTATTTAACCTAACAACTGATTTAACGACTGTATGATTCAGACCTGTATCAGATGCCCTTTCCTCCTCTGAGTCACTTCCCTTAAAGCTCACTGTCCTCACACTCTCCTGGAATTTCCCTAACAGCCCCAGGCTTTCCATTTTTAAGTTAAAAGTATGTGTCCATCTCATGTAAATGATTACTGAATTGTTGCTAAGAAGAAATAAAACCTGCGTAAATTATTACATAAGAAGACATCTCTTGGCACAGCTCATGTAATTGTCCATAAAGGTAGAGCATGTTACAGGTTAGATAGTTCACTGACATGTGATAAGTCAAAAAAAACAACAACAACAACAACAACAACAACAACAACAACAACGAGGGTTTGAGGGGTGAATAAATAATCTGTTACCTAAGGGCAATAGCATGCATGATAGACTTATCATATTTTATCTTATCTTATCTCATCTTTTTATATTGCAAAATAAACTGTAAAATATCATTATACTGTAAAATGAACCAATACATTTGTTTGATGATATCAGCGTCCATAACTTCCTGAGTTATCATGTGAAATTGACAAAAAGTAAAGCTTCAGTCAACATTTGTGCTTGGATTTATTGGATTCATTTGAAGGGGGTGAAAAAAACATGAAAACTGGAGACACAGCATATATTTTAGATGATTGGGGTGTTCGAGTCAACCCGGGACTTTCTGGTGGTGATAAAACCGATACAGAAGACTTCAAGAACAATGCGGTGATGAGACCAAAAAAAAAACTGACTGGTGCAAACTTTTTTAAGAAACATTGGCAGAGGTTCAGGTCCCACACAACCCCCAAACCCCAGCAGTGCAGAATAAAATGGGAGGGCTGTGTCTAGAAGGGACGGAAAAAACCTGTGGCAAGTTATGTGCAGATTGGATGGTCTGCTGTGGCGACCCCTCATTGGGACCAACAACAGTTAAGTGAGTGGAATGCTTGAAAATCCTTGTCTTTTCACCAGCCAGCAGAAAAGATGCTGTGGGAACTGCACACACAATCATTCACCAACACCACTTGCACATTACAGAAACTCAGTCGTTAGTTCTTGCCACATCATCTTCAAGCCATTCTCACATGTTTGGGCCATTAAAGGAGTTCCTGGGAGGTCAGTGTTTCAGACCAGAAGATAAAAGTCTGATCATGGCTCTGGCTTACTGGGAAACCTTCCCCTCGATGGTATCCAAGCACTAGTGAAACATTAGGATAAGTGCATTAGTGTAGCAGGGGATTATATAGAGAAATAAATGGAGTTTTTGCTGTGTTCTGTTATTCTGCACAATCAAAAGTGTCGGTTTGACCTGAACTCCCGTTGTAGTCAAGAAACACTGGTATATAATGATGGTCATATATTTCGCCGTTCATAAACATATATTAGCTAATACTATACTTGACTTACTACAGTTATTTGTTTAAAATGAATTTAGCCACTTTAATGTTCTCCAAAAAAAGTCATTGTCTGTGTTCTCCAAAAAAAGTCATTGTCTGTGTTTGCAGACGAAGGAAGCAGCAGAACGTGCCCTTGCAGCCACAATGTTACCCCTAGAGGTCACTAAGGAGTGTTTGACCTTGAGAGAGGGTCGTCGGGGAAACGAGCTGGTCAGCGACCCAGTGGAAGCAGAGCTGAAGAAAGAGGTGGAGGTGATCGATAAGGCACAACAGGTCCTGCAGCAGAGTATTGAGCAAGCCTTTAAACAGCTTTGGTGAGAAGTGGAGAATGTAGGAAGGAAAAGAAAAAATAAGAAAGAGAGAAGTCTGATGACTAACATTCCATAACGATGTGTCCAGTTTGCTGCAGGAAGCCCGTCATCAACTGACTCTTGACCTCCAGCATAAGGTGGAGGCTTTGGATATAGACATGTCATGCCTTTCGCTCACGGTGACATCGCCTGAGATCTCCCTGAAGCCCAATCCCACCAGAATTCCTCCTGGGTAAACTTTGCTGAACTTAATGAAATTACAGTAAGTCCCTGACTTATGAATGAGTTACTTTCCGGGAGCCTGTTTGTAAGTCTGATTTGTTCTTAAGTCAGACAATGTGAGTCTTATATGCCTTTGACACAAATATACAATGTAATGCATACCAATCCACTAGCTAAATCTGAGCGTTGCATCTGTCCACTTCCCCACACTGCCATCATGTGGCCATAAACCGTAACCACACGTAAGCCTTTTTCAACATGCCTAAGGAGTACTGTATGTAACCTCCCCTCCCCCCTCATTTACTTTCACTAAAAATATCATTGTAAATATTGGTATCTGGTGAACTGCAGTGTCTATTTTTTTGTACAATACACATGAGCTACTTCCATGATTTGTTTGCATCTACGAATGTTTGTAAGTTGGGGATTTACTGTAATAAAAAGGTAAATCGATTTTATGCCATTTAATTTATGAGAAATCTTATTACAAGTCCCAGTTTGACTTGAACGCCCTTAATATTGTAGGCCCCTCTAGTTTTAACCAGCACGACTTTCCTTGTTTTTTCTAAATTTATTCTTGCAGTTCCACAACCCCTGAGCAATGGCTGCAGTTTAGCCAGCACAATATAATCCAAGCAAAAGAGGAAATGCAGGCTTCTCTGCATCTGAGAGAGAATATCAATGTCACTATAGCACAGGTACGTACCTGAATTGTACAGATTATTAGTGTCTTATATATATAAAAGGCTATAAAACATGAATTGTCTTTAACTCACGTCTTGCTAGGTCCAAAATCTATCTAATCCTGTTTTTATTTCTGAACACGTTCTTTGTTAAAACCCCTACCTGCTTTGGGACAGGTACAAAACGAATTAGAGTCTCAGCGCATAGCCACGCGATTCGCCTCCCGGAAGCGCACGCATCAGCTGGAGCAGGCTCACCAGGAGCTCCAGTGGCAGATAAAAAGTGTAAAATGTCTTTATTAGTGTCCATTTCGTTGTTGTCTTACTGGTAGGTTTAATTCAAGTAGGTTCGGTTCAATTTATCCTTTCTGACAGAGTCAGGATGAAATTAATGAGCTGAAGGAAGACATCCTCAGACTGGAGAGAGACTTGCAAGCCAAGATGGCGCCACTAAAACTGGCCCACACGCGCTTGGAGTACAGGACCAGGAGGCCCGGGGTGGACCTATGCAGAGACGAGGTACGTCAGTCTTTATGTTAGTCCTCTGTCTTGTCAGGTGGCGTCTTGTCTGATCTATTTTGTTTAATGTTTGCAGTGCTCAGATTTACTCTATGCACTCTTCCCAGGCACAGCACGGGCTGGTTGAGGAAACCCATCAGCTTAACTCCTCGATTTTGGCTCTGAAACAGAAGCTTGCACAGGCTCGGTGGGTCTCTCCTATCCCAAATCTACTACGTATTCTGGTATTCAAGAAGTATTATTTTACTGATGGATCGCAATTAAATATTAAGTTCAAACAAATATCTAATAGGCATGAAGATACATGAAAGCATAGTTAGTGGTGCTTGCATAGCAAAGCATCACTTGCATTATTTCGCATCTTATTATTTTTTAAATGATTATTTTTATTATTATTCTCCCGTACAAACTTTGGCAGCATAACTAGTCCTGTACCATTTGTCCTAGACCCATGAAAGAAGTGCCAAATCGTGCAGCTTATTGGGTGAATCTCCAAAAATTCAGGACATTGAGACCAATTTCTATGAATTCTAGCAAGAATTTTGTAAAAATATCAATTTTACCAAATTTTAAGGGGCTTGCAAGCTGTGTCAGAACATACCCCGCAAGAGGGTATAAGTTGTAACCCTGGGACACAAGACGTGCCCAAATTTGCCCCATTGACATATAATGGTGAAGGTACTCCCCACTGAAACAGTTGCATTTCCTCCTATTGTAACTTCCATGGGGACTTTAAAAGTGAACCAAACTGTGGATCCCATTTTCATAAATACATGGGGGTGGGCTCATTTTACTCAGGCAACCAATTAGTCTCTCAGGATCATTGTGAAGCTTTCAAGCCATGCCCTAGCAACCACTTTAGAGCACCCTAGCAACTGATCCCGTAGACTGTCATTATGAAAGGCCCAGAGGGCCGAGTTTTGCGACGGTAAGCACCACTTACATTTTCTTCAGGAGATGTACCTGTCAAGTTTCTTAGACATTTCTAAGATAAAAACCTATAAGTGATCAAACATTTTAATCTGTCTTTCCACTTAGAAATGACGTAGATTTATAAGGGGGTGGCCAGGATAGTTAGGGTACAAGACAGGGTACATCTTGGGTTGGGGTCCAACACATTGTAGTATGTGCCCCCCGTCATACCTCTGCCCCCTACTGGACTGGAGTGTTGAGGCAGGAAAAAAGAAAAGCTTACCGCTGTGTACATGACAATCAAGAACATAACATAGGTTACATAACAGTAAATATTAAAGCTATTGCATTGAATTAAATAAACGAAATGAAAAAAATAATGCTTACAAATCGAACCCAATCAACTGTCTGTCTATGATTCTATTAAATAGTGTTCAAAATAGTGTTTAAACAGAAAACCATTTTTTCTCTCCTTCCTCTATAAAAACACACACCAGGGAATCACTTCAGTCTCTGCAGCTACATGAAGCTCGGATGCTTGAGGATCTCAGACGTAAACAAGAAGCTATATCTCTTGAGCAACGAAGCATGCAAACGCACCAGATCATCAACTCGGCACAAAGCGAATTTGAACCCTCAGCCGCAGTGCCTCTCACCAACTCCAGCGGCATGCACAAGCTCCAGCTGAAATACACAGACTCGGCCTGAGATCTCTGTCCCATTCCTTATTAGATACAACAAATAACTCAATAGACCTGGCTTTGTGTGAGTGTGTGTACTGTATGTGGAATGCACATACGGATATATTATTATATAGTATTATATATTATTATATAGTCTATACAGTCAATTTCCCATTGTAGAAAAATCATTTTTAGTCTCATTTTTTTTTTATCAGGCTATTTGGAGCTTATGTTTTTGTTTGTACCTGTTATTTGTAGGGATTCATTAAAAGAAACTCTAGCATCATAATTGAAGCCGCTGTCACCCTGATCAGGCAGATCCGAGGCTAAACAAATGAACCTTATAAATGCAACATAAATGTAACTTCAACTTACAATCATGTTAACCAGCATAGTCGTTCTATATAACTGTTATCCTTAGCAAGAGTAAAAGACGCTTTGCTAATCTTTCATCTAAAGCAAATACAGTAGCATGCCTCGTTATGTGAATTGCTCTTGTATCTTCATATCTGTATAAATAAAAGTTTTGTCTGTACAGTACATTGGTCACAACCTTTAATAAAATCATAAATTTTGATTGTATAACAGAATTTAATGAAACTTTGCCAGTCCTTCTGTATTTGCCTGAAGTTTAACCGGCGCCATAAATGAAATGAAAATGCTAGAGCACGCTACAGCAGTGGCTTAGTAGTTAGCACTGTCACCTTGCACCTCCAGGTCCTGGGTTCGAATCCCATGGCGGGTCTGTGTGCATGGAGTTTGCTTCGTGCTTGGTGGGTTCACCAGTCCAAAGACCTGCAGATTAGGCTCATTGGCGTTTGGTGATTCTATCCCGAAACGCACATCTGGATAGAATGTCCTGTATGCCGAAACATTACAATTTCCCTTTAGTGTCACTAAAACGCATTCCATGCGCATGACAATAGCTCCATGAAGACATGTTGAACCAAGTGCCCCGATCTCAATCCCACAGAACACCTTTGAGAGAAACTGGAAGCCCTTAACATACCAACATCAGTGCTTATGTCAAGTTCACTAACACCCCTGTACACTCATGCTCCAAAACCCTGTTGTCCTATATGAATCTATTCTAATGAAGGGAACGATGTGCTCAGGTGTCCACAAACTTTTGGTCATGTACTGTACCTGCCATCCTTGGTTCTTGGATAGTCAGTCTCGGGATCCTTTGACCTTTATATACAGTACTTATTTTCACTTTTCAATAAACATTAGCAGCAGGGCTCTTATCGTTTATGGTTTATCACCTTCAGTCCAAATAGTTACAAAACACTGCGCCATCTGTTAGCCGCCGAACACAGCCCTGATGCTCTGATCACTGATTAATTCAATTGCTCCACCATTATTACTACTATTATTATTATTATTATTATTATTATTATTTTTATGCATTTTAAATGAAGGAAGGCTTACTCTAAAGTGAACTTCAACTCACTCAAGTTAAATCACTTCCTTTTTATTCATTCCTGCACAAGCAACATATACAAGGGACGTTCAAGTCAAACCGGGACTTCTTGTGAATGAAGGTGTAAAACTGATTGACATTAACAGAAGACTTCATCTAACATCTAACATGATTGACATCTAAACCATTAAAGGAGTTCCTGGGAGGCCAGCGTTTTAAACATTAAGTAGGCAGTACGATTATGGTCTCTGGTGTAGTGGGAAAACGTTTTACCTTAATAGTATCCAAGTGCTAGTGAAACCCTGCTATAAGCGCTTTAGTGTAAAGAAATAAAGTGATTTTTTTTTTTTACTTTTATTACTGTGTTTTGTAATGAAGTCCCGGTTTGACTTGAACGCCCTTTGTGTGTGCGTTACTGTACGCAAATGCTGATATTTCTGTTCATCCGTAATTGATGAACTTGATTCTTGCATGGCAACTGGGATCATTACATCCACCGGTGGCCAGAAACAAACAGACATGGCAGTAATAGACCTTGGCATTCTGTATTCTGTAAGGAACAGGAGATGGGACTGAACTTCTTTAGGAGCAAGAGTTTCGGATAAAAGCTAGATTGTGACACTGATCTAGGTCATGTTTGTGTTCGAGAGACTATTGAGATAAAATTCAAAACAAAATATGTGAGATTAATGTGATGACCCAATGACATGGAAAATCTGTACAAATAAAAGCCAGGACTGGAGCCGGGGGTATAATCGCGCGCGCTGTGTTTCCATAGTGAACATCAGTCGTCCCTTTGAATAAAATCAGGATATGATTTCAACTCACAGTAAAGAATAAACTTCTCTTGTTTACACAAAATTGTATAAATACATGTATGAGTGATGAAAATAGATTTTATATATACGCACAACCTCTCAGACATGTACACACACACACACACACACACATATTTACACACATGTAAATATGTTTTTCTCCTTCTCCTATAAAGACATAAAGTTAGCTCTTATTGTGCAATAACCACCGTAATCCCGTCCTCATCTCTGATACCATCGTCCACCAGTTTGGTTTTATGGCTTTATGATGTAACCTTTATTTCATTTAGAGAGACGGAGCTATATCTGAACGGGCACAGCCTCCCGAAAAGCTCAATTATTCTGAATCATTTCACTAAAGGGGGCTGACGCGGTCTTCCCATTGCCGCTTGCGCTGGAGGCAATTAAGGCAGGACCGGCCTGTACAAACGCCATCCTGTCCCATTACTTCTGCCTGAGCTGGCACGTCAGCGGCAAATCAGGCCAAGCCCCTCGACGCACCTACCCGCCTCCTTTAAACACAGCTGTTCCGCACACACCCATCTTTCCAACTCATTTTGCTTGCATTGTTTTTGCCTTCTCTCTCTCTATAAATAAATATATTTATTTAGAAACTTAAGCTGTTATCATGTATAACGTTGGATTACCACGGGGATCCGTCACCTCCTAAAAGAAGGACCTCTACATATGGGTGTTGAATGGATTACCAGGGACGTCTCTACACATTTCCAATCTCCAGTGCAAGCGAGGATGAAACTCATTACTGCGTTCGACTTCATCTCTTTAGTCGTATATTCCTTCACCTTTCTGCTCGGCCTCCCTGCCAACCTTCTGGTCTTCTTCGCGTATGTGCGTAAAGCTCAAAAACATGGTGCTACCCCTAATGTGGTTTATACCATGAACTTGTGCTTATCCAACCTGGTCCTGGTTGCATGGATGCCCGTAAAGGCCGCCTATACCGTTCTGGATACGTGGATCCTACCGGAGCTGCTCTGTCCCATTTACAACTTCTTCGTGGTGGCCTCACTTTATGGCAGCGGGCTCCTGCTGACAGCTGTGGCCGTTGGACGTTATCTGAGCATCGCCTTTCCGATCAGCTATAAAATGTATCGCCGTGCTCGCACGTCCTGCATGGTCTGCGCTCTGTTGTGGTTTATAGTGCTGTTGCATCTCAGCTTAGCTCTGGTGGCTGAGAAAAGGGGCTACTTTGTGTCTTCATTCCAGCAAAACAAATCAGAGTGCTATGAGAACTTCACACGTGAGCAGCTGGATGTCCTAGTGCCGCTGCGGCTTGAGATGGCACTCCTGCTGTTCGTCGTGCCCCTCATGGTCTCGATCTTCTGCACGCTGCGCTGTCTAATGCTGGTGAAACGCTCATGCCTCTCAGCCGTCAACAAGCGCCGCATCCTGGCCATGGAACTCTCAGCGCTCATGGTCTTCGTGGTGTGCTACACACCGTACAACGTGTCTCACGTGGTTGGTTTCATCAAGAACGAGAACGTCTACTGGAGGCGCGAGGCCATCGTCTCCAGCTGCTGCAACGTCTTCCTCGAGCCCGTGGTGATGCTGATACTGTCGCCCTCCAAGCCGAGAAACCTGCTGCGCAAACTGTGCTCGAGGCGAGTCCCCGAGCAACAGCACGAAGGCATGGTGCACACGAAGGACCCTCTGGCGACGATGTCGATCAAACCACAGTTAGGTTCTGGATTTGGAAAAGCGTCAAAGAAGAAATAATAAGACAAGTCAAGTTTTTTAAAGGGAACCGGGTTAGTTCTTCTACAAAAATGAAGATATATCAGACGGACATGCAGTCAACATATATGGATGGACAAGTTTACGATTATAATTAAAAAAAAAAAAAAAAAATTATATATATATATTATGACAAGTTTATGATTATAATTAAAAAAACTATAAAATTATTATATATAATTTTTTTTATATTTTTTTTAATTATAATCGTAAACTTGTCCATCCATATATGTTGATTGCATGTCCGTCTGATATATCTTCATTTTTGTAGAAGAACTAACCCGGTATAAAAAAAAAATTATATATATATATAATTTTTTTTTTAACAGAAGATTTGTAATTTTTTTAAGCTACTGTGAATGATAGCAAATCTAGATTTTAAATAGATGTTTTTGTAAAGTTTTGGAAATCTTTTTTTACATGGTTGTGCTACTTTTTTAAATAGTTTTGATTATAAAATTATTATTATACATCTGCCATATTTTTAGAAATATTTAGTTTGCTTGAAATCCATAATAACAATCCTCTAATAAAACCACTATTTAACAGAAATGTTCAGTCAATCCAGTAATAATAAGATGCTGATACAGTGCACACTTACAGTGTAAGACCATTTATTCACATACGAAAATAGTCTCAAAAAGCCTATAAAACTCTGAACTAAAAAAAAACAACTTGTAATATTTACTTGATAAAAATCCGTGTAACATTTGCACAAGCACTTTTTAAGTAAATCTTACTGCTGTGATATTAAGTATAACTTATTTGCCAGTATCAAGTGAAATGTGCTTATCGCCAGACTTACCATTCATGAAGGTATTAAGTTAATGTTACTTAATTATATGTGTTAAACATTATATT
This sequence comes from Clarias gariepinus, assembly GCF_024256425.1. NCBI lineage: Eukaryota > Metazoa > Chordata > Actinopteri > Siluriformes > Clariidae > Clarias > Clarias gariepinus. The sequence goes on along the minus strand of NC_071127.1, from coordinate 17,136,416 downwards.
CACTATATTTACATATGTTTATAAGTAAAGTCAATTTTGATTAGAGATCAGTTTTATCAAAATATTGTAAAAGTAAATCATATGTAAATTTTATTTATTTATTTGTTTGTTTGTTGGATTGACATTTTCATTTAAATGTTTTTTTTTCAAAACTATTTATATACAAATTGAATAATGTTCCAGAAAAGATTTTTTTTTTCAATATCTGCTTGTAAAGTACTGTCCTAGTCCCATTTATTTAATTTATTTCTCTGTTATAAAAACTTTAATATTATTTTAATTAATGAAGACATTAAGTGCTTTTTTTGTAAATGCCATTTTTGTACTATTTATTTAATTCTAAAGCATATTCACTATATTATATTACAGATTTATTATATATTTTTACATGTTTTGTTGTTAATATGTAACTCTTTCTGTTACAATTATTATTATTATTATTATTATTATTATTATTGCTTTTTGAGGTGGATTTGAAATATATAAAATGGCAAAAAGCTGTTCTATAAATAAACATGATGATGGTGATTATTATTATTATTATAGGAAATAAGGAGTACCAGTGTATGTGATACTCATCGTATATTGTTTAAAAATATATAAAGCCCCCCACCCCCCTCCACCAGGAACACTTACACTGTATTGTATATATAATACACATAATAAAGTATAAAGAAAAATAAAAGAGACTGTGTGCTCTTACTTTTCCTCTCAGCATGGAGAGATCCTTACTGTGCAAGCTTTACTTTACGTGTGTGTGAATGTTGAGGTTAATGTTAATGATTTCAAAGTCCATGCAACTTGTTTTTGAATCCCAGGTGTAGAATATAACAATAACAGTGCCATCTGGTGGAAATAAATAAATAAAAAAAGAAAGAAAGAAAGAAAAAAAATCAATCAATCAATCAATCAATCAATCAATCTTGGTTGAAAACAATGAAGGAAATCCAGAATATGGAATATGAAATGTTTACAAATGTGGTGTCCAGTTCATCTATCGATGTAACCCTTTCATAGAGCATTTTTATATAAGCTTAATGTAATAGTTATGAATGTGTCCCAAAGCCAGTACTGCCTTTTAATAACCTTCAACCAGGAATGATTTAGAGATTTTTATTTCTATATTATTCTAATGCCTACTACTGTTACAAAGCTCTGCCTTGGTGATTCCATCTTTATGATGAATAAAACACCAAGACTTGAAATGTAAATTTGTTGTGAATCAGAAGGTCCTTATTTACAATGAAGAACTGGCCTTCCTACACATCCTCCATCCTTTAAGTCTTCTTGCTCAGAAAAAAACAAAACAAAAAAGCAAAGTTAAAACCTAGCATCATCACTTCTTTTTAAAAGGACTGCTTTCAGAAATGCATCATTTTGCTTGTGAGCAGATGAAGGCAGTTCTAGAGGGTGTCCTCGTCAGGGACAGGAACTGCCTGGCACGGTGTAATTGCAGATGTAAAGAGGTTAATTTAAAATATGAACAAAAACAAGAACAAACCCAATACCAAACCCAGAACACCAACAGAGCTAAACCAAATAACTATGACAGGTGTAGAGGATGGTTTGCCCCAAAATATTTTGGGGGGACGAGAGCTATGATAACCCCAGCAAGGATACCAGACTTTGCAAGCAGACACCTCGCAATCCTGCGTCAAGCCAGAGGTAATGCCAAGTGTGAAGGGAGACTGGGAGAGCAGTGCAGCCGAGCTGGGAAGGTACTCGGCTCACAACAAGATGTGCACCCTTTGTTACGCAGCATGACAAGGAATGTGTTCGGGGTCAGGACAAACCCTCATACCAAGTGACGGTGGAGGGCAGAGGGCGAAGACCATCAGCAGTGGTTGTGTGCCATCCATCAGTGGGATTTGGGGTAGCTCAGTGGTTAAGGCATTGGACTACGGTTCGGAAGATCCCAGGTTCAAACCCCACGACCACCAAGTTGCCACTGTTGCCACCTTAACTGCTCAGATGTATAATGAAATAAAAATGTAAGTTGCTCTGGATAAGAGCGTCTGCCAAATGCCTAAAATGTAAATCAGAGAGCAAAGGAGCTTAGTATACAAATGGACATTCACAAATTCAAGGACATTGTGTTTGCTCCACCACCCATATTCGGGACATTAAGTTTGCTCCACCATCCAAATTCTGCTCCACCACCCGTATTTGTCAGAAATAACCAGAAATTTCATGTTTGGTGTTTGGACCTCATTTCCAGGTTGCACTGCAACAGAGTTATACTGAGTGTTTTCACCTGAAACTAGTTAGGTTTCCTAATAAGTGCCCTTATTTAAGCTCTCTCTTGTTTAGTTTGTCTGGGTCTTGCATCTGTTATTGTTTTTTTTGGTTTTGGTATCTTAGAGGGTTAAAGCACTGAGTTACTGATCGGAAGGTCAGCGATTCGAGCCCCATCTCCACCAGGCTGCCATTGTTGGGTCCTTGAGCAATGCCCTTAACCCTATCTGTTCCAGGGGCGTTGACCCTGCGCTCTGAGATATGCAAAGAAAGCCTTTCACTGTGCAGTAATGTATGAATGATGAATAAAGGCTTAACGTAACATACAACTCTGTTGGTGTTCTGGGTTCGTTATTGCTCTTTGGATTGCTTTGGATCATATTTTTAATAAACCTCTTCACGGCTGCAGTTAGGCATGTTGTGATCAGATCTTGGCGATGTAGATGGTTTTATATCTCTCCATCAGCTCGATGTCTTTTTCCAGCTGCTTCATTTCTGACTCCAGTCGCTCCTTCATGTGTTTCTTGGGCAGCGTATCCGTGATCAGAGACAGGCCCTGGTACTGATGATGGAGCTCGTCCCAGTTCTTCTTCAGACCCTGACACACACACACACACACAGATCTTTAGCATCCTGTAACTTCATTATGTTTTGTGCATGAGTAAACCAGATATCCTGGATCAATGCCGATCAATGCTATAATCTGATGAATGATAACAAAAAGATTTAGAAAAAAAATAATCAATATGCATTTCTTTCTCTCTTACGTGCAGTATCTCCAGGCGCTCCTCCTCAGAGAGCTGCTTCATGGCTCCCTCTTTCATCCTCTCCTTCACGTACTGATCGTATTCCTCCTGCTCTCTCCTCACCTCCTCCTGCCTCTGGCTCAGGTACTCTGGGGTCTGACCATAATCCTGAAACACAAACACACACACACACACACATGCACGTTTATATTCTTCCGATCCTTTTCTCAATCGCTCTAGCTTCCTCCACACCTTCCTCTCACTCACCTTTTTCTTGAGGTACTTTGGAACGAGGCCCGAGTTCTCCAGCAGCTGCTTGTCTCCATGTTTGGTGTGTGTGTACATGGGCTGGGGTTTACGCGGAACTGCCATTTTGTTCTCCACCGCGTTACTCCTCACAAAGTCTCTTTTGGTGCGGATGCCCATGAGTGGCTGCTCGGTCCTAGCAGGTACGGGTGGCTTCCTGGGCTGGACGTCGTCTCCGTAAGAGAAAGGCTTCTCTGGGGAATAATTACAACAGAGTACTGTACAGGCTGACGTCACACTCTAATAACTTATTGCTTATAAACCCTACGCCACAACCCAACACTACAGCTGAGCAACAAGAAAACATGATATTGACAATCATGACATAGTGTTTTATCAAATCCTCAGTATGTTCCTGTATCTGTGCCTGTACAACATCACTACTCGTGTTAAAATAGCCTCTTATTGATGATAGCAAATGAAATAATTTAATACTGTAATATGATTTTCATAGGATGATTTAGTAATTGGAGTCGACTCTTACTTTCAGGCAGTTTGGGCTCTCTGGAGTGTTTCAGCAGGTATTTCTCCGGAGAAGGTACCTCCACTTTAGGCGGACCCATGGTTTTGCTGAAGGTTTTGTTCTGCTGCTTCTCCTGCTTTACCTGCTCTCTGAACTTTGATGTGTACCTGTAAATAAGCATGACATCATCACAACACCTCATCCTCTGACCATGCTGAACATGACTCTAATTTAGAGTTTGGACTAAATCACAAATGATGGCTTGATACTTTATATGAGATAATCTTTGTTTTATGCCTAACATTTTCCACTGTGTTTTCTTATAGTTAATGAACAAAAAAGCCTGTAATTCAGCTCCATTAAATCTACAATGGTGGCCAAAAGTATTAGGACAACATATGCCATGTACTATAGTTCTCCCTGTTCACAAAACAGGTGATGTCACTAATTAGTTCTCATGAACTGAACTAATTAAATTAGCTATAAAACTGGCAATGTGACAACGGTATTCAGCTTCTGGAGCCATGGCCTGGGTCATCTTCAGATCTAAACCCAACAGGAAACCTTTGGACAATGGTGAAGGAGGCAGGAGCAGTCAAGAAACCCTCTTTTGTACATGATATTTAGCTAGAGATCAAGCAGGCATGGATTGAGCGAGTGACACCAGAGCACTGCAGATGTCATTTTTGACTGCAGATGTCTGGAGATCATGCAAACTCCACACACAGACCCTGGAGGTGCAAGGCGAGAGTGCTAACCAGTAAGGCCCATTGCTTGTATTGCAATGTCCTTGCAGAAAATTATTCTTGTATTGTCATTATTTAAAAAAATTAAAATGTCAGTAAAACAGTGAATTACACTTTTGATCACCAGTGTATTTAGTCTTCTTCTTCTTCTTATTATTATTATTATTATTGTAGAATGTTGTAGAAAATTATCTCTATAACATTTTATTTTAATAATAAATAATAAATAATAATAATTCATACTTTAAATGTGTGAAATATTTCACTTTGTTGTAAATTAATTAACTAATCTTACCTGGGAGCTTTTTCTCTTTTCCTCTCCTCTCTGGCAAGAAGGTTATAAATGCTCTCAGGAGGATGGATTACACTGGACATGTTGTCTTTCAGTGAAAAAAACAACAACTTAACAACAAAATATATAAATATTTTAAACAAAAATACTTAAAAACGAACAGATGACTTAATTCCAGATCTCTCTATAGACGCTTTCACACACACAGCCCAGTTTGTATACTTAACCGTTGCCATGAGAACTATTGCTCAGCAACAGCTCCGCCTACTGCAGTATGATTAGACATAAATTTCGGGTAAACATTAAACAAATTGTTTTAAAAGAAACCATAAAAACTAGAGGATACGAAATTATTATTATTATTATTATTATTATTATTATTATTATTATTGTTGTTTTTGTTTTAAATATAGTTAGTTATGACACAGCTGAATTGACTTCCGGTATCATATAACTACTTCCGTACCACATGACGGCGTGTTACAGAGCGCGCGGGAGTCTGTGCGCGTGCCAGCGCTGTGAGTTAAACTACTAGGTTTGAGATCATTAACACCTTTCTATAACAACACTTATTTTGTATCTGTTTTTTAAAATAAGTTATATAGTTGTTACCTTATTTCATATTCAATTTATTTAGCACTTTAGTTTGCCTCTGATCTACATACATTGTGTGTTTATGCAGAATTAGTTTTTTTTTATTTGGATTAATTATAAGGACATTGATAAAACTGATATTGATTTTTAAATACATTGCATGATTGCATTTATGTGCTGGCTTAAAGTATTGGCACCCTTGCTCACGTTTATGGAGTTGAAAATCACAGGATCTGATAATCCTGCACAGTCTCTTTCAACATATTCAAATTATAGTAATAAACTCAACAGAGAGAAATCTATATATCTATACATAAATACATACATACGAGGTGGTATCAAAAAGTTTAGTAATTTTTTGGCTAGTTTTGTAACATGACGCAGTCACAGTAGGCACCGAACCTAATAAGTCAGTGTGCCAAAAGACATCATTCTGTGTACTGTACACAGACCCGATGGTCCCGACTCATCTTATTCTTTAAACTTTTCACTCTTTTTTTGGTCTTTTTATTAAAATATTTCACTGCTTTTCCTTTTTTTAAATCGGCAGTTTTTGTGTAGCAACAAATTTTTCTATAGATTTGTATAGCTTTCTACATGTCGTAGTAATACTTCCTACCCCCCCCAAAAAGTCACCACTTCAGAAGGGTAAAATATTGTCCTGCATTAAGTACTTAAAACAGAGAGATTTTAAAAACACTGAAATAGGGCTAAGAACTCCCCACCACATTATTAAAACCTGTAAGGACTCATCTAACGAATGGAGATCACTTGAACGCTAAGTTTAAAGATAGCTTGTTGATAGTAAGAGTATTTTTAACATGTACATTATGACAAAAACTTAGAAGATTGGGACTAAACAGCTGTGTGGCCATAGCAAAATCACTTGTTTTAGCAACTCTCGTTGCTAGGGGGCATAAAGATTGGATTTTGGGGCAATGGAAAAGTCTGATGAGTTCAGATTGACCCTGTTCCAGAGTAATGGGTGTGTAGAAGGGAAGCTCATAAAGCGATGCACCCATCATGCATACTGTAGTGTCCACTGTACAAGCCTCTAGAGGCAGTGTTATGATCTGAGGTTGTGTCAGTTGCTCAGGTCTAGGCTCAGTAACGTTATGCGGCAATAAAATAAAGTCAGCTGACGACCTGAATGTACTGAATGTCGCTTGATCATTTTTGATCAATGAAATCTTGTAGTGTGTGACACTTTTTTTGGCCGGGAAGGTTACGTATAATGTTCAAGCCATACATCACATTTCCAAGTGACTTTTCTCTATAAGCTTAAAAGGTTTCTTATGTCACCATGATAAAAAAAAATTGTAAATGCTTATAGCTGCAAACCTTTCCAAACAATAAGACATGAAATTCACAAATTCTCCAACAGATGTCACTATTACATAATTACGTATGATAATCTGCCACTAAAGCCAGATCTATTTCTTAATAAAAACTAATTCCCTGTAACTTTATTTTCACCTCCTCAGATTATTTCCCTAAAAAGATGACGACTAGACACTTGTTTCATTTACTGTCTAAAACGGACAAACTGAGGTACCATGGAATCTCCAATTTGTATACTCGCTCAGCTTTGTACATGGTAACATCATGTCTGTCTACAAAGAGTTCTCAGGAGAGGAACATTCTCCTTATGGGTCCTCCTGGGGCTGGGAAGACATCAGTTGGACGGATTTTGTCCCACAGACTCAGGAAGCCTGTCATTGATATAGACGATGATGTTCTAGAAAAGACGTGGGGAATGACGGTAGCAGAGAAGCTGGCGCGAGTCGGAGGCGAACATTTTATCGAAGAAGAAGGCCAAGCTGTGTGCAACTTCTCCGCCTCTGGATGTGTGATTTCACTTACGGGCTCAAACCCGCTTCACTCAGATGCCATGCGACACCTGAAACGCTCAGGAATTGTTCTCTATATGGACATCGACACTGAAGATATCGTGGAGAGGCTGGACAAAATGAAGGTGAACAGAATCGTTGGCCAGAGTGCTGGTGTTTCCATCAGGGAGATCTTGGCATATCGAAAGCAGTTTTATGAAAAGTGGTTGGATGCAAGAGTGTTTTGTGGAAAAGGGGACACTATAGAAGAAGTAGCAGAAAAAGTCATTAGGGTTCTAGACAAATATCAGGACTCTGAATCAGAGACCTACATCTCCACCAGAAGACAGGAACCTGCGTCAAACAGTGATGTGAAGTTCTTCAGTGATGTCGTTTTGGAGGGATTAGCTCCCGATGGTGGGCTTTATGTACCTCATACAGGATTCCCAAAACTGAAACCTTCTGAATGGATAAGATTAGCGGACATGTCTTATCCTGAGCGCGCTTTGATAATACTTGAGAAGTGCATACATCCGCTGGACATCGCTCCATCAGAACTTCGCGCAATGGTTAATCGAGCCTACGGGCAGAACTTTGCCAGCAAATCAGTGGCACCTGTTAAACATCTTGCTGAGGATCAGTATGTTCTGGAGCTCTTTCATGGTCCCACTGCTTCCTTTAAAGACCTGGCACTTCAGTTAATGCCACAGATCTTTGCTTACTGTCTTCCACAGATGTGCAACTACTTGATCCTTGTGGCCACGTCTGGGGACACAGGAAGTGCAGTTCTTAGTGGGTTCAGCAACCTCAGAGAAAGTGACAGGCAGCGCATTGGTGTGTTGGTGTTTTTCCCTGAGCGAGGAGTTAGTGACATACAGAAACTCCAGATGACTGGTTTCAAAGGGGGCAACACCAGGTCTGTTAGCATCTTCTCTGACTTTGACTTCTGTCAGAGGACCATCAAGGAAATGTTCAGCGACTCAAGGCTCGCTGGCCACTTTGCAGTGGAGTACGCCACTCTCCTTAGCACGGCTAACTCCATCAACTGGGCACGGCTGCTTCCACAGGTGGTCTACCATTCCTCTGCGTACCTGGACCTTCTCAGAGATGGCGTGGTGAAATTTGGGCAGCCCGTCGATGTGTGCATTCCTACTGGAAACTTTGGAAACGCCATGTCTGCCATCTATGCTAAACAAATGGGTGTCCCAATAAGAAATGTCATTTGTGCCTCTAATCATAACTGCATAGTCTCTGATTTTATTACCACTGGTCACTATGATCTCCGAGGCAGGAAGCTCATGCTATCAAATTCTCCTGCTATTGACATTCTGAAGTCTTCAAATCTTGAACGGTTTTTGCATTATGCATCCAGCGGGGATGGTAAGCTTGTCCGGGACTTGTTTGTAAGCCTCGAGAGAAAGCAGCATTTTACCGTGTCAGAGGATTTATTACAGAGGATACGGCAGGACGTACGGGCAGGGTGGTGCTCAGAGGATGACTGCCTGAATACTATTCGGGAAGTACACTCTAAAACAGGCTACATAATGGACACTCACACCGCCGTGGCGAAATCTGTGGCAGACCGGCTACATGATAAGATGTGTCCAGTTGTCCTGTGCTCCACGGCACATTTCGGAAAGTTTGCACCAGCTGTTCTTGAAGCTCTACGCTATCCAGATGTCCCACATGAGCCCCTGGAGCAGCTGGATGCTCTGTGCACTATCGCAGGCCAAGAACTAATCCATAAAACTTTGTATCATGGCGTAAGAGAGAGACCAAGTTGTCTGCATTCAGTATGCCAGGCTGATTTTAGTGTGCTTATAGATGAGGTGGAATCCATGATACAGGACTCTTTTCTGAAGGTCAGGTAGAACATGAATATTGGCACTGTCCCATAGTGGCAGCTGCCAGGACTGCAGGATTTTTAAGTCTTTTTTTTTTTTTAAACAGAACCCTAGTAATGTCACAACTTAATATAAAGTTGTCAGGCTGAAGCTTCTCCACAAGTCCCTGTTTTTGAAATGTATTCTATCGAAAAATAACAGAAGCTCTGAGACTTTTTATTAAAAAAAATTAAAATTACGTTACTTTATAAAAAATACTCACCTCAGACCAGCTCGTCACATAACTTTCAGCATTTTCATGTGATTGAGTTTGTCCTCATGAATGTAATGAATGAAGTAATAACACATTATTTCTAATATTATGTCTAATAAAACAATTTCTCTGCTATAAATGTTGTGGATACAGTGGTACCTCAGCATATAAACGTCCTGCCTCACGAATTTTCCCCTTCAGAACAGAAATTTTGCCTCGGCATACGAAGCATTTATTTATTTTTTTGCATTTTGTGCAAGATTTAGTGAAGACAGCTTCATGGGCCCCAAAAAATGTTACCAAGGACAGTAGCAAGAAGAAAATGGAGCTACCTTTAGTTTCATATTTTTTTTAACTTAATTTACATGTAAATGTTTTGATTGTTTTTATATGCAGAAATATGATTATATGGTTGAAAATTAGTAATATTGGTAATATTTTTGGTGGCTGGAACGAATTATCTTCATTTACATTATTTCCCATGGGAAAATGCGTTTCACAATACGAATTTCCGCCTTAAAAACTTCCCTCCATAACGGATTGAATTTGTATGCTGAGGTACTGCTGTGTAACAATATACTGTATTATATATCATGATGAAGCAGTTTGTTAAACTTTCAAGAATAACAAAAAAAAATCAACACCGATAAAATCACCCAGAATAAAAAGTTATCATGACACACACAATATCTCAGTAAAATGTCCTGTGACATACACTAACGTATCACGGCATTAATATTATACCTGCACGCTGTAGAGTGGATTCAAAAGAAATCTAGGAAAATCCTAGAAGGTACATCCTGAACACATCTCCTAGATGGCAGTATTGGTTTACAAGAATTTCAACATTGAAACAGTGTTTTTTCTTATGGGCTGGAAATACCGGGCACATGACTGTCATGATTCATACGTCCAATTTGTATGGAAGCATCTACAGCACCATTATTTAAGGTTACTGATTTCTTATAATAAGTCAGCCTGCTTGAAGCTAGATCATGTTGGATATTTAAACCATATTAAATATTATTGCCTTAATAAAACCTCAATCTAATGGATTATCTTACAAACACTTAATTATACAGATGTTCTGCACCTCTTTGAGTTAGAGCTGTATCTAAAACAGTTAATACATGGTACGAAATCCCTTTAAACAGTACAGAGATTTTAATACAATCAGTGAAAAGAAATATACACAGTGAAATGTTTTACACCAAATGTGAAGACCGTGTCAAGACAGGTTTGGTGTGTGAATTTTGTTTTTGACTTTAGTTTTGACAAGGATAATTCAGCTAAGTCCATTATATCATAAACTGACAGAGGAGCTTAATATATAATATCATAGTTTTTTTTTTTATGTTTTATTAATTGGTTTCTTTTTCCCAACATCCCAACCAAAACTTTTGGCCACGGCTGTAACACACTGCTAATTTAAAAAATGGACAGAGATAACAACTGTTAAAGTGTATATAGATTTTTTGGGACCCTCAGTATAGTGAGACTTTAACAATCTTTTCAGAGGTATGTACATGTTCTTGGGGGTTCACCAAAAAGTTCATTGTTCCTGTGTGTGGACAAGAGATATTACTCTGAGCAGTTTGTGAAAGATATGAAAAGAAAAAGCAGCAGTTCAAAGACCTTTTAAGACTGGAAAATGAAAACTAACTATCCATAGATGAGGATGGTTTCCTTTTTTGAGTCTGGTTCATCTCAAAGTCTCAAGGTGTCTTTTTTCATGTCGCTCTTGCTTATTGGAGATCAATTTAAAGTTCTGTTTGCATGTTCTCCCTGTGCTTGGTACAGTAGGTTTCCTCCAGGTACTCGGGTTTCCTCCCACAGTCCAAAGACCAGTACCATATCAAAACTGAAAAAATGTGGGCGGAGCCTGGAGAACCCAGAGAGAACCTACATGAACAGTAACAAAAGCACAGGATCGAGCCATGGGATGGAGACACCAAATCATTGAAATTATTTAACAAAGTATTACTTTAAAGTTGAAATGGAATTACACCTGCTAAACAAAAATGCAAAATAAATTACACACAAAGTATTGCCTTTTCAGTAATAACAGCAAAACCTTCATCCCACTAATCATACATGAATACATCCATTAAGGTTTATAGTAATTAAATGGTGAAGAAGTAAATATGATCCACCTTTAAAGGCAGTCTATACCAAGTGCATGTTCTATGAGGGAATGATCCAGTCCTAAAACCCAGCTGGAATTTCATCGATAAAGGATGATTCACTTCTTTGTTTATAGTGGCTTACTTACGTGAAAGATCCAGTAGATGGAGGTGTATCACCCAGTGTCACTTGCCTATTGGGGCATAATGAGAAAAAGCTGATGATTAAGGGTTTAGCCTGAATAAACCTGATGTTTAAGGGTTTAGGTTTATCAGGAATGAAGAACCAATAACCCAATCATGAGGATTCCTTATACAAAAAAAATAAAAAATCAATCAGTTGAATGAAGTTTATCTGTCTAAGGATGGGGCTGGAGCCTTAAGCAATGAGGTGGTGACAATCCATTGCAGGGCTCACACTATGGTCATTGGATGGCCAGTTAGCCTAATCTGCAGGTCTTTCGACTGTGGGAGGTAACCAGAGTACCCTGAGAAAACCCACCAAGCATGGGGAGAACATGCAAACTCCATACACAAAGAGGCCGGTCAGAAAATTAATCCAGACCCTAAAGGTGCAAGGCGACAGTGCTAAGCACTAAGCCTCCGATCCTGGTGGCTTTTCTCCCACAGCCCAAGGTGATGCAGATTAGACTAATTTGTGCTCCCAAATTGCCCATAATGTGTGAATGTGCATGTGAATGTAGTCTGGAGGACCTACCACGGTCATACGAAATGGGAATGAATACAGTGGTCACCACTGGACTCCATGATCCCTAGTTGGACTACAGAGGTTCCTAGATGGATGGATGGATGGATGGATGGATGGATTGGCAAATATTCTCTTAATGTGATCATTTGTGCCATTATTTGCTTTTTCAATCACAATGCCTTTGTGACTTTTCAATCAAATCGTGCAGCCCTATTACCTAACAATATACCAAGCATTTGGAAAACCAAGGAGTCAGAGACAAAGTTCTGGACAATGATCAACCACTGTTGAATCTCCTACAAAGCACCACAGTATAGAAATAGAGAAATAAATACAGTAAATACTAAAAAAATAAAAAAAATAAATTGAGGTTCCGGTCCAAATAGGACAACAAAATCCTAAGAATCATGGCAAAGTTGCTGTATAACTGAGGAGGTTAAGCTTCAAGATAGGGCATGATTAAGTTGTGTTGGAAGCCCACACCAATTTGAGTGTGAGTGTATGGCAAACTTTGTCAAGACCAATGATTTGCAAGTTTGAGCAAACCACTTTACCTAGTATGAAGAGACCAACATAATCACATTAGTGGAGTGATTATTTACCCAGATCCAATGGACAGAATTGGATGAAATCATAAACTTGACACGATAGACATAATAGCTATGATACCTATACACAGAATCGTAATCAAACACTAACAGGAACTGAATCATCAGCAACATTAAAACAAACACAAAATCTTTCCCTATAATCCACCTATCGAACCACTGATTAAAAACCTGGCTTGACCCCCAGCTCTCAAACTATAAACTGGTTTTAAACATCCTCTTTATTGCCAATATCCTAAAGGTTGTAAATGAGCAGCTAAGGAATCACACGGAAATACCCTTAACAAATTTACAATGGTATATGTACCATGGTCTAATGGTACCTGCCCCATGCAATATAAAACCATGCTATTTTTGTCAGTACCATGGTACGTATTTGCTGATATAGTACGTGTACTACACTATAATATATGGTTTTACCATAGTACATACTGTGGTACAATGGTACATGCACCAAAGTATTGTATATGTATCAGGATATCTCCAAAAAATGTGATTCACTCCGAATATCCTGTAATCACTCACACTATTATGAAGCAATCTGAACCAAAAAAAGAAAAAGGCTACTCACTTTGATGCATGTGTAATCGATTGCATTACAAATTTGCACTATGAAGTTGCGTGTCCTAAATTCACTCTGGCATCATGTAAACGGATGGGTGACCCAATAGGTTGATACTATGATGGTGTGCTGCTCATTATCGTTCACCACCATCCTGACGAGAAGTCGAGTGTCTGAGTGAAGTTGTACGGCATTAAACGGAGCCATGGCTGTCTGGCGCCTACCTTATCGGTCCGACTCAGGGGCAACCCCGGCATGTTTAAAGCTCCATATACTGAGGAGGTATGTACGCTATGGTATATTAGGCATATATGATCGATGGTACAATATGTACAAACATACCATATTAGATACCTACTGAACATTGCTATCCACTTTTGTACCTAATAAAGACCCTGGTATTCACCAAAGTATTGTGATATACACCGTAATACTATCACGGTACCCACTGAAGTGCCACAGTACCTACCTTACTCCTCTATAGAGCACTGCCTACCATGGTATTGTCTGAAGTACCAAAAGTGGCTACCAATGTGCTATTAGTACCCGGTATCTAATATGGTATATAAAATTATCATCATTGTACATACTGTCCCAGAGTAGATATGTAAACTGGATGCTGAGTGACTTCTCATCTATAAATCTATAAAACTACATACAGAAGCTTATCTACTAAGCAATTTGAATGAACCCTTCTAATTATGCAGTTGCATCATTCCAACTACTCATTTAGATCTAGCTAAGAAATACTGTATAATGTCGTTACATGATGCAGAAATTTCTCGCTTTATTACCTCTTGGGTATTTGAGTTGATGCATAAACAAGCTTGGTGCAAAAATGCAACCTTATAGCCGAAACCTTGAAGGCATAAGTGATACGTTTCATTCTTGTGGTATAACAGGTGTGATGCATAACACTAACAGTCGTCGTGACATCTTCCTGTGTTCCTTACATTGACCGTTCACTAAGGGGTTGCTGAGCAACATTGTTTGGTGAGCTTAAAGCATGAAGCTTGTAACAGTGGCTTATTAAATTTCCATGGGTTGAGGACAGTGCATCCACCCTGTGATTTGATAAGGTGATCAGGATAGCTGAGACAAGGCAGAGAGCACTTTGCTCGCATTCTCAGCACCAGGAGGACAGCTGCAAAAACGCCAAAGCTGATTTTTTTTATGGTGAGTCTTGCCTTCTTATTTGTGATTTGCACACATTTACATGAGACAACAGATCTATGCAAAGAACCTTACTTTAACCAACGCTACCAACGTGTATTACTATTTGCTACATCACATATGTTTATATTCTAATATATCACCTAGATGTGATTAAGCTGTATATAAGCAATATTGTACTCTTATGTTTTTAAGCTCATTTGCCGTGTCCTCTTTACAGTTTTGCAGCTGTTCACAAATGCTTTGTGAAACCTGTACTCAACATCATGTTGATTAGCCAGCTGCTTTTGCCTGTCTACATATTTACCTTCATGATCGGGCTTCCTGCCAACATTCTAGCGTTCTGCACCTTCTGCCGAAAGGTCCATCGCAAACCCGCCCCTATCGACATCCTCCTCCTGAACCTCACAATCTCCGACCTCATCTTCCTCACCTTTTTGCCCTTCAAGATGAAGGAGGCTGTTGATGACATGATGTGGACGATGGAAGTGTACCTGTGCCCCCTCACCAGCTTTATGTTCTTCTCGACTATTTACACCAGCACACTTTTCCTGACAGGAGTTAGCATCGAACGCTACCTGGGCGTAGCTTTTCCAATCCAGTACTCGGTTTACCGTCGGCCACGCTACGCCGTGATCGCCAGCCTGTTCTTCTGGCTCGTTGGCTCTATGAACCTTAGCATCGTCTACATCGTGCCGTCGTTGACTTCGAAGAACAGCACTGAGGGTCACAGTCCGAACTGGAGTATGACGCAACCTACAGAACTCAGATGCTACTACACCTTTACCCAGGAGCAACTCAATATTTTGCTACCAGTGCGCCTGGAGCTCTTCGTAGTGCTCTTCTGCGTACCTTTCCTTATTTGCGGCTTCTGCTACATCAATTTCATTCGCATTCTCTCCCAGTTGCCTCACATCAGTCGGCGCCGCAGGCTGAGGGCTATCGGGCTGGCTCTCGGAACTCTAGTAGTGTTCGCTGTATGTTTTGGACCCTATAACGCCTCTCACGTCGTTGGGTTTGTCCGAGCAGAGAGCGAAGAATGGCGAGACTTGGCTCTGATCTTCAGTACTTTAAATGCCTGCCTGGACCCCATTATCTTCTACTTCTCGTCTGCGGCAGTACGGAGCGCAATCAGCGGCTTTGTGAAAGGAATGAAGGAGAAAGGTCATGTACTGAAATGCAGCAGGGTTCAGTGTTGCCCCATGCTGGTGTCTGAGAGTGAGAAATATACAGACAGACCTCTGCCTGAAAACCAGAGTCATTCCTTAGGACAACTAGAATTAGAAGTGGCTCTACAGATATGAAAAAAACAAAAAACAAACCTAGTGTACTATACTATATGTGACATTCCCATAATGTGCAGCTGCCTGGACACCACCTCATATATGCACATACATATATATTGTATATGTACTGTATTACAGTATCGTACATTTTTTTCTGAGTGTTCAGGGACTTCCCAAACCTCCGCTATCTTATCTTTTTGTTTACAGATGACTAATAACTAGAACGCTGGTTAATATTTAATACCGGTTCAACGTTTGTTTAACTTATTATTATTATTATTATTATTATTATTATTATTATTATTATTGGTAGTAGTAGTAGTAGTAGTATTTTTGTTATTGTTTTAACATTTGTTACATTTTTAACAAAGCTTATCGAGCTCTGTTTGATTGCTGGAGCTGTAGAATCATCTCGCCATGTTTTTAATGGCATTCAGCAAAATGTAGCCTGGCATTAACTGTACAATATTGTCGGCTCTTTATTAAACAGACACATGGAAAAACCAAAATCAGGCTAAATGATTACTAATACGCATGTATTAGGTTTAAAATAAATGTAATAACCTGTGATTGATATGTCTTGGAATGTACTGTAGAATGTTACCAGAATGTAATTCTAACATAAAAAAGATCTCCTAGTTAAAGGAGCAAAATCATTTTTATGTTTTTTTTATTTTGGTGGAGAAATACATTACAGTACACTACCAATCAAAGGTTTGGACGCACCAGCTAATTCCCTGGTCTTTCCTTGTTTTTATTTTTTCAATGATCTCCTTCGAACAGTTGATATAGAGATATGTCTGCGACTTGTGCTCTGTAAAGCCTTTATAACATGGAGCTGAACCCAGGAGACTTAGGGCACAAGGTGGGGTATACCCAGGATGGTGTGCCAATCCATCGCAGGGCACACACACACACATTCATTCACACACTACGGGCTATTTGGGGATAGCAATTATTCTAATTTGTATGTCTTTTAACTGTGGGAGAAGAGGAAACCCACCAAGTATGGGCAGAACATACACACAGACCTAAGGCGCGAATCAAATCCGGACCTTGGAGGTGCAAGGCCACCATTAAGCCATTAAGCCATCGTACCGCCAGAAAAAAAAACATTGACTTTTGACCAGATCTGTACAGTATATAGGCAAAAGATTGTAGATGCCTGGTTAAATAGCAGCCATATGTTCTTTTTGAACATCCCATTGGGACCTACACTTTTCTAGCAATTCACTGGGATCCACTAGATGTTGGAGTATGGCTGTGTGAATTTGTGTTCATTCAGCTACAAGAGCATGGTGGTCAGCCAGAGGTTTGTGCAGGACACTTAAGTTCTTCCACACCAACCTTAACACCCCATGTCTTCACAGAGCTCACTTTCTGCACAGAATAGGTCTCTTTGTTGGACCCAAATGAAGGGGAAATTGTAATTCTTCAGCACACAAGGCGGTTTTGTGCTTAACACTTTGTGGCAACAATCTGGGGAAGAACCACACTTTCGGGAAACAATCCCTACACAAAACATAATTCCAATATGTCTCAATGAATGTTGTTTCGTTTTATTTGTCAACAGTGAAAAGAAGAAGTTTCAAGCATGGGTTTTAGGCGCTATTCAATCTCCCTAGTGAGAAATGACAGGTCAATCGATTCTAATTGAGTTTCTTCATGCCAAACCAATTAGGTCCGGAGATGTAGAAATCAGCGTTACCCTATTAAATTGACAGCTCAATCCATCCACAGGTTAAAAACAACACTCTAATTGACTACATACATTCATCTTCAGTAATTGCTCTGTCCTGGTCATGTTCATGTTGGATCTAGAACGTTGGGCTGTTGGAGCACTGCGCACTTATTCATGCTTAAGCAGTTTAATATAGCCGTTTTTACTTATTAGTATGTTTTAAGACCACGGAAGTTGGACACGTGCAGGAGTAACTCAATGGTTAAGGTGTTGGAATACTGCTGGAAGGTCCCAGGTTCAAACCTCAGGATCGCCAGAACAAAGGCATTGATCTCTCACCAAAGTTAAAAATGTAAGTCGCTCTGGATGAGGGTGTCTGCCAAAGGCAAGATGTCATACAATGTAAACGACATGGAACCACAGTACGAATTTTGATGCAAACTACACACAGATGGTAAATCAATCTCAGCAATAAAAAACAGCCTAGATAAAACTCGCCTATGTGTTTTTCAGATGAATTTCATGTGCTTCAGCAATCCAAAAATGTTCTGTATCTCAGAAATCTATTTTAAACATTTATGTTAACTAAGTATTATGATCAACAGAATATTTTCCTTTTTCATTCATCACCTCCTGTATACCGCTATATACAAGGTCCTACGTAACCAGAAGCCTATCCCAGGAGACTTTGGGCACGGTCAGGATACACAGCGGACAGGGAGCCAATCCATCGCCTTGTGCACACGCACACACACACAGTCTATTCACACACTATTGGGCAATTTGAGGCCTGTTTCCGCTTACACATTACCCTGCTTGTTATTTATATCCTGTAGCAGTGCACTGATAATTAATTCAATTTAAGTTGTATAACACTTAACAACGATTATTGTTGCATAGTGGCTTTAAATCAAAAGAAAATTATAGAAATGTGTATGAAATGTAAGTAAATATATATGAAATAAAATGATCAGGTTGTCGCTAATGAGCAAACCAAGGGCGACAGTATCAAGGAGAAACTCTCCACGAAACCAGCCTCTACAAGGAACCCATCCTCATTTGGGTAATAACAGATAACAGGGATCATTTAGACACAAAATGGCAATCATTACTGAACAAATTAATATAGATCTTTCATAATGTAAAGCATCTGGCTGAAACTCAGCTAACTAATGGCTTATGTGTACATGTTTTTTTCTTTGAGACACTCAGGGAAGGACATCTGTCTCAGACATTGATGTCTCAGACTGTAGACTTTTGTTTCAGTTTTTAAAATGACTTTTTTTTAGCCTTTGTTTGGTCTACAATAGATTCACAAGATATATACTGTATGCTTTCCATAATCTGCCTTGCACCTCCTTGCACATCCTGGGATCGATTCCTGCTTCAGGTTTGTGTGCATGGAGGTTGCATGATCTCCCTGTGCTTGTTTCTTCCCACACTCCAAAGACATGCTGATTAGGCTAATTGGTGATTCCAAATTGCCCGTAGTGTAAGAATGTTGACCGGGGGTCCTACTACAGTCGTACAAGACGGAATAAATACAATTTTTGCCGGCCTCCAGGATCCCTAGTTGGACTCCAGAGGTTCCTGGATGGATTGATGGAATGGTAAACTTGCAACCATGCAACAATCGTGAATTGGTGACGACATGCTGTTTTCTATTATTGATAGGTTGTTGTGGTAGAAATGAGGCCAAAAAAAGAAAAGAAAGAAATCCAATTCAGATTAAAGTTATGTCGGAGTGTTTTAGCACATTTAATTTATGTCAACAGCAAGAGCTATTGCTTTTGTTTGCTTGACATTATGCTGCCATCTGTTGACTATTTGGTGTTACAGTTTCTTAGACCAACAGGAGCATTGAGAGGTGGGGCAGTTACGATCAAATTATGATCAAATTAATGCAACTATAACTTTAGTCCAAAGACAGCGTAAAAAAAGAGATTCCTATACGCCATGTGGACACTTAATCCACACTGTTGTTTAAGGAAAATGCATGAATCCAGCAAATATGACTTTAAAATGTACTGTTTTAACATTTAAACAGTGCAAAGAAGGCTGTGTACCCGTGGATGACGATCCCCATCGAGGTGGCCCTGAGCCAACTGCAGTTGTTCCCCTGAACTTGATCCTTGAAAAGTCGGCAAATAACTCGTCACCTACTTGCATGATACACACAATTATTTACCAACACCACTACAGGAGTTTAGCTGGGAGTTATAGCCACATCCCCTGTACAGTCTTGACCTCGCTCCAAGCCGTTAAAGGAGTTTCTGGGAGGCCAGCATTTCAGACATGAAGAAGGCAGTCCGATCATGGCACGTGCGTACTAAGGAAACCTTGATGGTACCCAAGCGCTAATGAAACTCTGGGATAAATGGATTAATGTACCAGGGGATTATATAGAAAAATAATGGGAGTTTTTACTCTCATACTTGTGTCCTTTGCACTCAAAAGTCCTGGTTTGACTATATATATATATATATATATATATATATACACACATACACACCTGGGCCATTTATATGGATACACCTTAATAAAATGGGAATGGTTGAATGGCATTTTGAAGTCGGCCATTTTGGATCCAACTTTTGTTTTTTCAATAGAAAGAGGGTCATGTGACACATCAAACTTATTGGGAATTTTACAAGAAAAACAATGGTGTGCTTGGTTTTATCGTAACTTTATTCTTTTATGAGTTATTTACAAGTTTTTGACCACTTATAAAGCAGTTATTAGCAGTTTACATACTAATGACACGTGAGGAGCGGATAGAAATTGTGTTGATGTCTGGTGAACGCAGTAACCGGGTCATTGCAGCAGATTTCAATGCAAGACACCCTACAAGACCACCCATCTTCCATGCTACAGTTAGCAAACTGCTAATAACTGCTTTATAAGTGGTCAGAAACCAGCATTGTTTTTCTAGTGAAATTCCCAATAAGTTTGATGTGTCACATAACCCTCTTCCTATTGAAAAAACAAAAGTTGGATCCAAAATGGCCGACTTTAAAATGGCCACCATGGTCACCGCCCATCTTGAAAAGTTTTCCCCCTCAAATATAATGTGCCACAAACAGGAAGTTAATATCACCATTATATAGCCTATATAATATACGTTCTTTGTGAAGGAGCCTCCTCAAAGCTATCAGTTAAAGAGTGTTAGCTTACATTAGCATTGATGATGACACTTTTCATTCCATTGATCCAGGGTGTCACATTGAGCTCCTCAGTCATATTCCATAAACCATTCTAAAATAACTAGTACTGCAACAATGTTTAGATTGTCACACTCCCTCCACTGGCTTTTCTTCCTTCCACAGTGGACCTTGGTGTGATCAGCTACCCAAAATGACCAGGATAGGGAACAGGACTCGTGGGAAAACAGGCGACCTTCCTTCAATGCCCTGAATCCAGTTCTAATATTCGCACAACACTGTAGGTGCCCTAATTTCTGGACATCTACACGACCCAATTTGACTCTCTCATACTTAATAATCAATCAATGTTCTGTAGATTTCTGGAGCACAGTAGCCCTTCTGTATGTCTGACCCAGGCTTCATCGCCAACACCTTGGTGCCAGGTCTTGGACTCCTTTCTCTAACGACTCGCCTCTTCTGGCCATGAGCCTTGCGCAAAAGTATTCAACCCCACCTTTGGTGTCTTTCAGATCAGGTGTATTTATACGAATATCACGTGACAGATGGTGTGGCACTAATTGCACACAAGAGGACATTAATCCCCTAATTAGGGGATTTTGCAGTTATTTAGTTGGACCACATTTTGTGCTGTTTCATAGCAACTGGGCTTAACAGTCTTAATACAGTGGAAAGGACCAGAGAGTTCTTGTTCTTTCTTAATACGGATTAATTAGGCTCAAGTGCAGGAGCTTCCTGAGTAAGATGGATAGTATATGTTGCTTGAGGAAATCCAGATACACCATCAAAAATAGAACAATTATCGATCTAAAGCCGGATTGTTTTCCACAAAGGACAACCAGCAGTGAATTACATTACGATGCCACACTTGGAAAGTGCCAGATCACTAATCTACACACTTTAACTTGCATCCATTCACATTATAGCCTGAAAGTACCTAAAACATCCAGCACTCTGGCTCTTGGGTATGAAAATGACAGAGAAATGTATATCATCTTAATAGGCAGTGGAGCTCAGTGGGTTAAGGCTCTGGGTTACTGATCAGAAGGACAGCGATTCAAGCCCTAGTTCCACCAAGTTGCCACTGCTGGGTCCTTAAACAAGGCCCTTAACCCACACTGCTCCAGGGTGTTGTATCATGGCATATCATGTGCTCTGACCCCAAATACTACCTGGGATATGCGAAGAAAAGGTTCAAGTGACAAATAATGGCTTCTTCTCCATTTTAAATGTCTTCACGAGTACTAAAGAAGCACACTGAATGACAAATATCAAGGTTAAGGATGGTACACGGGTTATAGTCATTCCCAAATGGTGGGTTTTGGGTGGGTGTGAGGGTGGGGAGATTCAATGAGAATAGCTTTGTCTTTTTTTATTCGCTGTCTTTAAACAAGCAAACAAACAAAAAGTTTTTTTTTTTCTGAAAAATGGTGGCTTCCTGGCAAACACACACACAAAAAAAGAAAGAAAAAAGGAAAAGCAAAAAAACTAAATAAAAAAAGTGCATCCTGAAGAATGTCTTTTAAATTGACAAAGGGTAAAGGATAAGTCCTAGCAGGAGATTTCCTTATGTGACACGTAATGGGGCATGTAAGTTAATAGTGACTTGGGACAAATACAGAAAAGGGCTCTGCAAAAAAAAAAAAACAACATAATAAAATAAAATCAATGTCCAGAAAATAAAAACATGATGAATTATTTACATTGCAATGTAAACTACTTAATTTAGTATGCGCTAAATGTAAATTCTATGTCATCACGGCAAAGCAATTTTGCAGTTTTTAAGGCAGGTACAGGTGGGAGAGGTGGTGAGCTTTTCTATGTAAGTTAGCAGAAGTAATTAGGTTACTTCTTGTCCGGTTTTTCATACATTACTTGTCTGAATTGTCAAGTCTGCTCAAGGCGCTCTGGCTGTAATGTTTTAGACACACACAAAAAAAAAAAAAAAAAATGGTAGGCCAAATGGATTGAAAGTACAGGACAACAACCTGATGTCCATCATTCCATCACTCCCGTCTCATAGTTCCTTCTTTGTCGACCCTGAGCTATTCATACATTTCTAGGATTAAATTTTGACCCTATTTTACAATCATGGTGATCAAACACATCTATATCTCATCCACAGCTTTGATACAAGTTGTCGAAAATAATCTTAGAAATTGCTTAAAAACTAGGCCTTAGCTGGACCCAAGAAGAAAGGAAGATTTGCTTGAATAAACTGCAAAACTTTTTTTTTTTTAAATGTGAAAGACGACTGACTGGCTTGAAGCTTGAAGATTCACGTTCCTGTTGTGGATTTCTCTGTGAGCTAATAAATAATGCAGACAAAACAAAATAATGCAACATACCGGAGACATAAGTAGTAATAATAATAATTAAAAAGAAATACCAATGAGGGGGAAAAGAAAAACAAAGCAAAACTGGAATCCCACCACAGCTTTAAACAAAATATGATCACGAGGCATCCATAAAGGAAAAAAAAAAAAAAAAAAAAAAAGTTAGTCCAATGCAAGCCCATTTATGTCACATGTCGGGGTGCGTTTCAGTTTGTCGCCGCGTCCGTGTAGCTCAAGCTCTCACAGGTGGAACAGTAGATGTGCTTTTAAAACTATTGTCCAATAGTTTCTCTGATAACTTCTGTTAATATCAGAAAGCCATAACTATTCTAAATCAGGTTAACAAACATCTCGAGTCTGTGAGGTGGTTTTTCTGGAGGTGTGTGTATCCCGTTGTGTGTGTGTGACCGTCCCCGTCACTGCGAGATGGTTTCTCCGCTGATTTCAAGGCCATGCTGTTGGAGTTGGGCTCTGAGCAGTGCGTTGTCGTTCTTCAGGTCTTCGATCTGCAGCAAACGGAAACAATAGTTCATTAATCGCATTTCTGTTCCACTGCTAAATTGTATTTAGAGGCAGATACAGGGCTTTTTCGTTACCTGTTGTCTTAAGACGTCATTATCCACCTGTATTCTCTCCACCTCTTTAAAACTCTCCTGCAGCCTCTGATTGCTCTGCCTGAGCTCTCTGATGTAATCACATGCTTTCGACAAGATCCCGCCTTTGCTCTGCAAGAGAAACGGATTTTTCAGAATAAGATGCAATATCATAGGAGATCATCAGGATGTTCTATACAGCATGTTGCGCTACAGGAAGTATCCTATACGTTTGATCACTACGAAAAAAAAGGTCATAAGGCGTTCAAAGGTGGATTGTAGTGGTTTGTAAATCGATCGTTAACTTCGTTAATAGATCGAAAATATGCTGAATTTCTTGATGGAGAGGAACGAGCTGTCACTAATAAGAGGCTCTAAAAAACCTCAAAGTTAGAGGAAATCTGCTGAAATGGCTAAATCCGACCCTGCGCACTAAACTACTAAATGGTGCGTTTGAAAACAACCTGAATTCCAGAAAAAGTTGGGTCGTTTTATGAATAAAATGAAGACTAAAAGACTTCCAAATCACATGAGCGAATGTTTTATTCACAAAAGAATGTAGAGAACATAAAAGTTTAAATTAAGACATTTTACACCTTTAGCCGCTTAAAATGAGCTCATTTTAAAATTGATGCCTGCTTCAGGTCTCAAAAAAGTTGGGACGGGGCCAACAAAGGGCTAAAAAAGCAAGAAATTTTGACAAGATTCAGCTGGTAGAACATCTAGCATCAGGTCTGTAACATGATTACGTATAAAAAGGGATGTCTTCGAGCAGATGGACAGAGGCTCTCCAATCTGTGCCAAAGTGTTTACAGCCAATCAGGGGCGTCCGTGAGCTCACTCAAGCGGAAGGAACGGGGAGGAATTGGACATGACTAAAATACGGAGAAAATCGGGGGGAAAAAGTGTGGACACTCAACATCAAATTGGAAAGGCTTTGCAAATCTCATCAGCATCAACATCTACAGTGCATAACATCATCCAAAGATTCTGAGACACTTGAGAAACCTCTGCTTGAGGGACAAGGATGAAGACCTTATTGGATGCCCATGTCAGACGACACTAACCGGCATTATTGTGTCACTGGCATTAAATGGGCCCAGGAATATTTCCAGAAACCACTGTCGGTAAACACAACTCGCAAAGCCATTTGCAAATGCCAACTAAAGCTCTATCATGCAAAAAGGAAGCCATATGTAAACATGGTCCAAAAGCGCCATAGTGTCCTGTGGGGAAATTAACAATAAGCAGCGTCACCATCAACCTTTATGTCATTCTATGAGCGTGTCACAGACATTCCTCACCCAATATAATAATAGGCAGTTTTTTTAGGGAAAAAAAGCCACCTAAAACACAATACTGTGGGCGTGTGGCAGGCGTGACGTAACAATGGACCTTAATAAATCCACAGCTAAATCCCACCTTCTTCTTCTTCTTTGTCTCTCGGCTGTTCCCTTTCAGGGGTCGCCACAGCGAATCATCTGCCTCCATCTAACCCTATCCTCTGCATCCTCTTCTCTCACACCAACTAACTTCATGTCCTCTCTCACTGTATCCATAAATCTCCTCTTTGGTCTTCCTCTAGACCTCCTGCCTGGCAGTTCCAAACTCAGCATCCTTCTACCGATATATTCACCATCTCTCCTCTGAACATGTCCAAACCACCTCAATCTGGCCTCTCTGACTTTATCTCCAAAGCATCTAACGTGGGTTGTCCCTCTGATAAACTCATTCTTAATCCTATCCATCCTTGTCACTCCCAAAGAGAACCTAAACATCTTCAGCTCTGCTACCTCCAACTCTGCCTCCTGTCTTTTCTTCAGCGCCACTGTCTCTAAGCCGTAGAGCATCGCTGGTCTCACCACTGTCCTGTACACCTTTCCTTTCATTCTCGCTGATACTCTTTTATCGCATAACACACCTGACACTTTTCTCCACCCATTTCAACCTGCCTGTACCCGCCTCTTCACCTCCTTTCCACACACTCCGTTGCTCTGGACCGTTGACCCCAAGTACTTAAAATCCTGCACCTTCTTTACCTCTGCTCCCTGTAGCCTCACCGATCCTCCTGGGTCCCTCTCATTTACACACATGTATTCCGTCTTGCTGCGGCTAACCTTCATTCCTCTGCTTTCCAGAGCATACCTCCACCTCTCCAAATTTTCCTCCACCTGTTCCCTGCTCTCGCTACAAAGCACAATGTCATCTGCAAACATCATAGTCCATGGGGACTCCTGTCTTACCTCATCTGTTAACCTGTCCATCACCAGAGCAAACAAAAAGGGGCTTGGAGCCGATCCTTGATGCAGACCTACCTCCACCTTGAACTCTTCTGTCACCCCTACAGCACATCTTACCACTGTCTTACAGCTCTCATACATGTCCTGCACCACTCTAACATACCTCTCTGTCACTCCAGACTTCCTCATACAATACCACAGCTCCTCTCTTGGCACCCTGTCATACGCTTTCTCTAAATCTAAAAAGACACAATGCAACTCCCTGTTACCTTCTCTGTACTTTTCCGCCAGCATCCTCAAAGCAAATACTGCATCTGATGTACTCTTTCTAGGCATAAAACCAGATTGCTGCTCACAAATGCTCACCTCTGCCCTTAACCTAGCTTCCACTACTCTTTCCCACAGCTTCATTGTCTGGCTCATTAGCTTTATACTTCTATAATTGCCACAGCTTTGCACATCTCCCTTGTTCTTAAAAATTGGCACCAATACACTTCTCCTCCATTCCTCTGGAATCCTCTCACTCTCCAAGATCTTGTTAAACAAACTTGTCAAAAACTCTACTGCCACCTCTCCTAAGCACTTCCATACCTCCACAGGTATGTCATCAGGACCAACAGCCTTTCCACTCTTCATCCTCTTCAACGCCCTTCTCACCTCACTTCTACCAATATTTGCTACTTCCTGTTCCACAACAGTCACCTCTTCTACTCTTTGTTCTCTTTTGTTTTCCTCATTCATCAACTCCTTAAAGTACTCCTTCCATCTTCCCATCACCCTCCTGGCATCTGTCAGTACATTTCCATCTCTATCTTTAATCACTCTAACCTGCTGCACATCCTTCCCATCTCTATCTCTCTGCCTTGCCAACTTGTACAGATCCCCCTCTCCCTCCTTACTGTCTAGCCTAGCATACAAGTCCTCATATTCTCTTTGTTTGGCCTTTGCCACCTCTACCTTCACCTTACTCTGCATCTCCCTGTACTCCTGTCTACTCTCTTCAGTCCTCTCAGTGTCCCACTTCTTCTTAGCTAGCCTCTTTCCCTGTATACACTCCTGGACTTCCTCATTCCACCACCAAGTCTCCTTGTCCACTTTCCCCTTACCTGGTGATACACCAAGTACCCTCCTACCTGTCTCCCTGATCACATTGGCTGTAGTTGTCCAGTCAACTGAAAGCACCTCCTGACCACCCATAGCCTGTCTTAACTCCTCCCTAAAGACTTTACAACATTCTTCCTTTCTCAGCTTCCACCACTTTGTCCTCTGCTCTGCCTTTGTCCTCTTCGCCTTCCTCACCACCAGGGTTATTTTACACACCACCATTCTGTGTTGTCTGGCTACACTCTCCCCTACCAACACTTTGCAGTCACTGATCTCTTTTAGGTTACAACGTCGACCACAGCTAAATCCCACCCTACATACTAAACTACTAAATAGTGCGCACTAATAGATACTACTGCACTACAGGTTTGTAAGTCACAGTTAGTACAGGTAGAACTATTCAAAACGCAGGTATTTGAATAGTTCATTCTTTAACAGCTGAGAAATTATAGCATTTCTTGACAATTTCTTGACGTTTGCTCTGGCGACGTTCGTAGACAGTTTAACAGTTTGGCACCATCTGTAGCAGAGTTGTAGTTAACCGCATCCTTACAGTAATGAAATCATATCATAGCTAATGGCTAATTGATTAGCCGATTAGTAGGTGATTTAACATGTGACGACACACAGTCAGGAATTTTATTTCCAGGACAATTAAGGTACTTTAGAAAAAAAATAATAAATCTAGGATGTGGGATGTGTACGAACCGCTCCAGTTTTGGTGTTGTCCATATTGCAGTCTGGGATGATTTTTGACAATGTGACTATCCAGTTGTTGATTTTGTCTCTTCTTCGTCTTTCCACTGCAAATAGATAACTAGGGGTTAAAAAAAATAAAATAAAGTCAACCTGTTCGAAACAAAAAGATACTACGGATGAGACCATGTTTTCCAAATACTCCATTGTCACATCAGCAGCAATATAGTATAGTATAGTACTTTACTAGATGGAAGCGACTCAATAAGCGCATATTAAAAAATTGCACAGCGCCATCTGTTAAAGTTTGAGATGAACTAAAGATTTTTTTTTTTCAAGGCTGAATTTATTACATTTTTTTTTTCAAAGTAGTATATCATTTTCCACCTCTTCCTGTGGGCCAATTGAAGATTTAAAAGCCTATATGTTACCTCAAGCTCAGCAAAATGGAGTAAAGGAAACCCCATTAAAATCCGTTCAGTAGTTTTTACGTGATGCGTGCACAAACAAACAGACTGACAAAAATTCCAAAAGGCATCTTGATGTGTTCTATTACTCGTCCTACGTCACCACAAATGATTTTTCCGCAAATATCTTTAATGTACAGACACGCTAACTTTACAAGATATAGTATTTTATTTTATAACAATAATAATAATAATAATCTTCTATACATATAATAAAACTGTAATCACAAGCTAGACAGTCTAGACAATCTTTTTTTTTTCTTACCATGAATGCAGAAAAACAAAACATTGGGAAGTAAGGCTAGGATAAACAGAGCTGCACTTATGTTGAGCTTTGAATATTAAATTCCAACCAGGATCAAATTGTACTTAATGTTCAGCAGTGTGTAAAATCAGATGTGCTATGACACTCTTTCCATGGAAAAACAAAACGTCTGGTGCTCATATGTGGAATATAATGAAATGCACTGGCTGCGTTCGTTTGCAATGGATAAAGATTGAAGATTCTCTGCCATATATATTATTTCACTGATACACTTAGGTCACTTTGAATATACAAAATAGAATTCTAGGATTTAAGGCCAGAATTTTTTTTTTTTTTTTTTTTTATGTCTTGAAAGCTGAAAGAACACTAAATACTGTGGAACCTTGGATTACGAGCATAATTATTTCCAGAAACGGGCTCGTATTTCAAAACACTTGTATATTTCCCACTTCCCACAATTACCCACAATTCTGCAGCACAAGAGAGAGGAAAAAACGTTGGCTCAGTTGTGATCATTTGACGCTCTGCGTCAAAACAAGAAGCGCATGCGTGATACTTGATACTCGGTACTCGTAAACCAAGACTTGTTTGTTTTCCAAGTCAAAATTGATTAAAAATCTTTGCTCGTCTTGCGGAACACTCGCAAACCGCATTACTTCTACGTGCGAATAAACCGAGATTGAGATTCACTGCGCATGAACTATATTAAAGTAAAGGTAATAGATTAAACATTCACGTGCCATATTTTCTCTATATCATTTCATTGGAATAATTTGAAGCTTATTACATTTAATACATTACAACTGACAAGCTACAAAAAGCAGAATGCCCTGACTACATCTGCATTTGCCACTGATGCACTTAAGTTATGGAAAAACGACATTCGTTTATGATGGGAAGCTTATCAACAGTTTAACTGTCAGCATCATCCATATCGACTTCTAGCCTTATCGCCTTAAGTAAATGTCACTTACGACATTCAAACAATAGCCTCGCTGCCGTCTATTCACAGTCACAATCAATGTTTGCGCTTATATTGGTGATTTAAAAAAAATCCATTGATCCATGATCGATTCAGTAAAATCTTTTATCCTGTATAAATTTATTAAGACATTACTAAAGGTGTGTTAAAACGAGGATGTTATATTTTCACTGCGTAACGACATCATGCTCAGACTGATGGGTTTTTACTAGTGATGGTAAGGTGATGCCTAATTCAGGTGTCGACACTTCTCCCGGCCAATAGTTTCACCAAAAGGTTTGTTCGTTTTATGGAGCATCATTCAAGGGCTCATTGTACTGCCTTTTAGTGGAAAAATTGTGTGTAGCAACAAGATCGCAACATGGCAAGGCAAAAGATTTAGTATGCGTTATACTTCTTTATATAAGAAGGAAATGCAAAGTTCATTGTGAAATGCAAAAAAAGAAAAAAGAAATGAATAAAAAAAAGTTTTCCTGAATCTTGATTTATGAATGTAAACACAAGACTTCGTTGGTCACTGGTCTCAGGGAAGATTTGATTTTCTTCACTGTAATAGGTTTGACTTTTTCATCTTTTTTTTTTTTTTACCTCAATCAAACATTATACATTAAACAATATAGATTTCCCATTGTTATTAGTTTTTTAGAGTTAGGTTTTTAAGTTAACCCTTTATGTGTCACATATAAATTCCCAGTGCCAATGGAGCAGATGGGGTTAATCGTCTTGCTTAAGGGCCCAACAGTGGCAACCCGGCGAAGCTGGGGTTTGAACTGCCAACCTTCCGATTGGTACTTTATTCCTAGGTGTCTTAACCTTGAACCACCGCTGCCCCTAAATTATATTTTTTTTTCCGCATATCTCATTTAGGAAGCTGGGGTCAAAGTGCAGGGTCAGTCAGGATACAGAGGCCCTGGAGCACATAGGGTTAAGAGTCTTGTTCAAAAGTCCAACAATGGAATGTGGCGAAGCTGGGGCTTGAACCATCAACCTTCTGATTAGTAACCTACAGCCTTAACCAATTGAGCCACCACTACAATTATATATTTAATATGATTAATGATGTAACACATAAGCCATTTAATTTATTATTGTAAAGTAAATCTTCCATCTACATGTTCTGCATATTTTTATACGAGAGATTTAAGACAACATTACTGCTGGATTTAACCTTTATATCTTTTGCAGTTTGAAAACTGGAGCTTTAGGAGCGACTTAAAGCAACGGTTTGTTTCGAGTGTCCTAATATGGTGCCTGCATATAGAGTGAAATGGCCTGATATTGGCTCCTGGAGGCGTGCCACGTTTCTGTCTGGTACAAGTTGCTATGCAAATACTGCATGAAGCAAATTAGCATGTGACATCATTAACTGACATGGAGCGCCTTTCTCTCTGCATACCTTCATTGTGTTGCGCTCTCCTCCTCTCGTCTCGCGGCGCTCGCGGGCCGTCCATCTTCCTGTTTTTCAGAGAGAGGGGAAATTGAAAGCAGGTGAAGCCACTTGACGCAACACTAAAACTTCACACGCGAGCCTCAAACACTCAAATCGAAACTGTATATGATGTCATTCTGCACGGCACTCAGAGATGATCCTAGCAGGCAAAGACGATAAATTTTACTTTTAATATAAATCAATAGCACATGTTGGTGGAGAGAACGGTGTCATAAAAAGAAGAAACGAGAACTCAGGGGAAAAGTTCAGGAATCTGAACTAAATCTGAAAGAGTGCAGAAAATTTTGGAACAGATTGCTGGGTGTAAGAGCTTTCTTTATTACTGCCATAACTCCATAATATACTGCACTAAATATACTATCCATATAATAGTGCAGATGCACCAAAACATAAGGGGATTTATTTATTGAATTTTTTAAATGCCCTGCTTTATGCCTTTTTTTTTGGCGCTTAAACGAGCGGGTTAGATTCCCCTCCTAATATGACATCATAAGAAGATACCTCTCCATCCAGGTTGTTGCTCAGCTCTTCTGTACTGAGCAACAAGCTGGGGGAAGGGCTCTTCTTTTATGAGGCCACATTAGGGGAAAAAAAAATCAACAGCTACACTACCGCACAAAAGTTTGGAATTACTCCCTAAAACATATGCCTTAAGACTTACAAGAGATTTTATTGATGCTAAAATGTTGTTTATTAATAAATTATAAATTATCATGTCTTTTTACACAAGGAACATTATTAATTTATCACTAAAGTCACGCGTGCTGCCAGCTTTGACCCCGACTACCCAAATGTGAAGTGTGTGTGGGTAATAAAAAACTATTTGCAGTTTAATTAAGTCCAATGTTTCTTTTTTGTTTATTTATCCTTCATGAATCATGCTTACCGCCAGCAAAAAAGCACAATTCATATCCATTTTTCCCCTTTCCTTTACTATTATAATGTCTAAGAGCTGGAAGGGAAGGGTTTTAAACTGTGCATGACTTCAGTGGAAAGATCAAGAAGAGCACAGACTGAGACTGAAGCGCCCAGCCTGTCAGACGGGGCGGGAACACGATGCCATGGCTCATACTCACGCGGAATAAGTGTGTGTGCGAGGGGCGATGGTCCGTGGCGTGCCTGTTTGTAACACATCTGGAGGACTCATCATCACGTAAAACTGACCTAGGTGCGGACAGAAAGGGAAAAAGAAAGAAAAAGACTTGACACTAGTCCTGTTTAAGCCTTGTGGATAAGAATGAGAATTAAATGTTATAAATGTACAACACTGGCTGGGAAATAAAAAAAAAAATAAATAAAAATAAAAAGGATTACACCCCTCACCCACTTTCAGCAAAAATTTCAGTACATCTTCTCAACGGACAATACTATAGAAATGGAACTTGGACACATTTTATACTAGTCAATAGGCAGGTTGTATAGCAGTACAGATTTCCAGTCCTCTGAAAGGTCTCCATACAGCCATTATTGTCAAAATAGAGAACATATGATAAAGTAGTTGCTGAACCGTGAGGGGTGTACTTACTTTTGTAAGACACTGTTTAATAAAAAAAAAAAAAAAAAAACTAACTAAAAAATTTTTTGTGACAGCTTGACTCACCGACGGTAATTACCGTGGTTCGGTTACTCATACTGAATTACTAAGAAGTCGTGTACTGAAATCACTGAGACCCTGAGCGGTACATTCAGACGAGAAGACAAACCTGCTGCCGGTGCGAGAGTCGCATCAGCGGCTGCCTGCACTGAGACTGCGGTTGCCGTGCCATCGCTGACGGTGGCAGCCGGGAAGTAAGCGAAACGCGTCTCGCCCCCTACCGTCTCACCCGCCGGGCTGCCTCCGTTACTGAAAGGGTTCTGAATGACGGCCTTGTTGTAAACATAATGCAGAAAAGAGAGGCAAAGGTACTCGACATGAGAGCTGCGTGTGATTAGAATATTAACACCAGATGACCCTCTCCATCCCTCCCTCCCTCCCTCCCTACCTGTGCGACAGCCTGCTGGGCTCCAGCAAAGGCGGCTGTGGACACGACACTGACTGCAGCCCCTCCATCACCAGCCGCTTCCAAATGGTCTTCCGTTACCTGGACGACGCGATATGTCACCTGCAAAAATATATATTAAAAAAAATAAAAAATAAATAAATGAATAAAACAGCATGTCAATAAATCGTTCAAAGTACATTAACAACCTGATAACTTTTACAGCATGAACAAATACTAAGGCTTGTGTGACCTCATACAATGATTAAATAACTCGCAAATCATATCATATTTTTTTTAAACCTTTTTTTTTGTGTACACACCATATTTATCGCCATTACAGACTCTTTTAGTGTAAACATGCAATGGTAGAAAATATAAAAACTGTCTAACCTGCACATCTTTTATGTCTTCTTAAAAAAAAAAAAAAAAAAGGTCCATCTAGGAAGTTACACGCTCACTTATAATCTGTAAATCTCTCAGCCTACATAGACAATTAAAGCCAATTTGCAATTTGCAGCAAAGCATGATCAAAGATACTCGAATCTTTGATCTACAAGACAGAGAGAGAAGGAAAAAAAAAGGAAATGCTTCGGAAAAGTCTCACTAAAGATTAAAGGGACCTGGAGATCTCCCCTGAGGCCATCTAAGAGGCGCTAGGTTTGACCTGACCCCTTCATGACCCCTGTAAAACTCAGCCCTCCTTATTAAAGGACTCAAAAGTCATGCTGACCTGCCCGCTGCTGTTTTCTGTGCGGAACTGGTACTGGACATTGTCGGCAAATACCGCGGCTTGCTGGGCGTTCGCTATGGCAACCGCCGCCGGTTCCTCCGCCCCTACTCCCTCTCCTGAAAAAAAAAAACATTAATACACACACGTGGATTAAGTCAACCAAAAATGCATGAGATTTCCAACATCAAGAATAAACACGCAAAAACAAATGAATCATAATAAAGCCAAATAAATATCAATTAATTTAATTCCTGTTTGGAACAGATTGATGCTGTTTATTTGACTACTAATGAAAGACTCTGAAAATGCGTATGCATACGAGCAGCGTACATTTGTTAACTGTTTTATGACCACAGAGAGATGGTAGGCTTACCTTCCTGCAACTGAACGACCTCCTCGGTTTCCTGTTTTTCGTGACTGAAACCGAACAAGCGAGAGACATCAGAACATGAGGAAAAGACGGCATGTCTTAACATCATCATAGAAAGAATGAAGCAGAATACACAAAGCATTAATTAAATCCCTAAACATAAGACAGAAACACACAAATTTATTTTATAGGAAGAATAAATGAATGACTGAACAAATAAAGCAGGGGCTCTCTAACTTGTTGATTTATTTCTAACTTGTCAACCTAAATGATTCGCCATGGGGTAAATGAAAACATTTTTAGTGGTTAAAAAAAAATAAAAATAAAATTTCAATAATTTTCAAATGTATACGTATAAATAGCCAGAACTTGAGCTCATTTCTTTGCATTTTATTTCAGGAAATCATGTAAATACAGAGTCACTATTAACTCCTTCCCTGATTATGTACAATCATATCTTTAAAAAAAAAAAAAAAAAAAAAACTGAGGCAATATGGAAACGCCAATCAGCCTACACCGGCTATCTTTGGAGTGCAGGAGGAAACTGGAGTACTCCAAGGAAACCCACCACACTGAGCATTGCAAGATTCATGAATAATGTGGCATGACATAGACCAATTAATAATGTGTATGTACGTATATATATACAGTACAAGTCAAAAGTTTGGCTTTATTTTCTACATTCTACAACAATACCATTTTTTTTTTTTTTAAACTATGAAAGAACATATGCGACATTAGGTAATTGACTAACTAACTTACAACAACAGCAGTCAGTTGTTATTTTAAGACATAAATGTCAGCCTTTCTGGAACGGTTCTTGCAAGAACAGTATTGTTAAGTGCATTTGCAAAACCCATCAAGCATCATGATGAAACTGTCTCTTATGAAGACCTTCCCAGAAAAGCGACACAAAAAATGTACCTCTGCTGCAGAGAAGTTGTTCATTTAGAGTCACCAGTTACCTCAGAAATCACCAATTAACAACCAGCACCTCAGATTAGAGGCGTTATAAAGGTTTTACAAAGTAACAGAGCATGAGTAGCAGATACATCTCAATTTCAACTGTTTGAAAGAAATTATTGCATTTTTTGGACGCCTTTAGCAGAAATAAATAAAATTCACGAACGACCATGAAATTAGAAGGTGTGTCCAAACTTTTGACTTTGAGACAGATACGTGCTTAACCACATGCTTGTACCTTGTACTATATATTTGAAATTCAAAATCAGGAAAAGATTTCATGCTCACCCTGTAAATCATGGGAATGTTTTACGTTTAAACGTCTAAATTATATAATCATGGGAATAATTTCTCAATAGTAAACTACAAAAATGATCTTAACTGTGCAGTGCTGGTTCTTGAACCTAAAGCTCCATAGACATGACTTATATCATAAGTTTCTGCAGTTTACCTCACTTTCTTTCTCTCTCACACTTTCTGCATGTACATGCACTTACAGTCAAGTAATTATAACAATTCCCTGCTTTTAAAATAGAAAAAAAGGGATCAACCCTGCAAATTATGATGTGCGAGCGTGTGTGTATATACACACACACATTTTTTTAAATTATTTTTTTGGTTAGTTTTTAAATCCAACCAAACCTTATTCAGCTGTTCAAAAAGACTGAGTTGAAAAAAGAGAAGAGAATGTTAAAGGGAGGGAGAGAGAGACAGGAACTGCAAGGTTAACTGAGTATAAAAAACATTCCCTGCTTTTACTTAAAAACCTTTTTTTTTTTTTCTTAAAAATGTTGTATAAAGTTATTTTATATGAATGAACTCTTAGCTATCTAAGTAAACCATCCCCATGGCCTGGACATAAACCAGCATCCTGTCAAAAAAAAAAAAAAAAAATACTATATGTCTAAATAAAGACTAATGTTGTACTAATGTGTGAAAAAGAAAAAAAAATCCTAATAAGGTGCAATATGTTTGTGTGTGTGCACTTTCAATTCTTTAAAATACTTTATCAATTATCCACAGAGCAGCAAGAACTGCAAGGTGAATCAATTATAACAATTCCCTGCTTTTACAAAAATAATATATAAAGTTATTTTATCCTATGAATGAACTCTCAATAGTAAACGCCCCCACCCTGGCCTGGACATGAACCAGCATCCTGTCAAAGGAAAAATACAATCTAAATAAACAGAAATGTCATGCTGATGCAACCTTTTTTGGGGTTTGACTGGTTTGTTAAATCCAACCAAATTGTATTCAGCTATACAGAAGACAGAGTTGAAAAAAAAGAATAAAATAATAAAAAAAAAATAATAATAACTAATAAAGCAGATATACAACTTGTTCTGCAGATAGATAGATATTTTGCTCCTTATTAGGAGGTGTTTTTTTTTTTTTTTTTTTTTTTTAATACTGCATTCTCAGTATTTTGTATGCCTGAATAAGGTTTGGTTGGTTTTAACAAACCACCACATACTGTATACGCACTTGCAATTCATTCTTTAACCATGGCTAATCTACAGACCAGCAAAAAGCTGCAAGGTTAATATTACATTTCCAACGCAAACATGCTAACAGCTAAGAGTGTTCATGATTAGCCGAAGCTAAAGACAAAATTGGCTAGCTTAGCCAGCTAGCTAGCTGAAAAGAAGTCAAAATAAACACGCTGTATTTAATTGTGATCTAACAGTGAATGATACGACCTACTAAAGGGTTTTTAAAAAAAAAACATTTCCTTGTATTGATTGTGGAAGCGAAACATGCAGCTAAACTCGTTGTAAAACTGGGGGAGAATAATGAAGAATAAACTGAAGTTTGTACTATGTTGAATGACAAGGCTAACCGTAGAAAATGGTTGCCATGGGCCCGCGAGCCATTAAGAAACAGGAGCAGCGCGCGGAGCAATGAAGCGCGCTCACCTCGTCTGAGCGTCCAGGCTCTGTTCGAGCATATCCATGAAGGTGAGTGATTCTCTCTCTCTCTCACTCCCTCACTCTCTCTCTTTTTTAAAACGCGGTATTCGGCAACACTTGAAACGCGGAGACGGCGGCGTTGATCACGGGGACAAACACGCGGGTCATGTGAGAGAGACAAGTCCGGGACACGTGAGGCTGCAGCCTGGGCGAGGAGACAAAATGGAGGCGGCTGGAGAGAAAGACACGACACTGCTTGCTGTTGTTGTTTTTTTTTTCTTTTTCGTCGTCGTCCGCGACCGGAGTACACCCCTGTCTCTGCGTGTATGTGTGTCTGCTAGGACCTTGACGCCGTCTGTTTTTACGCTTTAATAATCGATGAACCGGGTTAATATCTACACGAAACCCTTCTCATCCGTCGTCCAGGCTTGGATTATGTTTTTTTTTTTTTTGGTTTCTTTTTCTTTCTTTCTACGGTTCCTCCGCCGCCTGGTTGAGCTTCACGGCGTGGAGCGGTGACGTATCCCTCCGCCAGTCAATGCGGTTCATAAGATATGGACAGGAGTGCTTTTTATTGCTGTTTTGTGTTTTAAATATGTTTTATAGCAATTTAATCAATAATAAAGTGTTCTCTGACTGACAAGTCTGGTTTTCTTTCCTCTTTTCTTTTAATGTCATATTCGGTTATCTGTTCTGTTTTGAGGTTTGAACATCATGAGCATTTCTGATCTATTTTTTTTATGTTTATTAAACCTTACTTGGTTCAATACACATGACCTCACAAATGATGTGCACACGTCCACCAGAGTGAATAAATGCTTTTTTTTCTTCTTCCTTCCAAACGATGAGGCATTTTTCTCCTCAGGTGACCACAATGATCCAATCCGGGTTTTCAAGCGAACCACATGACATGGTGGATATGACACACACAGAAACACACACACACACACCAACTACCTCTCGCTCAACTGTGTCTGATCGATTGTTATACACACACCAGGAAGGTTAGGAAAATTCATGAGGGGGAAAAAATAATATGGTGGAAATATAGTTGTGCGACGGCGTATTAGGCCTAATATGGGTGATTGTTGTTGTTTAAAAAGAGGGGGCGGGGAATTCCCGAGTTTGAAACTCGAAGAGCTGGAAGTCAAAATTTTTGAGGCGGGAAAAAAACTAAACAGATTTAATATTTTTTTTTGTTTAAAATTTAGAATATTGTGTAAGAAAAAAAATTCTGAGGAAAAGAACTTAAAATTTTTGAGTTTAAAACAAAACAGACGAACGAATTGCATTCTGGGCTTAAATAACTAGCATTTCCTTGTTGCTAAATCTAAAGCAAAAGTGATGTAAGATAAGATCTAAAATTCCAGGCATAATATAGAAAAACAAGTGATGTCTGCCCAACCTTGTGAACCTTTCTTCCTTAATAGAAAAAAAAAAAAAAAAACACAATTCTTTGAATTTTTAACAAAAATTTATTTTTTATCATAAATTCGTGTTTTAAACTCGACAAGTTTTTTTTTTTGAAAATTAGACCCTTTTAGATTTAGAAAATTAAAAAAAATTGTTTTTTTTTGAATTTTGCTGGTATTGGCCCAAATATCCAGTCAAGTCAAGTAGGCTAGTTAGTACACAATGAAACGAAACGACGTTCCTTCAGGACTAAGGTGCTACATGCAACGTTAATTTACAACATAAGTAAATTAACAGAAAAATAACTAGCTAACTAAAAAGCCAAATTAGCTGGCTAGCTGGGACAAGACAGATTGACATTTAAGTAAACAGGGAACTATCTACGTTTTTATATTTTAAAAAAAATGCCATCATACATAGGCTACCTGACTACACTACACATTATTGTATGTGCTACACCAAGTAGACATACATACTGTATACAGTAGATAGATATTAGTAATGGAAAGTCTGAATTATTTTAGTGACTCTTCTTTGAATC
This sequence comes from Clarias gariepinus, assembly GCF_024256425.1. Classification (NCBI taxonomy): domain Eukaryota; kingdom Metazoa; phylum Chordata; class Actinopteri; order Siluriformes; family Clariidae; genus Clarias; species Clarias gariepinus. Next base: position 17,097,760 of record NC_071127.1, on the reverse strand, counting down.
TCGTTCATCAAAATGAATTTATCTTTTTTGAGTCATTTAGTTCATCTCGTTCTTTTGTTGAGAAATAAAATAAAATGTTATTTTTTTTTTAATAAACAGACACCCAATAAATCTACATACACAAATTTTGGCTATAGTTCCACTAATGAAAATAAAAATGACAATGCAGCTAAGGACATATTATAATAAACAGAATGAGCAGCTCACCTCTCATATCTTCTGGTTCGAATCACTTGTACTTTTGAATCTATTGCACTGCATAGCGTCTATGGGAGTCACGTGATAAAAAGAACAAACGATTTGGACCTTAAGACTTAAAGGTAACTACTCATTTCTGTTTCCTGTACATAACATACGGAGGTTTTGCCATGCTTTGCGCATGCGCGCCCAGTAGAAAATGAACGAATCACTCTCCGAGACTTCTTATTCTTCTAAGTTGCTAAAGTTAAAGTAAAGGGAAATTATATGTCTATAGCATACAAAGACATTACTCGTACATGATAATGGCCACAGTTTTAGGTGATGCCCAAATATGGATGTGCTGGACAGGTGGTCCAAATACTTTTGCTAGCATAGCAATAAGATGGGAAATATTGCCTAATTAGGCAAAATCGATCTAGCTGGCCCATCTGGTGGTTCGTTCTGCGATGATGAATGAAATATGGGGCGAAACCTAGTACAGTATAATCCAAAACATAAGGAGTATTCAAGTCAAATCAGAACTTTCGATTATACATAACACAGTAATGAGAGAAAAAGCTCCTTTATTTCTCTATATAATCCCTGCTAAACTAATGCACTTATCCCAGTGTTTCACTAGCGCTTGGATACCATCAAGATAGAACATTTTCTCAGTATGCCGGAGCCATGATCAGACTGCCTGCTTTAGGGCTGAAACACTGGCCTTCCAGTAACTCCCTCAATGTAATGTGCAAGTGATATCATGATATGCATATATCATGATCATGATATCGGTAAATGATTGTGTGTACAGTTCCCACAGACAGATATCATGACAGGGATCATCATTCACAAGACGTACGGTTTTCTTTAAAACATTTGCACCAATCAGATGTTTTACTGTCTCATCATGGTATGGTGCTTGACTTCTTTTGTAAATGCTTTAAACCTGCATTTAAAATAAGAAATTTTATAACAAGTCCCGGTTTGACTTGAACACCTCTTTAAAATGAATGAATAATATAAATAAATAAAATATAGTGCTGTTTACTGTATACTGTTTAGGATTTGTTTGCCTTTTTTGTGAAGTCTGTGCTTGCCACTGCAACTGTCCTTGACCTATTCTCCTAAGAGCATACTTCACCATCAGCAATGGATGGCTGTCAGCAGAGGATGCATTGAGTTCAGAATCCTCGCTGTGAGCGATTGAATGAGCCAGACCTTTTAGAATCATGTAACTTTGAGTGGTATTCCATAGCTAATGCAACTGGCCAGGGCAAACTCAGGCTAATGGAATGCATTAGGTGGCACAGGCTCAGTGAGAGTCATCCCTTCCTCTCACTCCCCCACAATGAATCCTACTAAGTTTCTCACTCATCGGACTTTCACCACTGATGTAATGATGAGACGTTTAGAGTATTTGCTGCTTTGTATTAATTTACTATACAATATATACAATACTATATATAGTATAAATTTACTCCAGCGCAGCAGAGAATTTCATGGCAGCGAAGAATAACCATGTTGAAGCTTTTAACCTGATCACCACTCAACTCCACTCCACTTCACTCTGTTCCTCGGTTCCAGCTCCATGTCAGTATACTACCTATTAGGGGTTCAGGTCACTCCTCATCACAGTCAAAATGGAATTTCCTTGGTTGAAAATTTATAATTCACAAATCTCTAGGAGGTCACACAGTGGTCAGCTCACGTCTATTCTTACGGTCTAAAATTCCCACTTCCATCCTCATTTCACTGTCCATTAAAAGCCTGAAAAACTAATAAAGGGCTAATTAAGTGGAGTATAAGAACTCATAAATACTACACCACTAATGGATCTAAGGCATCGGACTAGGTTAAAGTCCTCAGTATTAAGGTAGTTGATATCCAGGAGAAAGCTAAGGCTTTGTGTGTTGACGTTACCAATTATTCTCGATTGAACAAGATTAGCTCATCATTCTGGTCATCCAGTACCATGGCATTTTTGATAGGTTTGCACTCACTGTGGACATTCTGGACATTCACTTACACTAGTGGCCACTGCACAACTACACATTCGTGGACATTAGTTAAATTACCCAATTACCCCTATCACAAGTCACTTTAAACACTTTTAATATGTGACATTTCCATTCATACTCAATTTATATTCAACTTCATTCCCACACAAAAATTCCATAAATTCTATATCCCTGTATTGTACAGCTGTTTCTTTTTTTCTATATTTTTTCATATATTTTTCTTATATTGTATATTTTGTACTGTACAGATATGTTTTTTATTTTATTTTAATTTAATATTTAATTTTATTCTTTCTTAGTTAAATGTACCTTCTGTTTTCTTTTTCATATTTATTTCTTTTATTTTAAGGTCACGGGCAGTTGTCTAAGCATTTAACTGCATATCGTACTGTTTATGACTGTGTATGTAACAAATAAAATTAGAATTTGAATTTGAGTATTATGATACTGATTTGCTGATAAATGCAGTACTAGTCCAAAGTTTGGACATACTTTCTAATTCAATGCTTTTTTGTTTTTTTGTTTAGTGACTTATTTTCTACATACTAGAACAAAACTGGTAACTATGAAATAACATGAATAACAAATATGGAATCATAAAATTAAGTAACAACAAAAACAGTCAAATTGTTATTTTAAGGACAGTTATTCTGGAACAGTTCTTGCAAGAACACTATTGTCAAGTGCATTTGCAAAACCCATGAAGCTCTCTCTCTCTCTCGCTCTCTCTGTGTCTATTTGTGACTTTATTATTTCCCTTCTCTGTATTATCCACTTCCTTAACATTTCTAGGTAACACCTCCTTTATTTAAAGAACTTTAAAGACTTTGCAAGCTTCATTATTGATGCCAATAACTTAAAATGCATAATGTTAAAAAGGCTGTCACTATGATTTGTGTTGAGGAAAATACATGTACAAAAATACAAAATAAATGTAATTTTAATCATATTGTGGCGTGGGCGGGGTTTCGATTAGCAACCATCATGCTTTGTGGGAGGGGTTGTTATGTGTTCACCCTGTTGGGGAAAGGTGTTTGGGTTAGTGGCTTCAGCCAGGTTTTGTGTGTGTGTGTGTTAGTTAGTTAGTTAGTTAGATAGATAGATAGATAGATAGATAGATAGATAGATGTGTGTGTGTGTGTGTGTGTGTGTGTGTGTGTGTGTGTGTGTGTGTGTGTGTGTGTGTGTGTGTGTGTGTGTGTGTGTGTGTGTGTGTGTGTGTGTGTGTGTCAGATGTGTGTCCTATTAATTGTGTGTGACCTGTTGAATGTGCTGTTCCTGTTATTTACGTGCTGTGCAGAATAAATTACTCCTAGCCATTTGTATTGGGCAGCATGGAAGCTCATTCGTCTCTCCAAGTTTCTTCTTAGCGGTGAAAAACGCTACAATATGTAATATAATTTTTTTTATAATGAATTTTATTTTATTTGTATAGCACTTTTAAAAATGGACATTGTCACAAGTTTTAGAATTGTTAAATCTGAAACCCTGGATCAGACTGTAGAGCGTCTACAGCGACGGCACATACGACAGTCTTTCGGCTGTTCCCTTTCAGGGGTCGCCACAGCGAATCACCTGCCTTCATCTAACCCTATCCTCTGCATTCTCTTCTCTCACACCAACTAACTTAATGTCCTCTCTCACTGCATCCATAAATCTCCTCTTTGGTCTTCCTTTAGACCTCCTGCCTGGAAGTTCCAACCTCAGCATCCTTCTACCGATATATTCACCATCTCTCTCCTCTGAACATGTCCAAACCATCTCAATCTGGCCTCTCTGACTTTATCTCCAAAACATCTAACGTGGGTTGTCCCTCTGATGAACTAATTCTTAATCCTATCCATCCTTGTCACTCCCAAAGAGAACCTCAACATCTTCAGCTCTGCTACCTCCAACTCTGCCTCCTGTCTTTTCTTCAGCGCCACTGTCTCTCATCCGTAGAGCATCAATGGTCTCCTTTCCTGGAGAATGGACCTTTCCTTTCATTCTCGCTGATACTCATACTCGCTCATCCCACTCTTATTGCATAACACACCTGACACTTTTCTCCACTTGTTCCAACCTGTACCAGCCTCTTCATCTCCTTTCCGCACTCTGTTGACCCTAAGTACTTAAAGTCCTGCACCTTCTTTACCTCTGCTCCCTGTAGTCTCACCGTTTCTCCTGTTTCCCTCTCATTCACACACATGTATTCCGTCTTGCTGCGGCTAACCTTTATTTCTCTGCTTTCCAGAGCATACCTCCACCTCTCCAAATTTTCCTACACCTGTTCCCTGTTCTCGCTACAAAACACAATGTCATCTGCAAACATCAAACGACAGGCAGAAGTAGTTGTTGCTAAAACAATGTAGCAGCGTAAAGAGCGGCAGCGAGCTAACCGCGGACTCCGTGCACAGGTAATGGTAGCATGCAAGGGTCAGGATTGGAGCCACGGGTAAACCTCTAGTATACTAAAAAGTACAGCTGTGTAAATCTGAACTTATGAGCTTTACGGCGTCTGAATTTATAACAGTATCAATATTATAGTACTTAAAGTTTATTGATTTAAGCTGAAGATATTGACTGATCAATATTTAATCTTTCCCACTGCCATCAGACCCCTAAACTGCTGACAGAAGTGGGCAAGCATGGTCTTTTTAAAATTGTTTTCAACTACTGACACAGATATTGGACATTCATTGCAGACTTTGCACTGGATTTTGGGACATTCATTGCAGACTTTGCACAATCACACAATAATTATTATATTACAATCATTGCACAATCATTTGCACAATTTGCACAAGCCTTGAACACACACTGCGGGCTTTCTATATATATATACTTTGCACACTACATCTGTTTTTACAGTGTTTATATTATTATATTTATTCATTTCATACTTTTGCATGTTTTTATATTCTGCCTTTTTTTATTCTATATTTATGCTTATATTCTACTTTTTAGCGGCATTCATTAGCAAGAATTTCATTGTACAGGGGGGAACATGTTTCTTCACTGTGCATATGACAATAAAATTTGAAGCTTGAAATAGAGACGAGGTTGCACGGTGGCTTAGTGGTTAGCACTGTCGCCTTGCACCCTCAGGTCCTGGGCTTGGTTCCCGGGTGTGTGTGCATGGAGTTTGCTTGTTCTCCCGGTGCTTGGTGGGTTTCTTCCGGTTTCCTCTGACAGTCTAAGGACTTGCAGATTATGCTAACTGGCATTCCCAAATTGTGCGAATGTGCATGTGAATGCTGACTGGAGGTCCTACCATGGTTGTATAAGATGGAAATAAATACAAAGGTCCCTAGTTGGACTACAGAGGTTTTTAGATGAATAGATGGATGGATGGATGGATGGATGGATGGATGGAATAGAGCCTTAAGTGCTAGCTGTTATTAGCAATTGCAGTCCTAAGGCTATACAAGGAAGAACATCCACAGCCGTCCTTATGCTTTCTATGCACCACACAGCAATTTTGTGGTGATTTTTAAATATTTAAAGAACTTTTGGCTAGCCTTTACTTTATATGGGATCTAGTTTATTTGTAAAAAAAAAATTGTAATGTGTTTGTTTGTAAATTAAATCAAAATCGAAAACTACTATCGATTTATTGACCTCAGTATGTCAGACTTTGCTACGATGGGGGCAGGGACAATGTCTTTTTATGCAAAAGGTCTTTTATGCAAATGAGATGCATGCTATTCCTTGTATTTGTGGTGTTACTGTCACTGTCACACAACACTGTAGCTATTGTTAGTGGCTTCTTCTGCTGTTGTGCAGTTTGCTCGACCTGGGCCGATTTCTGTGGTATACTCCCAACTGCATTGTTTGGGCGTGCTAGTCTGACTTTGAGAAATTCGATTTAGTATGATTTTAATTGGACTAACATGTTCGCATTTATTTTAAAATATTGATTTTAGAGTCGGACTAAAACAATGTCGTTTCAACATACTGAGTGCCAAAAAATCGATAGGATTCTTTCCATTGTACCTAATCAACAAACAGCCATTTACCTCCAAAATCCCAGCTGAAATTTAAAAACGACGAAATTATATTATGAAAAAAATCAATGTGATTGATTTTTAAGGAGGGGAGCATGGTTCAATTCCTGCCTCAGGTCTTTGTGCGCAGGGTTTTCATGTTCTTCCCGTGCTTGGTGGGTTTCCTCCCACAGTGCAAAGCCATGCAGATTAAGTTAATTGGCATTGCCAAATTGCCCGTAGTGTTTGTGTGTGTGCCCTGTAATGGATCGACACCCTGAAAAGATGTACCCTATCTTGTGCCCAAAGTCTCCTGGGATAGGCTCCAGGCCTCCCATGACCCCGTACAGGATAAGTGGTATAGAAAATCATTGAATGTATTATTTAAAATAATCAAAATTGATGAAATGCAAGGTTCTACATTAGAGGGTTAATGTACAAAGTACATTTATATTTAATAAATGTAATTGAAATATACAACAGGTCAAGTCTCATGTAAGGTGTAAACTTGCAATTTGAATGAAACCATACACCACAATAACCCATTTGTATCTTCTTTATTTTGTTACTGAGGACATGTAGCAAATTTGTTATGGGTGACCATGTGTCAATAAATACCATAGCAATATGGTTGGAATAAAACTTGTAGATCATGTTTTTTTTGTTTGTTTTTTTTACACATAATTATACCAATTTAAAACATTTTCAAAACATCTTATCTAAAATCCAGTTTTAAACCATAAAATACTCATTGCTTCAATAATGTACCCAAGTCTTTAGCACAAAATTAGAACGATTTTCTTTTCCAAAATATTATTCCAAAAAGGCTTGTTCATGATCCTTATAACATGTAACAATACATTTGGCAAAAATGTTGTGAAAATTATGCAAAAAGTATAGGGTTGTAGGTCATAAAAGTCATTCATGTAACAAATATTTGTTATGTACAAATGACTCTAAACTGTACCTGTATATTGGTACTGTACACACACACGTGTATATATATATATATATATATATATATATATATATATATATATATATATATATATAAAATGTTCATTTAAGATAATGGTCTTGGACTCGGCTGATCAAGGCAGTTATTATTGTTATTATTATTATTATTATTATTATTTTATCATATGACTTGTGACTGTGCACTCGCTTAATAGTTTTGGACTGAAATTACAAACAGTACAAACAGTCCTTCCCATTGCCATCTTAGAATGTTTTTCCTTGCCACCATCACCCTCGGCTTGCTCATCAGGGAAAATCCGATAATACATAATTCATCGTATCTTTTTTCCTTAGATTTTTTTATTTAATTCTGTAAAGCTGCTTTGTGAAAATGGCCCATGTTAAAATAGCTATTTACATATAATTGAGTTGAATTGTAATGGATGCAGTGCCAGTCCCAAGCCCAAATATAATGGGACGGCTGTGCTAAGTTGTTGTGCACATCAGATGGTCCGCTGTGGCGACCCAACACAGTAAACTACAGGGACATTATCCAATTAATCACAAATGATTCGATTTAGTTATACTTGCATAACAATTAACCTTATCAATTATAACATACGGTATATTAACCTACTTCATTAATTATATGAAGTTTCACATAAATTGATGTCTCATCCAAGGGACCAAGCTGTAATAAAGTTTTAAAATGGCTTATATAAAAAAAATTTTAAAAAAAAGAAAGCGAAAAGCTTATAAATTAAAAACAATGAAATTTACATAAATATTTGGACATTTAGAATAATGACCACTTGTTAGAGGATAATTAGATTACCCTTTAATAAGCTATAATGTAACAGTTAGAGCTCTATAGTTGCACATGCGGTCTATTTCATGTGTATTCTTGCTAGATGATGCACATGTGTTAATAGACCTTGTTAACAGTACTTATGGGTTACTAGCTTAACATTTGTTAGTATTAATGAATATAATGAGTTCTGGTAGTTACTAGCAATCTAACGTTAACATAAATGTCTTTTTATTAACATTTGCTACAGTGTATAATGGAACTCGAGCAATTATTGTACAGCTTTTTTTTTTTTCAACATTAGCTACTCCTCCAGACATTTACTTCCCTGGAAATGCACTCCCACTGTCATCCACTGTTCCTGAACCTGTCTGTTCCTTAGACTGCCCTTCCCAGTCTTCGGCTAGAGCTCTAGCGTAAACCCGAGACAGGCTTTGTTTAAAGCGAAGCCTCTTGTCCAGCCCCATACAGAAGTACAAAAGTGGATTTACACAGCTATTAAAGTAGGCTACGCACTTAGCTATGGGTAGTCCTACTTTTACTGCTTGGCTTTTGCCCTCCACCATCTTGGCCAAAAGGAAGAAGTGGTAAGGCCCCCAGCACAGGAAGAAGGCACAGACCAAACCAAAAAGAATTTTGAGGGGTTTTGATTTGTGCAGGATACGTGTTCGGCGTATCCCTAAACCAGCTAATACATAGCAGGTTAGGATGATGAGGAAGGGCAACAAAAAGCCACATAAGAAGCGAATGCTGTACAAGGCCAGTTTAGCTCTGTTGTCATCTTCAGTTAATTGCGGCACCTGTGGAATCAAGAAGAACGGGCACGTCAATGGAAAGGCAAAAAAGCCATTAAACGACTTATTTGATTGAACGATTGTTGTTGGGTTTGTTTTTACCTCCATGGAGCACTTGGTCACGTTTTTCTTGCTTATATATACTTGTCGGTACACATAGTATGGTACACTGAAGACGATCGCCACGATCCAAACCCCAACACTGATGAGTCTAGCTGCACACAGAGTTCGCCGCCGCCTGGTGAACACTGGTTTCCAAACGCAAAGCGCCCGATCCAGACTAATGACAGCCAGGAGGAATACACTGCAGAACATATTGGTGTACTTGAAGAATCCATTAAACTTGCACACAAAGGTGCCAAAGGGCCAATATTCATAGAAGACTTTCTTAATCAACGAAGTAACACGAGTGAGGCAAAAAATCAAATCCGCCACAGCCAAGTTGACCAGCCACACATTGGTGACGTTGGCTTTTAGACGGAATCCAGACATCCAGATGACCACAGCGTTCCCTGTGGTTCCGAAAAGGATAGTGATTGTGTAAAAGACAATAGTGATGTTTTCCATAATAGCATCAATGTCCAATGTAGCTTTGTCATTTTTGCTGGAGAATTCAGAACCAGAAAGGAGGTTAACACTGTTGTTAGAAGCCATTCTGCTGCTGCTGCAAAAAAAGAATGCCATATGCTGTATCACTATTGTAATTATTAGCATAAACACCATTTCTTTTTAAATCCCACTTAACAGTCCTCTCCATTCAGGTGGTGCTAATCATGCATGTTATTGAAACATAAATAAATGCAAAGGAACATGCACCATATGAACACTTACACCATAACACCCACACACACACACACACTGTTTTGTTCCTTTCACATGACACAAATTCCACTTCCCCAAAGACTGACAGTGTCTTACTCAATGCCTGTTTTCATGAATGTTAGAAGAAGTAGAAGAAGAAGAAAAAAAAGGAGGAAATGATTTGGGGGGGAAATAGTTTTATTTTAGCATCTAACCCTTTCACCCTCACGAAATACAGGACTGGAAAAATTAACTCATTAGCAGCTTATCTGTAAAATCATATTTAAAATGAATTGCATTTCAGTTTTTTATTCAAGTTAAGTTCTGCTAATAAATGCGCTGATATCATGTGAGCCATAATCCAAAATTAAAATTCTAAATAAAATTACATACATTTTAAACAATAAAGAGAGTTAAATATGTGAAACTTAAATTGGTAATATTAATACACATCAACCTCATTAACCACATGAACCTTATCACCAGGCCAATGAAATTTTATGTATTAACATTAATTTTCAATTAAATACCATATATATCATATATACCATGCGCAACCGAAGCTCACCTATGTCTGTGAGGACCAAAGGCAGAATGGACCGACGTGGCCCTCAAACTCCGCAGATACCAGTCTGATAAATCTGTCAAACAAATCTGATCCACAGTGGCTTCACCACCAACCAACAACACCCAAAGGATTCACTGTCAAGGTCCTGCTACCAGACAGCACAGTGCACTCAGAGGTCCTGTAGAGTCATGACCCAAGGGGACAGAGCTGCCCTGGTGGCACAAGGGGAACCCAAACCCTAGCTGGGTTTAATGTTAATGTTTTTAATAGAAGAATAGACTCCTATTGTTGCACTTGCTGTTTATATCACATAGCCTGTTTTTTTTATTTTATTTTATTATTATTTATTATTACTACCCTCAGCCCTAAGGATACAATGATCCTGCTAGATGATCCTTTTTTTCCCCCCAGAACAGTTACTTTTTCCATAACTTCTTATCCCAATGGTACTGTAGCATCGGAAAAAAGGAGCCCGTTGTCATTGTTTTTTTGTTTTTTTTTACTGCCTTTAATTTAATTTTGGCACTTTTTGAGATTTGATACGAACCATATAAAACATACAACAGAGTGGATTCTAGCTATTTCCATATGTTTAATAAAATGTAAGATATTATTTACTGGTAATTGAGTATCGCAGTAAGAAAAGTGAATGATCCTAGACCTTTAGAAGACACGGTTTTTATGTTCTACATCTTCAGATTAAATTTATTATAAGTAAAAATATGCATCTTATTTTATATACATTACATATACAGTACATCTTTTTTTATCTACATTACCAGTCAAAAGTATGGACACGAGTTTGAATTTATTTTCTACATTCTAGAACAATTCTATATATTTTTTTTTTTCAAAACTATGAATTAACTCAGCTTTTTTCAGAATTGTTCAGCTGTTCTGGAATAGTTCTTGCAAGAACAGTATCGCCTTGTTCAAAACCCATCAAACACCATGATGAAACTGTCTCTCATAAAGACCTTTCCAGGACAGCAGGACCAAAACGTACCTCTGCTGCAGAGGAGAAATTCACTTAGAGTCACCAGCCTCAGAAATCACCAATTAACAACAGCACCTCAGATTAGAGGCGTTATGAAGCTTTACAAAGTATAAGTAGCAGAAACATCTCAATTTCAACTGTTCAAATGAGATTATTACATATTTTTGATGCCAAACGTTTGTCTGGTAGTGTATACATATAAAATCCGAGGACGCAAGCTAAGATTTACAGATAGAAATCATTAAATTAAATAATACTTATTACAATATTACATTACCAAGGAGATACAGATATACGGTTCTTACCTGGACATTGATTTATTTCGTTTTTAATCTTTAAGCTAATATTGTTTCTGTGTCTAAACAACAACTAACTTCATATAGTGAAATAATAAATGTTATAGCTATGAAAATATAAAATTATTATCTTTTCAAGAATAATAAAATATATCTATACTCAGGTCAGATTCCTTGATTGTTCTTTTCCTAGTGTTCTTCTCTTTTTTGTCTTTCTGTTATTACTGAAATAAGAAGGAAGAATGGGTCATGGTGCACTCGTATGCTCCTCCCTTGTGCAAAATATCCAGTTACATGCTAGTATGTAGATGAGCACTTTTTCTTGGAAACAATGGTCAATGAGCATGCTAACTGACTATTAGCACTATTAGTACTATTACTACTACTACTACTACTACTACTAATCTACTGGATTGGCCAAACCGATTAGCCAGAGGTGTGCCACTTAAAAAAAAAAAACAATTAAAATTCAATCCAAATTCAAATTGAAATATATATATATATATATATATATATATATATATATATATATATATATATATTCAAAAAAAGAACAACATCCAATTTCTTTTTTTTAAAGATATATATTGTATAACCATTATGCCCATTATACCCCAGGAGTCTGTACTAGCCTGGCAGCACCCTTACTGTACATACCAGTATGTTTTTAAAATTCAAGATAACTTTTGTATAATTGTCATTAATAGTCAAGGATTATGCTCACTTTTATCAGCATTTTCTCTAAACGAGACTAATGAACTACTACTGCAACAAATACAACCACTACCACTAATAGCAGCAACAACAACAACAACAACAACAATACCACTACTACTACTACTCCTACTACAGTACTAATATTAATAATGATAACAATAATAATAATAAGTCTCACAGTCAGTTACGTCCAAGCATTCGAGAAAACCTCCTTAAACTTATCATAGCCCAAAAATGCCTAACCAAGCGAAATAGCCGCTATGAGTTTACATAATGTTGTGAAGAGTGCAGAAACAGGAACTGGCAGGTCATACTGCATGTTGAGGCTAATCTTGCATGTTTTTCTTATCTACATCTGTGGTGTTACTGTTCACACCTCACATTTGCACTCAGTCTATACATAGAATGCTGAAAGAGTAAATGAATTGCCTTCCATTCAATTTTATTGAATTTAAAGTGATTTTTTTGTGTAAAATTATAAGATGTGGTATAACGTGAAGAATTCTAGTTTGTAGTTTGCTAGCTTTCTTGCACATGTCTGTGCAGCTCAACTGAATTTCAGAATTCAAAATCCAAACTGCGTCCTCTGCATACAGACATTAAATTGCTTACTTGTTCGTATTCCTAATGGATCTGCAGGGACATTAGCTTTTAGATTATTAGAAAAAAAAAAACCACACCAACAGAACAAACTATTTTTGTGAGCTGGATTTGGATTTGAATTAAGCAGGTATCAAAAATATCTCAACATTTTAAAATCCTTTGAAGCACGTTTAAACTCTTCATTATAAAATAATGGAAAATATGGCACAACTATTGCTACGCCTACAAGACACTATCCTTCAAAGATCAGTGACAGTAAACAGGACATGTGTTGTCATGGCAAGCAAGAGGCCAAGGGTAACTCTCAGCATGATTGTCCCACCACCATGCTTCACTGAGTAATGTTGGGTTTCCATAACATATTCTGTAGCATTTTGTGGCACCATTTTTCACATTTGCATAACCTCTAAAATATCTTCCTATTTTGCAAGTTTTAATCCATCAAGCCCAGATTAGTGCAGGGTTGCCTCATCAACTACTTGAAATTCTCTAGCTCATTCAGAATTTATCTGACCCTCGTAGTTCCTTCTCGGACTAATTATTGTAATTATTCTGACTAATCATATTCGTCTTTGATGATTTTGTTGTGCATAGTAATTTGTTTCAGTTCTGGCTTCTTCAAAATTACAGTTAAAACACATTGCGCTGAAACACATGGCAGATGTAAACAAATTATATCTGCCATACTGTATGATCAGTATGCAGGGGTAACCAGTGCATTTAGCTTCAGTTGCGTACCCTTTTCAGCATTCGACCCAGGCAGGATGTAGATTATGTAGTCATGAGTCAATATTTTTAACCTGAAAAAGGGCAAAGTAAGAAATGTTGCTGGTGCAGCATCTTTGCTAGAATCATCTACATACAATGAGGAAGGAAACACTCCGCAAAAGAATCTGATGCATGACTGCCACAACAAATCATAGAGTTGAACATAGAGTTGGTCAAAGATCTAGTTCTAACCCTGACAGGCAGTAGTCACTTCCATTTAACTCTTAAAACATGTTAACAAAGGTGGGTAGAAACGAGTTACATTTACGTGATTACATTTATTTGAGTAACTTTTTGAAAATAAATGACTTCTATGAGTGGTTTTAATGCACCAAACTTTTTACTTTTACTTGAGGAGATTTGTGAAGAAGAAACGCTACTCTTACTCCGCTACATTCGGCTACAATTGACTTCTTACTTCTCTAACCATTTATTCTACACATTAGATATTCTTTATTTTTCCCAGACAAATGCAGCATGACTGTGTTTCATTAATCAGACGTAGCAACAATAATCGAGTAACTCCGTTTGACCAATCAGCCGCAATAATAATAATCACATGTGGTCACATGACCACACAGAAACGCTGCATAGCCGGGGGAAAAAAAATTCAGCTACTGTATGGTAGACAGCGAAGGAAACATGGCTCGGTTAGTTTAGCTGTTTTATTTAATGTTGCATATATTTCATTTATTTTATTATTTGGAAATGTCAGAATTTGTACATTATTTCATCATTTTGTCTGGCTGCTTACATAATTTCTAAATAAATAAATAAATCGGACATTACGATTGAAACAGTTATTCAGTACTTAAGTAGTCTTTTCACCAAATACGCTTATTGAGTTCAATTTTTGGCTACTCTACCCACGTCTGCATGTCAGTAGACTGGCCTGGGCCTTGTCATCTCCTAAAAGATCGATGAATTTTAAATAGCTTGCAATATTGTCCGTGTTGGTTAATGTCTACCATCAACATAGTGTTCTCACTATGAACTAGCATGCAGTGAAAATGCAAAAAAATATATTTTTAGATAGATAGATAGATAGATAGATAGATAGATAGATAGATAGATAGATAGAATACTTTATTAATTCCAAAAGGGAAATTGTAGTGTTACAGCAGCCAGTTTACATATTATACAACAAGTAAGAATTGCAGTGAGGAAAAAGTAAAGTTAAAATAATAATCAAATACTATGAATATACTATACTGTTTTCACTGTACACGTGCATGATGATTGTACAGTGCATCCGGAAAGTATTGATAGCGCATCACTTTTTTCACATTTTGTTATGCTACAGGCTTATTCTAAAATGGATTTAATTCATTTTTCCCTTAGAATTCTACACACAACACCCCATAATGACAACATCATACTTTTTTGGTTTTAAGATTTTTGCGAATTTTATTAAAAATAAAAAAAATAATAAGAAAGCACATTTACATAAGTATTCACACCGTTTGCAAAATTGAGCTCAGGCGCATCCTGTTTCCCCTGATCATCCTGTTTCCCCTGATCATCCTTAAGATGTTTCTGCAGCTTAATTGGAGTCCACCTGTGGTAAATTCAGTTGATTGGACATGAAAGGCACACACCTGTCTATATAAGGTCCCACAGTTGGCAGTTCATGTCAGAGGACAAACCAAGCATGAAGTCAAAGGAATTGTCTGTAGACCTTAGAGACAGGATTGTCTCGAGGCACAAATCTGGGGAAGGTTACAGAAAAATTTCTGCTGCTTTGAAGGTCCCAATGAGCACAGTGGCCTCCATCATCCATAAGTGGAAAAAAGTTTGAAACCACCAGGACTCTTCCTAGAGCTGGCCAGCTATCTAAACTAAGTGATCGGGGGATCACTTCACTCTCTTCACCTCTGTGAGGAGAGAGAAACCTTCCAGAAGGACAACCATCTCTGCAGCGATCCACCAATCAGGACTATATGGTAGAGTGGCCAGAGAGTCTCATCAGACCTAAGAATTTTGTTTCTTCAGGTGCCTTTGGGCAAACACCAGACGGGCTGCCATGTGCCTTTTACTAAGGAGTGGCTTCCGTCTGGCCACTTTACCATTTAGGTCTGATTGTTCTTCTCTCTCCACAGAGGACCTCTGGAGCTCTGACAGAGTGATCATCGGGTTCTTGTTCACCTCCCTGACTAAGGCCCTTCTCTATCTAATGCAACTGCTAAACTCTCCCAGCTCCAGCAACACGGAGGAAGAGATGTTCCACTTCCTTATCCCCACAGGAACGGCCAACCCTCTTTAAGTACGAAGATCCAGAGCCCTGATATGAATCAGAGCCCTCATCAACTGTCTGATCAAATCCCAAATCATATCTATGGTAGACTTGACTAAAGTATCCTCTTATGGCAGGGGCCAGGAAGAAAATTCAATTCAGTATTGAACAGAACTCAGGAAAGTCAGCCTAACAGTGTACTTCAAAAAGTGCAATTTGGGTCTGACTGAGGGACAGTACCTGGGGTATCAAAATGGCTGAAGGTTGCCAAAGCACCAAGATAAAAAAGTCAATGCTATCCGCACCTACTCACAGGTAAGTGTGTTCTTGTGAATAGAAAGTTACCACTGACATTTTTGCCCATCATCTTCTCCGAGGCAGCTCCCCTCTTGAAACCTGCCAAGGAAGGGACAGAATGAAGAAGTGCAGTTGACAGGCGAAAAAGGCATTCCAACAGTTGAACTCCTACCTTACCAGTTCCCCCATCCACCATAACCCTGACTTCAACCGTTCCCTTCCTGGTGCTTCAGATGCACAGTACACAGATACTTTAGAAACCAAGCTTGGAGCTGACCTCTCCCAGGAATTTGACGATGAGGAACATCCAGTCCTGTTTGTGAGTAGGGAACTAACACCAGCAGAACAACATGCTATAGCATGCAAGGCCCTTGCCATTAAATGGGCTGTAGAGGAGCTAAAATGCTACTTGGTGGGTCTGCACTTCATGTTGGTCACCAACCACCTTCCCCATTAGAAAGGACTAAAGACAGTAACCCTTGGTCACCCCCATAACCCGCTGGTTCCTCTTACTGCTGGACTACTTTCAATTTTAAAGTGAGCCAGAGCACATGCACTCCTTTTGTCTACTGCCTCCTCGGCTCATTCACCTTCAATCTTGTCTGGCTCACCTCACCTGACCACGGCGAACTTTGATGTCCACAAGACTGCACTTGCTATTCCGGCCCTCAGTTCTCCTTCTTCGCAACTGAATGAATGTGTGTGGTTTTCGTTTCAGATCACTTTAATGAAAGAACACATTTTTCCTTCCTCTCCTGACTCCCGTATAGGATACATATAATAATTACAAATAATAAATTACACTTTTAAGTTCAAGTTCAAGTGGTTATATACAAAATTTCAATTTAATAGCGTCCCGGTGCTTTCCCAAAGACACAATGTATAGTGTACTGTCTCCACATAATGATAAAAGATTTTTTTTTTTTTTAATGTAAATTTTTATTAAAATATATATTATTTTGAGATAAGGATTAATTCTAAACGAAGCAATCATTCAAGGGCAGTTCAAGTCAAACTGGGATTTGTGATTAAATTTATCATGAATGAAGGCATTGCAGTTGTTCCCGTGAACCATGAGCCAGTGGAACGCTTGATCTTAATAATCGACAAATAACTTGTAGCCAACTTGTGGAAGAGACGCATCTGTCTGTGCGTACTTTACAAACAATTATTTACGGACACCACTTACACATTACAGGAACTTGGCTGGGGCTTATTGCCACATCCCCTGTACAGTTCCCCATGCAAACGAAGTCATTTACACACTTTTGGCCCAATAAAAGCGTTCCTGGGAGGGAGGGCTGGACTGGGACCAAAAAACGGCCCTGACATTTTTGGCCATAGCGGCCCACCATGATTATTTAAACAATATGCTGAGGCATATGACACATCAAAGGATATATGCGCTCACTGTTTTGTTTCAAACATTATACCACAGTAATCTGCATGGAAGCAAATAACCTTGGTAAAAAAAAAATTCCGCACATAAAATGATTTTCACACATTTTCCTGATCCACTTGTAGGCTTTTGCGTCTTTTCTCCCGCAGCTTCTCTTCACCCCCCTTGCTCTTTTCTCTCTTTTTCTGGTTTATCCATTGTTATAGACGGACTCATCTCAAACTCTGGTCAAACTCTAAATAGCAGATTTTGTCAAGGGAAGATTAGTTGCTGGCCAGGAGGGAGGCAGGGAGTGGCCTGAGATTTAATTGGACTCGCTCATTGTCCTTTAAGACAGTCAACCAATGGGGCGCGATTCGTGTCTCAAATACTCTACCGTATTACTGCGGTAATAAATAAATTGGCCTAATAAACTTTTTCAAAAATATTAAATTATGACTGACAGCCCCGGCCCAAAAATGTGCGTCGGCCCAACGGGCATTGCCCGGTATGCCCTATGGTCAGTCCAGGCCTGCTGGGAGGGCAGTGTTTCACTTGTGAAGCGGGCTGTCTGATCATGGCTTTCTACCTTAATGGTATCCAAGCACTAGTGAAATGCTGGGATAAGTGCATTAGTGAAGTATTCAACCAAATCTTAGTGGGAAAAATATGATTGCGAGAAGTTAAATTAACCAAATGCAACATAAACCAGTGACACAAATCAACAGACCTTTGCACCAAATACTCTCTAAGTTTTTAATATTGTAAGAAAAGAAAAACATTAAAATAATAATGCAATGTGTAAATAATTATAATAAAAATGCAACATAACATCAATGTAATGATATCATTCAGCCTGGACAATTCTTTTCCAGACTCTTGAGGTTTGCCCGTCCTTGAATTTTTGAAAAGTCTTCTTTAGTTCATTTTATTTTAGACAGGCTTGTCCATAGCACACATCAAGGTAAGAAATGAAATAGGTTCAATTCAAAGTTATATTGGAAATCTTGCTGTCTATCGTAATTTAATTTATAAGTTAACATGAATAAACCATCAAAGTCAACATTGATTAATATGGCTTGGTCACATGGTCTAGATCACATAAAACAGATATTGTAACAGTCAGGCTTCTATAGTTGCACTTGATGTTTATTTCAGGTTTTCTGAATCTGAAAGCAATTACACAAACTATGATTTCAGATGCATTAACTAATACTAATGAGAATATTGGATTGTTTCCAATGTTGACTTTAATCACAGTATGGTGATAAGATTCTTAACTGTAGTAAAACATAACCGCAGATATTGCCCAGAAGTTCTTACCTGAAAGTATTATAGGTGTATCTTTATGTCGATGATTTTTTTTCTGTCCCTAAACAACAGCTAACTTTACATATCTTAGTAATTAATGTTATAGCTGTAAACAGACAGACAAAAAAACAAACAAACTGACTTTTTTTTGTCAAGACTTGAAAGTGTATGCTCGAGTTAGATTCATTGCTTCCCCCTTTTTATTACATCTTTTTCATTATCTTTTCTGATCTTACCGTTACAGTATATTCAGTGAAATTTGATGGAAGAATGAGTCGTGGTTTTAGTTTTCAGCTCCTCCCTTTTACATAATATCCAACTGTATACTAGTCAGGGGTAGCTCAGTGGTTAAGGCATTGGACTATGGTTCATAAGATCCCAGGTTCAAACCCCACAACCACCAGGTTGCCACTGTTGGGCCCTTGAGCAAGGCCCTTAACCCTCAACTGCTCAGATGTATAATGAGATAAAAAAATATATAAGTTGCTATGGATAAGAGTGTTTGCCAAATGTAAACGTAGTCGGTATCAATATTCAGCACTCCTAGAAGCTACGTTTTGTGCAACTATTATGTAGTCAAGGAACATGCTTAGTTTCAGCAGTATTTTCATTCACTAAGACTAATGAACTTCTACTACTATGGCTACTCCCAATAATATTCTACTGTAGTGGCCAGGTGGTACAATGGCTAGCACTGTTGCTTTGTACCTCCAGGGACGAGGATCGATTCGGACCCGCCTCGGAGTCTGTGTGCATGGAATTGGCATGTTCTCCCATGCTCTTGGTGGGTTTCCTCCTGTTACTTTTGTTCCCTCCCACAGTTTAAAGACATGCAGATTAACCTAATTGCCATTCCCAATTTGCCTAGTGTGTGAATGAGTGTGTATGCGTGTGTGCCCTGCGATGGATTGACCAATAGTTCCTTTACACCAAATATTCTGTATTATTGTAAGAAAAGAACAACAGGAAAATAACATTAAAATTATAATGCAATGTGTAAATAATTATAATAAAATGTAACATAACATCAATGTAATGATATCATTTAGCCTGAACAAATCTTTTCCAGACTATTGAGGTGTGCCCGTCATTGAATTTTTAAAAAGTTTTCTTCATTTCTTTTTATTTTAGACAGGCTTGTCCATAGCACACATCAAGGTAAAAAATGAAATAGGGTCAATTCAGAGTTATATTGGAAATCTTGCTGTCTACCATAATTGAATTTATTAGTTAACATAAATAAACCATCAAAGTCAACATTGTGACCATGTGACCAAGCCATATTAATCAAAGATTTATTTTTTCTTATAATGAAACCAAATATGTTAAAGAAACAACATCCACACTGATCAGTATTTATCCCATATGTAAGTAAAATGAAGTCCACAATGGCAAGTACGAACAGCACTGTTAATGAAGACATTTAGGCTGTTACCAGGTAAGAAACCATTCTCACAGAGGTGTACTTTCCAGTCACCTTGACTCTTTCAATGCTAATCTAACTCCACTGTCATCTGTTGTTCCTGAACCAGAACGTTCCTTAGACCGTAAGGTTTGGCCCTCCCAGTCTTCAGCTAGAGCTCTAGCAAAAATCCGAGACAGGCTTTGTTTGAATCGCAGACTCTTGTCCAGCCCCATACAGAAGTATAAAAGTGGATTAACACAGCTGTTGAAGTAGGCTATGCCACTAGCTATGGGCAGACCCACTTTTACTGCTTGGATCTTGCTGTCCACCATCTTGGCCAAAAGGAGGAAGTGGTAAGGTCCCCAGCACAGGAAGAAGGCACAGACCAAACTAACTAGAATCCGAAGAAGTCGTGTTTTGCTCATGATAAGTGTGTTATGTATCTTTAAACCAGCTAATATATAGCAGGCTAGAATGATAAGGAAGGGCAACAAAAAGCCACATAAGAAGCGAATGCTGTATAAGGCCAGTTTAGCTCTGTTGTCTATTTCAGATGATTCAGTGACCTGTGGAATTAAGTGAAAATAGATAAGTCAGATTAAAGATATAATTATACAAAAAATTTTACTATTCTTAACGCCAAAAATGGGCGGGCTTTTTGATGATGGATGATGCATTTTAATTCAAGGCCTTCTTAAATTCATTTGTTAACAACCTAAGCAACAAGAATAAAATTCTCCAATGATGCCGTTTGCCATAAAACTTTAAAATACTGATTTATTTTACCTCTGTGGAGCACCTGCTGAAGTTGTTCTGGCCTATAGATACATGTCGGTACACATAGTATGGTACACTGAAGACGATCGCCGCAATCCAAACCCCAACACTGATGAGTCTAGCCGCACACAGAGTTCGCCGCCGCCTGGTGAACACTGGTTTCCAAACGCAAAGCACCCGATCCAGACTAATGACAGCCAGGAGGAATACACTGCAGAACATATTGGTGTACTTGAAGAATCCATTAAACTTGCACAAAAAGATGCCAAAGGGCCAATTATCATAGAAGACTTTCCCAATCAATGAAGGAACACGAGTGAGGCAAAAAATCAGGTCTGCCACAGCCAAGTTGACCAGCCACACATTGATGACACTGGCTTTTAGACGGAATCCTGACATCCAGATGACCACAGCGTTTCCAGGGATGCCGAAAAGGATAGTGATTGTGTAAAAGACAATAGTGATATTTGTCATTAAAGGATCAATGTCCACTGTAGCTTTGTCATTGTTGCTGGAGAATTCAGAACCAGAAAGGAGGTTAACACTGTTGTTAGAAGCCATTCTGCTGCTGCTGCAAAAAAAGAATGCCATATGCTGTATCACTATTGTAATTATCAGTATTAAAACTGTTATTTTTACCCAATCATTATCTTTTTATACCTGCCAGCAAATATTTCAGTAGTGCTATTCAGGTACTGTATGTAAATATAATAAGTAATATACTGTACATGTATTGGATTTCTAGATCACATAAAACAGATATTGTAACAGTCAGGCTTCTATAGTTGCACATGATGTTTATTTTAGGTTTTCTGAATCTGAAAGCAATTACACAAGCTATGATTTCAGATGCATTAACTAATACTAATGAGAATATTAGATTGTTTCCAATGTTGACTTTAAGCACAGTATGGTGACAAGATTCTTAACTGTAGTAAAACATCGCTGCAGATATTGCCCAGAAGTTCTTACCTGAAAGTATTATAGGTGTATCTTTATGCCGATGACAACAGCTAAGTTTACATAGCTTAGTAATTCATGTTATAGCCGTAAACAGACAGATAAACGAACAAAAAAACAAACCGACTGACTTTTTTGCCAAGACTTGAAAATGTATGCTCGGGTTAGATTAATTGGTAATCCCTTTTTGTTACATCCTCTTCATTATCTTTTCTGATCTTTTCTGTTAGCCAGTAAAATATGACGGAAGAATGAGTCGTGGTTTTAGTTTTCAGCTCCTCCCCCCTTGTGGGTCTTTCTGCCTTCAGTCAGAGAGAGGAATCTCTTTTGGGTTGAGAGCAGCGACTGACTTGATCAGTGAGAAATATCTAATTCTTTTGCCTTAGATAGCTTTCACTATATGTTTTGGGTTATCTGAAATATAAAGTGTATGGCAGACAAGAGAGAGGCAAGAGCTAAGATCTTCTGTTGAAGTGTTGACGCTTGATGAGGCCGTCAGTCTCAGGGTGGTATACTAAAGGCGCGGATGTGCTTTATCTGTAACAGCCGACACATCATAGTCAGGATCTTCTTTGGAAGTCCAAAGCGGCTGAAAAGCTGGAACAACTCTCTGGTGATGTTTTTTGATTTTGCTTTTTGGCATGGCCTTAGGATAATGCGTCATTATGTGTCATAATGTGAAGCCGAGCAGGTGAGGCCTGCAGCATGGAGCAGGAAGCATGTTGGACGCAAAGGCGGCAGGGCACAGACGAAAGCAAGTGGCAGACAGCTTTCTTCTTGACGTAGTTAAGTTCTTGGAATTTGGTAAAACATCACTTCCTGTGACGTAACTTCCTGTTTTTGTATCGTTGCCGCGAAAGTTTTTCGTTTGTATCAGCGTTTTAATTATATTGCTTTTTCGTTTATACAATAATAATATTAATAGCAACTAGTTTTTACATCTTCATATTATTTGGCTCCGCCCTTTTTCCCCGTTTTTTTGCGCTTTTTGGGAAACGTACGAGTTTCTTCTTCTAAAAACAACAAACGGAATACAGCTCAGAACAACTAAACAACTAGAACAACCGGTACGATATCATGGATAATATTCAGCTTGTTCAGTGTGTGGAGTGCAGGATGTTTAGACATTCTTCCTCCGTCATTAGTGGTAATTTTATTTGTGATAGGTGTGTGTTAGTGAGCACTCTGACGGAGAAGATATCAGCAATAGAGGAGTGCATCCAGACTTTAGAAAGGGTTAGAGAGTGTGAGACCAGCGTTATTCCCGTAGCAGTCTGGGTGCCGCAGGTGGAGATAACCAGCCCCCGACTCCGGCATTAGAGCCCTCACAGCGGGGCGAGTGGGTGACGACTCGGCGGCATATTCGTTCAGCCAAAGCTAACTCTAAGGCTAGCCCACCGGAGCACACCTCTTCTGCGCTTCACGTGTCCAACAGGTTCGCTATTCTTAGTGATGCACCCGCTGAGAAACCTGAAAGAGCTCTGGTTATAGAAGACTATACTGAGACATGTGAAATTAGCTGTGGTTGGGTGTATCCCGAGAGCCAGAGCACCGGACATAGCAGGTAATCTTAGGGCTCTAGGACAGCACAGGTTCTCCAAGATAGTGTTACATGCTGGAGCTAACGATATATGCCTTCGCCAGTCAGAGGTAAGCAAGAATAACTATTTTTAGAGGTGTTTAATTTAGCAAAGGCGATGTCCGAAGAAGTATATGCTCTGGTCCCATCCCAATGAGACGTGGCGACATAGCTTACAGCAGGTTATGGTCACTAAACCGCTGGATGTCCAGGTGGTGCTTCGAAAACAATGTGGGCTTCATAGATAATTGGAAGACCTTTGAGGGCAAAACTGGCCTGTTAGGGCGGGAGGGTGTCCATCCCACTCGGGAAGGTGCTGCTCTCATTTCTTGTAATGTAGCACATAGTCTCAGAAGAGGCCTAGTTAATCGGTGACAATACAGAGCCCAGGCCAGGGAGCAGACAGACAGGCTAAACCAACTGTCTGCTAGCTGCATAGAGTCGTCACTCAGGGATCACTGTTTTGAGGTTGTGTCTGTTCCTCGAGTTAAGCAAAAATGTAGAAAGGCCCAAGAGAATCTGGGTTTAGTAATTTAATTAACATAGATACCACAAAACCGGATCATACTGAATGTGCAGACGGCACCTCTGATCTGAAGCTAGGACTGTTAAATATTAGATCTCTCGCATCTAAAGCAGTTTTAGTTAATGAAATTAAATGAAGCTAGTCCTCCTGGATACAGCTACATACACCAGCCTCGGCTAACTGGTAGGAGAAGGCGTCGCAGTTATTCACAATAACAATTTGACCATTATACAAACGGGCACAAATTTAATTAATTTGAAATTCTCTATAGTAACATAATTCTAATCACAACATAATTCGGATCACAACCTTGTGCACCTTCAGACCACCTATCTACCACTGGTAAAGAGGCAGCCAGCCACTGTCAGGACAGTGAGAGAGTAGTCAAAGGAGGCCAGTGCAGCCCTGCAAGACTGCATGAAGACTACGGACTGGGTGGCCCTGTGCAAGCCACATGGTGCGAACATTGATAATCTGACAGACTGCGTCACCGAGTACATCAACTTCTGTGTGGAAAGTACTGTACCAGTGAAATCCATACGTTGCTTTTCCAACAACAAGCCATGGGTCATCAAAGCCCTCCAGAATGAGAAAAAGAAAGCATTCAGGTCAGGTGACAAGGAAGCAGCCAAGGAAGTACAGAGGAGCTTGTCTGTGAGGTTAAAGGAGGGAAAGGACAGATACAAGAAAAAGCTGGAACAAGAGCTGCAACACAACAACAGCAGGTATGTGTGGAGGGGCATGAAGAACATCACCGGCTTCAAGACCAGCAGCCTTAGGACTGATGGTGATGTGGAGAGGGCCAATCAGTTTAATCTGTTTTTTAATAGGTTCAACAGCAGGCCTCTCTCCAGCTTCTCTGGCTCCAGCACAGCCCTTATTGCACCTAGTGCACCTGCTCCCTCCACCAGGGTCATGCCAAACTGCAGCACTTTGTCCTACCTCTCTCCCCCTCCCTCTCCCACCATTGTACCAACCAGAGCCTCCACCTCCACTCCTCATGTCACTGTTGACTCAGACATTTATAAACCATCCATCACCATCACTGAGGACTAAGTGAGGAGCGAACTACGCAGACTGTCTGCTATGCAGGTTCATGCTCCCTTAATTGCGTGGATTATGGACTACCTGACTGATAGGCCACAGTATGTACGGCTACAGAGAAGTAAGTCTGACATGGTACTGTGTAGCACTGGAGCACCTCAGGGAACTGTTCTGTCACCGTTTCTCTTCACCTTGTATACATCTGACTTCCAATACAACACAAAGGTCTGTCACCTGCAAAAATTCTCAGATGACTCAGCAATAGGCGGATGTATCAAGGGTCGGGACAACTTGGAATACAGAATGGCTGTGGACAGATTTGTGGACTGGTGTGAGCTGAATCAGCTGAAGCTCAACATCCAAAAGACCAAAGAACTGGCGGTGGACTTGCGAAGATTACAATCTCCAGTCACTCCCCTGTCCATTAGAGGGGTGGATTTGGAAATTGTTCAGGATTACAAATACTTGGGTGTGCACATTGACAATAAGCTGGACTGGTCCAGAAACTCTCTGGTCACATACAAGAGGGGTCAAAGTAGGCTGTACCTTCTTACGTAGACTCTGATCTTTTAGATCAGATGTTCTATGAGTAGTGGCCAGTGCCATTTTCTATGCTGTGGTGTGCTGGGGTGGTAGTATGAAAGTTTCAGATATGAAGAGATTTAACAAACTGATCAGGAAAGCTGGCTCTGTGGTGGGCGAGGACCTGGACAACATGGAAACTGTGGCTGAAAGGAGAACATTGTCCAGACCGTCAATCATGGTCAATGTAGATCACCCACTCCACAATGTGGTGGATGAACTAAGAAGTACCTTTAGTCACAGACTCACCAGCTTAAAGTGTTCCACCGAACGCCACAGAAAATTCTTCCTTCCCACTGCCATTAGACTCTACAACTCCTCCCTCAGTCACACACCCACACAGTAATCCGTGCAATAGGCTGCTGCTTCAGTGCTCAGTGCATTATTTTTGCTATATAGTGCAACAGTCTACTATGTGCAATACTGTGCAATGTTCTTACTAGGTGTTAAATAATTTTTTTGTGCAATATCATTTGTTGTTCTCTAAATGGGTGCTAAATCACTTTATTACTTGCAATAACTCATGTGCAATTGTCTTCATGTGCAATATTATTACTACTTGGTTATGTAATATTACTTAATAGTATTTCATTACTACTAATTTTCTAAAGTGCAATAACTTATACTAAACTCCACTTATGTCAGTAGTCTTTCACTTAGCTGTGGGACTTACAGAAAGATAGATATTGTGTGTAGCATAGTCTGTATATTGTATTGTGGTTGTTTCTTTTTACAGATTTTATTCAGATTTTATTTACATTTATTCTATTTTATTTACTTTTATCTAATATTGTTTTTGTGTCTCTGTATCTTTGTGTGTTATGGCAGTCATCACATAAGCATTTTCCTGCGGGATCAATAAAGTTTTCTGATTCTGATTCTTTATAACAAGTGTAGCTACAAATATTAAGTCAGATTCCACTAATTGTCATTTACAGACCTCCAGGGCCGTACTCTGAATTTCTTAGTAGATTTGCAGATTTCCTCTCAAACCTAGTCGTTTCTGTAGACAAGGCGTTAATTGCTGAAGATTTTAATATTCATTTTGAGAATCCAGAAGACCCTGTGCATAAAGCATTTATGTCCATATTAGACTCATTAGGAGTAAATCAGTGTGTAGTAGGACCCACTTATAAAGCAGGTCAAACTTTAAATTTAATAATATTCTTCAGATTATGTATAAGAAATTTATTTACAAGTCCATTGTCTGAAGTTATATCAGATCACTATCTTGTCTCAATTCAAGTGTGTCATAGTAATAATGTACGCACAGCGTACCGCGCTACTGTACTAAACGTACATTCACATAAAATACCACACAGAGTTTTATCAGTAATCTCCCAGAGTTACCAAGTTTGATTAGATCACCGTCTGACCCCACAGAACTCGATCAGGCGACTGAATATTTAGAGTCGACGTTCCGTTATACCTTAGATAATGTAGCTCCAGTCAAAAGAAACATTATTAGAGATAAGAAACTCGCTCTCTGGTATAACGATCACACACGCTCTTTAAAACAGACCGCTCGGAAATTAGAACATAAATGGCGTCAAATTGTTAGTATTTCAAATAGCATGGAAGGAGAGCATCCTGAACTATAGAAAAGCTCTTAGTGTAGCTAGATCAACATATCTCTCCATTCTTATAGAAAATAACAAAAATAATCCTAGATTTTTATTTAATGCTGTAGCCAAATTAACCAGAAATAAGACCACTGCAGAAAACTCCACAACAACATCGTGTAATAGTGAGGACTTTATGAACTTTTTCAATAAGAAAATTGTAAATATTAGGCATAAAATTGTGGCTTTGAAACCAAACAATGTAAGTTATGCAGATGTTAATCTAGCCATGTCAGAGCGGAACCTAAAATACTTTACTCCCCTTGAAGAGAATGAACTAATTTCACTCATCTCTTCTGCAAATTCATCAACCTGTATATTAGATCCTGTACAGACACATTCACTTAAACAGATAGTACCAGCAATAACAGAACCCCTGTTGAGACTAATTAATTCTTCACTCAGCATTGGTTATGTTCCAAAATCTTTTAAATTTGCAGTTATTAAACCAATTATTAAAAAACCTGACCTTGACCCCTGTCAGCTGTCCAATTACAGGCCATTATCAAACCTTCCCTTTATCTCTAAGATTCTGGAAAAGATAGTAGCGGAGCAGCTATGCTCACATCTACATAGAAATGGCATACATGAACTGTATCAGTCAGGATTTAGGCCTCATCACAGTACAGAGACAGCACTCGTTAAAGTAGTAAATGACCTCCTATTGGCCTCTGATCAAGGCTGTGTAACCATGCTTGTATTACTCGACCTCAGTGAAGTCACCATTTGACACTATTGATCATAGTATTCTTCTTTACAGATTAGAAAATGTAGTAGGAATTAAGGGTATAGCCCTCACCTGGCTCAGATCCTATTTGACCGATCGGTATCAGTATGTAGACTTAAATGGTGATTATTCTGCATGTTCTCTAGTGGAGTTTGGTGTTCCACAGGGTTCAGTTTTAGGGCCACTGCTTTTTTCCCTTTACATGCTTCCTCTGGGCAACATAATCCGTAAGCATGGTATTAGTTTTCACTGTTATGCTGACGACACACAGTTATACGTCTCAGCAAAACCTGATGAAATAAACCAGCTTACTAAAGTTGAGCAATGTGTGCAGGATATAAGAAATTGGAAGCTAATTAACTTCATTCTGCTTAATCCAGATAAGACAGAAGTTCTAGTCATAGGACCACATACAGCTAGAAGTAAGATTCTGGATCACTCTGTAACTTTAGATGGCCTTTCTATTTCATCAAGTGCAACAGTAAAAGACCTCGGTGTGATTATAGATTCCAGCCTTTCATTTGAAGCTCATGTAGATAATATTACCAGGATAGCGTTCTTTCAACTCAGAAATATTGGCAAGATAAGAAATATATTGTCGCTAAACGATGCAGAAAAACTAGTTCATGCTTTTATTACCTCTAGGTTGGACTATTGTAATGCCTTACTGTCTGGTTGTTCAACTAGGTGCATAAACAAGCTTCAGCTAGGCCAGAATGCAGCAGCGAGAGTCCTCACTAGAACCGGAAGATACGAGCACATCACACCTATCTTATCTTCACTTCATTGGCTCCCTGTAAAATTTCGCATTGATTTTAAAATACTACTTTTTTAAATGGTCTCGCACCGCAGTATCTTAGTGAACTGCATCTTAAGATCCGCCACGCTTACTTCGATCAAAGGATGCAGGCTGCTTATCAGTACCGTGCATTATAAAAACTACAGCTGGGGGCAGAGATTTTTCTTACAAAGCCCCAAAATTATGGAATAGTCTTCCAAATAGTGTTTGGGACTCACACACAGTCTCATTGTTTAAGTCTAGGCTAAAAACCTATTTATTTAATCAAGCATTTTTATAAATAAATTTGCCTTAGGTAAAGGAGCAGATCTGGGGGACTCATGGACATAGAGTATTATGGTGAACTGGTATGTTTAGATGCTGTCCTCCCCATTCTCATTGATCACTCAGGTTTGTTGACAGGTTTGTTGAGGTGATTGGTTGCTTTACATCTCATGTCTGTGTTTCCTTCTGGCTTTCCCTTTTAGTTATGCTGTCATAATTAGTCCTGCCGAAGTCTCTGCTTGCACTCTACAGTAAATATACATTACATTATACATTATATGACTGTGACCAGACCTAACTGTTATCTCTTCTCTTCTGCTTTTTCTCCTGCTCTTTCTCTTCCCTCTCTCCCCCTCTCTCTCCTTCCCTCTCTCTGTCGAGCTACACATGTCATTCCTGAGCTGCCAGTGATCCAGACTGCCTCTGCCCTCCGGACCTGTCTGACCCATCCTGGTACCCCACTTCTGGTTGGAGATCTCGTCACATGGATGCCCCGTGTGTCTCTTTGGAATGCGTCTCGTGTCTGGGGATGGTTCTCTCTACCTAGAAGACAGTTCTGGCCTCGACTGGTGCTGGCAGCTGTTTCTTTGAGGACTTTTTTTTCAGGACTGGAACTTCATACAAGTCTACCTGAGTTTTCAATAACTAACTGGACTTCATATTAACATCAACTAACAACTGTTATGCTGAACTGCCTGCCAACTAACACACAGAATGCAGATCAATTCCTTCTCTCCGTTTCCCCCAACTGAGGATGGGTTCCCTGTTGAGTCTGGTTCCTCTCAAAGTTTCTTCCTACTACTATCTCAGGGAGTTTTTCCTTGCCACTGTCGCCCTCGGCTTGCTTACCAGGGACTATCTGACCATTTTGTTTCATACACATTCACATTTCATACAAACTTAAATGATTCTTTTAATTGTGTAAAGCTGCTTTGGCACAATGCCAATTGTTAAAAGCGCTATACAAATAAAATTGAATTAAATTGAAATTGAATGGTAAAACAAGGAATGAGTATGAAATGAGCTTTGGGGAAGGATCAACTTACAAGGTGTAAAATACAATGGCTTTTTTAAGATGATAAGATTAAAAAATATACTTCGTACTCAGGCTATTTTCTTACCCTTTCCTGCCATAACTGAAATTATACAAAAAAAAAAATCACCTACAGTACCTCCTAAACTGGATCCAATTATTGTTGTAACTGGAAGGTTATATACACTCACCATGAACCTTTAGTTCAAACCAGGGGTGGCTAACCATAGTCCTCGAGTGCTGCTGCCTGGCATGTTTTTCAGTTATTCCTGCACCCTCAATGCTGATTACCTGGATCAGGTGTATTCAGTCAAACATTAAGGAATTTTAACCATTAAAAAACACTCCTTGAATTTAACATATAATTAATGTAACATAAATAATGTTTTTCTCCAAACAAAATATCTTTTATGAGGGTCCTTAAAAATATAAAGAGTGAAAAATCAGGAACTGGCACATCACACTGTTGTGTGCCTAGACTTAATGTATTCTTACACTTTCTTATTATTAGCATTTGTAGTGTTATTTCTAACACTTTCCAATTCCCTAGCAGTTAGTATATGTCTAGTATACATATATGAAAAGGTAAATGAATGTTATTCACAGTCTCAGAGTCGACGGAAAAAGAAGGTGCAAGGGTGGAGCTTTTTATCCTTGGGTGATCTCTGAGAAAGGACAGCCCAGACTCCTGTCTCAGAAGCATAAACCACCAAGGAACTGAAGCGAGGGGTCTAGGAAGGTAAGGATGGGTGCAGTAGTGAATAGGTGCTTGAGTTCAGTGAAAACCACTGGTGTGTTGGTTAAACAAAACGGAACCACCAGGTATTCATAGTGTTGGTGGAGTGGGGATGTTAAAGGCAGTCTTACGCTCATCACCCTCCCTTATCCTGACTAGGTGGTTAGCATTTCTCTAACTTGGTGAAAATGTGGGTGTGCTGGATCAGCTCAAAGTTGTTAGTCATTAAAGAAAGTGGGTAGTGGTTCTTAACTGTGATTTTATTCAATCCTCTGTAATCGATGTTGGGTCTGAGGGACTTGATGTTCTTCTCCACATCCTGCACCAGCAGGGGAGGACGAGGGGCGGATGATACATCTCACTGTCTTGTGCAAGCGATCCCGTGTTGTACTGTTCCATGGCCTCTCTCTCTGGGTGCGGGAGGAAGTAGAGTCGCCCCTTTGGTCGAATGGGTGGGATGGTGCCAGGGATTAGGTCAATAGCACAGTCGTGGAGCCAGTGAGGTGGTAGTTAAATGGCAAGCAACTTGCTATAGACCTGTTGCAGATCATGAAAATTTATCGGGACGTCGGATAAACTGGGGATCTCCTCCAGTGATGTGGACCTGGTCCGATTTGTGGCCACGGAGCATAGACATGAGGAGCAGCAAGTTGAGTGCCAATTTAGGATTCTCATTTTTACCCTTATGTAGCCTTATCCATGGAAGCCCTAATGTAAATGGTGCATGTGCATTTCTCACGATGAGGAAAGTGATTGTTTCCATGTGGTTGCCAGAAAAGCATAGTGTAACGGTGCAGTGAGTGATTGTGAGTGTTTGCTGCCATCCAGCATCTGAACATTGAATGGTTGACTAAATGGTACAAAGGGAATCTCCAGGTGGGAGGCGATGGCTAAGGAGATAAGTTCTGGTCGGCTTCGTCCACTAGGGCACATGTGACATGAGAATGGTTTTCATGGGTTAGTGTGAGAGAAAAACATGATCGGCAGAGGTAGATTTGGCATTCTTGGGGGCCCGGCCCTTTAATGGACAGTTATGTACAACATGACAAATCTTCTTGCAGTAGAAGCAGGCCCCGTCATCGCTCCTTTGGCGAGATGCGTGTGTGGTCAACCTGCATAGGTTCAGGGTGCCTGATGGTGACCAGAGTTTATGGCCTAGTTATGATGATGTTCCTCTTGTCGGGTACATTTACGGGCATCGATATGAGTAAAAAAAAAAGCCCCTGCAGATCAGATGGGAGCTCATGGGCTGCGAGATTTCATCGGTAAAGGCTTTGTAAGTGAAATAGTAGGGAACGTGGGCATCCCACAGTGATATTCCCAACTCCCTTACCTTTCCAGAGAGGAGGATAAAGATGTAAGCAACTTTGGACAGTTCTGTGGGGAATGAGGAGGCCTGCAGCTCAATCACGAGAGGACACTGAGAGAGTAAAGAGCGGCAGGTGGAGGGATCCCTGTTGTAGGTAGGCGGCGCAGGAAGGGTTACCTTGTGACAAAGAGCATGCACAGGAAGGGGGTGCTGAGAAAAGGTGCGTTTGTATGTCAAGGTCTTTTTGAGGGTTTTGCAAGTGTTGGTAATCTGTTGAATTTCCTGCTGGTGGGAATCTAAGAGGGTTCCTTGACTCTTTAATGCCCCCCTCAAACGAGTAATCTTTGCTGGGTCCATATACTGTGACATGAACGATAAACTGAAAAAAAAAAGGTATTTTTAAATATGATGGCAAGTTGTTTATTGTTCTTATGGCACCTTTTAGTAAAAATAACTCCTAATTACCAGAAATATGTTTTTTCTTTTTTTATTTGATTTTCCCCCGATTTTCTCACTAATTTAGTCATGTCTAATTCCTCCTCGTCACTAGGGGACTCCCACATTAAGGCTACTACTACCACCCAGTCAGAAGGGCCAAAGACTATCACGTGTTTCCTCCAAACCAAGTGATGCCAGCTGATCGTATCTTTTCGAACTGCTCGCTCACGCACCGTTGGGGGCGCTGTAACACACGTGGAGGACAGTGCTATTCGCTCCTTCCGCTTGCACAAGCACACAGACACCCTGATTGGCTGTAAAGCCGTGATTAATGTGGGTGCACTAAGTACCTCTCATCTAAGAGAGAGCTCGGCCAATCAGCTCTCTTTAAACCTCCGGCTGCGAGAGGTTACAGCATCACCCAGGAATAGAACTTGCGATTGAATCAACACAAAAATTTA
This sequence comes from Clarias gariepinus, assembly GCF_024256425.1. Classification (NCBI taxonomy): domain Eukaryota; kingdom Metazoa; phylum Chordata; class Actinopteri; order Siluriformes; family Clariidae; genus Clarias; species Clarias gariepinus. The sequence goes on along the minus strand of NC_071127.1, from coordinate 17,064,804 downwards.
GTCTCCTGGGATAGGCTAGGAATAGGAATAGATGGTGGTAGGTTATTCGTCTGTCAAGCAGAAGGACTGGGTTCGATTCCCAGCCAGTGCTGAAACCCCAGCCACTGGATGCAGTGCCAGTTGCATAAATTGCATCAGGAAGGGTGCCAGGTTATAGTTCCGACCAGATGGTCCACTGTGGCGACCCCTTGCCGGGAGCAGCCGAAAGACTAACAACAGATTATGGTTGAGTGAGTGTATATACAGTATATATACTGTATTCATGCATGCATATTAATTTTAAAGTAAGCAATGCAGTTGTTTAAGTCACTTAAATTTCATTTACAGTTAACAAATAAATGAGTTCAGGATTCCTAAGAGGTAATAAAAAAGTGATAATGCAGTAATTTAGACCAACATATGCATTAACAGTATTTTTAAAGAGCCCTCAAGGTTTTTTTGGAATTTAACCTCGTTTTAGAAGCTACTTAGCTTTGTATTTCGAGATTTTCCAATTTCCACTTCCCCAAACACTGACCATCCCTTACTCAGTGTCTGTTTCTAAACTAATGTTTGAGAAGGAAAAGGTTTTTAAAATAGCGTTCAACCCTTTCACCCCTAACAAAGTGCAGAACTGGAAAAAGAAATTAGTAACAAGATGCATGTTGTACCCTAACTTAAAACTCTACTCCATCCTAAAAAATTTCTTAACATTCACAATAGCTATACAAGATCTCCAATGAGAGTTTATCTGTACTGTACATACTGTATGGTAAAATTTGTATTAATGTCTTCTGGAATATTCTGATCATCTCCTGTACATTGCAGCGAACTTAAAATTATTGGGGATGGCTGTTGTTCCATGTAGACCTGAAAGTTCGCTAAACCTAACCTGAATGTTTTACTGTCTCAATAAATAAAGTGCTTCTTAATGATTGGACTGCTTAGTGTTCATTAAATTGTTACTTTGTTAACATGGTTCGTTTTCATTTTTTTCACCATCTATACCGCTTTATCCTGTATGCAGGGTCACAGAGGGGCTTAAAATTTAAATTTCCTCGGTGTTAGTTCCTGATTTTTCCTGTATGTTAAAAAATAAAATAAACCTGTTACGAAATTTTATGAATATTTCAAGAATGTTATAGTTATATATAAAACAAGCAATTTTTCAGTTGTGCTGTGTCGTGTGTCTGCGTTTACTGTATGATCTGTCTAAGATATAAAAAAAATTGGTCTATACCTTACTTTTACTTACATCCTTGCCTTTTGCCTTCCCTTAATCAGTCTAGTCATTGTCATAGGACAGTAAATTACAACACACGTTCCAGCTCAGTCCTCCTACGCGATATCCAGTTGCATACTATATGTTCATCATTCAAAACTCCACTGTGTTGTTTACACTTGTCCTTTGTTTAGACACCAGCACATTTGGGAAACCGTTATGGTAATACAATCAAAGGGCAAACTCATTTTAATCAGATTAATATATTACTATTACCGCCACTACTACTATATCTTCAACTAATAATAACTATTTTATAACAATGAAAGACCTCGGTAAAATATAATATTTAGCTAATCAGCTTTTAAGCAATCAGATTTAATCTATATTGCTAGATTTTATTTACACGACACTGACTGCTAGAGTAGCTGGCTTTCTTTACTTCCTTCGTGATATTGTTTTCACTTGTTAGCAGCTAACTTGTTTTTTAGCATGGCATTACAGACTCTACAAATTTTGCCAAACCTGTCTTTTTTATTATTATTACTTTTTTTTAAAGATTTATGAGGAGAGTCTGAGAACTGGAGACCGGACCAATTGTTTCAGAATCAGTGGCAGCTCGTGTGCTTAAGATTCCGCGTTACTGATTAGATGATTGGGGGTTCAAGCCCCGGCATCATCATGTTTCGCCCTAGAACATGATAGCAAGAAACAGGTGCAGATGATGACAGATGATCAGGCTGGTTATAAGTGTACTGGTGATGCTGAATGCTGAGAGGTTGGAACAGAGGAGAGGGGAAATAAGGTTGCTGCTGAGATAACATAATTGTTACGTAAACAACCAGTTTTTAAATAGTGTCTTTATGCATTCTGCATAAATTCAATAAAATTATTTTAATAGAATAGAATAGAATAGAATAGAATAGAATAGAATATGAAGAAATGAGGGGTGACAAGAGTTTTGCACAATACTGTATGTGTATTATATGCATTCTTGAAAGAGAATGTCTAAAAGAAAATGACTCAAACGTCTGAAGTCTGGTACACGTACTGTTTGTGACTCACTTACTGCCGCCCTCTAGTGTGATGAGAGAAGAATGTTTGTTCAAGACTGCTGATTTTACATTCACATTTCCCACTTGAGTCTGGTTTTCAGATTGCTGTTATTGCATTTAGCACAGATATTACTCCCAAATTTCACTTGTGCTTAGAAAGTACAATTCCATCACTGAACCATTTTGTTTTCCCACACATGCCCTGGTAGGTGTATTTGCGTCACTGTGTAGGACAAGAGGACATTCCAAGGCTACTTGTAATTCCATAATGTTGCATGTCACCTTGAAATGTTGTGTCATATTGAGTTGTAGTCAATATATCGGCTAAAACACAGTATTGGTGCTGATAAAAAAAAATATATACATATAATACGGAAAATGTGTGTGCCAAATAAGCTACTTCTGAAGTTTATGCAACACAGAAGAAACCAATTTTTCTTCCCTAAAAAATTCAAGTTGTTAACTTCAACCATTTTGGAGAGATGATTTTTATATGTGCCCCCAAAATGTCAATTTTTTAGCATTATACTGTATTGTCGCTTGGAACAATAATAATAATTTAAAATGTAAATTATTCATATTTCTTGATGAGAATTGATACTAAAAATGGGGTAAGCTTCTAGAAGCATATGACCTGTATTTTTTTTTCCCCTTAAATTAAAGCATTCCGATTTTTGGTAAAACAAACAAAAAAAAATGTAGTGTCCGTAACCATGTCAAATTCATGTTTTAGTATCTTTTCAATTTTGCATTTTAGAATAATACACTTTTTTTTAGGTTAATGTCTTTTTATATGAAATCTTAAATGGCCAAGTTATATCTGAATTGCAATTGCAAAAAAAAAAAAAAAAAAAAGTTAGGACACTACATAAAGGGCCATGAAATTGGATTAAGCAAATGTGTTTCTTTTTATCTGATAAAAATATAAATGTGTATGCATATATACAAAAGATTGAAGATTGCATGGGTTGAGAGATAAGAAGCATTAATTATTATGAAAAATGGTGCTATATGACCCTATCTAAAAATTAAATTTTTGCTTCACCCCCTGTATAAATTTTTTTTTATAAGTGCTCCAGTATGATAGCTCATCGGCAGCACTAAACAAAGAAGTCTGCATTTTGTGCACTCTTCAGTAAGTAGGTAGATACATAACTACTTTAAATTATAGGTATCCGGCAGCAATAGAGACATAAACACAAAGACAGGTTGTAGATGTAAATCAAGAGGTAAATCTGCACATCATCTGCATAAAAATACATAGAGTATGTTTACTAATAATTGAAACCAGAGAAACCAAATAAAGAGAAAAGGCGTAAGACCCAATATAGACCCCTGAGGCACACCACAAGTAAACAGGACAAAGGGGGATAAAAACACATTTATTCTGACACAAAAGCTTTTTGTGACTATAACTGGATGTGTACAACTTACCTTGGAGAGTAACTTTGATACAGGTCTATAATTTGAGATACGAAACACAATGTATGAAAGAGAACTCTCCTTTTGCAGACTTACGCTAAACCATGCCCCCACCTGCTACATACCCCCACCAACACAGAACAGGGAGGCATCTGACTCATGATCATAATCCGCTGAAAATCTGCCAATAACATGTGCCATTTTATTGACTTTAGGATTGCCTTATGTTGCATTCGCTTTTGATAGTTGTTACTCTAGTTCATTGTGTCATGTGGAGACATGTTCAAGCATGGTCAATTAGGTCACTAATTATCTTGTTAGAGTGTCTCAGTTTACCCAACACAAAGAACAACAAGGAAATGCCATCACAGTCTTCCTTTTAGCCGTCAATCAGTGTGAAATGTTCCAGTGAGAATTAAATCTAATTTTATTGGTTACTTACAAATGACCCTGCACAGTACAACATGCCCATAATATGTGAATGTGCATGCCAATGTTGACCAGATGATTGTAAAATGGGTGTAAATATAATGCCAATTATCAGTCGCCTCCATAGTCCCTAGTTGAAATGCAAAGGTTCCTAGATGGATGGATGGATGGATGGAAAAGGTAGACGGTAAAAAAAAAACAATTGTATGTTGTATAATGTGAAGATATGTGCAGCTGTATGTGCAATGCAATGCTGTGCAACTCTGAGTTCAGGTAGTTACAGAGAAAAAAAGACTATAAGAATATAATAAATATTTAGCAATAAAGGATATGCATTCTAAATTTGTGTATTCATAGTTTGTTGTTGTTGTTGACAGGAATGCATTTGCTTAAAGTCTTCATTGACATTATTCAATTCAACTCAATTTTATTTGTGTTTTTCTCTTAACACGGCTATTTGTTGCAAAGCAGCTTTACAGAATCAAAAGAAAATTATGGTGTATGAAATGTATATGAATTAAAAATGATCAGATTATATAAACGTGCCCTATTATAAACAATTGAGGATATAATAATTTTCTTTTTTTTCATAGCTTTACAAATCAACTAAGCAACAAATTATAAATTATGACAGTCTTAATATGTTAGTATTATATTCAATACACTAAGAAATGAGGTTGCTGCTAAGGTTGTTAAATTTAAAAAAATAATGTTTAACAGGCACGTTGCAGGATGTCATAGTAAAATATTTGTTTCAATCTTGTTCACGGGGAATCCCCAACATTCAGATCTTCACCTTGCTGGAGAGTCTACCTTACAGGGGGTCCATGAAATTGTGTTGTACGTTAGCTCATGCATTCCTTAGCTTTTTCAGACTATGAGCCATCTCGCCATCATTCAGTCTTTCTACAAACCAGCAGACGACTTCAAAAAGAGTGAATAAAAATAATACTAATAAGGCATGTTGAGTCATTGTGACACATTTTCTTTTTGCAACCGCCCCCCACTTGGCAGTTAAGATCACTCTCTCTCTCTAGCATTCCATACATACCAGATCACTTTGGGAAGCTGGGGGGTGGGGGGGGGGGGGGTTAATGGGTGGCCGAAAATGGAAATCACCCTTATCTCTCTTCCTGTGTGTGGCCACGGATCTGCTACATATGTACATCAGTGACAATGGAATTAGCCCTGGAATGCAGACTGATGAGTATGAGAATACAATTCATATGTCCAGAAAAAAAAAAAAACTTGTAGGTTATACACAATCACACAACCACAAAGTAAGGAAAGTAGGAGATTTACTTGGAGAGGTGTAATGTATGGGGAAATATGTAGAAATAAATTGAATTTGGAAATAATATTGAACGTGGAAAATATTCTGGAGCCTACAGTATCTCAGAGACCTAGTCCAGGAGGCGGGGTAAAGCCTGGATGGGGTACCAATTCATCGCATTCATACTACAGGCAATTTGGGAATGCCAATTAGTCTAATCTGCATGTCTTTGGACTATGGGAGGAAACAGGATTACTCGGAGGAAACCCACCGAGCACAGGGAGAACATGGGAATTGAACCCTGACCCTGGAGGTGCAAGGCGATAGTGCTAACCACTATGCCACCCTGCCACCTACTGGGCTTAAATTGATGATTATGAGACCTTTATTCCCTTTGTATTTGCTATGGTATAACATTAATAAAGTAAAAACAAAGACACATTGGAAGATTTCTTAGACAAACATGGGCACTGACTGTGATTAATCTCATCCCTTCCATCACTATGTTTCCATGAAACCCGATATGGTGACAGACAAAATGTTATTAGTGAAGCTTGGGAAATTAACGATTATCCGGTATTCGTATACAGTAGGTATAAAGCATGAATAGGTATGAATATGCATAGGATAAAATTATATCAAATCAAATATGGTTTGTGCTCATGAATGTTTTTTATGTTCAAGAAGAAAAAAATACCTGTTGTAAAATCTTCCTTTCTGCCTGTTACAGATTAACTGAACATTAAATCATAATATTCCCCCAACACATAACTCGTCCCTTTTCTACAGAAGCTCAGCCAGAATGAGAAAAAAATGATCAGTGGGGAAATTCCAGAAATTCTTTCCACGTGTGTAGTGCATGCAATCGCATATCGTGTCAGGTTGATATACCAGTGACCAGAAAGGTCCGCATAGAACTGTAACAGAACAATGATGTCGCTGTCTAAGCAATTACATCACAGGAACAATTCAGGAAAGTCTGATGCTGACATCAACGCCAGCCTCAGCAGGGCCGAGACTCACTGATGAACCTGGATGATGTCTGGGTCATTCCCTAAAAATGTGCATGTGTGAGCTTGTCCATGGTTTTTTACACTGTGTGAGCCATAACGTTGGAGCACACTGGGGATTTTTTATGCTTGAACAAAATCATTCATTTCGACTTCGATGCTTACAATAAGCCACATTATAAGACTAAGATTAGAATCACAGTTAGTCCTGTTCATGCATTGTTGTCACAACTGGCGTCATAACGGATATGAAGATGTTCTTATACAAGATTGTGTTGAAGCTGGCTTGGTTATGAAAGTTGTATATGTTTATTTCATTTGTCATAATCCAAACATGCACCTTATCACTCACTCGCTGTCTATGCCGCTTTATCCTGTATTCATGGTCTCGGGTTGGGATGATCTGGAGCCTATCCCAGGAGGCTTGGGGCATGAGGCAGGGTACACCGTGCCAATCCATCGCAGGGCACACACACTCACTCATTCACACAATACTGGCAATTTGGGAACACCAATCAGCCTAATCTGCATGTCTAACTACTACACCACCGTACCACTGCTTACCTGATCACATGATCACTAATCCTAATGAATTAGTCTACGCAATCAAAAACATGAAGCAGCTTTGTCAGCTTTTGGATTCGATGCTTGACTGTATGATTCATTTATTTTTTAGAGAAGGGAGTCGTGCCAATCGTGAACTGCTGTGGAATTGAAATGTGTCATGAGCTAAAAACACAGTCTTGCTCTTTTATGCCAAGTTAGCTCCCTAATGATTAAACAAACAAAATTAAACTAATGTGCACCAGAAATTGCAGGATAAAAAAGGGAACTTGAAAGGGTTTTATTAATTAATTAATTAATTGTATTATCATTGTATTACAATGTGTTTTTTTTTACCACTTTTTATTATTATTATTATTATTATTATTATTATTATTATTATTGGTAGTACTAGTAGTATTATTATATATTTAACCAAGATCAGATTAATGTTTTGTGTACTGTTCACTGTTTCTTTACCATCGATATCCAAGCTTAATATATGTCTCTAACTAAACCAATAATAAATGAGTCTTTTGCTATTTGCCGAGAGCTGCTCCCCATGCAAGTCTGGGTGAAACTGTATACCGCACACTAACATTAATTGGATTACTGAGTCACCCAGTCACTTCCTGAACAACTTGCACACTCCATATAACCTCGACCAGCATCAATATCTTATCATTCTTTAAGTAAGAAACATTTAGTGGTTGAGCAGAAGAGAGAGAGAGGGTGTGTGTGTGTGTGTGTGTGCATGTGAAAGCGTCTCAGTTGAAATATCAGGCTGATGTGTCACAGGGTGTCGAGCAGTTGATGCGTGGATGAGGAAGACAGTGAGCAGCCGGGGGAGACTGCGGCATGTGTTTGAATGGGACAGAACAGAAAGAGACATTTATTCAGGTTTTAAATACCGGTGGAAAACTTGGTTAACATATATTCTGACATCGCAATTCAAGGTATAATGTGTCCCTTTAGTTGTGTTGGAAAGTTTCCTACAGATTTGTCATCCTGCATTTATCATACTGCCTCACAATACAATAGGTCAAACCTCACAATGAGGATCCTTGTTAGTTTGAGATATGTACGCTTATGTGAATGTTCTTATGCTGAACAAATGATTACAATAAAAAGTTTTTTGTGTATGTGTATTGTGTTCTTAAATAAAAAAAAATAGTTATCTATCTATCTATCTATCTATCTATCTATCTATCTATCTATCTATCTATCTATCTATCTATAGTATATATAACATTTTATGTTATGTACAACATGTACAGTATACACTGTATATTAAACACACACTCACACACATATATACCATATATATATATATATATATATATATATATATATATATATGTGTGTGTGTGTTTGTGTGTGTGTGTGTGTGTGTGTGTATACACACTGTGCGAGCAAACATCTCACATCTCACGTTATCCCATTGAGACTAAACATTACCATCTAAGTACAGCAAAGAAATTAAAAATTAATAAATAATAAACTAAATAAACAAACAAGTAAATAAATGTACAGTGCAACAATGTAACAGATAAGTTCTTCAAAAGAAGATGATGTTGTTTTTGGGGAAGGGGGGGGGGTTCAGAGGGAATGTGTGTGGGTGTTTTTTTTCTGAATGAACAGAATGAGTCAGAGCAAAAGAGTGTGTCATACTATAAATGGGAACTCTTACACTACCCTAAACATTAGTTGTGTGATAGATTGGGTGCCTTTCAGAGTCCCTGTTTACTGCTAAAGTGTTGGGAATAGCCATGAAATGTAAGTTCATTTTGTCTCCTCTATACACTTCCGTTATAATTCGATGATGAGACTCTTGTCTTAGCATGTGTTCAAGTCCATAAAGTGTTCTATAAATGATAGAATTTGTGTGTGATTTAATCAGTTCTGAAGAATCTGATACAGCACTGTCCTGCCTAAAATTGTTCATCTCTGCTATTTATTTCTTTGAAATATTTATTCTGATCTAATTAAATTGGATGTTTAATTGATTTTTTTAATTGTATTGATAGAAATGTTTAGTCGTGGGATCTTCACACAGTGTTTTGTTTGTCCATTGTGATGAGTGTTTGAGTCGACTTTCACTGCAAAGTGCTTGAGGTTCATTGCCTGGATATTGACCCATCAGCATAAAAGCATAATGACTCAGAACCTGATTATTAATCCTGCTTATTTTATGTTTACAAAAACCACAAGTTCTTTTTGAGGCTAAATCTATAAAATACAGCCGGCCGGATTTAACCTAGCTAGTTGCACACATATATATATATATATAGATAAATAGATAAATAGATATATGCATACTTTCCCTAGTTAAATGTGGCTAGCACGTTCTCAGAATTGTGTAGAGAGAGGTGAGAAATCGTTATCACCGGACATCACAGGAAGGGACTTGTTTATTTCCAGTGAAGTAGAGGCAGATTACTTGCATCAAAGGCTACAGGAAGTAACACAGACTACAATTTATCAGACAATTAGATCTCAACTGCTCTTTAGCATGGTATGACATAAATTTCAAATAGAAAGTGTTTCATGGTTGCAAGTTTTCAACGTAATTAGTATCAAGTGGTTTTTATCTTTGCATGACGAATGCATTACTACAGGTTACACATAAATGTTGCACCGACCTATTAAACAATTATGCCAGTGACCTTTTATACAGATTTGTTTCACTTCCACTCAAGGCGTGTACTCATCATACTAAGTTTGACTACGGCTCATTTGTGTTTAATGTCGCTAAAAAATGAACTAGACATCAAACGTGTCTGGAGTTGGCATCAACTGTTCCTGCATGACAGTTTCCTGGATGTTTGGCCTAAGGGCTGTCTGAGGTATGACTTGGAAAGTGGCAATGCCATTGAAGTGCTGTTGAGGCAGAACCTTTGGTCTGAAATCTGATGGTGATGGCAACCTCTCCTCTTAGGCCGCATTTAAAACTAGATTGTAGAAAGTAAAAGATGAATGCTATCTAAAGATGTCTAAGAAGGTGTGCACCTACACTGGCCCTTTGAAGACAACATTAGACACCCCTGCCATTTTTATACATATAATCATCACAAATCAGCTTTAACATCAACACCACCACCTGGTGATAACACTGATCACCATCCACTGTATGCACCTGTAAACTGGTGACAGGATCATGGGCAACCTGGGCCTGCATGGGCCAAACGCCAGACTGTCTGGTCTGATCCACTCACTCACTAACTCATCATCTATACCGCTTCCTGTATTCAGGGTTGCGGGGACCTGGAGCCTATCCCAGGAGACTTAGGGCACAAGGCATGGTGCCAATCCATCGCAGGGCACATACACACTAACACACAACAGGCAATTTGGGAATACCAATTCGCCTAATCTGCATGTCTTTGGATTGTGGGAGGAAACCGGAGTACCCGAAGGAAAGCACACAGAGATGGAAATCAAGCCTGGCTGGGAATCAAACCCAGACCCTGGAGGTATTGCACCACAGCTTGCCTCACTAACCCGGTCTCCAACTTTCTGGATCTCAGTTTGATCCAAACCCATGATCCACAGAGGCTCCAACCCGAAACCCACGATACCATAAGGATCTGCTGCCAACGTCAAGATACTTTTAATGTTAAAGGTTTCGATATTTAGGCTCATTTTTCTATATCACTCGGTCTGCTTGCCAGTGTTGAGACGTTTACAGTCAATTTAAGAGTGATGTCAGCTGAAAAATGAGAACGACCTAAAAAATAGCTGAGTCATATCCTTCTTCAGGAATAATCCTTTATCTATCATATCTAGGTCAGCACTTGGCTAGCTCTACAATTGCAAAACCACGAAAGCCCTGAAGCAGCTGAAATACCTTTAGGTCTTCATACGCACATTGAGCGTTACAGCAGTGTAAGAGTGGAAAGTCCATTTGTGTCTCATAGATTGTGACTACTACACTGTGATGTCACTGTTGCAGCAGCATGACAGCTTTTTTTCAAAGACTGGTCAAAAGGTGCTGAGTCAGAGTAGAAAAAATGTGAAAAAAAAATGACATCGTGTCCAATAACAAATCCTTCTTCTCTTCTTTTAATAATAGTACTACCCGGGTCCATTTCCTGCCTATTATTTTTACTGCTATTGGTGGAACTTCCCATCTTAGCAACGTCTCATCCAACCCCCATGAGACCTCACAAAGACGGTCTGACGAAGCTGTTTCAAAAGATGCGTCGACTGATACATATAGTGCACGGGGTCGTGGTAAGTTCAATGTGGTTTCAGTATTTTTTTTTTTTAATGATTACTAAATCCTTGTAAATCTAAGAATCTGGTGTAAATGTCTGCATGCATCCGGAATATTCCCAGAAGCAGATTTGGCATAAAGAATTGGCCCTTTATGTGTTACTTCCTAGCCATATCTCAGTTCAACTAACCATCTGTAACTTCTCAGCAGCATCATGACGGTTTACCCGGTTTACCCTTAGTGCAGAACCTTACCTCTCTACCTGCCTTAAACTTCAGGCCAAAAGACCTAGCAGCAGTGGAGGTAAGAAATATCCTGTCACTTTAATATCTCATTGTAAATGCTCATATATTTTTTTTTCCTTAACGTATTTTTCATTTACACCCAAAAGGCAAACAGCACCCTATCCAAGCTCTCTTTTGGCCTCCACTCTTTCAAGCTGCACTTTGACTGGCTGCTTTACTGGCACACTGAATCCGGTCTGGTGTCGAATAGAATCAAGGAAATTGCTGATGAAATCCAGTCTGTCATCATTCTTGCACAAAAACAGGTAAGGGCTAGTCGAGTAGCTGTCAAAATCACTTAAAGATCACATATTATGTTGCTTTTTAAACAAGTTAAAATAAGCCCCAAAGGCATCCTTTAATTGTTCAGGTTTGCAACTCAGATGCCATGTCTGGTTTTCCAAATGTGCTGTTTCAGAACTGCCCACAAATGCCCCCATGAGAAAGTCTATTTTACCAGCCAGTCAGAACATACAGTAAGGACCAGGAGAAGCCTATGTTTATTAACTTTATTTACTGTAGTTGTTAAAATGACACTCTGAGCACAGCTGGGCATAACTGGAGGGGATTGAGCATTAAGCCAGAGCAGGGGATCTCGGTACAGTATATAAGGTGCTTGTTTAAGCCTTAGCCAATACAAAAATAGAAAAATGAGATTTTTTTTCTCTTTTTGGGAGGTGGTCATACAGACTTGATACCCTCTAAACATCTTAAGATGACTAAAACAGCAATTTTGCATATATACTGTACAGTCCTAAGTAACAGAGAGAAGATATAGAATATAGTGCACATCATTATGAATATGTATTATAATATTATTACATGCTGGAATATTAAAGAAACTAATTAATTAATTGTAACAATACATAAGCTAAACAGTTTAATTAGTTTAATTTCTAATAATAAAGGTTAAAGTTTATTATTTAAAGGAATAAAGTTTCATTTCTTTTTCTTTTTATTATTATTATTATTTTAGTTAAAAGGCAATAAGTAAAAAAATTCTGTCTGATCGTAGTTAAAGTTCCCATTTTCTTCCAAGTATGCTCCAGGAGAAATAGCCCTCAATGGATTTTTTAATATCCCATCCTCCCTTTAATTTACTCCTTCTCTGAGCTTGCTGATTCAGTGTCTATGTAAATGAGCTACTGCTGAGCAACGCCCATCACAGACCCAATCAGCAAGCCGGGGAAGGGGATTTTCTTTAAGGTCACAATAAAGAGAAACATCTAATTGGCTAGTTTAAGTCCTGGCCTTGAAAAAAAAATAAAAATACAAATAAGTTAAAAAGGGCACAACGCAGGGAACGTTTTCCCCCTCAGGTTGTTTTTTGTAAATGCAGACCCACGTGAAAGTCTAGAAATGACGTTTACACTATAGGTTCACTTTAAAAAAATTTAAACCAGTGCTAGAGATGTATGGTTTACTGTACTGTATATGCACTTGTTTTGCTAAACTCAGTGCTGACCTAAAGGTGAATCCTGCACTAATTGCATTTGTTTCTTATTTAGACGAATTCACCTGCACCAGACACAGTTCTCTCCCTCCCTCCTCTTAAATCTGCCTGGGAAATACACATGACATCTACAGCAATTTCCAGGAGACTTCAGGATTTCTGTAGCTGGTATTCTAGAGCTCTACTGGTCCTCATGTCTGCAAAAAACTGAAGACAAAAAAAAAAAAAAAAAACAGCTATACTTTCCACTGTGGATTTAGAGAATTCAACTGCAGCTACAGTAGTTATTTCTGTCTTTGCTGATTTCGAGTAATGACCAAATGCTTATATTTATTTTTTTCTAGCAAAAACTTTTCTATTTATTATTTAAGTGTATTTATTGGAGAAAACGATGTTTACAAATGTGAGTATTTTTCTATTTTTTTTTTTTGCGTCTGAGAAAGCACTTTATGGATATTGTTGGATATTGTTTGTTTTTATTTGTTTGTTTGTTTTTTTATTGTTTATTTTGTTGAAGAAGTACATGAAGGAAACATGTCGTGCTAAACCTTATAGTATAGTAAAACAGACAAAAACCAACAAACAAAAAAGGAAACGTTAATCTACAGTAACAAGTTTTTTTTATAACCATGTGACAGAACATGTAACACCTCTCACTTAATCAAGACCTCAACAATTACACACTGTTTTTTAAATGTATATCCAGTAGTTTGTAGTCCTTCAAAAATGTTTTTTGATTATTGCTTTGTCCCTTTTGTTTGGTTGCTTGCCTTTATTTTATTTTATTTTATTTTTTTACATATTTTGTAGACAATTTTACTGTATGTTTGTGCACTCACCAGTATTAGGGGCGTTGGTGCCATTTATTTTGGGATGAGGGAATTTATCCATTGTTTTTGGTTTATGGAGTCCGGGAAGGTACCTGTAGTTTTGTTTATATTTTTGTTTGATAGTTAGGCACTGTCGCCTTGCACCTCCAGGGTCTGGGTTCGATTCCCGGCCAGGCTCGATTCCCGTCTCTGTGTGCATGGAGTTAGCATGTTCGCCCCGCGCTTGGTTGGTTTCCTCCGCGGACTCCGGTTTCCTCCCACAGTCCAAACACATGTAGGAATACAGGACTAAGCGGTATAGATGATGAATGAGTGAGGATAGCTAGTTGTTAAAATACAGGTACCTTTTTTGTCTATTATTTTGGCCTGGTTCCACCCTGAAGCTGATCCTGGTGTTGTGTATGTATCTTTATTTGCGTGTGCTTTTTTGGTAAAGCAATACAAACCTCACATTTTTGTAAATGACTCTTTCTGACTTGTTCTTTCCGCTATATACCACAATTTTCATACAATTCGAAATAGAACCCCGAACCATTATTTTACTGTACCTTAGACTGGGACGTAACACAGTTAAGACATTGGTGTATTCTTATTGACATAAAAAAAAGAGAATCAGCCGTAACATTAAAACCACATACAGACGACGTGAATAACGTTGGCTGAAAGCCCACAATATTAATTCGCACCCAGACATGGTGTGACAAGACCGAACTCACTACGCTATGCTGCATGATCACTTTCATAAGATCAACAGAGCATCCAGTGTGTAAAACCCTTACACTGTGTTGAAGTGAAGTTATTTTATAACATCAGTCATGGATAGATTAAAAACTAAGGAGGAAATGTCCTTTATATCTCAGGATAGATCCTGATTGATTATTCACCGGTTCATGTTTTAACCAGCCATTAAAGGAGCATTTCCTTTTCTAAAAAGATGAATCATTCACAGTGTTTAAGGATGTTTGGGGCAAACATTAAATTCTGGTTTCCTGCTTTGCCATCACTTGTGCAATATGACATTGCAGACAATATTTGTTCAATTGCACAATATGATATTGCAATAAGGAAGTTCGGATTACGTTTGCATTAACAAGGATGCACACTGGTTTAAATGAAACAAGGGGGGGAAAAATAAGCGAGGGACAGAACAGGGACAAAAGTGGACAATAATACTGCAAATTAGCGTAATAACCGCAGCAACCAACAAATATATATTTGCAAGCAATAATGAGCGGGCCCAAGCACCCTGTGCCATCGGCACCCGGGCGCAGTAGAAAGACAGTGGCAGTGAGCACATACATATAAAGGGGACATACCAATACCATTATAACATTATTTTAGAAAAGAGGGGATTTTATGCTTAGACCTTCAAAAAGCCCCAGATGCTGGAAAAAAATGATGATGATGATGTCACTCAATATGATGTCATTCAATAGAATGTCACACAGAAAGTTATTAACCACTTTTCAGCACAAGTTTAAGGCATTGACACGGCTGACTCATTTGAGATCGCATCCTCGAGGTCTTCGGATCAGAAAACCCCAGTTTGGTGGTGATTGTATAAATTCCCTAGGAAGAGTGTGTCAAATTCCTTTGGGTGCATTTTGCAAATGACCCAAAATAACTGACTTCCTGTTGAGTGGAGCCCATGACATGCAATGCGAAAGTTGTTCAGCTCAAGATAGCCCTCACACACTATGACGGCATACGGTAGCACAGTGGTTAGGATCCTGAACTACTGATCAGAAGGTCCAAGGTTCAACCCCCACCACTTCTAAGTTACAAAGCATACGAGCAAAGCAAACCAAACTGTACGGCAGGTAAGTTGTGCGTATGTCCGTTCAAAACTTATTTAGGTCAGTGAAGATCCAAAAGAAGTGAGCTCACATCTTTTTTGCATTTTTTGGAAGATTCAGTGGAGATATAGCACTATATTTGTTATTAAGGACGGTAGCAAGAAGAAAAGGGAGCCACTTTCCAAAACGTGTGATAAATGTTTATTTATTTCATATATGTTGGACATGGGTAATATAAGTAAAATTTTTATGTGGCTGAAACAGATTATCTGCATTTACATTATTTCCTATGGGAAAATACTTTTCGCTATACGAAATTTCGCCTTAGGAACTCTCCTCCTGATTGGATTTGTATGCTGAATACTACTATACAAATAAACTGAAAATGTAAGTATGATGGATGCATGTACAGAATGAGAATAGAAAAGGGGTTTTCAATGTCCGGCAAAGGTTTACGTGATGTCCATCTGGGATATCTTATTTGTAATTAACTAGGAAAAATGTCAAGGGCATAAATCAGATCATTAAGCTGCTATATGTTAATAAACAGTACAAGGTTTGGGAATGATAATGGACTGAGCTGTTCTTTCACACTGAGTATGAGAGTCCTTATAAGGAGTGTGTGTGGTAAAGGTGAATAATCACAGTGTGACTAAGGAACGCTTGGAACTTGGACAGGTAGACAGTGGACACAGTATATGACACTTTAAAATAAATAAATACTCCATTCACAACCACTCAACTATTTTATTTATTTATTAATTTTTTTTTAATTCACCCAATAATTAATAGGGACAATCTGTTACACACACATAAGCATTTTATATAGAACTTCTCTCTTCATATGTCTCTTTACAGCAGGAGCAGCAGAGGGGTCAAGATACGACATCTATAAGAATTGAAACAATAGACACATTTACGCAATGTTTAAAATACGTATTTATATCAAAATACCTCTATAGCATTGCACAGGTTTTGAGTGAAGCCACTAACACTCATGGCATTGGATGAGGAATATTTGGTAATGTTTCCTTTACATTCTGTGGACGGGGTCTCCCGAAAAGAGCTGAGTGCGACCGCAGGCTTTTATTACAGACAATTTTTTAGGGACACTTGATTGTTGATGAACTGATTAATCAAGTGAAACCCTGAAGGTCATTTCTGGTTAAGGAACAGGGGAGAAGACCCCATGTTCTATGGCATATAGTATGTAATAATAATAATCATAATCATAATCATAATAATAAAGATTTGGTTCCATTTTAGGTTACAATTATCTCTACAATGTATAGTGTAATGTACACACACAATAATTTGGCCTTCAAGTAGACAAATCCGACACATTAATTGCACATCATCTTGACACGAAAGGCTCACGAGACATACAGGACTATAATTTATAATCACACTTCTGACATTAACACGACTCTATTTTGGGCTTTAAAAGTGCACAGCAATAAATATATTTTCTTCCTTTTTACACAAATATATCAATATCTCATATTAATATATTAAGAAGCAAAAATAAAAATATATTACATATACCAATAGCAGATAAATAAATAAATAAATAAATAAATAAATGAGGAGCAGAGATGTCAGAGAAAGGACGTCACTACGCAAGCAAGGTGCAGTTCGGATTTCACTTATTTGTGAACCATAAACTCCTCTAAACTGCTTTATTTTTTAACTTAACTGTAAATTCGAAAAGCACAAAGACACTCAAGAAAACATGGAAAAACCGGTATTTCTTTGTCCCTCTGTCTTTCTCTCTCTCTCTCTCTATTTATCCCTCTTTTATTCACAAACCTGTTCATCCATGTCTTGGAATTTTAAACCTACTCATTGAATTACAGTTTTTTGGAGGCGCCAATTATTTTGAATTAACCTGCACTTGTAGAGGCCACATTTACTGACCCTCATAGTTATGTGCTTAAATTTAAAAGCGTTATTATTTACTGCTTACCACAATTACTATAGCAACTATTTTCATTTAAAAGCAACTCCTAAGTACTTTTTTTTTAACTGTTTCTTGGATAGACATGATTGATTATGACATTTAACTATTAAGGGTGGCGAAAATTATAACAATGTTTTAGAAACAATTTTAAACCTGAACGATGGTTTATTATAAACATTTTAATATTAATATAATTCCCGAAAGTCATAATATTAATATAGTCTTAAAGGGGATAGTTTGCTTTTCTTATAAGTCTATATTAAATCAAAACTGAGATACATTATCAAATGTCCTCCATCCATCCATCCATCCATCCATCTATCTATCTAAAAAACCTCTGTAGTCCAACTAGGGACCATGGAGGCCAATGGTGACCATTGCATTTATTCCCATTTTTACAACCGTGGTAGGAACTCTGGTCAACATTCACACACGCATTTACACACTAGATGTAATTTGAAAACACCAATTAGCCTAATTTGCATGTCTTTGGAGGGAACCTGAGTACCCGAAGGAAACCCACCAAGCACAGGGAGAACACACAGACCAAAGGCAGGAATTGAACCCAGACGATGGAGATGCAAGGTGTAAGTGCTAACCACTAAGCCACCATGCCGCCACCATAGGTCTTGGTCATTATAAATTGACCAAGTGACCGTAAAGTTTGTCTCCCAGAAGGCAAGTACAGTGTAAGCAATCGGGGTCAAATTCCACAACCTCGTTCCAGGTTCGCAAAAATACATCCCAAAGTTCAGCTGAGACTCATATCAACTTCTGCAGTCCCACTGAGCTAAACTGAATTGCAATTTTTTGAGTTTACAGTGCATTCAGTATAACTTTAACTCCTTCCTTTCCTTGAAAACTTTTGGTTAGCCATATGGCTAGTTCCAGTTAGCCATACGGCTATTTCTGGCGTAAGAAAAAAGTTAACTTTTTACAACATACGCTATAACTTGGAAAGGTACCAACTCGATTTAGCTCAGTGGGACCGCAGAAGCTTCATATGAGTCTCAGGTAAACTTTGGAATGCATTTTGCATGTAACGAGAGTTGTGGAATTCAGCCCTAATTACATACACTATACTCGAGCACCAGGTGGCAAACTTCACAGTCAGTTCGCGGACTTACAACGAACAGGACCTATAGTAACGTACTGATATTCGCCTATGATTTGATTAAAATAGACATGAAAGAACCTGAACTATCCCCTTAATACCAATCCCCGGTATTAATATAACCCCTATAACTAATTCATAAAGATTTCATTGCCCTAGCTTCATCAAAGCAGAAAAAGGGACTTCAATATATTTTGCTCACACTGTGGACATAGTGTTCATATCTATTTAAGCTAAAAAAAAAAAAAAAAAAAAAAAAAAACCTACAATGTTCACTAAACACTTTCCAGGGCATTAGTACTGGATTTCTCCTCTGTAGAAGACGTAACCAGTGGTTGTGTAGAAGCTTCAGGTTTCTCCTCGCCAGTCACAGCTTCTGAAGCCAGGCTCCCGGAGGAACTTGGCTTCTCTGTGTCTTCAGAATTCGTCGCCATCAATGGGACTTTCTCTTTTACTCCGGCGCTGGGCACTGTGACTACATCGACCTCGACCTGTTCAGCGGTGATTGGAGGAGGCGCAGCGCCGCTGAAGGCTTGAGCGATCTCTTCAAAGGTCCGCCCCTTGGTCTCAGGAACACGGAAGTATGTGAAGATCAAGAAGATGATCAGGAAGATGGTAAAGATGATGAAAACATATGGTCCACATAGTTCCTGTCAAGTAGAAGTCATAGCTTGTTAACAATCCTCCACTTAATAAAACTAGACCAACTTACATAATACTCAACTGTTAAAAACGAAATAAAACAAAAGTATACTGTATGATGCAAATAATAATACGGTTCATCAAACATTTGTTCTAGAACACGCAATAAATGCATTATATGCAGTGATGGGAATAGCATGTTACAAAAGTAAGGGGTTACTGTAATATATTACTTTTTTAGTAACTAGTAATATAATGTGTTACTTTTAAATATAGTAATAAATTAAAAACAGTGATAGTAATATATTACTCTTCTTTGTAACAAATGCTCCACATACAAACTGTTAAACTAACCATTTCATTTTGCATACTGTAGGATTGTAATTACAATGTTCAGACATTATAATAAATGTATTAATTTATCTATGCACTTTACATCTACATTCCGGTGACGTCTTTTCTTCCTGATAAGGCTGAGGAAGGCCGAGCTTCCACCTCTGATCCTAACCATCTTCTATAGAGGGACTATCGAGAGCATTCCCTGGTTTTGGAATTGTGCCATCTCGGACCATACAACCCTATAGCGGACATGGAGGACAGTCGAGAAGATCCTTACAACATTGATGTTGTACAGTATGTACTATAGCAGCTTGGTCCTGGAAAAACGTTCGTTCATTTTCACACTCATTCGCCTACTGTACTACAAGCAATTTGGGAACACCAATTAGCCTAATCTGCGTGCCTT
Source organism: Clarias gariepinus (assembly GCF_024256425.1). Classification (NCBI taxonomy): domain Eukaryota; kingdom Metazoa; phylum Chordata; class Actinopteri; order Siluriformes; family Clariidae; genus Clarias; species Clarias gariepinus. The sequence continues at coordinate 17,044,831 of NC_071127.1, read as the reverse complement.
TGGACTGGGAATTGTGGAGAGAATATGCAAACTACATGCACACAGAGGTGGGAATCAAACCCAGACCCTGGAGGTGCAAGGCGACGGTGCTAACTGATGCCACCCTTGCTAGTATTTAGTAATTAATTAGGGAGAACATACAGACCAAAGGCAGGAATTGCTAAACGCTAATATGCATAAAGATGCCTTCTGAAGGTCCCTGACTGACAGCCTTGTGACTCGTGTGGATGTGTGACCCGCGTCAGTATACCACAGATAACTGGTGTTGAGCTTGTTATGTTAGATCGACGACTTTTCTCAACCACCCCTCTACGTAGTCTGACGTCTACTATCCAGTTGAAACGCTGCTCATGTCTAGCGTACTGCATGAGCCGGATTGCTCATACTGCTGATGATGGAGCTGAGTCTTCTGCACTTAACCCTCTTTTATTCATTCGAGATATTTTTTTCCTCCCTAAGCCTCAGCTTGTCCCCTGGAAGCTGAGGACAACCACCACATTTTAGACCTCCCCTGTGATAAAAATTCATGGTAATGCCAGTAAAAACCCAGTGCACACTGCTGGAAAATTTAAACCCTGATTAGAAGATGCTAAGCTGACAATTGTAAATACGCCCAATAATGATTGAGAAATTGATTGGAGCCATGTCTGGGAAATATTTTCAGTCTGGCATTGAACTGGCAGTTGTAATGCGATATGTAGCTCTTAAGCAGCAACTGGAATTTCATCTGAATTAGCCTCTAACAGCCTGCACACACTCCCTGCAGACCATCCAAAAGTGGCTATGACTGTCAGCCTCACAAAATGGCAACTGTCTAAAGTGGACTGCATGTTGACATGCAGCTCATAGTATAAAATCTGAACCATACAACACTCACTCACTCATCTACTATACTGCCTTATCCTGTATTCAGGGCCGCGGGGACCTGGAGCCTATTCCAGGAGGCTTGGGGCATGAGGCAGGGTACACCCTGGACAGGGTGCCAATCCATCGCAGGGCACACACACACACCCGTTCACACACTATGGGCAATTTGGGAACGCCAAGTAGCCTAATCTGCACATCCTTGAACTGTGGGAGGAAACCGGTGTACCCGGAGGAAACCCACCAAGCACGGGGAGAACATGCAAACTCCATTGGGAATCAAGCCTGGCCGGGAATCGAACTCAGAACCTGGAGGTCAAGTGCTAACCACTACACCACTGTGCCGCCGTAACCATACAACAAATGCACAAAATAGGAATGACAGCCCCAAAATTGTGATCCTGGCAGTTCATCCTAAAAATGTCACACTGTGGGATTTATGAACATGGCTCATTTTTTTACAGCTTCTAAAGCTTATAATTTGGAATTCTGAAGCTTAAGACATAGTACCTGCTTGGTTTTACATACCTTGGTGCTTTGATATCTAGTAACATAGTAACGATACTCACACTTAGTTTTGGGAAGCTGATGCCCACAAGGAAGTTGGCTGTCCAGTTGGAACATCCTGCAACAGCCATGGCGGCAGGCCGTGGTCCTTGGGAGAAGAGCTCAGCAACAATGAACCATGGAATGGGTCCTGGACCTATCTCAAACATAGCCACGAAGGCAAACACTGCTACAATGCTCACGTAGTTCATAGACTGGATGTAGTCCTAGGCAGAAGCAGAGACAATAACAAACAGGTCTTGATCACTGGAAAAAGAAAGTGTGGAAAAAGTAAAGTGTGATGCCATTATATAGAATGTGGGACCTACCAGTACAAGGGTGATGGTCATTAGAAGGGCGCTGATTGCCATGCCACCTAAGCCAATAAGGTGTAAAGTCCTTCGTCCTGCTCTTTCAACAAGGAAGAGCTTCGAGCAGAAAATGAGTGACATGGAAATGACAGTCCATTCTCCACAATTTTAAAAGAAACATCTCTTAAAAGTCTACTTCAGATGATTTCAGATGAGAGGCATTCAAGTCATACCAGGACTTATGAGATTTATTTTTTTTCATAAATGAAGACGTAAACCTGTTTGACATTTACAAAATACTTAAGGCACAATACAGTGAGGGGACTTACTACTACTACTAATTGTATAAAACATTTGAATGGTGCAAATGTTTTAAAGAAGGCGGTACATCCATGAATGACAATGACACCGGCCAAGGTGGCTCAGAGCCCACTGCAGTAACTTGTTGAAGACCCACATCTGTCTATGGGATCTGTGCACACTATCATTCACCACCACCACTTTACACATTACAGGAACTAATTTGATAGTTATTGCCACATGACCTTGCTCCAAGTTAATTTCACATTAAAGGGGAGTCCTTGCCGGCCAGTGTTTCAGATGTGACTCGGGTAGTCCGATCAAGGCTTTGGCTTACTGATAAAGGGGGTTTTAACTCTCATAACTGTGTTCTGCCATGCTGCACATTTAAAAGTCCCAGTTTGATTTAAACGCCCCTCGCTCTTAAACAAAGCATGGTTAATCAGCCAAGATCCGTATGGTGTCCAGTAATAATAAAGCTATTTAGTTCTCCAATATTAGTTTGGGAGGTGGGTAGAATTCACAATATCCTGATTCCCTGCGACAGGCAGAAACTTTTGCATAGACCTTGAGTCAGCCTTCACGCATGTATATACCAATCATGCAATCAACATTATCGACATTAAAGGGCAAAACATTAAACCCAATATTATTTCTTATTGACCCCTTTATACCTTTAGGGTACTGTATGTCTTCATAAGACCTCTGGGTGTGTGATGTGGTCTCTGAATCTTGGATGTTAGTGGCAAATCGTTTGGGTGCTATGAGCGGGGCGTACACTCCATGGCTGTTTGGCAGCATTGACTTTGTTCGGCATGTTGTGCTGCTTTGTCTTTTTGGATTGGACCAGGTCCAGCTCCTCACGGGCATATATGATGCCATTGGGTGCCACTGGTGACAGCCACTCTACTGGCAGTGGTGTTAGTGTTGTCGCTAATTAGTTGTAACCTGCACAGTCTGCAGTCCTAGAGTTTCCATGTAATGTCAAGAGCTCTGTCTGGCTCGTCTCTTGGTTCATCTGGCTCTCTTGGGCTATGCACTTTAATGCATTGTTGCAATTTCACAAAGAATCTTGTACTGTCACTGTCAGCACTTCAAATGTAAGAAACACACCTCCTCATCTTCCATTGGAGTGCTTAGTAGAATCCTTTGGTCACCTCCATTCTTCTCTCTAGAAAGCTCTGAAAATGTGTCTTTTGTTTGCTTTTTTTCCTTGCTGTGGCCATCAGTGTTGGGTGTACCACGTTACAAAACCTTTTGAATGTGACGAGTAATCTAACGCCATGGTCCGCCATTTAAGTACTCAGTACTTAGTTATTTTTTCAAAAACGTAATCCGTTATTCGGACAATTTATGTAATCCGTGATGTCGTGTGTGTGTGTGTGTGTGTGAAAGGCGTCCTTTAAGCCCTGCCCCCGATAACCCGCCCCCCTCTGTTATTCCTGCCGTTATACCCCTATCTCACCTTTGCGGTTTGACTATGCGAGGATGGGAAAAAAGATGGGAACCTAATCACAGCACCAAAACCTGCGGTGAATCATGATGAACCGTACTTACGATTACAGATTATGGGCCAAACTTCTCTAAGTGATGATGTGCTTTTTCATTTTAGTAGTACCATAATACCTGTCAAACTGCCATTATACATTATGTTCAAGACACAGCTCTGTAAGCGCCTACTGCTAGCGTTCAGGTCCTAGTCAGTTTTTTTTATATTATAGCAATTCTCTTTTGCCATTCTGACATTTAGTAGTGAAAAGCTAAGAATAAACAACAGACTTAAGACATAACTTAGATATCAGATTAGAGATTTGTGCCTTGAGTAAATAAAATAAAATAATTGAAATAGATGCTATACAGTGAAATCTCCCCATACCTACTTACATCAATTTTCGAATTGAATCTAAAGTAAACTTCGGACTGAAACCAGGTATTGGCTGATCAAATCCATGTGTAAAAAATAATAATAAACAAAATATTAAATAAGTTATTCCATTTGGGTGCCAACAGTTTTAGCTAAAAAGCTTGTTTACTTACAGATACCACGGTGAAAACTGTGTTCACAACTCCAGCTCCGATGGTAGCATATATTGGCTGGGTCACACCAGCAGACTCAAAAATACCTGTTGAGTAGTAGAACACCTGGAAAAAAAAAAACAGTTAAATGCACAGCTGTGTTACTTAAGTGAACATAAGTAGTTGTTTAAAGTGTCTGGTGTGTTTTACTGTCTATATCACTTACAGCATTGATCCCTGACAGCTGCTGGGAGAGCTGGAGCATGATAGCGATAAGAAGCGGCTGACGGTATGTGGCGGTGCGGAAGAGCTCAGGGATGGTCACCTTCTTTTCCATGTTCATCTTTGCACTTTCCTCCTTCATTTCCTGCATGTCCTTCGACACGTCCTCAAAGCCGCGGAGACGCACCAGTGCTGAAGCACAAACTAGTGGTTAGTCATTCTGACTGTTTTGCCTGAAGGAGATATTCCAGTGCTTCTAAAATATTAAATATCGTTTTTATGATTATAAGACTGATCTTGAAGGACCAGAAGTACTTTACAGCAAACATAGCATTTATGTTAAAGCTCCCCAAAAATACTACTTTGTAAACAGGTTAGTATAAATCTTCCAAAATGTGCAGGTTCAAATTCCAGCTAAAATTACCTATTACCTTCCAAGACGTTGTCCAACATCATAACCATCAACCTACCCCTGTCCCCCATCAATTTAAAGGGTTGTGCAGGGTTTGGTTTGATAATTGCTGTAGTAAGCCCAATTTTTAAATGCTAAGTCCAACTAAGGATAATCAGTGGAGCAACAGCAGCAACAATGTGAAGCAGCAGAACTTGCATTTTGCGTCAGTTGCAAGCAACAGATAATATGCATGAGAACAGCTGCCTGAGGCAGGATAGCAACATGACATGAGGAGAGAAGAATAGTGGGTTGCCCATCCATCCATGAACCTCTGTAAAGGCCAATAGTTAAGATTAAGCTTAGGCTAGTGTAGGGTCAACCAGGGTACAGCGCCCCTGGAGCAGATAGGGCTGGAGGCCTGTAGAAGCCTGGCGGTTCTGGGGCTTAAACCCCTTGAACTTCAGATCAGTAGCCCACAGTCTTAAACTGCCTGTTAAGGATGGCCATTGACAATCAACTACTGTCCTCTGCTTCACCAACTGAGCTATCGAAGGTCAAATGGTGCAATAGTGACTATTGTATTTATTCCCATTATTTAAGTGTCTTCCAATAGTAATCCAGGGAGACTTAGATCTAGAGATATTGGGACGCATCACCAAAGATTTACAGCAACTCTCTTGCGTTAAGATTTTGTTTAGCTTAAGATGAACTGCCATTAATATCATGATGCCTATCTGACTATTTGAGATACATGGAGAAACATGAGTGTTGGGGGCCAAGCGAATACCTATGTGAAGATATCACTTCATAACCCATGTGGGCATAAAAGAAGAGCAAAGAAGACCAGAAGGAGAAGACGTGACAGCTTGTCAGACATGACTGACAGTTTTTGCTTAACTTTATGTTAAATCAAGCTAAAAAAAAAAAGAGGAATCAGAATGGAGGGTGAAAGAGGGACGGACAGTGCAGGTGTGCCCTGGTTTTCCTTGTAGAAGCACGTCATCTCTTGTAGAATTCATATCAGAGAAACTTTGGCGAAAGGGAATGGCATGAAAAGACATCAACACCACTTGGAGGTCCTAAGCAGGATGACTTCAAAGTAGCACACACCATAACAATGGCGTCTTTCATCATCCTTGACACAAGCCACAGTACGTGTTTCTGCATGAATGTCAGCATGCCTGGTAGATGTCTTGTCATGGACTGAAATGCATCAGGTGTACCTAAAAGATTCTTTGCTAAAACTACTTATGTCATGCAGGTTTTTCTTTTGGAACATGAGAAGTTACGGGCCATTTCTATTCACAGTGAACACTCATGTACTTGTTTGGTTCAGTCACCTTGGGCCTGGATTACTACTGTACAACTGGATCCTTGCATGTTGTCCTTGCACACCCTTTAATTCTAACAACCAGAAAGCAGCTCTAACCACTTTACCCCATTTAAATTTTTTTAATAGGGTTAAAACCTTCCAAACCGGGCCAGGGGTAGCTCAGTGGTTAAGGCATTGGATTACGGTTTGGAAGATCCCAGGTTCAAACCCCACAACCACCAAGTTGCCACTGTTGGGCCCTTGAGCAAGGCCCTTAACCCTCAACTGCTCAGATGTGTAATGAGATAAAAATGTAAGTCGCTCTGGATAAGAGTGTCTGCCAAATGCCCAAATGTAATGTAAACCGGGTTTTAGACTAATTGCACTCTTAGTCCATTTCTAGTCTGGAGACTAGAAAGCCCTTCTCTTGATAAAGGTGTCTGCTGTAAATATTGACAAAAATTTTTTTTTGCAAACACCTATTGTATCTCTGTATCACCTTGACACTATAATGCCGAGCCCATGAAATCACTGCTTCTAATGCAGGATCCTAATGTAAGCCAGAATACTCCATTTAAATGTTGTCAAATTCTAACACATCCAAGCAGATCACCAAAAATCTATTTTAGATCAAATGTGAATGCGACATTTTGCAACTCAAAACCTTTGATTGCTGCCACTGAATACAAAAGCATTATACTCTAAATGAGATAATGATAATTTCACATGTTGGGATTTCACCTTTGCGAGCCTGTTCTTCTTTATTGAGGTTGATGAGAAGATAGCGCGGACTCTCAGGGCAGAAGGGTAGCAGCACACATTGTATTACAGCGGGGATCACAGTTAAAGCCAGCAGAACAGGCCACAATTTATCGGAGCCCAGTAGAAACTCCAGGCCAAAGATCTATATGCAGACAAAAAAGTTTATTGGGGAAACACTCAGAAAGTTTACATACAGTACTTGCAAATAAATTAGCATTTGGCCACCTTGGGCCTCAAAGAAGAGAAATAATCATCTTAACCCGTTAACATTGTTACTACTGAAGAATGTATGAATTTTTTTTTTTATTGTTTTAAATGTTATATATGAATTAAACAGAACATTAAGAGGTTATCAATTAAGAAAATTATTTTGTAATATGTTTAATAGTGAAAAGGAAGAGCGTTTTCATACATACAGGAAAATGTGAAGAAAACTCAAGGGATTCTGACCAAACAGCTGTGTGGCCTTAAAAAAACACTTTTCAGTGAGACTAAGGCTTTATTTTGCTAGGGAGCAATAAAAAAAACAGACTACATAGCATTAGAAAAAGGTCATGTGGTCTTTTTTTTTTCCCCGCTGAAGATAAGGAAAGAAAGGATTGTGAAAGAGTGGTTCGGGGACCATGAGACATGAGTCCTGACCTTAATCCCACTGAAAATCTTTAAGATGTGCTGAAGAAGGTTTTACACAGTGGTTTGACTCATCAATACAAGATTTTGGAGAAATCTTCTAACACTGCATAATCTTATCTAAATGATCCCTTGGCCATAACCAAAGCAAAAAAAAAAAAAAATGAAATATTGAGTGCGAAAATTATTGTTTTTTTCCAAGCAGTGCATATATTTTTAGACGCTGGAACCATAAATAAATTCTGAATGAGAAATATTAAAATTATGTATTAAGTCACACAATGGCAACAACGTCAAATAATTCACCTGTGCAATTAAGATGCCTATTACCACACCGAGCTGGTGCAGAGTCCCGAAAGCTCCCCGGAGTGGAGTGGGTGAAACTTCGCCCACATACATGGGGGTGAGACCAGTGAAAAGACCACAGAAAAGACCAATAACCAGCCGGCCGGCAATGACCATCTCAAAAGAAGAGAAAATAGTGCAAAGCCCCATGAGTCCTCCACCGATCAAAGCCAGGATATTCACCAGAAACATAGAATTGCGTCTGCAAAAACAGAAAATATAAGTATCAGTAAGAATATATTAAAGAAGGGTGTTCATTGTGAAATAGTGATCACTGGAGAAATCAAGTTACCAGAATATACAGTAATGATCAAAGTGGAGTTTAAATCAGAGGCAATAACTGTTACGTTTAAAAACAAATATGAGGCCGTGCCTTGATATGCTTACTGTTTGACTTCATGATCGAGGGTTAAATGTTTTCTTTAGCTTAATTACAGAAAAGGGAGAAATCCTGGTTCATTTCCTGAGTGCATACATGTCATGTCCATCTGCTACATAAGAGCATGAGTCACCCGCATGTTCCATAGAAATCCAGAGAAAATAATGTGGGGGAGGGCGGGTCTTTTACAGACACCTGGACATGAACCATATGGCTGCCATATAAGGAATGAGCAAGAACTCACAGAGAGACGGAAACCTGGGACATTTAAAACCATCGAGGTGAATCTTATGTAGAAACCTGTCCTAGAGTTCATACGAGTCATACAAACACCCTGTGATTATTCTCATACAACAGGGTGCTAGGGTGCTACTATGCATTTTTTCAGTGCTACTCAGTTCCACCTGGGTGATTACTTGGATCTGTCACACCACATGTGAGCCCAAGAACCACCCTTCTGTGCTTATGTGCTTTCTTGTTAGCTGGACCCTTGCGCGATTGCTCTAGCCTTGCAGGGAGGTACCTTTCTGTGAAGCTACTATTGGTAAGACCGGTTGGGAGGGTTTCCAGTCAAATGAAGGACATTTCACAACATTGATCTATCGTCATCCTGATAATCTCTGTACTGTATTGTCGGAATTGCTGGAATTGTCAGAATCACAAAAATCTTAAGATGTGATAACATACAGACTAGAAATCTAACAACCCCTGTTCCTTGGTGGATACCCATCATTTCCTGTCATTAGTCTTTAAGCCTTGTTTGAGTATGGCTTAACTCCTATACCCCCTGTCCAAGAGGCAGCAGGACTGTCCCTACTCCTATTACGTGATGGGGAGACGGATTGGCAGTCTAAGGAACCCTGTTCCTTGGTGGTTACCCATGAATCCTTGTCTGATTATGGCTTTACTCATATACCCCTTATCCTAGAGGCAACAGACCTGTCTCTGCTCCTGTTACATGATAGGGAGACAGACTGGAAATCTAAGGAACCCTGTTCTGTAGTGGACACCCATTGAAACTGACTGAGAAGGGCTTTTACTGTCTGGAGACAGCGTACTTTCCTGGGACAGATGTTTTCTCAGCAGAGTTACCATCTGGCCATGCCCTAAGCTCCAACAGCTGGGTCAAAGTCATAATTAAAGCCTATTTCCCTGCAGCTTAGTCATTAGAATCCCTGTCTGAAGGAGACACTGTAATTAAAGCTTCTGACCATAAGAGTCTCTTCAGCAACCCATTCCTGAACTGTTCCACAGTTAAGTTGATTGTGCAACCATGTTGATAGTGATCTGTTCTTGCATCCCATTTTATGTATTTCACTGTGAAAAGTTCTCCAATTAGCCTATGCCTTTAGACTGTGGGAGGAAACCACCCTGAACGCGGAGAGAACACGCACACAGAGGTAGAAATCAAACCCAGACCCTGGAGGTACAAGGCGACAGTTCTAATCACTGAGCCACCGTGAAGAGAACCTGAAGTATACTCAACCACTCATCTTCTATACCGCTTTATCCTGTATTCAGGGTCGCGGGGACCTGGAGCCTATCCCAGGCCCTATTAGGGCACGAGGCAGGGTACACCCTGGACAGGGTGCCAATCCATCGCAGGGCACACACACACACACACATAGACACACTCACACTCTCATTAACACACTACAGGCAATTTGGGAACGCCAATTAGCTCAATCTACATGTCTTTGGACTGTGGGAGGAAACCACCCTGCACGGGGAGAACATGCACACAGAGGTGTCAATCAAACCCGCACCCTGGAGGTACAAGGACGAAAGTTCTAACCATTAACCTGGTGATTATTCTTTTAACCTGGAATAATATTCCAAAAACACAGACAAAAGGTGCTTTTTCTGAATTCACAGCTAATGTGACAGACAAGCTATTAGATCCACCTCCTCATCCTGACTGGTTGAACGCTATAGGTATACCTCACTTGTTTTCCTGACTTGTTTTATTTGTAGCATCTAGGGCGGTTGTCCCATGTGGCAAACATTGTACAGTACTGAGAACTGATACTGATAGGGCTGCACGATAATTCAATTTTCATCTCGATCACGATCTCCGATATCGATCCGATATCACTTGCTCCACCAACAGAACACAAAGCAACAGTACGTATGATGCTAGAATGATGCCAAAGTGCACATCTGACACATCTGTAAGGATGTAGATGTGCTCTAACAAAACAAGACGATTTATTAGCACTCCTAAATCAAGCAGCCATATGCTCATATTCATTTTTGCGAAAGCTTTCAACAGGATTCAACAGTCACTGGAGCCTGCGTGTGGTGTGACATTACTATCAGAAACACATCGGCCTAGTGAGAAAGTGCCTTATGCATGCATTTGTCTGCAAATTTTGCTTAACACACACTTGTCTTCAGGTTGAGTTTTGCGAGTTTGGAGGCAGGGACAGTGGCTGATGTTTCTCCTTGTTTACCATAGACATCCACAGCTAGACGCTACAAGACTGGCCGGTGAGCAAGCGTGAGTAAACGACAAAACTGATGGTTTTCTGCACACTTATGTAAAAGTTTTATCTTCGGTTACTTAGGAATCTCAATAAGCCACTCACCTTGGAGGATATTTACAAGTCTGAAAAGGGCGAGAGGCATTATTAAGGATCTCTTTACCCCAATTATGGACTATTCACTTTTCTTCCATCGGGCAGGCGCTACAGGTGCCTCAGAGCCCGCACCAACAGACATAGCTTATTTTTCTTGGTGGCTGAACAGTTGATCATGGCATGTTAACCAATACACCACTGCACTGTCACTTTCTGTCTATATTGCACTGCTTCACCCAGGTTGCACCATCCATAACTTTATATATGTTAATAATCGCACTACTCTATATTCCACCCATATTTATTCAGTATATACTAAATCATTTATATTTTCAGTTATATGCTAACTGCATTTCATTGGCTCTGTGCATGTAATATGCACAATGACAATAATAATAATAAAACCCTTTTATTTAAATGTAATAAAACCCTTTGGATTAATAATAATAATAATAATAATAATAATAATAATTTTAATAAAATCCTTGTGGGTGTATCTGATTTGTGCTCGCTGGTTTCGGCATTATTTCATTGTCATACATTTATTTTGATACAAAGATGTGTACATTAGCAGAACTGTAGAACAACATGCATGTGAAAGCAGTGTGATGTTTACCAGACAGTGCAATAAAAATATTTCCGCCATTAATATATAATAAATAAATAATGCACACCAGCACATTTTACCGTAGCATGGGTTTGTTACCATGGTAACTCATTTAACTGTCACTGGGCACAGGCCTCCATCTGACCAAAGAAGCAAAAACTAAATAAATAAATAAATAAATAAATAAAAAATAAAATGCTCCTTACTAATAATAATACTGACAGAATCATACATATCCACATTAGAAATTGTTTATTTGTGGCCCGGAATAAATATCGGACGAATCACTGCAAAACAATCAGAACATGAGGGCTCAAAGACTTATTCTCACTGACCGTCCAAACTTGTTGGCGAGGACACCGACACTGAAGGAGCCCACCATTCCACCCACGCTGAAGATGGCTACTGCTAAACTCCACACGATGGTGGACGTTCCAGACGGGATGGGCTTGCCGTAACGTTCCATCCATGTGTTGTTGAAGAACGCTCGCAGTTTCTGATGAAGTAAAGAACAAGTCGTTAGTTAAGTTCTCTGATTCCAGGCATAAAACTGTTCTTGTCTGAAATGGACTTTATCATGATGTATAATTAATATATAAACATAATTTCTGTAATGTGTACAGTATGTGCTGAATGCAGACTACGACCCCAAAACCTCTCATCTGACCAAGTCAAATACATTATTCCTCTTAGAGCTCAAGTTCTTACAACATGCACTGATTCTGTGGCACATGGATGAGTAGCTGAGATTTTGAAAGTTCTTTCATTTCACTGACACGATTCCTTAATGATTCTGCTCACTGGACTGTGCTATAAACATGCCAGTCCCATTCACTGCATGCGGTTGAGCCGACTCATTGTGCATCACAGAAATACAGGCTAAGGAAGAATATGTGCATGAGGCATACGCAATAGTCTGCAATAAACACTATCTCTTGTTCAGTAAGTAGAGAAAAGGCATAAAGGATTTAATGTTTGCCCTAGGCAATGTTTCGGGCACGGTGGTAAGATTATGATCGAGGTTTTGCATGCACAAGCTAAAATTTTTGATGATTTATTTCTCACACAAGACTTTTGGCTGGTATTTTTATGAAAAAAGGATGCCTGACTTTTTTTTGCACATGCTGATTGGAGGCACATTGCTACACTCCTCTCACACTGCATGTTTTCTAATAAGACAAGCATTTCTCTACTTCTTCTGTTCACTTTAAATGGTGACGCTACATTTCACGTTACATACCGTATATAAAATGTGAATAAGAATTGTCGGTTCATTTTCCTTTTTGAACAGTTGTACCGACTTTGACTATCAAAGTAAATATCAGCTGTCAATCCAAATTTACTGCGGTGAGTCTGAAACTAGCATTAGCAGCCACAGGATAGCAGATTAACTTAAAGATAAAAAAAAAAAAAAACATTAGTTTTTTGATGACTCATCTTTATTCTACTACAACATCAAGGAAGTGCCACCTTGTGGTGTTATTTGATATTACCGCATAGACACACATACGTAAATGTAATGCCGTACCACTGTAGCATAAGTACTAGTCCGTTAAAGGAACTAATCAGCTTCAATCAGTGATATTGATATTATTTCAGGTTGATGTCAACGTACATGTCTGTCTGTCTTTCTGTACAGCAGAAATCTCTGTTATTAATACAAAGAAATAAAATCTTACACCTTGTTTACGCTAAGTATATGCTAAATGTACTTCTTTCATTTGTATTGGCCAAATACACTCCCTGTTCAAGAGTGAATCACAGATGAGAATTTGAAAAAGTAAATTAAATAAATTTGGAAAAAGTTTTGTCTTACACCATTTCAGCGTTGTTATTTCAGGTCGATTTAAAAGTTTGTTTTTTAGCGGATGTGCCTGGCACATAACTGCTCATAACTTCCCTTCTGCTCAACATTTTGATTTCATTTATGGTGCAGGTTTAACTTCGGGTGAATACCTAAGGACTGCCAAAGTGACATAAAATTCTGTCTAGACAGTTTTGCGTGATGCTGCGACAAAATACTGGCTGGACAGACATACAGACATACAGACACATTTCTGTTTTGTTTATATACGTATTGGACGGTATTAGAATTTTTTAAAAGAGACCTGTCATGTAGGCATGGCAGGGGGGTGGGGAGGGGGTCTTGTTGGCATGGCGGCTTCCCATGCCTGTGCTATTATAGGAGAAACACCCCGGGGGATTGATTTTAGGGGCTTTAAGGGGCATGTACTGTACAGTAGGTACTGACATGTACTGTATTCATGCTAATACTGATAGTAGCCTAACTAATAAAACTTATGAAGGGTGTAGGCACATTTTTAAAAAAGGGCTGACATACACATACAGTATACAGTATACAGAATACGGTACTACAGATATAATATTTTTAGTTATAAAAATAACTAATACAGAATATTGTGTAATAACTCTCAGAACAAACCACATACAGAACAATGTGATACATGGAGCTTCGAACAAAGTAGAGGCGATAAGTTTGGCGCCAGACCGCCATTGTGCCGCTTAACGCCGTACCCCTTCACTCAGTCACTCGACTTCTTATCAGGATGGTGGTGTACAGTAATGGGCAGCACCCCTATTCGGTTACCAACTTGTTTAAGTGACGTAGGAGTGAATTTAGAAGGAAATTTGGTGTTGCATTTGGTGTGTAGCATTTATTTTATTTTTTTATTTAGATTGCTATTACTGCTATATTATATTATATATATGAATTTTTGGCAATAATAAAATTTCCGCTTTTAATTCATCTCTTGCCTCCAGAATAAATCACCCACTTTGTCTTCTTTCCCATCATTCCTTCTGTCCTTTTCCTTATTTCTTAGGGTTAAGCCTTGCTTCTTAGGTTTTTTTTTTTTTATGTCTTCCTATGTTTCTCTTAATGCAGCTATATGCAAGTCCCTTAACGTTTATTGATATTCATCTTATAACATTCTTTTTAAGTGACATACTCTACATTACTATGCAAAAGTCTTGAGCCTTCTCTCATTTCTTTATATTTTGTTCCAAAGCCAGACTTGTTAATTTTTAATATAGTCTTGAGAAATTGTTCTCGAGGCTTTTAGTCAGGTTTGAGGCATGAATTCGAGAGATTTAGCAGATGATGAGAGATGATCAGGTCATACTGCTGATGCTGAATGCTAAGTGGCTCTAATAAACGAGAGGGGAAATAAGGTTGCTGCTGAGGTTTATAAATAAATAAATAAATGTTTTTGAATATCTTTAGGTATTTTGCAGGTTGTTGCAGTAAAACTTTTCCCCCATTTCTTTAAGTTAATCTACATCCTTCAAAACGATGAAATGGGCTCAAGACTTTTACACAGTGCCTACTGTAGTTCCTCACAATATCCCATTAAATATACAGTACAGTGCATATACTAAGCACATAAAAAAATTTAAGATCTGTTATTGCACCTGTTATTATATTTAATGCATACAAAAAAAAAAAAAAAAGTTTGAAATGATCTTAAAGACATGTTTACCTGCTCAGGTGCGTTAATGACCCCTGTGTTGTAGCCGAACTGCAGGGAGCCAATAACCGCCGTGGCCAGAGAGAACAGAAGATAGCATGTCACCTCCTTCTATGGAAGAGGAAAAAAAAACAAGTTTAAATACAGTGACTCCTGCCTTTTTTGGTAGTGCTATAGGGAAGTAAATAAATTACAAACACTCTATGAAAGCAAACAAGATAACCAGGAAACCAACGCAATCAACTCCAACATGACATTTTCATAAGCGCGGAAACTGTGTCGTATCTTTCTGATGAATCCAGATATCAGTGCGAGATTATGACTCTCAGGGGTTCATCTAACATAACCACTGGATTCACAATTTTTCATCTATTTTTATTATTGTTGGAATATTTTAGATATTAGCCCTATTTGTCAGGACACTTGAATTACATATGCATTAGTCACTCAACTATGTAGAAACATGTCTTTTTTTTTTAAATATAATCTTTTTTTAAAACGTAATCTAACAAGAACATAATATACTGATGCTGCCAAAGCCATTTAATTATGACCTTATGTTCACCTCTACCTCATATGTGAAATGTAAAAACTTTTATAACTTTTAAAACTAAATTTACCATCTCCAGAATTACTGGTAAACAAAATGTGATGCAAAATGTCTTTGCAATTGTTCGAGTTAATCACACAGTGGAAATATAGGGGAAGTATGTCGTCTCACACATACGTTCGATTTGGCCTTGGGGAACGTGTGCATGGAGCATATTCTCCCCGTGCTTGGTAGGGTTTCCTCCGGGTACTCCGGTTTCCTCCAATAGTCCAATGTCATGCAGATGAGGCTAATTAGCATTTCCAAATGAGCTGTAGTGTGTGAATGAGTGTGTGTGGTGGATTGGCACGCTGTGCAGGGTGTACCGCACCTCGTGTTCCCTAAGTTTCCTGGGATAAACTTCCACTGTCCCTAGTTGGACTATAGAGGTTCCCAGATGGATCGATGGATGGAACTTTAAAACAGGTGAGTGAACCATTGTTTATAGCTGTTATAACATTTCTATAGTTCTATAGTTACTAAAAACGTGTAGTCATTTGTAACTTGCCTTAAAAGAAGCAGAATAAACCAAAGAGTAAAACACAATATGGGCTTTTAGAATAATAATAATAAAATAGGAATAAACTGCACCCTCTGCTTCATGGAACATCATCTCATGGTTGGTTGTTTTCCTTTATTACCATGCTACACCATGTTTTATTCCTTACATACGTAATTAATATTCATGCCAGCTGAGGTTCAGCCAAAGATTTTCTAAAATTATCAATAAAAAAAAAACAACAACTACAGTACAATGCCCAGTGTTGCCACAGTAACAGCTACACAATGGAGATGGATGGAGGAAATGGAGAATATTGAGTTAGAGGAAGAGACAGAGGAAGGACAAAGCGTTGCCCAAGGAGATAAATGAAATGTGACCAGTACGGTATTGACTTTCATATGGCTTATACAAACTTATGAAGTAATGCCTCTTCTCTTGTATATATCCTTATCTTATTTTTAACAACCATTTTGTGAACCTTTATAAAGTAAAAAAAAAAATGAAACAATGCACTGCACTGCAAAATGTCATCTGAGTCATTTATAACGAGTCAGTATTTACAGTATGCCTCCTTTCAGCCTGTTAGTATTGTATTACAACATGATTGTTATATACTATGTAAAGTCATGTAAACGTACTGATGGATTCGATAGTATTTCATATAACCCATGGTTATGGAAAAGGTTCTACTGTGTTTCAAAATGGTCAAATTCTTGGTCAAAGAAAACAACCAAGGGGACTGCTGAAATGACTCAAATTGAGTTAAAAACTGTCCAACACATTATTCAAAAAATGGGACGATAGTGCGGAAGCGTCAACATCATATCAGCGATGTGGTTAAAGATCACTTAAACACTTGGTGCAAATGCATTATAGAAATGGACATTAGAAATTAGAACTGTTTTATAATAAAAGGAAGAGTTTTTTAGCACACACATTATGAGAGAACTCATATTGAGACTAAACTGTAATGTGGACATTAGAAAACCACTCCATAGTGAAACTGCTCCGAAAAAATGCTCCGGTTTACTACGAAGCATAAAGACTTGACTTCGGAGCAACGGAAAAAGGGTCATGTGATCTGATAAGTTCAGAAATATTATTTATATATATTAATATTATTATTTATATAAAATTATATATTCCAGAAAGATGGACGCCTCATGGTAAGAAGAGATGCACATGACGTGATGATGCATAGTGCCTAGTGTACAAGCCTCCTACAGTATGTACTGCATAACCAGGTTATCATATTTATGGATTTTTTTTTTTTTTTTTTTTTTTTTAAAGATTCCAGGACTCAAATTGTGAAAGAGTGGTTCTGGGTGTCCAGTAAGAGGAATCATATTCACACATCAACTGACCAACACAGATTCCTGACCTTAACCACATTAACGAGTTTCTGGGATGGTCTGGAGAAGATTTTACCGAGTGATTCAACTCTCCCATCATCAGTTATGTTTTCTTCTGGCCTCACAGCTGTTTAGTTACAGTACAATCCGGTGAGTTCTCACCACATTGTGTGTTTGGAAATGCTCGTAATTTTACTTTGAAACATAGTTCTTATTTACACTGTCGGTTTCTTATGGTGTATCTTCACCATGTGTCTATGTCATCGCTGATTACATGATTTTTTACCACAACATTTCTTCCATGACGTTAAGGTTCAGCATTAGGTTAAAAAATGTGATGGATTGTGTTCGTAACCCAATGACAGTAATCTCAGCAATCTCTCTTTCAATTTGACACTTATGGAACACATTAACATCTTTTACATCAGTGCAGGAAACTTCCAACATGATTGTTTAAGAAATAAGGAGGTACTCAAAGCATCAGTTTATATGTTTTAGGAATTGTTGCCAGCTGAAACTTATTAATTACTGCTGTAATGATGTTTGGCAGCCCCCTTGAAATTCCTTTATACCCCTTCCCTTTGTTTTATGAGTACTTTGTGACCATGGTTCTAGCAGATCATCGACAAGTTAAAGGCCAATGGGCTGCATTAGCAAAACCAAGCCCATGCCAGAAGCTCATAAGGTGGCATCTCATGCCATGCTCAAGCCTGTGGCCAATAAAGCAGACCCCCAAGCCAAACTCATGCTCATGCTCAAGCCACAGAACCTGACAGAACCTGCCTCCACCTCAACTATCTAGTTCTGTTCAATAATGTTATTGCTTTCTGATGGTATAAAGTCTCACTGCTCGACAATTTCTAAGGACAACCCATGTAGTTTCAGGAGCCATCCACAACCCGCTACACAGTGAGTGTCTCTCCACTACCCAGTGATTGGTGATCTATCCTAAGTCTCTGTCCTCTGCCCCTCTGCAAAAGCAAGTGTTTTGGACAATGATTGTCTCAGAACCCCGAAACAACTTCTTGCCTGCATCCTGACTACAACTCAGAATTATGATTTTGTATTGATTGCCAAGTATAATAAAAACGCTATTGAGCAGCACTTGCATCTGCATCCACATCTGCCTTAATGATAAATGACTCTTATTTGAAATTCAAAATAAATTCCATTAAATTCCCACCAACATACAGTACTTGTATGAAACTGCACATTTCAGGGTATTATTAAAGGAAAGGTATTTTGGAGAGTATTAATAATTTTCCAAAATTAACAATATGATATTACAAAGTCAAGGTATTGTATTATAACAAACCATTTCGATCTAAAATTATACTGTATAGGATAAATATTTTGGTATTCTGTCCTTCAAATACTGAGAAACCTGCAATGTAATATTTTCACTATTCTTTTAGCTAAAGCATTCTCTAAATATAGTGTTACTATTTTAGTGTTATAATTTATTTCATGCTTCTCACTGATCTCCTGTTGTCTTAGAAACTATGTTTGGGTCTATATTATTCCTCAGTCTACAATACAGAAGGTACGTATGTAATGGACTGTTGGTGTTTTGGTGTTATGGTGTTTTATTTATTTATTTATTTATTTATTGGTGAAACGTTTTTATACTTAAAAATACTGAGCAATTTTTAAAGCAGTTAGATCATACTAATTAAATGAAATAATCAAAAATCACAAAAATGGTGTCAATTTATTGCAGGGCAAGGCAGCACACCCACTCATGCACACACACACAGAGTCATACACCCAATCATATTCTATGGGCAATTTGGAAACATCAATCAGCTTAGCAACATGTCTTTTTACTGTGGGGGAGAAACCTGAGTACCAGGAGGAAACCCACAAATATAAATATAAAGCAATTCTGAACACATATATATTTTTTTAACAATTATTTGTAAAATATTTGACCAGTATAACAAACTGTATGACATGACACATGCTTGATTGTAAATGACATCCACATCACAATAAATCCATTAATTTTACTTGATTGAGAATGAATAATAATTGAAACCAGTGGCTGTTATTTTAGCATAATAATCCATGTATATAGGTTCTCTATTTTTGAATGTTTTAATTGGAATTAACCAAAAATGCCTTAAAATAAAAATAAAAATTTTCTTTGAAATGCTTTTTTTTATTCTTAAAATTAACTTTAACAATAGTAAATTATATTCCAAATTAGCAGTTACATTGTTAGACTATGTCCATATATTTTTTTATAATTATTAACACAGTGTTCAGGTAGTTCAGTGGTTAAGGCATTGGACTAGGGTTCAGAAGGTCCCAGGTTTAAATCCCACTACCACTAAGTTGTACAATGAGGTAAAAATGTAAGTCACTCAGAATCAGGGTGTCTGGTAAATGTATTTACAAAGATACAGGTTTTTTTAAGAATTCTGTTAATATACAGTCAGCCAAATTATTTATTATTTTTATATAAAAAAATTATTATATAATTATATTATCAATATTATACTAATATAATATACATAATACTATCATACATCATTCTTTTCCAGAAGTGTGTATACATTTTTTAACTGACTCTGTGTTTATACTTATGTACAGAAGTATACACACAGTTCAACATGACAAATATATGTCTTCTGGTGGTCAAATGATAGCATCAATGATGGTGCGATTACTGACATCTTAAGAGGAAACACTTATACACTTTGCTGACATAATTCAATTTGAGTTTTAAAAAAGGAGATAGATAACAACTGTTGAAGTGTGTATAGATTTTTGTTGGGCCTCTGTGTGTGTGTGTATATACAGTAAATATATACTATATATATAGAGAGAGATCTCTGGGAAGATGATTGTCAGTAAACATCTAATGCATTAAACATGTTCTTGTTGTCTAGATGTAGAGCACCACTCACCTTCTCCCCCTCCATCTTCCAGAGAAATGGGAGTGGTTCACAAGTCACAAGTGGTGAACGCGCAGTTTTGCACGCAGGTTCCGATGCACGATGCACTTAGGCTGGAAAAGAAAGAAGAAGAAAAAAAAGAAAAAAAAAGCACCAGAAATGTAAAACCAATATGATGCAGATATGGACAATGACAGGAAGATATGCAAAACAAACAAACAAATAAAAATCTCGAGATGCTTTAGATCGACATACAACAGGTGCTTGTTGTTGTTGGTGGTGTTTTTTCCCCCCAATAACACAGAAATATTTGAATATTACATTTCATTTGCATTCACATATTACAAATGCAAATTTCATCTGGTTTATCTTTTTAATATATATGAAATATGAAATATATATATAAATATATATATTTAAATATAAAAAAAACAGAATATGATCTGATGACCATGATTTCACTTCACTTTATCAAAGGCATTCGGTTAATCTCACAGCCGTTATTTTTATCTTTTTGAATGATGCCCTACGTCATAACTGCTCGTGAAGATCAAAAGCAGGCACCGCGCGCGCTTACCTTTCCCGGACGTCGTAACCGCTCCTGTGCTGCGCGCGCCCCTGTCTGATCCGGCGTCGCGTATTTCCCTGCGTTTCTGTCACACCGGGAATACGTGGCGAGTCTCACGTTTGTCCCGTGACGTAAAGCAATGTCCCCGCGAGCGCCGCGCTCCGCCAATAACAGCGACAAGCCGAGTGACCTTCCCTCCTCTTCCTCTCTCCCGCTCCCGCATCTACTCGTAGCGCCGCCGCATCTTCGCTCCGGGAACTCGTGACGGTTCACCAATGACACGCTGGAAGAATCCGATACTTTTCCCGTGATGCTTTGGAAGCGCGACCTTGAGGAGGGCGGCGGGGCGTCTACTGCTGCTGATGCTGCGTGGATGCTGCGGATGCGGGAACCAATCAGAGCGAGCAGGTCATGATGCTCGTAGCTAATCCAGACAGGGGTGTGTGTTCCTGGAAAAAAAATAAAAAATAAATAAAAGGTGCATCGTCTCCATCTTCAGTCCTCCATCATGTTGAATTATTTACACTAATTTATTCTAAGCAATTTCAGAATATTAATCAACCTAATTTTTTTTTAAAGAGATATGCCTACTCCAAAATTATTATTATTATTATTATTATTATTATCCTTAATTATACACTCATCTAAAGGATTATTAGGAACACCTGTTCATTTTTTTTTCATTAATTCAATCATCTAATCAACCAATCACATGGCAGTTGCTTCAATGCATTTAGGGGTGTGGTCCTGGTCAAGAAAATCTCCTGAACTCCAAACTGAATGTCAGAATGGAAAAGAAAGGTGATTTAAGCAATTTTGAGCGTGGCATGGTTGTTGTTGGCTGAGTATTTCACAATCTGCTCAGTTACTGGGATTCTCACGCACAACCATTTGGGTTTACAAAGAATGGTGTGAAAACATCCAGTATGCGGCAGTCCTGTGGGTAAAAATGCCTTGTTGATGCTAGAGGTCAGAGGAGAATGGGCCGACTGATTCAAGCTGATAGAAGACCAACTTTGACTGAAATAACCACTCATTACAACCGAGGTATGCAGCAAAGCATTTGTGAAGCCACAAGACGCACAGCCTTGAGGCGGATGGGCTACAACAGCAGAAGACCCCACCGGGTACCACTCATCTCCACTACAAATAAAGAGGCTACAATTTGCACGAGCTCACCAAAATTGGACAGTTGAAGACTAAAAAAATGTTGCCTGGTCTGATGAGTCTTGATTTCTGTTGAGACATTCAAATGGTAGAGTCAGAATTTGGCATAAACAGAATGAGAACATGGATCCATCATGCCTTGTTACCACTGTGCAGGCTGCTGGTGGTGGTGTAATGGTGTGGGAGATGTTTTCTTGGCACACTTTAGGCCCCTTAGTGCCAATTGGGCATCGTTTAAATGCCAGGGGCTACCTGAGCATTGTTTCTGACCATGTCCATCCCTTTATGACCACCATGTACCCATCCTCTGATGGCTACTTCCAGCAGGATAATGCACCATGTCACAAAACTCGAATCATTTCAAATTGGTTTCTTGAACATGACAATGAGTTCACTGTACTAAAATGGCCCCCACAGTCACCAGATCTTACCCCAATAGAGCATCTTTGGGATGTGGTGGAACGGGAGCTTCGTGCCCTGGATGTGCATCCCACAAATCTCCATCAACCGCAAGATGCTATCCTATCAATATGGGCCAACATTTCTAAAGAATGCTTTCAGCACCTTGTTAAATCAATGACACATAGAATTAAGGCAGTTCTGAAGGTGAAAGGGGTCAAACACCGTATTAGTGTGGTGTTCCTAATAATTCTTTAGGTGAGTGTAAATTCATTTAAAGCAATGTTTGGACACATGGTGCATTCTGCTCTTAGATACACAGACATGCAATAAGTACATTAGATGAATTCATCCCTTTAGGAATCTCTGTAGTCCAACGGGACCGTGGCGGCCAGTTATCACCATTGTATTTATTCACATTTTTACAACCATGGTGTGTCCTTCAGTCAAACACATGGACAACATGTAAACTTCATGCACATAGACCCCAATGTGGGAATCAAATTCAGACCCTGAAGGTGCAAGGCGAGAACGAGCCACTGTAACCCCACATTAAGTTTAGTATTGTAGTATTTCTACCATTATTTTACTCCTGCTATTTGTTTCCTTCTTTTCAGACTGAAATATATACTCATCTTTATATGATCAGTCTGAGGGTGGACTTATATAAATAGCTTGAAATCCGCTTACTACTGTTAACAGAATTATATTTTATCAGAATTAATCAGGCAATTTGTTCTAAGAGATAAATGTATCCCAGGCTTTTTTTTCCCATAGTAATGATTTTAATCATCTTACTTTTTGTTACTGAGTTTTGCTGTGCAGTGCAGGAAATTCTAATTGAATTCATTAGAAGCAATGTTTGGACGTGGAGGCCAATGGTGATTACCATTGTATGTATTCCCATTTTCACAACCGTGGTATGTCCTTCGGGTCAACATTCACACACTACAGGCAATTTGGAAACACCAATTAATCTGCATGTCTTTGGACTGTGGGGGGAAACCGGAAATCGGTGGAAACTCACCAAGCACAGAATTATAGCCCAATTTAAACCAATGCAATTTAAGCGCTTGAATTTAAAGCATTTAAATTAACAAGGTGTGGATTATTGGAAAAAAAAAATCTATGCATCATCATGCATTGTCTACATCTTCAACCCTCTATCATGTTGCATCTATTACATTAATTTATGCTAAACAATTTCAGAATGTTAATCTGCCTATTTTTAAAGAGATATGTCTACCCCAGGACTTTTTTTTTTACCACTATTATATTTGTTTACTGTGGTTTCATGCTTCTGTGCAGTGCAGAAAAATGTAACTGAATCATTAGAAGCAATGTTTGGACACATGGAGCATTCTGCTCTCACAGTACATACACAGACATGCTACAACGACATTAGATAAATCCATCCATTTAGGAACCGCTGTTCCATTTAGGAACTGTGGAAGCAAAAGGTGATCATTGCATTTATTTCCATTTTTACAACCATGGTGGGACCTCTGGTCAACATTTATACACTACAGGCAATAAAAAAAAAAAAAACATAAAGTATGATCAAAACATATTTTAATGAGTTCCCTATAAAAGTTAAAAGATTTTACAGTGTTCTGCTAGTGCTGGGAATCAATCTAGATAAAAGCCTTTGAGCTGTAGTGAGGTGGTTGACCAACCACAAATTAACCCACGGATAATCGAATCAATATTTGCATTAAGCATTAATTATTAAACAGCTTTTTTTTACTATAAAGAGAAATCAGTAGGTCCATAAACCAGCCAGGTACTGTACAACTGATTATTTTAACCAGTTAACCCTAAGAATATTTTTTTTTCATGTTTCAAAAACATATAAAAGTTCAAAAACAATAATTCAAAACAAACAAACCATCAAAAAAAAAAAAAAACATCTATGTTGCCAGTAATAACATGATTTCCTGTGGATTTCTGGTAGCAGCTCAATAAAAAGCTGCAACATTTTCCATTAACTCAAACACTGCACATCAGCATGGAGAATGAAATTACCATAAGCTCCAACCATGTACAAGCGATGCTGATGTCCACTGGCACTGATTTCATTAATGATATCTGAGTCACAACATGAGATCAGCATGAGATCGATACCATAACATTTAGGGAGGTCATGCTTGCTGGTGAATGCTTTCATGGAAAGACAGAGCCATGAATGCTGCCTATTCATCTCTTACCGCTTATCATGTTATGGTATACAGGTTTCTATATAGAGAACGCAATTTATCAAGTTAAATTTTGCTTTTGGAATGCATGCATATTTATGCACACTCCTGATCATGTGTATGAGAAGCTATGAAACTATGATTGCTACTGGTATAGTAACGTTACTGCAATTGCTACGACTATGTTTATATCTAAGTTGACAATTAAAAAAAAGTTTATTACCAAATGATAAAAAAATACTATATAAAAACCTATAAAAATACGTTAACAGTAATTTATGAAACAAAAACAAGCATTGAACAAAAAATTAAAAACAAGCTTTATGTGTGTGTGTGTGTGTGTGTGTGTGTGTGTGCAAGCATGCATGCACACATGCATGTGTGTGTGTGTGTGTGTGTGTGTGTGTGTGTGTGTGTGCGTGCATGTGTATGCATGTGTGTGTGTGTGTGTGTTGTGTGTGCATGTGTGTGAAAAGTGGTCTTAAAAATGTGCTGCTTTCAAATTGAATAAAAAATAATTTTTTCATACACAACCGTACACAGTATAATATGCAGTGAAACGCTTATATGCCTGTTCGTGACCTAAAAAAGAAAGATAAGATAAAATAGAAAGAAAAAAAAAGGTTTTAGTGCAATTAGAAAAAATGCACTAGGAAAAACGTGAAATTTAAAAAGGTAAAAATTTGGGATAAATATACAAATCCACACTTTTACAGATTAACAAAGTTGCAATAAAAATATAATTCTAATAGAAATATATAAAATGTACAGGATGTGCAGAATGTGCAATTTAAATAAAACATATAACGTGTGGCAGCAGCAGTACGAGTGGAACATGAGGTATGAAATGAAGGGACGTGTGTTAGCAGGATTGTTATTGCCCATGTTTTAAAGTGCACATTAGCCCTGATTTTGTGTAAACAAGAACAAGAACAAGTACAAGAAATGTGCAACATGCAGTATTGTACTTTCTGCAGATGAATCTCTTTAGATCATGAGAGATTATGGCACAGAAGTTACAGTACAGTAGGACACTGTACCCAGATACCCTGAAATCAGTGTACAGTTATAGTGGTTACAATCAGGCTGAGTGCTATCACATAAAACTATGGATGTACATGTGGACATCTGATATTGTTAGAATGCCCTGTTTTGTGTGACTGGCATACGTACTGTACAGGAGTAGTACTGTAATGAAACTGAAGACATCTGGAACAGGAGCAAAGAAAAAAGTGACAGTTGTTTTTGTAGCCAGCACCTGTGATTTACTGCATAACTTCTTTGGTAGTTTCGGAATTCATAACTCACTCGATAGATTCACTTCAAACCACTTTTGACTGCAGTGAAGCAGAACAACTGGGTCATAATCAAAGTTTAACATAATGCAATTACGTACCCAGCCAGGTATCATAAATTAAAAAATTCTATTAGTTATTCTTAGTTCTTTCTTCCTTAATACATTACTGAGGGAGTTATTTGTTGGTTTACTTATTATAGAAGTTTTTAAGGAAACGGCAATTATCGGGCTTATCTGCATGTCTTTGGACTGTAGGAGGAACCGGAGTACCTGGAGGGAACCCACCAGGCACGGGGAGAACATGCAACCTCCAGGTGCAAGGCCACAGTGCGAACCACTGAGCCATTATGTTTCCTAAAAGTAATAATAACGTGTAATGATTTATTAACCCTGACTAGCACTTATGTCACAAAGTAACAATCTCAGCACACACAGGTTGAATCTATTCAGTCTAACAGTGTATACCACCCACTAGGTGGTGCAGTATGAATGAGTTTTCATGGCAACTCAGAGCAGAGTGGAGTAATTTTTTTTTCTTGTTGCCATAAACACATGTTCCTCCATGGCATCAGCAGCATTGTTTTGGTACGAATATATTGCTTATTATATATATTGCTAATTCTTAATAAGAAGTAGCTAGACACAGTGTTGGAATTGAACACACTGATTTAAAATGAGACTTTTACAAACCCAGACATGAAGTTTGAATTTGAATATAATATGCAGTTGGTCGTCTGCTTGACATCAAAGCTCCTCCGACCTGTCAAAGCATTGACTATACAAAATAAATAAATAAATAAATAAATAAATAAAACCTTGAAGGTGGTCTCGGCTGTCTGGAACCCAGACTTGTTGTTCCAGCACATCCCACATACAGTATACTTGATTGGAGAATCTTGCCCAGAACATCACACTCTCTCTACCAGCTTGTCTTCATCACAGTGCCATCACTTCCCCACTCATGTGATGCAAAGGGAAATGGCACTCATCAGACCAGGAAACCTTGTTCCATTACTTTAACCTCTTCCTTAAAAAGAATGTATGTTTTTGTTTTTTTATTATTCCATACAGTTATAACAACAATGATCACATTTTTAACAGAACTCAGTATAGATCTCTTCCAAACAGACGAGATGTCAATTTATGGTAAAATTATCCCCCACATCAATGAATAAATTGTAATATTTTGTGCATTAGATCTATTTTATGTGTCATGAAGAGATAAAAAATGCTTTGTTTTACATTTTCAATGCATTTAATGTTTTTGTTTGTTTGTTAGTATATAACAGCATAGCATACCTCATCCAAATGGTAGAGAAGGCACTATCAGGTAGCATACAGCACATTTATATATATATATATATATATATATATATATATATATATATATATATATATATATATATATATATATAGCATCAAAATGGATTCAAATTGTGCTTTACCAAAAAGTTGAGCAGAATGTTAAAGGGTGAAGTTACATTTCAGATTATTGTGTGACCATTTTGATGATGGGTCGGTGCCGGTGGCTACACAGCACAATACACAGCATTGTGTGTTGTGACACATTCCTACCGTTAATCACTTGGCCCTTGTTAAAGTCACTCAGGTCTTTACGCCTGTCTGTTTGTTTTCCATCAAGCACATCAAATACAAGAACTGACAGTTTACTTACTGAAGCAGGGAAAACACAAAAATGTACAGGACCAGGGTTGGAAACCAGTGGTCTAATATATCCTACTGTAGATCTTGACGTTTGCATGTGTTATAATGATATAACCAGTGTCATCAGTTCGCTTCATCTGTAAGTAATCATGGGATTTTTTAAGTATCAGTGCAGTTGCTGATCTCCCGGTATTGTTCAGGCTGTTCATTGATGTGTTTAGATACATATTTTCATTTAATTCCTACATCAAAATGTATTGACTACTAATTTAATCATGATTATATATGTTTTTTCTTTTGTCTTAGTTGCTGGGTTCTATGGGGTGTAGGGTTAAGGATCTTTCCCAAAGACCTAATTGTGGTGACTCGGTGGTGGACGTAAAATATTAAAGACATTTAGGCCATAAACACATTACCATCCTGTAGTGACTCAATTCCCTTTTTACCCTAATGTGCTACAGATCTGTGCCCGTATTCACAAAGCTTCTTAGAATTCGTTCAGAGAGCTCCTATCTTAGCCTAAAATGTCCTAGCTGGGAGTCTTAGACTAAAAGTGATTTAGAAAACTTCTTAGAGCAACTTTGAGTAAGGAAAGTACAAAAACCTTTATCTTAGTGAGGGGGTGTGGTCGACCCCGTTGCTAGGGATGATGCAGCAATTCAAGGACTGTGATTGGTTGATAAAAAAAATCTCTGACCTCTGGAAAGATCTTGTAATACACTCTTTGTGAAAATAGAATACATGATATCATAATGTTTGTATAGACTAAATATATTAAAGTTAATTAAAACAGCCAAATGTTGACAATATGTCTACTTTAGAAACAACCAATTACCACACAGTAGTTACTACATTAAAGTTTTTACATTTATTTACCGTGCTGATTTTATTATTACTTTTATTATACCGTTTCAGATTGATGGGAGCAAAATGGCCGACCTTTTACCAATTTACATGATAGCATGTTTTAAGTTGCACTTTTGGAGATTATGTAGCGAACAATCCAAGAGAGATGTAAGGAAGTAAAACAACAAGAAAACCAAATGGGACAGAAAAGCAGTGTTTTTTTTTTTTTTTTATCTTTATGTTCAGTATTTGGAGACTATTTCTTTTTTCCACCATTTTGTCCTCTGCTATGGAAACCCCTAAGCCTCTTAAAAGTCCTCCTCTCTACTCTTAACAATTTTTATCTTAGGAGCTGTTTTTAGGGCTAAGATGTTTCGTGAATCATTTTTATCTTAACTAAGATTTAATCCTAAATTTAAGGGACAATTCCAAGAAAATGTCATAATTCTAAGAATTTTCTTAGAATTTCGTCACTACTGTAGGCTAACTTTTAGGCTTAAGAAGCTTTGTGAATACGGGCCCTGGAGTTGCTCTGAGAAGTTTCCTAAATCACTTTTAGTCTAGGACTCCCAGCTAGGACATTTTAAGCTAATATACAGTAGGTGCTCTCTGGGGGAAGCTTTGTGAATACGGACCCTGAACAGTTTGCCAATCCATAGCAGGACACACACACACACACACACACCCACACACACACACACACACACACACACACACACAATAGACAATTTGGGAACACTAGTCAGTATAAACTGCATGTCTTTGGACTGTGTGAGGAAACCGGAGTACCCGAAGGAAACCCATCATGCACGAGGAGTCCATGCAAACTTTCTACACTAATAGAAAATAGTGTATTTTGCTAAATATTATAGTCAATAAAGCAATTTGAATTAGAAATAAAGGTCATATTATTGGAAATGTTCACAGCTGACATACTGTAGCTTCACATTTAGATTAAATTAGAGTAAATACAGCCAATACATAGCATTGGTGATGAAAAGTGTCTCACCTACCTACTGTAAAAAAAAAAGGTAATTTTTCAGATAGGATCATATAAAACCGTTTTTCATATGACTTAATGCTTATTTTCTTCTGTTTTGTAAATATTTATACACATTTATATTTTTATCAGTGTTTCAAGAAGAAACACATTTGCTTAATATAGTTTCTTTCCCTTTTATGTCCGTAGTGTCCAGAACCTTTTTGAATTTTAATCTTTTAGCGAACTTAACTGTCATTCAGATGAAACTTGGCTGATTAAGATTTCACATAAAAAGGACATCAATCTGAAAAAGTGTATTATCCTAAAATGCAAAATTGTTTATTTATTGCAACATACATCTATGGTAACATACAACATGGTTACGGACACTACAGATTTTTTTCTTTTTAACCCTTTTCCCAAAAAAACAACTCTTTTAAGCAACAATTTTTACATAATTTTTTTTCTTACAAAGAAATATGAATAATTTGCATTTGAAATTTTTGTTTGTTTAAGTATAACGAGTAAGGCAGCATGGTGGTGTGGTGGTTAACACTGTCGTCTTGCACCTCCAGGGTCCAGGTTCAATTCCCGACCAGGCTCAATTCCTGTCTCTCTGGGTGCATGTTCTCTCTGTGCTTGGTGAGTTTCCTCCAGGTACTCCGGTTTCCTCTCAAAGATATGCAGGTTAGGCTGATTGGTGTTCCCAAATTGCCTGTAGTGTGTGTGTGTGTGTGTGTCCTGCGACGGATTGGCACCCTGTCCAGGGTGTACCCTGCCTCGTGCCCTAATAGGGCCTGGGATAGGATCCAGGCCCCCACGACCCTGAATACAGGATAAAGCGGTATGGAAGATAAGTGAGTATAATGCTAAAAAATTTCCATTTTTGGGGCACATATAAAATCATTTCCCCAAAACAGATAAATTTAGCAACTTGAAATTTTTAGGGAAGCAAGATTGGTTACTACCATGTTGTTTAAACTTTTTTTTTTTTTTTTTTGTTTTTAAACGTTTTTTTTTAATATGTATGACATAAAAAAAAAAAATCAGCACCACCAACAATACTGTGTTTTGGCCAATAGTGTTCTTCTAGCATCTATTGGTGTGTTACACCAAGAGTGAATAGGAGAGTTCTGAAAAGCTCATGAAAGCAGGCACAGCATGGTAGTGTACACTAATTCTACAAAAGGAAAAAAAAAAAAGGTGTCCCGCTTGTTCCCATGGCAACTGCATGCTTGTACCTGATAATGATTGTAAGATGTCAGTAACGGCAGTTCGACTCTTTCTACAAGCAGTGAGACACAAGCACGGAAAATTACGCAGCTCCTTAGAGCATCTACTCAGAGAAACATAGGTATAAAGTCAGAACCATATATATATATATATATATATATATATATATATATATACACACAGAACAAATTATCTAAATAAATAAACACACGATACTGCATAGGAGTCATTCAGGTACTGCAGCATTTCTTCATTTATGCAACATTTAATAAAACATATTTTCCTATAGCATACGCATGGCATCATTTACAGTCATGTTCTCATAAAAATACAACAGGATCTTACGGAAACCAAACATTTATAGATTCTTTTCAATGATAAAGTATGTGTCCTCTCAAAACACTGTATTTACATAAATGACAAAGTGTGTATGTGTGTGGGTGCGCGAGTGTGTGTGTTTGTGTGTGTGTGGAGAGAGAGAGATTGCATGTATTGCATTCTAAGAGAATAGGCCTACATCAGAGTGTTCACTTTGTCTGTTTAATCCTTCTTAAAGCTGCGTTGCCATGGACACCTCTGCATTCTCATGCAGCTCCTGGCTTGCTGCATGTACATATGCAGATCCATTTCAACACCCCACCTACCTGTAGTATTCAAATGCAAATCAGTGTGAAATGTTGATGTAACATTTGTATGAAAAAAAATTTAATAAATGAATACATTCACATTCGTCGGCACACACCACGCTTACATAGTTACTACTCGCACAGCATTCACGGTTCGAGATGGAAAAATGATCAGATGGCCGTTACATAAGTAGACCAAAAAAAAAAAAAAAATAATAATAAGAGTAAGTGTTTCCCTGCAGTTATGCCTGAACCTGAGGAGAGAAGCAGAATAAAGGGCATCTTGGACTATAATTTATTTACAAAACTAAATACAACATTTTTTATTTTATTTGTTCGCTTGTTCCTTTTTTTATTGCGATTTGATGATTTGAATATGTTTAAATAAACACTTGCTTATTATATGGTTGAGAGCTGCTTTAAAATCTAATCGAATTCAATTCCAGCGCTCCTATTCAATCATCAGTGTCTCGCTACTTTCCTTAGTTATTAAAAATTAAACCACATATTTAATTTCTTAATATTTCATTAACTTAATAAATAGCACGTTTGTACTATTTAACAGTTACTGCTTTCCCCTTTTTAAACGCTTTTGAATTTATTTTATTTATATTTAATTTTTCAAACACTTTTAATAATGGGAATTGTCGCAAGAAATAAATTAGGATAAATATATATATTTTTATTTTTCCTGATGTTCTCTCTAATTAATCTAATTTCCACCCGTAATTAGGGCACTCCCCTATCAAGGCTACAACTACCAGTCAGGGACGGCCGAAGACATGAGACAGTCATGTGACACCAGCCAATCGCATCTTTTCCAACGGCGCTCTTACAAGACAGCACTAACCGCTCCTTACACTTGAGCATGAGCTCACAGACTAGATTCCATATAGTTTTAATATATAGGAAATATCCTCATTTGCATGATATCAGATACTATGATCAGTCCCTGGTATATATGTGTGCTAGAAGGCTGAAATATCAATATGACTTTTTTTTTAAATGTTTTTTTATATCCTCTAGAAGTGCAATCACGTCAGAAATATATATATATATATATATATATATATATATATATATATATATATATATATATAGACATCCTTGGCTACACATGTGGCCATTATTTGGCATTAAAATACTAACAATTAGAAATATAAATAAAAAAAAAATCGTACTGGTTGAATGCATTTGCAAAAAAAAAAAAAAAAAAAAGATAATTATAGTTGAAAATTCAATTAATTTATGTAATATTAGATTGTTTTTAATCAAACAGAGAAAAACAACAGAGTAATATCACTGCAAAAATGACAGCAGTTGAAATATTCTTCTAGTCAAATGTTACTAAAATGGCATGTGAAGAAATTCTTTGTTCTATTCTTTGTTCTATTGCCAGTTAATTATGCTCCTTTTAAGAAATAAAGTCCTAAAAAACATAGAACAATGGTCTCCCAATACGATGAGAAATTCTCACTTGCCATTTTAAGCACATTTGACCAGAAATGGGCTTAATAGCTATTTGCTTTGTTGTAAACTTATTTTATTTTAGTTTTTATTTTAACTATCTATCCATCTATCCATTCATCCATCCATCCATCTAAAAACCTCTGTAGTCCAACTAGGGACCGTGGTGGCCAATAGTGATTAATATTGTACTGTACTTACTCCAATTTTTACATACCGTGGTAGGATCTCGTGTCAACATTTACACACGCATTCACACATTTCAGACAATTTGGAAATTAGCCTAATCTGAATGTCTTTAGACTGCAGGAGAAAACCCACCAAGCACGGGGAGAACATGCAACCTCCATGTACACAGACCCAGAGGTGTGAATCAAACCCGGACCCTGGATTCTAACCTAACTGTTGTAAAGGAGTACATGAACTTTGATGGTAGAACATTCCATGGCTTGTTTACACTCACACGAGAAGTTATTATTATTAAATGTGGAAAATGTAAAACTAAGTCCTCGTGTACCTCTTTTATTTACTTCAGCGTTCTTGAGGGTCCAATTGTAACCTTCAGTTTTTATACAATGTAAAATTAGTCCTTATAGAAATAGTGTGCATGCATCATCTGACTAAATGCATCATCTGATTAAGGTTTGATTAAAAATAAAATCCTAAGAATTAACAAAGATTGTAAAAATAAGCTATTTTTTTTGTAGAGAATAATGATATAGCACTCTTTTCCCAGAAATGTCAACAAGTTTGTGATACCAATGACATTGATGCAATCATTTAAAACACTGTCTGATCTGAATAAAAAAAAACTGTGAGATAACACATGGAACAGAGCAATGTTTGAACACAATCCTGAACATTTATGGATTTTCAAAACAAAACAAAACAGATTGCTCACTGATGTTTGGAAAGCATCTTACTGCTTCTAGCAATATTTCCATAATAAAATTATCATAAATTATTTTAAAAAGATAGATTATTCTTATTTACATTGTCAAGCTGCCTACAAAAATGCCTCTTAATTGAGTTCTTTGGGTTCTAAGGGTTATGAAGCAGTAGCAGCAGCCTGCTTGGCCATTTAGTGACAAGGGTCGAAGGGGTATTTGGTAACTCCTCCATGAAGTTCCACAATGGACTCATTCCAAGCGATTACGTCTCCAGTGAGGTGGTTGGAACAGGAGGCTTGCTTGTCTATTTCTTGAAAATTAAGAACTCGTGACCATACCTGTAGGTCTGACATTTCTCCAACAAATGATTGTGTGGCATCAAAGCGGCCACCGAGAGTATCCTGTTATTGTTCAGAAAAATAGTCAGGAAAAAACATTGCACATTTTAACATAGATTAATGCTCTATATGATGATAAAGCTTTCTTTTAGTTACCTGTTCCTGTCCCAGAATAAAGACTCCACCTGGTTTTATGGGATGCCAGGGAGAAAGATTTTCCCCAGAGCCCCTTTTGACTCCATTCTGATAGGCCTCCCACACTCCATCTCGAGTTGACCAAGTCACACAAAGATGGTGCCACTTACTGTCATGCAGGGACAGAGGTAAGGTTACAGCCTAAAAAAAATGAGATAAAAAAGAGGGAGCTTTCATAACTTTTATTTTTCTAAATCCTTACAGAAGATACAGTATATCACCAAAGGTCTGTGGACACCCGAGCGTCAAAGCCATATAAGGGCTTTCCCCAAACTGTCCCTAGCCCATATTTTCACCTTTTTTTTTTTTTGCATATGGGATCAGAATTGTACGGTGGCCGAGAAGTGCAAAACAAAATAACAAAACTACAAACAAAATAACAAATTCAAAAACAAAATAAAAAAACTAGAAACAAAATAACAAAACCAAAAAAAAAACAGAACCTAAAATTACAAATCAGAAAACAGAATAACAAAACCCGAAACAAAATAACAAATTCACAAACAAATTAACGTAAACGAAATAACAAAACTGGTAAAAAAAAATAAAAATAACAAGACCGGAAACAAAATAACAAATTCAAAAACAAATTAACAAAACATAAACAAAATAACAAGACCGGAAACAAAATAACAAATTCAAAAACAAATTAATAAAACATAAACAAAATAACAAAACTGGAAACCAAAAAAATATATATAACAAGACCAGAAACAAAATAAATTCAAAAACAAAATAACAAAACCTAAACAAAATAACAAAACTGGAAACCAAAAAAGACCGGAAACAAAATTACAAATTCAAAAACAAAATAACAAAATCGAAAAATAAAATGCAAAATTCAGAAACACAATAACAATCCAGACAAACCTAAAAAGGTGGGTATAGTTTTGAAGGAAATTCTTATAGCTGATTGGACAAGACATTTGTCACTTAAGATATACAGCATTTGAATGATTGCGAGGCTGCAGTACTTCCTGTATATCTTAAGTGACAGATATCTTGTCCAATCAGTGGTAAGGTGTTAAGAATCAACAAACCGGAAAAAGTAGGTGTGGTTTGTAAAAGAATTCCTGACAAATTTAATTTTATTTCATTTTATTCAACTGTACAAAAAAAATTGGGAGCAAAAAATGTCAAAATGACATTTAGATAGTCATTAATTAAGAAATAGCGTAGATATATGTATATGATCACATGTTTTTAGGGTTGTTTCTAGTTGTTTCTATGACCAAAAAATACTGATAATACGAGTATTTGGTAAGTTTGACATTTACAAATTTTAATAGTTAAATAGTTAGTTTTAAAAGTAATGATACCCCTGGTTCTACCTGACATATCCAAAAACATAAATGCACAGTTTGATGTCTGAAGGCTTCCACCACAACTCATCAGGATTTCTGTATAAGTAAGTTTTTCTTTTCTGTTTTTTAATCAGACTGGGTTGAGCATTGATGTGTGCCGCTAAGGTTTTAAGAAATAAAAATGGAAGAATAAAATTGGTAACTTTCTTTTCATTATTTAAGGTGGAGGTATAAGAACGTGTAGAGGATCTTAACCTAACCATGCCGAACGCTTTTGGAATGAACTGGAAAGCTGGCTTCAGCTGATATCAGTGCCTGACTTCACTAATACTCTTCTCACTGAATAGATAAATCTGCATAGTAATTTATTTATAAATAGTTATTATAAGACTAAATTTATGAGATTTAGAGACTAAATCTGAAATACGATGCTTAAAACCTCTTAATGCCTATAATATTTGGGTACTCACAAACATTTGGCCTTACAGTGTAGTGTTTAAAGCACAACAAATCCTGCCCTCTTTAAAAAACTCATAGGAATCTCATTGAATTTTCAAACTAAAATAAAATTTAAGAAAAATTCCAATCATATTTTGACAAATTACTTTCCTCCAGCAGGTTTCTTAGCAGTCTAGCTCCTCCTGGCTTCTTTTAGAGCCAAGACATTGTCATCGAAGTTGTTCTATAGCTATGATCTGAGCATTAGGGAAAATATAATGCTAAATTTTCATGGTAACACTGGAAAATGGAAATGCCATGTCCTTACTTTGTCATTCACCAGCAATTCTATTGGACTGTTGGCCCATTCAATTATGACCAGCTCATTAGCCTGTCCAGGAACAGAGTAAGAGAAAGGAGTGCCTATTCCAGGGCCTGAACCCCCCTTTAGCCAGAGGCAGACTGTAAGCGCAAAGATTTCATTGAGAAGAGTCCGTTTGATCCGGCCGTACATGTAGTTAGTGTGCATGGGGAATCCAATTTGAAAGCCATCGGGATTTTTAGGTCTCTTGTGGTTTCCTGTAAAAAAAAGCACAAAACTGTTATTAATCTATTAGCAAGCTATTGAATGCCAACTGTTCAATCAATTGTTCATTTTAAGACACCTGTTTCCGGGGACCTGTGATACAGATGGCTCAGCACAGAATCCAACTTATTGTACGATCCCCGCGATCTAGATGAGCTTGGCTTATGAGGGCTACGGCGCTGGTGGCCATAATCAGCGTTGCCATGGTGACCACTGTCGTGCGGGTTTAAGTGATGGTCATCATGATGTTCATTCTGCTGGCTGTCATGGTGGTCATTATTGTGATCGCTACGATGGTCATTGTGGTGATTATCATTATTATTGTGGTGTGTGCCGAGCTGATCATAATGATGGCGATAGCGACTGTAATGGGGGCCATAGCGGTGGTTGTTATCATGGTCATCATGGTGCTCTCCTTGGTGATTATCATCGTGATTATCACGATGCCCATGCTCAGATTGGGATGCGTGGGTGGCATAGTCATGGTGACCGGCATAGTGACGATGGAGCTGTTCTTCAAGTGCATTAATTTTGCGCTGCAGAAGATCTTTCAGGGAACTAGAATAGGTGCTAGATGAATTCCTTGCCTGAGAGCAGAATACATATAAAACAAACAAACAAAAATAAATAAATAAATGGACAAATATAATATCTTTATAATGATGATACATGATCAAGATGCTACATTAACATACAAATACTAACTTTAAGGGAAAAGTTTTGGTAAGGGTCCAGAGAAGAATTCACATAGGCATTCTGTTTACTTTTTGCCATTATCCATACACAGTAATCCATGGCAAGAATGACAAATGCAAAAAACAAATCATTTTTATGAAAGAAAATAATAATAATAACTAGGATCAACACTTTCAGTTGCGCTTAGACATGCATACTGTTTGTTCGTAAATTCAGTATACCTTGGGACATTTTAGTTTTTGGTTTGACATATACGCTTACAGATAAATGGACAACAATTTTTTAATCATTTGTAAAGGCTTTGTTTGTTCCTAGGAGCACAGGGGGGTCCATTATTATAAAATGGAAGACATTCATTCTTTTATCCTCACCTAGAACGACGCAACTTACTTACATTTATACATCTGAGCAGTTGAGTGTTCAGAGCCTTGCTCAAGGCCTCAACAGTGGCAACTTGGTGATGGGGTTTGAACCTAGGACCTTCTGGTCAGTAGTCTATCACCTTAACCACTGAGCTACCTCTGCCCAACGAATGGAGAAAATGGAAGGTGTCTGGAACCGCCAAGGCACTGCTTAGGCACTGCCAAAACTTATTAACCAAGCTTTAAAGACCTTGATCAATAACGTGACAAAAAACATGTGGTCAAAAACAATGACCACTCTAAGAGAATTCCTGCGCAGAGATTTTTCATTCAGAGAACCTTCTGAATGAAAAATCCCCATTAATAAAACCCAGGGCAGGAAGTGTTTCTGGACAGAAGCAACTTCTAAGTCAAATGCATGTGGTAAGCACAAAAAAGGATTTGGAGAGAATAAGGGAAAACATTCTCTGGTCTGATGACACAAAAGATTATTTATTTGGGCTGAACTCCAAGTTCTACATCTGGTCAAACCATGGAAACTGAGGCATGCTTCCATAGAGACCTGGACTATACTGTTGTGTGCATTTATTTTCTCCTCACTGTTTTTCCTTGTGAGCAGTTTGGTAAAATAATTCTACCTAGCATACCTCTAGTATGTGAGGATCACACAAGGGAATATGGACATGGGGAATTAGCAAAATCCAGGTGGATACTTTAGTATTTGTAGAAGTACTACATAATAGATAAGTAAACTGAATACTTATCTACATGAGAGAAGTTAAATGTATGACATACATTTACGGTCTGAAAACTTTATGAACCCACTATGTGTGAAAGTAGTACACTAGGATAGCTTAAGCTTAAATAAGACTCTGGTTTTAGGTATAAGAAAGGTGTACAGTAAATAAAAAACATATTTGTCTGTAAGACATTTTTGTCTAGAATAAGCATATATGTACAGTACAGTGTCGTATATGTTTATGTCAACACGTAGAGAAGCTCGATGACATTTAAACCAGCCCCTCCTTTTCCGTCAACCTCCTTCCGCTTATTAGAGCAAATCCGGCTTACTCGATGCCATAGTACACCACGATTAATGGCTCATCAAGGTGGATAAGTATAATTAGTTAGGATACTGGCAAGCATGTCATAGTACCTGGTTACAGCTGTGGTATATAAGCACATCCTCCCAGAGATAGGTGTAAGTGATAAAGATTGAGTCATATTTTCCGATCATATTGAAACAAACACTCATATCCTTACAGTATCTTTACTCAAGGGAAGTGTTTTCTTTATGCTTTCTTCAACATTTTCCTGATGAAGACGCGAGTTTGGTGTGGAAGAACTTGACTAGCCTGCACATAACATGACCTCAACCTGAGAGAACACCTTTGGGATGAATTAGAGCGGAGACTGTGAGCCAATCTCATCCAACATCATTGCATGATTTCACAAATGCTCTTTTGGGAAAATAGTCCAAAAATCCCATAAATCTTGTGGAAAGCCTTCCTAGAAGAGTTGAATCTGTTATAGCTGCAAAGGATGGGCTAACATCATATTAAACCCTATGGATTAAGAATTACTCAAGTTCTTATGCATGTGAAGGCAGGTGATCAAATCCTTTTGGCAATATAGTGTATACAGTGCAACTAATTTATTCTATTCTTGATACTGTATACTACATAACTAAAGACTAGAAAAGCAAACTTGACCCACAAATAAATGCAAACCTGCAAATGTTCCAGTCTCTCTTTCAGGGCCTGTAAGGTCTTCCCAGCCTGCTCAGGAGAAAATCCATGTTTCCCTAGAAAAGGTGGCTTTCCTCTTTGATGGTCATTGTGGTACCCATTGAGTGGATAGTGGAGATCGGAATGATGGTCACTGTCATACTGTGAGGTTTGGTGAGAGCCATAATGTCCATGGTGGTCTTCATTGTGATGCCTACCTGCACCCCTCCCAAAGCCCTCACAGAGTGTCAGTTTTGCAGTTAACTCCCGTATAGTTTCTCTCTGATCCAGAATGGTTTCCTTTTGACGCACTAGGCTTTCCCTCAAGTGCAGAATTGTAGCTTTTGCTTCATCAGACATGCCCCCTCGACTGCTGCCGCTGCTGGTAGCACTGTTGGCCAAGCCCCCAGTTAAATGTCCCTTTCCATGTCCATTAGTGTGGCTATCGACACGACCATTGTTCTGTGCAGTAATGCTAGGGTCATGAGTAACCCCATCTGGGGGAAAACAACTTGGATCAGTGTCAACAGGTAGGGGCATGCAAACTAACTTGGGGTGAGCTTCCCAATCGTATTCAACTCCTGGTACATTGCTAAGTCTCACTGAAGATAGTATTGAAAATATTAGAAGTGAATAAAGTGGCAGAGGTAGAGAACAAAGTCCTTGAAACATCCGTGCCCTTTGCATATTGTCTGTGAATACCAATGGAAAAGGACAAATGGCTATATTTGTGTCCTTAGCCATTATTTAGTTCAGACTTAATCCTTTATTCAGTTGTAATTTATCCAGCCGATGCACTTGATGCACTGGAGGAGCTCATACATCCATTAAAAACTGCCTGCCAGAGTCTGTGAGTCACAATCCAGTATAGTATTATGATACAGGAAAGGTAGGGATGGTGCACTTTTGGACCACAAACAAGTAATCGATTCCTTTGTACACTAGATCTTTTATGTCTGGCATCCAGTTAATCGTTTCATTTCCAAATTCTTTTCATCTGTCACCACCAGTATAGTCCTGTCAATAACACAGAAGACACATTATTAAGAATGACTTTATCTCAAATCAAGACAGAAGCTTGTACAAACCTACAAACAGGTTTATGACCTAATGGACTATAACTCAGGAAGAAGATAGCGGATTAATTAATACATTCAAGTAGTTGTTTTTTTTAAATCCCTTACTCATCTGTGCCATCTACACCACTCAGGTGTATGACATGAACAGATGAACCGTAATCAGATTACAGGTCTTACAACATGATACTGTACAAATACTGTAACTAGGGATGATTTTCAAAATAGAAAAAGCAGTCAAAAAATCCTGTATGGGCAGGTAATGTAAAGTTTACAAGACAGATTAAAAAGTAATTCTTTATAAAAAGCATTTTGAAGTACGCATAAGGTCAGAATCATAATAATAAGAAGCAACATAAAATGAGGCAAAATGAAAAAACCTCATTACTAGAAACACTACATGAAAATAGTGAAGCGTATTAGTGTCCTCTGTTCATTCATCATGCTTACTGTTAGTTGGAAACTACAAGGATATTTAATATTTCGATTTCTTTGTGTGCACTGATTTTTAATGCACATTTAATGCACTTACCATTTTTGTGCAATAGTTTAAGCTCCCTATTACTTTAGCTCCCTATTACTGCATCATGCACCTCTTACCATATATAAACCCTAAATTGGAACATATATACAGTCAAGTCCCTTACATACATGTTACAGAGCATTCATGTTACGAACTTTGGAAGATTTAAACATGCATTTGCGCTTGTTCAGTCGCAGAAGTTACCTGCATGCAACCTGCATCCTAGGATGTCCAAAAGTACAGTAAGCATAAGGGGTGTAAAATCTGCTAAGAAGCTTCAACAATAAAGATGAAAACAAAAGTAAAAATAATTTTGACTTACAAACAAATTGGACTTACGAACAAGCTCATAAAATGGAACTCATTTGTATGTAGAGAATATATATATATATATATATATATATATATATATATATATATATATATATATACTGTAGTATATGCACAATGACTACACTCTTGTTGGCCAAAAAGCCCAGTTCCCGCTTTTTGTTTTTTTATTATTAATTTTTTTAAAGCTATGGCTTCAAAATCGTGGCCTGCCATGATCCAAAATGCCCTGCCGTCATTAGATACATCATAGACACACAGTGCTAATGGCAGAGCTAATGCATTAATACACCAGCATTATGTAAAATCACAGGAGAGCTGACAATTTGGTGTGGTAAGACCATGGTGTTCCAAAGGGTCTACAGATTCCTATGGAGAGACCTGAGATAACCAACAAAGTGCATACATAATCATTAATCCCAGCGGCGATTCTAGAGTCTGTTAAGGACCTAGGCAAACATTTTAAGGGCATCTCTAACCAGCATTCATCATCATTATCTTATAAATAATAAATACGTTTGTCAGCTCTCAAGGGCTCCTACTGGCCTGGGGCCCCAAGCAGATGCCTTCCATGAGTGTTCACGAGAAGCAAATACGATCAATCCCCCTGTTTTTTAACTTGTAGATAATAATTGTGGTTGGTTACAATTTTAAAATGCAAAACATATCTCAATTATCCAAAAAAAAAAAACATACAGGAAAAACATATTTTCTTACTAGCGATATTATCCTGGCACAGTTTTGCTGTCATGTGACACGACACCGCTATAGCTGATCATGAATGGCTACAGAAGGCCATGAATGACCATGGAAAGACCCACGGAATCATGTGGCAGACTTACACATCCAACATCACCTAGGTAATGTAAATCGCTACAGATCAGATCAACACACATAATCATATATACGACCCATAGTTCAGCACGATTTGTGAATTCTTATAAATCTTTAGCCAAAATCATGAATAAGAAGCAGTGGTTGGTCAAAACTATTGAAGTCTTCTTTCTCATGCCAAATCCACGCACCATATAGCTATGAAGTTTTGGATATTTGGATTGAAATACTATATATATATATATATATATATATATATATATATATATATATATATGATCATGTGTACAGTATCTGTGCTATTTTTTTGCCTATGTGACCCATTTTAATTTATTTTTTGCTCTGTCATGTTTGGGTAGTTTGTTAAAATGAATAAAAATATCTGTTTATCATATTGCCTAGGTTGTGTTAAAAAGAAGGACTTGGCACTCTTAGTTTATACTGTAAACTCCCGAGCCCTATATATGTTTATATAAAAAAAAATCAAAGAAACAGCAATATATATATATATATATATATATATATATATATATATATTTTTTTTTTTTTTTTTCTCTCTCTGAGAAATTCTTTGAGTTTTGACTCAACATGACAAAAGTTTACTTGAGATTTTTGCAAATTTATTACAAATAAAAACATTGAGAAAGCACATGTACATAAGTATTCACAGCCTTTGCAAAATTGAGCTCAGGCGCATCCTGTTTCCCCTGATCATCCTGTTTCCCCTGATTAACCTTGAGATGTTTCTGCAGCTTAATTGGAGTCCACTTGTGGTAAATTTAGTTGATTGGACATGATTTGGAAATGCACACACCTGTCTATATAAGGTCCCACAGTTGACAGTTCATGTCAGAGGACAAAACAAGCATGAAGTCAAAGGAATTGTCTGTAGACCTCCGAGACAGGATTGTCTCAAGGCACAAATCTGGGAAAGGTTACAGAATTTTTTTTGCTGCTTTGAAGGTCCCAATGAGGAAAGTGGGCCTCCATTATCTGTAAGTGAAAGAAGTTCAAAACCACCAGGACTCTTCCTAGAGCTGGCCG
This sequence comes from Clarias gariepinus, assembly GCF_024256425.1. Classification (NCBI taxonomy): domain Eukaryota; kingdom Metazoa; phylum Chordata; class Actinopteri; order Siluriformes; family Clariidae; genus Clarias; species Clarias gariepinus. Next base: position 17,001,945 of record NC_071127.1, on the reverse strand, counting down.
GCCATCAAAACTGAGCGATCGGGGGAGAAAGGCCTTAGTCAGGGAGGTGACCAAGAACCTGATGGTCAGTCTGTCAGAGCTCCAGAGGTCCTCTGTGGAGAGAGGAGAACCTTCCAGAAGGACAACCATCTCTGCAACAATCCACCAATCAGGCCTATATGGTAGAGTGGCCAGACGGAAGCCACTCCTTAGTAAAAGGCACATGGCAGCCCGCCTGGAGTTTGCCAAAAGGCATCTGAAGGACTCTCAGACCATGAGAAACAAAATTCTCAGGTCTGATGAGACTTTCTGTCCACTCTACCATATAGGCCTACTGTATATAGGTGGTCCCCAGATTTGTGCCTCGAGACAATCCTGTCCCGGAGGTCTACAGACAATTCCTTTGAACTGTCAACTGTGGGACCTTATCTAGACAGGTGTCTAATTAATTAATATAATTAATTGTATTAATTATATTCATATTAATATCCAGATCCAGGGATTTGAATTAGATTCAACCTAATGTCATCATTTTATGCTATAAAAGTATTAGGAAACGTCTGGTTTTAATTTGGACTGGATATGATAATGTCCGTACACATTTTTTTTAAATAGTTGTACAATTTTTTTTAATCAACTCAAATTTGTAATAAAATTGTCAAAGATAGCAAATCAAACAGCCTTTTCTTTAGTATATCAGGTGCCAAAATGGCCACTTTAAAGGATCTTCCTGAGGATGTACCATGTCAGAGTGTTCAGACCAAGGCGAGTATTTTCTACATGTCAAGGTTGACTGGATAATAGGATCTGCAGGGGATTAATAGTCATGCCAGACTGGCTTGGCATGCCACCAGTCAGCCCTCAGTATTTGTGTAATCACGCGTATTGATGAAACTCAGTCTCGACAACGCTACAGGGCGGTTGCGAAGCATGATGTTGTCCATGGTCTTTGTACTGTAACTGACTCGATCTTCCAAGCCATGCTAATATTTCTGTACATGATTTCAAGATCATTTGAGTCACACAGCAGTGAACAGCACTTTTTTTGTTATAAGTATAATTTTTAATCAAATGAATTTTTCCTGTAATTTTAATATGATGAATCATACATTTTTTTCAGTGTATTATCCAAGCAAAATTCTAATTTCCATCTCATCCATAAAACCAAATTTGTGATGAGTGATGAAGTAAAGATAAACAAGACATGAGCAAAGAAAACCCATGAATCATATAAAGGGTTCAAAGAAGGTCACAGATACAGTAGGATCGAATAATCCAGGAAGCAATGTATAATTGTGTTAACAAATATAGTATTTTATAATACTGAATTTTTGCATGTGATCTCTCTATACAAAAAAAGTGTGATTGATACAATCACATGATTGATATATATATATATATATATATATATATATATATATATATATATATATATATATATAATTTTTTTAAAGAATAAATTGTTTCAGGAAAACATATATGTCTACAATATATATATATATATATATATATATATATATATATATATGTAAGATCTAATGTAAAATTCTATACATTAGATCTGATATATGAAAAACTACTATATGAAAAACTATACATTTTTATTAACGACAGTTAAGTAGTGTCAAACATGATATATTTCAAAACAATTTCAGTTAGGTCTATCAGTAGAAAAAAAACATTAGTTACCCTACCTGGTGTCAATCCATGGAGCCGACAAGCTGACTAGCTCATCTCAGCTGCAGTGATCAGATTGAAAAGGATTTACTTGAAGGGAATAAGTTTAACTCTGTCCTCCATTCCCCCTACCTCATCTCTTCCATTTGCTACACAGATTATTTCCCCCTTTCATTTGACTTTTTCTTCTTCTTTTTTTCAGTTATTGTTCAAGCATATTTTATGTGTACATTTCATGCAGAATAGGAGCTACACTACTTTTAACCAACCATAATACAACTGACATGTATTGTTATTGTGATATGGTTTTGCACTGGTTTCCAAAAGACCCAAACTTCATTATACAGTGGAAACTTGGATTATGAGCATAATTCGTTCCGGAGGTGGGCTTGTATTCCAAAACACTTGTAAACCAAATCGTATTTTCCCTTAAGAAATTATTTGTTCCACAGCCCTAAAGAAAACATTTGAAAAGAATCGCGACAGAGCAGTGTTTCTGTGTGCAGCAGTTAGAAAGAGTGTCTGTGTGTCTGTGAAGGTGAAAATAGGAGGGGTCTGTGTGTGTGTGCGTGTGTGTGTGTGTGTGTGTGTGTGGCACAGTGTCCAATGACGCACGCTCACACAGAAACAAAGAGAAGGCTGTTACAGAGAGAGAAAATGAATCTTTAACCTCTCTTATGAGACTTTCTTTTGCTTTACATGTGCGCTGTACACACATGCATACAAACACAAAATAAAATATGTTTTATGCGCACACATGTGGTAACAGTGTTAAAGTAAACAGTATACGCGTGCAAGGATTTTGATTAAACCAGTAAGGGCGCACACTAAGACCTAGCAGGGGAGACGATTACCCACAATTCTTCAGCGCAAGAAAGAGAAAAAACGTTGGCTCAGTTGTACGCATGTGTGATACATGATACTCGTAAATAAAGACTTAAGATTTATTTAAAAAATCTTTGCTCGTCTTGCGGAACACTTGCAAACCACGTTACTCACAATCCGAGGTTCCACAGTATATATAAATATAGTGTGCTACAGTATATGTTCAAGTATTTATCTTGGTTCCCATTGAAAATCATAACATTCGTTAATTCTGGCATGACCTTCAGCATGCCAAGAGAATGAAACAGTGGTGTCTCAAGTTGTGCTGGTTGTCTTTCCAGCTCTTAGCCTGTAAATGATCATACAGCCTTTTATATAAGGAATTGATATGAGATACTGTATAATATTAGTTAATAAGGAAGCCCAGCTCAATCCTGGAGAGTCCCATGGCCAGTGGGAGAAAGCAGCTACCATCTACTAAGCTATTTATTTTTCTTTGCTGCTGTAACATAAAAATATCCCCACTGTGTGATGAATAAAGGTATATAATATCTTATCCTATCCTAAACCACTAGCAATGTTTTTGAGAAGACCATATGTATGCTGAGAAATTACCAGTCACATTCAAACTCGGGTCCATACAGTACCAATTTTCTTTAGTATACTGTAGCAATAGTAATTCTGATTAACCTCAAAGAAAAAAAAAAAATTTTCATTCATCTGGTGAATCCATGGTGTGCAAAGTGCTTAAAAGGCATGTACAGGATCTCACTGTTGGAACAAGTGGAGAAAACTGGGTGACACAGTGACATTAGTAAGAGCAGGAAATTCCAATAAAATTGACAAAATGTTGTCACCATCACATCTGTCTCATTAGCAATCAACCTGTAAAAATGCTTTGTGACAATGGCCATATGCATAATATAAAGTAAAATTGAATCTCTTAGAATGGCAACATGGAGGCATAATGGTTAGCACTGTTGCCCTGCACCTGCAGATTTAAGGGTTTGATTCCTGCCTGGGGTCTGTGTGTGTGGAGTTTGCAAGTTCTTCCCATTTAGTGGCTTTCTCCGGGTACTCTGGTTTCCTCCCGCAGTCCAAATGGAACCTGAAGGTGCAAGGCAACAGGAAATGCATGGCTATATACACTCACCTAAAGGATTATTATAGGAACAACATGCTAATACGGTGTTTGACCCCCTTTCGCCTTCCGAACTGCCTTAATTCTACGTGGCATTGATTCAACAAGGTGCTGAAAGCATTCTTAAAAAATGTTGGCCCATATTGATAGGATAGGCATCTTGCAGTTGATGGAGATTTGTGGGATGCACATCCAGGGCACGAAGCTCCTGTTCCACCACATCCCAAAGATACTCTATTGGGTTGAGATCTGGTGACTGTAGGGGCCATTTTAGTACAGTGAACTCATTGTCATGTTCAAGAAACTAATTTGAAATGATTCGAGCTTTGTGACATGGTGCATTATCCTGCTGGAAGTAGCCATCAAAAGATGGGTACATGGTGGTCATAAAGGGATGGACATGGTCAGAAACAATGCTCAGGTATCCTTCGGCATTTAAACGATGCCCAATTGGCACTAAGGGGCCTAAAGTGTGCCAAGAAAACATCCCCCACACCATTACACCACCACCAGCAGCCTGCACAGTGGTAACAAGGCATGATGGATCCATGTTCTTATTCTGTTTATGCCAAATTCTGACTCTACCATTTGAATGTCTCAAAAGAAATTGAGACTCATCAGACCAGACAACATTTTTCCAGTCTTCAACTTTCCAATTTTGGTGAGCTCGTGCAAATTGTAGCCTCTTTTTCCTATTTGTAGTGGAGATGAGTGGTACCCGGTGGGATCTTCTGCTGTTGTAGCCCATCCGCCTTAAGGTTGTGCGTGTTGTAGCTTCAAAAATGCTTTGCTGCATACCTCGGTTGTAACGAGTGGTTATTTCAGTCAAAGTTGCTCTTCTATCAGCTTGAATCAGTCGGCCCATTCTCCTCTGACCTCTAGGCATTTTCGCCCACAGGACTGCCGCATACTGGATGTTTTTCACTTTTCACACCATTCTTTGTAAACCCTAGAAATGGTTGTGCTTGAAAATCCCAGTAACTGAGCAGATTGTGAAACACTCAGACCGGCCCGTCTGGCACCAACAACCATGCCACGCTCAAAATTGCTTAAATCACCTTTCTTTCCCATTTTGACATTCAGTTTGGAGTTCAAGAGATTGTCTTGACCAGGACCACACCCCTAAATGCATTGAAGCAACTGCCATGTGATTGGTTGATTAGATGATTGCATTAATGAGAAATTAAACAGGTGTTCCTAATAATCATTTAGGTCAGTGTATATACTGTGTTTGTTTTTGTTAGTTCTTTTTTTTTTTTTTTTTTTTGCTAAACCTACAATAACATTGTATCCAAATACATATACTTTAATATGGAGTCGCCTACTTTTACAGCTAAAACTGCACGATTTTGGAGTGTTTCTATGGGAATTCATTCATTCATCCATTCATTCTGTAGAGCGTTTATGAGGTGAGACACTGATGCTGAATCTCCGTTCCAGTTCATCCCAAAGGTGCTCGATGGGGTTGAGGTCAGGGCAGTCAAGTTCTTCCACACTGAATTCATCAAACCATATCTTTATAGTCCTTGCTTTGTGCACTGGGTCACAAACACCTGTATTGAATAACTAACAGGTTTAGCCAAATACTTTTCTCCATACAGTGTAATATGTAAATCGTCTTAATGCTAAATACAACACTGTATATATATATATATATATATATATATATATATATATATATATATATATATATATAACACTCAGATGATTAATATGCTGTATATTCCTTGGAAATCACAGTCACAAATACTACCATGATCTCACTAGGTTTTTTTTTCCCCCCCAGTTCCACGGCTATGTACTCATCTCCTGGAAGTGTTAGATGTGTGAGCTAAATGAATGATTCAGTTCTGCTCACTCTTTGACATCTAGTTTAAAAGTGTTGATACCATCAGTGACAACTTTGCCCAGTGGCTCCACCTACTGGTTAGTGATAGAACAACATATTTTGTCAGTGGGAGTGAGCCATCATCATGCTAAGCACATAAGACTGCAGCTCTCCCTCTCTCTCTCTCTCTCTCACTCACACACACACACACACACACACACACTTCGTCTCTCTGCGCATTACAGACGCCATAATTTTGTGTGCCTATTGAATGCAAATTCTTACACTACCGTATAAATACTACAGCATCTTAAACACATCTCATAATATCAGATATTAAGGATTACCTGTATTTAATTTTGATTGATTGATTGATTGATTGATTAATCGTTTTGATCCGATGCACACTTCAAATGGACGTGCTGTACTGTGTATCCACCCCTGGACCAATCTTTAAATATTAAAACTATATTTAACCCCATAGTGCATTTTACCACGTAACTTGCGCACTCATTTAACACTCGTTAAGTATCATATACTTTATTTGGATTCTACAATGTAAACCGATATGGTTTATTGATGTTTCACCAGTTACTAAGGTGATATCGTTGGCTCAAATAATGACCAATGACCAATTCTCAGGGTTCCATAATTTTTTTTAACCTAAAGATATGGTATGAGCATGCACACGCATGCATGCACACGCACTCAAACAAACATTTGCTGACCCCTAACCCTTAAGCAGCTGTCTTCAGTTTTTTTTTTTTTTTTTCATGATTAACAGGTGGCTTTTAAAAATAGAAATGCAAAACACACGCTTCAGCCCTCACACACATAACGACTACTGGGAAACAGTAAGAGGGCAAAAATGCACAAACACATTGGAGCGAGTGTGTGGTGACTGACGCTAGACACAAATGTAAAAAAAAAAAATAATAAAATTTTTTAAATGCAAGTAATTCAGCCTTTGGTACGGTCGTGAATATATGAGGTTTTGATCTGAGTGACCCCCCCCCCCGTACAGCACCAACAGCATGCCAGTGGCCTCCTCCCTCTTTTGCCCTCCCTTTTATGCATTTTCCGTCCCTCTGCCTTGTCATTGCTGCCAGACCCAGAGAAAACCATTCCTTCCTCCGTCTCCGATTCGATCCTCTCACAACCCTGAAAGGTTAGCCGCTTGTTTGTGTCGTTGTTATGATCTGTTATTGAAGCACTTGTCTAGTCGACACTTGTCACAAAGTTTGACTTTGTCTTTGTCAGTTCCAGAATGGGCAGAAACCCTGCGACCTACTGTAGGTTGTAGAACTTTAGAACAGATCCTGTCGCTCTCCGAGGTTGGAACGTTATTAGACCTTAGTATAAGTTAACCCACTTTATGTTCTGTTTGACATGTCCGATAGTATTTAATCATCTCGGCGATGTACCGTACAGCGTATTGTGATGTTCACGTAGGCTGTTCATGGAATGCATCTGCATTGTGCATGTCATTTTGTTCTTTTTCTTTGACTTGCAGATAAACCACACTAAAGCTCCTTCCACACATCTTTTACTCCATGTTTACTTCCTGAATCTTCATCAGCACGGTCATTTGGCATATTTCATATCACCCCTTGCCGTGTCGTGTCATGTCGTGTCAGAGTTCAAGTGTCCTGCTTACAGTACATCACTCACTGTTGTTCAGCTGTCAGTGTTGGTCTTTACTCAGTCATGATTAACACCTTCTGCCAAGTTGTTATCTAACGTGCCACACTCCATAACATCTAGAAAAAGCAAGATCGCCCCGTACTTGCCCTGCTCTGACCCTTTCTTTAGCCTCTACTGTATGTGCACTCTTGATCTTTGATGCTTGACTTATTCTTTTCACCTACATTAGCATCTCTAGACAAGTTCCTCACTCTTCTACCATCATTCCCTCCCTACTCCTTTCCCGCTCTTGATACACTGTCATGTGGTCCGCCTTCATCGTGCAGGACGAGGAGACCACGCCCACGGCCATATCAGGCAGAGGTACCGAAGCACTAGCGAGAATGATAAGTGTGCAAAGTGGAGGATGCAAGCGGCGGACGAAAGCGTCCTCGTCTTCCCTGAGCGACCGCCAGGAAGGCAAGATCAAGCTAGTGTTCCTTGTGGCGACGGTCGGCATCACGTTGACCGTCCTAGGGGTGGGGACGGAGTTTTGGGTAGAACTGGCGTCGTCAAAAAACTTTTACAACAACGAGACATGCCTGGCTGCACACTACGGCCTGTGGAAGAGCTGCATGAAGAGGCTCTGGGTCGCCGATGTCGATCCTGAGCGGGAAACCTGTGGGCCGATCGATCTCCTTGGAGGTAAGGCGTCACAAATATCAGAAGGTTCAACCTAAGTAATTGAAATTTGATCAGATATTTGATGATAATTAACTTTAGAATGCCTAGGATGATCAAAGGGCACCATGAGGTATAGTGGATAGCCTTACTGTCTCATAGGTTCCCAAGTTTAAAAATGAACATGCGCTTAATGGACATGGTTTTCCTCTGGGTTCTTTAGTTTCCTTCTTTAAACTGCCTTTAGCTACTCAAACTTGCCCCTAGGTGTGAACATGCTATCAGGAAACGGCCTGATTGTCTTATCTCTGGTGGGTTCCTGCGGGAAGGTGGGCACCATATACTCAGTTTTTTTGTTTGTTTTTTTGGTGAGATCGGATTTGTCTGTCATGATGTTTCACATTCATCTGACTCGAGGATGGATGCGAGGACAACAAGCAAGCGAGCAGTTAGTTGGATGTAGAAGGTTTCAGAGGAAGGGACCTCACTTTAGCTGTTTTAGCAGCTAGAGCTAGCGCTGCTATGAAATCCATGCACTAATGGTGCTGACTGATGACACCAGCAGCCGTGTCCATGCATGTGTCGCGGGCGAAAAGTCACATGAAGTCAGGTCTGCCTGATCTCGTTCAAGTCACATGACCACATTTTGAATATGCATCCGATCCAGGAGGACATACGAAAGTGCCTGGGTAAAAAAAAATAATAATAATAATTGAGTCGCTTTAGCCTTTTTATGTGAACGTAGCTAAATTATGAAATTTTTATCAGTTAGAAAAGTTTTGAAAAATAAATGTAATTCAGAATAATTAAGTGTAAACTACTAATACAAATAAAACACATCGGTTACTAAATCTGGGTTTGGGAAGATACATCGTTTATAACAATTCACAATATATTAGTCTAAAATACACAATTTATCTTTTTAAATATGTTTACTGTTAGAAATTAATTAATTATGTTATAATCTTACTGTAATGTGGTTATTCCAGAATCAAACTGCACCTATTTCAAGATCTATACAACTGGAGAAAATACAGTCATGTTTCGCAAAATGCCAGCGAAGAGTGAGTTATCTATCTATCTATCTATCTATCTATCTATCTATCTATCTATCTATCTATCTATCTATCTATCTATCTATCTCTCTATCTATCTCTCTATCTATCTATCCGTCTGTCTGTCTGTCTGTCTATTGATCTGTGAATGAAGGTGTTAAAACTGATTGACATTTACAGTCAATCTTCTAATACAGTACAGTGATGAGACTCTTAGCCCTCCGAATGGTGCAAACATTTCATACAAGAAAGCTGTATTTCCAGTCCTGGCTGGGGTGCCTTGGAGCCCACTGCAGTCTTTCCTGTAAACATTCAGAGAGTGGAAGGCTCCCTGGAAAAAAAGAAAAAATGGCTTGGTCTGCAGACTTTTCTCTCTAATAAGATTTGACCTTAAAATTAAGACATAATATTAAATATGTAAAATTAAACAATAATTCCCGGAAATACTTGAATTTTAGTTCAACCCTCATAAAAAGATAATTCTGATTTATTTCTTTTTCAAAAATAATACTAAGACTCAAATCAAATTTGAAAAATATTTGCTTCACTTTCATGTGCTACTACAGTATGTTATGGCAATTTCTTATGTGGTATGCTCTGACATAAGCAGGCCATGCATTTACATTTTAATTATATCTACCAATCTATCTACATACTGTACCTATCACTTCATCACCATATACAGTGTACTGTGTATATATAAACAGTATATACAGTATATATGGTGATAAAGTGTTGTTTCGATTCAGCAGTCAGTTCTTTAAGTTAATTTGAACATATCATGTCGTGAGACCACTGTTTATGCCAGATGTTTTCCACTCGCTCCTTCAGTGCTTTTTGTTTATTTTTCTCAAATCATTATTTCTTAAATTTTTTTTCACATTTATACAGATTTGTTTTATGTTTATGTTAAACCAGTTTTTCTTCATCATTAATGGTTTTAATTACAATTTAATATAATTTTTATTTTGTATGAAGCTAATACAGTTGTAAATATATTTTAGTATTTATGTTTTAAAATTACTTAGAATTACAAAACAGATTCCTGATGCCCCAATCCACTCTTTCATAATCTGAGTCCTGGAACATATGCATGGCATTAGGGAAGAACTGCCCCCAGGGGCTTGTAGAGTGGACAAGCAGGCAATCTGGACTCATCAGACCACATGACCCTTTTCTATTGCTCTACAGTCTAACCTTTATGCTCCCTAACAAATTGTAGTGATCTTTGATTACACTCATTGATTATTTATTTATTTATTTTTTGATTTTTTGACCACATTTCTTCCCGGAAGTTGACTGCTCAACACAACTTTGCTCGATGTACTGTAGCCCTTCAGAAATGGTGACTATGGCAATGTGTTTTCAACATATAATGTGACAAATGTAATATTCTATGTCTAATGAGCTGATTAGGAGAATTATTAACTATATCGTGCAGATTTTCTCCAAATATTCACTTTATAATGTTATCATGGGTTATTTCATTATGTTTTACTTAAAACATCATTTTTACATAAATATTTTCCTATTTACCTAAGAACTAATCAGTCATAATAGAATAAATAGCAGCAATACATAAATGTAAGTCACTACGAGGTATATTCTAACAGTTGTTTCTGCAGCTTCTATATATGAACTGTATGTGGACAGCTTTGATATATGGATCTATCTATCTATCTATCTATCTATCTATCTATCTATCTATCTATCTATCTATTTATCTATCCATCTATTTATCTATCTATCTATCCATCAATCCATCTTTACATTGATTGACCCATCCATCAAGTTATCTATCTCTCCATACATCCATCTATCTATACAAAACATCTATCCATCCATGCATCTATCTATCTATCTATCTATCTATCTATCTATCTATCTATCTATCTATCTATCTATCTATCTATCTCTACATTGATTGACTCATCCATCCATCTACAGTATATATCTATTTATCCATCCATTTACCTATCTTAAATAAAAATTAAACACATACACTAATTTCAAAACAGAATGATTCTGAATTTCATTCTAATTTCACTCATTTCATCAAACTATTATTTTTTTTCCATATCAAAAACAAAGAGCTAAGATAACTAGGAGAACAGCCTGATAAGTCTCTGAGTGATTTCCTTTTCTCTCTGAGCAGATTTGACTGTAACCTCTGCCATGTTGGCTATCTTCAGTCTTTTCCTGATGGTGATGGGAGCCGTTTGCATTATCATGGCCATAAGCAAAGGCGTGCAGTTCTTCCTAAAGCCAGCCTCAGTCTGTTTCGCATTATCAGGTAAACAATCTGGATTGACCATCAATGCTGAATGCCTGATGAACATAGAAGCAGAAAATTGTGGTACAGCAAATGAAATGATTTTCTTGAGTTTTTTTTTCTTCTGTTCTGTCTTGAATCAGGTGTCCTGGTTTTTCTGTCTCTCATCGTTTTCCATCAGTCAGTCCTTTCGTTTTTGGCAAGTGACCACTCCGTCCCACTGCACCATGAACTGTCGTGGTCGGTAATATGTATGGGATGTGCTGGCACCATAGTAATACTTGCAGGGGTGTTATTCTTCATTCTTACTCTACCTTACAGTTTGTGGGAGAAATGTCTGCCTAACAGGAACCCTAACAGCTCGTGACACTTTTTTGTGTATTTTTTTTTTTTACTAATGAATTAAATTTGGGTTTATTTTAAATACTGTAAGTAACATACAGTATGCTCTCTGGGAAAACAAGACATTGTGTATTGTTTTGTCAGATGTTGTTCTGTACATGTATGAGATTATAAGACTTTATTATGACGGAGCAAATATAACAGTATATACTGATATTAATAACACTGACTGTGTTATAGTGTGACTGTTGTTTTTTTTGGCAATGTACCAATGAAGTGTGTAAAGATTAAAGAATGGTTATGATGATAATCTGTTTTTCAATTACTACAGGACTTTTATTTGTGATCATAGTGCATGTGCGAAAAACAAGGTATGACATCGTGGCGTTTGCATAATTTAGATATTTATGCCTGACCACGGGGTGATACACCAAATGTATGAAGGGGTTGGGTTTTAATGAATACATTAGGGTTGGACATGCAACTGCAATATCCATACAAATGAGCTCCAAGAACCTAAAAGCGCACAGTGCAGCACAGTGACATTTTTATTATAACACACAATTAAATTTCACTTTCACAGAATTTATTACTTACGGATCTTTTTTTTTTTAATGCAAGAGGTTTAAAGGAACCAGGCTGGCTAACATGACTTAAAGCATATAGTGAGGAATATATATATATATAAAATTTTTATATAATTAATATAATTTATTTTGCTCATTTTTAAGGACCAGTTCTAATGCAAGGTTCAAACAGAATACCAGAGTACACCAGCTGTGTGCTTCTGTCATGTGCACTAAGCATATTTTCTTCTGAACACAAAATACAAGAAGCCACATTCATGCTAAATGGTTTCGGTACACAAGTTTTCTCAGTTTGCTTCCAATAAACACCAAATTCTCGCTTTGTGTATTTATGTGTTACGTTTAATCACATAACACATTCAGCTCTTATTCGTACAATAAGTGTCGTTTGCTGCTCCTGTAAATGCTGGCTTGTTGGTAGCTTGGTTGAACGCTAGCCAATCTTTTCACTCTTACGATACATCACTGGTTTCCTGTCTGCCACTCTGTTGACCTGCTACTTTGGTGAAATGGTTAGAAAGGAGGTGAAAATTTTATTTTTTCAAAAAATTGCATGTCTTAAATAATGTAGTGGTTAGCAATGTCACCTTGCACCTCCAGGATCAAGGTTCAAGTCCCGCCTCGGGTCTGTGTCCATGGAGTTTGATTGTTCTCCCCACATTTGGTGGGTGTCCTCCCACAATCCAAAGACATGCCGATTATTGCCCTTCGTGTGTGAATGTTGACCGGATTTTTAGGAATGTTATTTTTAGGAATGTTATTTTTAGGAATGTTATTCCTAAAAATAGGAATAAATACAATGGCCGCTATCTGCCTCTACAGTCCCTCAATGGACCGCAGAGGTTTCTAGATAATAGACAGATAAATAAGATCTTATCAACATTAAAGCCAACACCTAAAACCTGAGCAATCAACTGGCAACCATCTAGCAATGACTTGGAGTGCCATCACGCCTTCATAGGGACCAATTGGAATACTATGACAACAATCATGGCACCACTGGTAATGATATAGCAACCTTGTATAAACTACCTGCCAATATGGTCAAATTCAGTTTGAGACACCGGCTGGTCAGTTTGTCCAAATAGAATAAAGTAGATGGTCTAGTTGATAGTCTGAAATTTTCTGTACTCGCCGAACCGCAAACACATCATATGATGAGTGATCATATGACATGATCATATTCCTTCTACAAATCCACAGCACTATAGTCTGTGTATATATGTATAGTCTGTATTATAATAATAATAATAATAATAATAATAATAATTGATGGCATGGTCAGGATCCACAGAAATTCCTGGGTCATAGATTCAGCTATAAGATAGAATCGTCTCTCCAAAAACATGACAAAGACTTCTCCAGCAAGTCAGAGGATTGTACACCTACATTTACATTACCTACCTAAAGTAACTCCAATCTTTGTCACTGACATATATAGTCCTAGATCAGATACTATCGGACCCATAGTCATGTGATTGTTGGGCTTACACAAACTCATGGCGTTAACCCCAGGTAAAGCTGTATCAATGTGCACATTCATGTTGTTTCAGAGGACAAACATGTCCACATAAGAGTCAGATAAAAGTATCTTGTAAATCCTGTGAAAGCGCACTGTCATGACATGCAAATCCGGTAAAAAAAACTGGGACTCACCCCATTTCCAGTTTTCCAACCTAAAATTTCTAAAACAACTTCAGGATCCCAAATTGAATCTCATCCACTCTAGAACCCTTGCCACAATAAAGGATTATTACCATCATACAGTACTAACCCCAGGTTCACAGACTGACCCCAAAACACCAGAGATTTCTGGCACCGCCTCCTAAAGAATGAGAGGAGGCCTTTAAAGTCCTCAAAGTCATTCCATCACTTAATAATGTTCCGAGTTATGGTTTGCGAGGACATTTGAAAGCCACCCACAGCACGATAATTTATGACCAGAAAAACAGCAACATTGGATGAACAAAAAAATGGCTTGCACTCAACCAAAATAGCAACATGCAGGTGTTAGCCAGCAAATTACACTTCTGTCAGCAGGAAAAGTGAGCTCTATGTATTTGCTTGTAATGCAGTCAAACATAATTAATGTGTAGCAGAGATGTCATCAAGTCAAGCTTTTGAGCTGAAACCTGAGTAAAGTCTCTAGTGATGCTAAACACTGCTGTTATTTCTATTATTAAATGTCAGAAAATATACATGATATATGTAACAAAGTCATGCTTGTTTGCATTTTATGTGCTGGTACATCGATCAGACATAACATTTAAACCACCTGTCTAATATTATGTAGGTCTTGTTGTACCACAAAAACAGCCCTGACCCATCAATGTATGAACTCCACAAGACCTCTAAAGGTGTGCCGTGGAACCCTTCTAATATATTAGCAGCAGAACCTTTAGATCTGTTTATTTGCGAAGTGGGACCTCCATGAATTGGACCTTGCACCTCCAGGGTCTGGGTTCGAATCCCGCCTCAGGGTCTGGATGCATGGAGTTTGTGTGTCTCCCCATGCTTGGCATGTTTCCTCCAGGTTTTCTCCCACAATTCAAAGACATGCAGATTGAGTTCATTGGTGTTTCCAAATGACCCGTAATGTGTGAATGTGAGTGTGAATGTTAACCAGTGGTTGTTAAAATGGGTGTCTGATACTTGATCAGATTGAGATTTTGATTAGGTTGAGATCTGGGGAATTTGTTGGCCAGGTCAACACCTTGAACTCTTTGTCTTGTTCTTTAAACCCTTCCTGACGATTCCGTTGACTATTCGATTCCTGATCATTACCTTGCATTATCCTGCTGAAAGAAACGACTGCAATCAAAATGAATGTGTATATTTCATACTTGAGACAAAATGTCAAAGAAACATCAACACAAAAGCCAGGTCCAAAGCTTTCCCAGCAGAACATTGCTCAGATCATCACACTGCCTTCACTGGCTTGCCGTCTTACCAAAGTGGTACCACTTTCTTCCCCAGATAAATGACGCATGTTCACCCAGTCATCCACATGGTGTAAAAGAAAATTTTAACCAACATTAACTTTTTCATCCAAGAACTGGATCCGATGGTGAGTATTCAGTATCTTTTAGTTCCATTTTGTAAAACGTCTAGTAGTGTCAGGTATATTAATGGATATAAAATAAAACAGAATTCCCGATTTTAAAATATGTTTTTTTAATGTTTGGAACTGTTGTTTTATTACAATAAGATAAAATTCATTCTAATTTTGTCCTTTTGCAAGTTTTGCATTCAACCTTAGAGTCTATGTCTTAAGAAAACCTCATTAGACAATATAACAATGTTATCTCTGGCCCAGCGTGAATAAAAAAACGCAGTGCGTACACAGTGTCTTTTCCAGATACTCAGCAATCTGCAATCATCTCCTAAAAATATCCTCACAACTTCTCAAGTACCAAGCAACAAAATATACTAAAATAGACCACAGTGCAAAGAAATTGGCCTTAAATCTAGCCCAAGCATTTAATGTAATCGTTTTTACTCTGATATAGAATGCATGCCTGGAATAATATACTAAACATTTTATTATTAAGTCAGGAAGCGATTACAGAAATTGTCTTAAATGAACATTAAGCGGCAACTTGGTGGTGCTGGGGTTTAAACCTTCTAACCAGTAGTCCTATGCCTTAACCACCGAGCATCCCTGAACCCTAGGTTGTTGGGGTTCCGCTTATGCCACCAGGGATGGTATGGCAACTCTATCCCACTGGTGCTCAGTAGAGTTGGGATCTGTGGAGTTTGAAGGCCGTGTCTGCAATCATGGTCTCTTTCCCTGCTGGGCACCATGTGTGGCAGGATATGGTGCTCTGGCTATTCAGGTTCAGGAGCACTGGATTGCCTTTGGTCCTCTTGGGCATGTTCGAGCCTTGGGTGTCCATGACGCCGTCACCGATTAACTGGTTTATAAATTGTAAAAAAAATATTAGTGTGGTAATGGCTGATCAGTATCTAGTATTGGGTTTATGTCTGAACACTCGCCCTGGCAATATAGTAAAACTGTTTGTTTTTAATCCTAAATCAGTCACAAAACCTACATTTGAGAAAACAAACCAAAGCCATGACCTCCTGTGTCATATTACTGTTGTTTCATTTTTGTCATCGCACACATTCAAATGCATTTTTATTTTCCATCGTGACCTGCTTCCAGAATTTGGTCTCTGCTACAGTATCTACGTATCTCATCTCATATCCTCCCCTACCTCTCACTCCCTCTCTAAATATAGAGCATGGCCAATTGCAATCCAGTAGATGTATGCAACACAGACGTCTTAAGTGGAATCGCAGCACCCATGCTTTTTTTTTTTTTGTTGATGCTGTTGTTTTTATTGCAGCAGTACTATCTTGCCCTCTGTCCATTATCACTAACACTACATATTTTGCCTATATTTTGCTTAATAAATTGGTGACTACAGAACAACAGAAGAGGAGGTCCAGGCATGCTATTGATGTTAGGATATAAATTGTACCCATGCTTTTACGTCTCAAACCTTCATACACATTTATAGCCATGAACTATAAACACAGCCATGTGCCAATGCCAGCTGATACTTGATCTTCTATTCACCATGTATATTTAGCAATTTACTAGCTTAGAAGTCAGTCTTTGAAAAATAATAATAAATAACGTTTTAAATAAGGTAGTTGTTTAGAATTATTGTGTACATGTTATAACCTCATGTCCGTTCGGCTATCCATAGAGATGTATTCATGTGTATAATTATGTCACCTTTTAGCTGTATTCTTGAAAGCACACTCACACCTCACTTTGTTTGTGCGTGTATGTGTGCAGAGGTAATTTGAGGATGCATCTGGCTGGAACTCTAGTGCTCTTAATGCTATGCACTGGCTCACTTACGCATCTCATAAGAGGTCACATGGTGCCTCTAAGCACAAAATACATTTCACTGCTTCTCAGTTATTGCTTTGAAGGTGACTGTGTTGCCCTAGGAGATCAACTTATTCCAGCATTTCCTTTACTGCGAATGTCCTTATGTGATAAAGGCACTGAAGGTGATACTGTATGTCAAAACACATACACTATGTGTATGTAAGTGATGAATTGCTCAGCGTTCATGCAGATGAGTGTTTGAAAGTAAAAAAAACAACAACAAAAAAACGATCAGAACCAGTAATAAGTTCACCTGGCCCCCTGGAGAGAAGGGTCACTGCAGATCAATACGAAGCTGTGGATGACAATGAGCTCGTTTACAGGTCACATAGGCTTGATGAATGGTTTGATAAGTCTACCTATTATGTAGATCATTAGCGGTCGCCGGATATCAATCTCACTGAACTCCTTTGGGAGAGAATGTGTTAGGCAGAGCTGTCTACAGCTTTCCTCAAAACCCTAACTGAGCCATTGTGACTTTGCTCAAACACAGTCTTATAACTCCAGAGACCAGTGGACTCTGTGCCAACGCAGAATAAATCATTTTTAATGCTTCTATGAATGTGGGCAAAATGATTATAATTATGGAATTATATAATTTTTACGTTGAGGTTTAAACTAAATTTCATACTGTATTTTTGCCTATAATACAGTACTTGTAGATTCAATTCAATTCAATTAGCGCTTTTAACAGTTGTCATTGTCGCAAAACAGCGTTACACAATCACAAAAATTATTTAAGTCTGTATGGAACGTAAGTGTACATGAATCAAGATGAGCAGATCATCCCTGGTGAGCAAGCCGCGGGCAACAGCGGCAAGGAAAAACTCCCTGAGATGGTAATAGGAAGAAACCTTGAGAGGAACCAGACTCAACAGGGAACCCATCCTCATCTGGGTGAAACAGAAAGCAGGAATTGATCTGCATTTATACAGTGTGTTAGGTGGCAGGCAGTTCAGCTATAACTGTTGATGTTAATTGATGTTAATATGGAGTCCAGGTAGTTATTGGAGACAATTGCAGTCTTGAACTATTGAGCAACCACAGCCAAGTCAAGTCCTCAGAGAAACAGCTATCAACACCCATCGAGGGCAGAACCGTATTTATGGTAGAGTGAACCCATCCCCAGACACCAGACGCATCCCAAAGAGGCACCCATGCTACGAGATCTACAACCAGAAGCGGGGCACCAGGATGGGTCAGACAGGTCCGGAGGGCAGAGGGAGTCTGATATATTTTGACTCTCACTATTATATGTTGCTTTCAATAGTATATGCTGACCCTCTTTCACTCACTCATCACCTATACCAGTGATCACTGCCCACCAGATCTGCACGTGCACATTCCTTCCTTCCCTTTTGTTCCATGCTCCCTCCTTTAACCCTTTTCTTTCTTATTTTTCTAAGTAAGTAACCTTTTCTCCGTAAGACCTTGCCCCGTGTGCGTGCTTTATGGTTCCGACCGTGCAACACGGGTCGAACCTGTTACACCACTTAATTCTATATACAGGGTTGCAAGAGGCCTGGAGTCTATCCCAGAAGATGGGGTACACCCTGGACAGGGTGTCAATCCATAGCAGGGCACACTGCACACACAATTTGGGAATGCCAATTAGCCTGATCTGCATGTCTTTGGACTGCTGGAGTAAACTGAAGTACCTGGAGGAAATCCACCAAGCACAGGGATATTATCCAAACTCTATGCACACAGAGGGGGAAATCAAACCTGGCCAGGAATCGAACAAGGTGACAGCACTAACTATTAAGCTGTCAGTTATGGCTTTATCCATGTGCCTAAAGATACGATTTAAAATTTGGTTTTGTAACAATTTTAGCAGCAACCTCATTTTCTCTCTCGTCTGTCCCAACCACTCAACATTCAGCATGCTGCAGGCTATTCTAATCAAAGGCTTGATAATTTGTCATCTGCACCTGTTTCTCATTGGTATGCAAAGCCGGGTGGAAATATTTTTCTCTCTGCTTGCAATTTGTGAACACCTTCCCAACACACTTATACTGTACAGTATGTGATTCTGCCCCAAACTGTTAGCACACATTTGGAACCGCACCAAATATCTTCTATCTGATGGCTTTGTATTCTGTTGTATTATAATTCCTCTTGAATATAAGGAAGGAGTCCAAACCTGTTCCAGTGCCTGGCCTCACTAGTGTTAAGTTAAAAAAACATTACCCCCACAGCCACAAATCAATATCTAATGAAAAGCTTTTTTAGAAAGGTGGAGCTTAATATAACAGCAGAGTGACTAGATATGCAATGCAAATGTAAGACATGCAGGGGTCTTCAAACCTTTGGCCATGTATTGTATAAAGAGTCTATTTTAAAACACAGCTGTCAGAGGGGTCAGTCTACCTAAAGAAGTCAGAATAATTTAGTGGCTAACATTGGCGATTCTCGCCTATAGAGTTGAGCTTTGAGTCTTGCCTCCAATCTATGTGCATGGAGTTTGCATCTTTTGCCCATGCTTGGTGGATTTCCTCCATGTTCATCAGTTTTCTTTCCTAATCCAAAGTCGTATAGGCTGATTGGTTTTGTGATTGTCTGTGCTTCTTCCCTGCAATGGTTAGGACTCCATCTGGGGTAGCTCAGTGGTTAAGGCATTGGACTACGGTTCGGAAGATCCCAGGTTCAAACCCCACAACCACCAAGTTGTCACTGTTGGGCCCTTGAGCAAGGCCCTTAACCCTCAACTGCTCAGATTTATAATGAGATAAAAATGTAAGTCGTTTTGGATAAGAGTGTCTGCTTGTGTAGGGGGTGTATCCCACCTTGTGCCCTGGGATAGCTCAACCATAACCCTACCTACACAAATGGATGGATGATTTCTAATAATATATACATTAAGAAGATGATGTTAGGAAGACTGCCAAAGGGAATGTTAACATGTAAGGAGGTGCTGAATGTCTTGTCAAGTACTGATCAACCCTGCAAGTGACCATAATGTCTTGTATTCTTCAGTTGTCTGGGCTGTGGGTAGATGGAAGCCTTTTTTGAACAATAAAGCCAAAACAAACAAACAAACAAATGAATGAACCAACCAAAAACTCCACATCTAATCCTTCCTAAATCACCCCAGATCATGTGGTAACATGTGTTATGGTCTGATAAAATCCGAAATCTAACTCAAACAAAAAAAACAAGCTTCAGGAGAACAGATTGACGATTTAGGCTGACTCATTCAGAGCTCAGATCTAAATCTTTGAAATCAAGTTGGGGTTCTCTTATTCAAGAACACTGAGCACTCTGGTGTAATAGTACCCAGCAAACTGTCCTACCAAAAACAGTCACGGTAGGAGGGCATTCATTGATAAAGAGTTTACCTAATATGGCAATAATTGGTAAAAAAAAATATATATATATATGACAGAACATTTCCTAAAAATGCATTCAGAGACATTTGTACACGTCTACAGTAGTCTGGGGTTGCATGTATAGCTGTTTCTTTGACTTTTAGCTACTGTAAGTGTTGTTCAATATATAATCTCAAAGCAAAAATTTGGACGATTGATGATCGTTTATGACAGCTGTTGTAAATCAGATAATGTCGAACACGTCCACCAAAACAAGTTTCATTTTCAACGGATATCTTGGACGTGTCGGAGGGACGTCATTTCAACGGTCATTAGACTTCGAAATGTTTGCTGCGTAGTAGTAAGGTTAATAGTAGTAGTACGATAGCAGTAGCTATAATATTGATAGATAGTCAGCTATTTACTGTAGGTGTCCTGCAGTAGTTAGCTAGTTAGTTTCTGTTTATTTATGTTATATGTATGTAGCACCTTGGCCCTGAATATATTTATATGGTTGAAATGACAATAAAAGCCTACTTGACTTGAGTAGTAGCAGTATGAGTAGGGTGCAGTGGTGGCTCAGTGTGTTAAGGCTCAGAGTTACGGATCGGAAGTAGCTCAGTGGACCAGGGGTAGCTCAATGGTTAAGGCATTGGACTACGGTTCGGAAGATCCCAGGTTCAAACCCCACAACCACCAAGTTGGCAGTGTTGGGTCCTTGAGCAAGGCCCTTAACCCTCAACTGCTCAGATGTGTAATGAGATAAAAATGTAAGTCGCTCTGGATAAGAGTGTCTGCCAAATGCCTAAATGTAAATGTAAGATCGGCAGTTCAAGCCCCAGCTCTGCCAGGTTGCTGCTGTTGGGCCCTTGAGCAAGGCCCTTAACCCTCTCTGCTCCAGGGGCGCCGTAAAATGGCTGACCCTGCGCTCTGACCCCTGCCTATTAACAAGAAACTGGGATATGCGAAGAATAAAGAATTTCACTGTGCAGTAATGTATGTGTGATGAATTAAGGCTTAACTTAACTTAGTAGTAGTATTAATAATAGCAATAACAGGAGTAGAATGCCTAGTAGTGGTAATATTAGTAGTATCACTAATAGTAGAAAAAGTTTTATTCTTATCTTACTGGATGATACATTTTTTGTAACATTTTCTGAGGCTTTTCACACTTGTTCACTGAGGAGAGGTAGACTTCGTGACAAGTTGTACTTTTTCTTTTTCTTAATGCTTGTTGTTGGTCTGCTTGCACTGCTGGCACAAGGGCCTTTAGATGTTGAAGATCTATATATTGTCGGGTACAATGTGTACTGTCATGGAATGCCCTGGCAATCTTTTTTCTATTCCGAAACTCAAGACAGCTGTTCGCATTCACACTCGACCATCATTCATGTGTCATCATTCAAAGGGTCCAATTACTGAACAGGATGACTGCCGACTGCCCTGTCCCATCTTTATCCATCATGTCCACACTACTATTATGGACATGTTATACCTCTACATCTACAGTACCTTTTTCAGATCCCATCTCCCACACCCAAGTTGGAAGCCATGACCTCAGGATGATTATTCAGTTAGCATGACCGTTGCTCCTGTCCTCATCATGGAGCTCATCAGCTTTTTGCCTTTTGGACGTCTTATTGGTGGGTAGCTTTTGCAGCTGCATGTATTTGTATTACAGGTTGGTCCTATCACAAGTACTGGCACTGCCTAATCTCCACCAATATCCTGCTACAGTATGTACAGTATACAAATGTTTCTTTTAATGATGATTTACTTTATGGTAATATTCAGTATTACATAAATAACTGATTAAGGTCTGTCTTTTCAGATCCTTTCACTTTCTATATCGGCATCTTGATCTTCACTAACTTTTTAACCGAATATATTATTCTATAATTTTCTGTAAACAGTACTTTCCTAAATCTTTGCAATGAAAAATGTTAGCATTAGTTCTTAGTTCCTATACTGTATATATAAAACATAATATAACAGTACATATATATCTCCACTGCATACATTTAATAGAATATATTTTGGTTTATTTGTCAAAAAACAAACGAACAAACAAACAAACAAACAAACAAAAAAGAGTCACACATATTCATATAGTTTTTTGTCTTTTCTGGTGAGGTTTTATAGGTATAGGTATTGCTCCTCTGGCAAAAGTCTTAAAATTTTAATACTCTGTTATAACTCTTGTCCTTTCCCAAGACTCAGTTTTCTGGTAAACAGTACATCAAGCTTCTCAGCCCACTGCAAAAATATTAAGTAGACTAATTTTAGTAAGTTAAACAAACATATTCATATGGAATCTAACTATTAATACAACTACAATTACGATAAAAGAAAAGTTTACAAATCTAAGTATCATCTTTCTGAAAGTGTCATTGTGAACATGTTACAATAATAATAATAATAATAATAATAATAATAATAATGGTGATGATTGATGATGACACCATTAATGTCACAGAACCTCACAAATATGCACTTGTTTGACACAGAATGACGTTATAAAATATTGTGTCAGTAGGTGCAAAAGAAAAAAAAAATCACAGTTTAGTTCATATACTATAAAATAAAATAAATAATTAATTAAAGAAACTATTTCATAACAGAGGGAATTCCAGTAACCCAAACATTAACATCTACAATAATAAGAGTGATTATACTGGAATGCTAAATAAGTAACAGGCATAAACCTGATGATAAAGCACTGGACTCGGAAGAGACCAAAGTAAGACCACCATCACACACATCAAGTATTTTTGACATGAATTAGTAAAAGTGCGAACGTAACTCTATTTATGACTAAAGTCACCGTGTTTGAAAACAGATATATAGAGAGAAAAGGAGGATGATTGGCTTATCTCTCTCTTCTCAGTGTCCTCTGAGTCATCCTCCTTTTCTCTGATTCTCAGCCCTCTCTCTCTCTTGTCTCTCTACCTCCCACGCTTCCTCTTTCTAACCCTCCATGCCTGTCTCAGTTCAGATTATTATGTTTGCTCGTCCATCTCTCTCAAGCTTTCACTCAGTCTATATACCTCTCTTTCTTTAATCCCACCAGCCCCCCACCCCCCTACAACCACCCCTTCCAGAACCACCCCGCACCCCCCTAAAATTACTAGAGTGCTGTCTTGTTCGTTACGGTCTTGTTGGAGCTATTGCAATTTTATAACCTGACCAAGCAACCACACTCTCCTTCATTTTCTCTTCTTTACCACCTCCTTCAGTTGCTAATCCCCCACCCCCAGCCTTTTTCCGAGTCCTGTGTTACACTGGGGTTGTTCTCCTGTTTAGAGTATTGGTGTTGCTGCTATCACCTTTCCCCAGCCGGTCAAGCGTGCCAAGCCCCCTATCCCTCTCCATAGTCGCCGTATTCCCAGCTGTGAGTGTGGAAGGTGGCACTCCAGGGCCAGAGGAAGATGAGGCATTAGCCGATGAAGCCAGGTTTGATTTGGAAAGCGATGGCAATGTTCCGGTCATGAGTGTCCCTGCTCCTCCTTCCTTTGTCGGAAAGTAGTTGTGAAGCTGGTAGAGAGACGCACGGTCCACTGTTCCGTACATGGGTGGCTTGCCTTCCCTGCCAAGTGTGTACATGGAGATGTCCCCGACTCCTCCTCCTCCTCCTCCTCCGCCTCCACCACCTCCACCTCCTCCTGAATGTGTGTGTGGATTGGGCAGCGTAGCCACTGAGAATGGCGGCGGGCCAGTGGCCAGAGGTGGACTAAAATTTTTGACACCAAGGCCGGGCGGCGAGGGGTCGCACGAACGCGGCGGCTCGGCTGTAGAACGTGAACTGGAACGTGAGGAACGGCGGCCCCTGCGGAAGCGGTAAGAGGGTAGCCGCAGCACAGCTGACGTAGTGCTGTGGAAGAGGTCAGCACGGGAGCGGCAACGCAGCTCCTTGTTGCGCTCGATATAGATGTTAACGGCTAGAACACCCACCACTTCAGCGAGGATGAAAGACAGGCCACCAAAGTAAAAAGACCAGCCATAGGAGTAGTGCCATTTCTTGTCTTCGTCTTTCTTTGGTGAGATGTCGCTCAGTGCGGCTGAGATGTACACAATCACACCAATGATGTTACTCAGGCCTACATGAAAAAAATTTAAATAAATAAAAAAGACAGTTAATTTATAGTATATTATTTATCCTGCTGAAGAATACCACAGATGTCTACTAATAGAGTGTGGATGCACTGGGAATTAATGAGCAGTCTACTTTGTATGTAAATTAAGATTTAATTATTTGTCGTGTATCTTGCAGCACTATGAAATGTTTTTTTTTTTGCATATCCCAGTTAAGAGTGCAGGGTTAACCAGTATACAATACTACTGGAGCAGGTAAGGTTATGGGCCTTGTTTAAGGCCTCAGCAGGGGCAGTGCTGGGGCTTGAACCCTTGACCTTCCAGTCAGTAACTCCAAGACTTAACCGTCTGAGCCACTACTGTCCCCCAAACGATGAAGTATTATATCATTTTACATCAACATTGACCAATTTTGGTGCTAGTTCATATGCAGTTTTCTTCTCTTAACATAAATACGTCCCACTAATGTGTCATACCCTATCCAACATCCCTTCCAACAGGCTCACCGTCACCAGGTTTATTTGATCTTTAGTTCAACATTTTTATCTAAAGGGTAAAGGTTAGGTAGGATCATTACAGAAAATAATTCAACTTGTCATGTTATTAAGAGAAAGAAGATTTGCATGTTTGATCCCCTAAACACCCAGAGCAAAGTACACAGGTGATCATATTGTGATATCAGGCTGCTTCTCAGCAAAAGGTACTGTACTAGGGCATCACATACTGTATCATTGAAGAAAACATGAATGGAGTGTTGTACCACGATATACTGCAAAAAAAGCAGAAAAGGTTAACACAGGTCTCAGAGCTCGCTCAAAGTCTGTCTATTAATGCTTCAGGTGAAATACCCATCTGATAATACATGTTTCCGTACCATAAACTTTCTATGTTTGTTGCATTGTTGCAGTGTCCACTGTATGTAAATGATCTAGTTGATAGGCTCACATATTTTCTTATATGAGGTCACACTGGGAGACAAATGCAATTGGCTTGTTTAAACACCAGGCCAGTATATAAATGGAAAAAGTACAAATAAGGATTCTTTTGCACATGTACACTGAAGACCCTGGAAACTGCACTCGCCAACCACAAATTTGTAGCCAAGTAATAATCCATCCAACCAGGGATCGTGGAGGCCAATGGTGACCAATGTATTTATTCCCATCTTGTATGACCATGTTAGGACCTCCGGTCAACATTCACATGCACATTCACACACCACGGGCAAATTGGAAAAAACGCCAATTAGCCTAATCTTTGGACTGTGGGAGGAAACCGAAGAACCCATTTGGGGAAACCCACCAAGCATGGGGAGAACATGCAAACTCCATGCACACAGGCCCGATGCGGGAATCGAACCCAGGACTTGGAGCTACAAGGCAACTGTGCTAACCACTAATCCACCATGTAAAGTAATAATGTGTTTAATTTACTATTTACAAAATCTCAGAAATACCGTGTTGCTCACACTATACTTGCAAGAAATTGTGACATAACACTCACAACTGAATCTTTCCTTTGGAGTGATCCCAGATGCAATAAACACTGGAGCTGTCTATCATGTATATGTGTTGTTGTTTTTTTTCCCTTTTTACCTCCTTGATTTGATCACCTGCCAATTCCCATGCACCAGCCAGCACTCCCTTATCATACAACAACTTCCCACTGTGGAGGATGAAGGCACATGCTTGCTCTGAATTATGGGAAGCCAGCCAACTGTATCGTTTTGAACTCCTTCTCATGCTGCGTCACAGGGTAGCATAACACATTTGTAGGTAAGTGCTATCTGTCTTCATCTGCATGCATGAATTTAGTGACACCCACGATCCGCTAGTGTCATTGTGACTGACAGTCGAGAAAGCGAGTATGCCATCGCTCCCATCCGATTTTCTTTTTCTCCCTTGGCTCTTGGCCACAGAAGACTCTGGCATCATTGGGATTTAAACTTACGATCTCCTGATGAACAGATAACACTCCACTCATTTTTTAGAACTATCTTATCAAGGTCCTTTCTATGGATGCATCTCAGTGTACAAAAATAATTTGGCAAAAAATAATACAGGAAAACACATCCATTACATAAGCATAGCATTTCCACAGCTAGTACTGTACTGATAACTCTGTAAGGTGTTAAGCATAACTTTCACCCAGCTATGGTTCCATGATACATAGCCATGTTATTCTCTTTTGACATTGAGTTTTAAGTACTCTTGATAGACTTTGTGTCAAATGGACCTGAGGAGACTTAATTACTGCAGCAAAGGCTTATATACTGATCCGTTCCTGACAATGTTTTTGGAAGAAGTCACCTCTGATGTGTTGTGTCTGACAGGAATGTGTAATCCTAACAACAAAGGGATTTAACTCTTTAAAGTCTATAAAGTAAACATACACTCATCATAAACATAATCTCATAACAATATTGTCCTTTGAAACTGATTTTTTTAAACTAGAATTATTGTACAGCATATATCTTCAATAGAAGGAAACCCAAATAATATCTTCAATAGAAGGAAACCCAAATAATTTGGTGCAATTTCTTTCTTTTTTTTTTAAAGGGGGATTTCTGTGATCAATATACTGTACATTATACTGTAGCACACATAATATTTGGTTAAATGTGGCTTTTTTTATCTTTAGCAAAAACCTTTGGTAGCCATCAACAAGCTTGTTACGAAATTCAGGTTGGATATTCCCACATATCCCAAAAGTACGTTTCTTAACAATTTTGTCCAAGTTCCATTTTGTGCAATGCAGAGAAACAGTCTAAATGCACAATGCTACCATCACCATGCTTCACAGTTGGTACAGTGTTCTTGGGGTTGAATGCCTCACCGTTATACCTACAGTACGGTCAAAACTATGGTCATCACTAGTCAAAACTTGCCTCCAAAAGGCTTTATCTTTGTCCATGTGTTTATCTGCAAACTTTAGTCAGGTATGAAGGTGAGAATTTTGGAGCAGGAGCTTTAACAGGTTCAGTCCATGACAATATACAACTCTCTACAACACTTGACTGTAGCCGGTGGCACTGGTGTTCCAGCAGCTTCCAGTTCTTTGCAGGCTTGTCTTTGGTGATTCCAGGTCTGGTCCTTACCACCTACTTCCTCTCAGATGAGAAAGACATTTTGTGTCTTCCTCCAGACTTTGAAAAGTGGCTACACCTCCCAAAAGAGTATACTTACTGTACTGTATTCTATGTAAATTAAACGGCAAAAACAGTTCTACACAAGTGCTCGTTTGTAAGTCCAATTTGTTTGTAAGTCCAAAAAACATTGTCTAGGAACTAGGATACTAACACAATTGGCTATACACAGTTTAAAACTAACTTGTTGCATGATCTTGTTCTTGTCCTTTATCCATCCAATGGTTAAACAGTTCATGTTAAAAGAATAAACAATGTCTGCCGCCTTTACATCTGGCTCAATTATTTTATTTTTGGTCTCCACTGTTATTGCTTGGAGCTTCTTAGCAGTACCAGCTTTATTTCTGATGCTTTTACAGTACATCCATTTTTTCCCCCAGACATCTGGGATGCACGCTGCACGCACATGACAAGGCACATTGGACAACTTCTGTAATTGAACATTTGTAAACTCATGTCAAAAGTTCATACATAATGTTCATATGTAGATGTCTAAAACCTGCTCCTAGAGACATAGGAATTTACGTACCACCCTCTTTCTCACATCTGCACCAAGCTCCTTGGACTTTCCCATTGTACCATGTGTTGGTCAATCCAGCGAGTGCTGTCAAAAAAACCCTTTTTATGTTGGCACTGAGAAGCTACAAGATGTAGTCAATCATCATCACTCAAAGGAAGTTGAAAGGCATTTGGCTTGGCAATTTAAAAAACTTTTAGCAACATTGAATTATTAATACAAGTGAATGTACAGTATGTATAATTTAGACACTGTAGGTGTCATTTTCACTGTTTGTAGATATTAGAAAATCCAAAAAGCTATTTAACTTGTTAGCTGAATTCTTGGTTTTTCTTCTACTAAAGCTGCATATTGACCAGATCAAGGAAATCATTGAAAGCCCAATAGTGCCATGACAGTTATGATCATTATGAATGTACAGTATATGACAACTTCAGCTTGAGAACACTGAGAACGTTTAGATTAGTTTTTCACTGGAGATATAGCAATCAATTTTCAAATGATCTATGAATAAGTAACACAAGTACTGAGTTTTAATTGTTTTCCCTATTGGTACTGTATAAGGAAACCAAAGAGCCTATTCTACATCCCAGGAGTGAAAAGCTTACATTCAGAATCCAATGGGTTTAAGGACAGCACCACTTTTGTTTCGTCTTCTGCTTACTTTTCTCGAATCTGATCACCTTTTGAAGCAAATTTAATATGTTTCCATTCTTTTTATTATTTTTCTAAAATATTTCTCATCAGTAAACTACCGCGCCTGCCTAAAAAAGTTTTGCCATTTCAGAAGGGTCAAATTATTGGGCTATATCAAGCAAGGAGATTTGAAATTGTTGCAACTGGTTTAAGAACCCTTTAATACATTATGAAAACCTGGAAGGATAGTGCTGGTCTGTCAAATTTGTAAAAGAAAAAAAAGGTTGAATAGCGATTACTTAAACACTTAGTGAAGTCGTATGGTAAAAGAAACTTACAGTAAAAAAAAATTTGTTATGTTTAATAGTGACGGTAAGAGCATTTCCATACACATGCAGTGTAAGAAGCATGACATGATTGGGACTAAACAGCTGTGTGTCCATAAGAAAACCACTTGTTGACTAATAAGAAGAATGGCTTAAGTTTGCTAGGGAGCATAAAGATTGGACTTTGGAGCAATGGGAAAAGGTCATAAGGTCTGATGAGTCCAGATTGATCCTATTCCAGAGCGATGGCTGCATCACGGTAAGAAGGGAAGTGTTGAACACAGCAAGAATAGTGGCAACTGTTCAAGCCCCAGGAGGCAGTGTTATGATTGGATTCCTTCTGTTGGACAGGTCTAGCCGTCGACCGTCAATGTACTGAATGAGCAGGTTATCACATCTACGGAGTTTTCCTTTGCTGATGGTACGGCCATATTCCAGGACTAAAATTGTGATTTAGTGATTCTGGAAGCATGCATGAACTGGCCACCACATTGTGTGCTCAAAGCTAAATGTAATCGAGTGACTTTTCTTTGGCCAGACGGTGTAATTCACAATGAATATGAAACTAAAGGGGTTCACGCCAATTTCTGATATAAGAAAACAGTTATAAACTAATGGTGAGAAACCTCCTGTTGGATAGTTAACCTGACTGTCTAACCATCTATGGTCAAAACTGACCATCGAGCAATGCATTTATAATTTTAGCAATACTATAATAAATATAATATTTTGCATTACACCCACTATTTATTATGTTTATAGTGAGGTCAGATCTGTTATTAACCACCTCATACTGTAAGATTGGTTATGTCTATCTGTGAGAGTGAAAGTAATGCAAGGTAATGTTGTAATAAGTATAATAAATTGTTATAGTACAGTATAAGACAGCAGATGGTGTTTTTTATTGACAGCATTTAAACAGTTTAAAATGAATATCTAATAACCCAATGTAATCTGGTACCTAGCCAAATTTTACTAAAGAAGGTTGGGTATCTAGACATATCATAAATAAAACAAAACTAAAGTAAAACTTACTGTATATACTGTAAATGATATTTACCAATTACTGTAAACAGCATGAACAAACAAGCTATATTATTTCAATTAGTGACTCACTGCTGGAGTGCACAGAGCCCTAAGAGAGACTAATGCTAATGCTGAGCCAGTTGGGTATGAGATTTAGCCCCTTCCAGGAGTCTCCTAGTAATCATATGAAGAAGCTGTGCATGCAGGTGGAAAAGCAAAGAGCACACTGTCTTAGATATATTTTATTTCTAAGGAAAACCCACCCTTTAAATAAAACCATGTCCAAAAATAATGTATTTATACTGTAGCTGTCCAATGAAAGTTAATATTTTCTCCAATTAAAGCAGAGTGCACTTTAATCAGCCAGAAGCACATGGAAACTGTTCTTCACTAGAGCTCTATAAGTGGTGTCTGTGGGGCTTTAAAGAAGATTACAGTGAGACATTCGATCATTTGATTCTTAAAATATGGAATTTCTACAGCGATGGATAGAATAGGCCAATTAGATTTCCCCCTATTATGACCTCATATTAGACAAGCCCCTCCCCCGGGCTTGTTGTTCAGCAGTAGCTTATTTACATGGACACTGAAATGGCACATCCAGGAAAAGGGGTGAAACAGAGGCAGTCATGAAATAGTGCATCATCTGAGAGGTATTTCGCTAGATCATCAACAGACACAGCAAAAGCGAGACCTGTGGTAACTTATTAGCAAAGCAAAATAATGGGACCTTTAGAGCAACCGCTTTTCTGCCTACCTGCTACCACAAACAGAATGCCAGCTCCCAGGATAATGTGTCTCTTGCTCTTGTAGAAGCGACTGGATGCCACGCATACCCCACCTAGCAGCAACAGTATAGCACTGAGGATGGGGAATATACTGGAGGCCCTGACTACACCTGGTAAGATGAGATAAAAGGGAAAGGACAAAATGAGAATAGAGAGAATGCAGGATGTGAAAGACATCAGCAAAGAAAGGCTTTGTTTATGCACTCTTTACCTATATGGCTCAAAACTGATAACACATGCAACTCACGTAAGAGGTATTCTGCGGCATCCTGGTCATAATCAGCATCCTCTGGGAAATGGTTGATCTGGGAGCACATGCCTCTTTTTAACCCTGAGAGAGAAAGCACAATATCAAGCAAATAGCATGTCTCATTTCATATATATATAAAAAAATACAAAAGCTAATTATGTTTACAGTGTTTTACGGATAACACATTAATTAAAAGTATCAGAGCCATATGCAGGTTTATAATTATGTCAATTCTGAAAGTGTCTTGAAGATACTTTTAGCTGGTTTGGTTTACTTACTTTATGCTTTAAAAGCTAGACAGCTGCATGGTAGCGGAGGAATCTGAGCAGCAGTATTCGTTAGCTTATGTTACTATTTTATTTGTTTTTTTTTTTTTGTCTTATACTGTATAATTAATACCAACATCTAGGGACATGACCAAAAGATTAGTATATTAGATAAGAACACCATACAGGAAATATGTTCAAAATGTATACTTTAACATGAACATCTTTCTTCAAACATTGTAAAACTATCCCAATTTATTGTGTCTGGTGCATCTCTCTCTCTCTCTATCTCTCTCTCTGTCTCCACTGGACACATACTGCACCTTCTAGGCAGCAGATCCTCCAGAGCCCGGAGTGAGTGAGGGCTCCAGGGTCTTTCTTGTCCTTGTTGTGGGGTTCGTCCTGAGTGGAGTTGGCAGTGCTGTTGCAGATAAAGGCACGTGCGTACAGCCAATAGTCTGTGCCAATGGCCACTGTCATTAGGGCAAATGCAGCAAAGGCCCCTACAGTGGTGAGAAGCACCTGTATGCCCCTCTCACACCATACCATTGCTATAAGAGAAACACACAACAGAATTTTTTTGTTATTTTAATAGATCAGGCATCGTCTCTAGGAAAGATCTGTATTTCTGTAGATCTGTATTGAAAGATCTGAATTTTAGCATCAATACATACAAGATTGCATAAAGTTCAAAATATAAAGACAATAAAAGTGTATATCCATCCATCCATCCATCTAGGAACCTTTGTAGTCCCACTAGGGACTGTGGAGACCAATAGTGACCACTGTATTTATTCTCATTGGTACAAGCGTGGAAGGACCATCTATCCATCAAAATTTGGGTCGCGGCGGTAGCAGTTCAAGCAAGGAACCCCAAACTTCCCTTTAGCTAACTCCGACTAGGGAATCCCAGGGCATTCCCAGGCCAGTGTGGAGATATAATCTCTTCATCTAGTCCTTAGTCTGCCCCATGGATTCCTTCCAGCTGGATGTGCCAAGGACAGTTCCCTAGGTAGGCATCCTGGTGACATTCTTACAAGATGCCTGAACCACATGACTCCCTTCCACGCAAAAGGAACAGCGGCTCTACTATGAGTTTCTCACGGATGACTGAGCTTCTCATCCTACCTCTAATAGAAAAGCCAGCTACCCTTCTGAGAAAACCCATTTAGGCCACTTGTATTCATAATCTTGTTCTTTTGGTCCTGACCCAATGCTCATGACTAAAGGTAAGAGTTGGAACAAAGATCGACCAGGTGGTTGAGAGCTTTGCCTTTTGGCTCAACTCTCTTTTCCTCACAACAGTGCAGTAAAGCAACTGCAATACTGCCCCCGCTGCTCCAATTCTCCGGCCAACATCACCGTGGAAGGAGCTCTGGTCAACATTCTTACACTATGGGCCATTTGGAAATGCCAATTTGCCTAATCGACATGTCTTTGGGCTGTTAGAAAAAAAAAACAAGCATGGGGAGACCATGCAAACTTCATGCACACAGACCTGACGTGGAAATCAAACTCAGGACCTGGAGCTGCAAGACGATCGTGCTAAGCCCCCATGCCGCCATGAAAGTGTATATGTGTAGAGTAAATTTAAATATTATATGCAGTGAAGTGATTAAAAGTTTATTGGGTAGAGAATTTACAAATGTTGAGGTGATTAAAGCCTTTCTGGTGATTTTACTTCCTGTACCTGAACATCTTTGTTCACAGAAGACTAGCTGAATGTCTTTGGCTTGGATTTAATACTTCATTAAAAGGCAGATTCCTGTTCACAAAGGTTATCAGAAAGGAAGCTTGAATTAATGAAAGCAGCTCTTCATAGTACCTTTTGAATATACAGAAATACCAAGTTTTCAGTGGTAGGCTTAGATTGCCCGTGCAAAAATTTTGACCCCCCCCCATATTAAATTAAATTAACTTGTATAGATTATATTAAAGAAATAGGAACGAAGCATTTTACTGTGACAGGCTGCAAAGTGTCTAAAGATACAATGTCAAAAGAATTGGTTGCTTATGTAACAACGTCAGCAACAACCTCATTTCCCTTCTCATCTGTTTCAACCCTTCAGGATTTGATGTGGCTTAACAAACAAAAAATATTACTCAGAAACTGAGAAAGCAAAAAAAAAAAAAGGCCATTAAGAACTTTTCCCAAAGACTACAATAAAAATTTTTTTATAAATAAAATAAAAAAAAAAAGTCTGGCTCTTTGTAATCAAAATATAAAAAAAATAAATAAAAACGAATGGTGGCTCAATACTTTTGCACAGCACTAAACTTGAAAAAACAGTGGTACAGTACTGTATGTGTATATTTTGCAATTAGATAAATAAGTATTTTATTATTTATTAGTATAAATAAGAGTAATCATCTAAAGTATGTATAGAAATATAATGTATAATGTAATGATAATGTACAGGTAGTAAACGTAGTATATGTGTATCTCAAAACCAAAAACAGAGCAGAAAAGATTTTTATGTAAATGAAGTCCATTTATATAAACAAGAGTTTTACTTACTACCTTTGCCGTAGTAGCAGTTCAACAACAACAACAACAACAACAACAAATTTAACAATACGGTAGCAGCATCAGCCATGTAGACATGAGGCAACCCGTTATAACTACTCGGTATACCTTTAACACTCCACCTTTGGATGAAAATAAGCAGCCAGTAGATGATTGGCTCGCTGTTCGTTTGCAGCTCTGAGGTCAGAGTCATGCAGTAAACATAAACGCAAGTAATTTCCTCCTTCTTTTGTGTAACCTCGCTACCTTGTGCTGAAACAACTCTCCTAACATTTTGAAATAATTCTTTACGGAGCATTAAAATGCATTGAGTTTCGTTTCAGACTTCTGCCTTAGCTGATTGCAATGACGTCAAACTGTTGGATAATCAAACAACCTAAACTAATCAGAGTACTGGAATGTTTCCACTCGTGCTTTTTCTGCCTCCTAAAGAACCCTTTGAAGTTTTCTTAAAGATTTATATTGGAAAGGGAAAATATACTCTCTGTGTGTGTATATATATATATATATATATATATATATATATATATATATATATATATATGTATATATATATATATATATATATACACACAGTATATTTTCTCTAATATCTGTTTTATATATATTTTATGCATAACACTGTAGTATGACAGACATGACATACAGTTTGTATTAAATAAACTACTTTCTGTTAACACTCTAAATAAGAATTATCAAATATGATAATCAAACATTATTACTATATAACAATAACATATTTTAATATTAGTATTGTACAGTATAATGACTAAAACTAAATAAAATTAAAACAACAGACATTGCAGCCATATCAGCTCTTATTTGCAGTACCAGGGACTCACTTGCACTTCAGATGTTTTCTCACGCTGAATAATATTTCACAATTCACAATCTGAAACGACCAAGTAAAGGTCAATCTTCATTTTAAATCGACTGATTATTATCCAGTACATGTAGGGTCATTTATTAATATGTAAAGAAAATTAATTTGCCAACACACGAAACAGGAAAGAATAAAGATCATTTGGAGGTAAACCACCTACAGTATACATATAGGCACATTTGTAGACAGAACCAAATACACACTCTGTTCGAAATATTTCGTCAACCCTGAACAGCTCACTGACCAAAGCTTCAAACCTGGAGACGTTAAATGCTGCGAATGCTTTCGTATGTATGTGCTGGTTACCTGGAGGAATGTGCCTTCCCTTCCCATCCATTCCTGCAGCACTCTAGTCCTTATCACAGAAGAATATACCGCCCAATCTGTCCAAGCAGCATCCATCGACTGTTCTCCCTCTCTGTCTCTCTGTCTCACTGCCTGTCTCTCTCTCTCTCTCTCTCTCTCTCTCTCACACGGATTCTCCCTCCCTCTCTCGCTCTCTTTCTTTCTCTCCTGTTTTCTTGTCCGTGGGTGGGAGTAAATTTTCTGTGTTTTGGTTCTTTTGTCTTCCTAGAAGGATATCATGGAAAACAATTCTAATGCATTTCCGGGGAAATGATTCAATCAGTGTTTGGATGTGAGGCAGTCGAAAAGGCAAAACCAATGCAGCACACTTTTAGAAACCATCTCAACTGAAACAAAGTCAAGCTTGGACTTGGATCTTGACGGCTAAAAGACACAAGAGAATTAGTTATGTCTGTACACATTCACAAAGGAGAGAGGAGTGTATGGGAAAAAAAAAAGAGAAAAGGGATAACGAGAGTGTGCGCCATACTGTCACCATGGCAACAGTGCATTCTAAAGTCGAGAACAGAACACGATGCTGTGCGTGTGTGCATGTGCATGTGTGTGTGCGTATGTGTGTGTGTGTGTGTGTGTGTGTGTGTGTGTGTGTGTGTGCTGTGTAGGGGAGTTGATATTGGAGAACGAAGAGGAGGGGCATGTTCAGCAAAGCATAATTGCTCATTTAAAAAAAAAAACCTTATCCATGTTAGGAACAGTACCTAAAGGAAGCAAGCAGCTTGGTCATTATCGTCAGTTTGGCAATTACCTTAATTCTCTCGATGCGAAATCAACTTTAACAATGTAGTCATGGGCCAGGGGTAGCTCAGTGGTTAAGGCATTGGACTACAGTTCGGAAGATCCCAGGTTCAAACCCCACAACCACCAAGTTGCCACTGTTGGGCCCTTGAGCAAGGCCCTTAACCCTCAACTGCTCAGATGTATAATGAGATAAAAATGTAAGTCGCTCTGGATAAGAGCGTTTGCCAAATGCCCAAATGTAAATGTAGTCAAACTGTACTGTGAGAGACACACAGAGAGAGAGAGAGAGGAAAACTTTGTGCATGCAAATGAAACCAGAAAATAAGCAAAAATGACTGAATAAGGAATGGAGACCTCTGCTGGCCAAATATGGGTCTTATAAAAGCAACTGGAGGCTGATGGCAGAGGTATTCTCAATAAAATGAATGAATTTTGAGATACTATTTTTTCTCCCCTTATTTTACCCCTTTCTTTTAGTGATATAAATTTTAGTTGTTGTTGGTCTTTCGGCTGCTCCCGGCACGGGGTCGCACCCAGGCTTGGGACCGGCACTACATCCAGTGGCTGGGGTTTAGGCCACTGGCTGGTAATCGAACCCGGGCCTTCGGCATGGCAGGCCAAACACCTCTGAGCCAACAGCGCCCTTAGTGATATAAATTATAGCAAGTATTTAATTTATGCAAAGCTAAATACTGTACGTCTCAATGCTAAAACAACAGATTAAGAAGTCTTCCTCATATCTACCTTTGGCCTCATCATAGCAGTGCTGGTTAAAGTGGTAAATAACTTACTACTGTCCGATCAGATTTGTGTCTTTTTATTTGTTTTACTTGCCTTTAGTGCACTAAAGTTTTGACACTACCACTCATACTGATTTCCTTGATAGATCAGAAAATGGTGTTGGAGTTAAAGTGATGGCCCTCTCCTGGCTCAGGTCTTATTTGACTCATCATTATCAGTTTGTAGATGTACTGTAAATGGTAACTTCTCTACATATACTAAAGTTTGGTGTTCAAATCGGTTGTTTTATGCATTTACCTGTCCTGTTTAAATGGTCTTGCATAACAGCACCTCAGTGAACTGCTGAAATAGATCTGCCAAATCTACTTTAATTAAATTGTGCAGGGTTTTTGATTGGTAGCTCATATAATTAAGCAACAGACAGAGCTCCCCTTTACGAAACCCCACAGCTATGGAGCAGTCTTCAAAGTACTGTTCAGGACTGAGACATAGACTTAGTCCAGCCTGTGACAGGATACTTCATCCACGACGAACACACCGGAAACAGGCCATCGTCCAGCAAGGGGCTCTACTGAGTACCCACAAGCAAAGTATTCAACAGGTGAATCAGACACACTCATCTCTCAGCTCAGTTGCAACAACTACTAGCTATTTCCTCATCACCCTCAGCTTCACCTATCTGTCACAAACCTTACCTTCCCAACCCTTCAACTCAATGCAGAATCTGCCACTCTTTTCTGTAACAATGCTCCATGCTGCTTGAAATCTAAACCTCAACCTTCCCAACAGTGTGTTCAAAAGTGGCTTACAGTACATTACCCCTCTCTTTCTTGTTGGGGCTTGGGAATGGAGAACTGCATTTAAGACGCCAACGACCCTTGTTGCTTCAGTTTTAAAACTTTCACAGAAGAGACAAGGAAGGTATTTGACTGCTCCCACTCATGCAGGTAGGCGGCAAGACATCTGCTGGAACTATGTCATGGTCTCCATTTAGCTTATGACTACACCGTTGAGTTCCATTGAGTTCCTAACTTTGGCAGCAGCTACCCACTGAAACATTCAAGCTCCTTCTTCTTTCTGAAGGTACTTTCTGACCAACTTATCTCTCATAGTAATTTCAGTAGTCCCATGGACCTAGTAGGACAAATTTACTCACACATCAGGCAAAGATGCTGACCTCATGACCAGGTCAGACCCAGAGTCAGATCCCCTTTACTTGCACAATCTTCAAGCTCCTCCAATGAGCCTATGCAGATTAACCGAGTTCGACTCTCTCCCAAGAAGCATGAGCATAGACTTCTGTCGGGGACATGCCTCTATTGTGCCAGTCAAAAGTGAGACCATTGGTGAACCTCATGCTATGGAGGGGACAATCCAAAGACAGTCTCTTTTAGTGCTTGTCCACTACTTCCTCCTATTATCACCCTATGTAATAAGTCTCATGCTCTGTTTGTTGACTCCAGCTCAGACCAGAATCTCATCACCTAGTTCCTGGTTCACACATCACAAACCAAATATTATTTGGTCTAACAATACAACCCTTGGATTGAACTTCCTCTGCTTCACCTTATGCCTAAACTCAGCTCTTAACTCTGGGCCCAACCCCATCGTAATAACCCAAGCAACCTTCCCGCAAAATGCTTCCTTCCATGTGTCCCAGACCAAACCCCTACTGGGTTCACCTAGTTCTGCAATTATCATGGGCTCATCAGAAACTGTTAATTGTGACCATGTTAGGCTTACATTTCTCTTCTTGGTACATAATGCTTTTCTTCTCATTATAAAACACGTTTATTTTTGTCACTATAAATGTCCTGTCAGCTTCTTTCGGTCATTCTGCTCTGAACTCTTTGATCAACAGGGCATTTTAGAAAAGGTATCAGACATTTTGAGTACTATTTTACAGTACTGTAGGATAAAATAATAAAAGCTGGCCAATGCTTCTGTCCCTGGGGAAGATCATCCAGGTTTAAAAATTGTATTTAATTATCAAAAATATATGTACAGTATAAGGGATTATAAATGATAAGGAAATTATGCATTCTATACAGACTGTGAGATTCAGAGGAAGGGCAATTTTGTCACATCTGGCTGGGCCTTTGCAGCAGTGTACAAAAATTGGTGTCTGAAATGTTGAGAATGTTAGCCTGGTAGCCACCCCAAAAGTGCCACTGTGTCCCCTCCCATTGATCAAGGCCAGTTAAAAGAACTGGTATGAACATCTTTAAGACATTTGAATGGATTGCATAAGGGGATCACTTTTAGTGATTATGGAACCTGATGGCTCTTTTATAAGATTCTGACTGACCGTGGAATGTCACACACTTTTTAAACTGTTCAAACTATTGGAAATAAATAAATTGTTCAGGTGTTTATATTCCACAAACAGCTTGGTTTGTTTATTGAACAAACAATAAAACAATCAGATTTGCAATTCATATATAATGAGGCTCATAATTGGGATTGCAGCCTGTTACTTGCCATATAAGATGTCTCACAAGCTTTTACATGGTTCATGTTACTCAATTTACTCGTTATTTATTTATTTATTTTTTCAAACCATGGGTCGGTCAAAACCAGAAAATTTGTATTAAACTTAAGAGCAAGATTCCTGACAATCAACCCCCAAAAAGTTGCGAGGCCACAGACCACCAGGCCACCTTGCCACCACCACTCAGAAGATGATCACATAAAAATGTCAGTTAACTGTTTTTTTTAAATGTTATGTTTTTTCGTGTTAGCATTTTAGCACACTCCCCTCACCACAGAGTGATTGTCAGTACTCAGTTCCACAAATGTCTAAGGTCACTTTGATTAATGTGTAACCTCTCTATCTTTTCATCTCTCCATCACATAGCACTGTGGTGATATTTGTTGTCTCACTAGGCTATCAATCGTTTTTGTTTTTTAAAAATGTCTGGCCTACTGGAACATATTCCCGTCAATATCACTTTAGAGTTTGCAGTACAGCTTTGCTTAGTTCATCAAGCATTGGAGCGGGCTTTCTGTGTGTATATGATAGTAAAAGAAAAAGGTGACGAGGTCTAATATGCCAGTCACTAATGAATGGAATTTGAATACTGATCAAGAGTGGACTACCATTAAGCTGCTACACATTTGGGCATATTTCAGTTTTTTTTTTTAACTCATTGCCCATGACTTAGAAGCAGTTTAAAAGGACACACTGTTGTTTAAGATTACATGAGGTTATCAGGACCGTATTGACTAAGCATCTCAAAGTAGGAAATCACTCCTACAGTAAATGCC
Source organism: Clarias gariepinus (assembly GCF_024256425.1). NCBI lineage: Eukaryota > Metazoa > Chordata > Actinopteri > Siluriformes > Clariidae > Clarias > Clarias gariepinus. The sequence goes on along the minus strand of NC_071127.1, from coordinate 16,962,153 downwards.
AAAAATTCTTACAGTGCTGCAAATTCGGTCCTACTTTTAGGAGTAGGAATAAGATCAATTATTTAACGTTCTTAAAATAGGACATCACTCCTACAGTACATACACCAAAATGTAGGAGAGCTCCGAAAGTGTCTTAACTGGTTAGAAGTAGTGATGAAATTTCGATCAAGCAGGGACGTGCGAGCAAGAGAGACGTTTTAGTAACACTGAGTGACACAGAGCTCATAAAAGACATGTTTGTCTTTTATGCCAAAAATGGAATACTTTTTTTTTTATCACATGCCGTATGTAATGTAGGTCCATTAATGAATTTTTGTCGAAAAGCATCCAATTAATATTTTCGTGGTATTCAGTTCCAGATCGTATAGGCCTACTTTCACCCATGATGTCTGGTAAGAGACTTATAGATCTCTGTATTGAATCAGCAAATAGTGGAGCATAGCCTTAATTTATTTGAAATGTTAGAGGAGGTCTGTTGCAGAAGGGTCCTGTTCGAGCACTGACTGTGGACAGAGAGCAGCAAAGTAAAACTTGTAATAATTTCCAACTGTGGCTTATTATTCAGTCTATTTATTTGAGTTTTGTTTTGTTTAAAATGCCTCCAGTTACATTTATACTTGAGTAAAAGTACAAAAATACTCAAATTAGCTTGTATTTGTTCAAAGTAGCATTATTAAAAGTCATAGTAAAAGTCTGTCTCTCTCTGTCTCTGCACATGCATTAAGTCGGGGAGACCACGTGGAGAACTGTTTGGATAGCGCGAGAGATGGCGAACGGGATGTCACGGCCTCTGAGGCTGGCGAGTACCCACTGTAGGTGTGTCCCAGAGAACGGAGCAGAGGTGGTAGTGGTGCTGCTAGTGATGGGAAATCAGGTCAGGTTAAAAACATCAACCCTGTTTGAATAAACAAAGCAATGGTAGTGTTTCCTATAAGACAAAACCTTTTAAGCACACTGAGAAAGAATGGAATACGAGATAGAGACGCCATGGTTCAAGGTCAAGTTCAATTAATAATCTCAAGGGGTCATGAGGGTGCTGGCCATCCTCGGGAAGTTTGACAGCCCATTTAGGCATTTGGCAGACGCCCTTATCCAGAGCGACTTACATTTTTATCTCATTACACATCTGGTTAAGGGCCCTGCTCAAGGGCCCAACAGTGGCAACATGGTGGTTGTAGCCTTGGAACCTGGGACCTTCCGAACTGTAGTCCAACGCCTTAACGTTAATGTCCCGGAGTAGGCCTAAACACTGCAGAGCGGAGACATTAAAACAGATCAGTGACAAACACAATGGCACCTCTTAGATAAACACTGCACCTAGCGCTGATATAAACAACGGCGATACTGAAAACACAGTGCGGATAAAATCCAACACTAGCACTAACAGTGATCCTGTCCCTAATGTCTACACACATATACAACAGCAACAGGAAAAAACACACAACTACTCACACAGAAAACTGCAGTGAGCTCTGATAGGGGACGGCAGAAGTTACACAATATCTAACAATCGACCGAAACGAAAGTGCCTTGGGCAATGAGCACAAAAATGCAGAAGAGTGAAGAAGGAGGTGCAGAAGAGCACACACAGACGGTGAATCGCACATACTGTAGACGTGGAGGAACAAATAAGATGTTTTTTACTGCTGATCGTAGAAGAAAAGAGACAAAGTTGTTAATAAAATGCATAAGACAGGCAAGATAAAAAGAAACTTGCACTCAATCAGGGGAAACTGCAGGTTATGGAAATGAACAAGACCATGGTGTATGAGGCTATGAGCAGAACTGTAAACTTCAACAGGGGCAAATGGGTTAAAACAGAAACAAGATTTGAAAAGCAGTTGGGGTTATTAGTAGGGTGGGGGTGGGGGTGGGGGGGGGCACATGGGACCAAAAAAAAACACTCTTAATGTGTAAACAAACTAATGCATTGCACGTGTTATTTAAAAAAAGGGAAAATGTAAATAGCTTTTTTTTTACAATAAAGTGTATATAAAACTAGAAAAAAAGTCTCTTTCTTTCTCATATCAGGTATACAGTGGGGCAAAAAAGTATTTGGTCAGCCATCAATTGTGCAAGTTCTCCTACTTAAAAAGATGAGAGAGGCGTGTAAATTTCATCTTAGGTATACCTCAACTATGAGAGACAAAATAAGATAATTGTAGGATTTTTAATGAATTAATTAATAAATTCCTCTGTAAAATACAGAAAATAAGTATTTGGTCACCTACAAACAAGCAAGCTTTCTGGCTCTCACAGACCTGTAACTTCATCTTTAAGAGGCTCCTCTGTCCTCCACTCGTTACCTGCATTAATGGCATCTGTTTGAACTCGTTATTCGTATAAAAGACACCTGTCCACAACCTCAAACAGTCACACTCCAAACTCCACTATGGCCAAAGACCAAAGAGCTGTCAAAGGACACCAGAAACAAAATTGTAGACCTGAGCCAGGCTGGGAAGCCTAAATCTGCAATAGGTAAGCAGCTTGGTGTGAAGAAATCAGCTGTGGGAGCAATTATTAGAAAATGGAAGACATACAGGTACAAGACACCTGATAATCTCCCTCGATCTGGGGCTCCACGTAAGATCTCACCCTGTGGGTCAAAATGATCGCAAGAACTGTGAGCAAAAATCCTGGAACCACACGGGGGGACCTAGTGAATGACCTGCAGAGAGCTGGGACCAAAGTAACAAAGGCTACAATCAGTAACACACTGCGCCTCCAGGGACGCAAATCCTGCTTAAGCCAGTACATGTCCAGGCCCATCTGAAGTTTGCTAGAATGATCCAGAAGACGATTGGGAAAATGTCATAGTGTCAGCTTAACTCAACTTGTCGTGTTTGGAGGAGAAAGAATGTTGCATCCAAAGAACACCATACCTACTGTGAAGCATGAGGTTGGAAACATCATGCTTTGGGGTTGTTTTTCTGCAAAGGGACCAGGACGACTGACACCGCCCGGGCAACGAAGGAGTGGCTTCAAGGTCCTGGAGTGGCCTAGCCAGTCTCCAGATCTCGACCCTATAGAAAATCTTTGAAGGGAGTTGAAAGTCCATGTTGCCCAGCAACAGCCCCAAAACATCACTGCTCTAGAGGAGATCTCTATGGAGGAATGGGCCAAAATACCAGCAACAGTGTGTGAAAACCTTGTGAAGACTTTGAAAACGCTTTAGAAAACGTTTGACCTCTGTCATTGCCAACAAAGCGTATGTAACAAAGTATTGAGATGAAATTTTGTTATTGACCACATACTTATTTTCCACCATAATTTGCAAATAAATTCTTTAAAAATCAATGTATTTTTTTTTTCTTATTTTGTCTCTCATAGTTTAGGTGTACCTAGTTATGGAAATTACAGGCCTCTCTCATCTTTTCAAGTGGGAGAACTTGCACAATTGGTGGCTGACTAAATGTTTTTTGCCCCATTGTAGTTATACGTCCCAGCGCGTTACCATTGATTATCACCACTTGTGTGATTCCTCTTGTCCAATTAGATAATAATAATCGATGTCTTAACGCAAGTGTGTTACGTATAATTAATGAATGTGTAAACGTGTACTGTAACTAACCTTGCCATTAGGGCATGTTCTTCAGTTTTGAATGTTCCATAAAAATCTACAACATTAAAGCACAGAGTGGTTCACTGAAAATACAGTATGTTATGGGTTTAAAGGGTACGTAGTGTTTTGGGGGCTTAAAAGATTTTTTTTTCATCAAGCTAGATTAAATGTTATTAATTAGAAGGTACTTATAAGATCTGATCACCACACTTAAAAGAATGATCTGGTAGCACAATAGTTTTCCAAAATGTATAGGTAACAAAGCAGGAACAAATGATTAGTACTTCATTGACACATACAGTATAGTACACACTATATATACAGTATACACTATATAGCCAACCCTGTTATTTATTGAATTCATGGGTTTTAAATCAGGCCCCGTATTCCTAGTAAAGGACAATCTTAATGCTTCAGTATACCAAGACATTTTGGACAATGCTACGCTTCCAACTTTGTGGCAACAGTTTGGGGAAGACCCTTTCTCTTCTATTCCAACATGACTGTGACATAGTGCACAAAGCAAGGACTACTGTATGAAGACATGGTTTAATGAGCTCAGTGTGAAAGAACTTGACTGGCCCTAACACAGAGCCCTGATCTCAACCCCATCGAGCACCCCTAAGATGAACTGGAACGGAGATTGTGAGCCAGGCCTTCTCGTCCAGCATCAGTGCCGACCTCATAAATGTACAGTACTACAAAATGAGTGCACTACAGGCCACGAATTCCCACAGAAACACTCCAAAATCGTATGGACAACCTTCCAAGAAGAGTGGAAGCATATACCATATTGAAGTACAGTCTATGTGTTTGGATACAATGTGATCGCAGGTGTGGCCAAATACTTTTGACCGTAAAGTGTATCTTATTCTTCTTTACTACTAAGAACTGATCAGGAAGTCATTGTTAACTATGCAGTAATTAATAGAGTATTAAGCCAGGAGTCCTCTACTTCTTCTGCAGAACTCATAATTAACTGTGGCACGTTTATAATAAGTACTGATTAATTAATGATAAGCCCAACATTAATTCCCAAATTCTTACCTACCTCATGGAGCTCTCCTTGTGTATTATTATAGATTTCTCCTTGGAAAAGCACCTGGTCGGCATGTGGATTTTTGTTTTTTAGCTTGCTATGCCTAAATAGAAAAAGCGAGTAGTAAACACTCTGCCATGAGATATAAGCCAAAGGAAATTGATAAAACCTTACATTTGTTTTGGAAATAATCTTTTAAATAATATACAAGGGACATTCAAGTCAAACTGGGACTTTTGATGAAATTTCTTGTAAAGGAAGGCATAAAACGGATTGATATTAAGCACAGTACAGTGATGAGACTCTTAGCTGAATTAAAACATTTAAAGGGTGCAAACATTTTAAAGAAGGCCATAAGATCGTGAACGACAATCCCAGGATTGGTGGCTCCCCCCCGCGCCAGAGGTCTCAGAAGTTCCCAAACTCAATACTTGAGTTAAAGTACTCACCTACAAATGTATTCCACTACAAGTAGAAGTAACCCTCACTCACTCACTCATTGCTTATACCGCTTTATCCTGTATACAGGGTCACGGGGAGACCTGGAGCCTATCCCAGGAGGGCATGAGGCAGAGTAATAATAATAATAATAATATATTTTATTTGTATCGCACTTCACATTTAAGACAATCTTAAAGTGCCACAAAGTAAGCATTTTCATAAAAGTATGAAAATATAAAATAATATAACAAGAAAATAAGCTAACAAACTAAAATAAAATAAAAATAAATAAATAAATCAAAAAAGTAAAGCTAATTGAAAAACTACAAACCTAACATAAAACTTATATCTCATATCATAAAAGCCCTATTCAAGGAGTACACCTTGAATAGGGTGCCAATCCATCACAGGGCACGCACACGTACTGTATACACACACACTTAATACAGGCAATTTGGGAACGCCAATCAGCCTAATCTGCAGGTCTTTAGACGGTGGGAGGAAACCGGAGTACCTAAAGGCAACCCACCAAGCAAAACATGCAAATCTACCTTGATGCACACAGAGGCTGGCATTAAACCCGGACACTAGAGGTGCAAGACGACAGTGTCTTGTAATGATTTGTTTTATCCAGAATTATAATGTGTCTGTCATTTTATACCAAAAATATACTCACTTACTAACCGTCTATACCGCTTTATCCTGTATTCATAATCATGGGGGGCCTGAAGCCTATCCTAGGAAGATTAGGGCACGTGGCTGGGTACATCTTGGACAGGGTGCCAATCCATCTCGGGGCACACACACACATACTGTACACTATCCCTAATTAATGGACTGTGGTTCAATGTGCTTTACAGGTTTTGTAGCTATTACAAGAGATTAAATGTTTAAGGCTAATTTATTGAAAAGTTTTAACACAAGTTATATTAATTATTTGACTGGTTGTTTCGAAATGGCTGAACACATTTTTAGACAAAGGCCATTACAGCCAGAGTGTTGAAGGACGCTCTGCATTGGGGAGTTTTATTGAAAAATAAGGGCCCATCTTACAATAGTATGAGTAGCTGCTCTGCCATGCTTGTAGTTTTTTTTTTTATTATTGATAACGGTGAGATTACTACGTTACTAAAGCTAATGAACAAGATGTCCTGGAAAAGATTTGAAATTAATTAAATGAATGCCGAGCAGCATTATTAGCATCTTTAATTACCTCAGTAGCTAAATTAGCTAACTTGCTAGTCTATATAATGCAAGTAGTTTAAGCAATTAAAGATTGTCGTACTGCAAGAATACAGAATACAATATGGATAAAGGATGTACCAAAACATGACGAACTCATTATGTAAAATCTTTATTGTTATTGTCATGAAAAACAAACCAAATGTGTAACAACACTAGTTAGCTAGCTAGCTGGATTGCTTCTGCTCTTACCATAACAAGAATACCTATTTGAAAAAGGAAGAGTCCAGAAGAATCTGCAGCCCACAGACCTAGTGAGCAGGATCCGTTGCCTAGGCAACCACCAATCACTTTGGTGTGTTAACCAAACTGCATGTTCATAATGACCTGCCAGTCATTTCTATAAACTAGGATTGGTGGTATTGTTCTGTTCTTGAGCGACAGCATGAACACTTACATTTAGCTTAGAAATTAAATTCACTTTTGTGTCATCATCAGATAGAAAGTTAATATAGTGAGTATAAGTACAGGTTTTTGAAAAGTACAGGTGCATAAAAACTCAAATGAGAGGTATCCCCGGGACATTTATTGGGCCGTTGAATAAGTTCCTGGGAGGCCAGCGTTTCGTAGGCAGTAAGATTATACTGAGAGTACTGAGAAAACTTTCTACCTTGATGGTATCCAAGCACTAGTGAAACACTGGGGTAAGTGCTAATCGGGTTTTTTTTCCAACCTGCGGGTCCCACTTTTATGAAATTATTTGGCCCGCCCCGCACCACTGTATCTATTTTTACAATACACCCCTCCCCGTACCCGCGACCATTAAATAGACGGGATTGTAATTCAAATGAAAACAGGCTTTATTTCAGCCTGAAAGTGCTTGGAAACATCGCCCTGTAAACTGGCAGCAACATATGATTATGAATATGAACCATAAATCAGGTCATATTAATAACGAGATAATGATATACATTTTAAACATTTACAAAGCAGCGTTTGTAATCTAGGCTAAACAATTTTTTATTTTAGATTTGTATAGGGCAGGCCTGCAGTTTACAGCCTACGCTAAATAACCACTGACATTTTTTTTTTTCATTTATCACGCGGAAATGTTCATTTAGCGTCTTTATGCTATTTCTGAGAACCAGTCCCAAACATTAGATTTAGCAGCCTGACCTTTTTTTCTTTTAATGATGTAAATTCCCGACCTCAATTTCTCCCACACCTCGTCTTCCATCTTTACTTTAAATTTTTTGTTTTTGTTGTGACTGGCAGCGGTGGCTGCTTGGCGCTTTCGTGACTTGTCACGTGACATAACCTTATCAAAGAACTTCATAAAATATGAAAATAGATATTCCCAAAAATTTTATATAGGCTATAGGGAATACATGGATTTTTTATTTAATTTTGTTATTAATGACCCGCCCCAACCCGCAAATAAAGTGACAATTTCTTTACCCGCCCCAACCTGACCCGCGGGTTACCCGCGAGGTCCATGGGTTACCAGACGACCCGCGCATCACTAGTAAGTGCATTGGTGTAGCAGAAGATTATATAGAGGAAGAAAGGGAGATTTACTTTCATAACTGTGTTCTGTTATTCAACACAATCAAAAGTCTTTGAATAACTCTCATGGGTGTGTCAGTGATTCAAAAGAAATTCCAAAATAAATAGAATAACAGAAATGATTGAAAAAAAGTTGCGAGATAAAAAAGTAAGATGAAAACTAAAACCATGTCACCATGCCATTCCTTTACAGAACTCTTAATATGAATGTATATTTATGTTTGCCCTGTTGGTGGCGCTCGGGCACTTGAAGGGCTCGAGTGCTACCAATAAGAATTGCTGTGTACCGTGTGTAGGCACTTGACATCGTCTTCTATCACTGCGATACAGTCTATACTTATCTGGTACATGATAAGCTGGCTTGCTTATTAGCCTGATTTGGAACATTTGGAGAAAAGACTAGTGTTATATTATACTGTATCCAGAGGTGGGTAGTAACGAGTCACATTTTCTCCGTTACCTTTTCTTAAGTAACTTGTTTTGGGGGAAAAAATACTTCTATGAGTAGTTTTACTGCACCAAACTTTTTTCTTTTACTTGAGGAGATTTGTGAACGCTACTCTTACTCCGCTAGATTTGGCTACACTCGACTTGTTACTTTTCTAACCATTTATTCTATACACGCAACCGGTAGATCTACTGCTCGACTGTTTCACCAATCAGACGCAGACACAATGATCACATGACTGCGTTTGACCAATCCGCCGCAACAACCACATCTTCAGCCGGTGTTCTATAAATTCATCCTACCTGTGACTCCGTCCTCCGCGCATGCGCAAACAAAAGTTTCCGCATCTTTCTCTAATTTTGCGGAACGCCCATAATTCCATGCTGCTACTAGTGGGATCTTGTGGTTAGTTTTTTTTTTTTTTTTTTTTTTTTTTTTTATTGAAGTAAACATTACAACCATACATGGCCTGGTACCAAAATGTAAAATTCCTTGATCAGACAGCAGACAAGCATAACATAGAAAAGAATGAAAAAGGAAAAATAAATAAATAAAACAGAATGAATAAATACAAAAAAAAAAAGATAATAATAATAATAATAATAATAATAACTAGGGGTTTTCAGTAAGTTCAAGATGTTCTATTAATTTACAGAGACTTAAGGCATTCTTTTTCTTCATTCGTTTAAGTGAGTGAAAATAAAGACATAGTTCCTTGTGAAATATATAGAAATTTGGAAGCATTTTCAGAAATCTGTTCTTGTGCAAAAAAAAAACTTCCCAAGAATAATAATTGTGTTAACTGCTAAATCATATGTTTCATCTTTCAAAAATAAGCCAAATAGTATATTTTCCTTTGTTAAAGCATGTAAATCTTCAATTTTAGAAAATAACCAATAGTGCAAATCTTCCCAAAAGGCAGAAGCAAATTTACAATCATAAAAAAGATGCTCTGTAGTTTCAATTTGATCATCACAAAAGGAACAATTGTTAGCATCAAACCCAAAGCGGGATCTTAAAAATTCTCTGGAAGGATACACTCCATTGAGAATTTTAAAATGGACTTCCTTTACTTTTGGTGCCACTGGAAATTTCAAATATTTTGTTCTTAATAATTTAACTTTGTCCTTTGAGAAATATTGAAATATTAAATTTTTATTTGAAACAAAGAGATATAGTTCTTTAACAAAAACATTCCGGATTACAGTATTGGATAAACTTATACTAGTAATCGAAACTCCATTCACCAAAAGCTGAGGAAGACAAGGTGTAATATTATTTTGTAATAAATTCCAAGACATCTGTAATATAGATTGTGGGATAGCTTTGATGATTTTATCATATTGCTTTCTGTCAAATAAATTAAATTTAGAGCTAAAATTTTCAAAAGACATTATTCCAGTATTATCTATTATTTGCATGACAGACCATATTCCTTTCTCCCACCAGTTTTTATAAAATAAGGATTTGTTCCTAATTACAACATATCTACAGTTCCATAAAGGAACATTATGGGGACTAAAATTATGCTTAAAGATCATTTTCCAATAAAGTAAAACCTGTTGATGAAACACTGATAACTTAACAGGGAGTTTTTTAAGGTCATAATCACACCTAAGGAAAAAATGTATACCTCCTAATTTCATAAATATTTGGGTGGGGATATGAAACCAAAAACTATTTTCATTTTTTATAAAGGATTTAAGCCAATTTATTTTTATTGTACCATTAATGCATTCAATGTCGAGGGCTTTTAGACCTCCTTCTTCATATTCTTTGACCATCGTTCCTTTTCTAATGTAATGCGTTTTTCTTTTCCAAATAAAACTAAAGTTAGCTTGGTTTATAGCTTTTATTGCATTTTTAGGAAGAGAGATTGAGTAGGCTGGGTAAATGAGTCTAGAGATGCATTCCATTTTTGTAAGTAAAATTCTGCCAATAATAGAAATGTCTCTTTGAGACCACAAGTTTAAATATGTCTTACATTTATCTAAGGTATTCCAAATATTGAGATTATTAAGTGAAGTATTATCCTTTGTGATATGTATACCTAGGTATTTAACAGTGTGTTTAACAGGGATATTGTAAACGGTTGATAGGGGAAAATTATGAATCGGTAATAATTCACATTTGGTAAGATTTAACTTTAAACCAGAAGCCCTTGAAAAAAAATCAACGGTTTGGAGAATTTTCGGAACTTGGTCAATATTTTTCATGAATATGGTTGTGTCATCTGCCAACTGGCTGATGACTAACTGTTTTCCAAATACTGTCAGCTTTTCAAACTCAGAATGTTTTATAAGAATGGAAAGCATCTCTGCTGCAACAATAAACAGCAGGGGAGAGATGGGGCAACCCTGTTTGATTCCTTTGTTAATTGAAAATCTTGGAGACATACCATTTGGTAACATAACTGTACTATTTGTGTCTTTATAAATTAATTTAACTAGATTAATAAAATTTTCTCCAAAACCAAATGTTTCTAAAGTGCGAAATATAAATGTGTGTTCAATCATGTCAAAAGCTTTAAAAAAATCTAGAAATAAAATGAAACCATCTTCAACTAAATAATTGTAATCCAGTAAATCAAGCACAAGTCGGATATTATTGTGGATTGAGCGTCCTTTTAAAAAACCTGACTGTGTCTCTGAAATAATCTGTGAAATTCCGGTTTTCAATCTGTTAGCATAAATTTGAGTTAAAATTTTATAATCATTATTAAGCAGGGTTATGGGCCTAAGATTGTCTATTAATTTAGGATTTTTTCCAGATTTAGGGATAAGAGTGATAGTGCCTTGCTTCATAGTAGTTGGAAGAATATTGAATTCTGATATTTCTTTCAACATATTAAAAACTAGGTCTTTAATATACTTCCAGAAATGCTTATAAAAATTACTTGTTAATCCATCTGAGCCAGGCGATTTGTCTAATGATAAACAATTCACTGCTCTTTCCACTTCCTCCATACTAATATCTGCATCACAAGCGTTTCTGAAACTCTCATCTACTGTTGGAATCCAATCCTTAACATGACCAAAGAAAGCATCAGCATCTGTATGTGAATAAAAGGAGGAATATAAATTATTGTAGAAACAATAAATTTCCTTAGCAATTTTTCCAGGATCTGTACATTCTTGATTATTAATCAGTAAAGCTTTAACACTGTTACGTTCTTGTCTCCTTTTTTCCAGTCTACAAAAATATGCTGAACTCCTTTCCCCTTCCTCTATCCACTTTGCTCTCGATCTTATGTATGCACCTTTGGCTTTGTCCACATAAATGTTGTCTAACGAGGATTGGAGGAGAAGTATCTTTTGTTTATCATTTTCACTTAAGAGAGATTTAATACAGATGCTATTTATTTCTTTAATAATTTCTAATTCTTTTTTTTTACTATTCCTGCTTAATAATTTACCATAAAATATGGAGATCTGACGTATTTTATATTTTAAATATTCCCACTTCTCTCTATAAGTTTTAAAATCTGAGTCTCCGTTTATATTATTGATAATAGCTATAATTTCATGACAGAAGGGTTCACTATGCAAAAGGTTTGAATTAAATTTCCAGTAACCTTTTATCCTTTGATGAGCATTTGCAGGTCTAAGAGTAAGCTTAACTATGCAGTGATCAGTTAAGGGTGCAGCAGAAACTATAGAATCTGACTCCATACCAGATCTAAATTCAGAGACTAACCAGAAATCTAATCTGGATTTGACTGAACCATCAGGTTTAAACCATGTGAAAACTTGAATACTTGGATTTTTAGTGCGCCATACATCCATCAAATTAAACACACTACAGAAGTCAAGCAATATGGGATTGTAGTGGTGTCTCAGATATTTTGAAGGAGATCTATCACGCCAATCGTCCATCACCATATTAAAATCCCCCCCAAAAATAAAATCTTCAGTAGGATACCTATGGCATAGATCCTTAACTACTGTTGTAACCTCAGACATTAAAATTTTGTTTTGGTTATGATTATTGTATCCATATATATTTCCCAAAATCAAAACATTTTCATCTATTACAAAAACACAAATTATCCAATGACCACAAGTATCCCTAACAGTGGTTAGAATCTTCCCAGGGAAATTATTTAAAAGTATGGCAACTCCTGCAGACCTATTAGAACCATGAGAAAAAAATATTTTATCTCCCCATTGGTTTGACCAAAATTTCTCGTCTAAGTCAACAGAATGAGTTTCTTGGAAAAGAAAACATTGTGCTTTTTCATTTTTACAAAAAAGAAAAATAGACTTTCTTTTAATAGAATCTCTAAGACCCCTAGTGTTGAGTGAAACATAAGTGAACATCTGGTTGTAAACGAGAGAGAGAAAAGTAAATAAATAAAAAGGATGAACTTAGTTTTTTTTTTTTTTTTTTTTTGAGTAAACGCTGCTACAGGCCCCTATCATTCTCTTTTTTTTTTTTTTTTTTTTTTATTTTTTTTTATAAACCAACAGATTAACTCTTTTCATTAACTTAAAACCCAAGTGAACACACTCTGGTAACAATATTTCACTATTTCTCCACTCCTTCAAATGTAACAGTTTTCCCAAAAAACATCCGAGCTTTAGAATATTAATTAAATGAGTGAAAGAGAGAGAGAGAAAGACATTCATATCAAGTTTACATACTGACATTCAAAGAAAAAAAATTTTCCCCTCTTTTTTACCAATTGTAATCTAACACCATTGCCTTTTAATCACAAAAGCATAAACAAGTCCAAAGCTTATTACGGTTTGCCGAAAAGTTATTAACATTAAGTCGTCGAGGTGTGCAACTCAACCTGTGCTACAGGAGCAATTACCCGCTTTGGTACAAAAATATTCCCTAATCCATAGTAACCCTGTTACCGTTAATGTAGCCGACATGTCCTCTGTAGTACACGTTCTGTCCTGCCGCCCTAGCTTGCTCCATCTTCGGCCATGCAGCTGCGCGAGCTTCTCTGTCAGCTCTGCAGAAGTCCTGCTTGAAGTGGATCCCCAAGTCTTTGCAGATCTTAGAGTTTTTGGACAGTTTCCAGATGGAGTCCCTGTGGAATCTCATAGTGAACTGGATGATAATCTGGCGGTCTCTCCCCTCTTCTTTCCTTCCAATACGGTGAGCGGAATCCACTACCGACTCCATCGAAGTGCTCAACTGCGGCGCTAATTTGGACAGAATACTCATGACGACATCTCGGGGTTTTTCGTCGACTTTTTCCTTCAAACCATGTATTTTAAGGTTCCAACGTCTCTTGTACCGCTCCAGCTCCGTGACTTTTTCTTTCAACTCAATGTTTTCTTTTACTAAACGGGGCACTTCTTTCTCCATGGCTTGTATCTTGATTTTGCACTCTTTAATCTCCGTGGCATTCAGCTCCACTAGTTTGGCGATGCTAGCCACCATGACTGAGTTTTCTCTCAGTTGGTCACCGAAGCTATCAATTTTAGACGTCAGCTTTTCAATAGCTTCGACAAGAGATGCGTTTAACATTTCTGAAGAATCCTGCATGGATTTAACCTTCGAAGGAGGTGCTGTACTTTTCGTTGGAGTAACAGGGGAATTTTTCCTCTTTGTCCCCCCACTTGTTGTATCCATCAGCGAGTAATCATGATCCCCGATTACTTTGCCAGAGGCAGCGGGTAATCTTTGTTCAATCTTTCCATTCGGCATGTCCGCATTAAACTGTGATTAAACTTTAAAATTCCAACTATAAATCACTTCAATCTCTTCTTAGAGTGTTCACTTTACTGTTGGTAATCTTGATTAATTAGAACATTTAACTTTGAGTAAATTTGGGGCCAAATTACCGAGAGCTCAGAAGACGTTGCTTGCCCGGCCCGCCATCTTCCTGCCGAATCCTGGCTGGATCTTGTGGTTAGTGTACAATCTTGCGGTGAGTATAGAATGCTTTTTTTTTACGGTGGCCGTGAAGTGCAAAACAAAATGAATTAAAAAACAAAATAACAAAATCAAAAACAAAACAACAAAACTCAAAACAAAATAAATTCAAAACCAAATTAACAAAAAGGAGAACAAAATAACTAATTTAAAAACAAAATATATTAAAACCCAAAACAAAATAACAAAACCCAAAACTAATTTGTTATTCGTGACATCTGTCACTTAAGATATACAGGAAGTACTGTAGTAGCGGTAGATTCGTGTGTGTATGAATGTGCAAACATGTACTGTCTTTATTGTGGTTTCTAATATGGCGTTCTTACGGTGGCCCTGAAGTCAGTTTTAAAACATTTTTTTTTGCACTTGACGGCCACCGTAGTTTAAAGTGAAGTAGAAAACACAGGAAACAAAGATAGAGAAACAAGTTCCTACTTCCTGTATATCTTGAGTGACAGATGTCTCGTCCAATCAGCGGTAAGAATTTCATTAGCAAAATATACCTACCTTTTTCGGTTTTTATCTGACTGGCCGAGAAGTGCAATACAAATTAACAAAACGGAAAACAAAATAACATTCAAAAACAAAATAACAAAAACAAAACAACAAAACCCAAAACAAAATAACAAATTAGTTTTGGGTTTTTTTATTTTGTTTTGGGTGTCAAGTATTCGTTACCTTACTTAAGTAGAAATTTTGGGTATCTATACTTTACTGAAGTAATTATTTTTCAGCCGACTTTTTACTTCTACTCCTTACTTTTTCACGCAGTTATCTGTACTTTCTACTCCTTACATTTTTAAAAGTAGCCTCGTTACTCCTATTTTATTTCAGCTCGTCATTCAAAAAACAAACAAACAAAAAAAACATCCGGATGTATCGCTCTATATATATATATATATATATATATATATACACAATATATTTTTGTATAATTATATATATATATATATATATATATATATATTTTTTTTTTTTTTTTTTTTTTTGATTAATCACTTGGATTAATCATTCATTCTGACAGCACTAATGTTTATTGTAGACAACCACACAAGGGTACTTGTTCCTAAGCCTGCCCTGGGTGCACTAATTTTCTTGTATGTTGCCCTCACAGATTCCTGCAGTTAAGCTTGGATGTACATTTATATTCCAATAAAGGTTACCAATGACACTTTTTGCACCATTAAAATACTTATAGGCAACTAGTTATCATATCTTCTTCTCCATAAACATGTTAATGCTCAGTAGTACACATACATATATGGTTCTTTAATGTATTTACATTGTACTAAAATGCATTCTTTTTTTTTCAATTTCCATATACAGTATCCCAAATCACTATGGCCGTTAAAAAATACAACAAAAAAAACAACAACACATTTTTGTTTTTTTTAATGAGGTGTTAGTGCAGTATATACAGTAGGCCCGTGGCACAGCCTAAGCTTTTATCCTTAATGCTTTTTTCCACGTTACTTTTACTTTTACTTTTATACTTTAAGTAGTTTTGAAACCAGTACTTTTACACTTTTACTTGAGTAAAAAGCTTACGTTGATACTTCAACTTCTAAAGAAGTCTTTTTAAACCCTAGTATCTATACTTCTACTCAAGTAATGAATGTGAATACTTTTAACACCACTGGTTTTGATATTTTGTTTTTGAATTAGTTGTTTTGTTTTGGGTTTTTATTATTTTGTTTTTAGTTTTGTTAATTTGTTTTGCACTTCAGGGCCACCGTATTTTTTTCATGTTTGTGTGATTTTATGTTAACTTTAATTGTACATCTAATGTGTCAGACATTGCGCTTAAAAGTTACTTAGTTACTCATTACTTGAGTAGTCTTTTTTACTGAATACATTTTTACTTCTACTTGAGTAATATTATTTTGAAGTACAGCTACTCACTTGCTAGTCATTTTTTTGGCTACTCTACCCGCCTCTGACTGTATCTAGGGCTGCGCCTTAATGCATGTGATTAATCGAGATTTTTGCAAGAATACATTGAATGAAAGACATTAAAAAGGGTTTCGAAAGTGCGGCGGTTGGCAGAAGCTACTTTTATTGCACTTACTGGAGACCACTAGTAAGCAACCGTAGCTACCTCTATGTAACAGCACATTTAATCAGTAAAAATGTCAGTAAAAAGACATTTTGCTGAAGTTGAAAAGGAGATAACAGACGTGCTCACCACTATAGGAGCAGATAGGGTTCATAATACGATTACTGCTGCAAGGAGCTTACTGTACCATCGAAAGGTTTTAATTTAACATTTGTTAAATGTTAATGTTCGAGATATTATAAAACTGCATAATTTGTTTCGGCTAACCAGTTTGTCCTGCATTACTTTATTTCAACATTGCACGTTTATAATACGAGTAAATCTGAGTATTTACTTAAAATTGTGATTAACTAGATAAAAAATTTCATTGTTATATATAGGTTAGGGGTAGCTCAGTGGTTAAGGCACTGGACTATGCTTCAGAAGGTCCTGGGTTCAAACCCAACAACCACCAAGTTGCCACTATTGGGCCCTTGAGCAAGGCCCTTAATGCTCAACTGCTCAGATATATGATGCAATTAAAAAATCAATACAGTAAATGCAGTGGGTTGACCTGTCAGGTAAAGTGGTCTATCTCTCCTAACCAGAGACTTGCATCAATCTAACAAATTTGTCATTTAAGGGGAAAACAACGTACATATCCAAAAGCCCTGTGAGATTTACACTACAGAAGCTATTAATTAATTGAATTCGTCCAGATGTTACATGTTACATTGTCAGGATCTAAATGGGGAAATCGTAGCATTTCTATAACACGTGTCTAATCACACAGTACATTTCCTCCCTTCAGTGATCAGTGAACTGACTGATCACTCCGAAAGATAATGTCTGATATTTAACAGCACGTTGATTCTTTTGTAGAATTTAACGGAACTGTGATTTATCATTAATGTGCTGTGTGTGTTTGTTTTTCGTTCGCTGTGCACAGCCAGCTTGTAATGGCACATCTCTGTCTGATAAGCAAAATTAAGTGCTTTATGAATTGGAACATGAAAAGAAACTGAATACCCAAAAATAGTGTAGCATTTTCTGTCCCCAAACTCAATGTATTGTCCAGTAGATGGCGCCAGCATCCACAGTATTCGTACAGAATGAAGGCTTACTACAGAATTCTATAGTATAGAATTTATATTTATATAGAAGGCTATAATATTAAGTACATGCAGCAACATAAAACATTTTTTTTTAAAAAGCAAAGACGAATTGTCACAGACATTAAAACAGACATTGTGAAATAAATGTATATAACAAAAGAATGTATATATTTGTAGAAATTCAACACAATAAATATAGTATATATATATATATATGTATAATATAAATATACAGCCCTTGTATTTCATTCCTGCAATTTATGTTAATACAAATGTTTCATCTTCTCCAATGCCTCCATACCAGCTGTCGCCCTATACCTTCACGCTCGGGGTTCGATTCCCGCCTCAGGGCCTGTGTGCATTAAGTTTGCATATTAACCCCGAGCTTTGTGGGTTTCCTCCGGGTTCTTCGGTTTCCTCCCACAGTCCAAAGACATGCAGATTAGGCAAACCGGTGTTCTCAAATTGCTCGCATTATGTGAAAGACAATCAGGCGTCGAGCTGCCAACTCAAACCCCTTAAGTACCTGCCACAGAAACGATGGATATACTGTAGGGTGCTCCAGGGTGGGGAGAATCCGTCGCCCGATGTGACCGAAATACCAAAAAAAATGCCTCGGTATCTCTAGGTCAAAGATTGCATGGCACGAAAATATATTACCCTCCTGCATGAACCAAGACTAAGTTGGTTGATGGGCAAAGTCAGCATCGACAGTATTTCATTGTCTATTACTGTGAATGCACGATCTCACGATCGCTAATGTTCTCCAATGAATGTATTTCATTTGCAAGATTCCCAATGAACTGTCTAGTGCACTCTACAGTATAGATCACTCGTTCTCAAGCCCTTCTCTGCACATATTAATATTTTTTCTCCTACTTTATTACACTGACTTTAATTAAAAAAAGGCTGTTCATTAGCTAAAAAAAATCAGATTTGCTGGATGTGTCCAGGTTTAGGTTTGAAGAACCACTGCTATAGTCAGTCATTTGTATGTGCACTACATGGCATAGAATTCAAGTGCATGTGGGGAGCGGGGTTTCATGTCAATGTTACCATAACAACATGTGTCTGGTCAGCATGTTGAGTGTTCAGCAGAGAAACCAACAACCACGACGGTTTTGAAAAATGGATTGAATGTGTAGGTGGATTAAATGTGTGTGTGTTTTTAAACAAAATAAAATATATGTTTGGTAAAAATGTTAATTCAAGTTGTAAAGTATCAGAGTGAAATTATGTGAAAATTCACGACCCAATGAAAGTAAAACTGGACATATTAAAGTATTTTTATCTATAGTGCTTACCATAATATACCATAGTGTATTATATGTGAAAAATATATAGGGTATATAGGGGGTGCACCATAGGATATACTGTATATATGGGATATATATGTTTTATATATGTGTATTAACCTATGGAAGGTACCATAACAGGTAAAATGGCACTGCATCCATTCATCCATCCATACATCCATCCATCTTTACCCGCTTATCCAATGTCAGGTCTCGAGGGTAGCAGTTCCAGCCAGGAACCCCAAACTTCCCTTTTCCCAGCCACCTCAACTAACTCAGACTGGGGAATCCTGAGGCGTTCCCGGCCAGTGTGGAGATATAATCTCTCCATCTAGTCCCTGGTCTGCCCTGTGGTCTCCTACCAGCTGGACATGCCAAGAACACCTCCCTAGAAAGGCATCCTGGTGACATCCTTACTAGATGCCGAACCACCTCAACTGACTCTTTCCATGTAAAGAAGTACATGTAGTTCCATGTAAAGAAATTACTCCGAGTTTCTCACTGATAATAAAGTAATGCAACCACAGTGGGGCACAATCCAGTGTCTTCTTGTGCCAGTCCCATGTCCGGATAAATGCAGAGGGTTGTGGCAGAGAGGGCATCCGACGTAAAACATTTGCCAAATCAAATGATGCGAATCACTAAAAGGACTTCCATATCGGATCAGTTGACAACAACCGCCACCAGTGCTGTTGACATACAGGGCGCTGGTGGAAATTGGGCTACTGTTGATCGAAAAAGAAGAGGAGGACGGCGTGTTTGTAGGCAGAAAAAGAAGAGGAAAGGCAAGAGTTTGGGAGTGAGAGTAGGAACTCTGTAGGGAGTAGGGAGTCCCAATGTTGGAACTATGACAAGGAAGGCAAGAGAGTTGGTTGACATGATGCAGAGAAGGAAGGTGGATATACTGTGTGTCCAGAAGACAAGGTGGAAAGGTAGCAAGGCTAAAAGCTTAGTTGCAGGGTTCAAGTTGTCAAGTTGTCTTTTCCTATCCATGGTGTGAATTGGAGTAGGAGTTATCCTGAAAGAGGAGTTTGTTAGGAATGTTCTAGAGGTGAAAATATTATCAGATAGGGTGATGTCTGAAGCTGGAAATTGAAGGGGTGATGTTCAATGTTGTTAGTGGTTATGCCCTGGGGTGAGTTAGATGAAGTGATGCAGAGCCTCCCCAGACGTGAGAGACTGGTGATTGGTACAGACTTGGAGAAGGGAACAGAGGTGATAAAATTGTGATGGGTAGAGTTGGTCTTCAGGATAGGAAGGTAGAAGGACAGATGGTGGTGGACTTTGCAAAGAGGATGGAAATGGCACTAGTAAATACTTTCTTCCAGAAGAGGAACAAAGGGTGACAAAATGATCCTGGTGGTGAGGAAGGTGAAGAGGACAAAGGCAGAGCAAACGACAAAGCAGTGGAAGTTGAAAAAGGAAGAATTTAGTCAGAGTTAAGTCAGGCTCTGGGTCGTCAGGAGGTGCTTTCAGTTGACTGGACAACTACAGCTAAGGTGATCAGGGAGACAGGTAGGAGGGTACTTGGTGTATCATCAGGAAAGGAAAAAGTGGACAAGGAGACTTGGTGGAACGAGGAAGTCCAGGAGTGTATACAGAGAAAGAGGCTAGCTAAGAAGAAGTGGGAGACTGAAAGGACTGAAGAGAGTAGACAGGAGTACAGGGAGGTGCACCGTAAGGTGAAGGTAGAGGTGGCAAAGGCCAAACAAAGAGCATATGAGGACTTGTATGCTAGGTTGGAATATAAGGAAGGAGATGTAAATCTGTACAGGATGGCTAGGCAAAGAGATAGAGATGGGAAGGATGTTCAGCATGTTAGCGGGATTAAAGATAGAGATGGAAATGTACTGACATGCCATGAGGGTGATGGAAAGATGGAAGGAGTACTTTGAAGAGTTGATGGATGAGGAAAATGAAAGAGAACGAAGAGTAGAAGACATGACTGTTGTGAAGCAGGAAGTAGCAA
Organism: Clarias gariepinus; assembly: GCF_024256425.1. Lineage (NCBI taxonomy): Eukaryota > Metazoa > Chordata > Actinopteri > Siluriformes > Clariidae > Clarias > Clarias gariepinus. The sequence goes on along the minus strand of NC_071127.1, from coordinate 16,941,609 downwards.
AAATCAGTAAGCGTGAGGTGAGGAGGTTGTTAAAGAGGATGAAGAGTGAAAAGGCTGTTGGTCCTGATGACATACCTGTGGAGGTATGGAAGTGCTTAGGAGAAGTTGCAGTAGAGTTTCTTACTAATCTGTTTAACAAGATTTTGGAGAGTGAGAGAATCCCAGAGGAATGGAGAAGAAGTGTATTAGTGCTGATCTTTAAGAACAAGTGCAGAGCTGTGGCAACTACAGAGAAATAAAGTTGATAAACCATACAATGAAGCTGTGGGAAAGAGTAGTGGAAGCTAGGTTAAGGGCAGAGGTGAGCATTTCTGATCAGCAATATGGTTTCATACCTAGAAAGAGTTTAACGGATGCAGTATTTGCTTTGAGGATGCTGATGGAAAAGTACAGAGAAGGTAACAGGGAGTTGCATTGTGTCTTTGTAGATTTAGAGAAAGCATACGACAGAATGCCGAGAGAGGAGCTGTGGTGTTGTATTAGGAAATCTGGAGTGACAGAGAGGTATGTTAGAGTGGTGCAGGACATGTATGAGAGCACTAAGGCAGTGGTGAGATGTGCTGAAGGTGTGACAGAAGAGTTCAAGGTAAAGGTGGGTCTGCATCAAGGATCTGAGCCCCTTCTTGTTTGCTATGTTGATGGACAGGATGATAGATGAGGTTAGACAGAAGTCTCCATGGACAATGATGTTTGCACATGACATTGTGCTTTGTAGCAAGAGCAGGAAACAAGTGGAGGAAAATCTAGAGAGGTGGAGGTATGCTCTGGAAAGCAAAGGAATGAAGGTTAGCCATAGCAAGACGGAATACCTGTGTGTGAATAAGAGGAACCTAAGTGGAATGGTAAGGCTACAGAGAGCAGAGGTACAGAGGGTGCAGGACTTTAAGTACTTAGGGTCAACGGTCTAGAGCAACGGAGAGTGTGAAAAGGTGGTGAAGAGACGGGTACAGGCAGGTTGGAATGGGTGGAGAAAAGTGTCAGGTGTGTTGTGCGATAAAAGAGCATCAGCGAGAATGAAAGGAAAGGTCCATTCTTCAGGAAAGGAGACCATTGATGCTCTACAGATGAGAGACAGTGGCGCTGAAGAAAAGACAGGAGGCAGAGTTGGAGGTAGCAGAGCTGAAGATGTTGAGGTTCTCTTTGGGAGTGACAAGGATGGATAGGATCAAGAATGAGTTCATCAGAGGGACAACTAATGTTAGATGTTTCTGAGATATATATATGGGTTTTTTTTTTTGTCAGGCAGTGTGTAATTCACTGCAGTAATTATCCAATCAATGGCCTTTATGTAGTTGCTTATTTAAATTTAAACATTGACTTTCTAATTTCACCCAGGCTGTGTAAATCACTGCTTTCATTAGGGTGGACCAGAATGAAATGAATGCATTTCCACCAGCAAAGCCTCCATGGGCTTCAAAGGAGATTTTTTCATGCAGGCTGCTTTGTCCACCGAAACAATGCACATGAAATGAACAAACAGCATGATACTGGAGTGCAATTTAACTTGATAGAGTATTGGATTTCAGTAAAAATGATGAATAATCCCAACATGTTTCTATATTTAATATCTTTGCTCTATAGAAATACAAAAAAACGCACAGGGTTGAATTCTGTGCATTTCATCATATTCTCACCCATAATTTCTGTTTCATTCTTTTGGTTTTTTTTTTAAGTGGCTGCCAGTTGTCTTAAAAAAACACACACACACACACACACATATCCATGATGCTGGAGCACACACTGATAATGCGAGTGCTTGACTACTGCAGCTATTGTAGCAATTATTGGTCATAATGAATATGAACCAGTTATTACATATTCTTCCAAAAGATAATTCAGTCATTTTATTTGATTATTATTTTATACTTAATTTTCCTTTCAAAATAGCAAAATTCGATCTGCAGATTATTACTTGTGTTACTTGTGTTACTCGTGCTATGTTTGCCCTGGGCGTCCGCATGATCATGAAGGAATTGATTTTATTTTTACTCCACTCCCTGAAGGGACCAGAACATAAACTTAATTTTAATTATCTGCTTAATTCACCTATTTAATCTGGTAATTAAGTGGCGAGATGAATCAGGTGTATGTGAGGTGGAGAATCATTAAACTCAGTGGCACATGGGAGTTGAATAAAAGGGACACACTGCAGGGAACTCCCTGTTGTGTTAGTGTGACACACACACACATAAATAAAAAATAAATAAATATCCTAACTGTACAAAATTGACATTTTAATTCGCAATGTACATCATTTTTTCTTCCCAAGTGGCCTCTAGTGAATGAAAATAGCCTAAATGAATATAGACCACTGTATCACAGGAAGTATTTCCATTTAAAACCAGTAGAAGACGATAAGAAACACTTTATTTTACTGAAGATGACTTAATACTGTGATTTGTAGTAATACACTATAGGGGTACATGAGCAGTGAAGTGCTTCACTAAAACATCTTCCAGTCTTCCCAGTGTGTTTAGAACTCAGCGTTCACAAAAGTGCATGAGGTTTGGCATCGATGTCAGGTAAGAACGGCACAGATCCGGCACACAGCATTGGCCAATAGTAATTATTATACTGTGTATATATATATATATATATATATATCCATATATATATATATATATATATATATATATATATATATATATATATATATATACGAAATATAAAACAATAGTGATTAAAAAATAATTATATATATATATATAAGTTAAAGTTTAAAGTTATAAGTTTGGGGTTACTTTCTTTGTTTTTGTTTAGTGATTTATTTTTTACATTCTACAACAATACTGGGGATTTCAAACCTATAAAATAACACATATGGAATTAATTAATTATGTAACAACAACAACAAAAACAACAGTTAGTTGTTACTTTAAGACACAGAGGTCGGCCTTTCTGTAATAGTTCTTGCAAGAACAGTATTGTCAAGTGCATTTGCAAAATCCAAAAAAAAAAGGACCCTAATGAAACTGGCTCTCATGAAGGCCATCCCAGGAGGGCGAGACCAAAACCTACCTCTGCCGCAGACGAGAAGTTTATTTAGAGTTATCAGCCTGAAAAATGACCAATTAACAACCAGCACCTCAGATTAGAGGCGTTATAAAGTTTTTACAGAGCAGTAGTAGCAGAAACATCTCACCATTAACTGTTCAAAGGAGATTTTTTGGACGCCTTCAGCATTCCTTTACAATGTAGAAAGAAATAAAAATCAGGAACGAGTTAGAAAGTGACCCCAAACTTTTGAACGGTAGTGTATACTACTGGGGTCACTTTCTAACTCATTCCTAATTATTTTATTTTTTTTAATTTGTATTAAGTCTATATTTAACTTAATTAATTTTGTTTACATTACGAAATATAAAACAAAGTATAAAAAAAGCCTAAACTATACAAAAATAATACAGAACTAAATATGAAACTGTACAGGTGATAAAAAACATTAAAAAAATGCAACTAATACTAAACACTTCAGTTTTACATGGACATGGATTGTTGACTTACCTTTTCTTAGGGAGACTCGCTTGATGTGAAGGAATGGAGGAGAGAAGGATGTGTGGGGAGGAGGTTAGTGTTTGAAAGGAGAGTCCCCTTTCATTATAACACTGGGTCACTCTCCTTCGGGCGTTTTCTCTCTCCTTTTTGTTTCTTGGCCACTGGTTCGTACCAGGCACTTTATTTAAACTAAAAATCTGAAACTGAACTGAAACTTTGTATCCCATAGAGACATGGGGGTGGGCTCATTTGACTCAGGCAACCAATCAGTCTCTCAGGATCATTGGGAAGCTGTCAAGCCACGCCCTTTAGAGCACCTTAGCGACTGATCCCGTAGACTGCCTTTACAAGAGACGCAGAGGCCCAGCACCACTCACATTCTCTTCAGAAAAAATACCTGTCTAGTTGGTATTTACAAGACACCTGTTAGGTTTTAGGGTTTAACTTTGGGAGTCAAATGAAGAAATACAAAGCTGAGCCAACGCATCTACCTCGGTAATTAGAGAATGTACAGTAGTTGCAGCTGGTTTGTGGCCTGGGTATTTGAGCCTAGATTCCGAGGCGGTCAAATTGATTAAACATTTGGCGTGCAGTATGTGGCCAAGATAAGCCATGAATGTTTTGGCCAGAGTCAAACTGGGTTTCATATTTTGGCATTCAGCATTAGTGACAGATGTGACTGCAGAAGCTGGACAGAAGTTACTAGATTAGTTATGAGATGTGTGCAAAAATAAAAACAGCAACAAAAAAAGGTGAATATATTCTAATTGTCTGCAATATTGATCTTAAGTACAAAGTAAGGGCACCAAGCTGACTTTACTGTGCATGATTCCCATTAGTATGTAAGTTATGGCTCACAGAGAGTTGACACGACTAGAAATAAGAACATATTTGTCCTGTACAAGCTGTACAGTTTTGGACCGACCGACAGTCTTGGCTCACCCAAATAATACCAAGTGCGGGAAAATTAACCCTCTTTTTCTCTCTTGCACACAAACACAGCAATAAAAAAATGAAACGGCAGCCATTTATTGTATTAAAATCTTTTATTCTGTTACTGTTTGCAGCACAGCATAGTATATTCTTCCAAGATTAAGTGGCCCAGCGCATCACTCCCATGTGGCTTCCCCAGGGAAAGGGGGAATGGCACAAGGAATCCAACTGAGTAGCACGGGGGCACAGCCGTCCTGGCACAGAGTGGCATTTAACAAAAGTGACTCTGCTCAGCTACATCATACAGTAATACAGAGCAGCATCGTGTGTGCGTGTGTGTGTGTGTGTGTGTGTGTGTGTGCGCGCATACAGTATGAACGTTCAGTAAAATGCACTATAGCTCACACACACACACACACACACACACACACACACACACACGCGCACACGCGCACACACACACACACACACACACACACACATTCACACATACACACACACAATCACAGATCTTTATCTAAATCAACATATGCTTCTAAGCCACTTTCCTGTGAAACATACTGCATAATGCAAAGCCTGTGGCTCAAACACAGATGCTCATTAAGGAGCCAGTTTAACCTTTTTATTATTCAGAAAATATTTTATATCCCACCATCACAACCGAACTACAGTGACACGGTCGTCTGGACACACACACACGCACACACGCACACACACACACACACACACACACACACATTCACGGCATCGGTTGTAACTTTTTTCCTCATAGTGGTCAATGGCCAGCTGTGCAACACAGTAGGACACTGGTCTCTGATATCAGTGAGTGTAAGACAAAAGAGGACAGACGAAGACAAAAGACAAAATTTATAGAGAATAAATGTATAGAATAAACATATATATATCTTATCTCTGAAATATATATATATATATATATATATATATATATATATATATATATGCTGCAATTTATATATAGACTTAGTCACAACAGTAAAAAAGTAGACACTATCAACACAAGAGACAAATAGAGAAAAAGGCCTTTTTAAGATTAATTAGTGATCAGATTAATTAGTAACGTAAAATCGTTCACATAATCCTAAAAAACAACAAAACGTGACATAAAGCATAATCCATAATAACTGAATGTTTACAGAGTTTATGTGAATATAAGATGGAACAAAAATCTGAATCATTTTCTTGCGGGTTATATACGGGTTATATATATATGTATATATCGCACATCTTTATCATTAAATCTGGTAAAAGACATGAGTGAAACTAATATTTTTGTCTTCAGCTAGACTGTTATGCTGAACACATAGCTCTCTATTGCTATCTAAACTTCACAAACACATATATGAGGTACATCTATATATAAAGAAATCTAGACAAGTATTGCACAACAGTCAAAATCGGAATAAAAGGATGTACACATAAGCTGACAAGTGTTCGATTTTAGTGTCAAGATAAACAATACATATGAATTTAGTGGATATTTTGTGACATTCAAGTAATACGTCACCGATTCTGGCTTTTAAAGATTTTAAAATAAACGTTACTGTGCTCTTCTCTGTACATCACAGTCATCAAAGGTTTTTGCGCACAGTATCTTGACGTTGTTCATTCACCTCACTAACATGAGAATAGGATCCAATTCGTACTGTTCGGTTTTGAAAAGCTCAGCATACGATAGATAAGCTTAGTATGGCTCAGATGCAGTCACAAGCACGCACAAAAAAAGCTAAATTAGCTCGTTGGTTTGTGATCAGGACTGGGTCAAATATGAGTCAAACTTTTGGTGGGATGTTTGTTTCAAATGTTTAGAAGCTTCTAAACTACTTGAGCTTTTGGCAAGAGTGAAATAAAAATTCTCACGTCTGGAATTTACTCCTGGAATTTTCATGATTTTGAAAATAATCTGGAACTAATAAAACAATTAAGTTCATATTTGACTCAGTCCTTGTGCCAACGTGCAGATGCCCTTATCAATAGTTATGATCAGTCACAGCAATCACAAAGCTAAAAGCAAAATCTAAATTGGATATTTTTTTCTTCCAGATCTTCCAGGGTTCCAGATCATCAGTCGTTTTTTTTGTTGTTGTTGTTTTTAAAGTGCCAATTTTTTTTCCTCTTGATAAAATCATAAACTGGTATCTGGTTTTATTCACAATCGTTGTAATCTGCATGACCTACTTAAGTATGGATCACAACAACTAGTAAAGTGACAAAGCAGAGCAGTTAGAAAAAACATGTAAAAACACAGTGCTTAACTGTAAACAGTGCTCTCCTGCTTATCTCCATCTGGATAATGACTTGTTCTAAATCTAACATTGACATCTGATTGATGGTACAGCGCTCCATATGGCTAGCGATTTCATTTTTGCACTTTAAACAATTGAAAACCAAAACATTCGAAATGGATTATCGACTCAAAGATTCCCCCAAACCCGCCACCTAACCCCCCCCAAAAAAAACAACGCTACGATCTTAGTTTCTTGGTTGCAGCACACTGCGTTGTCATGGCAACATGTACATTCAGTTGTGAGGGGATGGGCTGCCACTTTTTAGGTAGTTGAAATGCTGTGTGTACCCTCACTATAATATTGCACAGTGCTTATGTTCTCTTATTTAATAAAGTCTCGACCACAACATACATACATATATAGATGAGAACTATGTATTGCTTAAGGGAAAACAATGAGCTCTAAATATGATATGACTGCAAGTTTGGCATTCAGTTTCAATACACTGATCAGAAAATAAATACTCAAAAAAGTGAAACAGATTGCTAGATGTGACTCTGCAGAGGTAGGGGGGTATGTTATTGGGGGACCAATGATGGACCAAAAGCTGCTACGGTTTTATAATGAATGCATCCCTTGAAATACAAATGCAACAAAAATGTCATAAATCGAAGCTTAAATGGTGGGGGGAGAATGAACACTTTGGGGATTATTAAAAGGTTTCTGCCTCTGAATCTCCCCTTGAGATCCAAGGGTCACACCTGAGTCCACAAGCACCACAACGGTCAAACACCACATTCATCCAGAATATTCAACCCCTCCACCCAAGTGCCCCTTAAAAGCGAGAAAAGCACAACCAATCACATTGAAATATTCCTCTGTAACAAAGAGGTTTTTCAGAAAGGCATTACCATTCTTATGCAATATAAAAAGGAAAGCCACAACATGTGATATACCTATATTCACATTTCTTTCTGTAGCACAACAGAGGCTTGTGCAAGAAATGAAGGGGGCCCACCTCACTGTTGTGAGCCAACAAAACCAAATTGGCCCAGACTGTTTGCTGATGTCTCTTTTTGATTACATGCCTCAGACCTCACTCTCCACACTGGAAAAGTGGGCAGAGTCCCGACGTGAGCACAAACTCTTGGTTTTGAAGGGAAGATGTGGTGATTGGTACCGTTGTGGCTGTGGCACTGAACACAGTCTCTGGTACTGGAGCTTGGCACTGGAGGAGGATATAGAAGAGGCCTGCAGGGCACCAGTTGTTGAGGAAATGGCTGATGGCGATGAGACAGAGGAGGAGGAGGTAGGTAGTGGCACGTGAACTGGGTGGGAGGATGACGGAGGTGCAGGAAGAGCTGGGACCATTGGGGCGGGCAAAGATGCCGGTAGAGTCTGAGGTGATGATAATTCTCTGGACCTCTCAGACCGCTGTGATCTATGAACACTGAGGTTTGACTGACTTCCAGATTTTACTTGGCCTTGAGCTTGGTCTGGTTTAGAGGACTGCCGTTTGGGCCGGTTGATGTTGCTGAAACTTTGGCAGTGAGGCAGCAGGTCCTCTTGACTACGAGAGGTCACTCGGTTCCACTTATAGTGGTGGGGCGACTGGCAGGAACAGGCAGTATGGCATTCACTTTTCTCGTGTGATCTTTTTTTAGACTTTTTTTCAGTCTTTACAGGTAATTTGTCTACAGACCAGTATCTTCGTGGGGGTGGGGGAGTCAAAGGTGATTGTGGCCACTGATTTGATCCTAAACCCCCTGACCCCCACCTTGAACCACCTCCAAAACCACAGCTTCCTTCTCCACCTCCTAATGCCAAAAAAAGGTCATCTCTACTGTTCACACTGCCCCCTCTCTCCCTAGCAGGATAAGTGCCAAAAAACCAGCCTCCACCCCCAATGCCTCCAACGGCCCTTCCTTCATGCCCTTCCCAGTATCTCTCAAACTTGCCAAATTCACCTGAAGAACCTTCATCATCTGTATAGATCTCAACAGTTTTGTCTCTCTCCCTTTCAGATTCTGATTCCATTACTCTGCTCTCTCTTCTTCTTCGTCTTCTTCGTTCCTCAGTTCTATCTCTCTCTTCTGATTCTTCCCCTTCCTCCTCTTCTGAATCCCATTCATGAAATGTCAGGCCTTCTCTTGAGTAGGTCTTACCTCTTCCGTTCTTTCCTAAAAGGGGACGAATCTCACCTCCTTTTCCATGTTCCTCTCTTTCAGACCCAAAGGACCGTGTTCTTTTATAGTTAAGAGGAAAAAGAGGAAGAAAAGAAGATGGAGATTCAGAATGTGCATTCCCACTACCCCAAAATTTAACTGATGTTGAGCATTTACTTGAAGTGGGATAGCGCTTACTGTTAGACTTTGGCCTGGAATGGTGATAGGACTGAGGGTTCCTGTGGTGCTTTTCTCTTCTCCTAGCTCCTTCTTCGTTACCACCCACTTGATTATCATCCTCTCTCCTTCCTCCTTCTCTTTTTATATCCCAGTCATAACTCCGCACAGAGCTTTCACTTTTCTTTTGGAAAGAGCTACGTCTAAGTTCAGGGTAGGAAGGCAGATTCTGTTCTATCCCTTTTTCAAATACCTCTTTACCATCAATTTCACCATCTTCTTGACCAGATCGCTTTTCTTTCTCCCTTTTCCTGGATTTCCCATCTTTTTTCTTTTTCTTCTTTACTTTATGTCTTTTGTGCTCTCGTTCTCTCTCACGCTCTACCCTCTTCTTTTTCTTTCTACCCTTCTTTCTTCTTCTTCTCTCCCTTTCTCTCTCTTTATAATATCGTTTCTCTTCTTTGCCCTTACCTCTCCCACCACCTGCTCTTCTAGCTCTCTCTTTTTCCCCCCAAGAAGCCCACCATTCCTGAAGTTGGGCCAGCTGGCTACTGGTATTGTCTCTCATCTGTGCCTTTTGTGGGCAAGGTTTGCGTGGCGGTATGGGTGGAGGTGGACTGCAGGGCAGGGACCGAGATGACATGTGCGAATGGCTTTTTCTTCTACCGAGAAGAAGGCTAGACTCCTCTGTAAGCTCATCTGTGTCAAACTCATCATATGCATCTCTTTCACCTGCCCTGTATTTAAAACTTTGTGATGATGAGTATGAGGAAGAAGAGTAGGAGGGAGAATTAGATCGGGAGACTGACACAGAAGAGGAGGTGGAAGAGGAGCTAGATGTGCTAGAGGAGGTGGAAATGTAGTGCACAGAAGGTGAGGGTGATAGAGGGACTTGGTTAGGGGAGAAGGGAAGAGGCATAGGAAGAGGCAAAGGAGGCGGGTGACGACTTCTCCTCCCTGGTCCATCCCTCCCTCCATACCTGCCCCCACCTCTCCGTCCCAGAGGAAGGATGTTTTCATACAGGGGTCCCCCAGAGCCTTTTCTTTTTGAAAGACTGCTTCTCCTCCAGAAAGACTGCTGTGGAGGAGAAGAATGAGGCAAAGCTGGGTTTATGGGTAAATGCCCAGAAGGCTTTTTTTGTGGCAACCTTGGGTTTCCCAAAGGCTTTGTTTGATGTGTTGATTTTGGAGTCTGGGAAATGAGACTTTGTGGATCTCCAGAGACTCCTAATCCCTCTGGATCTATTGGGCCATAGTATCTTTTATATTCATCTAGACTTCCATCTCCCCCTCCTAGAGCAGCCCACTGTGGAGGCATGCCTTGTGGAAACTGTGCAATATCTGTGATCCCACTATTAATGGCACTTGTCTTTTCAGTTTTTGGACACGCCCATCGATCCACCACAGCCAGTCGCCGATCATGGCGAGGTAAAAATGTAGAGCATGGCATAGGTGCTCCAAGAATTGGGCTGTTTGAAGGCCCAAGAGCCATGCCAGAATGCCCAGCTGTTGGCAGAGACCCAGGAAGAAGGGCATTGTACACTGGCTGTTGCTGTTGCTGGTGAAGTTTTTGCTGCTGCTGTTGTTGTGCCATTGTCATGGAAGAGTTGGCTGCATTTGCAGTGACCATGTGAGGCGGAGCAGGAGGGGGCATAGTGGAGACGGGATGGTATTGTGGAAGTGGTGTTTGGTTACCTACAGGGGTTGTTTCATCTTCAAAATTGCAACAGCTGTACATTCCCTGTAAAAGATTGCAAAAGGTACAATTTGACTAGAAATATTTCCATAACAATGAAACTGCATGTTGAGTACATGGACAGAAATAAACTTCTACCTTTTTCTGATCTACTACTATGTGGAGCTAATATTGTGTAGGTCCCTGTAGTGCAGCCAAACCAGTTGTGACAAATTGAGGCATGAATTCCACAAGACATCTGTAGGTGTCATGTGTGATCTGGCACTATAATTTGGCAGAAGATTCTTTAAAATGTTATTAGGATAATCAACATGATTCAATGTATTCAATTTCAATGTATACAAATTTCTTTAAAGCAACTTCAAAATACTTTCAGGGCAACTCCAAAATTGCATGTCTCATAGGGTTCTCCCAGTATGCAATGGTTAGTATCTACCAAAAGTGATCCAAGGAAGGACTTGTGAACCAGAGAAAGGGTCATGGGCATCCAACGCTCATTGATGCCTATGGGCAATAAAGAAAAGCCATTTAATTTGATCCCACAGAGGAGCTAGAGTTGTTTTACTAGAGCTATTGTAGCAAAAATGTCTTGAATAATTGCCAAATAAAGAAGGTGGCCTGGTCTTTCTTTCACATTTTGTGGGTGGCCAGGTGCATGTGAGTCAATTACCTGAGAAAAAGATGGCACCAGCATGCACTGTATAAAGAGTGTAAGCCAGAAATAGGCAGTGTAATGCTCTGGGCAGTTTTCAAATGGGAAACTTTGGGTCCTGGCATTTATGGGATGTTACTTTGACATCAGGGCATACTTTGTTACAGTGCACCTGGAAAGTATTCACAGCGCATCACCTTTTCCACATTTTGTTATGTTACAGCCTTATTCATTTTTTCCTCAGAATTCTACATACAACACACCATAATGACAACGTGAAAAAGGTTTACTTGAGGTTTTTGCAAATGTATTTAAAAAAAAAAATGAGAACTCACATGTACATAAGTATTCACAGCCTTTGCTCAATACCTTGTCGATGCACCTTTGGCAGCAATTACAGCCTCAAGTCTTTTTGAATATGAGGCCACAAGCTTGGCACACCTATCCTTGGCCAGTATCGCCCATTCCTCTTTGCAGCACATCTCAAGCTCCATCAGGTTGGATGGGAAGCGTCGGTGCACAGCCATTTTATGATCTCTTCAGAGATGTTTAATCAGATTCAAGTCTGGTCTCTGGCTGGGTGCTCAAGGACATTCACAAAGTGCCCTAAAGCCACTCCTTTAAAAACTTGGCTAAGTGCTTGGGGTGGTTGTGCTGCTGAAAGATGAACCGTCGCCCCAGTCTGAGGTCAAGAGCGCTCTGGAGCAGGTTTTCATCCAGGATGTCTCTGTACATTGCTGCAGTCATCTTTTCATTTATCCTGACTAGTCTCCCAGTTCCTGCCGTTGAAAAACATCCCCACAGCATGATGCTGCCGTGACTATAATTCACTGTAGGAATGGTATTGGCCTGGTGATGAGCGGTGCCTGGTTTTAATCTTTGTCTCATCAGACCAGAGAATTTTGTTTCTCATAGTCTGAGAGTCCTTCAGGTGCTTTTTGGCCTTGTGTCTTTTACTAAAGAGTGGCTTCCGTCTGGCCTGAATGGATTGCTGCAGACCATATAGGCCTGAATGGATTGCTGCAAAGGTGGATTGCTGCGAAGTTGGTTGTCCTTCTGGAAGGTTCTCCTCTCTCCACAGAGGACCTCTGGAGCTCTGACAGAGTGACCATCAGGTTCTTGGTCACCTCCCTGACTAAGGCACTTTCTTCCCCGATCGCTCAGTTTTGATGGCCAGCCAGATCTAGGAAGAGTCCTGATGGTTTTGAACTTCTTCCACTTACAGATAATGGAGGCTCACTGTGCTCATTGGGACCTTCAAAGCAGCAAAAAAAATTCTGTAACCTTGCCCAGATTTGTGCCTCGAGACAATCCTGTCTCGGAGGTCTACAGACAATTCCTTTGACTTCATGCTTGGTTTGTGCTCTGACATGAACTGTCAACTGTGGGACCCTATATAGACAGGTGTGTGCCTTTCCAAATCATGTCCAATCAACTGAATTTACCACAGGTGGCCTCCAATTAAGCTGCAGAAACATCTCAAGGATGATCAGGGGAAACAGGATGCGCCTGAGCTCAATTTTGAGCTTCATGGCAAAGGCTGTAAATACTTATGTACATGTGCCTTCTCCATTTTTTTATTTTTAATAAACTTGCAAAAGTCTCAAGTTAACCTTTTTCATGTTGTCATTATGGGGTGTTGTATGTAGAATTCTAAGGTAAAAAAATTATTGAATCTATATTAGAATAAGGCTGTGACATAACAAAATGTGGAAAAATTGATGCGCTGTGAATACTTTTTGGTTGCACTGTACAACCAACATAAACATTGGTATAGACCAAGTACATATTTTTATGGCAACAACAACCCTGCCATACTGCAAAAATTGTTTAAAAGGATGGCAAGGTGTTCAAGGTGTTGACTTGACCTCCAAATTCCCCAGATCTCATTTTGATAGAGCATCTGTGGGACATCATAGAAGACAATTCTGATGCAAGGAGGCTGCACTTCTCAATTTACAGGACTTAAAGGATCTGCTGCTTATGTCTTGCTGCCACAAAACACCTTCAGAAATCTTCTGGAGTCCATGCATTGATTGGTCAGAGCTTTAGGGAATAAAGGGGGCCTACACAATATTAGGCAGATTTTTTAAAAGCTATTACTGTATATACATATCTATAACGATAATATAATAATGTCAAAACTTTAGTTACTCACCCGACTAAAAGCCAGCAGGAAATCCAGTCCCTTTGAACGACCCAAGCAATGGCGGAGCTTCCAGTAAACCAGGTGTTCCCAGGCAAAAACCAAAAGGCTTAGACCCATTGCCACCAATAACATGTAGAAGACTCCTGCCATATTATCGATGTCGAGTTTGGAACTCATCACCTCAATCTTATCATTATGACAAATCCCAGAAAGCCAGAGGCGTTCAAGCATGTCAATTTCATCTGGAGAAATAACAAACAAATAAAATAGATAAGAAAATAACCAGAATTGTCTCGGATTTGAGTAAGAAAGAACAAATAATAAATGAATAAAAGGTTAGGAACAGGGATAAAGATGTATTTTTTTGGGGGAAATCAAATCACTTATAAATTAAAAGATAAGCGTTAAAAAAGGATTTGAACCAGCTAAGATTTCTGCCTTACATCATCCTTGACTTGAAGAATAAAAAGTGTGTAATGGAGAAAACAGGAAAAACAGGAAAAGAAAAGTAAGTCCATGTGGCAGAAAAAAAGGATGAATGACGATAATAACAGCTTTCATGAACATCTGAAATAGACTGGTTTCTACAATATTGTAAGACAGACAGTGTTTTGAAGATGAAAGCTCCTGACTGATGACCGATAATAGCCAATAGTTCATTCATCAGAGAAAGAAAAATAAGAAAATGTCAACATAAAGAATACTGACAAGACAGAAGCACTGGCAGAAGATATGTTATATGCATTTAAACCTTTCTATTTAAAAATGTTCTTTTAAGATGGTACACTTCCCAGCCAAAATATCAAATTTGGGATGTAATAAGCAAATATTTCAGAGGCATTGATTGGATAATTACGGCAGTATTTAATATGTTTCAGCTTTTAAAAATTGTGTAAACCCTAACTGATGCAGTGAGCATTTCATTTCTGTATCTCCTGCTCATGGAAAATATGTTTTTGTGTTTTAGGAGGGTCAAATTCATGCCCTGTATCAAACATAGAAAGCAGTATTTCCAGAACTCGCAGGATTAAGACTAAACAGATGTATGGCCATAAAAAAATGACTTGTTAGTAAGAATAATCAGAATAAAAGGACTTCAGGTTGCTAGAAAGCATAAAGATTGGGTTTAAAAAATCATGTGGTCTGATGGGTCCACACTAACCCTATTCCAGAGGGTTGGAAGCGTCAAGGTAAGAAGGGACTTTCCAAGATTTGAATTGTAAAAGAGTGATTCTGGGAGCATGAGGAATCATTTGCATGTATTAGTTAGACTCCCTGGGCTCCAATAAAAAAACTAAAAGAAAAATAATATAAAAAAAATTATTTTTTTGATATTACTGAAATAATATGTTATGACTTTGCCTTAGGTTGTTGAAACAATGACAAGGTAAATGTAGGACAATGATCGATGCTAAAGGTCATTCAATAAAATTTTAATAACTTTTTTTTTTTTTTTTTTTTGGCCAGGCGGTGTAAAAATTTTCAATTCGAAAAGAATAAATGAGTAAATTGGCCCTAGGTTACTTGTACTGTAAGTTTGTTCATTAACTAAAAGCAGAAATAAAACATGAAACAACTAAACATGCAAAGGGAACCATGATAACATGAAGTAAGTCACACATTTATTACATTTATTGTAAAGGGCAAAATTGACATTGTTTCATGAGTCTTCACTGGCCTAAACCTTGGGATACTCATTATTGCTTAATTAACTGCGTTATTTCACGGAACTTTCTTTTGGGTGCTCCCTTCAATGGGTCGCCCCAGCAGACCATCCGCAGACCCCTTAAAGGGAGCAGCCAACTTTGGCACTGTGTTTTTTTTATGCCGGATGCCCTTCCTGATGCAATCCTTGCTTTTTTTAATCTGGGATAGGTACTGGCACCTCATGGGTTCTAGGTAGTATGAGATGTGGCATTAACCACAGACAACAGGGCTCCAGCCTGGATCCCTTAGATTCCCCAAACTAACAACCTAAAGTCTTAGTCGCCTGAGCCACCACTCCACTGCTTGCCTTAATTTCATGTAAAAAAAAAATTAAATAAAAAAAATTAAAAATTAAATAAAATACAAAAAAAAATGTATTTTTTTTTAACAAGCGATGATGAACACAACTGTTTTTAAATCGTTTTTTTAGTATGACTTGTGGTGTGATTTTATAACAATTAAATTTAGGACCCTAGTTGATCCCATAGTCCACTCATACAGTAAGTACAGTATATCTAATAAACAGATTCCTGAAGGATTGTTACACTTTTCTGCTTTTCATTCTGTTTTTGTACCCCTTGTTAACAATTTGTTATATAATTTGTTAGTAGACATTATTTAAAAAATCTATGCACATACTTGGCATATTGAGAAAAAGTCCTACCACTGTATGCAACTGACTCTTCCAAGGCTATACTATCACTGATAACAACCAGCGGATCATCTGGGGGATGTGGATAGTACTGTACATGGATGCATTCATTTGCCAAACAAGAAATCCCAAGTCACACAGATACAGTACATTTGATCTGGCAGAATAACAGAACACAGTTATGAGAATAAAAGCTCCCTTTATTTCTCTGTATACAGGAATCCACTGCTACCATATTGCACTTATCCCAGTGTTTCACTAGTCCTTGGATACAATCAAGGTAGAAGGTTTTCTTAGTACACCAGAGCCATGATCAGACTGCGCGCTTCACCTAAAAAGCACTGGCCTCCCAGGAACTCCTTGAATGGCGGAAATGGCTTGGAGCCAGGTCAGGACTATACGGAGGATGTGGCAATAACTATAGGCCAAGCTCCTGCAACGTGCTGTTGGTGAATGATGTGTACAGTTCCCACAGACAGACGCGTCTCTGCATCAAGCATCAGCAGTGGGCTCTAAACCACCATCGTCACTCATGGAAGTACGGCCTTCTTTAAAACGTTTGCAACATTCACATGCTTTACTGCAGCTAAGAGTCTCATGACCATACTGTCTTTATAGTTTCCTTTAAATGTCAATCAGTTTTACGACTCCATAATTCCATCACAAGTCCCGGTTTGACTTGAACACCCCTTGTACATTTTAGACAGCATTTAATTGCTTCTACTCAATTGTACACAGCACATAGGCATTTGCATTACAGAAACAAGGATTAACTTAAGCTAATCAGGGTAAGTCATAAATATAGGGTCAACACTTTACATTTTTTTATTCTGTTATCACCGGAAATGCTTCTTAATATAACATTTTAATAGTCAAATACAAATGGATCAAAGGATTTTGTGCTATAACAGTCCCTAATCCTGACCTAATAAGGAATGGAACAGTTTGTTTTCATGTGTAAACACATATGTATTATGTTTTGTAAATATTATTATTATTATTTGTAATTATTGGCAGATTAATAATATATACATATAATAAATTATATAATAGTACTCTAATATAATAAAGTACCTCATATCATTTTTGCATTATTCTCTATAAGAAACAAAATTCATTAAAATATGATTTAGCACCTTTCCGTTTGGGATGGGAATAAAGCACTTTAATAATCATTATTAGTGATCAGTTGCTAGTGGGTGACTAAAGCGAAAACAACAGATCACCAAAGAACACTGCTGTGTGCTCCTTTGATCTCAGCTTGCCAAACACTGTTGGGAGTCTCTCACTAGCAAGCTGCTAGATGAAAGGAGGCAAGGTGAAGCCAGGCATGGCAGTCTAACCCGATTTCTTGTTAAGAGTGCCAGTAAAGATTTCACAGTTTGTTGTGAGGTTGTGATCTGGGAGGTTGTTATTAAGGGCTTTGAGCCTTCGTCTAGCTTTGATACAAACACATTTGTAGCGTTGATGCATGGCGTTGGACGGATAGTCATAGAAATAAATTAATACGCAGAATGAAATGCGATGTGGCTGGACTAAGGCAATATGCAATCATGAGCAGATAGACTTATTTCTAAACGAAAGAGAATGTAAAATATATTTATATAACTGGTGTTACATCAGTGGGCGGCACAGTGGCTTAGTGGTTAGCGCTGTCGCCTTGCACCCCCAAGGTCCGGGCTCGATTCCTGGCCAGGTTCCATTGGGACCCTGTCTAGGGTGTACCCCACCGCGTGCGCTAAGTCTCCTGACACCCTAAATACAAGATTAAGCAGTATAGACAGAGAATGAGTAAGTGTTACATCACTTATCAACAGGATCTCTATCCTCTGGCATCAATTAAAATGTAGAATCTTGTCTATTATTTTATGTATTATGTCTAGACGAACGTAATGCCTGTGCAATACCTGTGTCTTCTCCTATCAGGGACTGCAAAGTGAACGAAATGAACAAGCTTTCAAAATGCACTGTTGTTCTGTCACTTCAACAATGGAATCGGCGCTGCTGCCGTACAGCTCCTGACTCACACACTCATCATCATATTCACGCTCGCCTGATTAGCAATCATGTACACTCAATTTAACCGTGGCATTGGTTGAATCTCAATACTCTCTTCACTACCACACATGGGTAAAGTCTACACTCAGTGTCTCGTACCTGCAGTGTCAAGGCTTACTGTTCTGTCAGAAACCAGTGTTTCTGGTTACGACTGCAATTCCGCTTCTTGGGTTTACTCTATGCCTTTATGTTTTACCTCGATTCTGCCTTGATCTTGTTTTAAAATAAACTCTCCTAACTTGGAACTGTCACCGTCTGACAACAGAAATACCCGACATCTCATATTTTCACAAAGTTTGTTTGCTCTTTTCAAATCTTGTATCACCTAAAATAGGTTCCACTGCCATAACTAACCGGAATCCAGTGTGAACAAGCTACGTAAAAAACACTCTTTTTTTTTTTTTAGCTAAATTAATTGACCTCTAATAGTCTTACCATCTCCCACCAGTTGCAGCAAAGCAAGGTCGAGCGGTCGTTTCCAGCGCGAGTTCTTGTGCAGGGCGATGCCATATCCTGTAGTAGCAAACACCTTCCCCGAACCAATGGTCATCACTTTACAGCCCTCGTCTTTCCGCGCCATGTAGTTTAAAACAGCTGCATCGTAGATAAAGGCATCCAATTTGCTGTAAGCAGAAAGCAATAAAAAGTGGTGTAAAATTCATCGGTAAAAGTTTAGAGAGCTTGGCAATATAAAAAAAGTGATCCGATCTTTCTTAGTGTATGGTTGCTGCATCATTTCCAAGCGTGGTCAAATTAAAGGTGTGTTTGTTGGAAAGAAAAAAAATCTTAGGTCCTGCAACAAACAAAAACAAAACAACAAAACCCAAAACAAAATAACAAATTAAAAACCCAAATAAAAAAAAAAACGGAGAACAAAATAACTATTTCAAAAACAAAATATCAAAACCCAAAACAAAATAACAAAACCCAAAACTAATTTGTTATTTTATTATTAATGTGTTTTTTTTTTTTTTTTGGGTTTAGTTTTTTTGTTTTTGGATTTGTTAATTTGGTTTTGAATATGTTATTTTAGTTTCCGTTTTGTTAATTTGTATTGCACTTCTCAGCCAGTAAGATACAAACCGGAAAAGATAGGTATAGTTTGCGAATGAAATTCTTTCCGCTGATTGGACGAGACTTCTGTCACTTAATATATACAGAAAGCAGGAACTTGTTTCTCTATCTTTGTTTCTTGTGTGTTCTGCTTCACTTTAAACTACGGTGGCCGTGAAGTGCAAAAAAACAAAAAAACAAAACTGACTTTAAGGCCACCGTAAGAACGCCATATTTAGGATATGTAAACAATAAAGACAGTACATGTTTGCACATTCATACACACACGAATCTACCGCTACTACAGTACTTCCTGTATATCTTGAGTGACAGATGTCTCGTCCAATCAGAATTTCATTCGCAAACTATACCTACCTTTTCCGGTTTGTATCTGATTGGCCAAGAAGTGCAATACAAATTAACAAAACGGAAAACAAATGAACAAATTCAAAACCAAATTAACAAATCTGAAAACAAAATAACAAAATCCAAAACAAAATAACAAATTAGTTTTGGGTTTTGTTATTTAGTTTTTTTGGTTTTGATATTTTGTTTTTAAATTAGTTACTTTGTTTTCCATTTTGTTAATTTGGTTTTTAATTTGTTATTTTGTTTTCAGTTTAGTTTTTTTGTATTCAGTTTTGTTAATTTGTTTTGCACTTCAGGGTCACCGTATTATACACTGTACAGTCCCTACTTTATGTTTGCACATTTTTCTTTGCTGCTCTGAGGTAGGAATTTTCCCAATGTAAGTATATCTTATCTTATCTTAAAATGATACATAATGAAGCACGTGACCAATTTGAGTCACAGCTGCATTGCAGGTATCAAACTGCTAGCTGTCTGCTAGGCACCACTTTAGCTAAACCGCTATCTGGAATCGTAGTTGAACTGGAACCTTTTTAGTGGATACGGGATGACGTGTAAGGTTTAGATTACAGCATTCAATTAAATGCAAGGTGACCTTATCATAGAAATTGAAATTAGCCACCTCATCATTTTAGCTAAGCTAAAACTACTGTAAGCTAGCTAACTTGTGGTAACTAAGGTAAGTACGTAGGCGTGTTTGGACAGTTTCCATACAGTCCATGTTGCAAATACACACATATACCAAATTTAAATATATGTTAAACAAGAAAAAATCAGAAAGGCTTTTAAAAAAAATATATATTTCTTTATTACTCCTACCTCTTGTACAACTTTTGTACTTCAACAAATTGAAATTACAAATACAAATACAATCCTCTTTCTCTTTGCTAAGGTTAGCTAAGCAAATATCGCTTCAAACCAAAAAAGTCTATTTGTTAGAAAATGGTGTTTCGTAAAGTAGCAATTTCAGTGTAATTGTGATGTTTCCGGTGCCTTCACACAAAGGGTGGAAGTCAGCTTTCACACCCACTCTGAGACAGACAGAATCCGACAGCCGACAAAATAATTAATGGCTATGCTCTGATCCATGCTGTAACCCACATCTGTCTGTCCTGCTACATTAAAAGGAAATCTTTATTTTCCACGACTCCTTTAGTCAGCTTTATGGTTTCAGAAGCTGTGCCTAAAGATAAAATTGAACTGATACAGTAGATTTTCTTTTTATCCAACACAGCTTTTGCATCTACTTACACAGGATCGACCACTGAAAATAAGAATATATAATTTAGCTTAGTATAGAAGTAAAGGCTTAAGTAAAGACTATAGTAGTTCATGTTATTGTCAAAAGGATCTCATCTACTCACCCAGTCTTGAGGTTTTCAATGGCCTCCTCGACTCCTCTCTGGTTGTTGCGCACCATAAATTGATGCATGTTAGGGTAGTTGCTGCGAATATTCTCCTCTGTACTGCCATTTGGGACGGTTCCAAAGCGAAGGGGAGGGTACTGCTCCGTCGGCTGCTGGAACTAGAAGGGAAAAACATGAGGAATGCTGAACAGACATATATGGCACAATCTATGACTGGTATTCCTGACAAAATGACAAAAAAAAAAAGGGATTTTATTTTTTACCACAATAAAACAGGGTGCGTATTTAATTTGTTATTCAAGCTAATGATGTTTTGGTCAAATTACACCAATCAGTCAGTCACAACACCATTACTATTTGAACTGAACAATGCTTATCACCAATACGGCAGTAAACAGGTGACAGGAACATGGGCACCTGCGGGGACCAAAGGCCAGTCTCTGTGGTCCGATTCCACAGAAAGGTCAATGCAGCACATATCACAGGAAACAAGTCAATGCTGGTTATGATAGAAGGGAACCAGAGCACCCAGTGCATCAAAGCAGTCAAAGAGTCCAAGGTCGCCCCCCTGGCCCCCAAAATCCCAAGATCCCAAACCGACAAACAAGTACAATCCATGGAATCCCCAAAATTACTAAACAAAGGACCCGCTTTGCTGCTGCAAACTTCCTGGGATACCAAAGCAAATTCCCAAAGGCCCTACGAAGCACCAGCATGAGGGGCCAGAGCCGCCCCAGTGACACAAAGGGAGCCCAAAACCTAGGTGGTTTCAATGTTAAAGGTTTTATTGTTATGACTAATCAGTATACATTTTTCAAACATGTTTATTATTTATAAGGCAGTCGTAAAATCATCTGATCCACATAGAATCAATAATATTAATAAAAGGTGTTAGTTTTAAATCTTAATACCTGGTCAAACACTAGCATCCAGGGGACTTCCCTTTGAGGGGAAGTGGCAGACATCTTTGCTGTTTTCTAGTCTATCACTATGACTGAGATTACTATGGTGGCTAATAAAATCTCCTTGTTTTAGCAGGTGTATGATATTCAGCTAGAGCTAGCACTAAACAAGGATGGGATTATCTTATCATTTGAACTGGAATAGTGGTCACTTTACTTTGGGACCAATTTATGCCAGAACACCATAAAGGAGACTTCATCTGATGGGAGTATGCCAAACGAGCCCACGTGTTTTGTGGCATTAGAGACAGCCTTTGATGTTGTGCCTTGACATTTGTTTTGTGCTCCATTACTTTGTGCAATCTGGTGGTGTCCGCCTTCTTGACGTTAAGTTGAAACCGTTTAAGATGGCTGTCAGACACCATCCATGATGTGTCTTGTCCCATTACTGTTTTGGTTGTCAAGGACAGATAATCAAGACACAGCGAATGTTGTAGAGTTTTTCAGTATTTTCCAGATGATGTTCCTTGATAGAATTTGACCTTCAAAAAGAACCTGAACGTTTTGCTGTTGAGAGGCAACCAGCTGGGACAAAAATCCAAGGCCATGATTCTCTCCAGGGGAATAATGGAATGTTTTCTTCAGGTCAGGTGATGGATCCTAACCTCAAACAGTAGTTTAAGTTCCCTGGAATCTTATTCATGAGTGCTGGTAAAGCAAAAAGTAAAAGTGGTCTGTAGTGACCAAAAGAATACGATCATAGTTACAGGTTGGAAATGTGAAGCTTCTCCAAAGGGTTTTGGCTTTACTCTTTATGAATAAAGAGGGTGAAGGGTTGGCCATTCAAAGGAAGTTTGAAGTAGATGAGCTGCTCATTTAAACGAAGAGGATCCGGTTAAGTTTGTTTCGGGTTACTTTGTAACGATGCCCTCTGGTCAGCTCCTGCTACAGGCACATTTAAATGAATATTAATACTGGGGCAGACCCATAGCCTGCTGAAGAGATTAGACTGCATAGCTGAGTTAGAAGAGAATACTGTGAAGAAGCTTGAATCTATGGCTAGTCTGGGGTGACCTCTTAGCCTGTTGCTATGACAACCGCCACCAGGAAGAGGGAAAATGTATATATATATTAGACACAGTCATTTTATTTGTCAAAAGCACAGTATGCCAGAGACAATGGAATATTTAGCATGCTTAAAGTGACAGATTCTATAGGAAGTGACGTCTCTGGAGGATTTGGTGGTACATGACAGGAACTTGAAGTTGGTTACTCTACCCATACCAGGGTTGCTATATAAGGGCGCAAACTGTGATTTATATGTAGACTGTTGATTCAGTTCAATTCAACTTTTAGCTATTTAATTTCAATTGCACTACTGTTTATTGTTAGCTACAGCTATATTTCTTACAGGATGTGAAGTATGAACGAAATGTTTGTTATGTCTGGATTTGTAAAAAGCAATAATTTATTTTTTACCCTATCAAACCTATGTTCCACACTCCAGTCCAGTGGCTGGCTATACTGCACCAACAACCCATGAACTTAAAAGAAACGATACTCTCGCAAAACATGAGTATTTGCGAAAGTTGGAAGCGGTTTGGATTTTCTGCAACGAATGTGGTATAGTTTTAAGAATTTTGTCCATTTTAGACCATTAAACATTTAAAATTTAGTATAGCCTCAATAATTTACAAGCTGTAAATTGATCCTGAATAAAAAAACTGATCCATCTATTCAGTTAATTTACTCATTCAAATTGCATAATCAATTAAAGTGCTCAGCTCTGATGTTCTCCCTTCTGCGCTGTCCTAAAATCCATGACTCCATCCTTAGTTTTGCTACCAGTGTAATCCATGTAGACTATCATCACTGATGATGATAAGGATGATGATGATGATGATGAGCTCTGAGACAACTGCATTATGAGCAAACGTCAGGATGTTCTTTGAGCTGTCTTTGTGCCTAAAAAGCAGTGTTAATTTACAGTATGTGATTTAATTGTTGTTTGTATTAAATACAAAATAAATTTAATGAAAGTTAGTGTGCGTAACTAAGGTTACACAATAGATTTAGTATTTCTTCAAGTCTGTTAGTTGTAGTTTATTTTGAACTAAAATTTTACCCTAATTTTATTAATGCCTACTAACTTTCGGAAAATACAGCATAAAATTTATTTTGCATTTAATATTACAACAAGAATTAAATCACATACTATTAGGTCACATTTTTATCCATATATTTTAATCTCAGGTGACAAGTCCACTCAAATGATTTGTAAATTGTCCTATAAATAGTTACAGTGGCGTGCATAGGCTATAAACAACGTGGTTTTACTGTGACTGTAGGGTAATTTGTATAACTGGTGTAATTGCAAATAGTGCTACAAGAACAGGAAGTTAAGGAAGCTACAGTGATTGCGGTGCATTGTAAATCAGGAGATTTACAGATTTCCGATAACAGACTTACGCGAAACCCTCTTCTTCGGTAGATGTACGATGTCAGAATGAATGACCTCACTCATTACTGCCTGAGTTAAAGTGGCTTCATACCGTTAAGTCCGTTCAATTAGAATTGCAGTCTACAAAGTTTGTAATAGCAATAGCATTCACTTTGACCTAATTCAAACATTGTTTCTAAACCAGGGTTAACTGTTATCAAGGTAAACAAAAACGCAGCCTAATATTAAACTAATCCTACCAATTTAGTAGTAGCTAACATTAGTGATCATAATAAGCTAGCCTTATGTGCCGGCAGTTGATAACATTACTATGCAAGGTCATGGGTAAATACAGTAATACTACACATCTGAAAGTAAACTGTATTAATCCAACACTGATCACATTCTGCATAACTGTTATATAAATCTTAATGTTAACTTTAAACTATAAAAAAAAGTTTCGTTCATTTTTGAGCAGCTGCTTCTTCACATTAGTTTTTCCAACTAATATTTTAATGTTTTTTTTTTTCTAGTTTTGTTTACTGCAGCAACTTGGATGAAGTTATCTCATACTGTAAATCATATCTCCTTTTTTTCAAAGTGCAGGGAGAGCCATAGCCAGTAACGAGAGGTTTGTTTTTGATGCCAGTGGGTACATAACATATTTTTTAACACACAATCATAAGATATGCTACTGCAGTTTCTTATTGGACAAAAAGATCAATTAAATAATTTATCCATTTATCAGTCATTTACATTTAGCGTTTATTTACCAACAAACATTTAATCAGAGTTTCATCATCTGGTTTTCATAGATTGCTTTTTATTTTGTCTCTGCTTTTTATTTTCCCATCTTTGTCATGGAAAACTAAGTCGTCAACGAATATTTTCCTCATCTTTTTCGTTGATGAAATTAACACTGGTAAACAGGGAGTTCAGAAGTGGGCCTAACATGCATCCTGGTGGGGTGCCTGTATTCAGAATCAGCATGAGATCTATTTGACTGTTTATGCTAATTGAAAGGATTGAGTGCATACGCTTTTTGCTACAGTACATATGAGTTATTATTAATAAGAAAAAGGAACAAAAAGCGACTCTACAACATGATGTTCTTGAAGCACTGTGAGTCACGCTGACTGTCCTGTTATAGTAATTCACAGTCAGCACTGTATCAGGGTTGTCAGTTTGGAATTGGTAGGAAATTTGTACTCATTTGTCACACGCCAGCTTAGATATGTCAAACATCATCTCGTCCCTACTTTAGGCATGAAAGAATACATGCAACCCAGAGCAATCAACTCACTGAGACGTTAAAGCAGAGCAGCTCATAGGTTTTGCTCTTTTACTTTATACTACAGTACGTTCTGTTCTGAAAACAGAAATGGCAATTTAATTGGTCACAAATGGGCGATACCATTCTACAGTATATAGTCTACTAGTGTACCAATCATGTCATTGATATGTAGGCACAATTCTTAGTGTACCTCCAAAATATACAACCCTGATTCCAAAGATGCGTCAAGAAGGCGAATAGTAATCTAGAAAAAGGAGGATCTGTAAAGTGCACTGTATTGAACACCACATTGTTTACAAATTCATTTCAAAAATTTAAGATGCTCGACTGTTAACCATTATGTAACATTACCATTTCTATTAATAACCTTTTTTAAGCTTTTGGACACTGAAGACACCAGTTAGTGGGATTTTCCTTATTCTTCCATTATGCAGCTCTTCAGCTATACAAAAAATGCATGGGGTCTTTGCTCCATAATGCACTACACATCTGCAATTGGAGACAGGACACGACTGCAGACAGACTAGTCTAGCACCTGGGTTTCTCAGGGATGTCTAATATAAAGATGGTGAATGAAAAAAAATTCATTTTTGGAACACAGTGCTACGGGCACTGGCACAATTCCCCAACATGCCTGATGCTGGCTTTTGGACCTAATGCTGATAACAGCTTGTATGGTCCTTTTACTCTTTGGTCCAGAGAACACAATTGCTGTTTTTTCAAAAGACTATATAAAATGTTGATGTCAGATGAGACCAACCCCAGAGACGTCTTTGGCACTTCTAGACAGTATTGATATATGGCCCCCTTAAGCCTTAAGTTGCATTTATAAAAGCAGCGACAAAAGGTGGTAATGGACAAAGGTTTACCAAAGTGTCCCTGAGCCCTTATTATAACATCCACTAAAGATACTGTACATGACAGGTTCTAAGACAGTGATGTCTGATCACACGCTTTCAGAAGTGTTTTGCGGCCATGCCCTTTACGCATCAAGATTTGACAAGTTTCCTTGAATGTCTTGGTCATTTTGTGTATGGTATCATAGTAATATCCAGGAGCAGATTAGGTTTTTATTGCAATTAAGGATCTCTATCAGTTAGTATCACAATTTTAGTTATCACAGTTTTATAAATATCCCAATTTGATATTACTTTTTTTTTTTCTCTCAAATTCAAACACAATTCGAAAAAAATATTACAGGATGCTGTGATGTGTGAATGATTTGGACTGCACCCCCTGTTGGATTATAGAGGAATGGCATCATTTTACCACCTTAAATGTACTAGTATAATTTTTTTAATTAAGTTTGGATTCAGTGTGGCAATACATGAATTGCCACACAAAAGGATTATGGTATATCATTTCCTCCCCAATCGCTATTATATTCTGTATTATAATTGATTCACCTGTTTAACATCACCGGTTTCCTCAACATCTTGTAATTATACAAGACGTAATCTTAACACATTGTCCATCTATCAAGGAACCTCCTTAGTTCAACTAATGACCGTGGAGACCAGTGGAGGCCAATGGTGACCACTAAAGTTATGTGGTGTCCATAACTAAACCATAACTTTAAAACCGTGGTAGGACCTCCAGTCAACATTCACACATGCATTCACATTCCGGCCAATTTAGGAACGTCAAATAGCCTAATTCGCTTGTCTTTGGACTATGGAAGGAAAGCGGAGTACCCAGTTGAAACCCACCATGCAAACTCTATGCACACAGTCCCCAAGGTGGGAATCGAACCTGAATCCTGGAGGTTCCAGGTTCTATTGATCTTAAAAACATCATTATTAGTGCTTAATTAGCCTTGTCCCAACTTTTTGGAGAATGTTGCACCCACCATATTGGAAATATGTGCATATTTTCAACAAACAGATAAGTGCATATGGTAAATCACCAAATAATGTGGTGTTGTACTGTTCTTTAATGAAGTACAAGTTGATGATACAGATGACCAACTTTATTGGAATTAGGGTTGTATAATCAAAATTCTGTATTCATTTGTTATAAAAAATTTTAATATTGGTATGGTTCAGTTACCTTCTTGTCACTGAGGCCAGACACCGTGTCAATGTACTCTTCTTGGATCATGAAGGCAGCCAGGTTAGCAGTGTAGCTTGCCAAAAAGATAACAGCGAAGAAAGCCCAAACCAGCACCATGATCTTACTTGTGGTTCCTCTTGGGTTTTCTACAGGCACTGAGTTATTAAAGACCAGAGCCCACAGCAGCCACACAGATTTTCCTATAGTAAACTTCGATCCTCCCGCCACTGAGAGAGAAATAAAAACCATTAGGACATCTTGGGGCTGACTGGAGTGCGGGGAAAAGACGACACAAATGGTGTATGAGCAACAATCAGACATGCTCTGGCGATTTAGAACATTATAAAAATTGACTGCATATTTTAGTCTAGTAATAAGCAGTAAGTTATGCGCTGCTGATTTCATTTTTAGATGTGCCTAAGGCAAAAAAAAAAAAAAAATCACTTACGTTTTCCACTTTGCAGGCTTCGGTTGTATCCGACAGGGCTGAAAAACTCAAAGATAAAAACGGTTACGGCCACCACAGACAGGCACATGACGAACATCATCACCCATACGGCAGGACTGTAAGGTTCTGATAGGAAACAGATGAGAATAATAAGGGTAGGGATACACAAAAGTCACAAAGGATAAAAATCTACATTACAAAACATAATAAGGACTTCAATATTTATTGCACCAAATAGATGTTGTTGTTCAATACCGACAGTTAGGCATCGAGGAAACAAAAAAAAAAAACACTTGTTTTAAAAGGACATTTTATATAAAATTAATTTTTAGTCATTTTAAGACGTTAAAAAAAAAAAACAGCAATAATTTTTTTCCCCTAATGTGACCTCATATAAGACACACCCTCCCCGGGCTCCCAGATGAGTTCAGCTCTGATGTTTGTTGGTGAGGCGGGGCTTAGCAGTGGCTCATTTACATAGACACTAAAATGGCATGTTCAGAGGAGGGGTGAAACAAAGAGAGTTTGATTTAAGGTATGGAAAATGCATTGGAATATTGAACCTTTAAAGAACAAAATGTTCTTTCAAATATTTGGACCACCATTAGCTGCCAAAATGCTTCGTATGTCGGCATAGATTCTCTGGAACATTTACCAGGACTCTTTGGCTGATTTTATATGCAGGTAGATTTTTCATTTATTCACTCATGTATTCATTTTTTTTACCGCTTTCCCCTGTAAAGGGTCATGGGAAGCCTGAAACCTATCACCGGAGACTTCGGGCACAAGGCAGGTTACATCCTGGATAGAGAGCAAAGCCATCACAGGGCGCACACACTAATTTACACACTACAGGCAACTTGGGAATGCCAGTCAGACAAATCTGCATGTCTTTGGACTGTGGGAGGGAACCGGAGTACGGAAGGGAAACCCACCAAGCACAGGGAGAACTATCACATAACCAATCCTAAACAGGTTGCCATGGCAATAAACACAAAGTCCCCAACTCCCAAAAAATGCAGTCTTGGAAAATAATTTCTGCTGGTCAGTTAGTTGTGTCTAGGATTACATACCGTAAATACATTTACTCCTCTGGAGTGTGTTTACTGTATGCATCACAATGTTTACTTTCGTCCTCAATTTCGTTGATGATGAAATCTTAAACCTTATCCCGAAAAATCTGAACCCGATCATCCGAGGTGTGGTAATTCTTTAAAGAAACAACTAAAAATGGTGCTGTGCACACTGTGTCAAAGTGAAATAGCACACCACAGCATGCACACACACACACACACGCACAGCAACGAGCATCTCAGAGGAAAACACCCAGTCTCTCGGTCTGACTTCAAAATGACGAGACAGCAGCCTAAGTATGTATTAGAGTGTGTTTAGTCTGAGTGTTGGTAAGTGTCAGTGCCTGGGAGTCAAGATTCTCCAGATGCTAACGGCTAGTCTGGCGGCTCCGCTTCTCAGCGCGTTGGCGAGTTGTAAACAGTTTGTTTATGTGCATGAAGCCTTTTAAAACTTTTGAAGGTTGCTTCCTACATAAATTTAATATCGGCATAAGTGATGCATGAGCCTTTCTGAGACTAATGCAGAAAACTATTTATCTATCAGTCTGTATAGAGATATATGCATTTCCTGCATATAGAAATACTGTTTATATACAGTATATATTGAATATATATGTTGTTAGTCTTCGGCTGCAATTGTCTTGGGGTTGCCGCAGCTGATCATCCGATCCGCACACAACTTGGCACAGTTGTGTGCCGCTGCGCTTTTAATAAAGTTCATTCATGAATCTTCTATAGTATACCCTATCACTTTCCCAGTACAGGATCGCAGGGGCATGTTGCTTATCTCAGGAGACTTTCAGCACGAGGCGGTAGACCGTGGACAGGGTGTCAATCTATCACAGGGAGAACAAACTCCACATGCACAGACTCAAGACAGAAATCGAACCCTTGACCCTTTATGTCCACAGTGCTAACCAGAACGGCACCGTGGTGCTCACATCAAAGTTATTTTTATTATTGAATTATCCAACCAGAAAATTGTGAACAATAATCATTTTAGTTACTGGTCCTATTGAAATACTAGCCTATCTTTGTGACTGACGCTTCTTTCAAAGTCACTTTTCTTTTCCTCACCAAATTGTTTCAGAATAAAGGTCACCTCGTCCTGTTCAGCATTTTTAAACATGGCACAGAGCATGGTATTATGTTAGCTGATTCATTGTATCATGTTGTACATCTGCCTCGAGGTATCTACCCTCATTAATTTAGGTTTTCCCTTTGTTATTTGTCTGTCAGCTCATTAGTTTAGATAAGTGTACAGATAACGACTTATAAAACCTTTTCCACCTTAAGCGTGTCAATACGTTAGAACAATGATCTCGGGCTATTGTAAAGTGAATTATTATAAGGAGTATTTTTACACACATACTAAAGTATGATACGTACAGTATTAGAACACCTGATACTGTCTTCCATATATAGGCCGAAA
Organism: Clarias gariepinus; assembly: GCF_024256425.1. NCBI lineage: Eukaryota > Metazoa > Chordata > Actinopteri > Siluriformes > Clariidae > Clarias > Clarias gariepinus. The sequence continues at coordinate 16,911,249 of NC_071127.1, read as the reverse complement.
ATGATCAGTTATTACCAGAATATTACTGAAAATCATCAGTAATATTTTTTTCTGCTATGGGTTTGTAGAGGGAAGTAATAAAGCAACCTGCACAGAAGGCATGCATTACGTGAACCAATCTATACGCCATCAGGCAGATGTCTGCCAATGTGGACAGCTAAAGTGCAGATTATTTGTCATATAAGTGAATTTCTTTGCAACTGTTAAAGGGAAGGATTGACACCCAGCACAAAGTATTCTGAGCCAGCCATGAGTCACCAGTGCTGTAAGAAGTGGGGTGTTCAGGCTTATGCATTTCTTACTTGTTTCAGATCTCAGTACCTGACCACATAAGTCTTACACGCTAAGAATTCGAACGCATTTAGCGGTGGCCAATTCAGGTGTAAAAATCATGCCACATTTTTTATTTGAGTCCTGGAATGTGCCTGTTCCATTAGGGAAGAAAAAAACTCAACGGATGGTCATTCAATACATTCAACTTCATTTCATTGCCACATAACGTTGCTGAGGCTAGACCTGACCTACAGAAGCAACCCCAGATCGTAACACAGTACCGTGGTCACTATGCATGAAGGGTGCATGGCATCATGTACTTTCCTTCTTGCCCTGACGCAACCATCGCTCAGGTATGGGGTCAAAACTATAATCCATTCATCAGACCACATGACCCCTTTCTTCTAGTCCAATCTTTATGTCTTCTACAGCAAACTTTAGTCTTTTTTCTGATGAGTCTCACTAACAAGTGTCCAGTAATTTGGCCTGTTTTTTGGCCGGCCGGTGTACATACAGTACAAAAACGGTCTGTATTTTCTCTTCAGTGGGAGAGTTTGAGATTTATTCCCCCCGATGTATTAAATTCCCACCCGCATTTCCTAAACAGGGCTACAACTACCGGTCAGGGAGGGCCGAAGATGATCACGTCCTCCGGGCCACATGATGCCACCAAACACATCTTTTTTCGAACTACAAGCTCATGCACCCTTGAGAGCGGCGTAACACACTCAGAGCACAGTGCTATCTGTTCCTTCCGCTTGCGTGATCTCCCGTGATTAGCTGTAGAGCCGTGATCGATGTAAGATTGCCCATGCCATCCCTCTGAGAATACTCGGCTCCCTCCAGGCCCCTGGGTGCGAGAGACTACAGCATCACCCTGGATTTGAACTTGCAATTTCCAGTTGATAGGTCTGAGTGCATAATGGTGTAATAAAAAAGTTTTTTTCCTTAAAGGATGTGCAAATAATTTTATAGACTAGCACTAGACTAGACAGGGTGATTTGCTTGTCTATCCCAGATTCATGTCAGAGGCTCCTACACCTCTTACATTCAGGGCTAACATTAAAGACTGCATGATTACTTTATTAATCGAGTTCATTCTGTAGCAGGTTTAAACTTATAACTACAGTATGACTGCTTTGAATCCAACATTTAGATCTGTTTCTAGTTCAAGTCTCTGGAGCGTGGGTAACTTCTTGAGGTATTCTGGTGCTATCACACTTTACATCACACTTTACATATTTTTCTATCATTCTCAAACACACACACAAAAAGCCTACATAAAGAATACTTCAAATCTCAAGTCTCTGGAAGCTACTATAAGCTGAATTCTCTGGAGGGATGCCTTGCAAGCCAACTGCCATTCTTTTTTTTATTTGCAAATTGCTTCACATAAGTTCAAAAAGTTCTTGTCTGATATGAATATGAGGATGTAGCATGTAGCTTTGAGGGCGTCATGGTAACAAAAGAGATTAATGCTGCTTACTAACTCTGGCCACGTCCATCTCCACAACGGAGAACCTGGTCTTCGTCAATGCCTGTGGGCTGTGAAGAACACTTCATCCCAAACAAATTATTGGGTATTTTTTAACAAATCATGATTATTTGGTCTGGTAATTGCTCTGTCAGGATCAATATTTTGATCTGCCTAGCAGATACTGCCTATTAAGTGTGGTAAGACTTCAACCAGGAGATCGGCCAAACACCTTCAACAGTGGTGGCGGAGGTTCTGCACCCTGACCTCAGCAAGGACTGCCAACTATTTCTGTTTGCGTGGTATCTACAGGATGCCTGCCACAGGCGACGTGTTACTAAGGGACATGACATTGGGTGAAGATCTGTAGGGGATGTGTATAGGGATATTCATGAATAACTGCTGGTGTCTGGCATTTTATTTATTCTGGTGGAAAAAGCATGAAATATACTGTAGGTTGGCTTTAACCATCCGAATACTACTAGCAGCCCAAACCATCTATATATATTTTGGGACATCCTGTAAATGTCAGGTGGTGAGCCCTCCATCCAACTCAAAAGTACCATTGTACCCTCTACAACTGGCCCAAGTATAATTTGTATTGCATGCAGAAGCAGAAATAAAAATCTGCTATGGTCATTCTTCTGAGATTATGCTTATTATGCTGATTTCATTGGCTTTTTTTGTGACAACAGATACACTGCCTGTGGCTATAAACGTGTTATTTCACAATGGTGTCCTCGATTTTAACCTATTTAGCAATATAAAATTTTAAAAGGCCAAGGTTACCTAGCAGATTAGTACTGTATGCTAAAAGAGATTCTAAAAGTACTACTTATAAGGAATTGTGTTAAATCATGATTGATTTAAATCAAATACATTGCGGCGAGCCCAGGAACGACGATCCTTCCTGTTAAGGCCTCTTTACAGTAAGTCAGAGGCACTGATTATGAGGTAAGGCGAACAGATAGAGGTAACGCTTTGCAGATAAGTCACAAAATCTCCAAATCCGATGAAGATAAACTGTCCCTGTGGCTTTGGTGATGATTTCCCAAGAGGAACCAGCTATAGGACCAAAAGCTGAATCTTAAATAATGAGGTTCAATCCTCTCTCCTGCGGAAATCACTGCACCCTGACCCAAAGATCAAAGTTGTTTTCCTTTGTGGTTTCCCCTTTCGGCTGGTCACAGAAAGTGCACAGAGAAAGTCAATAGAGACTTCTGCTTGAGTGGTTGTGAGGACTCATCTATACTGATTGCCTGAACATAGCAGGTGAATCATGATGAGCTCCAGGGCTGTGCTCCATATGGGGGTACTCGAGGAGTACCACAATGCCTGGTCAAGCTCAATCGTACTTGTGCCAAAGGCAGACATGATTTAATTTATTTATTTTATTTTTTTGTAACTTCAACATCAAAATTTTATGCTTATTTAATTCCACACGTTGCTCGGTCATTGCTTGCTTTGATTTGGCACTAGATTTCAGTAAGTGATATTGAGACTCCCTTGGTTGAAAACAGCCTGTTTTGTCAGCCTCACTTTTTAGCTTGTTCGGACAGATCCCCCCCCCATGCTGCACATCTGGATGACATTCTGTGGCTGACTTGTTCATAGAGGACACCACCATTTACATTAAATCAAGTGTTCAACAACATTCTAATTTTAAACCCTGATGAAACAATAATTACCTATTTTGAATGACCAATAATAGTAAAAAAAAAAATCGCTATTTAAGATATAAACAGATTTTTTTCATTACAGTAAGTCCCCTACATACAAACATTCAAGTTACGAACTTTCGAAGATACTAACATGCATTTGCGCATATTCAACCGCAGAAGTTAGATCACATGTCCGGCATACATTGTCATGCACGTGCAGCGTGTATCCCATGATATCCGGAAGCAAGCGTAAAAGGAGTGGCGATGAAGTTGGTACTGCTAAGATGCGGCAAGCAATAACAGTGGAGACTAAAGTGAAAATAATAGAGAGAATGGTGGAGCGAGGTAAAAAGATGGCAGACGTTTGTTTTTTTAGTATGAATTGTTCAAGTATCTACACGATTCTAAAGAACAAGAACAAAATCATCTACAGTTTTATACTGTGTATAGACAATTGTGTTAGTATCCTAGTACCTAGAAACTGTTTTTTGCACTTACTGTACAAACAAATTGGACTTATGAGCAAGCTCTATAAACGGAACTTGCTTATATGTAGGGGAGTTACTGCATTAATGTTTCAATACAATTTATATTGCATGCTGAAGCATTATTAATTTTCAGCATAGTAAATTTGAGAAATTGGTGTGATTTTTTTTTTTTTAGATTTTGTAACTTCATTGCCTTTTGGTAGCAACAGATCCATTGTGGAGACAGCATGGTGACTTAATAGAACTGAGGTTAGCATTGTTGCCTTGCAGAATTTTTCTTAAACTCTCTAGACCTTCAGTAGGACTCCTGTTTTTGATGTTTTTGCATAAGTTATGTAAATTTCTATAGACATGCAATATGACACTGGGGAACATCTACTGTACTTTAAGATGCGTGTTTTATAGAATTTTTATTCAGTTTTATAGAACTCCACAGACATGCATAATGATTTTCTATGCTTCTGCATGAATATCCTAATTATGCTTAAACTTATAAAACTCTAATAGAGTTACAGTAGTAAAAGTCTATTGAGCTCACGCTAAGGCATAGTGAGTTAGTTCTGTTTTGAACTCTTACTGAGCAGAATGGTGGCTTAGTGGTTGGCACTGTCCAGTGTCTGGGTTCGACTCCCTGTGCTTGGTGGGTTTTCTCCAGGAAGGTTTCCTCCACAGTGCAAAGGCATGCAGAATATTTTAACGGGTGTTCTTAAATTGACCGTAGTGTGTGAATAAACAAATAGACGAGTGTGTGTATGTGTGTGCCCGTCGATGGATTGACAAGTTATCCAGGGGCGTTTATTATTTCAGTTTTACAATAATTGCACCTAGTGGTCACATATGAGAACTGCAACATGCACTAATGAAGATCCATAGGGAAAAGATCTACCCTGACTCATGCTCTCACTCATTCAAATGTTTTCACTGTAGGACTAGCACAAGGTTAATGACAGGGTTGCCAGATTTTTTTTTAAGTGCTAGTTCAAAAGGATCTTGTTTAACAGCAAATAATCAGAATTAAAACATATAACTCCCATTAAAATGACAAAATGTAAGTAAAGACAGCGTGTCTGTGATGCACAGAAGCATTACTGTAACAAGGTAGATTGCAAACACTGTGAGATAAAGAGGGGGATTATGGTGTGGGTAATGTCCACACATCACAAATATGTGTGAAATTTTGTGGATAGAAAATCAAATGTGTACTTATATGTGTACTAATCTGTATTTAGCTCTACATTTGAGAAGGCGCTGTAACAGAACCCGAGATCACAATGACTCACCCAAGAAAGCAGATGGAGAGACGGTGCCGTTGCTCCGAGAGACCATAACGCTGATGCCAGTCTCTACAAAGGGAACGGAGAATTCGACCACTTCTGACCTCTCTTCATTGATGGTTAGTGAGCCAATTGCCATGTCTGCTCGTTTGGAGACCACCTGGTAAGCAATACAATCGGCAATACAATCGACACATTATGAATCAGCACAGCACTTGTAAAGCTTGAAGATTGCGCTGTTTATGATGAATGTGAGATTATACCTGATGAAGGGAATAAAACAGATACCGTTGAAGAAGCATCTGAAAAATGTGAAGATTTTGACTTATTCTTAATTTTCGAAAAGAATAAAAAAAAAAAAACAGCATAGGGCATGCAACGGAGCCCAGGGACCTTGGAAAAGGATGTTCAAGCAGCTAAAAAGGAGGTGTGTACTTTACTGTACTGTACATCATCCAAAACCTCATTACCGCCCTCTTAAATATACCAACTACAAAAATATATTATATTATATATATTATAATGAAATAAATCACCTATCTGCATGACTCACCCTAACATGTCTGCGTACTGTAGATCATCCAGTTCTATGAATAATCTGGAAAAGAATAAACTGCTAACGAAGATGCTGGACTCGCCACTTCACACCTCCCTCCCATTCAATTTTAAATCACTTTAATGTATGGTTAGTTGTGTTTAATGTAAAATGCTCCAGCTAATTTCCGAGTCTTATGCTTTATTTATCTTTTTTTCATATACTGTCAAAACCTGAATACTTTCCACCAGTATTGAAAAAAAAAGGGTAATCCTTACTGTTCATTATTAGTTTAGTGTAAATGGTTAGTATTTCCCATGCTGCGCTGTACTCAGTACTGAATTGGATATCCGTCTGACTATGGTGTGCATTGAGCTGTTCATGTTTTTGTTACACTGGCTGTTGCTGGCATACGGATCCCTGGCACGTGTCTTAGCTCTGCTTTCACAGTTGGCACGATTGCTTCCTATCATGTCCGGATACGATCGCTCCCCCAGCCCACCGCCCCGCTTGCCAGCTTTCACATTATTAATGCTGTACTGTAATTGAGTACACTTGCGTATTTACACTCGCTTGGACAACTTGGTGGAACCACTAACAAACACAAAGAGAAGAAGAGTACAAAAAGGACAACCTTTTTGCTTTGCCTGATTTTATTGATATTTTGGGGAAAATCTCATAGGCAACCCTCTTGCCTGCCTTCCTACTTAGGCTGTATAGCTCAGGGGATGAAACTGATGAGTGCTCACAGAACACTCACAGAGATATCAGAGGAAACTGACGCAATCGATATTACTTTTACATTTCCCTTTACTGTAAATACCCTTTCCAGACAAACCATTCGCAACCGACTCCACCACTTTGGCTTGAATGCCAGACGACCATTGCAGGTGACTCCACTGACACCAAGACACCGCCGTGAACGTTTGCACTGGGCACAAGACCATGTGACCTGGACAATGCAGCAGTGGTCTACCGTCCTCTTCATCGATGAGTGTCGTCAGCGTTACTGGAGAAGGCGAGGTGAGCGATACGCAGAGGTCAACATAGTCCCCAGGGTTTGGTGGAGGAGGTGCAACAGTCTGGGCAGTCTGGGTATTGTACATGCCTCAGTCACTGCACGTTCTTACCTCAGAGAACCCATCGTCATCCCCCAATTCCGCCAGCACACCCCTAACTTTCTGTTCATGGATGATAATGCTCCACCACATCGTGGCAGAATTGTCACAGCTCGACTTCAGGAAGTTAAAGTGCCTCATATGGTATGGCCATCAATGTCCCCTTACCTGAACCCCATAGAGCACGTCTGGGACCAGTTGAAGCAGTGACTGGATGATCGTACCCCATCCCCACGTGACCTGGCAAAACTGCGTGTAGCACTTGTGGAAGAGTGGAACCCGCTACTGACATTGTCAATTTTTGTTATTTGGGGCTATCCCTGTTATTGTCTAAATTTTGGGGGTAATAAATATTAAACTAATGAAAATTGTGTTTTTTCTCATACATTATTAGTAATATCAAAGGCAACGTTTTTCCTTATTTCATTCAAATTCAGAGCAAATAGGAAAAGCACTCATGTACATAACATTATCCCTAACTTATTGTGAGTAGTGTATATTCAGTATGCTGTACCATGCTTTAAACCACCTTTTTAAGTGGATTCATGCACAGTACGCTGATCTCTTGCCTTGTAATATAAGCACATTGGTGCTCATATTTCAAAAATGTTTCCAAACTTTGGGGTACGTTTAATGGGATCCATGCCAAGGTCCATAGTGTGAAAGGCCCCTTTGAAAAAGTTGTTTGCCAAACTTTACTGTAAACTTGATTTGACCTTTTGTAGTCCCTTGCCTGTACAGTGGAACCTTTGGCATACAAATTTAATTCATTCTGGAGGCAAGTTGTTAAAGTTGCGAAAGTTCATATTGCAATACAAAATTTCCCATAAGAAATAATGTAAAAGCGGATAATCTAGCCAATCAAGTTTTACCAATAAAAAACAAGCGAAAAAAAAAATCATGTAGCTTTTGAACACATGCTGAAGGCAACTTTTGTATCTTGGGTTGACTATTTCGAAACAGCTTTCGCTAAAAACTGAAAACCATTCGTAAGCTTCATAAACTCGCAAAAGAGTGTTGAACGACTCCCAGATGTACGTGCAATTTACCGGCGTTCGGTTCGGTTTATTTGTTCGTATGCTAAAAAGGCCTTCTATGCTGAAGCAAAGCAAATTTCTACACGGGTTTTGTGGCAATTAATGGAGGTCGTTACTGTATGTGGCAATTAACTTCTTTTATGGGTGACAACAGTGTGGTACTACTTACTCACTCACTCATCGTCTATACCGCTTTATCTTGTATTCAGAGTTGCAGGGGGCCTGGAGCCTATCCCAGGAGACTTAGGGCATAAAGCGAGGTACACCCTGGTCAGGGTGCCAATCCATCGCAGGGCACACACACACTACGAGCAATTTGGGAGCAGCAATTAGCCCAATCTGGAGGTTTTTGGACTGTGGGAGGAAACCGGGGTACCCAGGGAGCACGGGTACCCCGGTTGCATGCAAACTCTATGCACACAGAGACCGGAACAGAGCCTGGCCTGTCCCTAGAGATGCAAGGCTAACCACTACACCACTGTGCTGCCAATTCCAATTCTTAAGGTAAAAATTCCACTGTATAGACACCCCAAGTAGTCTAATTATTCACCCTCAAAAAGATTCTAATAAAAAGGCCCTTACCTCACCAACCATCCCGTTCCACTGTCCGTCTATGTTCTTCCCATGCCTGCCATTTGTCACCAGGTAGAGGTCATAGGTGAAACCCACAATTTTGGCCAGCCGCTTGAGGACATCAATGCAGAAACCTTTGCAGCAATGCTTCATGGAGTGTATGCCTTCCAACATCACACTGTAATTAAAAAAAAGAATAATTGAGAAGAGTTTTTGTTCAAAGTATGGGGTGGTCCAGAAATTATAGGGGGGTGGGGGGTAGTGCTACCAAAATCGCATCCAAAATTTTATTTCATAGTAAATAGTAAATTTACATTACTTTTATGTTTCCCTTTACTGTAAATACCCTTTAGGAATGCCTTGAAGTATCCTTTAGCCTTAAGAATGTATTAAAGCAATTCTTATACTAAGATGTGGATGGAGATCTTTGGCACACTCTGTCGAGTCAAAAAAAAAAAGTTTTGAGAGGAAGGGACGTAAAAAAAACAAACAGAAAATATTTCCACCACAAATAATATGTGCATCATGTCCGGCACAGTAAACTTAAATTACTGATGTCTAAGCTGTGGAAGAAGTGAAAAAGGAAGTTGAGACTAAGCAGGAGGCATCTTGCATACAAATATCAAGATCAAAAAAGTGGAAAGACCATGTCTGTTTTTAGACACTACAAAAAAAAAAAAAAAAAAAGAAAGAAACACTTCCTGGCACATACTGTAGACTTTACAGATCGACTCCCATACAGGTATAGTTTAAATTAGTTATCAGTCTTATAGTATGTATAAAAACATCATAAAAATCATTTGATCATAGCTGGTCCTAAAAAAAAAGTCCCACCACAGCAGTTCACTTGGGCTAGGGTATGGACTTTGACTAGGCCACTCCAAATCCTTGATTCTTTTATTTTTTTAAGACATTCTGATGTAGATTAACTGGTGTGGCTCAGATCAGTATTCTGTTGCATGACCCAATTTTGACCGAGCTTTAGCTGTCGCACAGATGGCCTCACATTTGCCTCTAGAATACTCGGGTATAAAGAGGAGTTCATGATCGACTCGATGACTTCAAGGTGCCCAAGTGCTGTGGCCTTCAATACAAGTCCAAATCATCATCCCTCTGCTGCCGTGCTTGACAGTGGGTATGGGGCGTTTCTCCTAAAATACTGTAGTTCTGGGCATTAGGGCCAAACAACTCCACTTTGTTCCCATCAGAAGAGGCTTTCTCCTGGAAACCCTTCCGAACAGACTGTACTTGTTGTGCTGTCAGGACTTTAACATTTAACTTGCTCAGTGAGGTTTATAGGTTCTCTCTTTTTTGTTGTTGTTGTTCATATATTTTTGTATTTCTCTGAGCATTGCATGGTCTGATCCTAGTGTGAATCTGCTGGGATGTTCACTCCTGAGATGATGTTTTGAATGATTTTCCACTTGTGAAGAATCTTTCCTACTGGAGATCGTTGAACTCCAAACTGTTTGAAAGTGGTTGTCTAACCTTTTTCTGAATGATGTGCAGCAACGATTGCTTTTCTAAGTCTGTTGTCTTTCCCTCTTGGCATTGTATACTGTACACACACATCTAATTGCGAACCTGCACAATCACAACCTGCTACTGATCAATTAATCAAGGGTTAAAGATGAGCAGCACCTGGATGCAACTTACCCTCTTAACCCTCCTGTAAAAGCAATAAGGTGGTACTTAGTCTTGTCCATGGTTTTTTTTTTTGTTGTTGTTGTTGTTTTTTGCTTTTTGGCTTCATTTTTGTTAAATAAATAATGACATTATGAAAAATCGTATATGTTGTTGGTCTGGGGTTGTATTTGTCTATGATAAGATGATTTTTATACAAATTTTACACAAATACAGAAAAAAACTGCATATTATCAGATTTTTTGAAAACATTTTTGTTTTGTGCATTTATATCATAGCAACAAAGAGACAAAAAATGTTTTAAGTGCTGTAATTATTGGTTCAAATTTATTTTACAATAGAATTTATATTTTTATAATATACCTTGGTGGCTGTAATCTAGTTAGAAAACAGGTATACATTCAATTTACTAGCAAATAGCGTAAGCCAGCTTGATGAAATAATTTTTAATCACTTGTTCTCACCACTGGTTGCCCATCTTACTACACTTATACTTATTAATTATTAATGTTTACAATAACATTACAAGAGTAAACTTGACTCTTACAATATTTGCATTTCCAAGAAATTCCACGGTTCTTCTCAAGAGGTTTAATCACACAATTAAGTGAACTATTTCGAAGACATCTGTCTGAATTATCCAGCTTCCATCTGTTCACATTGGTTCAAATGCTTTATTCTTTACTTTTTTTTTTTTTAGCTTGTAAAATGGATTCATTTCTGCCTTCCTCACAGGCATCCCATCATTGAGAAGGAAGTGTTGCCACTTTACAGCTCCAGGGTCATCAGCAGACTCATGGGACTCATTCCAATGATTGCCTTTTTCTTTTTTTCTTTTTTTAAACTGAGTCATTCAGACACCAAACACCTGAGCTATGTAAGACCAGCCAAAATAAATGAAATAATTAAATAATGGTAAAAAAAAAAAAAACTTCCTAAACTAAACAACCTAAAAAAAATGAACAACATCCAAGACCAGCAATGTTCTAGAGTTTACAGCCATGCATTAAAATTTCATTTGTTTTAATACGTTATGTTGCACAGATATACTAGTACAGTATGTATGTTTTACTGTATATACTGTAGACACTATAAACTGTAAGATACTATGGAGTTTTTTATGATTATTTGTAAATAGATCATTTATTTATATAAGATCAACTTCATTTAATGAGATTTCTGTAAGAGTCTTTGTTCATGCATAACACACACCTGCTTCTTGGGTCTTGATTTTCTGTCCTTGCTGATGCTTTCCCAGTTTTCTTAGCCTTATCTATATGATCTAGCACACATTCTCTTGCATGTGCACAATGAGCCAGTTGTTTTCAGTATTTTCATTTAGGCTCTGGAATGCCCAGGCTTTCTTCATGCATGCAATAAACCATCTGTTTTGATTATAACCTTGATCTTGGTGTCCTGATACTTCAGTCATTCAGTTATTCTGTAATTATTTCAGACACCTGTTAATACCCGAGGCAGAAATCAAATCTAGGACCTGTATAAACTCACCTAAAGGATTATTAAGAACACCATACTAATACGGTGTTTGACCCCCTTTCGCCTTAAGAACTGCCTTAATTCTATGTGTCATTGATTTAACAAGGTGCTGAAAGCATTCTTTAGAAATGTTGGCCCATATTGATAGGATAGCATCTTGCAGTTGATGGAGATTTGTGGGATGCACATCCAGGGCACGAAGCTCCCGTTCCACCACATCCCAAAGATGCTCTATTGGGTTGAGATCTGGTGACTGTGGGGGCCATTTTAGTACAGTGAACTCATTGTCATGTTCAAGAAACCAATTTGAAATGATTCGAGCTTTGTGGCATGGTGCATTATCCTGCTTGAAGTAGCCATCAGAGGATGGGTACATGGTGGTCATAAAGGGATGGACATGGTCAGAAACAATGCTCAGGTAGCCCCTGGCATTTAAACGATGCCCAATTGGCCCTAAGGGGCCTAAAGTGTGCCAAGAAAACATCCCCCACACCATTACACCACCACCAGCAGCCTGCACAGTGGTAACAAGGCATGATGGATCCATGTTCTCATTCTGTTTACGCCAAATTCTGTCTCTACCATTTGAATGTCTCAACAGAAATCGAGACTCATCAGACCAGGCAACCAAATCGTAGCCTCTTTTTCCTATTTGTAGTGGAGATGAGTGGTACCTGGTGGGGTCTTCTGCTGTTGTAGCCCATCCGCCTCAAGGTTGTGCGTGTTGTGGCTTCACAAATGCTTTGCTGCATACCTCGGTTGTAACGAGTGGTTATTTCAGTCAAAGTTGCTCTTCTATCAGCTTGAATCAGTCGGCCCATTCTCCTCTGACCTCTAGCATCAACAAGGCATTTTCGCCCACAGGACTGCCGCATACTGGATGTTTTTCCCTTTTTACACCATTCTTTGTGTTGTGCGTGAAAATCCCAGTAACTGAGCAGATTGTGAAATACTCAGACCGGCCCGTCTGGCACCAACAACCATGCCACACTTAAAATTGCTTAAATCACCTTTCTTTCCCATTCTGACATTCAGTTTTGAGTTCAGGAGGTTGTCTTGACCAGGACCACACCCCTAAATGCATTGAAGCAACTGCCATGTGATTGGTTGATTAGATAAATGCATAATGAGAAATTGAACAGGTGTTCCTAATTATCATTTAGGTGAGTGTATATACTACTTGATCTGATCCAATGCCCATGTTCCAGTAGTCCAGACAAAGATGTGTTAGCTTGTCTAATCAAGTAGTTAATCTTAGAGAACCTGCAAGTTGACAGAACCTATTCGATGGTACTGTATGATAAGACTTCAACTGATAATTAAACGATCTTAGAATAAGTTAGCACAATTTTATACTTTATGGCAACAAGCAATCATGAGCGTAAAGGTGCTGGAAAGTCTTCTTAGCCAGATTGTAAAGCATCCATGCCTTTTGCTAATAATCTTAGCCTTTAAAAGGCAGCTAGGACAAATGGTGAAATAGACTACATTGATTTTTTGTTTTGCATTAAAGTTAAAACCTTTAAAGAAGTGTTGCAGGTGTTCAGGCAGTGGCCATACTGTAATTTGGCCACTAACCTGGATAGACTTGGTGCTGCATAATCCCTCTTCAAGCCAAGAACCATCATTTGCTAACTTAAAGAAGCTGAATCCATTGCATGAAAAGCTTAACAAAAAGTCAACCACATGGTTCTCAGATTTATCATCCTCCAACGATGATTCAAACGACCCTGGCATAGATCCTGGAGCCATTGGGGTAAACCAGATGGTGATTAAAGAGGCAAAGGCAGAAAAGGATGAGAAGGCAAAAGTAACAATAAAATATCAGTCACTGAGTCGGGAGCAAGTAGATTGCCTGGCAATGATTTTAAACATCCCAGAGAAATGGGTATGAGCCCATTTCTGACTCATGTAACTCCTGAAGAGATTGGCAACTGTCTTGAATGCTTTCCACTTGTGAAGAATCTTTCTCACTGCAGAACGTTGAATTGTTTGGAACAGGTTTTATACACCTTTCCAGATTTATTTGCAGCAACAGTTGCTTGCTCTAAGACTATTGCTTATGTCTTACCTCTTGGCATTATGTTAAGACACCACTCAATGCTCCAGTCTGGAATAATCATGAGCTGATGACCACCTTTTAGGAGACTTAGGGCACAAGGTGGGGTACATCTGAATGGGGTGCCAGTCCATCACAGTGCACACACTTACTTATACTGCTCATTCACACACTATTAGCCTAATCCGCATGTCTTTGGACTTTGGGAGGAAACCCGAGCACCCGGACGAAACCCACCAAACATGGAGAGAGCATGCAAACTCCATGCACACAGACCCGAGATGGGAATCGAACCCGGACCCTAGAGGTGCAAGGCATCAGTGCTAACCTGTTTAAAACTTACCCTCCTAAATGCTGTGGAAGCAGTAAGGGTTTTTTGTATTGCCCACTGTTTTTTTTCCTCTGTTTTCCATTTTTGTGAAATAAATAACAGCATAAAAAAAGGTTTAATGTTGTTGTTTGTCTAAGGAAGACCCAAGATGATCAGATGATTTCATTTTATTTTATGGCTAAAAACACCTAGAGTTATAAAAGAGGACACTACTTTTTAAACATGACTGTAGTGTATTATATATTTTTTTGTGAATTAGTGTCGCCTTGAACCTTCAGGGTCTGGGTTCGATTCCCGCCTTGGATCCGTTTTTGTTTCCACAGTCTAAAAACATGCAGATTAGGCTGAAGGGCATTCCCAAAAGGCCTGTAGTGTGTGAATGAGCATGTGAGAGTGTGTACAGAATATGTGTGTGCCATGCAATGGATTGGCACCCGATCCAGGGTGTACCGATAAAACAGCATAAAAGGTGAGTGAATGAGTGACTGCTGATATTATCTTGTAAAGACAAGCCTGGAGTCTTTATATTCAGAAAAAAAAAGTTATTTTGTCTCCTCCTGTTAAGTCTAACACCTACTCTACATTTAATACACCTTTAGTATTTTATGCTTGCTACACGGGCTAGATGGATAAATTATTTTCCACATTTTAGGATTATGTAAATAGTTAATCACCTGACCAGTGGTTACGGTACTGTATGTAGGATAGTCTAAGGACGTTTAAGCTTTGTTTAAATGAATTGCGCACTCCTGACAATGCCATTTTACACTAGATGAAAGTATGCATACACTAATGTACTGTAGGAGGGAGCATAAAAAATTTATGTTTTATAATCAGAAAGTCAGATTTGTGTAGCTATGGAAATGTAGTACCCTTGTTTGCACTTTTCATTTTGAAACCTTACGGAAATTGAAAGACTTAATGTATGCGTATTAGCTCACATTGACCATTTTTGTCATATTTGACTTGCTACTGTAAAACATAAATCAATTAAATCTAGTTTGAATTACGTTCTTAAATTATTTAAAAAGAGTCGGAAATTTCGCAGATGCAGTGGGACTTTAAAACCCATTTCGGTGTAAAAAATGCATGTGCTCTACTGCATACAAAGACCCTCCTTAGCACAGAGACGGTAATAAGACGCGTCCTGACTTCAAGCACAGACTTCCAAGTCTTGATCAATATCTTACAACCCAGTTTCATGGATGTCACTATTCGTTTTTAGATAAACCAAAAGCTTTCATGAAGCATCTTCAAGTGAAACACATTCTTCTATTATATTTTGGAGACATACTGTCAAAAAAGTACTTTTTTTTTTTTTTTTTTTTTACATATATATATACTGTTTCAGTACTACTGTATATAGCAATATATAGAAATCTCTAATCCAGGCATCCATCACAAGATGGGTCCTTTTACTTGTGACCATCAGCCCACAGGTAAAAATCGTGGAATCGGCAGATTAGCTGGCGGCAGGCGTCTTCCATTAATACAGTTTGACCGACTGGTGTTAGCACTGTCGCCTTGCACCTCCAGTGTCCGGGTTCGATTCCTGGCCAGATTTCCGTCTTTGTGTGCATGCAGTTTGCATGCTCTCCCTGTGTTTGGTGGGTTTCCTCCCACAGTCCAAAGACATGCAGATTAGGCTAATTGGTGTTTCTAACTTGCCCATGGTGTGTGAATGAGTGTATGTGTGTACCCTATAATGGATTGGCACCCTGCTTCGTGCCCTAAGTCTCCTGGGATAGGCTCCAGGCCCCCCATCTCCTGGGATAGGCTCTAGGCTCCAGGCCCGCCCCGTCAGTCACTCACTCACTCACTCACTCACTGAGTGAGTGAGTGAGTGAGTGACTGACGTTACGCGTGATATCTGTCATCAGCTGTTTTTAAGCGCCAACGCCAATTTTATGTTTTGAAAGTGTTGCCCCCTGTTGGCTAACATAGGTTAACAGTCTCATCTTTATCTGTCTGTTCTACTTCACTCTATCGACTGTCAGCCAAAAACGAGCGTGACGGGCATCATACTGTATTGAATAAGGAAAAAAAAAAGATTCCATGGCCACACGACCAGATAAATATAAAGTACCGCTTTATTCATTCGTGAATTAGCGAATGGGTGTTTCCATGCACATAAAGTTTTGGGACACCCGGGACGATCCCAAACTCATTCCTTCATTCTTCTTCTAGTTCTTTTGTTGTACAGTATGCGAGACAGGGTGCCGTGGTCAAAGTCCACAAAAGAACTGAGAATAAAAGTGGTCATTTTTGTAGTGATTTGCAATACACCTACAGGCTGAAAATTGAGCATTTATATCTGTATGTAAGTTGTTTATGATCGTCACTCTGTAGGCGATCTGCAGACCATCAGTTGCTATTTATCTCTCAATGTCTCAAGCCTGTTCACCCGTCGATCGTTAGTACAGTATCTCTATAGATCGGCCAAATGACGGATTTTTATAATCGTGTGTGGTTTTGAAAATTTTCCTTTAGTTATTAAAACATTTGAAAACTTTTGTCAGCGATCATCTGTTTGAATTTTAGATGTATTTCTTTATGTTTTTCAAAAGATAAGATGATGCAAGTGCATCGGTAGTTGTCAGATTATAGTCTATTATGAATTCACTTTCTGGCCAAACAAAAATTATACTGTAAATCAAACAAGCTAATATTTTCTTGGATCATCTTTTGCTTTGACTACGACCACGGCATCATTTCAATAAACCTATACAATGTCACAACTTTAGTTTCTGTCCAGAGGCACATTCATTCCTCTCTAAGATCTTGTATTAATGATGGGAAAGTTAGAAAGCCTCCTCCAGCAGGAAACCCTAAAGATTCTCGGTGGGTTAAGGTCTGCACTCTATGGTGGCCAATACATGTGTGAAGATCTCATGTCTCATGTTCTCTGAACCACTTATTCACCATTTGAGCCGATAAATCCTGACATCTCTATCTTCCAATATATGTGCCATCAGGGAAAAACAAAACCGTTCAATCAGTTTATTCAGGTCGTCAGCTGGCCTCATTTTTAAGGCACATACTGTGATATTCCTGAACCTAGACCTGACCAACAGAAGCAAGCACAGATCATAACACTGCCCCCTTAAGCTCACAGTACCCTAGGCACTAGGCATGATGGATGCATCACTTCATTCGCCTTTCTTCTTACCCTGATGCACCCATCACTCTGGAACAGGGTAAATCTAGACACATCAGATCATGCTCCACACTCCATTTTTCATGCTCACTAGCAAATTGAAGTTTTTTTTTTTTTTTTGTAGAATTGCCTTACTGTGGTTTTCTTATGACTTCACAGCTCTACATTAAGGCTACTACAACCACTCAGTCAGCACGGTCGGAGACTATCATGTGTTTCCTCCGAAGCACATGACGCCAGCCGACTGAACCTTTTCGAACTGCTCGGTCAAGCACAAGTTGGGAGCGGCGTAACACACTCGGAGGACAGTGATATCCACTCCTTTCGCTTGCGTGAGCTCACAAACGCCCCTGATCGGCTGTAAAGTCATGATTAATGTGAGAGCACTAAGTACCTCTCATTCTTTACCTCTGAGAGAGCTCGGCCAATCAGCTCTCTCTAGACCCAGGCTGCGGGAGGTTACAGCATCACCCAGGAATTAAATTTGCTATCTCCGAATGATAAGCTGAGCACTTTACCACTGCGCCACTCAGAGGCCCCACTACATCAGTTTTGCTTAAGTACAGTGGGACTTCAGCATACGAACTTAAGAATTAAATTTTTTTTAATTAAAAACTGAAATTTCGCAAGAAATTTAACTTAAATTAAAAGTAAGGTTTAATGTCTATTTATTTCATATTTTACTTAATTTGCATGTCTTTACTAAATATTTTAATTGTTTTTATATGCAAAATTATTATACTGTTGGAAATTGGTAACATTGGTAATGTTTTTGGGTAGATGGAACAGATTACCTGCTTTTACATTATTTCCTATTGGAAAAAGCGTTTTGCAATACAAAATTTCGCCATGTTGTACCATGTTGCCAGGTGAATCATAATTGAAAGACTCTTAACTGTTTGCTGATGGTGGATGGATCCAGATGGTGTTTTTTTGTTGTTTTGGCTGGGCAGTGTATTTATAAGCACAAAATTTCCACAAAATAAATAGATTTTTAATTTTCTCAGCTGCGCCAGATTTCAATCACAGAGACACCCGATGTGTTTCCCGAGACCACCACACTATTAATGTTATGTACTCGAGTGTACTGAGTATTCTTTAGTTAATTAAAATATGTTGATACATGAGTCCTTTTTCTTAGGTAAACGCACTGTTCGTGGGGGATGCGGTGCATCACACACTTCTGATTTATCTTCCTCATTGACCTTCTACACGGTTATTTTATAATATCTCTCTAATGTACTGAAGTAGTGTGCTATCTGTATATTTAACCCTTTCAAATAAAAAAAAATGCGGGCACTTGTATCCAGTTCTCCATGTTTACTAAACTGCGACTAAATTATTGATATGAAATCCACTCACAGATGAAACAGAAATATATTTGCTGTACTCGCTGTCAGACAGCTGGTGATTGCTGCCATTATAATAGATATAACAGCTGATTGTATATCGCTGCACTACCATAACTACACCTCCTGCTTCATTCAGATTCAACCCTCTTATTTAGATTTATTCTACTCTGTGCCACATTACCACCTGCACCGCTGGTCGTAAAAAGATAAAAATATCTACACTTTGCCTTGTTTGTTTTGTGCTTAAACTATGATCACAAAAATATTTACACATGTAATTTGAGCAAAATGGGTGTATGCAAGATCATCACTTGTATACAAATGTATACAAAATAATGAATATAAAAGCAAAAAAAAATATATATATATATATAAATTTGACATTAAATTACAGACATTTTTATTTCAAAATGAATATATTTCCACAATATGCGGCAAATTTCCATAGCAAACTGTGACTGATAAGTTAACATTTAAACCTTGGGTTTGGGTTCCACTAGAGCCTAGGTATCTAGCTTGCTGGGACATGGGAAATGTGGTGGCTTTGATTGCTTTCTACAGCGGTCAGTACAGGTAGTCCCTGACTTATGAACGAGTTCCGTTCCAGGAGCACGTTCGTAAGTTGGATTTGTTCTTAAGTCCGACAATGTAAGTCTTACATGCCTTTGACAAGAATATACAATGTAAATAAAACCAATCCACTTGACTAAATCTCTGTCATCTTTCCCCACACTGCCATCATGTGGCTGTAACCGCTCCTAACGAAATGAATCACAAAATTAATCAAAATTAAACTTTTAATAATCATCTGTAAATAGCCATAGGAAGTGCTGGGAAAGCACAGAGTATAAGCTTGCCCACGATCACTTGACTGCTGCTTAATTAGAAGATCAGGTCCATCTGGTCCAAGCTCTTTAACTTTTTTTTTCTTCTTCTGATCGCCTTGCGAAGGGGTATTTTAGCAAAGAAATTACAGAATTTTCTCATATTTAGCTGGCTTCAACATCAATCACTATTCTATACATTATCTAACAATCTGCTGACCGTTAATTAGACTCGTTGAAGATGGTTAAATCACATGAGCGCAAATATTTAAAAACAATATTGATTCGCTAAGAACAAAAATGGGAGGGTGCGAGCCGCACAGCACAGTTCTGTGATTTGTGCTGCATTTGTTTCTCTGCTGGATCGTACCAGACAGACTGGCCTTTGGTCCCCGCGGGCATGGGTGAGCCTTAGTTGTCCACAATCATCAGTTTGCTGGTGTAAACTTGGTGATCAATGTTGCTCAGTTCACCGGTCAGTGGTGTTAATGTTACGGCTGATTGGTGTATAATGTATGATCAATTTCAGGTGAACATGACTATTTTTTTCTTTACGTAATCACAAATTTCATTTTCATCTAGGACCGGTAGATCATGTATGGCAGGATAAATCTGGAAGACATTTTATCAGTCACCAGAGGTTACCATGAAATCCCCCATTATTCTCTTTGTGTCTCTTTGAGGCTTATGATTTAACGAATCTCATTAATTTCCCTTGACATAAAGGTCTGCAGGGGGGAAATTCTTTTAAATTTATAACAAGAGCATTTGCCTTGATTTTTCTACTACTAAATGTAATAAAAACATTTACCATTTTCAGCATTGTTCCTCTTTTTTTAGTAATAATACAATAATATTCATATAAACAGAAGCTAGAGGTTAAAGAATTCTCTGACCTGGTGTTGAGGGGTAGACGGCACGGCACAGAGTCACGGATGCATGAGCCAGTTCCAGGGTCAGCGGGCTCCACGATGACAAAGGGCCTCTCCTCCAGAGTGACCACGCGCAGGTGTTGGCTGTCATCGAGCGGTTTGAGGAATGGGCCGTAACGCGACCAGGGCGGGTAGCGCAGTCGCAGCACGCCGTTCTCCCACCAGCCCACCTACATTAGTGCCAAATGTTTCTTGTACAGTATTAAATCTCTCTTAGTCAAGCTATTAGTGATAATGCTTATAACTGTGGAGGTAAACAATCACAGCAACTAGTCGGATGGTTTGAGACTCGTGGCGTGTTCATTTCGTTATTTCCTGTTATGATGCGGGCCAAATTTTACCTTAAACATTCTCAGTTGTTTGAATTAAACTAATAACTGATTTATAAAAATGGAGGAGTAAATGAATGACTAAAAGAGAAATGACTGGATGGATTGATCCATGGATGGACAGATGGATGGACAGATGGATGGATGGATGGATGGATGGATGGATAGATGGATGATACATCACCAAGGCTCGGCCTCACCTCTTCCCAGCCCCGGCCTGCAGTGTAGGAGATAACATCCACTAGTGGATTGGCTAAATAGCCATCATCATTAAAGGAGTAGTCTCTTCCCGACAGAGTGATGTTACTGAAGTATCTAAAAGAGGAACAAAAGAGAGAGAGAGGGGGAAAAAAAAGAAAAAAGAGGGTGAATGATAGAATGAGCAAAGAAACAAATTACAGAGAAGAAAGGTGATAAAGAATTGGAAAGTGGGAAGGAGGAAAACGGGGAGACGATGAGGGCGAGTGTGAGCCGGCAGAGATAAAGGGAGTGGGAGATAGGACTTCTATTATTTCTCTTTCCACATGAGATATTGTGTGAGTTTTGCACTGAATGCTTCAGGGTCCTTTATATAAAATATCTCTATATACTCGGAAAGTGAGTATGAGAGACCAGCATATTCCTGGCACACGGTGAATTTAAGATCAGGAAATAGGTGGCAAATAACGGGCATGAAGAGAATCAGAAACTGCCAGGAGAAAGGGTGTGAATGAATGAATAAATGAATGAATGAATGAAAGGACAAAATGTGAAAATGAATCCGCATATGCATATCTTAGATTTGACATAACCGTGATCTTAATTCGAATTACTTAGATAATTAAATTACACCAATCGAGCATCAGCCTTAACATTAAACCCATTCATATTAAAACCACCCAGGTTTGGAGTTCCCCTTGGTGTCTCATGGGTCATGGGTGCTCAATCAGTTCGAGATCTGGGCAGTTTGGAGGCCGGGTCAACAATAATCCCTGTCTGATGGACTGTGAGTTCTGATGACTTTATGACTTTATGGCTTTTATATGGGATTGGACCAGATTAGAGTAGACGTTTACTGGTTCTGTATATTATTAATAATCAGTGTTATTCAGCTCACCTGGCGGTTTTGTTAATGTTATGGCTGATGTACAGTTATAGCAGGACGTGGTGCATGAATATAAAGTATATCCCGGAAACACACCTGCTGAGAAACATGATGCACACAAATCCCACTGTGAAAATAAAACCAGGGGTTTTTACATACCGTAAGCTTCTACACAGGTATCGTGGCTATTAATAAAGGTCGTTACTGTATGTGGCAATTAACTTCTTTAATGGGTGGCAACAGTGTGATAGTAATGCAGATCAATAAGTGTTGCTATATGGAGTTTTATATAACGATTTTGATATTAAGAATCTAAATACATGAAAAATCACTCGCGTTTACTCGGCTAAAGAAATCATTTAATAGCCAAATAAACACTGGCATCACTTTATATCTATATTATATATAATAAATATTTTATATGGAGGTATGTTCTTTAGTAGGGGCTGGAAATAAATCTTTAACAATTAATTAATTAACCTCATAATCTGTCCTCCTTAGAATTACGTTTGTAAGGAATCGGACAGATGTTTTTTTTTTAAAAACAGCTGTATATCCTTCAGTTTTGCCGCCTATCCTATATTATATTCTTTCTTTTTTTACGTTTCTAAGTCACAAGCCGTCGTGTAAGCATTCCACTGCATATCGTACTGTCTATGGTTGTACATAAAAAAAAATGAAACTAGAATTTAAACAAGAAAACAAACAAAAAACAAAAACATGCACATGCACATCAAAATTAATTAACCCTTGAAAAACTGGCCCCCCTCTCACTCCGTTGAGAATGAACGGGCTTTTACAGTGTAGAGATTTGAGTCAGACGTGTCTGATTGGCACTTCATTACGGTAAGATGGGAGGGTGCTGTCCGCTTTCAAACAAATTCAAAAATAACCGACACTTCCCGAGAAATCCGGCTCAGGAACAGAGGACTGACTTCCCTTTTCAAGTCGGAGCTAGGGATCATGTTACATCGCCTGTGTGTGAGCGAGCCGTGCAGAGAGGCTTGTTGTTTTGGTGACTCCACTTCACTCCACTCACACACACACACACACACTCACAGGATTTACAGGCCATATAAATGCTTGTATACTGGAAATAGTAAAAAGCCTTTTGCAGGAGAAGCGGTGCACCGTCTTTATACTGAATTATTTATTTCAGCTTATGTGAGCGGCGGCACCGTGGCTTAGTGGTTTGCACTGTTACTGTACAGTACCTTGCACCTCCAGGGCTCAGGTTCGATTCCCACCTCGGGTCTGTGTGCATGGAGTTTGCATGTTTGCTTAGTGCTCTGGTTTCCTCTTTCCGTCCGAAGACATGCAGGTTAGACTAATCGGTCTTCCCAAATTACCCGTAGTGTCTGAATGAGCGTGTGTATGTGTATGTGTGTACCCTGCCACATATCCGAAGTCTCCTGGGATAAGCTCCAGACCCCCTGCGACCTTGTGGATAGACTAAACCGGTAAAGACGATGAGCGAGAGAGCCTATGTGAGAGCTCTTTAACTTTTATACTGCAAGTGTATACTTAACAAACTGTGATGGGACAATAAATTTAAATTCCCTCTCTCAAAATCTGATTTACTCTAGCTTGCAGGCTCAGTAACTGTGTTTTGGTGAAGAATTCTGTTCACAAATCTGAATGAAATTCTTATTAGAGATCCCATTATAAATGTTTGCATGGACGCTGATCTGATAAAATTTCAAAAAAGTTTGCCTGCTCAAATCTTTTAATTGGTTTATCACTCACCCACACACCCACACACACACCCAAACCCACCCACTCACCCACCCACCTTCTATACCGCTTAATCCCGTATTCGCGGAGACCTGGAGCCTGTCCTAGGTCACGAGGCAGGGTACACTCTGGACAGGGTGCCAATCCATCACAGGGCACACACACTCACACACTCACACACTCATTCACACACCATGGGCAATTTGGGAACGGCAGTAAGCCTAACCTGCATATTTTTGGACTGTGGGAGGAAACCGGAGTATAATTGGTTTAGTTGGAAAGTGGTTCTGCTCGCTGTGGAGTGTTTAATCGAAGATAAAATTAACCGATGTCTTTCCAACTCTTCCATCAGTTTTTTTATTTTTTTTATCCAGTTGGACTACTCTTTTAGGTTGTAAACATTTGGGTCATTTGAATGATTCAGATTAATCATGAGTTCCTGCACTGACATTATTTTCTCCTTTTTCTTTTAATCAGCACGGGCGAGTTTTCAGCACTGCCTAAAGGGATTTCGTCGGACCCGTCAGCCCTGTTTGATAAAATTCCGCTGATTCAATAGAAGAAGATGAACAAGTTGGACCCACATCGTGTCGTGGGAACAATATTTGTGTTTCTGCTGTTCTTTCCAATTAAGCAGCGATCCCTGAGGAGCACCTGGGATTTAAACAGGACGAGAGGATCTTTACAGCTCATCAAGAACAATAAACCTTTTAGTGCTCCGTCACCTCACCTAATGTTACCATCACACGGGGTAAAAATAGGCACAGAAAGAAGGTTTTTTTTTGTTTTGTTCTTGCAACATGAGAGAAACGACGAGATCAAGCGTTCTTCATATTGAACGTGTTATGGAACGTTTGCATCATCCCTCTTTCCAAATAAAATATTTTTCCGATCATAAGCAACGGAATGTTGTTAGTCGGAATTTGCACAATAACAATCATCGGGCAATCATTCGCACAATCACTTGAACAATCATTTGCACAATTTGCACACCCACTGCAGACTTACTCGAACATATCGCAGACTTTTTCACATACTTTGCGGAATTTGCACGCTCCGTGGACAGTTTACAGTATATTTTTTGATATTTTAATACTTTTCATATTTCATTTTATTTTATTTTTTCATGCCATTCATTGCAAAAAAAGGATTTCCTTGTATGGGGGAACATGTTCCTTAACTGTGCATAAGACTGAGCCACCAATGCCAATCACATGTTCTGGCAATATTTAGTTACATTTCGTTATTTAGGTTATTATTACCATTATTATTATTAAGCAATCAATGGGGCAGGTTAAAATAATATTAATTCTTTGGAGAAGATCTTTTGCGGTCACATGATCCACAATCGAAATGCCATTTCGTCCGGCGATCATGCCCGCTAGAGATAGTACCGCCAAGCTGAATTATGATGAATCACCGGCTAAATTAACCCTACGCATTTTGCTGAACACATGACGAGAGACTGAATAATGGTGTATGTTGATCAACTCTTCCTTTACGTCATTTAATATATTTTTTATATATCTACATACTATAAAGCTCCAGCTGATCTTTACAACACGAGGTTTATGATGCGGTTATACTTGCGGCTTTCTTATCAGGTACGATTTAACGTTAAACTATCGATTCGTAGAACTGAAACTTTGTTTGACCACAACATCAGCATAGTTTGCATTATGTTATTAAAAATATCAGTTTCTGACCTGTTTTTCTCTGTTCTTTGGTTTAAATCCCACCTGTCAATCTGCTATCTGTGCAGTCTGACTGACTGATGAGTGACTGAGACGGCTGCGTGTGCACTTTTAAAAAGGAGATTCGACCTGAGGAAATCGACCTGATCTAAGATGTAAGGAAACGATAAAATAATATTAATAATAATAAAGGCCACCTGAATACCACGAGACGCTTAATAACACTGATGCGAACATGACAGTTCCGTCCCAATAACCCCTGCATGAAATGAGCACATATAGTTCAAGTACATTATTAATACTGGATATACATTTATTTGGGATATTTATTGTGTCTATTCATTCATTATTTGATGATGATGATGATGATGATGATGATGATAATGCCAACTAAGATAAAACGGTCACCACAAAAGCATCGGACATCTTTGCCCAGGATCTCCCTGACGGATGGCTGATAATCACAAATCTCACTTCGTTTTGTCATTGGGAAACTGGTTCAACTGTCTTCTAGGATCTTGTCTGGCATTATAAACTCCAGACAGCTTGCCAGACAAAAATAGAGGCGGGGACATACAGTATATAGTGGCATGGTGGCTTAGTGGTTAGCACTGGTGCCTTGCAACTTCAGGTCCTGGGTTCGATTCCCATGCTGGGTCCGTGTGCATGGAGTTCGCATGTTCTCCCTGTGCTTGGTGGGTTTCCTCTGAGTTCCCCAGTTTCCTCCCACAATCCAAAGATTAGGCTAATTGGCGTTCCCAAATTGCCCAAAGTGTGAATGTTGACTGGATGTTCTACCACCATTGGTCTCTAAGGTCCCTAGTTGGCCTACAGAGGTTCCTGGATGGGTGGACATACTGTATACTGATTTATATTAAATCCGTTCTGGAGGTGAGTTTCCCCTTTTCCTTTGTCCCCTTAGAGACTCTGTAGTAGGTTTTCTCAGTTGAATATGAAAAAATATATCCCTCGATTATCAACGAGGGAATGAATGGCGCATTGTCCAAGTGCAAGTTGATCTTGGAGCTAAACTATTTGCTCTTGGTGAAAGCGCCATCTAGCGATCATTGTGTGTCAGTAGCAGCTGCCCATTCAAAACAATAGGCGGTCAAATGACCGCTGAACGGCGTTATTAGTAGGTGACACTGGCACGGCGCTTCTAGTGTTAAGTAAAAATTTGGTACTACGAAATATATTTTCCAATAGGAAATAACATAATTGTAGATGATCTGCTTCAGTTACTCAAAAATATTACAAATTTCCAACACTATAATTAGATTTCTGCATATAAAACAATCAAAACATTTAAAAAAGACATGCAAATCAAGTAAAATATGAAAAAAATATTCATTAAACTTAATTTATGATCCCTTTTGACACTGTCTGCTTTAAAGATGAAACTAAAAATGGCTCCCTTTTCTTTTTGCTACCGTCCTTGCTAAATCTAAATGCTAAATGTCGTTACCAAATCTTGCACAAAACACAAAGAAGGTAAACCCACTCGCTTGGATTTCCACTGACGCAACCAAGTTTTGATCTGCTCCCGTATTTACGTAGAACAAAAAAGCTTTGCATGCCGAGGGCAAATTTCTTGCAAAGTTTGAGTTCTTAAGTTGAAAATTCCCAAGTTGGTATGCAGAGGTACGACTGTACTCAGCAGCTCAGGGAAGCATCTAGAGATATTGGGGCAGCCTTTTCCAAAGCATTTAACAGCATGCCAAGCTACAGCTGTGATCCACATGTACTCACGGCCTGAGCATGATGCCTCCCTTAGTGGTTACGACAGAATGGAGCGCAGGCAAATGTACCCGGCGGTTAAGAGATTAACCTCGCCTTGGCACCAAATCTGTCCAAGCATATGGTACGAAAAACGACCAGCGGAGAGATGGAATGATCGCTGAATGTTAGAAAGGGGAAGGACTCAGGGGCAATAATGTAGGTGTCTTTAGGTTGCCTCGGCGTGATCTTATCAATTATTTAACCAAATGCATGTCACAAAGATTTTATTATAAGGATTGAAC
Organism: Clarias gariepinus; assembly: GCF_024256425.1. Lineage (NCBI taxonomy): Eukaryota > Metazoa > Chordata > Actinopteri > Siluriformes > Clariidae > Clarias > Clarias gariepinus. The sequence continues at coordinate 16,884,158 of NC_071127.1, read as the reverse complement.
TTTTCATCACACTTCAGTACTGGACTCCAGCCGTCACTGGGACTTTTATACCTTAAAACTCAAGCGGCACAGATCCATCATTAATTTCATGACGTGTAAATTTCACCACAACCGGAATATGGGAATGGCGTCGCAAAAACTCTCAAAATGAGCATATTATTATTATTTATTTTAATTATATTTTTTATTATTATTATTAATATGATTTTGTGTATATGTGCTTTTTCTTTGCCTATGTGACTCTTTGTTTTTTTATATTTTGTACCGCCATGAAATAAAATAAAATTGCGTCATATTCCCCAGACTGTGCTAAAAAAAAAAAGGGATACGTAACTCCATATGGCTAAAACAGCTCCACATCCTCCCGCAGCGGTATAATATCCTCCCAATCAACCCATCTCCACCAGTTTACCCAGTATGAGCCGTTTCTTTCATCACAATAACCCCCTCGTTTTTCTAATAATAAAAACAGTGCCTTAAATCAGATGTTTCAATTTGTACAAATTAATTCAAGCTTAGATGTTAAAAAAAAAAAAAAAAAAAGTTCCTAATACACCATAATGAGGGTGCAGTCGACCCGAGGCCTAAATACAGATGTATATAAGCGATAAACACAACAGGAAGGGGAAAATTCGTGTTTATTACCCATTTTCTATAATTCATCATCACAGCTGCCTCATTTTCAGTATTCCACTGGTTCGAGCTCTTAGGATGCTTCTGATATTTTTCTCAGAGTCGCTATGACAACAAGACCTTTAAGCTGTGCTAAAATGCACTGAATGAGCAACTTGGGATGCCACTGAATTAAAAAAAAAAAAAAAGGAAAAGAAAATAAATGCTTCTCTAATTCCAACCACAAATGGGAGCTGCCACTTTCACCTACACTCTGTCTTAGGGTTATTTTAGATTTAATGAATTCTTTTGTACAGTAATATATATATATATATATATATAAATTCGGAGGAGACGTTTTTTTGCGGGATTGTGTCTTTCTTATAGATAGTCCATCCTAAATTATTATTATTATTATTATTATTATTATTATTATACTATTATTGATGTTGTCCTATTTTAATGATGTGGAAATAAGAAAATAAGAAGATAAGAAAAGAGCGAAAATCCTATCATCCTGAGATCGCTGTTTCGGTTCCTGGGTGAGGCTGTAACTTCTCGCAGCTGAAGGTCTAGAGCTCCGCCGTTGCCGGTTCCCAAGTGCTGGATGAGAAAGGAGAAGGGTTGGGCATTGAGCTAGCAACCCACCCCGGAAAAAACCAACCGCTACGGAAACAGCGAAAGTCCTCCACAATGGAGAACTACGTTTTGGAGAGGTACGTTTTGGTCTTGCTTTCCTGGGAAGGTCTTCATCAGAGAGTTTCATCATGGTGCTTGATGGGTTTCGCAAATGCACTTGACACAACAATGTTCTTGCAGGAACTGTTCCAGAACCGCTGACCTTTTTTCCATCAGTGATACTGTTTAAGAATTTTCTTGAACTGATTGATTTGCTATTTCATTTCTATTTTGTTTATATGTTTAATATTTAAAGCACTTTGAATTGCCTGTGTGTTAGTGTGCAAACACATCCTGTAAACCTGCCTTGTCTCAACTGCATCATGTCTTTAGATGACACACAGTCACACAAAAGTAAAATCATCGCCTTCATTACTCGATCACATAATATACCGTAAGTAAGGTATCAACGATTAACATCTTAGAGCTTCTACCTTCTTAAAGCACTTCAAAAAGATTGACAGCATCTCTTTTTCAATCCCTCTTACTGTTTTTTTCCCCTCTCTGACTCTCTCTCACCCCCTGCGATGTTGTCATAGCGACACATCCAGTGACATTACATGTGTTCTACTAATGTTTTACAGCGCAGGGTGAACAAAAACCACGGAGAAACTTCTAGTCATGGACATCGCTCGTCCAGCATAAACATGCAACTGCTCAGTGTATACAGTACGTGAACATTTACATCCTTGTAGATCTCCAGCTTTACCACTGTGTGTTCTGACACGTTTCTATTAGAACCGCCGTTAACCTTTTCATCAATTTGATCGACACTAGCGCTTCTATTGGATCAGACTACACGTGCCAGCCTTCACTCCCCATGTGCATCAGTGAGCCTTGGCCGCCCATAAACCTGTCACCAGTTCACCGGTTTTCCTTCCTTGGATCACGTTTGGTATGTCCTGACCACTGCAGACCAGCGGCATCCCACAATCGCAGCGGTTCTGGAGTTGCTCTGACCCAGCTGTCTAGCCATCACAATTTGGCTCTCGTCAAAGTCACTACGCCTGCCCATTTTCTCTGCTTCCAACACGGCAGCTTCAGGAAAGGAGGTTCACTTGCTGCCTAATACTGTAAATCCCACCCACTTCCAGCCACCATTGTGAGGAGATATTGAAAATGTAGCTGCTGTAAAAAGAGCCAAATTTTAATGGCTAGCCAATAGGGTCCGAGCAACTCCAAAACTGCAGCGATTGTGGGATGTTCCTGATCTGTAGTGGTCAAACGTGATCCAAGGAAGGAAAACCGGTGACGTGGAGACAGGGTCATGGGCGGCCAAGGCTTTACTGATGCACATCCAATAGAAGTGCTAGTGTAGATCAAATTGATGAAAAGGTTCATGCTGGTTCTGATAGATACCGCAGGGGTCAGAGCACACAGTGCATCACTGTCATGGTGGTAAATGACTGTATGGAGACGTATTTAAGATGGCGTGGCTGATCAATGTATGTACAGAATGAGGAGGAAATTTGTCTACACATCCTGTACAGGGACGTGTAAAAAGTAGAACATATAGCTCTACACACTCCAGAAGTCATCCTGCTTCTTCGATTCGATCAGCAGTCACATCATCAATACACACCAGTGACCCAGTTCTACTTCTCTTCCTAAACGTTCTGCTATCTCTCTCTAACAAATCTGTTTAGTTGGTCAGCAATGATGTTTCAGCATGGGGCAGCTCATGGGGAACCAGGCAATAAATGAATGTTAAGGCCACATATTTGTGCAAAGGTAAAGATCAAGATAACCTGACAATCTTAGGGTACATGAAAGTTAGAAAGTGGAACATCTACTGTATAGTAGTATAGCCTTAGCCCCGTACAATTCTTAAAGAGAACTACCACCCTCAGCTGAGCTGACACGGAGCGAAAGTGACAGAGCGGCATGGTGGGAAACCGCAGACAGCAGAGGTTGATGACCGAGGGACAGGAAACACACAGGAGTGTGAGCAGAGGGCAAAGTTGATAGTCTGTATATCAGAAACACTAAAAGGTGTATAATGTTCCTAATAAAGCATTTCTGAGATAGCGGCTGCTCTGTCTCCAATACACTGTTGTGTGAGAGACAAAGGGGAAAAAAGGCTAGGAGTGGTTCAGTGGTAGAGGCGTCGTACCATAATAACAAGCTTTCGTAAGATAAGTAACTTGTTTCTGCGAAATAACAACCACCTTCCACAAGATAAATAGATTGTTTCCCAAGTTAGTATCTTGTTTCTGCAAGATATCAACTTGTTTCCATCCACTCACTCATTCTCACTCGTCTATACCGCTTTATCCTGTATTCAGGGTCGCGGGGGACCTGGAGTCTATCCCAGGAGACTTACTGATGGGGTACACCCTGGACAGGGTGCCAGTCCATCGCATTGCACACACATACACACACTAACACACTACAAGCAATTTGGGAACGCCAATTAGCCTAATCTGCATGTCTTTGGACTGTGGGAGAAAACCGGAGTACCCGGATGAAACCCACCAAGCACGGGGAGAACATGCAAAGTCCATGCAAACAGAGGTGGGAATCGAACCCAGACCCTGGAGGTGCAAAGCGTAAATAAAGTAATAACTTGTCCCTGCAAGATAAATAACATAATAAAAAACTGACACATTTTGGGACTTTAGGGGCTCTGTAATTATCAAATAGAAATGAAGTTGTATTATCAGAGTGCGCAAAAGTGCATCCTACCTTTGATTCTGCAGCCTGAGGCTATCAAAAGTGTGAATGCAACTAAAGCACTGAGTGAAAAAGAAAGCACCTGTTCGAGCTTGCATGCTGTCGATTAAAAGAATCACTGCATGAAAAAAAGAAAAGCAAAGAAAAAAGAGCAGTTTTGAATTCTGACTATTGACTTAAATCCCAGGCTTATTACTACAGTGCTACTGTTTCTTTGTCGAGTTTTTCCTTTTTTCGTCTCATACAGAGTTACTAAAAGATGGTATTTTATCCCCAAGACGTACAGCGCGATTAAAAAAATTATCACAGTCAACCAGAGCTCTTTCAATTCCCCGTGATTTATTCTACAATTTATATGAAGAACATTTCAAGAGCGACCCACTTGTGTGCTTATTGATTTACAAGATTTAATTTATCCTTGGGTATCTGAGGATGCAGGTCGGCTGCTGTTTGGTAAATCATGTTTCTCTTATAGGCCAAATGGATGTGCATTAGCATGCATGATGGCACGCCGGAGACGGCGAGGGGGGAGCAGCACTTGGCTGGTGACAGTATGTGATATTTCCCAGTGCATTCGCTCACTGTAACCAATTATCTTATTTGCATGTAAAGTGACGACGAACGTTTAAAGTTGCCAGTGGGGCAGAGATGAGAGAGAGAGAGCAACATCTAAGGAGGAGACGCACTTCGAATCTGATGAAGGAAAGAGAATGGAGGAGAACAAGGAAAGAAAGAAAGAATTGGATAACATGCAAAAGATGAGACGGGGAAAGAAAGATAAGATGAAAAACATGCAGCAGTGAGGAGGACAGGAGGGCAGAGTGCACTGGATGAAGGAATGGGAAAATTTTTTTTTTATTAAAGGAAGAAAAACATGGTAGGACGGAAAAACCAAAAGAGTGATGGGTAGAGGAGTATTGAGTGAGACAGAAAGTCAATGACAGAGAAAAACACTTTTTTGTCAGATCGTACTGCACATACAAAAATCAAACCATATTCAAAACGAATTCTGACTTTTAATGTAGGTTGTATGTAAGGAACAACTGCGTGTATGTTACAGAGCTGTGAAAAGGGATTTGGGGCATTTAAGGGATTTACCAAGAGGTTTGGTACAGTACAGTCACATGCTGGTGAGATTGATAGATAGATGGATCTATACATCTATTTATCTAGGAATCCATCCATCTAGAGACCTCTGTAGTCAAACTAGGGTCAGGTGGTTAATGCATCAGGCTATGGTTTGAAATGTTTCAGGTTTAAATCCCACAATCATCGAGTTGTCCCTGCTGGGCCATTACATAAGTATGGCCCTTTGAGACAAAAATATCATCTTCCAAATGTAGATAGTGGAGGTCAATGGTGACCATTGTATTTATTCCCATCTTGTACAACCATGGTAGAACCTCTGGTCAATATTCACAAACTACAGGCAATTTGGAAATGGCAACTAACCTAACCTGCGTGTCTTTGGACTGTTTGAGGAAACCCACCAAGCACGGGGGGAACATGCAAACTCCATGCACACAAACCCGACACAGCAATCAAACCCAGAACCTGAAGGTGCAAGGCGACAGTTCTAACCACTTACTTACCATGCCACCAGATTGATAGATGAATAGATATATTCCATTCCATTTAGTAACTTCTATAGTCCAACTAATAGTCATGTTCAAGGAGGCCAATGTGACCGATGTACAGATTCCCTCTTTAACGACCGTGGGAGGACCTCCAGTCAACGTTCATACGGCCTCACAGCCTAAATCTGCATGCTTTTGGACTGTGGGAGGAAACCAGAGTACCTGGAGAAAACCCTCCAAGCACAGGAAGAACATGTAAGCTCCATGCCCACAAACTGCGACGTGGGAACTGAATCGGGATCCTGGGGGTGCAGGGTGACAGTGCTAACCATTATTATTTATACAGCTCCAGCTGGACTCGTATTAACTCTAAAAGTGTTAAATCAACACCAGAGATCAACAGAGAGAGCTGTGGAGCAGGTGTGCGATGGTTTGCCACCGGTCTCCATTTGGAGGGAAGTGTGTGAGGGACGAGGGAGAAACCTCTTGTCCCATGTATGTTAATGTTACCTCATGCTCGCTGTTTCGATCTCATTGCCTGTGCACTGAACGGAGCATATGTACTGTATGTGTGTAAGCAGAGAAAAGTAAAGCCAAAGCCAACAGGATATGCAGGACTGCAGCAGGACTGTTTTAAAAACCCTGGGTCAGCAGTGTTCACTAAGTGCCTTACTGCGGAGGTTGTTACTCTAGTTTTGAAACCAGGAAGCTCTTAGAGAACAAAGTAATATGTGGACATTGTACAGAGCTCTCTTGCAGAAGCAGCAGCTTCTTTTCTCTGTCTGCTGAATCAATAGAATGAGACACACACCGGGAAAGTAGGTGTAGGATCCAGAGTGGGCTGTCATCGTCTCGTCTTGTGTCCCTGGTGATGGGCTTTGTTCCACTGACATCCCAGGACAATGTGAAGGCATACCCTGATATTCCTTTATGCATGACAGGGCTGTTAGATCAGTCAGCACAAGGATATTGCTAATTTATATGATTTCAATTATTAAGGACTAGCTGCTAGATCAGGACACCAAGTACAAAGAAAATTCAGTACATCCTGGATCTAAGAGCAAAACAACACACTCATCACATGAGATTTTTTTCTTTTTTTCTTTTAAAGCCCCGGCCACTGAAACAGCTTGCACTGGTAAATAAAGTCCTCATACAGTATTACTCATCAGCTCTAAGCTCAAAATTACTCAAGTGGCAAGGACCCTTCAAGGTCACGCATTGGGTCAGGGAGTGTGACTATGAGGTATTATGTATAGACAAGAGAGGTACACTTCAGACCTTTCACCGCAATCTCGTGAAACAGCAGTTCTTGTTGCTCTGGAGAGAATAAAAACACGACCATGGGACCAGAGTGATCAAAAAATCAAGTCCCTCCAATCCTGCGGGATCTCTCACCCTCCCAACCTCACGAAAACATGCAAGATGTTTAGATGTGTTTTGTTTATGAATCGGTGCACAAAGACACCCCCAGCAACATGGTTTCATACAGCCCATTTGGGTTTATTTAAACGTGCGGGTAAAAATAGACACTTTTACAAAGCGGCTTAACAAAAAAATATGGTTATATTCAGAGTCGATGGTGGTGCAAGACTCAAAGTGGAAACTGTCCACTTGTGGAAGACAACTCATCTTGGAAACATAATAATATACTAATACATACTACGATAGGGGAGGTGGTAGCTCAGTGGGTTATGGCGTCGAGTTACTAATCGGAATGATGGCGGTTCAAGCCCCAGCTCCATCAGGTTGCCATTGATGGGCCCCTTGTGCAAGGTCCTAACCCTATCTGCTCCAGGGACGCCATTTCATGTCTGACCTCAGTTATGCTTTGATATGTGAAGTGTGTAGTAGCATACAGTACTGTATATGTGACAAATAATGACTTAACTTAATGATACACTAACTGGCCATTTTATTACGTTCATGGCATAGATTCAACAAAGTGCTACAGACTTTTCTTATAGTTATTGGTATCTGTAGCTATAGTATCTGGGCTCCCTCCTGAGCATCCCTGGCATTTTATAGTGCTGAAACTTCTATTTGTATCAGCAGGCAAATAAAACCCGTCGCTTGTCAAACCCGACTGCTGCCTAGTACTTTTCATGTCAAATAGACGAGAGATAGAGATGGAGACATATTTCCATAATGCTCCTTTTATCATTTTCTGGTGGCACATTGAACAGGACAGCTTTTAAAACAGATTTATTTATAGTTCTTTAGATTTGAACTGATAGAAGTTGTTCTATAGAAGCGTCCTAAAATATATGTTGATCCATTTTATTTCTTATGATTTACAAGAATTACTGCAAAACAAGACGCAATTCCTGTGAGCATGTTCATGTGATACAGGGAGAGGGAAAGGGGGACAAGAGGCAAAGGGTGGACATACAGTCGAGAGGGACTTACAGACTTTATAGAAAGAACTAGACGAAACGTCGTGATATCACCCGTAGATGGTTTAAAGATCAGTTTTGAAGCGAAACTATGGGAGTTCTGGTCGTCGGCATCTTGGCAGGAGCTAAATCCTGGTTAATTGATAAATGGTAAAATGGTTTTTAGCTTTAGCTCAGCTAAAATTGTAAGGTAGCTGATGTTGATTTTTATCCTAACCTTACTTTGCAATCGCTTGAACTCATCCGTCTTCTGAACAGTAAATTTGATTCTGGATGTTAATGTGTTTCCTTCTGAAACGTGGAGTCAAAGTGTTTAAGATACATGCCACCGCTGCTAAAACAACCTGGCAGCATCTTAGCCATCCAAGCTAGCTTAATACAAGGTGACACAAAAAAACGGGAACTTTTTTACAATCCAATAAAAACTAGAAGTGATAAAAGAAATACATTTTATTCATAGTAATTGAAACCCAAAAAAACTTGGCATTTACGAAACATTGATGGAATTTATCATTTTTTTTGGAAAGATTACATCCTTTAGATGGCGTCCTCCTGTACGAATACATTCCTTAAATCTGCTGTTGAGATTCCTCATTGACAACATCTCAGCTGGGATACTGTGAATTTCATCCCCAATTCTCTGTTTTAACTCATCCAGGGTTCTTGGTCGAGTCATAAACACTTTACTCTTGAGGTAGCCCCACAAGAAAAAATTACGCCCCAATCTGACGATCTAGAGGGCCAGGGAACGTTAGCGAATCTTGAGATCACACGCTTACTGAACGATTCTTGCACAGCTTCCATTGATTGCCGTGCAGTGTGTGATGTCGCTCCATTACGCATTTCAAAAATTCCCGTTATTCTGTGTCACCTTGTATAAGGAAAAAAAAAAGAAGAGTTTGAAAAGCCTTTATCATCTCACTGGTGGATAAAAAACTCGACATGTTATAAAGCTGTTACCCTGTCGCAACATTTCCCAGTAGCAGAGAGCACCAAGTTACTAAAACGATCCTGTGTATTGCCAGTCACAGCCGCAATCGCATACAAACCTCATCTTCTTTCCGCTAAATATAATCACCCCATTTTTTTTCTTAAAAAAAAAAAAAAAAAGCATACTACGCAGGAATATGTACACCAAGAATCATACTGATAAATCATGTTTACTGATAACCAGCTACTCCTGTCAACATACAAGGTTCTGTAATGCATTAAACAGGTATGATCCTATATTTCCCCCAATGTCATAAAACATTTAAGTCAGGAATATCTCTTAGAGCAATTTCTCAACATTCTGAGATTTCAAGATCAGTTAAACAAGTACAAGTGTAGGCACTTTGCCAAGGTCTAAAAAAAGCCAATGCTCCAAAATCAACACCTTCAATGTTGACTAATCTTTACAGCTGACCACATGAACGAAGAAATTTTTGACCAGGGGTACGTTTGGAAAAGTAAGACCGCTTAAGACCACTGCACCTATTCTTAAGCATGGTGGTGGTAGTATTGTGATTTGGAGCAGTTGTGCTGCAAGTGGAGAGAGCATTGCACAAAGTGGATGATGTAATAAGGGGGTGGACGACCTTAGAATTCTTCAGGAGGATCTCAAATCATCAGCGGAGACAGTGGTGTCAAAGCTGGATGTGAAAGCAGGCTAACTTTAAGCTATCGTAGCCTCCACCATGGTTAAAGTCAGGTACTGTATATGCCAGGTAACAAGAAACTTGTTCGTGGCTACCAAAAGCATCCGCCAAAGTTCATATTTCAAGGGGGTATAAAAATTATTAAGTATGGATATGTTGTAAATAAAAAACATAACCTACCAAAACTAGGACTGGAGCTTTATATTCTGGCCACTTTCCTCAATAAATATTTTTACACTTGTACTGTTATTGCAGGGTCATGAGGGAACTTTACTGTTGAAAATTTCATAAGCCATTTTACCTGATTCTGTCGGGCACCCTCTGTGTCTGGTTGCCATCAGTCATGCAGTTCCCGGCAAAGCTTGTCCCTCTGGCTCCACCATACTCCCTCCTAAGCGCCATGGCTCCGTGAGTCAGAACAGACACGCCTTTAGCAATACGACGACGTGGCTCGTCTCGCCATCCCTGAGGCCGCACTGTAAACAAAGCCTTGGGCAGCCCTTCCACTCCGAGTCCAGAAAGGGCTGGGCCCACAGCGAACCACATGTGTGAAGGAGTAGCTTGGCCTGAGAGCCATGCTGCCTTAAAAATCTGCTCCGCCTCTTCGTGTGAGCAGTACAGCAGCCTCACCTATTAAAGGAAACAGAAAAAGCATGCCATTTAATTAATTATAAAATGTTTAATTGCCAGTACAGCCTTCTAGGAGACATTTTGCATCAGTAACCTTTTATGAAAAAGTAAACCGATATTCCAAATCCATTTTTAAACGTTAACTTTCTAAATTTTAATTTTAATTTTTGGCAGAACAGTTCACAAAACAGCAGCCATTAGTAATAGAATAACTTAAAATTGTTGTGAAACGGGGCATCATGGTGGTGTAGTGTTTACAACTGTGGCCTTCATCACAGTGTGTTCGATACCTCCCTCGGATCTGTGTGCATGAAGTTTGCATATTCTCCCCATGCTTGGTGGGTTTCCTCTGGGTACTCCGGTTTCCTCCCTGTCGCGGAGTGCGCCAGTGATAAGCACTCACCTAAATCTTCATCTAAATAGTTAAGCCCGAGATCTGGACGTCTAAAGCCTAGAGTCACTCGCGGGACACAAAAAATGCGATGAGTGACAAGCGAACGGGGTGATGTCATGTGACTTTAAAGCCAAGATCTGAATGTAGCCGTTTGACCACGGCTTTAAGGATAGCCACTTCAAGGAATACACGAGCTCCCGCGACACTTTCACCCTCGTCTGGAGACAACTTTTCCGCACCCAAGAAGATCTGGAAGGGTCGGGTTGGCTCAGACAGCGATGGGAGCCACTTTAAGGAGCCACTGCCCACTCTGCCACTCTGCCCACTGCCATGGCTCGCCAGCCTCGTGCCCTCATGCTAGCTGGTCACGGCCTTCAGAACTGCATGTGAACACCCTCACTATTATCCTCCCCTTTTTTTTCCTTTGTCCCTCCTAAAACTTTTTCCTAATAAAATTACCCTTTGTCCATAAGACCTTGTCTCGTGTCTGCGTGTCTGTGGTACCACCTGTGCGAAAGATCTAACACTCTCATAGTCCAAAGATTATTTGCAGATTAGGCTAATTGGCATTTCCCACAGTGAGTGGGTGTGTGCTAACATGTCCTGAAATGGACGGGCACCCTGGAACAGGCTCCAGACTTCCCGTGACCCTGTACACGATAAGCAGCAGTATAAAGAAGGAATGAGAGAGAGTGATTTGAAATACCTTTTCCATCCAAGAGAATAAGCAGACCCAAATCATGGCAATAATATGCCCCCTGCTTCTAAGGGTCAACACATTCATGCCTGTACAGCTTTCATAGTGTACAAAAAGCAAGTACTAACCCACTAGGCCAAACATTATCACTGGTTAAGTTAAGTTAAGTTAAAGTGCCCCAATTATGCCCCATTTTTAAGGTTGCTAATATTGCTTAATGAGTCTCTTAAAACAGATTTACACGTATGCAAGGTCAAAAAAAACACTTTAGTTTTCTCTTAAAATAGATTTCATTTTATCCCATTTCTAAATGATTTGTAAACGACTCGTGTGAACCAGTTCAAAGATTCAAGTCTGTCTAAACCCCTCCTTTCCGTGAGCCCTCACTGTTGTGATTGGTCAGAAGGCGCGTAAACGAAAAAAGTGCACAACAACCAAACAGAGATATAAACAATATTTACAAACTATATACAATAAACGGTATGTGTATGCGAGTAAATGGGATGCGCATGCGCCTTGCCACTTCGCGAGTTTTAAGTTCAGTTTTGGTGAATGGTGGAGAATAAACAGGTAAAAAGGATTTCGTGTGCTCTCGTTTTTATTGTTTTTTTTATATTACAAAGTGTTCAAGCGAACCTGGCATGAATGCTCGATCACAATAACAAGAGTCTGCTAACGTTAATTGTAAGATGGCGGGCAAGTTGTTCGCGACATGGAACGTGGGCCGGCCAGTTGTTTGTGACGTAGAACGTGGGCGGACGTTATGCAAATATGTTACGGAGTGACGTGGATCCGTAACAGAATAAAAATAAATTTGCTAACGATGAGCCGATTCACTGTCAGCGTCACAAATAGTGTAAATAGTTTATGTTCACATACAGCTACATGACACACTGCATAAAATAAAATATTTGAAAAAGCATATTAGTGGCACTTTAAGCCTTTATTTGTCACATATACATTAATGGGTTTCCTTACTTGGAAACAGCAAAATGACCAGAAGTAAATATGAAGCGGTTATTACAAGATAAATTGGTAGAACACCATCCAGCGGACAGATGAGATAAAGGGACTGCTCTTGACCTAAAACCTAATACCTTCTTGTCTTATGGAATGTGCATATGATTATATATTGTGTTCAGACAATACAGTACATTAAAAGCAACATGAGATGTTTAAAGCACAGAAGTGGAATGTTCTGCAATGGCAAAGTCAATCACCTGAACTGAATCTGCTGGAACTGAGCACGTATTTCAATTGTTCAAGGGAAGATGCCCCAATAACAAGCAGAAACTTCTTACAGCAGCAAGTAAAGACCTGACAGTCACAAATGTGGCCAGATTATGGCATAGCCACACATGAATCTGCTTCGAATTACAAACAGCTGATGACTGTATTTTAATAAGGTGCATAGATAAACAAATTTCTACAGAATTATTATTTTTATTGTTCTCCATAACTTCAGGCTATTTTTTCGATACCCCACTGTTACACACACACTGTGAACAAAAGTGAACTATATGTACTGTATGGTGTTATATCATCATCACTACATGATACCTGTCTGAAAATGTACTCTGTGTTTGGATTTGGACGTACCTTTCACTGCAGAGAATTGTTTGAACTTTTGCAGACATAAACTATTTAAATAGTTACACAATGTACTTCCCATTTGGTTTAAAAATGAAGATTTGGGCAACCCACAGTACAGTATAAACCAAACTAGATCGTGTGCTCTAGCTATATGATTTACTGTATGTGTTGTAAGTTGATTATAAGTTGACTGTTTTTTAAATTGTGTGTGATTTTGGGCTGTAATGGTTTGGCTTTCCATCCAGAGTGCCTTGTGTGCCAAGTTCTCTGACATTGGCTCCAGTGCCCTTGTGATGTTACACAAGATACATGGTATGTATTACGAATAGATAGATAGATAGAAAAAAAGAGTCTTGGTTTTGTTATCATTTTTATAAATGTAAGCTGCTACAGGTACGCCTGTGTAGAAGTTCATGGACACTTGCTCTCCGTTGTCCGGTTGTATGGAAAAGTCATGCCCTAAAACTCACTGGATGGATCTCCATGGCATTTTTTAGCATCCAAGTGTTGTTGCTCTAAGTCTATTGTGATAGTCTCCAGGCCTACTAAGAGCAGTGAGTGAGTGAGTACTAAGGGCACCAGAAAGTCTAGAACATATCCAGACTACACTGACCAATCCATTTTGGAACCTGTTTGGCGCGGTGAAGTTGGACAGAGGCGTATTACCAACCCTCCATGACATGCAACTCAAGCGATCGTCATTTTCATAAACCCTATAATTTTTCCAAAACATGATTCCATGATTAGGTCAGGATTTCCACGATCATACAAATTTTACTTATGATTATTATAGTTTGTCCAGTCACTTTTCGTCCCTTAAGAAGCGGGACCACATACAAATGATGCAAATTTGGATGCAATACCTTCAAACTAAAACAGGAAGTATGCACAGCCATACATGCCTACTCTATAACACTGCTTCTTGGATATCATGGAATGATTTACTGTTGCTTTGAGAACTAGCTGCCACAAAGCTGAACCCTCTGAACCATCGTTGTAGCTCCTGTTTAATGCATGGTTGTGGCCATGATGACACAGCCTCCACTTGGGCTTTATCCATCAAAAGTACTTTTTTTTTTTTTTTTGCTTTATTGTTGGTTTTTCTAAGCATTCAAGTGATACAATGAACATTGCCATTTTCGAAAATTTGTGGTGCTGTTCCTTCGGCTGTTTTCATTAAGGGGTCAGCACAGCAGACCTGATCTACACCTTCAACTTAGCACAAGTTTTTACAGTATGCCAGATCTCCTTCCTGATGCAACCCTCCCTTTTTGTCCAGGCTTAGGAAAGGCACTAAGGATGCCCTATCAAGTGGTTGGGTTTTGGCCACTGGCTGGGAATTAAACCCAGGTCTTCCGCATGGCAGCCTAAAAGCCTAGCACTAAGCCACCAGTGTCTTCGAAATGTCACCATTTACAACCGGATCATGTGATGGTAACAACACATGGAGCAATTTATCCCAAACTGAAAAGGTCAAAAACAAAGATGTAGAAAATGCAGAGGTCTTCGGGCTAAGCAGAGATCAATTACTGTACCAACTGTAATATTTTAGTTTTCTTGGAAACTTGGCTTAACAACGGCATCCCACACATTCTGCTAGAGGTAGGGGATCGTTTTTATCAAGGCTGATAGGGAACCAGCAGGCACACACAAAGAGATAGGGCATTTATGTAAGCCAAACATGGTGCATCAATATGGCTTCCCACTGCTTTGCTGATCTTGAATAATTCATTATTAAGTATTGGGCCTTTTATTTACCGCTTGGGTTTACAAACATTGTTATGGTAGCAGTGTATGTCCCCCACACACACCCCAGATGCTAGCATGGCTATAAACAGACTGCAGACAGTGCATCCAGATGGGGACTTTATTGTCAATGCAACTTAAGATCTGTTCTACCATAGTCTCGACAGAATGTCCCTCACCTCACTAGGAGACCCATAAATTTGACCATGTAGACTGAGCTTACAAAGCTCTCCCATCTCTGACAGTCTGACCATCTTTCATTGTTCTTGCTGCGTCACATCAAAATTGTGAAACCCACTATTAGGACTGGCTCTGCTTTCCAGCAGTTCGCACAGCACCACCATCAACCTAGTGACCACGATCTATTAAAACTTCCCCCAACCAGGAGCTCTAGATGAGATGGGAGGTCTGCATGAAGCATGTACTTTAACAAAGCCTTCAGATATGGAGACCTGGAGGTCTACAGTGTGGCCAGGGCCATCCTGAGGAGAGGAACCTGCAAAGGTCAAACACATACAGAAACTGTGGATCACTTCAACCTCACTGACCACTGCCACATGTGGAGCTCAACTTCTTTTATTCTCATTGTGAAAACAGGAACATGTTTAAGGCAGACCCATTACCAGGCAAGCAGCCTCCTACCCATCACATCTAAAGTGAGTGCTACCCTAAGTAGGGTAAATGCATGGAAACAAGCTGGCTTTGATGGCATCCCTGTTTTTAGAGTCTGTGTAGAGCAACTAGAAAAGCTCAAAATGGCTTAGGCAGCTGTTCCCATCTGCTTTACAGTAAGTCAATGATAATTGTACCAGTGTCAATGCACTCCGTGCAATGGAACTCAATGACTTTAATCCCATTGCACTCACCTCTACGTTGGGTTCGCAACTATTGACGCCCACAGTGGGTCAACACAAGACAGTCCAGTGTTCCAAACAAGTCTGTAGGCAGAATCAGCTTGGTACCAGGTCTATGGGCAACGATGTCCAGTACACCCTGGACATCCTTGCACATAGACCACTGTTTGTTTGACTTAACAACCTTGTATAAGATCCTTCACCTAGTAGCTTGGTCTAAGGACAATAACCTGGAGGTCAACGCCAAGAAATCCCACTCATGCTCCCCTTTATCTAGCAGTTGAGATGATTTTAAGCTTTGCTTTAAGTTCTGTGGAGTCCCTAGTTCTCTTAGGATGTCACCTGAACTCCTCTAGCAAAAAACAAACAAACAAAAAAACATTATCTCTCTTGGACAAGACTGAAAAAGGTTAACCTGTGCTCTTGAGAGCATCTTCACCAACTGCTCCTGAGTGTGGTACCACAACTGCACCACAACAAATGCAAAGCCCTTCAGCAGGTGGTGCAAACCACTCAGCGTATCATCAGCACTCAACTACCTGTCATGGAGGACATTTACAAAAAAAAAAAAAAAAGGCATTATTAAAAACACCTCTCATCCTTATCACCGACTATTTACCTTTCTCCCATGGGGCAGACACTACAGGTGCTCCGCGCCTGCACAAACAGACAGAAATAACTTTCTCCCTGTGGCTGTTTCTATACTGAACAGCTGACCACGGCTTGATAACCACTAAACTACTGCACCCACTGTTTACTTATACTGCACGGCTTTATCCACAACTCGTCTTTGCATTACCCATAATTTATAAAAAAAAAAAGGTCATTTTTTAAATACCTCCATATTTATTCTGTATATAATGTTCTATACAGATACTCATATACAGTTAGTTTAGCGCTTGGGCCATGTAAAATGTGAAAAACATTGTTTTGAAATACTTTAATGAACACCGTCCATGCTGGTTGCTCCAGTTGTGATAGAAAAACATGATTTATTTTTTTTTTTTGCTATGAATCCATGCTTCTGGCAAATTAATTTTTAGGTAGCAGGAAAGTCCTGGTGTCAGAATGAGGCTGAGGGTTCCCTTGTTCTTATTATGTCATTGAATGCTGATTTAAATATTCCAAAAATAGGATTTTTATGGTGTTTTCCGAGGCACTCCTCGTATACAAACTTGCACAGACCATACAGTATCTCAGCAACTGGACACGATACAGTAATAAATTTGGTATTAAAATGGAGCTTATTAAAGCAGGGACCTGAAAATATACATAACAGAAATCACCAAAAAAATGCGACTGAATACCTGATTTAGTGTGACAGCCTCCCATATGTCTATTCTGATCAGTACGTTATTTTAGTTACATGTCTTTACCTCTGCAAAATCATTGTTTGCTTATAAATATATTTGTCATATACAGTATATATCCCAAAGTAGTGGTTAGCACTGTCACCTTGCACCACCAGGGTCCGGGTTCGATTCCCGGCCAGGCTCGATTCCCGTCTCTGTGTGCATGGAGTTTGCATGTTCTCCCCATGCTTGGTGGGTTTCCTCCGGGTACTCCGGTTTCCTCCCACAGTCCAAAGATATGCAGGTTAGGCTAATTGGCGTTCCCAAATTGCCAGTAGTGTGTAAGTGTGTGTATGCCCTGCGACGGATTGGCCCCTGTCCAGGGTGTACCCTGCCTCGTGCCCTAAGCCTCCTGGGATAGGCTCCACGTCCCCGTGACCCTGAATACAGGATAAAGCGGTAAAGAAGATGAGTGAGTGTATATTTCCCACTGAGGCTTCTGCACTTAAGATTTAAGACTTCCATACCCCTGTAGTACATTACATATATCCACTATAGCCTTATATTTACAGTACCGGTCAAAAGTTTAGACACTTTAGGGCAGGAAAGCTCAGCGGTTAAATTATTCAACTACTGACGTTCATATGTACATATGGCATTAGGTAATTAAGAAACAATAACATCAACAGTTGGTTGTGAGTTTAAGACCAGAGGGTCAGCTGTTCTTGCAAGAACGGGTTTATCCAATGGGTTTGCAAAACCCATCGAGCGCCGTGATGAAACTGAAGACCTTCCCAGAAAAGCAAGACCAAGGCTTTGCTGAAGGCTTTCCAAAGCAATCAATATCAACTGTTCAAAAGAGATTTTTACATATTTTGGACGCCTTCAGCACTGTTTTATAATGTCGGAAAAAAAATTAAAATCAGGAACGACTATGGAATGAGACGGTGTGCCCAAACTTTAAACTGGTAGTCCACATTTGTTATTTATATGCTACTGTACTTATTCACTTCTGGTTAGATTCTACATTGACTTTTTACACATACTTTGCACAATGACAATAACGTTTAATCCAATCTTATCTAATCTAAAGCACCTAATTCACACATGCCTAGAAAACTGAAGGGGCATTTACAAAGCCAGATGACACGAGTAATTATTCACAGCGCCTAGGTGTTGTTATAAAAGAAGCCTTCTATACATCAACCTTCCTGAACAAGGTTAAATGCACTGCACAAGTGAAAATCTTGGCTCCTCTCACCTGTTCAAGGGCTACATGCTCTAGAGGAATCACAAAGCTGTATTTCACTGTTTGTCATATTCGGTTCCTGTGATCAATGTGCAGGCGAGGCCATTTAACTCAGTGGCAGAATGCGAGGTTGATGATTGAATGCATGTCAGCATGACAATCTCCTTTACATAGATGTGTTTATGGGTTTTCTTTTGCAGATGGACAGTAGACATCTGCTTCACATCCTGTATGTGGGGAAGCCAGGGGTAATTATCAATGTGGGGGCAATTCCAAGGCTTTGTTCTTACTAAATCCCTTTGCTTTGCAGGTCCATAAATGTTGGAACAAAGATAATTTTTTTTGCCATTTGCACATTGGCTCTGTATGCCACCGTATTAAAATAATTCAAGAGGTTTGAAGAAAGTGCGGCATTAACCGTTTAGGAATTTTCATTTCATTTTCATTTAGGCACTTTCATACACACCCATTTTTTGGGGCTTACTTGTTTTTATTCAGAGCATGTCCATATATTTTAAAATCCAAATCCAACATTGTTGAGTAACTACTTTGCCTGCCATCGAGAACACCCTCTCACTGGGAACAAGTCTTGTTGGTACATTCTCCACCGTCCTAGTGATAATTTAGTCATTGCTGTAAGCTTTTCCTCCAAATAGAATGGCAGTTCAAGTCTGGCAGTGATAGCTAATCTGCTCTGGCATGAGCAAAGTTGTCAAAGAAACTGCATGGTGAAGAAGATGCTCCTTTGCGTTCACCCTTATCTGGTGCCATCACATTATCTGGTGGCTTCCCTCTTTGGCAATTCCTGCAGTCAAGATAGCAGATCCCTGCTCAGAAATACACATCATTTTGTCCTTTGTTCCATCGAGTCTGTGGAGGTGTAATTTCAGTGGTTCAAATCATCCATAAAAGGAGCGAAGTGCATCCGAGAGGTGGACAAATTTGTTCGAGCTGTCCTTAGCAAGGCCTCATCTTCTGCTCTAAAAGTAGTTTTCTTAGGTTTATGATCCTCATCTGTAGATCATTCTTTAGCTTGGCACATGTGGTAATGGTAGGAACATCTGCCTTATCTGATCAAAACCAAGATCTGTTCAGAGTCTGGTTTAGCTTGCTTGAGAAGTGGTGTGTACTTTTGTGTTGTAAAAGGACTAAAACTTGGTCCAAGAGTCTAAGGTGAGGTTTCTTATTCAATTGTGCATGATGAGTGTGCAGTGAGTAGAGTAATGGCCCCATATACAGTAGGTTATGTAGCATATCTTTAGCCTTAGCTATTGGATGGATTATAACAATGATCTTGAACTCCCTTGGCAGACAGTAAGGTCGACACTAAACCACCATGAATTCCCCACCTGATTTGTCCTGGTAGTTGCGTTAAGTGAAGACACGGTGTCTGGCCCTACTGTAGATCCCATAGCAAGCCAATGCTGCATTATGTGGTCATCAGTAGCTTATGAGATTCAGGAGTAAGAGCAATCGGTTCTACCTTTTTGAACAGTTCATGCACTGTAAATTTCATCGTCTATTCTAATACATTAGTAACGTAAGAGCCCCAAGGGAACCTTATACGCCATTTAGAATTCTAAAAGCACTTTTCTAAGAAAAAAAAGTGGAGTAGTTGCACGTAACCAGTAATAAATTTTGCTTCACATTGTTAACCACTGAGCCTGTCGTAATGTTTTCATTTCTTCAATGCTTCCAAATTATTTTTTAGCATATACAGTAAGTATTGACTGGAATCCAAAATAAGTCTAGACACTTTTTTCTTCCCCCATTTCTCTAGAGCTCTCTAATAGTTTTATCTTCCTTACCTGGGTCATCGTCCACAAACATAGAAACTTTCCATCATTTTCCGTCTAGGAACCTCTGTAGCCCATCTAGGAAATGTGAAGGCTAATGGTGATTACTATTGTATTTATTTTCATTTTACAACCATGGTGGGACCCATAGAATGCTACAGTTATAGCTACAGTCTTGCCATGCGGAAGGTCCGGGTTTGATTCCCAGCCAGTGCCCAAAACCCCAGCCACTGAATGCAGGTCCCAAGCCCTGATAAAATAGTAGGGTTGCGTCAGGAAGGGGATCCGGCGTAAAACCTGTGCCAAGCTGGTATGTGCGCAACCCCTTGCCGGGAGGAGCCAAAAGGCTACAACGAGTTATAGCTACAGTATCTGTGCACATGAAGTTTTGCTAACAGACCACAATTAAAAAAGCAATTCAATTTAAAGTTTTTGCCATGGATGTAATAAAGATGCAGCAAGTAAATAACTGTTGAAATAATTGTTACAATGTCCATATACTGTACATTCTTATGCAAAAGTTTGGGCACCCCTTGATAACAGATTTTGGTATTTTTTTAATTAAAAAGATGTTAACAGTCTCTCTTGAAAATGAAAAAAATGCACAATATTGATTTTTCTTAAAAATAAAAACATTGTTATGGCACTGTGCAAAAGTTTGGGCACCCTAAGAGTTCCAGAGTCTCAGATTCTTTTAACAAGGTTTCAGACCTTAATTATCTTATTAGACTGATGCATGGCAACAGCTGTCATTAGTAAATGCCAATTTTAAAGCTTTTTAAATACTTTGACTCTTTTAATGTTTTGCACACTTGCGGACACCAACAACCATGGATTCCTCTAAGCAGCTGTGCAAGACTTTGAAAATGAAAGTTTTTGATGCCCACAATGCAGGAGAAGGCTACAAGAAGATACCAAAGTGTTGTATTCTGTAGTATGCTGGTCAGAAAGACAGCAAAACTCCCATTTGACTGCAAAAAACCTGCAGGAAGATTTAGCAGACTCAGGGGTGGTGGTGCACCAGTCCACAAGACCTCCAATGGAAAAGTCAGCAGAAGAAAACCTGCGTCTCCATCATAAAATCCAACATCAGAAGTGTGCAACAGAACATCTACAGAAGCCTGAAACAAGCTTTCAGTGTTTTGGAAACAAGCGCTGTGGACTAATGAAGTTAATATAGAATTATTTGGCCACAAACAGTAACGGCATGTTTAGAGGGAAAAAAGGAGCAGCATTTCACAAAAAGAACACCTTGCCAACTATTAAGCATGGGGGTGGATCTATCATGCTTTGGGGTTTCTGTCCAGTGGCACAGGAAACATTGCACAGATGAAGAGAAGAATAGATTCCACTAAATTCCAGGAAGCAAACATCACACCATCTGTAAAAAAGCTGAAGCTGAAAAGAGGATTGCTTCTACACCAGGACAATGATCCTGAACATACCTTGAAATCCACTATGGAACACCTCAAGAGACGCAAGCTGAAGGTTTTGGAATGACCATCACAGTCCCCTGATTTAAACATCACTGAAAATTAGTGGGTAGATCTTAAAAGAGCTATGCATGCAGGATGACCAAAGCTTCTAGAATAGAACTAGAAGCCTTTTGCAAGAAAGAATGGGAAATCCCAAGTACAAGAATTGAAAGACTTTTAGCTGGATATAAAAAGTGTTTGCAAGCTGTGATATCTGCCAGAGGAGGTTTTACTAAGTACTGATCATGTAGGGTGCCCAGACTTTTGCACAGTGCCACAATAATGTTTTTATTTTTTATCTTTGTTCAATTTATGACATAAAAAGTAACTATGCATCAATGTTTGCTGAAAATATTTTGCATTTTTTTTCATTGTGTTAACATCTTTTTTTATTAGAAATTCACCTAAATCTTTAATTTATCAAGGGGTGCCTAAACTTTTGCAAAAGACTGTGAATCTCTTTTTCTAAATTGTCAAAAGTGAGATTGGCAGAGAGAATAAATAATTGCATAAGGCTCCTTGCAGTTCCTTGCAGAAGAACCATCAAATTTATTTTAAGTAAAAGCAGTGTAAGTATTAGGATCCATTTGCAAGAGATTTATTGCAAGCAATAATTCCTTAAAATTCCAAAGAACATTACACGCTTATTACATTAGTCATGGCAATATCCAAAAGGCAGAAAGCACTAACAGTTCAGAATTTGCAAAATGATATACTGGATGTAAGGCTTCGCAGAGTCTAAAAAAAAAAGTATTTGTTCACACCTGCAATGACATTGGATCAAGGAATCAATACAGTATGGAATCGCAGCTATAACAGCTTCCACGCTTCCTGGAAGACTGTCCACAAAATTGCGGTGTGTTTCTGTGGAAATCCGTCATTGCCCATTAGATGGGAATGAGAATTTATGAGGTTAGGCACTGATGTTGGACGAGAAGGTCTTCCCTTCCAGTTCATCCCAAAGGTGCTCGATGGGGTTGAGATCAGGGCTCTGTGTTAGGGCCAGTCAAGTTCTTCCACACCGAATTGTTGCCACACAGTTGGAAGCGTAGCAATGTCCAAGATGTCTTGGCATGCTGAAGCATTAAGATTGCACTTCACTGCGGATATGGTTGCTGATTGAAACACCTGAATTCAACAATTAACAGATTTGGCCAAATACTTTGTCTATATAGTGTACCTTATATAAAATTGATTAGCATCGTTTAGAATTAGTGCTAAAGACATACAGTATAACAGTGTAATTAGGGCTGGGTATACTGGGGAGACTTTTATAACAAAGAACAAAATGCTTTAATACCATCGAGTATAAAAAAAGGCTTATCATTCAGTGCCAAAATTGGATACCTAAGCAGAATTAAATTTACCTAAGGAGGTAAAATTGAATCAGCATCAAGCACGCAGCATGCTGATTACAACACCCTGAGACAGGGCTCACGTGTGTGTGCTGTATTTTGAGAGGCTTGACTACGGTGTAGTTCGTAAAGTGGATGAGAACCTGTATACAAGACCGAATTGTGGATCCATCCCATTATCCCTGATGATTTTACCCGCACACGATGCAATACATACGAAAGCCATCACTGTCCAGAGCTGTCCGAGGGCAACGCTGTGTCTGGGATTTCAGCCGGTAACGTTTGGCAAACAATTTGAAATTAATTTCATTTTAAATTTAACATTAACATATTAGGCATGATGCCAGGGAATTAAACTGTGACCCTTATGTAACTTTAGATATAGCTTGAAGTGAAGTAGCTTTAGCTTACGGCCAGAGAGAGCTAGCCAAATCAAAAGCTGAACTGTATTTAATCAGAGCTTCAGGAGCTACAGCAGCTGTCTGGTAATATGAAACTTCCCATTTCGATTCTGGCTTTTATACATTCTTATTTATTAATATTAACAGACTGTGTTGTGCACAAACATGCTGAAACAGCACAGTTCATTGAACAGGCTCATTTTTCAGTAAGTGGTGAACTTGAACGGTTCAGTTTGCAGGAAAAAAGGAGAACAAAAAGTAAATGTGAGCGTTGTTAACATGCAGGGCGCCGAACGCTAGCGGCAAAGTCTTTGTTCATTCGATTTATGTTATTGCTAATATTCTGTGAGCCGAAGAAAGAGGCTCACACTCTCTCTCTGTCTCTCTCTGTCAGAGATGACGAATGCGTGATGTGAAACACAGCACTAATCAAAAAAAAAATATATATATAATATATATATATATATAAGTATAAACATGATCTTTAAGACTGTTTGTGAAAGTGAACCATCTTTAAACGTTTGGCTCTATTGGATCGCAACCTCTTTTCCAGACATATGATCTGAGACAAATTTGGGACGCAGGGCATTTTCTACAGATTTATATTGATAGCATAATATTGAACAATACTTTAGGAGTGGTAGTGATATCATTTATTGTTGTTTTTATTATTTACGTTCTTCTGTACAGCTTGAGTTCCGTTCCGAGACCACGTTCGTAAGTCAAATTTGTTTGTAAGTCAGACAAAGTGAGTCTTATACAACTTTGACACAAATAAACAATGTAAAGCATAAAAAATTATTATTATTTTTTTTTTAAAGTTTTTGTTTCCACATTATATTTTTACGAGACTGAATCCTGGTGACGCAGCGGCGTCAGCTGACCTCGTTTAAAAGGAAAACGGAAAGATGTCGGGGGGAGGATAACGCTACAAGGTGCTTACTGCGCGCTTGAACAGACGCAATTTTTGTCTCAAAGCTGTTTTGGACCGTGAACTCTGTTTTGCTGGGGATTTTTCGAAATTAGGATTATTCACCATCAGGATAGTTTTACAGTTCCTATCATCGTGCTTTATTAAGTCTGTTAGTTAAGCGTTAAGTATTACATCTGTTGGTTAAGCATTATACATTAAGTCCATTGAGTTTATTAGTTTAAGCATTTAGTATTATACTCGTAAGTTGTATTGTGACATCAATTCATAAGTTGTTCTGTGACATCATCCCACAGTTGTGTAGCTGCATGTCTATCACGCACGTTAGTTGTTTAGTTGTTGTTAAGACACGGAAGGATACAGAAAGGTGTGAAGAACACAAGCTTTTGACCGTGAGACTGTAAGCTAAAGGATACAGTAAAATGAGTTGTTGTAACTGTAATCTACCGAAGCTACAGAACACAGCAAACGACTTGTCGTGACTACAGTGGATTTATGCAAGAAACTGTAACAACCGTTGTACTCTGATGTTGAAAATAAAACAAGAGACAAAGAAATCAACGGACGTCTGGAGTCGCGAGTAACACTGTGTAACAAGAATGATACGCGTCAGAACTTTTGAATAACATGCACGTACTGTTCATATCTGTGACTTGCTGTACTGGGTTGTTTTAACGGTGCTGATCAAAATGATCTCTTAATTTTTACAAATCGGGTGGCTCTCTACTGTGATGATGTAAAATACACAGCCACAAGTCGACAGCCACATCAACACACCGCTGCCAGTCTGGGTCTGTGACACCAAGTCTTTTCAAAAGACATCAGATTTGCAACATCCACAGTAATGCAAAATCACATGGGGGGACGTCTGCTTTAACACAACTAACCTTATTCGCCGGATAAGAACGATGCACTGTGAACATGAAAAGTTATCCGCAAAGGCAACAGCTTACGCTTGTACGTCGGCCCTCATTTACTCACCTAGAGCAGAAGCTCTCAAAACACTCGAACCATTATCACAAAAATAACAATGTAGAGAGAAGTAAAGCAGTTCTCAGGTCTAGTTGAGGCAGCCCAGGCATACCTTTCCGCTCAGTGCGAGCGGTCTGACAGTGAGCGCCTTCACGCATTCTCTTATGATGAGAGGAACAGACTGTCACTAAAAAATACAGAAATTCTGATCCTTATAAAGAGACGCCTGCCCTCGCTGCTTAGTAATGAGTAGCCATGGCTGGCTCGCCAAATACAAACTGACTGACGTGTGTGTTTATTTAAAACAGTCGATGCATTTCGATTTGTTATTCATTGACGCAGATGTGTTCCATGTGCTGCGCGTTATAACCAGTGAGTAGTCAGCGTTTTACATAAGCATGCTGTACTGTATCAGCGTGTGTGAGAACCGTTCGAGTTAAGGAATGCAAGATTTTCGCTCTTTAGTCGAACATACTGTAGGCTATTCTACTGGTTAAATTTTCTTTACAGTCTACATGAAATAATAAGAGAATGGAATATGTGGAATATGTTCCCTTCCAATAAATTAAAGTTTAAAAACGATGACTTTGGAATAGTTATTTTTTTACAGCTATAATTTGTAAATAAATAAATAATACTGCACAATAAATAGAACACTTTAATTAGTAGATCCTCACACACACCTGTGATCAGCGATCGGTATCGTGATCAGCTTTCTGTAATCAGGATTGGTGATCGAACCCAAAACCCCTGACACCCATACTGTAGTTTGTATATCCTTTTTTAAATTTTTTTTATCTTTAATATTGTTATTTTATATAGTTATTTTAGTTTCACCATCCTTGGTGGGTTTCCTCCCATAGTCCAAAAACATGCAGATTAGGCCAATTGGAATTCCTAAATCGATTGTGGTGTATGTGTGTGTGCACCCGCCTTGTGCGCTAAGTCTCCTGGGATAGGCTCCAGGCCCCCCCACAACCCTGCATAAAGGATAAAGTGGTATAAAAGAGGAGAGGACATGAGATGACCTTCACTGGCCCTTCCCTCTCTTTTTTTAAGCTGTCAACTGTGATAATATCTGTATGGTCTATTTCTTGAATTGCAAGCGCAAAAAAACAAAAATAAATAAATAAATAAATAAAAACAGCAAAAAATAAATGCATAAAAAAATCGTCAGCTATGAACGTGAACGTGTTCATTTTAATGTGTTTGAACATTAAGTTAGCTCTTACAAATTCTGAACCTCTACAACACTGACAAGGGATCGGTGTCAGTACCTATATCGAAAAATTTTTAAATGTTAAGTATATCTTAGCTAAGACTAAGATCAATTTGATTCAAACTGAGATTTTTAAAAGTACAAAGAAGTAAAAAGAAAATTCAATTTTTACATCAAATCCCATGTCATGCGTGAGGATGTGAGCCAATCGTAGCGCATCAGGGCGGGACTTGCATACAGTACATCATGTGTTTAGCTCCAAATCATATCAATTCCCATCAAGTAATGTGATTATTTTAGCTGCTTTTTTTTTCATTTTAAATTATGAATTTTAAGGGGATTTTTTTTGTATCTGGGAAAAAAATATCGCAAACCTGAAACCTAGGAACAAAAGGAACAGATGAAAATGGCAGCTGCAACAGACTTCAGGTTGTCTTCCTGTGTGCATTTTCTCACCCAATCTGCATGTGTTTCTGGAAATTTATTCTCGTCCAGGAATATGAAATGTAGAAAATTTGCATAGTATGAATTAGCTAGTGACATCTCTCTGCGGGTGTCGTTTTCACTATGTCCAAAAACATTTTTACAAATGTTTCACTCACTGGTGAAATGGAATGCTTTTCTCAAGCCAGTAGCTGTTGTTATAATCAATTGAGCTTAAATCACAGGTTCGAATCCCGGCTGATGCGACTGTATACCCTCGCTTCAAGAGTTTAAGGTTGCCGACCCCTGTTTCAAGGGACTTGGGCGTAGCTCAGTGGTTAAGACATTGGTCTACGGTTTGGAAGGTCCCAGGTTCAAATCCCATAAGCACCAAGTTTTTCCTGTTAAGACCCTTAACGCTTAGATGTATAGTAAGATAAAATGTAAGTTTCTCTGGATAGGAGCTGAATTATCAGATAAATTATTTATCAGATGGTCTTCTGTCTTCAGTAAGTAAAAAGCAGCTCAAAGAGGTTGTGATCGGGGGACCGGCTTAACCCCTTTAAGAAAAGTCAATCTCTTTGCCTTAAAACTCAACTGTTTAATGAAAGATTAAAGGGAAACGGAAACCGGTCTTGCAGGTTTGTTTTGATGAGGAAGTCTCCGAACATCAAACGGTGCATTTGGGGTTTTCGGATATTTCCAAAGTTTTAAAATTGCTTTGTAAACATGTACTGTAAATGGTATCACTTCTGAAATATAGGAATGGCATCATAGAAAAGTTACCAAATGATCATATCGATACGTGCCTTGATGTGGGAGAGACCCAACGATGGGTGGGAATTGACTACAACTAAATTTAGGAGCACCACCGCTCTGACTGGGCCATTCCAAAACACCGATCTTCTCTTCTGAAGATAATGTATTCCTTGGATAACTTTGGATAACACAGAAAGTGATTTTTAACCTTTTAAAAGATGTCTGCAGTTTTTACGCTAAACATATTAGTAGTAGGAGCTATCCATGATTCCCTCGAACTAATCTAGAACTCCAGTTCCAGCTGGAAAAAACAGCCCATAGCACGATGTGCACCAAAGGCAGCACAATAGCATAGATGTTTTATGACTCAGTGGTTACCGGGGCCATCTTTTACACCGTAGTGTGCCGGGGCAGCAGAGTGAAGACAGCCGATGCCAACAAGCTTATTAGGAAATAATGGCTCTGTCATTGCAGTGGAGCTGGAGTCTCCGGTGGAGGTGTCTGAGAGGAGGATGCTGAAGAAACCGGAGGATCCCATGCTGCTCAAATGTGGAATGAGACCACCATAGAACGCCACAGGAACTCTTTTCTTCCTATGCCTATCAAACTTTATACCTCCGTGTCTGTTGATATGGACATCAGAATCTGGTTCTGCTATTCTTATTGGTACTGGATATCGCATTCTACTTTTTATTTATCTTACGTTTACTTTGTGGATATATTATTTACATTTTACTTTATTTATGATGTCATTTTATTGCTTCTTATATGATAATACTCTATTTTCTCTTGAAGCAGTCTCTGGCACAAGAATTTCCTAAAGGTCCAGTCCAGTCAAGTCTTGTGCCACCGTGTTTAGGTATGGTGTTCTTTGGTTGGTCTTGTTTTTGCACCCAAGAAGTTCTCCCTTGGTCTCTATAAACAATAGCACATTTTCTCCCCATGAGAATTAGCTTCCATCTAAGCACACTTGCCCAAACCTGTAAAGAATACAACAGACTGCTACTTCATATGAAGAGGATAAGCAGTACTTGTCAGATATTCGTTCAGCTCCTTTAATGTTTTTGAAGGTCTCCTGGCAGCCTCCCAGAAGTGTTTTCATTTTGTTCTTTCACACATATATATATATATATATTTCACAATTTTCATTTTTATTTTATTGGTTACTGTATTAGATTATGGGTCAAAAAAGATCCGACATGACGTACCGTTTAGATTTATTTTTCGTTGAAGCACTTTTACAGAAACCCCCCTATCCCTGGACATCCATGCGATTATCCAATCACGTGGCAGTGGCACAATGCACACAACCATGCATGTACACATCCAGATATTAAGGTACAGACATTCTCAGAATGGGGGGACGATGTGATCTCAGTGGCTTTGCCCATGGCTAGATTGTTACTGGTTTGAGAGTGGACATGAGTCTCCTGGGATTTTCATACACAAGTTTTCACAGAATAGTGCGATAGTGCTGCAGATAGAAATGCCTTGTTGATAATAGAGATCAGGGAATAATGGCCAAGGTTAAACATCTATTACAGTAGCTCTGAATAATGAATATTCATACAAAGTTATTATAATATTTTAAATTTGTTATTTTTGTATTATTATTTAATTCCAAATATTAAGATTATGGTGATCCTGTAGCATTAAAATAAAACGTGGTGAATTTATTGTCGCTCAAAATACGCGTCACTGTCGATGTGCGACACCCGCCGGCATGGCATGTGATTTATTGAGCTTTCGGGCCCTGGTTTTATTCAGGTTGACCTCCGACTGCACGCTTCAGTACACGCGACAAAAGGATGTCGGCACACAGAAGCAGACGGAATTTTTGGTTTGCTGCAGGTGGATGATTTAAGTCCGGCTTTTTATCTCATAAATACGAGGACTCAAAAAGACAGTGAGTATTTCATTTGAAAGTAATCTTTAACCCGCATTTAAACATTTAAAATGTTTTTGTTGTTTTCATTTTTCTCTGTAGCAGTTCATTGATTTCATGAATGCAAGACACTATAGTTTTTTTATTCATAGCATAAAAGTAAAAAAAGATATTGCAATGTTATTTTCATTTTGCATGTCTAAGTGGTTGTGTGGATCCAAATGGCTCTTTGAGTTTTTAAGGTTGCCGACCCCTGACCCCTGAGTTGCTACATGTTTGTGGGACCGTGTGTCTTCAGTGTCTTCAGTCTTCATTTGGGGTTTTTTTTTCCGATATGTCCAAAGTTTTATAATTGCTTTGTAAACGTAAAAATATGTGAAAACTGTTGAAGTTTAATGTTAAATTAAATTAATCTAATTTCCTACAGTAGATTGTGCTGGAAAAAAAGACATGTATGTCATTTATACAGTATTTGCACAATCCTGACTCCCTTTTATATTTCATAAAATATAGTAAAGGCAAATATGCTTAAAATCCTCTGGGTTTGAAGGACCTCTTAAGCTCTTGGGTAGCTGTTACCGTATGTTTTGGGTCAGTATGCATCTGTATTACAAAGCATCATCCTATCAGTTTTGCAGCATTTGAGTGAATCTAAGCAGAACTTATAAACCTATACTCTTCAGCTATACTTCTATCAGCAGCCACATCATCAATAAGCACCGGTGATGACTCAGTTCTATTGGCAGTCATACTGTACATGACCATACTACAGTATAACACTGCCTCCGTCATGGTACATGGGAGTCAAGCCCAACCCCGACCCTAACCCTAATCCTAACCTTAGGTACTTGGTACATTCTTAAAAATAAGTCTTGAAGACCTGAGCAAAACCAAAGATCCTGGAAGGCCATGAAATTGAAGCAGAGAGGTGTAGAATTCTAACAACTACAGTACCAACTTTAAATTTAACAATTGGAATAAATGGCAGACTTTTATCTCCTTAATTTGTAATGAATTATAAAATAATTGTAAAATGGGACACAGCCTGTGACAGCCTGTGAAAATAGTGTGATTCTTGTTCATTCTTCTTAAACCCATTAAATTTAAAGATAAAGTTCTATATGTGTGCTTTATTACAAATCTATCGTGTTGGTGTGCAGAGATAATAGAGATAGTCCAAAATCCCCATCAAACTGTACACCTGGTAGGAAAAGTTAAGTTAAGTTAATTTATTTATACAGTATAGCACATTCAAAACAACCGATAGTTGACCAAAGTGCTTTACATAACAAAGTAAAAAAATAAATAAATAGAAAATCATTCGAAAACAACAGAACCATCAAATTATCAATACAAAACCACTATAACACATGTTTAAAAGCCTCGGTAAACAGATACGTTTTTAAGTTTCGATTAAAAAAATTCAACACTGTGAGCTGAACGGACATGGAAAGGGAGCTTGTTCTAAAGGGTGGGCCCGGACACAGAAAAAGCACGGTCGCCTCTCCTTCTTAATCGACTTTTTTCGTAATTGTGAGCAGAAGTTAATCAGATGATCTACAGTAAGTGCTCTCTGTGGACAGTATGGGTGAATCAAATCACTCATATATTGGGGCGCTACCCCCTTGATCGCCTTAAAAACAAGAAAAAAAGCTATTTTAAATATAACTCCACTATGCAACCAATGTAACAAAACTAAAATCGGAGTAATATGACAAATTTTTTTTGATTTAGTCAAAAGTCATGCTGCAGCATTTTGAACCAACTGCAGACGGGCTAGTGCCGAGTGACTGACCCCATAATATAGCGCGTTTCCGTAATCTAAGCGCAAAGAAATAAAAGCATGAATCAACGCCTCAAAGCCATTGAAAAAAAACAGCCCCTCACCTTACCCAAAATCCTTAAATGATAAAAGGACGACTTCACCACAGCTGATATTTGCTTCTTAAATTCAAAATCTGAGTCAAATATCACCCCAAGAGTCTTCACGTGTGATCCAATATAGGGTGACACTGGTCCCAAGGCAGGGGGGTTAAGATTTCAACAACCGACGGTTGTTGTCCAAATAATAATATCTCAATCTTGGACTCATTTCAATTTAAAATATTTGTAGCCATCTATTTTTTTTAAGTCACATAAACATAACATATAACATAAGGGTTGCAACGATTTCGGATTTCTGAATTTTAAGGGCAGATAAAGCTGCGTGTCATCAGCGTAACAATGATAGGAAACTCCATATTTTGTTATTATGTGGCTTAAAGGCAACATACTGTATATAACAGAAATAGGACGCAGCCCAGTACAGACCCTTGCGGAACGCCATACAGAAGAGGGGCTGGAGCAGTCAATGATTCATTAAAAAAAACAGAGAAGGTTTTAGAATTCATAAACGATGAGAACCATTTCAATACAGTACCTGAAATACCAACCCACTGTTGAAGGCGCTCTAACAAGACACCATGATCTATGGTGTCGAAAGTGGCACTAAGATCTAACAACATTAACACTGCGCAATCCTTCGAATCCACAGACATAAGCAAGTCATTTGTAACTTTATCCAGTGCAGATTCGGTACTGTGTTTTGCACGAAAAACTAATTGAAATGGATTCAGAATATTATTTTCAATAAGAAATGATTGAAGTTGGTGATAAACAAACTTTTTAAGTAGCTTAGAAAGAAATGGGAGCTTCGAAATGGTCTATAATTCGTCGGGTCATTAAATAAACATTTTCAGGAGGACTTACTGTATTAAAGTACTTATTGCATTTATTTAACAATTAAATTAGAAAAGAATTTTTCTCGTGCTGTTTTCACAGCATCTTGAAATTTGACTAATGATTCTTTCAAAATTTGATAAGAAACTTGCAATCTGTCCTTCCTCTATTTTATTTCAGCTATTTTATTTCCTTTTTGGTCGAATTCTTTTCCAAGGCACTATACAATCTAAAATAGTACCGCAAGTAAAATTAAAGTTACAAACTAGTTCATCTAGAGCAGAAAATTCGAATATATTCGTGGATGAAGAAGAAAATGCCTCTATAAACGGTGTTACTGTATTATTGTTTACCAACTGTGCGTAATGCGGAGAAGGGCGACAAATATTAAATGTGTCCTGCACATGCAAATTAAACACAATGGTCATATGATCAAAAATACCATTATTACATGTTTGGATATTCTCAATATCAAGGCCATAAGCTTAAAGTCCAGAATATGACCGCGCTCACAGGTCGGCCCAGAAACATCCTGCTTCATAAAGCAATCATAGTGAGAAACTCGGAGAACTCCTGTATAAAATTAGCATTTGGTTTAGGCGGTTGGTATACCATGCAGCAAAGAACAGGTTTCCCAATATTGATCTTAAAAGTCTGCAGTTCAAAACTTCTATAAGATGCCGCCGGTAACAACCGGCAACTCCAACTATAAGCCACCTCCTCTGAGAATTAAAACAGCTACAATCCTCAGGGGTTAGAAAAGCAGTCTGATCAACATTTACCCATGTCTCACAAAGAAATAAACAATCCAGCCCACCAAATTTTTAAATAGTTATTTAAAATAAAAGATTCGTTAAAAATTGGCCTTGCATTGATCAGCGCAATCCTCAGAACTTAAACGGGGGTTTGAAAAGCGCACAATAACGTATCAGCACCTCCCGGTTCACACCACGATACTCGTGGAAACATGTCCCATTGCTGCCCCCATCTGGGTGCCGGGCCCAGCCCCACCGGCCCCACTGGGACCAGGCACGTCCTTCGAAAGGTTGGGGCTAGGTGGATGAGAACCGTGGCGGCTCCCATGCCGCCGCGGATCAAGTCCCAGTTAAAGCCTAGCTTTACTAGCCACCTTCATCGTATTGTATCTGTAGGCCGGAACGGCAGCCTCGTCTCCTCTACCTCATTCGCGTCCTAGGGGGTAGAGGCGCATAAATGACAGCGTTGCGACTTGCCTGAACATGGTCTCAAGTATTTCCTGCACATCTGAAATCCACCGGATTGAACACTCTTCATACCGTGTCGTATGCCCAGAAGTGTCTGCTGGTCGTAATATAAAAACGGACAATGCCGATTCACAAAAAAATAAAGATAGAAGAACAGATTATAAAATAACTAATTGCCAGACGCACCAGCAAACAAAGGCGCCATCTTGATGACGTCAATTTGTATATTTGTTTTACAATTTACTCGTGTTCAGAACTACATATGCCAGTCAATCACTCCTACAAGGCTTCTTACTAAATAGCAGGTCTCCCCTGGGTCATAAGTACCACATTCTTTTGACTTCATCATCATTCCCTAGTCGAGGTAGATAAAAGGGAAAGGCAGCTTTGTGCAAAAAAAAAAAGGGGGGGGGGTGCTTTTTTTCGAGAACAAGGAGATTGGGCCAAGACCCTGGAAGACTGATATCTAGACGGTATGTGCAGACTAGCAGTGGGATCAAGATTAAAAGCATGTCCCTGCTTTTAAATACACATTAGTTATTCTGTCAAAGCTCTGCCTTTTCAGAAGAGATGGACTGGAGAGAATTGGTAGTGCTGCACTGTGACAAAGGGAGCCGTATGAAATGTGATTAATTGCCACGGGTAAGTGGGAAAGGATGACTTGGCTCAGTGGTTACCCCTCCACCCTCTAAAGTGGAGAAAACAGATCCTGCCAGTGGAATCCTTGCTCTCACGCAGTGCCCTCCTTTTATACAAAGAGGGGGAAAAAAAGCATCTGTTACCAAGGAAACCACACAATTTGATGAATCAAGTGGAAACTCAGAGAAGTATAGCAATAATGGCATCCACACATTTAATGTCTCACCAATTAGCCAACCATGGAGGCGCCAGGCTTGGGGTAGGATGTAAATCTGGAATCACTGTGAAAGGGTTTCAAGAATCTTACTATGTCTTTATTAATGTTCTCCTGTCGGATCGTCATTTGTTTTGGTTCCCTTCACTTTTTAAGTTAAAGTCAGTAATGTCAGGATGCCATGCACTAATGTAGTATATATACAGTATATATATATATATATATATACTGTATGGTGTTTATGGTGCTGTCATAAATGCAGAAATATGAAATGAAAATATGAAACCGTTTATTTTAATAAAATTTATGTTCTTGATTGCTTTTTCTTTTCTATGTCACCTGCGATGTTATAATTCCACAAGCGCATTCACCGGAGAATAACATTACGTCATCAAACCACGAAGAAGTCGCAGTTTGAATGACGTACAGAACGCAATGCCTCAGGAAATCAGATCTGTCTGTTTACACGACAATCACATTAGCACATATCTGATTTAGATCTGATTTATTTCCACATATGAAGGAGGCCTGAAACTGATCTCGAAATATCGGAATACATGCGTTTTTTTTCCTGTTTACACGGACATAAAACATATCCGATATGTGTCACGTATGAGCAAAAAATCGGAATTGGGTCACATTTACCTGACGGTGTAAACGTAGCCAAAATGAACAAATCCTTTTTGGGTCATTCAGTTCATTTCATTCTTTTGATCAGAAAAACATAATAAAATGTTACATTTTTAATAAACAGACCCCCAGCACATCTACATACACAAACGTTTTCTATAGTTTCAGTAATGAAAATATTATAATGCGGCTAAGGACATATAAAGTACAGAATTAGCAGCTCACCCCTCATATCTTCTGGTCCGAATCATTCATTCTTTTGTCACGTGACTCCCGTAGACATTATGCAGTTCAATAGCATCTATGGGGGTCATGTGACAAAAAAAAGAACAACTAGAAGACTCATGAGAAGAACAGGTTTATACTGGTTTCTGTGTAATGCACTGGATAGCGTTTATAAAAGTCACGCGACAAAAGAACGAATGACTTGGACTAGAAGACTCATGAGATAAACCACTCATTTCTGTTTCCTGTACATAACCTACGGAGACTTTGCGCATGCGTGTCCAGTAGAAAATAAACAAATCATTCTCTGAGACTATTCATTCTTCTGAGTCACATTAAATACTCGTTCAAAAAGAACAAATCTTTCATGAACAACCCATCATATTCAAAACCAATCACGGAAGCAAGAACAAACATCTTATAACATTATGTCACAATATATATACACAATCTAACTAGTCCCTAACACAAGGCTGAATCCCAAATCCAGCTCTAACCCCTGATCAAGGGCACTACTTTGTGGGTGGAATAAGGGATTTTACATCCTACATAGTGCACTAGCTTTCCATTTACCGCTATTTGGGATTCAACAGAAGTTAGCAGATACTTTAAAGTGGAATAAATGGAAATATAAGATAGAAGTTCTGCATTTTTTTAATTTGTTGATATAATATTGTGATATTATAATAATTTTTTTACAGGCCATTATGGAAAAAAGGCTTGTGATATAGACCATGCCTGCATTCATTTTTAATGCAAAAAAATGCTTGTTTTATTCAGATTTTTAGTACTTAACAAATAAAGATAATGGTATTGGACAGATTCTTTGTTCACTCCTGGGATACTGTCTGTGTGTCTATGTCACATGTTCTCAGCGTGCTGGCATGGACTCCCTCCAGGTTCTCTTAATAGCCTTATTAAGTGCTCTTTTATAGGCTGGCAGCCATTTATTGTGGGCGGACGGTAGATAAAACGAAATTGCAGTCGTTGCAAATGAATATGATTATCCTGACTAGAATCCTTTCTGCATCCTGTTCATGGCATATCATTTTCAATATATAAGACTTTTCCTAGATGTTAATTTTTCTAAAATATTGTTTAAGCTGTATTTCATTTAGAGTGGTGAGGAGTAGTGGTTAGCACTGTGGCCTCGCAGCTCCAGGGTTCGAGTCCCACCTCGGGTCCGTGTGTATGGAGTTTGCATGTTCTCCCAGTGCTTGATGGGTTCCCTCCCAGTGCTCTGGTTTACTCCCACAGTCCTAAGACATGCAGATTAGGCTTAATTGGTCTGCCCAAATTGCCCGTAGTGTGTGTGTGTGTGTGTGTGTGTGTGTGTGTATGTGTGTGTTTTGGGCCCTGCAATGGATTGGCACCCCATCCAGCATGTACCCAGAAAAGGTACATGGGCCTGATATTCAGCATAACATCATGGCCTCAAGTGTGATGTTGCTTTTTTTACACAGTTATATAACAGTTTTACAAACAACATATCAACAAATTAGAATTTAAGCAGTTTTTTGCTCCACCAAGACATATTCTTCCACGACTGGTGAAGCTAGCGACCGAATGTAGTTTTAAATTCTTGCCTGTACTATGGAGCCAAAAGGTGAGCATATAAAAACCGTACAGTTGTGAAAACCTCTGTGTACAAGAAGTTTCAATGCAACCTAATTAAAACTTATTCTGCTTTAGAATATCAGCTAACTTCCAAAGTTCTGGAGTTGGAATCCCAAATAGCGTTAAAAGCACAAAGCTAGCATGTTGGGTAGGGTGTATATTCCCTTATCCCACACACCTAGTAGTGCCCTTGAGCAGGGGCTAGAGGGGGATTTTGGATTCAGCCTTGTGTTAGAAGCTAGTTACTCGGGTTAACTGTAAACAAAACATGGACGGTTCAGAGGCAATTCGGAATGACTTAGGAGTGATTACTAAGAAGACAGTGTGTTGTTTAAGACATTATCAAAAGCGCGTTCTTGCTGAAAGTGGGTTCGAATGTGTGTTTTGGCAGGCAGTTGCTCAATCCTCAGTACTACAGCCCTGCTTTTACCCGTGCTGATGACAGACAATTAGTGTATTTAATGATCGCTAGAACCAAGTGATATGTATAGTTTAACTTCCCAGTGCTGTTGCGATCAATATCGGCACTCGTGGAATGGGCTCTCGTGCAATCAGATCGCTCTTTTAAATAGAACTACAACATATCTTGTATAGTTTCTGTCCCAGTTTTGTCTATTATTTGTTTGCAGAAAAATATTGTAATATTGCCAGTATTGTAATTGGAATGCTCTCGACTGAATGATTTCTGCACTGGCTCCAAAAG
The DNA here is from genome assembly GCF_024256425.1 of Clarias gariepinus. Taxonomy (NCBI): domain Eukaryota; kingdom Metazoa; phylum Chordata; class Actinopteri; order Siluriformes; family Clariidae; genus Clarias; species Clarias gariepinus. The sequence continues at coordinate 16,846,945 of NC_071127.1, read as the reverse complement.
CTCATTATCATTCTGTAGGCGACATGGTGGCCTCGCACCTCCAGGGTTGAGGGTTTGATTCCCAGCTCGGGTCAGTGTGCATAGAGTTTGCATGTTCTCCTGTGCTTGGTAAGTTTCCTCTGGTTCTCCGGTTTCCTCCAACAGTCCAAAGACATGCAGATTAGGCTACTTGGCGTTCCCAAATTGCCCATTGTGTGTGTGCGTGCCTAAGATGGACTTGCACCTTGTCCAGAATGTACCCTGCCTCGTGCCTAAACTTTCCTGGGATAGGCTGTACAGGATCAGCGGTAAAGATACTGTAGTTTCCCTTCACACTTCTACCACACACAGTTCCACAGCATTTAACATTTATTTAGCTTTCTTCTCCAGCTGCCTTGTCCTTCTGTTTTTCTCTGTGCACATACTGTACTCGGCATGGAGACCCCCACTGATGTGCAGACACTGATTAGGGTCTGCAAAGTCCCACTTCTTTGACACTGGGGAGAATGAATGTCTCAAGTCAGTGAAAGCAGAGAAGCTCTGCTGGTGTGTGTGACAGCCCCGACGGAATTGAGTCAGTCACCTTTGGATCAGATGGAAGGCGTCATTTAATATGACTCTGCTCTGTAGCATTACACATACCAGCTCAGCTACCCTTTCTCTGAACCCATCCTCCTAAGGAGGCTTGACATAAAGGCCACAGTTTTATTCAAGAAAGTAGATATTGAGACAAGGAACATTTAGGAGCACATGGTAGTATTCCTACTCAAACGTTAACTTATCTGATTCACAAAGTTGGGTAATTAGAGCAAATTTATTCGGTAGGAGTCTCTGAATTCCCACACTTAAAAGAGTAGTAATATGTTTATAAAACCTCAAAGAGGTGCCACTCATCATTATTGCACTGGAGGCTCACCCTTCAACTCCCAAGGTGGGTTCCTATGAAACAATGAAGGATGGAGATGCTTTTGTACGAAGTAGTAAAGAGTCTATGAAAGTCCAGAGTCTAGGAAAGTTCCCAGACATTGTGGTGCCACTGCAATGACCGCCACATATAACCTTCAGGCTTGGTTGGGACATGGCCTGACTGAGGGCACCAAATCCTCCTTTCCATCACCAATGGAGGACTCTCTGACCTAGCTGCTAAATTCTATGCAGTGTACTTTACAATGTAGTGGCATATAATTAGATTTCCAGCAAATGGTGTACCATCCTATGCTATATGCTTATGCTCTCTGGATATGCCATGGGAATCCATAATTTCCTGTGAAGATTTGGCATTGGCGATTTTTTACCTAGAGAAAAAATTTCTTGCCTCTTGATAACTACTTCTGTGTCATGACTGTATAATACAAGCTTTCTTGTCAAGAGCATGTCCACAATACCAGCATATCCACTATATTAAAAATTAACAAGCGTCCATGCAAAGCAAAGAGAGAGAGACACTCAAACCCATGCCACCATAAGTGCCAGAACTTTGAGCATAACAACAACAATGTGGAAACAGCTCACCTTACAGTGGGGACCAACAGGTTCCAGTATGCTATGCTCATGGTATCTCAGAATGCATGAACTGCATCAGACAAGCTTAGCGTATGAAGAAGCAGGGTCTTTAGAAACCAGTTCGACCATTTTATATATTAATTTAGACAAAATAACAACCAGCCTTCGTGTAAACAAGAATAAGGGAAACTTCTTGTTTAGAAACTCTACATTTTTAATTGTGCCATTCCTCAAGTGGGAAAAAACGCCATGTGACAAAGGAGCCCCTTTGTTTGGGTCTGATATTGACAAGGCCCTGATCCCTGGTAATGGAGCAGCTGGTGAAACCACAGGTTGAATCCTAGCAGCAATCTCATCTGAACACAGAGATCTGCTGAATTCATTGCCCAAGAAGTTATGGTTTTGACTATAGGGCATTTGTGTTTCAGTCCCTACCCTTGAGCGATATGCTCTAAGGGACCTCATGAGGGTTTTAAGTGTGTGACTTTTCAGCCTAAAGTTTGTACAAGCTAGACAGGACCCTGCACTGGAGCATGAAGCTAGATAGGAATGCGTGTGTTGACTGAGGTCTGTTCCACTTAATGACCAAGAAGATGGTCTTGGACTCTGCTGATACAGGCAGTTTTTTGATGATGGCTTGTAACTCACTCAATAATTTGAGACTGAAACTCCCACGAGAAGTTTTTCTTACCCGAGTCTCCAAAAACTTTACATTAACTTAAACACCTCTCATGTTATATTGAACTTGCAACCTCATTACACACAGACATATCAAGGACTGATTTATCATCATACTATCTGATATCAAGCAAATGAGGATGGGTTTCCTGTTGAGTCTGGTTCCTCTGGGTTTCTTCCTATTGTCATCGCAAGGGGCTTGTCTTGCCACTGTTGTCCTTGGCTTGCTCATCAGGGACAAACTGATAGTTATATTCTATATTTTTCTCTTTACATTTTCACATATATTTCCATAATTCTTTTAATGTTTAAAGTTGCTTTGTGTTAAAAGCTTGTATACAAATAAAACTGTATTGGGAATTGAATTGAAACATCTGTCAGGACACATCTGTCATATTAACTAAAAGGAAAGTGTCCCAACCCTAGCAGTAAAACTGTTAACCACTTTTATTGCCAGTACGATCAATACACAAAGGTATAAATATATAATATGTCCACACTTAGGCATCAGCAGCATCCAGCACCTGGACAGCACTTATTGCCATTGATGGAACGCATTCAACAAACGAGAACTCAGAAGACACAACAACTTGGAGGTCACTAAAAAAAACAAGTCTCCAAGTTGTACAACCTGAGCTCCTTAATACCTTAATAATTGATTTAATCTAGTTTTTTTTTTACCCTTATAGATTTTTAGCCTGATGTCTTGGGAAAGCAACTCAGCAATCAACTCATCAACAGTCGTCAACGAACAAAGGACTTATTATCCCATTAAAACAAATGCACTAGAAATTTACACTGCACTGAGTAGGTTTAGTCATTTTGATTGGTGGTTTGGTTTCATGCCATTTGCCTTTCAGTATTTGAATGAGTAAGGCAATCTTTTGAATTTGAGACTGTTGAAAACCATAAAGGGGGGAATAACTGGAAGGGCAAAGAAACATAGATATGAGTATAGATGGGAATAATTTTGTCTTTAAAGAAGACAACATCTCGGAAAAATACATGTGGGTGATTAAATTACTTTAATTGTAGAATAACTAACAGTATTAAATTTAAAAATAGCAAAATGATAAAGGGTAATTTTGCTCTAAAGCGTGGTATCCAGTGGCAACACCCTGTGTCCTTCAAGGCCTCCAGTCCAGGCACTGTACTGTAGCTCTCAAAATAAAAACAAAATTCTTGTTTCTCAGTATCTCGGTTTCTCAGTTACTCAGATCCAGACGACTGGATCAATTCGGTCTTCAAAATGACACAGTTCTCCATCAGTGTCACAATCTTCAGCATCACCGTTGATTTACATGATGTGTCATTTTCTCAAAGCAAGATCTCACCTCTTTGTACAAGAAGTATATTTTGTTTCTTCATTCACCACTTTTACTCTGTTGGACACGAGCATGCTTAGGCACGTCACTTTCAAACTTTCGTTCTTTATTTTTGTACAAACACACTCACTCCTCCATCATCTATACCAGGGGTGGGCAAGTTCAGTCCTAAAGAGCCGCAATCCTGGGTACAGGATTCAGCTCCAACCCCAATCAAACACACCTGAACAAGCTAATCAAGGGCTTCAGGATTACTGAGACTATAGGCAGGCGAGATTTTTTTTAAGTTTGGAGCAATCTGATGGACTCTCTTGCTCTCTTCCCCTCATCTATACAATTTTATTCTGTGTACAGGGTGATGGGGGGCTGGACCCCAGGAGACTTAGGGCATGAGGCAGGGTACACCCTGGACGGGGTGACAATCCACTGCTTGGCACACACTCATTCACACACTAGGGCAATTTGGAAACAACAGTTAGCCTAAACTTCATGTCTTTGAAGTGTGGGAGGAAACCAGAGTACCCGGAGAAAACCTACCAACCACGGGGAGAACGTGCAAACGTGCACACAGACCTGAAGTGGGAATCGAACCCAGAACCTGCAGGTGCAGTGCGACAGTACTAAACACGAAGCCACCATTCTGCCCAGCAAGAGTTCAACAGAACTAAATCACTATGTCTTATTTTGAGCTCTCTAGACCCTGACTAACTCTATCTATAGAGTTTTAAAGAGTTGAGCATAGTTTGGATTTTCATGCAGAAGCTCTATAAAATCAAATTGCATGTTTTTAGAGTACAAAAAGTCTATAAAACATGCACCTCTAGAAATTTACAGAACTTATGCAAAAACACCAAAAACAGGGGTCTTGTTAAAGGTCAATTGAGTTCTATAGCACATGCATCTCAAAGCAGACCGCTATAAAACATGTACCTTGAAGCAAAGTCCTGCTGAAATTCCATATAACATTGTTTTGCAGGGCATGACTAGTGCAAGCAGAAAATGGGTCAGGGTTTCAAGTTCATCCTCACTCATGACATTGCACTACGGTGAAACATTAAAGTGACCAATTTCCTGCTTGAAAAGGAACACAAGAAAGAGTAGCACCTCCTTATAATCTTTTCCTCACCTGCGCCTCGTTCTCTTTCAGCATCCTGCGGGTCCTTGCCCCTCCCGGATCATCAGTGAGGTTGAGCATCACCGTGCTCTTTCTCTCCCAGCCAATAAACGAGCCATCTGTGATGCCCTCCACCATGTCCAGGAAGTCTTCGTAGCCATGGTGGCGAGTAGTGACCACTGAGAAAGCTGTCCAGTCGAACTCCTCCAGAACCTCGAAGACGACCTCCAGCTGTAGTGCCGTGGAACATGAGAACTGAAGATAGACTGAGCCACTCTCCTGGAAATGCAGGAAAAACAGGGTGTTTAGTCATTTTTTTTTGTTTGTTTAGACCTTGATGCTCACTATTATATTTTAAGCATTTGGCAGAGACCCTTATCCGAAGCGACTAACTTTTTTTTTATCCCATTATACATCTGAGCATTTGAAGGTTAAGGGCCTTGCTCAAGGGTACAACAGCAGTAACTTGGTGGTCACAGGGCTTTGAACCTGGGACCTTTCGAACCCTAGTCCAATGCCTTAACCACTGAGCCACCCCTAACTGCCCTACATACTGTTTCCTCTCACGCACTGTATATGCATCCTATGTCCCGCACATTCCACGATAATCTGAGTGCGTTGCTTATAACTAATATACGATTGGTCAACCTTGACACTTGTGATGAAATTTCTGGTATCTACACTATATTGACAAAAATATTTGCTTGCCTGCCTTCACATGTATATGAATTTGAGAAACATCCAATTCTTAATTCATAAGGTTTAACATGATGCTGACCCACCCTTCAGCTTCAACTCTTCTGGGAAGGCTTTCGGAGTGTACCCTTCGGGAAGTTTTGACCATTCCTCCAAAGGAGCATTTGTGAGGTCAGACAATGATATTGGACGAGAAGGCCTGGCTCTACTGTAGGTGTTTTATCGGGTTGAGGTGCAGGCCAGTCAAGTTCTTCCACACCAAACTTGCTCATCCATGTCTTTATGGACCTTGCTGTGTGCACTGGTGCGCAGTCATGTTGGAACTGGTGCGGGGTTGTTTTCTCGGCCCCTTGGTTCCAGTAAAAGGAACTAGATCTTATTGCTTCAGCATACCAAGACATCTCGGACAATTTCATGTTCCCAACTTTGTGGGAACAGTTTGGGGACGGCCCCTTTCTGTTCCAATATTTAGGGAGTAGAACACCTGATCCTTAAAACCCGCCGGATAACTTGTCTGCAACTTTAAGAAGAGACGCTGTCTCATCTGTCTGTGGGAACTGTACAGACAATCATACACCAGCACCACTTGCACGTCACAGGAACTCGGCTGGGAGTTAATGCCACGTCCTCCTTACAGTCCTGACATCGCTTCTAGCCGTTTCATACAAACAGGCAGACTGATCAGGGCTTTGGCGTACTGAGAAAACGTTCTACCTTGATGCCGCTAGTGAAGTGCTGGGATAAGTGCATGAGTGTAGCAGAGGTTTATATAGAGAAACAAAGAGAGTTTTCACTCCCATAACTGTGTTCTGTTGTTCCACACAATCAAAAGTCCTAGATTGAATCGAACGCCTCTTGTATTTTGAATTCTGAAAGAAATTGTATTACGAATTATAGCGAATGCTGATTGTCAAAGCTGCTGTGTGAGTCATAGCTTGTGTTATACCTCAATACTGGCTCACATGTTCTCAACTTTACTGACTTTCAATCCTCCTTAGCTTTCCTCCTGCTATACCTCACAATGTGAGCATTCATTAAGGGAAAAAAAAACAGGTGTGATGTAAGCCTGCTTTTCTGCTCCACAAAAGCTTAGGATTCAGGTAGCATTATGTGACCTTGAAAGGTTCAGCTAGCAAACACTGGCTTCCATTTCATTCCGTTGCTTAGGAATTCGGCCATTTCACCATAAAGCAGATTTATTATGCTGGCACTGGGCTGTACGTATAACAGTGACAAACTGCAGCGCTACGCTTGACACTTGCTAATGGAAAACGCATACGTCATCTTCGGGTGTCCTGAGAATGCAGAACAGCACATTTTCATTCCTACTGGTGGCAAACCAGCGTTCAGCTCCTCGTCATGATCGCATATTTTCTTAATGTTGTTGTTAAAGCATGAGAATGTGAGCTCGGCAAAGATCATCATCATGCAGATGTTCCAGGAGAGGAACATCTGCATGATAAAACAACAACATTACAGCAAATCTGATTTGATTAGGAGACAAATAAAATCATCTGAAGATGTATTATTTGTGGGTTACATACTTCGTGGTATTGGGTTTATTACATACTGTAGCTTTTTATTATTATTAATAGTATTATTATTAATATTATTATTAATAGTATTATTATTATCACAGAATCATTCTGTTTGCTACAAGTTAACATAAGGATTTCATTTTTTTTTTTATATTTAAAAAAAAAAACATGTTACCCCTACTGGCAATATTGTTTTATTTTCACAGTTTCCTGTAAAATAGGAAAGAATTTCTCCCAAAATAATAATAAATAGACTCTCTTTTTTCATGGGCTACCAGTTATTTCAGATTCACAGTACCCATCTGCAATTCACAGATATTATCTTCAGCACCTGGCACCCCAACCAGGTCACGAGATAAATATCATTAAACTACCTCGATGTGCGCTGTTCATTTTTCCATCAGTGGTTCGCTCCAATAGCGTGACCTAAATACTGCTCCAAAATTCATCCGTGTTTCTGTACAGACACTAGAAATGTTCTTATTCACAGCACTGCCCCATACAGCCCATGAAAACCCCATGCTGCGCACAGAGCTTCAGATCTCGGATTTCTGTCTGGTTTTTTTTAATGATCTTTCTTCACTGGTATTAAAAGAAAAATCATCCTACAAATTCATACAGGAATACTAATGTAATGTCGTTTAAAAGGATCCTAGAAACACTCGAGGCGTCTAGTTTTAAAGTACATTCTGATAAAAAAAAAATGTCCAGAGAACTTTTTCAGATAGTTGTCCAATGTGACGAACCCAAAAATAAAGTTCAACTGATAGAATTGTATTTAAATCGCTTTAAAATTACTGATTTAGTTAATTTTTTTTTTACATTTATAATAGAGATATTATCAGCCAATGAGAAGATTTGGCTAGTTTTCAGTTTGGAAAACTAGCCAAGGCGGTGCTCTCTGAACTATTCACACATTTTCATTCTGTGTGCTAGGAGTAAATTATTTGCTAAGTCAGAATTTATAAAACTGATTGAAACGAACTTCCTTGACTGAGACTGTTTTGTATGTAAGGTGCTCCAGCACTCGTCTTTCATTTATAATTAAACAGTTTCTTCTTTTAAAAATTTAAAATGTATTTACTAAAAGATCCACAGACGTTATTGACCTTTTTTTTCGTCTAATTACGTAAATGCACATTTGTAGTAGATTTGTCAGAACTATTATTCATTTGCAGTAATTATGATATAATTCTGATGTTGATAAATCCTTAGACACATTTGAATTAACTCAGCAGGTTTATTCATTAATATAAATGGAATGTTGAAATTTTTTAAATACATTTTTAATCAAGCCTATGTGGCAAGGTGGCTTAGTAATCAGCATTATCGTCCTGCACCTCCAGGGTCCGGGTTCGATTCCTTTGGTCCGTGTGCATGGAGTTTTCATGTTCTCCCTGTGTTTGGTGGGTTTTCTCCGGGTTCTCCGGTTTCCTCTCACTGTCCAAAGACTAGGCTAATTGGTGTTTTCAAATTGGCAGTAGTGTGTAAATGGTGTGTGCCCTGTGATAGTTAGGCACCCCATTCAGGATGTGCCCTAAGTCTCCTGGGATAGGCTCCAGGCCCCCCTGCGACTCTGTAAACAGGATTAAGCCGTATATACACTTTGTCCATCTGTCAACAAGCTTTCATATCCCTTATTAAAATGTCTTAGGCTGAGCTGCAAGACATGAACGCACAGCTGTCTTCACTTCTTCATCAGAAGTGAATCTTCGTCCTTGCAGGGTTACTTTCAGGAGACCAAACAGGTGAAAGATGAATGATGGAGCGAGATCAGGACTATATGCTTTTACACTTTAAAACTAGGGTGTTGACTGTTTGGCCAAAAGTGTGTGGACGTGCATTGTCATGCAAGATCACAACGGCCTTGGATATCAGTCCTCAAAGGACCTTTCAAAGTTTAGGTTTCAGCTCTTCAATAAGCGTCTCACTGTAACCAGCACTGTCGATTATGGAACCTTCTTCCTGATAATGTTCCAATACTGGCCCTTAAGGATCCCAAGAAACTTTGGTGCATTGATGAATTTTCCAGCTGATAGTTGATTTTTGAACTGTTTCTTGGTCAGCACTTGAAACGTTTCCGTTCCATACGTTCCATGCTGTTTACTTTCAGGCTCATAGTGATGAATCCGTGTCTCATCTCAGAAGAGTTATGATACTCTTTAAGATACTTTCACCTTCATTGATCCAAATTTTGTTTGCTGATATCCGAACGCTTCTGTTTACGTTCTTCCATGAGTTGTTCCAGCACCAGGTACACCCTCAGACCGAACAAGCATAATGAAATTGCTGCATGCTGCTCTTCTTAAGTGCTAATCCTAAGTGTGGCGTTTATTTTGGCTCCAAATGCAGTAAACTGATGTAACACGTTCAACACCTACACAGCGGCGACTGGGGAGACAGTAGAATACAAAGCGCTGATAAGGCCAACAGAACAGTCTTAAAATAACCAGAGTGCGGATAATTTTTGACTAGTCTTCTTAGTAGTAGTAGTAGTACTAGTGGTTGGAACTGGGTTAAAAACCCTTTAACACATTATTAAACCCTGAAAGAATAGTGCTGTACCATAGCTACAGTATGTTTAGTTGTTCGTGAGACTTTAGTTTGCTAGGGGATATAAACATTGGACTTTGGAGCGATGGGAAAAGGTCATGTGACTAGATCTGATGAGTCCAGATTGACCCTATTCCAAAGTGATGGGTGCATCAGGGTAAGAACGGGAGCGCATGAAGCGATGCACTTCTGGAGGCAGTGTTATGATCTGGGGTTGCTTCAGATGCTCAGGTTTAGACTCGGCAACGTAACGCGGCAATAAAATGAAGTCAGCTGACGACCTGAATGTACTTAATAATCAAGTTATCACATCTATGGAGTTTATTTTCCCTGATGGCACGAGGCATATTCAGTCCTCACATTGTGAAAGTGTGGTTCTGGAAGCATGAGGGATCATTTTCGCACATGAACTGCCCACCACATTGGGTGTTGAACTGAATATTACTGTAGCTTTGTAATGTTTCCTTAACTAGTCTCATTTTTCTATCTTTTTTTTTCCCTTTTTGAACAGGAATCCCTACGTCCTATCCGTGGTGTATTCCTGCCTTGCATGCTTTGATCTTAAGAAAGATCCACCAGATTTACTACAACCCCAATAAAAAATGAATAAAAAAGTTGTCACTGAAGGTAAATAAATAAATAAACTTCCTAATGTGTATCTGTTGTAGCGCAGTATATACTGTAATGTACAGCACTGTGATATGTTCCAATCGTTCAAAATGTTCAAACGTTCGATATACTTGAATACTTTGATTTAAAGACAAAGGCCTGATGCATCGATCTTTAAAGTGTTAAAGTGTGACTTGAACAAAAGTGTGACTTCTTCCCACCACTTCACCATATTCACATCTGTTCTAGTATTCTGCTGGTATAACGCGGTAAGATCATAGCCACAAAAGCCTTTAAGTGCATCATGTAATTAATTACGGTCCTAATTAAACCAATTTAACAACTCCTCTACGCTTCATTTGGCAGTTTTATAAAAAGTCAAAGAGAAAACCCCAAGAGAGATGCCCCCCCCCGATCAAGCTTGAGTAACCTCCACATCTGCCGATTCACAAAAGCCTGCTCTGGTCTATTTATTAATGCCTAAATTGTAGTTAATGGTTAGTGTATGAGAGAAATGTATTGATTAAGAAGGAGAGATGAAAGAGAAAGATCAATGGAGCTGTAGTGGCATTTTATTAGACGACTTAGTCTGGCTGAAATCGTGAATATACTGTATTAAACAATCTAACTGACAAACTGGCACCGGGTCCAGTCTCGAAGATATTCAGAACCTCTTACAAACTTGGTCTTGCTCCTTGCAATTCACAGAGGTGGCCCTTGCACCTCCAGGGTCCGGGTCCAGGTCCGGGTTGGATTCCCATCTGTGTGCATATGCAGTTTCTATGCTTTCCCCGTGCTTGGGTGGGTTTCCTCCGGGTACTCCAGTTTCCACCCACAGTCCAAAGACATGCAGATTAGACTAACTGGCGTTCCCATTGCCCTTAGTGTGTGTGTGTGTGTGTGTGTGTGTAAGTCTCCTGGGATATGCAAGACACCCCCCCCCCCCAAAAAAAAAACGACAGTATCTACAATAGTGGCCAAAATTATTACGACAGCATATGCCATGCATTATAGTTCTCCTTGTGCACAGCACATGCCATGTGACAAATGAAATCCAAGCCTATCTGGCTGAAGAGTTTCGCTAATGAGAATCAGCTGGTTCAGTTAATGGATGGAACAAATACGCGGCAGGACTTTTAATTTCTGAAGCCGGGTTGTCAACATTTTTTGTCTGCACAAAAATAGCTAAATCTAGGAAATTCTCGAGTGAATTGTGAACTGCTGGGGCGAAATTACAGCACATGAGCTTCAGGAAGCAATCAAGCAGGCATGGATTGAGAGAGTGACACCAGAGTACTGCAGACGTCTTTTTGACTCTATGTGCAGCCGGATCCAGGAGGTTGTGAAAGATAATGAACTTCCAAATAAATATTGATTTTTGTAGTACATAAAATAACAAAACTGTATTTTTATCTTGATTGGCTTCTTTCTTTTTTTTTTTAAAGAATGCCATTAGAACACTGAATTTTACTTTTGCGTCAATACTCCTAATACCCCTGTATATATATATATATATATATATATATATATATATATATATATATATATTATTGACACAATACTGTTCTTGCAGGAACTATTTCGGATCAGCAGACCTTTGTGTTTAGTTATATAAGTACCTTATCCTATATGTGTTATTTTATAGGTTTGAAAAAAATCCAGTATTGTTCTAAAATGTAGAAAATAAATCCAAACCTTTGACTGGTACAGTACAGTACAGTATATGGTAGGAAAGGGAATCACAATTGCGATCCTATAAGTGTCACAATTTTATAAATATCCTGAATTGATATTAAGCAAAAACAAACACACACATGGACGTTAAGCGGAATAAAACTTGGATATACACTAGGACAGAAAGTTTCATCACATTCAAGAGCTTATGCTTATCTTCCAAGAATTTGTTAAGCAATATATAATAATAGCGTCAGTAAAAAGTGTACAGAAATTAGCTTTCTATAGCTTTAATATAATCAGTGATATTGATATTGATATTAATTCAGGTTGAAGCTCACGTATTACGTACGTGTCTGTCTGTCTTTCTGTACGGCAGAAATCTCTGTCTAACTTATTAATACGAAGAAATCAGATTCTGTAAGGTTGAGTATCTTACACCTTATTTACTCTAAGTTGTACTTCGTTCATCGTCAGCCGAATACACTCCCTGTTAAGTAATCGGAGAGAAAGAATCCCAGATGAGAAAGATTCAATTTTGCCTTAAAATGACTCCAGCTCGTTAAAATTCACTTATACCACTTCAGCAGTGAAAATACACTACATATTAACTATCTGTAATGTATCTATATCTATAATATAAACTATCTGACCATTTTGATTCACACATTCAAATTCCATACAAACGTAAATAATTCTTTTGATTGTGTAAAGCTGCTTTACGCAATTGTTAAAAGCGCTATACAAATAAAATTGAATTGAATTGAAAATATGAACTAATTCCAGTAAATATTCTATTTAGTTTAGCTTTCCTAATTAATATCTATTGGTGCAGATGTTTGTTTACATTGAGCAAGTAGCTTATTAGCAGCTTATCATAAAGGAGATCATTAAATCCGCCACATAAACTGTTCATAACATCAACATCTTAATTTCATTTATGGTGCAGGTTAAACTTCAGGCAGATTAAAGTTTAATTAAATTCTATCCAGCGGTCGATTTGCGACGTATCCATGATTCCTTTGACGCATGCTAAAATTAGCGGTTTATAATCTGGCACAAAACTGCTCCCCTCTACTCGACATTTTGATTTCATTTATGGCGCTAGGTTCCGTTTTCATACAGTGTACGTTCCATTTCATGAGCCAGCCATGATCACTGTGTATTAAGGATTGTACCGGCTTGTACTGTAGGTGCATTACGGTCATTTATGTGCCATGAAAAAGTCAGTTATCATGAAAAACGCATAAACAAGCATGAAGAAGTTAAAGCAAAACTTTTTCAAGTTATTGAAAAAAAAAAAAAACATTGACTCCCATAACATGGATTTATATTCCTGGCCACGCTAGTGTAGTGCAACCGAATTTCAGATGTACACACATGAAACCAAGGAGGATTATGGTCGATAATAGATTTATTCTCATTTGAAGTTATGGAAGTGAACACTGATACGAGAGCTCAAAATTTGCCTGTTTTGACTCTCCCTTCTTTGTCGGAGCTGTTTACATGCACCCCTGTGCAACTTCAGTCATTAACAACCGTTCAGGGAATCCTCAGCGGGCTTGTGTTGGCTCTGGCGAGCAACACACCTTTAAACGACCTAAAAGCTAATTGATTGAACGCGTGCTGCAGAAGGTCACATGTGCGCTCCCCGAGGCAAGCCTGTCTAAGAGGCAGCTCTGCTCTTCTGCTCCTCTGCTGACAGGTTCCATCCCTTGGGGTTGTGCTAAGGAGATTTCAGCCGGGTTTTTAATTGAATGTGGTCTTTAAGGACAAGTGCGCGTCCCCACTAGTCTTAGGTTTTCCGAGTTTCGCTGATTTTTGTTTTGCTTTTTCTTTCCTGTGAGATGCACACCATAATTCAATGAGCCCTCCAGTGAAGTGACAAGGTGAATAATGCTATGACGAGAAATCGTGGTTCAGAGCACCGTGTCAGTGAAATATTATCAGTGATTAATCAAGAAATGGGAATGAAAAATAATGTACTTCATTAAAATCAGGGGAAATGTATTATTTTAGGATAAATCATGAGAAATATTTGTTATCCATGACTAAAAGCTTACCTGTGGCTCTCTGCCCAGCCCGGCTCCACCTCCCACGGCCATGATAGGCACGCCGGTTTGTGCTGAAACAAACTCGAGCACGGGTGCCAACGGGGCACGTTCGGGCGGCGGCGGCTTCTCCTGCTCGAACACGAGGCCTTGCAGTGGTGTGCTGGCCAGCAGCTCGCACAGCTGCAGTAGCAAACTCCCGGGACTGCTCTCGTTCACTGCCAACCAGATGACATTGGCCGGGCCCCACGGCGTCATCACGCTCTCACCCACCTGCCCCGACCAGCCTGTGCCCACTCCTGTTCCTGTGCCTGCACTTGCCGCCAAGGTGCCCCCTACCCCTACACTCGTCTCCGGGAGGTGGGAGGAGCCCGAGTGGACCACGGCAATGTTGACTCCGCCCGAAGCCCCGCCCGAGTCCCTCTCTCGCTCCCGGGGGCGGAGCAGTAGCGGCGGGGACGACCAGGCCGGCCCGCTGCACGCCAGCACGGCCAATAGGAATGGGATCGAAGGCTGCACCACCATGATGTGGCGTAGTGGAGGGTGAGGACTGGTTCAGGTAGACAACCTTGACAAAGAAGAAAAAAAAACAAGAATTGTACATTTAGTCAAAATAAACGTGTGAAGTGGGAGTGGAGATTCTCTCTCAGCAGCAGTGCATTTCTTTTAAGTGACAAATTGTAAAACCAATGGGGTACAATTAGCATCTGAACAACTGGTTTAATGAATGCAAGAGGCAGCTGGAGGCTGTGCCCAGTGTGTGTGTTTAAAATTACTGCAGGCCTTAAAGCATGAGTGATGAGCTATGACAGAGTGAGAGTAAAAGAGATCTAATCAACACACATAATAATTCAGACGTTAGTGAACCTTTGAGCGTGACACGTCTCTTTGTGTCCCTACTGTTTACTGGACATGTATGCAATTACTTTCCTCCCATATCTGACTAATGTACTGCTTCAAGTATTATTTGGATTAATATTCTTATTGGCAAATATTGAAAGTCAGAATGGCTATGTAGGTGTTTTCAGGTTCGAAACATATTAATGAAGCATGACTCTGTCAAACACGGAGGCTAATGACTATCAGTTAGGAGCTCTAATATACTACTTGACCTTGAGAGGGCTTTTCCGCACTCCTGGATTGGATCCCGAATTGAAGTTTAATGCGGTGACAAAACACAAGGACGAAAAAACATTCGTCTGTTGTGGAAGTTTGAAAATCATAAAAAAAAAACAAAAAAAACACAGTTGCATTTCTTAAATTAATCAAAGTCAGAAAGTAAGGATTTCTAGGTTGGTCGTGCCACTTCGTACTTAATCGTTGGGTCCAAATATATAGAAAACGTCTCGTTACACAGGTTTGATGCTTGGAAAAAAATTGTTACATGCAAGTTTGCAAAAATGCAAAAAAAAAAAAAAGTCAACCCTGTGCACTAGATACTATATCCACAGCTAAACCCATGAATAAAACAGTTCAAGCAAACTCAACTCAGAAATAACTTTCTTTTAAAACTTTAGATTATCAAATAGCACGCTCTATTAGATCTACTAGTTTCTTTCAGATGTATAAGAGAAACTATAAGATATAATAAGAAACAGCGTTTTAATAGATACTATGTTGCGTTCGGCAACATGGCGACATTTATTACAGAAGTAATAAACCTCTCTCTCAGAAGGGGGTATAGTCGAGATTCTTATGCTCAGGTCACTCATGCATGTTCTAATCTAAATTGCTTTTCGTTCCTGTAATTGCCGATTGTTGACCATGATAACTCCTCTGGACTTGGTCTCCCTTTTCTGGGACACTCTTAACAAGAGCCAGTTCATCATAGCATTTAACAACTGCAATTGAAGCAATGACGGAGTTAAAAAATAACGATAGGCTGTCATTTACGTAAGTGTGGCTTAGTGTTTAGCACAGTCTTACAACTTCAGGGTCTGGTCTCTGTGTGCATGGAGTTTGCATATTCTCCCCTTCGTTTGGTGGGTTTCCTCCGGGTACTTCGGTTTCCTTCCACAGTCTTAAGACATGCAGATTAGTTTAGGTTATGTTCCCAAATTGCCTGTAGTGTGTGTGTGTGTGTGTGTCCTGTGATAGATTGGCACCCTGTCCAGGGTGTACCCTGCCTCGTACCCTAAGTCTCCTGGGTTAGGCTTCAGGCCCTGTAGTCAGGATAAAGCAGTGATGATGAGTGAGTGAGTGAGTGAGTGAGTGAGTGTGTCATTTAATAGTTTAGATTTGTTTATTATTGTTCTACAAGGACATCTCAAGCAATATCAAAAGTAATCACCATTACACCCTAGCACTGTTTCATGGTTTACCCCATCAATATAAACGAGTCTGTTAACACACACACAGAAAATCAAATTGTCCTTCTGCATCTGTATAGTACATCCCAAACTAATTAAGCAAATAGATAGATAGATAGATAGATAGATAGATAGATAGATAGATAGATAGATAGATAGATAGATAGATAGAAAAACAGGATGAGTGTCTACACTAATTGCCCCTAGGTAAATGCAAAGGTCAGCCAACCAGCTCAAGCTGTACTTCTGGCTCGTACCCAACGCTGCCGTAATAGGCTCCGGAGTCATTGTGACTCCTATCATTCGATCAATCAGTCGATGAAAGATACGCGGAGCAGTACAGCTCAATTGGCGAGTGAAACACTAGCAACTCCATGAATCATTTTCAGGTCGCTCTGTGCACCAGCTGCCACTCCTACTGCGGCGTAAAGGACCATGGAGTGTGCCAGGAAAACGGGGTTTGATCTATGGTGATATAACGGCGAACACATTGAGGTCTTCTCTCTTCTATGCAACGAGACTCATAAGCCATTACACCAAATGCGCCACTCATCACAGCAAGAAAAGGCCGTCCATACACCAGCTATCATATTCGCACTTACCCTAAGATGCAAGTCATTACATGGGAACAGGTGCTGAATAAAAACGACCATCTGAGACAAGATGATATCAAACGTTTGGCATATGGGTGATAATCAGAATGTATACCATGTAAAGGATGCTGAATCTTAAATGCAAACGTTCAGAGCTGTATTGTGCACTAACCCGAGACTCAGATAGAAACACCCTAATGTTGTATAACATCATATGTTTGTAATTAATTTGTGACCACATCGGACCGTAATTTGTGACCACACAACGCTTGTGAATGGATCTTGGATGTTGAGTGGCACACACCTGTGTATCCTTGGCATGCTCATACTGCTTAATGGTAAATTGCATTTAACTGTTTGAGGACTTATTTGTGTCGCTCTTTGCTTGATAAAGCAATATCTGTGAATCTACTACCATTGGAAGCAGGAGAGGTAGGGTTGGTAAGTAAGGATGCTTCCAAGAGCTCTTGAGTGACATATGACCTTTAAAAAGGCTATGGCAACTAAAACAGGTTGGATTTGTCAAGGTTGTCGACCCAATATTTTAAGGGGACCCAGAATCCCTACTGGTGCCTCTGGCTAAAGTCAAGAAATCGACTTTGTTGCCTCTAACCCCTAGTAGTAAGTATGGGGATTTGAAGTCACTGTGGTGGAGTTATTCGTTCAAATGTTATCTCAATGTCATTGATCTAATCTTTTTCCATTTTGATTGAAGTATACCAATCAATCATAACATCAACACCACCGCCAGATGACCTGAACAACACTGATCAACTATACACTATAGCAAACTGGTGACAGGATCATGGGCACCAACAACTCATTCATGCCTGCCGGAACCAAAGGACAACCCATCTAGTTTGATCCCAGGAAAAAAAAGACAATGCAATAACATAGTACAGCTTTCCTAAAAGAAAGGTATCGGTATATCCAAGTCTGGCATGTATGGGGGCTTAGCAGGCAAAGAGTCACCAACCCTGCCACCAAATTCCTCAGATCCCATTCCAATCAAGCACCCATAGGATGTGCTAGACACATAAGTCCAATCCACGGAGGTCCCACCCTACAACCCAAAGGATCAGCTTCCAGCATCCTGGTTCCAGACACCTCAGCACACCCCCAGAGTCCCACCAGAGCCTCTCTCCAAGTGGGGCAGAGATCCCCCATTGGCACAAGGGGAACCCAAAACCTAGGTGGTTTAAATGTTGTTTTAGCTTCCAAAAACAACTGACTTTACACATGTACTGCTACTTTAATAGAAATTCCTCTGCCTCTGCTACCTTTGACAAGTAATTATCCTATCATGTTTTTTCAATCTGCCCACTTTAGCTTCAGGTTCCTGTTCTTGACCCACAGCAGGGTAACCCAATAAGGGGTTCTGTTGTTGTAGTTGACGTGCTGTGCATTCTGAGATCCTTTGCTGCTAGGTCTTAAATACAAACAATGTAGTCTACTAATAATACTCAAGATCACTAAGAGTTTTAAGGGCAATTAATTAAATAAAATCACTCATTCACACATTTCTTCACCGGCTGGAAACGGATTTTTTCCGGATTGGCACCTTATAGAGGGTGCCAATCCATCACACTAACACAATTTTTTGAAAATTTGGAAATGGCAATTAACGTTTCTAGCATGACTTTTGACCTTGGAAAAAAAAAACAGTAGGAAACCTACCAAGTATGGGGGGGACAAAAGCAAACTCCATGCACAACCAGCGCTAACTGGTTGAGCGCTAACCATTACACCACCATGCAACCTAATTTAAAACCACAATTAAGTAAAAAAAATTATCATCATCTTCTTCATCATCATTATCATCACTATTATCAAATGCATGAAATTGAAATAAATTAATAAGAGAAAGCAGTAAAAGCTAAAAAAACTAAAGAGAGGGGAAAAAAGGGGCAAACAGATCGCCCAAACCCAGGTTGAGTGACAATAAAATCCATAGCCTCGAGGCAAGAAGAGAAAAGGTCCAATCTACTTTTCCTTTAAGCCAGGACTGGGCAAGTGACAGGAGAGACTGATTAGCTGACCTGAGGTCACTGGGAGTAGTATGGTGTTGGAGAAGGTCAGAATGCTGAATTATATATCATTAGCGGATTTTCTGTAGCTGAATTTATCACCCTGGTGTATCGCTCTCCTATTCTTTGATGAAATAACAAAAAAGGATAGCTTCTTTTTTTTTTCCCCCTAACCTTTTCAACATGATTTTATTTTAAAACTAATTTCTTTCATGGCCTGGGACTGTCCCCGTCCGCAAGCCGTATGTTTGACACCGCTGTTGTAATATCGGTATTACAGATGCAAATTTAATCACCACTTCAGTTTAACGGCTATTGAAATATTCCATTTGTCTGGCATATGGGCTTCATGAGGACCTGCAGTTCTAACGGAATGGGATTACAATAGGTTTGAATGCAAAGGGAGTACCAGCATTTGAAAGTATCCCTACAGTAGGAACACTGGGAGATGACACTTCATTAAAGATTTTATATTATTTGATGAATGTGCTTATTATAAAAGGCAAAAAAAAAAATCTCACACGTTCTATAAATAGTCTCTCTCTCTCTCTCTCTCTCTCTTTCTCTCTCTCTCTCTCTCTCTCACACACACACACACACACACACACACGCACAGACATGCACAACACTCTAGTTCCATACTTATGATTGGTTTGTTAAGTTGAAATGATTAAATCTCATGTTTGTGAATGATGTAGTGGAAGAGTGAGATGTGTCACCGAGTATCCAAAAAAACTTCTTTTACCATCAGCTTGCCAGGTTTCATTCTCACTGCAGCACCGTGGCTTCACCCTGCGGTACATGTCCTGACGTATGATGGTTCAGTGAGTGCATGTAAAAAATTGCTAGTGCTGGTGTGTTTATAGTTTCTCAAATGTAAAGGCAGAAAATGCAACGACAGCTGCCATAAAAAGAATAATAAGGGCGTACCGATGGTTGCACGTGCAGCATTGTTAATACGGAAGTGTGTCGACGGAAAAGGCTTCGGATATCAAACTGTGGATTTGGGTTTTCTAATATGTCATGAAATGTAGAACCAAAATTATCATTACTTTAAAACGCATACATTTTACTTCTACTGGACTACAGTGGTACCTCGACACATGACTTTGTACAACACATTTTGAAATTTGTATTGCGAAACACCTTTTCCCATAGGAAATAATGTAAATGCAAATAATCTGTACCAATATTAAAAAATTTTGCATATATACAGTAAACCATAAAACATTTTAAAAAGACATTTAAATTAAGTAAAATATGAAATAAATACACATTAAACTTCACTTGACCTTAATTTATGATTTCTCTTGGCACCAACTGCTTTAAAAACCGCTACTGAAAGTGGCGCAGTTTTCTTCTTCCTGTTGTGCTTGCTAACATTCTTGGAAACCGTGGTTCTATGTCTTTACTTAATCTTGCAAAACAAGTTTTGATCAGCTCCTGGATGTACGTGCAATCAGAATTATGCAAAACCAACTCAATTCTAAAAATCATATTGCCTAGCGTAAAAAAAGTGCGGGAAAAAGTGATACACGGTATATCTATACATATAATAAAACTGTAAAGTTGGTGTGTCCATACATCGAAGATATTTGCAAAAAAAAAAATTTGGCAGGACGTAAAATGAGTACTAGAACATATCAAGATGTTTTCTGGAATGTTTGTTTGTGCACACGTTACGTAAAAACTACCTAAGCAATTTTACTGGGGTTGTCATGTGTGTATTTGGCTGTGCTTAAGGTCACATGTAGGTTTTGTTTCATCACAATCGGTCTTTGGGATGAGAAGATATGCTACTTTGAAATTTAAATGGAAAACGGCCTTATATCATTAAAAAAATCATTCATTCTTCTCAAAATTCAACAGATTGCACTGTACATTTTTTAACACACGCTAATGTGTGGAATTGAAATCTACTTAATAAACGTGATCTTACACCTTCATTCCGCGGTTACATGTAAAAAAATTTAGTTAATTCTAAAATTTAACAGAACACTTTTTAAAACACGCTTATGTAAGTCGCGGGCACATCTAGTTCTTTATAAAACACCTATTTCAAATTTACATTCAGGTTTTTTTTTTTTTTTTGTCATACACACAACCATATGCAGTATGCAGTGAAACACTTTTATGACTGTCCCTGACCTAAAATTAAAAAAAAATACACTATAAAAGAAAAATTACATTGTAAAAATACAATTAAACTTAAGATAGATTTTTGCAATGAAATAAAAATAAATTGAAAAATAAAATTTAAAATCGAAATTTACTGAACTTACAATTGTTTAATAAACTTTTCCAATACTTTTTAATAAATGAATCAATCGTTTTTTTTTATTCATTCCCTCTTCTAAGATTATTTTTGTTCTGCTGTTATTTTCATATTCTTTCCTCATCTTTTGTCCCTTAAGAGGCTCAGAACATTAGTCTGTGTGCATGCTTAGCTTCTTCAGAGTGCTGCCGGCCATCAGATTTCTGATCGATGAGGCTGTATAAACCACTGTAATAGATAATAGATTAGATCGTTCTGACAGGACTGTAGCCCGACCTGAACACCGCTCTGCAAAATAAACGATAACTCCTCAAGCGAAAACATATTAGATCAAGTGAACATCACCTATTTATTAATATATGATTATAAAAAATGAATATAAACTTGTTTTCTAGACTTAAACTCACTGGCCATCTTGTTTGGTACATCTTACTAGTACCAAGTTGGGCCACGTTCGTCTTCAGAGCTGCTTTAACTCTCTATGGCATAGATTCCACAAGATTTTGGTCCATATTGAGATAAAAGCGTCAGGCAGTTGCTGCAGGTGAGTCGGCTGTATGTCCATGATGTGAATCTTCTGTTCAACTTCTACTTTTAAGCATTTTACATCTCATTACATATCCGAGCAGTTAAGGGCCTTGCTCAAGGGCCCAACAGGGATCTTGCGAATGCCTTAACCACTAAGCAAACCGCTGTCCCTGCATCCCTACTGTACATTCCAAAGATGCTCTACTGGATTGAGATCTGGTGACTGTTGAGGGCCGATTGAGTCCAGTGAACTCGTTGAAACCAGTTGAGATGAGTTTTGAGCTTTATGGAAACAATTAAGTGGACATGGATACAACAATACGCTGTGGCATTTAAACAATGCTCTACTGGTACTAAGGAGCCCATAGTGTGCCACGAAAATATCCCCACATCAAACACCACCACCTAAACCAATTCAAGCCTGAGTGGATCCATGCTTTTGTGTTGTTTACGCCAAATTCATTTGAATGTCACAGCAGAAATCAAGACTCATTAGACCCTTAGACGTTTTCCCCCAATTTTTAATTGTCCAATTTTAGGGATCCCATGTAAACCCTCAGTTTCCTGTTCTAAGCTGACAGACACTCTAAAGTTCTGCTGCTATAACCCATCTTCCTCAAGGTTCTACATACTGTATTGTGTGTTCAGAGATGCTCTTCAGCATCCTGTATTCAGGGTCGCGGGGGGCCTGGAGCCTATCCCAGGAGGCTTAGGGCACGAGATGGGGTACATCCAACGCAGGACCCACACACACTCATTTACACACTACAAGCAATTTGGGAATTCCAATTAGCCTAATCTACACGTCTTCGGACTGTGGAAGGAAACCCACCAAGCAGGGGAAGAACACGCAAACTTCATGCACATAGAGACCGGGAATCGAACCCGGACCCTGGAGGTGCTAACCACTACACCACTGTGCCACCTTCTTCAGCATAGCATTGGTTGTATTTAAGTTACTGCTGCCTTTTTATCAGCTTGAACCAGTCTGGTCATTATCGTCTGACCCTGATTTTTCTGTTTCAGATCATTCTCTGTAAACCCTAGAGATAGTTGTGTGTGAAAATCCCAGTTGATCAGCAGTTTTGGAAATACTCAGACCTCAGTGAGATACTCAGTCTGGCACCAGCAACCATGAGACGATTAAAGTCATCTAAATTCTGATGCTGAAATTCTAAGAAGTCATTGTTTGGCAATTAATGTAAATCGCTTTTTATCCTTTGATCATCTGTTGAGCCCATCAAGACCAAAACTGGTATCAAATACAAGATCTTAGGCATAGTACATTGCAGAAAGTTAAAGTGTGTTTCTGTTTTTTGTCAGTAAAAGCTGAGTCAGGGAAGAATGAAAGGCCTGAGCAGATGGTCACTTGTTCAGATTACAAGTCCACAGTGGGCTGCTGTCCCTCTGAGAGGACCGCTTATCCAGAATGACTCTATAAACACACACACACACACCATAACCGTTTCCCTGTGTCAAACCAAACTCTTATTTCAGCTCTTGTAACGTTCGGGTGCTGTTGATTTAAGCCTCGGTATCAAAGCATCATCCGGTTTCCACCATGACATGAGTTATGGTTCATTCCAATAAGCCTCATCAAGCAGCACCATGATCATCAGTCCTCTTTCACAGCCTCGTCCCTCATTATGAATTCATACTGTACATTGTTAGAACACTGACAGAAGCAAATTGTCATCCCCCCTCCCCCATGCAAGCCCAAAAAATAAATTCCCAACCCCTGATCATGGACTGTAACCCAAAAATCAGGTAGAAATGTACAAGAAATATATGTACCTACATATCACTTCACTCAAGAGGCCGGGGACGGGAGTTTAGGGACTTGCGTTGTTCTTGAGTCACGCGATGATCAGACTCGAGATCGTCTCGTGATATTTCAGCCTGGATGAATAAAACCATAAACACACAAAGAAATGATTACTGCCGACACATAAAAAACAAGCGGTTTATACAGTAGGGCAGTTAAATTCCATGATGGAGATGTTTTTGCGAAGCTTTGAAATTATAGTCTATACTATAATTCTGGACCTGTAACTGTAGCTGTAGACTTGGATTAGGTATTCAGCCAATTTGTTTGCGTCATTAAATACACTTGGAAGGTTGATATTTACTAGAGCTGTGTCAGGATGTGTGTCAGTGACGGGCGTGCAATAAAAGTAAATCTTTTATTGCTCACCCCGAAGGCTCACTAGGTAGGCGGCCTCCTTATCTGCAGATCCGTGCAGCGGCTGGTCCGCTAGATTAGCTATCAGCTAAAAGCAAGGCATGGAGCTAGAGGTCGGCATGCGAGCAGGGAGATGCCATGCGCTCCAGGAACGTGCACGTGCTCACCTCACTACTTCCCTACTCTTCTTTCCTTCCTCCCTCCTTAAAAACAATTCCTTTTCCCGTAATAAACTTATCCGTCTGTGGTGCACCCCGAGCAAAAGGTCTTACAAACTGTAAATTATATGCAAACTGTTAATACCATTCAATTTTTTAAGCATTACATTTTTTATTCAATTCAATACCAATCGTGCTGCACAATTAAGTCACATAAATCCGCATAAAAATCCAAACCGTAAAACCGACCTGTACAATTATTTAATCTTAAAATGCTGACGGTTATTACAGGTAACGTAATCATAGTCAGGAATTTACGTATCTGTCGTCATAACATACGCATTGATTTTGGATGTGATCCTCGAAATGATCATAAGAACGATCATAAGAGTCAGGGGTATCTCAGTGGTTAAGGCTTTGGACTATACGGTTCGGAAGGTGCTTAGTTCAAATCCCACGACCACCAAATTGTTAACCCAACTGGTCAGATGCATATTGGGCTAAAAATGTTAGCCGCACTGGATAAGGGCGTCTGCTACATGTAAACCACTTATGTCATTATTTTTTACGGTTAGCCTGGATATGGTGTCATGCAAAAGTATTCACACCCCTTGAACTTGTCCACATGTTACAACCACAAACTACAAATAAATGTATTTTATTGGGATTTTATGTGATAGACCAACACAAAGTGGCACACAATTGTAAAGTGGAAGGAAAATGATGAATGGTTTGAAAAAAATTGACAAATAAATATCACTGTAAAGTGCACTGTAAATACGTTGGAATACAAAATGGTACATTTTAAATATTTATATATATGATATGTATTTTGTTTCTTTACCCTAGGGGGTCGACACATTAGATACCAGTTAGAAACAGGTGCAGATGATGGCAGATGTTCAGGCCGGTGACTAATCTACTGCTAGTGCTGAATGTTGTGTGGTTGAAACAGACGAGAGGGGGAATGAGGTCGCTGCTGAGGTTCTTATAAAAACAACCGATTTTTTTTTTTTTTTATTGTTTCTTTAGCCTGTCGATCAGTGATGATGGGGATAAGGTCAAAGGGTTCAGTTTGCTAGGGAGCATAGATATTGCTCTTTGGACCACTGAAAAGGGTCATGTGGTCTGATGAGTCCATATTGAGCCTATTTCAGAGCGCACTAAGGGAAGCACCCATCATGCATAGTGGTCACTGTACAAGCCTCTTGAGGCAGTGTTATAATCTACGCTTGCTTCAGTTGCTAAGGTCTAGACTCAGCAATGTTATGCGGCAATACAATGAAGTCCGCTGACGACCTGAATGTACTGAATGAGCGTCACATCTATGGCGTTTCTCTTCCCTGATGGCACGGCCACATTCCAGGACAATTTAAATTATTCTACAATACTTAAAGAACCATTTTATTTTTTATGTCTGTCAGAAGGACATCCGTAACCTTGTAGTATTGAAAATGATTGGCCAAGAAGACCAAACAGACACAGACATCTCTAAGCTGCAACAATGGCTTTGCAACAAAGCAGTAATATAGGTCATTTGGGATGTCTTTATACATTTTTCCCTAGCAATTAATATTTTCTAAACGTACCTTTATGTATGCCTATAACTACAGTATAGCCTGTTTTATTTATATGTATAGGCACAAAGTCAAAAGCATTATTCGTGTAAATATAAAGTGGATATAGGCTATTCACTGGAAAGATATAAGAAGAAAAACAAAAGCGTCCAAACTCATATTTACCTTCACCACATGAACACACCCGACTCTGGATGTCAGCTTATTTGCTGTAGTGTCTCGCCGTACATTTTTTTTGAGTGGCATTTACAGAATTCCCTACAGCTGAAGCTGAAGCTTCCTGTCATTCAGGACTTTTTGTTCCTTTTTCCAAAGATGAAGTGCCTGGCACCAGTCTAGAGTAGCATTCACTCACATGCAATGTGTCAGGAAGTGTGTCCTGGACTTGTCTCAACACACAAGCCCTAGTTTGCGTTGATTAATTATCATTTGATCACAATTTGTTTCTATACAGAAAAATGCATCATTAGCTGCTGAGTGCAAATTGCCAATTCCTCTTTTGATGCACAACTCGCAGGATCGGTTCTGTCATTTTAAAAGCCGGCATCTTTATTTGGTGTTTCGCATTACCCAGAGGAGTGCTCTGTTTCAGTTTATTACACCACAGGTACCTTACTTCATGCATATTCTTTATACGCAAGTCATTTCCTAGGATGCAGATTGTGCACAATACTAGCCCTAGCCCGGAAGCGCAAGCGAAGCAAAGAAGAAATTAAAAAAAGTCTGCATGCTTTAGATCACGTCTTGTTTCAGGAGGGTAAATTTACTTGGAAATATACAGATAGGATAGAAGGCTGAACCGAGAGGATATTAGAAACAAAAGCTGTACGAGAGGATCAGGACAGATTCCAAACCTTCCTTTCGTTCCCAACCACCAGAAGCTGTTTTCATCCTCTCGTGACCATGACCACGACACCATGTGGTAGTAGGTCCGCTGCTATGATACGCCTGCCTTCTTGCACACTCTGGCCTTTTTGAGAAGTTTTGCAAGTGGATTTGAGATGTTGAGGACAGTCATCTATTATTTGCTATTTTGCTATTTTTTTTCCAAATTCAGTTAAATGTGAAATCAGAAGGGTTACCTAACTAACTTTGGGATAATAGGTAGACAGACCCTACTGGAGTTAATCCAGACATCTTCTGAGCTATAGGGATGTCTCCACTAGTATTAACAGAATAATAAGCCAATAATCCATGGTGGACAAGACAATTTTGGATTTTCCACCACTGAAGTAATTCAGTTCATGTAAGACTGATACTGATACACACTTCCTATCATGAGTGTCTAGCAGTGATTACAAACCAAGTAACTGCAGGCGAACCTGTTTATCTTCCACATGAACAAAAGATCATAAAAAGTTTAAAAAATAATAATAAAATTAGCTAAGAAATGTACATTTTATATAGTGCTTTTTAATTAATTTATTTTTTTTTACAAACTGCAGCTCTAAAGCCAGCTTATCTTTAGAAAGTAAAGTTCTGTAAAGCTTATCCAAAGTCAGCCAGCCAATGAGGATGCAGTACTATAAGACACACCCAAAGGCAGCCGGCCAATGAGAGCGCAGTACTGTAAGACACGTCTGAAGGTAGCCGGGCAATGAGGATGCAGTACTATAAGATGCCCAAAAGCAGCCACCCAATGAGGACAGAGTACTACAGTATAAGACACACCCAAATGTTGCTGGCCAATGAGGATGCAGTACTATAAGACACACCCAAATGTTGCTGGCCAATGAGGATGCAGTACTATAAGACACACCCAAAGCCAGTCGGGCAATGAGGATGCAGTACTATAAGATGCCCAAAAGCAGCCGGCCAATGAGGACAGAGTACTATAAGACACACCCAGATGTTGCTGGCCAATGAGGACAGAGTATTATAAGACACACCCAGATGCAGCTGACCAATAAGGACAGAGTATTATAAGACACACCCAGATGTTGCTGGCCAATGAGGACAGAGTATTATAAGACACACCCAGATGCAGCTGACCAATAAGGACACAGTACTACAAGACATGCCCAATAGCAGCTGGCCAATAAGGATCCAATACTGTAAAACAAACCCAAATGCAGGCGGCCAGTGAGGATGTAGTACTATAATACACATAAAAAAGACAGCTGGCCAATGAGGGCACAGTACTGTAACACTCACTCTAATGCAGCCAGCCAGTGATGATGCGGTACTTTAAGACCAGCTCAAAGCCATCTGGCCAATAAGAATGCAGTCCTGTAAGACCCACCCAAAGCAGCTGGCCAATGAGGAACCAGCATCATAACACCTACCCAAAGAAGTTGGCCAATGAGGATGCAGCACTTAGAGCCAGCAAAAAAACTGTCGGTATGCTGTACTGTAAGACCCCCCTACACCCCACCCCCAAGCCCGAAAGCACTGATGCATTGGCATTGCCCCACCCACCCAATGCAGCTGGCCAATGAGGACACAGTACTGTAAAAGCTCCCCACACTGGAGATTAGTGTCAACAGTACAAACAAAAAACTGCACTATGCAGCAGTAAAACTTATCCAAGAAAAAGAAAAGTGGTAAAAATCGACTTTACCGTTTTTTTTTATGCATTCTAGGTATTTTTCCACAACTTTCAACTTATCCTTATCAACCTTCCCTTCTGGCTAGAAAATGAGTAACACCTACATCACAAAAATGGCCACTCACTGAGTAAGAAGGGAACAAGTCAACAAAAAGCAGAAGCAAAAACATCCATGAAGCATTTTGCCTGGTGACTTGCAGAATAAATTTATTTTAAGTGGCACCACAAAGTATATCACCAAAAAACTGTGATTTAAAAGGACACGGTAATACAGCAGGAATTTCTTTGAGTAACTTGAAATTTGGAACCTGAAACTGGTATTACTCTCCAATATCATCGAGTAACTTATTTAACTTGAAAATTAACTTTTTATTCACTTTCTTTTACATTAAATATAAAAAGCATTGGTTATTAATATCAGCCTTTTTTTTTTTTGTTTGTCTGGGTACGTTCAGCTCCTGAAATCTACATCTGTGTTGACTTGCCTCGATGTTCCTTGCCTCTACCTGAGCTAATAGAGTAACAGAAGAGCCCTTAAGCTGGTGTCTGAGAATTCTCCCAAGGGGGAAAGGATGAAAGCCAGTCAATAGGGGGGTGTAAAGAAAGAATACTGAAATGAATCCATTCAGAGAGAGAGAGAGAGCGAGAGAAAGAGATATTGAGGAACAGTGAACCTACAATATCTGGTGCAAGGCCTGAACACGTTTAGGGAACAGCATGGCTAACCACCTTGGCACTGTCACTGGGTCTGTACGAGTGTTTTAACATCAGGCACGGTTGATTTGTACTATACCCAGGAACGTTTAACGGTGGGAACGGTTCTTGAGCGTAGAACGATTAAAAATGATTAAAAATGAACCAGATGTTGGGTTCAAAAGTTCTCAGAAATGATCCCGGGGCTCATACTGTATGTGAAAAGTATGGCCTGTCTCTAAAATTTCACCGCCATCAGTTATGCTAAAAACCATCATAAACAGGGACTACTATCACCTTATTACCATTACAGAAACCGAAGATTTGAAAGGGCACATACGCAGAACCGAAGATCAGTCAGAAGTTAAGGTTGTAGGGAAACTGTTTATGGCTACATCTCTACGTGTTTCAGAAAAGGACAGCGTACACAAACAGCGGTATAGAGTACTGTCCTTAAAGGAGCCTTAATAAACGGAAATAACAAGACACAAGAATGTGAGGACTATGTAAGGACATAACAGGCTGTAATATCAAAAAAGACAGAAAACTGAAAGATACTGTTGTTGTTGCTATAACCTGGCTCAGACACAGGTTCCTGTGCTGCTGCTGCTGCTGCTGGGAAAAGTCGACCAGCCGCAAGCTCCGGGGTCCAGTCTACCACTGACTCACACACCTGACCAGAGTATTTTTAGTTTGCAATCAAAGGGTATCATAAACCAAGAGTTTCTCAGCACAGCTCGGATATTCACGTTCAATCTAAAGCCGTTAACACCCCTTGATAAAATGACCAACTTACTGTAGAAACGAGTGGTTTAATCAGCTTTATTGGCATGCAGTACTTACTGTATTTTTTTTTTTTGAAAGTGATTATTAAAGGCAGAGCAACTGAACCAACTTTGGGAGGAAAACATTTCCAGCGTGCACAATTACTGCAATGTTAAATTACATCTTCTTATTCCAGTTGCATGGAAACAGCAGAGGAAATGAAGCATTTCATTTAATCAACTTCTGTCTGAATCGCAACATGACGAATAGAACAATGGGTGAAATACTTACAATCCTGCAGTGATGATTAGGGTACTTATATAATCAGAGAGGAAAAGTAAAAATGCAGAATTACATTTCGAGATATTAGATGATTTTCTAATAACGACGGCAGAAATACCTCAAAGAAAAAGGCAGAAAAATCATATTATTATTATTATTATTAGTATTAGCAGCAGTAGAAGTAATAGTATATAAATTTTTAGCTTCGTCCTATTTTTTAAAAAAATCTGTGAACCTACTTCAAATAGTTATACACAAAAATAAACCAGGGCGCTCTCATTTGGTCATAAGTATTTTAATGTATCTTGATATTTGCACTAGTCCACAGTACTGCTCCCCTAAATAGCAAGTTTTACTCATTGCCTTTATATTGTATCTACTCTGAGCAGGATGTTAAAAACGACTGAGGACATCTGATAGTCGTACCCATATGTGCCCATTCCAAAACCATGGGCAGTAACACAGATTTATTCCCAATTTTCAATCCCAATTCACTCTTCTGGGAAGGCTTTACACTAGATTTTCTAAAGTAAAGCTGTAGAAATCTGTGTCCATGCCCATGGGTTTGTTCATGCAGAGCTCTGTGCACGAGACTTGAGTTCCTCCTACTCCAACCCTAAAGCACAGTGAAGCTTTGTGCACAGGGGCATTGTCATGCTGGAACAAGACTTGCTCTTAGTTACAGTAAAGGGAAATTGTAATGCTACAGCATAAAGAGACATTCTATACAGGTATGTGCTTCCAAATTTTGGGAAAGAACCACATGAGTGTGACGGTTAGGTGGCCACATAAATTTAGCCCACATACCTTAGAAGCAACTACAACAGGTCAAAGTCTCCAGAAAAACTAAGGCGAATTCTCTTAAATGCTAAAAAAAAATTACTTTATTGTAAAAACTTTATATATATATATATATATATACTTAGCAAAAAAAGAAACGTCCCTTTTTCAGGACTGTGTATTTCAACAATAATGTTGTAAAAATCCAAATAACTTTATCTTCATTGTAAAGGGTTTAAACAATGTTTTCCCTGCATGTTCAATTAACCATAATCAATTAATTAACATGCACCTGTGGAATGGTCGTTAAGACCTTAACAGCTTACAGAAAGTAGGCATTTAAGGTCACAGTTCTAAAAACGCAGGACACTAAAGAGACTTGTCTACCGACTGTGAAAAACACCCAAAGAAAGATGCCCAGGGTCCCTGCTCATCTGCGTGAACGTGCATTAGGCATGCTGCAGGGAGGCCTAGTGGTTAGCACTGTTGCCTTGCACCTCCAGGGTCGAGGGTTCGATTAGGCTAATTGGGCTTTACAGTTACAATTAGCCCATAGTGTGTCAAATGTCCCATAGTGTGTACCAATAGGGTGTCTAGCTGCCACCACAACCCTTTAATGACGGATATATCTCAAGGATGGGGAATGGCACGTGGATGACAAACATAACCAAATACGGAAAAAAATTTACATAACTTGTTTTTTTTATATAATATTTCTAAAATAATTGGAAAGCTGTTACTGGATTGTAACTGTATGTAATTTATACATAACAAAACATTACTTAATCATTTAATTATATAATTTAAGTTTTACTTTATACACTGTCTTCAGTAACCTACACTTTTTCAAAAGAATCATTTTATTGTCTATCATTAAGCAAAGAAAACAACTAGTGTGGTCTGATGTACGGCCATATTCCAGGGTCTGGAAATGTGAACGAGCGCTTCTTGGAGCATGAGGAATCATTTTCACACAGGACATGGACACCACACTGTGCGCCTTAATCGAAACTGAAGCTGGTCAAGCTCAATCTTATAGGCTGTGACGACTGTTTTGATGAGGCAGAGTATATCCTATAAAATTAACTTATTTATTATTTTTCATAACGCAAAAACTGAACATATAGAATTTCCTGTATCAGTAGAATTTGTAATAAATTAGGAAAAGACGTCTGGCTGTGAACGTCTGTGCTGAGAACGCTGTACAGTTCGGGGCATTGTTAATGTAACACCAAGTTGGGTCATAAAATAAATGTGTAATGATAAAACCGACTTCCACACCTGAATCATTTTTTTAGTTTTATGAGAACCCATTTAACAGCGTGTAATGAAAATAAAAAAAACACAGCGTTTAAGCACACACACAATGCTTAGAACACTTACTGCTTTATGGCGCTGTAATGATTTATGATTAATGAACAAGTAAAAAGTAACAATTGTGACCATTGTGTCATTTTCTCAAAATGCTTTGAAAGTATTGGCACCTTTGGTTACGATTATTATTATTGGAGTGAATGTAGCTCAGTTAAAGGCTTAAATGAATCTAATTATAGGGCACAATAATTCACTTGTTGGACTTTATGCTGCCTTCCCAGCCCTTATTTTATAACCCTATATGTTGCACTGGCTCACTTTTTGCCTCTCTGATAATATGCTATCCATCACCGAGCCAATACAAGAACAGTCTGAACTATATTACTATAGAAATGTGCCTAGTGTACAGAGGTATTATAGACAATACACTTCATTTACAGTTGATAGATTATTGATAAACACACGGCTAAAGGATTTAAAAGCATCGACAGAAAAATGCTATTCTTTCATTTTGAATAACAGCTCCAGCTCCGCTTTCTATTACCAAAAATTACAAGAACAACAGCACTACAAATAATAATAATTCAAAACGAAAAGCATTTCATGTACGGAGCCCTGAAAAACACGCTTTAGATCCCGAGGGCTTTTCAGATAGAAGGCTGAAGAATCGTCAGATTTATATCGGGTCGGACTTAACAGTTTCATTTGCATTGCGGATAGACTCCGGGACGGCGCCGGTCCAAGTGCTGACTTCATCAAAGGCCGTGTGTGCAAATGAAATGTTAATTTACACTTAGATTTACAACGAACAGCCCCGAAATGAAGGGGGAAACAAAACAGAATTTACAGCCTGATTAAAATCCTCACTAATACAGTGAGAGAGCGCGCATTAAGGATTCACCCGTATTCATTTTTACTACGCAAAAGTTTTCATTGTCTTTGCTATTGATACGGGCAAACAGGAATAAAAAGAAGCGGGGACTCTGTAGGAAGAGACAAAGCAGGCGATTAATGATATACAAGGATATGAAAATATTAAAGAGAGAGAGAGAGAGAGAGAGAGAGAGAGAGACTGTTAAGTGCGATTTTCAGTGCGGCTGTGCAGGATAGGAGGTTATGATTCTTCAGGAGCCTGGAGGGAGAAGAAAGGAATACTGGACTCAGGAGTGATGACAGATGCTGGCTGCGATCCAGCCTATAGCGCAGGGTCACGAGAATAACCATTACACGATGAGAGAGAGAGAGAGAGAGAGAGAGCTTTCCAGTACCATACAACAATATAAGTCCATCACTGCATCACTGTGGCTTCTACCGGTTTTCATCCTTTTTCTACAGTGTATGCTTGGAAACAAAATAAATCACATAGCAGTGGATAAATGGGGCAGTTTATCCCTCAGTGTATCTATACAAACAGAATTCAAATACAAAAAAACAACAACACGGTGCTTTTTCTAGCACTGCACCAAAAAATATCAATATTCTAAACAAGTTTAACTTCAGGAACAGAAATGGGACAAGTGCGCTTCAGTTCTGGGAAACTGACTGCAAGGGTAAACGCAGCTGAAGGTGCGCTAATGAGAGAGACTGTGGCTTCATTGAGCCATTGACTTCCTGTCGCACTCAGACCAACCCTGAAGAAGTGCCCGTATGCCACTCCGACAAGGAGTTGGATCAAAGTCCAAATCCATCCCCGTTCCATGAGGGTCCTACAAAAGGGTCTTTCTTTCAAGAGCATCACGGGAATTGATTTGCCAAGAGCAGATGGAAGAGGGGAGAAAAGGGAAAAGAGAAGCAGAGGAACAAATTGGAGCAAGATTATGTTCGGTAAACTGTGCACTTTTCTTAAGAAGGGCATCTGGGGAAAATCAGATAAGCCCCGAACATAAGAATCGGACATGTTAAATCCAAGAAAACAAACAAAGCAAATCTGTGGATTTTTTCCATACTTACGAGCTTATAAAAAAAAAACAAATCTCTCTATTTTACCAGTAATACCAGGGCCGTTCAAGTCAAACAGGGACTTGTTATGAAATTTGGTGTAAAACTGTGACTGACATCAACAAACGACTTGACACAGCCTGAGTGAAACATTTGAAGAGTGAAAACGTTTTAAAGAATCCCGTACATCTGTGAACGACAATCCCAGTTGACGTGGCTCGGAGCCCACTGCAGGCGTTCCTGTTAAGCAACATTCAGCAAGCGGAACGCCGGATCTTTAAAAATCGATGCCGTGCCCCCAAGTGGCGCAGTGGTAAAGTGCTCACCCTATCACCTGGAGATCGCTGGTTTGATCCCCGGGTGATGCTGTAGCCTTCTCTCATCACGTAAGAACCCTCTAGTAAGGGGGAGGAATTGGATATGACTAAAAAAGTAGGTCAGAAAAACATAAATAAATCTGTCCATCACATCTGTCACATCCCTGTACAATCATGACCTCGCTACGAGTTTGGGCCGTTAAAGGAGTTAAAGGAGGCCGGCGTTCCAGACATGAAGCAGGCAGTCCGATCATGGCTCCGGTGTACTGGGTAAGCACTAGTGGAAGGCTGGGATAAGTGCATTAGTGTAGCAGGGGATTATAATACATACACATAATTGTGTTCTGCCCAATCAAAAAATCCTGGTTTGACTTGAACGCCCCTCAATCAGATTTTTCCAATCTATTCGAAAACATATTCTGTTTATTTTCTATTTTTACTACTGAAATTCTCCGGAGCTTTTTTTCTTTTTTTTATATATATATATCCTTTTTAGCTGCAGCGATTGTCCTCGTTTTTCGACATAGCCAAGATTTTTCAGCACGACTATCCTTGACACTTTTAGTGCTGAATAAGGGTTGAGTGCAGGATAATTTGCTGATCTTCCTGTCATTTAGTCTTTTTATTTGTCTGTATAAATGTAGATTAGCACACAGTAAAATCCCAAGTGTTGGTTTAACACATTCAGAGTTCTTATGAGTCCAACAGGACCTACAGTATATGAGCACTGTAGGGAAGAACAGTCAGACAGAAAAGACTGCAGCATTAGACGTTTGAGAGGACTAGTCATAATGAGAGAAGGTGTCATTTACTAGAGGACATTGTGGATGCCTCAGTCAGACAACTCATTTTAACTCACTGTTATCTATCTTCTCCTCTATCTCTCTCTTTTGGTCCAGACCCTCTCTGTCCTCTGGACCTGTCTGACTCATCCTGGTGCCCCGCTTCTGGTTGGAGATCTCATCCCATGGATGCTCCTTGTGGGATGCTCAGAGGATGCGTGTGGTCACCTGGGACGGTTCCACTTTAAGATGACGACAACATGAAGACACGGTCCTGGCGAAGACGGTCCTGCCCTCAGCTGATGCAGACAGCGGTTCTTTGAGGACTTGCAGTCGCTTGATAGAATTTCCTCCAGTCTACCTGAGCCTACAATAATGACCCCGACTCCATATTAATTTAAACACCTCTCCTGTTATGGTGAATCTTCAACGGTATGACTGCACAACAATTCCTTCTATCTAATGTCACTCAAATGAGGATGGGATCCCTGTTGAGTCTGGTTCCACTCATGGTTTCTCCCTACTGCCGTCGTTCCTCCCTTGGATTGCTATCAGGGATCATTTATACACATTTTCTCACACATTTTCATATGCGATTTTGTGAAGCTGCTTAGCGACAATGACAATTGTTACTGTATAAGCGCTCTACAAATAAAAATATAATTGAATTGAAATCACAGCAGGAAAATTATAAACCCTGGGTATAAACCAGAAGACAAAGCTAAGGATCATCAACTGGAGCAGCATTCAATTTCAGACAGCACGTCTAGAAGGTTTGCCCCCACAGCGTTGGAAAAGTGTGAACTAATAGAGCTGTGAATCATAGGTCGATGTGATTTGATTTCAGTAGCCGTAACATTCATCGTCAGATTTGTCTCAAGCATCTATGAAAAGGCACAAAAATTATCTAATAAGAATGAAATGATGTGTAACTTGTGCTGGTGATTATTTATTATATATTTAGCATGTCTCATTTGTTCCTGCCATTCTTCTGCTCCACACTCCAGTCCAGCAGGGGGCAGTATCGGTCCCATCCGATCCACACGCAACTAGGCATAGGTTTTATACTGGATGACCTTCCTGGTGTAACCCTTCCATTTTTTTCCAGGCTTGGGATGCAGCCAGTGGCTGTGGATTTGGTCATTAGCTGGGAATCGAATCCAGGCGTTCCCAACCTCTGAGCCACCAATTCCGTAAATCCATCAACTGAAGTTCATTGTATAATCCAGTTTAATCCCGCAGCTCTAAATACAGTATATTCAGGGTGCCGTTCATACATTGCAGGTAATCCTCGAGTATTCACCAAGCTTAGTTTTTTTAAAGACTCACGTCCTAGTAATAATGTATGTTCATTCATTACTTTAAAATAACTAAGAGTCACATTGTGCAAGTGTATAAATTAGCAAAAGTGATGTCTAATGAAGTAGTCTACTTTGGCCCCATCCAACTGCAACATGGTAATTTAAGCTGCAGCGCAGTTCTCATTTCTAGTAATAAATATCCTGTAGCTCACAGTCTTATGACACTCCAGTTCAAACCGTGTTCATTTACAAAGCGCTTTTAACAAAGCACCCTGTCACAAAGCAACGTCGCAGAAATCCAGATTTAGATTTACTTAATCACTCCCAATCTAGGACCAAGGACAGAAAGCAGACACCACTATCTGCTAGCTGCCTCGAGGCATCTCCCAGGTTTCGCTCGATTGAGATCATGTCTGAGTTGCTGTGAGACATCAGTCAGGTTTACTCTTTTGAGACTTTCTCTGTTCATGAAACAGATATATAAAAAAAAAATATCTCCGAATGTTTCTTAGTGTTCTAATGAACATAAAACCAGATCATGTCAATTGCATTGCCAACACCTTTGATCTAACAGTAGGACTGTTGAATGTATTTGGCCTAATAGAAATAAGAAGAACATCAAAAAGGCTTTTTTTTTGTAGGATGAAAATGGATTTTGAGACACAAACGTGATCTACATAATTACTTTCATGAATTGGAATTGTAACCCCTCAAAGTGATATTTTGAATTTCTTTAAGACTTTAACAAACTTTTTCAACAGTTTGTACCTAAATGCATAACAACTTGAGCACTCACAGCTAACCTACAGTACAAGTGGGTCATCTGGTGATGCTGTGATGCTGACCACCCTGATGGTAGACTGGTCCAGTTCCTACAGTAGGTTAAAAGTATGCTTTGTCTGACATGGCAGTTCCACTGAAGGTTAGCCATCTCCCTGGGAGTGACCTACCAACCAGTGAAATCCAAGATGTGCAACTATATTTGCAAAGCATTTTATCAGAAGAGAACCCGCAAAGTGGTTCTGTCTGTGAAGCTTATAATCTTCCAAAAATATAACAGACAAACCTAAAATTGCCAACTTTGAGGACAGGTTAAGCTTTTTGGCAAGCCAATCAGAACCCCTTCCTTTACCAGTTTGGGATAAAAAGCTAAATCTTCTGATTGGAAACTCGTTACTGTACATCACCTAATGCCACCCCATGTGGGGCAAACATGTAGAGAAAAAATATATGTATTCCAACAAAAGAGAGAAATTATAAGATCAAGTGTTTTACATACTACATTGCCTGGCCAAAAAGAACCTTACGATTTCAGAAGGGTCAAATTATTGGGCAGCTTCTGGCAAACTAAACAACTAAGTACATTTAAAATTACCGGAATTGTACTGGAATTCCAGCACAACATATTCTCACACGCTGGAAGCAGACAACAAGCTCAGCAAGACACCAAAAAAAGGACAGGGCCCCGAAATCCCTGATTTTCATTCACAATCCTGGAGTCAAAAAGGGACTATGTAAGGAGGCCAGAAAGCCAGGCCGGTGAGTATGATGTCTGATTCTGAGACATCTGAGTCTCTCTAGCTGCCTTTTACAGACTCCAAGAGCTGGAGGACTTTAATGAGCTGGAGGACTTTTTAAGTCCAGAAGACCATATTCCAGAGGTGTATCAGTGTAAGAAGGGCAGCGCAGTTCTCATTTCTGAATCAATGCACCCACCATGCATAGTACCCACTGTACAGTACAAGCCTCTGGGGGCAGTGTTATGACATGGGGCTGCTTCAGGTGGTCTAGACCCAGTAATGTTATGAAGCTATAAAATGAAGTTAGCTGAATGACCTGAAGGTTATCACATCTATGATTTTTTTCCCCTGATTTTTAAATTATCAATGGTTTACACCCCCACTTCCATTCTGACCATTTGAAATGGGTAAGAATGTGTTTACATAATGCAATTTTAGTCCAATCATTAGATTATTAAAACACACCTACTGTCAGGTGTGGTTCTCCCAGTGAACCCAGTGATACTGATCCCATATGCGTCACTGATGCTGCCCATGCTACACAGCGTTCTGGAATGTAAGCGCAAAGTTCTACTTAACTTTCCTTAAATAATCATCAAAACCCTGGACTCTGCTGTTTTTATTGGGACTAATTGGCACTCTTGGGAACAAGAGGCTTGTACACTGGGAGACCTTCATCTCATGGCAGGATGGGTGAAAGTGGCTAGTCACAATCCATCCTTTACAATCTTCAGGAGTCTGGAGTGGGATTTCCCAGTGTCCCTTACGATCACTTTGTACAAACCCATACAAGATGCTGGTATGAAATGAGCTCCTTCATAGATGGCCATGTGTGATGATGTTTATAACAGCAAAATGGTCTACTGTTAGCTGGTCCTAAAGCTATTGGATCATTAAAAACATTGTTCAGCTGTCAGGGTGTCAAAACACTGGTTGCTCTCCTGTCTATGCTGAGACAGCCCATTTATATCACAGAGTCCTTCGAATCGGCTAGAAGTCCCAGTCCCAACATGACTTGCTATTGCACAATGAGTGTTTCATCATCATCATGGACACCGCTCAGGATGCTCCTGAGTTCTGTCAACATGAAGAAGGGCTAAACCCTGTTAGAGGGGTCTTCAAGTCCTGCCGTTATGGTGTATCTGAGAGGGTGAGGTCATATCGAAGACTCTTTTAGTCAGCTCTGAGGCAAGTTAGATCCTCAAGATTTTTTTTCGTATGGGTTATCGAGGTGTCAAAACACTGCCTTTGGCAGTTATGAGAGGTGAAATGGAACACTAGTAAAAAATGTATGTGAAGTTTTATGAACTTGGATAACCTGCAGGGTTCTCTGTCAGTCAGAACCACCAATGGCTTTGTGAGAAGGTTCCAGAGAAATTTTGCAAATAATTATGAGATGTTCTGATTCCTCTTGAAAAACTTTGGTTTACTTTTATTATCACTTTTTATTTTTTTGCACTTGTCATTGAACAAACCCTCAGACATTATTAATGATACAAACAAGTATCATTCTGATGCTGCTTTTTAATGAGGAAGAGAATCACTGAAGCTCAAAGTAGAGCATGTTAGCTGCAATAAAGGAGCATTTCTACTAAAATACGGTGAAAATAGACAATGTGCTTAATTATTAGCCATCCAAACTGGTTAACCTGAGTGATTTAGACTGCGGAGCCCCTTTAAAGTGCTCTAGACAGCACACAAACAGCTAGCCAGTGATCTATTCCAGCATGTTGAAAGGTACACAAAATTCAACATAAAGGTTCCACCATTAAAAAAAAACTCACTAGTTGTTGTATAGGGCTGTAGTGACACACCCTGCAGTCTGTCCCTGCTGTGCAGACGTTTCTGCCACATACAGTACATGTTTGGGTTATGTCAGCCCTCTGGATATGCCTCAAGCCAAATGTGTGCACTGTGCATGGAAAAGTTTTTATGTCCAGAGTTTCATACCATAGTGAGAAAAACTTTCCCCATTTGCCTTAATACAACTGGCACATGAATGAAGGCTTGTGGTTGATATTTTGGGATCCTTTGAGACCCATGAACAACTTCAGAACCATGTAGGAACATGTAGGCGCTGAGATGTGAAAACCTGTACATAAACTAGACCAGGAAATATAGTCCCAAGAGAAAACTTGAACATTAGAACAGAAGGGCTGTCCGAGGATCCAAAGTTACTTTAATAGGAACATCTGTACGCCTTTTTATTCATGAAATTATTAAAATTTGACAATCATGTTGCAGCTGCAGAATGCATAAAATCAAGAAGGTACAGTACAGGTCAATCAATGTTTTATCAAACATCTGAAAGGGGATGTGATCCTATTGTAAGTGTCTTTGATGGTGGCATGGTTATTAGTGCCAGTTTAGTTATTAATGTTATTAGTTAATGCAATGTTCTTGCTGGAAATGTAGGCCTTACTTACATCTTGATTGCTTCATTTCAAATCATTTGTGGTGCTGTATGGAACAATAATTATCAAAACGTTCTGTAATGTTCACGTTGTATGGACTTGACTATAATACAGTGTACAGCACCAGTCAAAGGTTTGGACATACCTTTTAACTCAAAGTTTTTGGTTTCGTAAGTTATTTTCTACATTCTAGAACAGTACTGGAGATTTCAAAACTATACAATAAATATACACATATGGCATTAGGTCAGTCAGTAACAAAAGTTTTCAACAACAACCAGTTGTTATTCAAGACATGAAGGTCAGCTGATGTGGGACAGTTTTCGCAAGAACAATATTGCCCAGTGCATTAGCAAAACCCATCATGATGAAACTGGCTCTCATGAAGACCTTCTCAGGAAAGCAAGACCTGCTGCAGAAGAGAAGTTACCAGCCTCAGAAATCACCAATTAACAAACAGCACCTCAGATTAGAGCCGCTATGAAGGCTTTACAGAGCAGAAGTAGCAAACACATCTCACTATCAACTGTTCAAAGGAGATATTTTGAATGCTTTCAGAATTGTTTTATAATGTAAAAATCAGGAAAGACCATGGAATTAGAAAGTGTGTCTGGCAGTGTGAAGAATCAAAATTAAAAATGTATTTATACGAAGGGTGATCGTGAAATTGTTATTATTGCTAAGAAAAATAATGTAAAGACAACAAATGTTGGTCATGAGTCCTTCTCTACATATCCTTCACCTAACGCAAAACACGCAATTTTGTACCCCAGTTTCTCAGCTTCGTGAGCTGAATCATTTGGTGATTTGTCCTGAAGAAGGCAAACCCACTTCCTGAACCATCCACGACACTATGCCATGGTTTTGACCCTCTACCATACCGCAGGTTTTTTAAATAAAAAATTTCATTAACATACTCATTTCTGGAAACATAATTTGGAAAAGTACAATTCACAAACAAGTACCAGTCTAGAAACACAAAGAAAAACAGCTGATATTCAACATCCTCTAGGAATGAAAAGCCAAAGGGAAAATAATAGGTTTTTAACTAACTAATTTATCAGATTCGAGGCCGACCTTATTTTAAAAGGCAAATGATTCCACAACTTTAAAGATGCCACAGCAAAAGCTCACTCGGCTGTGTTCTTGTACGGTTCTGGCACTAAAAGAAGCTGATGAGAGGAAGCTGATACTGTAAGTGAGTGTGTTGAAAAAAGGGGGCTGTAGTAAGTCAACAAGGTATTTGAAAGCCAAATCATTTAAAGCTTTTAGACCAACATAAGAAGTTCAAATTCAACTCTAAAACTAATTGTAATCCAGTGCAGTGCTGCCAAAACGGGGGTAATATGTTCTCGCCGACGTGTATTATTCAGAAGACGAGAAGCAGCAGCATTTTGAACCAACTGTAACCTATTCAGGGATGATTATGGGAAACCAGTGTACAAGCGTACTGTAATCTTACCTAGATCTAGCTTCTTTTAGAGCTCATAAATGCAGTATAACCTTTTTGAAATCTGAAAAAGGGCAGAAAAGGGTTTTACTTTGGAAAGTAATCTGAGTTGAATGAAAAAGATTTTATGGATGGAGCCTATAGTGTTAGTACTGTAAAGGCAACGGAATCACCTCTGTTTTACTTTCGTGTAAGTGAAGGAAGTCTAAGTTTGAAAGTTTGCCGGCCATGATTTTATTTCTACCAGACACAATAATAAAGGCTGTACAGATCCATTCCTATTTGGTTTGATAGCCAGATAAATATTTAGATCAACCGTGTAAAGACGGTAGCAGGAAGAGAGTAGGACCCAATATGAACCCCTGGGGCACACCACAAGTAAGTGGAGCAGATGGAGACGAGAGCTCATTGATACTGACTGAGAAACTTCTATTAGCTAGATAAGATTCAAACCACCTGAGAGCAAACACTTGGATGCCTACACAGTGCTTCAATGGGTTTATAAGGATTTGATGGCCCACCGTATCAAAAGCTGCTACTGAATCTGAAAGTACGAGGACAGTGTGATTTCCTGCATCAACTGCCAGAAACTTTTAGCATGACACTTAAAACTTTTAAAAGTGCAAACTTTCCCATGCTTCTTCCTATAGCCCATGTCCAGACAAATATACATACAAACAGCTGGAATCCTTCTGCCTAACCAAAAAAAAGTGTTTCCTATCATCTGTCTGTTAATGACTTGTTCTTCTGATTTACGAGATGTACAGTACGTGACACAGGGCACCTGGCCAAATGCCAAAGTTTGCTCTCTTATAATTATCAGGGAAGCTTAATAATCAGAGAACCTTAGACACATCAGACGTGCATGTATGTTTGTCCCTTTTTCTGGATGCATCAAGTTGTATGCTGTAGTTCTTCCTATTTTCATTCATCCTCAAACTTATCAACTTGGGCACTTATCTTATACGTTATTATAATGTGTTCCAAAACTTGAATAAAAATAATTACCTTAAATACCATTGTCATCCAAATAAGACTGTAATTGAGTATGTGTACTGTAACTTTCCCAAAAAAAATTAGATGAAAGGAAGCTTTAAAATTTGACAGAACCAAAGGATCTTTTTTTTTTTTTTTTTAAACTGGGTTCACCACATCATGTTTTTGAGACTTTTATTATACTAATACAGGTATCAATAAGACAAGGCAGGCTAAGCCCTACTACAGTTAAAACCTGTTTACGCAGGTTGGATGGGATTGAATTACCAGGATAAGAAGTCGATTTCAAGTGCAGAACAACATCTGTTAAAGAAAACAATGATATTGACTTCTTGAGTGAATATGGAGAATATGGGTGTATTTCAAGACCAGGTTTGGTATCCTTTGCTCTGAAGGCAACTATATAAATAAATAAAAAAAAAGGTTTTATCTGAACATCAGTCACAATCTCGCTCTTTCAATGATATCTTACGTTTTATACATTGGAGGACTCAAACCAGTCTGTATGTCTGTCCAGCCAGGGTTTATCACAGTATCATTTAAAACTGGCTTCACAAAATTGAATAAAATGTTGGCAGTACTTTGGTATTCGCCTGAAGTTTAAGATGCGCAACAAATGAAATCAAAATGTCATGAGCAGTTTTGTGCCGGATTAGAAAGTGAAAGTTTTGGCAGCATACTGTACATACGTCAGACAAACTGTGGGCGCGTTTTAAATTGACCGCTGGGCAGAATTTATTGAAAAATCCGCAGTACTTACATATTTGCCTTAATAATCCACTTTAAAAAAAAAAGCTACTAATAACCCACTTGCTTAATGTAAACAAACACCTGTGCCAACAGATATTAATTAAAAAAGCTAAACTAAATATTATATTAACTGGGATTACACATAATTTTCCCCACTGAAATAACAGCACCGAAGTGGTATAAATTCATTTTTAATCGATGGTGTTGTTTTAAGGCAAAACTTAATCTTTATCCAATGTACTTTTTGGATTTCACATCTGTGAATTACTCTTCGATAACCGAACAGGGAGTGTATTTGGCTGATGATGGAAGTACAACTAAAGCATAAAGTAAGATACTCAACCTTACCTTAAAACATTTTATTTCTTTGTATTAATAAGTTAGAAAGAGTGTTTTGCTGTACAGAAAGACAGACAGACATGTACAGTACGTGGGCTTAAATAATAAAAATAATATCAATATCACTGATTACATTAAAGCTGATTAGAATTTTAACTTAACTATTTCTGAAAA
Source organism: Clarias gariepinus (assembly GCF_024256425.1). Taxonomy (NCBI): domain Eukaryota; kingdom Metazoa; phylum Chordata; class Actinopteri; order Siluriformes; family Clariidae; genus Clarias; species Clarias gariepinus. Next base: position 16,803,213 of record NC_071127.1, on the reverse strand, counting down.
CACTTTACCCGTCAACGACACGTACTTACGCTATATTTCCAGGTTGCGACGGTTGAGAAAGGAGACATCTTGCTAGTAATACAGTATCATGATTTATGTTATTTTTTTTACTTTTTAAGTTTCTTGAGGGTTCTTATGGCCTGTATTATCATGCACATTAACATCGCTGTTTCAGAGCACTGGTGGCTCAGAGGGTTAAGGAACTGATTTATTGAGCGGAAGGTCGGATGTTCGATCCCCAGCTCCACCAGGTTGCCATTGTTGGCCCTTGAGCAAGGCCCTTAATCCTACCTGCTCCAGGGTTGCTGTACCATGGCTGACCCTGCACTCTGACCCCAGTTACACTAGGATATGCAAAGAAAGAATTTCACTGTGCTGTAATGTATATGTGACAAAGGCTTAACTCAGTGGTTCTCAAACATTTTCTGTCATTCCCCACTTAAGGGGGTGGGCGAATTTTCAAGCCCCACTTGTCAACAAAATGATAATGAAAACGGCCAAGTGTACTATTTATTGAAAAATCTATTTCTAAACCAATAAGATCAAATAACACCAAGTTCAAAACAGATAAAATACACGTGCAATTGTTATAACAGTCTTACTTTGTCACTTATCTAGAGCTTTCTTTCAAAAAAGTCAAGTGGCTTATTAACGTGACTGGGGTGTGTTGTCGATAAGTGTCTTCTTACTTTGTCTTATGCTGTCTGCTGCCAGCGGTTTAAGACACAAAACACACACGGGTCTCTCCTCTGCCCTCACCATCCCCACCATGAATCCAAGCGCAACATAGGCTTCATTATGTTTTCCTTTCGGCTGGATTTTTGGTTGATTAGGCTGATGATGCTAAATCACCTGCTTTTTTGTGGTCCATGTAACAAATGTATTCATTGATGTTATTATGCTCACTACATACAGTACGCTACTGTGTTATGGTCTAAAATGCCCCCGACCTAGGCCACGGATTGCCCACCTAAATTCATAGGTTTATGGTTTACAAATTACAAATTATAACAAATGAATTTAATTATAAAGTAAGCAATATAAAAAAAATGTTGTATAGGGGGAAAATATATAAATTATATATTTTTTCATATACCACATGTATATTTTTATATTGCTTATTTTAGAATTTTTCACCACAAACACAATTTATTTAGTGTAATTTGTGATAAATAATTTGTTATTTGTACATTGACAAACCCCTGCAAAATAAATGTGCCATAAAATAATCATTTTGGGGGATTTGTATTAATCGTCTCGACGAGTGTCACGTGCCTAGGGTTAATTATAATAGTAATAATATATTCGATAATAATAAACCTTTGAATGCATAATATAATATTTGATAGAGATTATGTAGGAAGGCAATCCGTGGCAGGGGGGCATTTTAGCGCTCAAACTAACACCTGTTTGTGTCCGCGGTAAAGTTAGTTTGATATTCGCATCTCCGAATTCAATAGCTGCGTAAATAAACCCGCAAATAAGATACCCACATATATATATTTCCTCTCTACACTGTCTTTAAGCTACTTTCGCCTTAAATTATACATGTTTAAAAGCATAAACACCATTATTCTCTACGGCGCACCGAATGATTTAGGGATCATCGCAAAACGCCGCACACCAACAAAAAGCGTAGAACGATATTGATCTTCCCTTCTGTTCAGCGCCTGAAGGATCAAAAAGCAACTTTGTTGCCGCACTGGAAACTAGAAATGCCAGACTAGTACTGCCTGATAAAATATTAATGTTTAACAAAAATACAGAAACATCAGCATATACACTGGAATAAATAAAATTACATATATATAATACCGAATGTTTCCTTATATATTGTTCCTCTGCAATTAACATGCCGACGTTAAACCGTTATTGTTGCACTATGGTTCCAAGTTTTCTCTGATGTTATTTTAATTTATTTGTATTAATGATCCATTTCTTTGTGTGTCATTATTTAGTTTCGAGTGTCCGATAAAGAAAATAAAGATTAAATAAATCAACAAAGAAAAGCATGAATTAGAATAGGTACTTTCCTATTATTTTCCACTAATTCCCTCCCGTTCATTGCGCCCCACCTGTCATATCTGTATTCCCCACTAGTGGGGCGGGCCCACAGTTTGAGAACCACTGGCTTAACTTAACTCTAGATGACGTTACTGCAATGATTAGGATTGTCCTCCAGACAAACACAGATTTCCTTTTGAGGTTCTCTCAATGTTTCTTCCGTATGTTATCTTAAAGGTTTTCCCTTGTAACCAGGTGTGTTTACATGGACCCTAATAAACCCCTAATAATGAGAATAACAGCTCTTGCTAAATTAAAACGCATTAAGTAAACTTTTTAATCGGAACAGTCTGACCCAATGCAGGGATGGAGTGTCCCCTTGAAAATCCCTTCAATAGGTAAATATTAGCCATCTAAACACTTAGTTAGCACCGTTGCCTTGCACCTCCTGGTTCAATTCCCGCCCCGGGTCTGTGCGCATGTTCTTGCCATGTTCGGTGGGTTTCCTCCAAGTACTCCGGTTTTCTCCTACAGTCCAAAGACATGCAGGTTGGGCTAACTGGCGTTTCCAAATTGCCCAGAGTGTGTGTGCCCTGTGATGGATTGGCACCAAAGTCCCCTGGGATAGGCTCCAGGCCCCCTGTGTACAGGATAAAGCGTTATAGATGATGATGATGTAAACACTTAATCTGATCGTTTCTTTCTAGTTGGAATAAAGCTATTCTCTCCAGGAATTAATTTTTGCTCCTATATTAATGCAGTAAACTCTGTAAAAAACAAATCTCTCCACTTAAGTCTTTCTCCCCCCAAGTCTCTGGTGAAAGAAGAGGCACTGACTGGCTTATTCTATTTTTATATGTAGTAAAGCATCTAATCAATCATAGATGAGACTGAATTTTTGTAAACCAATCATAAGACCAATCAGAATTTCAGAAAAGACGGAAAGCCTTGTAGTTGGACAACTTCTTCTTTTGATGTGCCACATTGCATATGTTGCTATGCGTACATTCTGATGAGATTCTGCTTACCAGATCAGCATCCATTTAAACAATTAAACTGGACTCTCTAATGAATTTAATCGGATTGAAGAAATATTTAGAGTAAACATACAGTACCTATATTACAGTCACCGTTACAGTCACCTCTGGCTTAAAATGTGGGCCCACCACACGAATGATACGCTCATACAGTGCATCTTCATAAGAATGTGTTCTACATCTTTCTACATCCAGTATGTACAAAAATCTCTTTCTCTCACATGCACACACACACGCATAAAAAAGTCTTGGCTTTGATCATGCTTTGGAAAAGATGAGATAAAGCCCGGAGGGCAAGAAAACGGGCGCGTGAGAATCTATTGTCTCGACAAAACAACGTCAAGTTCAATCTCTTCGAAGAGATATAAAGCCTTAACACCCAATTTCCGGGCTATCTTAGATTAGACAAAAGCAAGTTTGATTTCCTTTTAGGGAAGATTATACCCCAAATCGCACACAGGCTTTTGTAATTGTATCCCTCCAGATTCCTGTTCGGCCATCTGTCGAAGGTAAATTAATCCAATGATACCCGCGTACTCTGATTCTTTCTTCGGGGATGTACAGTAGCTAATGGAAGTGATGTGAGACCATCTGAAAGTCATGGGAAATATACCCTTTTTAATTAAAGATCATATATTAGTTTCAGTTTTAAACAAGTTAATATAAAACCTGCAATGGATTGGCGCCACGCCCAAAATGTACCCCGCCTCGTGCCCTAAGTCTTCTGGGATGGGCTCCAGACCCCCATCATCCCAGACTTCATTATTGCTTTGTGTTAGGGGTTCTTCAGTGACTGTAATAGTGCCCAGTGTTGCCATTGTGCCAGTCTGAGAGAGCTTATTGAAGGAATACATGCCATCTCCTCCATGCCATAAAGAAGAGTGGAGAAGATTACCACTGACACTCAGAAGATACTGCTCTTCCACAACCATGCCGGCACGATAGATGGCGAACATGTCATCCAGGGCCCTGCATCATCTGGGTCGCTATTTTTACCTACAGAAAAAGTTTCTTCATTGTTTCCCTGGCTGTCTAAAATGCGAGGTATATATTTTGTGTACTTGACATAGATGCCTTTAGAAGGAACAGTCATGGAGGCTTTGTTTCCCGCCTCGCCTTTCGAGAAAGTCTCCTCAGGCTGAAAGGACCTCCCAGTAGACTTTTCCCTCCTGGACACTCCTGAATAGGATCCACCGCCAGGCGTTTGTGGGACACGAGACATTTCCTTCGCAGAAAGTCTCTCTCTCTCGCAAGGCTCTCACAACATGTTTTTAATTATCGGCTGTCAGGAGCGAGACTGATAGCGAAGTGCCACAGAGTTACTGCAGGCTCCAGACAGCTGATGCGAATGTGGATAAGCTGGTGAAGGCAACAGTCATCTTCTACAAAGTCCTGAGGGTTCTGTGGGGGAAAAAAAGGCTTCTTTTTTTCGCCGGTGCTAGACTTGAATACATGCATATATTGAATTAGCATCGGCAGCAGTGAAGCTGACAACCAGGCAGAAGTTTTGGCATGCCTGGGCTTCATGGCCATGGGGTTCAAAGGGTGGGTTGGGAAACCAGGATAGAATGAGCTGCCATTTGGGTTGGTGCATCCCATACTTGGTCACACCTAGATGCTCTGTAGAGGTCTATCTAATGAGACCGAGTCGTTATTAAGTTTCTTTTCGTTTTATGCTGTGCACTGTTGTAATTTTAATTTGCTTTTGTAGAATTCGATTCTTGTATTATTTATGTATGCAAATATTATACACAAATTACTTTTTTTTTGGTCTCCAGTGTGTGTGTTGTTTTTGGATTGCCCGGGGCTTAAACAAGCCAATTAGATGTTCCCTCTTATGTGACCTCATATAAGAAAATCCCCTCCCCCAGCTTGTTGCTCAGCTCTGATGTTCTCTCAAGGGGCAGCAATAGCTCATTTACATAGACACTGAAAAGGCATGTTTAGACAAGGAGTTCAAGGTGTGGAAAAAAAAATGCATTATCCGAATGGTATTTCAGCTAGAACATTATGACAGACACACACACTTTGGGGGAGTTTGAAGGTCTGCGTGAACTTGTTACAGAAATAGTAAAATATTGGACCTTTAAATGCATTTACTGGCACGCTCGAAGTGATATTTCATTGTAATTGGACAGCGGCAGTTAGGTATATTGGCATTAGGGATGGAAATCACCAGGGACCAGCACAATTTACAATATTACCACAATGGCTAAGTGCTAATACAATTTGTATTGCAATTCTGCAAGTATTACAATTTTATAAATAATTTGATTCCATTGATTAATTTTTTTTTTTTTTATCAAAGTTATAAAATAATTCACTTCTACCACGCAGGATGCTGTGCTGCCTGCCAATGTATAAATAGTTTAGCGTATGCCACCTGCAGGATGATACAGGAACTGCAACATTTGAGTCACAAACTTACAATTATACTGTAATTTAAAAAAAAAATAATACATTTTTCTTTCCCGTTGCTAGTTAGCATGGCTTCAATTATTGTACTTTTATAATATTGCATATTTGAATCAACTGAAAATGAAACGCTAAAGCCTAGTGCATAGTATGGAAGGTAAATCGAGGTAATAAAGTACTAAATTGTACTGTGTAACCCTGGAACATCAACTTTATATGACATCTATTAAGCCAATGCAAAAGCCAAAGCCAATGCTGAATGCCGAGAGAAGTTCTCAAATGGAAATTGACGTCATATGGTGACCATCTGACCTGTAAAGAGGTATCCATGTGTTAAAACGCCACCACTGGTGGTTATCCAGAGTTCACGGAACAGCCAAACTGCTGGGGCGAGCCGAGAGCACAATTTCGAGGGTAAGATTGGGGTTATATATTGGGTAGATTGTGGAACATTTGAAAACTAATGAGTCTGGAAAGTGGCAAGTGTGAAGCACTGTTTAACTCCTGGAGGGAATTTAAAATAGGGCATGTTCTTTTTTTTTTTACTGAAATGCATATATCATGAAAACTGATGAAGAACTTGAAATAAAATTATGCATCCTCAAGTTAATAAGGGACTGAAACTTCTTAAAAAGAAACCTACCTATAATTAACCCATTTTTAAAAGAAGTCCTCATGTTTATTCCATTTCCAGCCAAACTAAACGGTCCTAATGTAGAGTATTATCATATTGTATCCTATAAATATTTGGTCTTTTATATTTAGGTCTAGCCATGAATGCCAGGATCACGGTCAGGAGTATGCGAACATCTGACATCGCACCCGTAAAGCACACAATTGTCTATATTTGTAACTGCCTATGCAGGAGATGAAAATATCCACCTACAAGAAAGTATACATTTTCTTATCTCTCCTGTCACTCCCCTTCAAGAACAGAGCATTTCCCTGCGAGCAAGTCTATCATACCAAACACCTCCTACAAAAAAACAAGCTATACTGTCATCTCAGATCATGTCCTGAATAAGCCTTGAGTTTAATGATGAAACTCTACGTAAGGTGGCACCGCCCAACCAACCATTCGTTTCTTACACAGAGTGGATATCTTTTATGGAAACGGTTTAAACCAAATTAAACGCCACTCAGATGGCAGAAGCATATCAAGTTTAATGTAAAGGTCGCACAGGAACAATAAATACAGCATGAACGAGAACAAATACTGCCCAGCCAAAAAAAAAAGGGTCACACGGTCTGATGAGTTCATAATGACCCTATTCCAGATGGTCCGATTCTATGATAGAATGGTCAGATTCTATGGTACAAGCCTCTGGAGGCAGTGTTATGATCTGGGGTTGTTTATTTGCTCAGGTCTCGGCTTGGGAACATTAACATTGCGGCAATAAAATGAAGTCAGCTGACGACCTGAATGTTCTGAATGACCAGGTTATCACATCTACCCATTTTTTCCTGGCTAGTGCTCGATAATAATAATGTGATACAGCCACAGATAATCACGTGACTGCAAAATGTCAGTGCATTATACAGTGTGGGAGCAAACTGATTATGATCTGATAAGATTTCTGCTAAATACACTGATGTCATTAAGCTTATACATTAATAATAAACAGTAATACGATTATTTTATTCACTGGAACAGAATACAAGATAGGGATAACTGTAACATGCAACATCTCTACATGTCTTATTGGATGAAATTCCCAGTACAATGATATTCCCAACAATTTAACAGAAGTGTGCAATTTAACATATTATGTGATTTAATTGTAGGCAGTGGTGGCTTAAGGAGTAGTGTTAAGACTACGCATTAGACTACGGTCCGGGGTTTAAACCTCACAACCACCAAGTTGCCACTGTTGGGCCCTTGAACAAGGCCCTTAACCCTCAGGTGTATGATGGGATAAAAATGTCGCTCAGGATTAGGGCGCCTGCCAAATGCCGTAATGTAAATTAATAATGTTGTTTTAAATATTTAATTTATTAAAAAACTTTCAAAACAAATTTGACAAAATCCTTTGAAACTACCACAGATTTTGTTGAAAATGCAGGCAGTTTCGTCTCGTATTACTGCCACCTACTGAGCTGGAGTATGGGGTGGACGTTTTTGCAGGAACAAATATCACTTTATAAGAGCCATGACTTTTAAACAATCAAGAACACAAGTTACACGACATTGTAGTGTTTATTTGATAAAATCTGCAAGAAATATTGCTGATCGAATCGAATATCGCCAAAATCCGATTCCAATTGACAGTCAATCTACGATTCACGGCTCGACTGAACTCAAGTTTTATTCTGAACAGACCTTCTTCATACTCGCATGATAACGTTCACGCACATGATCCAAAGATACAGCGTTCCCGATACAGCTCAGTCACATATAGCGACGCCCACAGAACTCCCTAAAGGGTAAAGGTCACAGACTGCTAACAGTGAAATTAAACAGTCACAGTGAATGCCTGAAGGGGGAACGTATTTTGACTCACTTTGATGCCAATGAAAAATTTCCAGCCTCGTAAGAGCACCTGAAAAGGTCACAAATTGCAACAAGTGAACAGTGTGATATTGTCTGACATAAAAACAGAAGAGAAAAAAAGGTCTATTCTGTAGCCAGGTTGTCATGAACATATGTGAAACTGCTATATTATAAATGTTTGAAATGTCTCAGCCAACAAGCTGGGAGTGTTGCACAAAAGAAGGTGTCTTGGCAGACAAATAAAAAAATAAAAAATGTCCCTTAGTCTCCTACGTAAACTTTCTCTTCGTTAGTTTATGACTATGTGCAGACAGACTGTTCCATCCTCGACGGTATTTATATGTTCAATGATGATGGCTTTATGGCTTTATGCTGGTCGTGTTCTTTGTAAAATGAATGGGTTCTTGAATTTAGTTCTCAAAGCGTTGCGATTATGTTAATTTGGCAACAATCCATGCACATTGGGGCAACATTGGCATTGGGTTGTTTTTTAAAAGTTGAATGAATGAAAAGTTGAATGATGAAATGACATCAGAACAACGCTGAGTATGTGACAATGAGATAACACTGGACCACAAGGGACAACACTTTGATGATGCTACAGTAGTAAATGTGTCTAGGAGAACCAGAAACACCATCTTACAGTAGAGTAATCTGGGAGCTAAGATGCGCCTCATAGTAATGTTTCTAAAAGGAAATGAAAAAAGAAAGGCAACATTACAACACTGAGAGATGCCCGACATGAGATACGAGCGCTGTGGGCGGGAAGCTACAGTCAGGTCTTGAATCACCCCTGGAATGAAAAAACAGACTTCGTTCATACTGTATCTTGAGCGTTTCATTTCAAATTAGACTAACGGTTAGTTCCGACCAAGCAATCTGATTAGATGAGAGGCTTTCCACGAGAGGTGATAATAGACAGTAACAGCACTGGGATGTTTAACTATGTATCGTGCCGTATCTCAGGCGTTGTACAATTTGTTAATTACATGGTCGCAGCATGGGCAAAAGTAGTCTGTACGATCCACTTACTGTAGGAGAGCCAAAAAGGACATTCAAACCCAGTCATAGAACCATAATCAGTAAGAAAACACATCTCATAACGCTATCCCATCAACAACAATTTGCCATCTTGATACCTGCTTCTAAGTGGTTCCGAATCGCATCTTAACCGTCTTTGTTCTTTTACTTTTTACGGCTACAACGCTGACTAACTCCTAAAACCAGGCTGAATTCCAAATCGCTCTCCATCCCCTTATCAAGGGAACAACTTGATCTGGGTGATAATGCATTATACTGTACACCCTAATTAGGGTAGCTTTACATTCAATGCTATTTGAGATTTAATATTGCTTCAATTTAATGTCATGGGGAACAAAGGCCAAATGAAAAATAAATGTTATCTTTGTTTCTCAAGTTTATGGAATGAATTGTGTCCACCCCTATCTCAGATTGGAATTCGAAACCCTTTTAGAAACTGAAGGGAGCTCAGATGTGGTCAGACGTTGTGTGAATGGATGTTAATCAGCATAAATGCTCCAAATCGAAGTAAAAATTTTGTCGTTGTATTTGAGCTGAAGGTGACAGAGCTGAGGATACTGCGGTTTACTTTGGGAGTGACAAGAATGGACAGGATTAGGAATGAGTATTCAGTATTAGAGGGACACTGCAGATAGGACAGTTTGGGGACAAAGTTATAGAGGCCAGATTAAGATTGTTTGGACACGTGCAGATGAGGGAAGAGGGGTATATATTGGGAGGAGAATGTTAGAGATGGTGATGCCCGGCAGGAGGAAGGTCCAAGAGGATGTTTATGGATGTGGTGAGGGAGGACATGCAGGAGGTTGGAGTGACAAGGGAATTTGTGTAACAGAGTTAGTTGGAGAAAAATGGTCCGTTGTGGCGACCCCCAACGGAAGCAGCCGAAAGATGAAGATTCACCCTTATCCTAACGTTATTTTATCAAAGTCATTCTTACAATACTTTGTCCCAATGTTGAACATCATCACAACGTTGTTACAACTCTATTACAACGCTCAGTCAACGTTACGGTTCCTGCTGGGTTGTGGACTTGTGCGAGGATGTGTTGCTGTTGTTCGAGTCTACGAAACATTTTCCGAGTTGTTCTGGATAATGACATCAGCCAAATGCTGTAATCACAATAAGAAAATAAGCAATCTGAACTTGACAGTATATTCCGTATCCGTAAGTGTAGTAATCCGTGCAAATTATATGATTTGAAGTCACTCAAGTCAAGCTCTACATTAGTCATTCTAGCATGAATTTACACACACTCAGACACGCGAGTAGAATACAAACAGTGCAGGATTTTCATGGATACCAACGTTCTTATGTAAATGTTCCAACAAGTGTTTCACTAATAAAACTATTTGCATCCGGCTTGACAGATGAGGCCCATTGCCAGTAATAACCAAAATGGACACGGCGGTCTGGTCCCTGCTCGGGTCCTAACGAGGTGGTTAACAAGAATGGACATTATAACCGAATTCTTCACTCTGACAGATTGACCATAACATTTTGAAGGATACAAGCTATAATCTCTTATTAAATGTTTTCCATCTACCACAGCACACCGTGTGTAAATGGATGGAGCAAGCAGAATGGCAGGTCATTTTACCTATCAGTTAAAAGTAATATATATAGCTAGCTGTAACTACAACCCTGCCAACCTGGCAGAAAGTCAATGAGACAATGAAATTCACAAATAAGTGTAGATGCCTTCGGTTCAATTCGGGCATTCTATAAGAAATCTCCTTTAAATCTCCATTTTCCTCTTTTTCTTTTCTTCCTTCAGGTGTTTACATCATACTTTCTTGGTTTTACTATTCAAGAGACGCAAAGAGAACACTCCAAAAAAAACATGTAAACCATTGTCCATAACTGTTCTTCATCCCCAACACAAGAGCAATCAAAGAGCATCAACTTTTAAGAAATATCTGTCCTTCCATACCTCTAGTCGCTAGTAATTTCTCCTCTATTATGAGGCCATACTGTATATTGACCAGAAGGTCCTGCTTGCCACCGGTTCCCTGACCTTTTACAGCAAGAACGATGGCCAGGTTAGGGTGAAAATACAGTATACTTGCTTTCAACTAATGTAGGTACATATCCTGAAACGTTTGCTTGGTGCTTGTGCACAACCTCAGAAATTAACTTGTTCTCTCAAGATGAAATATGCATTTAAATGGTAGCGGCAGCGTAGTCATCAGGCAGGCCAAACACGAAAGTAACAAGAAAAAGTTGTGCAACCAGGAACCAGAGTGATGTATCTTTACCGCAACGCAGTGACAAATATGCATGTCGAAACAGCCGGCGGGAGATAAGTACTATCTTAAGTGTCGCCATGTTGGTTTACATTATACAGAAACTGTCTGACTGAAACCTCCGTTTGGATCCTCTGATAACTCGTGTAGTGTATAGACAAGAATGTCAAAGAACACAGTCACATGTTGACAGTTGACTGCGAATACTTGGTTTAACAGGAAGCCTTTTTCCACTCCTAGACCTGCTTGTATGGCTCATGTCATATTTGATATTTTCAGTGAACCCTCGCCTACTCACAAAGTGTATGTCCCTACTGTAGATCAGGGGCGTCAAGAAAGGGCTGGCGTGGGTGCGGGTTTTCATCCCAACCGAGCAGTTCATTTTGGCTTTCAGTAGACTGTCAGGTGTGGCTTCTGCCTGGCGGGAATAAAAACTGCACCCATGCCAGCCCTTTCAGAGGAAGATTTAACAGATCCATTACAGAGTACTTACTCCTTTGCCAAATGGTTTTTATTATTATTTTTATTTTCATTTTAGCGTATTGACTAGGCACCATAGGAAATTGGAGCGCACCCCTGGTTTCTATCTTAAATCATTGTTAAGGACCTATTAGTGAAAAAAATAATCATGCTGCTATAACATAAAGAGTAGCTACTAAAATATTATAACAACATGGTAGAAGGAAACTACTGAACGTTTTTATTACTGAACAGTTTTCACATTTGATTTTTGTTTTATTACTAGATGCTGTTTACTTTTACTCCACTACATTCTACAACAAATATCTGTACTTTTACTTCACTACATTTTTCCTTGATGTTGCATTACACAACGACCGAGGTGTGAAGACTTTGAAGCGGGAATATCGCAGGTGTTTTTGTACGGCTAAAGTGGGCTAAGGCAATCTCAGTATTCTGATACTTAATTTAAAGGAAAGCACGTTTGTACTTTTACTCAAGTGTACATATAAATGAAGGACTTCTACTTTTACTTGAGTAATATTTTATCTGGATTAAAAAGTACAGGATTTGTATACTTTGTGTACCATCACTGCATTTCACGATATACCGTAAGAGTGAGTGTCCAGGCACGTTCATACTGGTCTGAAAGTATCCATTATTTATAATTCTTTCAAAACCGTAACTTGTTCATTATAAATACATGATTTATTAAGCCCAACTACAGAGCACTGTGGAATGGCAAAGAAATTGGAGCAGTTGTTCTAACCACACGCCCTTAAATCCTTTCCAACTAAAATATTCAGAAAATCAATGTGTCTCATTGGGCACAAGCTGGATGAAGTGGTAAAGAAAACTTTTATACTTTTCTCTTCTGCAGCATGGGGAGCGCATACTCGTGTGTGTTTCAACTACATCAGTTGTTTCTCCTTTTGATTTCCCATTAACACCATAAGGAATTACAGTAGGTCAGTATGCTGTTCAGGTACTAATGACTAGATTTTGCGTAACATGAGTTGCGTATTTAAAAATACGACACGATCCACAAAGATATATATGTACCATCTCACTCCTTCTATAATTTGTGGAATTGGGTTTAGGGTATATAATATATTTCACATATGCAGTCTAAGCGTTCGATCTAAAAATCAGTTATTATTACTCAAAATGTGTACATTTCAAACATGTCCCTATAAAACAAAAAAATGGTTCAAACCTTTACCTGTTAAATGTGTAAATGTTAAAAGGCAAAACATTTCTAAGGTGTAATGGCTTAAATGTTAAAGCGTTAAATGTCTTAATGCAATGGTGTTGCTACGGTATTCAAGGTGGTTGCTATAACAATACAGTTGGTTGCTACTGTAGGCTGTAGTCTTGCAGTTGCTATGGTATTTCACCCGAGCGAAATGGTGGTGCTGTTTGCTTGCATTGCTATAACAGATGTTTCTAGATGTTTTTTAAGCTATTCAAACTGGTTGCTAAGTTGTTGCTAGGTGGTTGTTATGCTATTCCAATTGGTTGCTAGGGTGTGGTTAGGTAGTAACTGATATTGTAGATGGTTACTAGGGTACTGGTAGGCTTGGTTGCTGCTAGGAGGCTGCTATAGTATTAAAAAGTGGTTGCTACAGTGTAACTAGGTGGTTGCTAGGCCAATACAGTTGCCCAGGTGCTGCTAAAAGGCTTGAGTGATATTCCAGATGGTTATCAGGGTGTTACTATGCTAATCCTGTTGGTTGATATAACATTCCACTTAGTTGGCTGGTGGTTGACATGCTATGCCAAATGGTTGCTAGGGTGTTGCATTAAATTTACAGTTGGTTAATAAGTGGTTCTCATGCTAACCCTGTTGTTTGCTTGGGTCTTGCTCTGAAATTACATGTGGATGATAAGTGGCTGTGTTCCTGATTGCTGGCTTCTTTTCTATTCCAGATGGTTGCTGGAGTGTTGCAATGCTAACCCTGTTGGTTGTTAGGATGTTCCTAGGTTCATAGGTTGCTATATTATTCTAGAAGGTCGCTAGAGTATTGTCATGTTAACCAATGTGGTTGCTAGGGTTGTTGTTGTTATTAATCTTTCAGCTGCTCCAGTCGAGGGGTCAACACAGTGGATTAATCGATGCGCATACAACTTGGCACAGGTTTTAGCCCGGATACCCTTCCTGACGCAACCCTTCCATTTTTTCTGGGCTTGGGACCGGCACTGCATCCAGTGGCTAGGGTTTGGGAATGGAGTGGGAATTTAATCTGGGCCCTCCACATGACTGGCAAGTAACCTACAATTAAGCTACCAATGCCTAGCAAATTGGCTGCTACGTTCTTGTTTTGAAATTGCAATTGGTTGCTAAGTGGTTGCCATGCTAACCCTGTTGGTTTACTAGGGTCTTGCTAGGTGGTTCCTCTGCCATCCCTGATGGTTGCTAGGGTGTTCCTTGATGGTCGTTATTCCAGAAGGTTGCTGGAGTGTTGTCTTATTAACCTTGTTGCTTGCTAGGATCTTCATCTGAAATTACATTGGGTTGCTAAGTGTTTGCCATGCTAACCCTGTTGCGTGCTAAAATCTTGCTTTGAAAGACATTACAATCGGTGGTTCTTAGATAAAGAAGCTTTACCACATTGAATTTTGTTTTAATAATTAATAACTTTTATTAAAAAATGCTACTCAATAACACAGAGTTGACTTGGCCCTAGGCATGACCCCATGAGGTCTGTCGCTAATCATATAATGACTAATATCCAGTATAACAACACTTTTCCCTCATGTGATTCTGCTTTTATTAAACATTTTTCTAAACAAGGAAATCAATACAGAGTAATTGATATTTTAGTCAGAATATGCTCAAATGTCCAAACGCTAAGCAGAAACAGATCCCAAAGAGGCTTCACTTACATTATAGACAGGCGACTAGCTGGCTAGTTTGCTCATACTGCTTTGTAAATTCCTGTTAAACAGGGTTGATGGTAAACTTGCTCCCTCTTCTTTGCTTCTTTTGATGATCATGTAACAGGCTTTTACACTTTACATCAACATTATAGCCCGCTACGTCCGCTAACTCTGCAGTAGCAACCATTTGAACAAAAGGAAATCTGTATGTTTCATACTGTATATCGATGTAAAATGCACTACTGTCATTCCTCTAGGCAGTTTTATGATGTTTAATGTTTTTTTAAACATTTGTATAAAGAAATATGATCTTTAAAACAAAACACATGATATATTTGCTTCTACAAGAGCAATTCCTTTGGATTAAAGCGTGTGAACATCAAAAAGTGCCGAACAACCGTGAGGGTTTTGCAAGGGATGGCACGAACTGAAAGACTCAAATTTCTGTCTCTAATTCTCACAATGAACTTCCCTGAAAGCCGAAAATAAACCATTCACTGCCACACAATGCCTGTTATATTACGGCAGCAGATTTATTGTAATAAACTATAACATAGGGACACTCTGTATAATACGGTAGTGAGGAATGGTCACTCGACGGAAGACATCTGATGAATGGCAGATTACGAAGACCAAATCAACGCAGCGAGGTTAACGACGCTCTCAGGATTTAGCCACTTTGTTGAGCTCAAGGGATTAAGCTTGGCTGCTAAATATCCCTGCGTTCACACTAGCGAATGACAAGTCAGTCATGTCGCTTGAGGCTTCTCTCTTGTGGCTGTGTAGCAACTGTTACTGACCGTGTGTGTGCATGTGTGCAGTGCCAAGATTTTTTTTTTTTCTTCAGTACTTTTAAGAATCAGAAAATTGCAGCTCCATGTCGAGCACGTACCTAAAGAACGATTGGTCATTTTGTCATTTTTTTTCCTTCTTCTTCTTCTTTTCTTCACTTGCGTGAACGTAGGCAGCAGCTGGGCTCTGACAAGCCACAAATCTTTGCCAGGAAAAACAGGACAGAATGTGTCCTTGGTTATGTTACTTTGCAAGATGCTTTCTGAGACCCTGAAGCGTGTGTTGCTCAGGCTCGCCAAATTATATAAAGGCATTTATGGTAGGATTGTAAAAAACTGTTAGAAATCAAAAATTGTCTACTTGGTTATTTATTAACCCTATTAAAAAGATGTCTGACATGAGTGAGTGAGTGTGTGTGTGTGTGAAAGAGTAGATTTCTGGGTGGTACATGACAAGCCTTCTGGAATCGTGTCCATGCAACCCCCTTGCCACTTACCCACCCACCCACCTACCCATCCTACCTTCTTCCTTCGTTCCTGTCGTACGTCAGACGAGCCTTCATGTGGCTCTGACAGAACCGCCTGTCCTGCAGGGGCTTGTCTTGAGCTGTCACGCTCCTAATGAATTTCTCCAGCAGGCTGCCACTGAGTGTACCGCTACAACTTAGTGGGGGTGGAAGGGGGGGGTGATGAATTCTGTCAGCAATCCAGTCACCTCGCGTAAATCCGACCTTAAGGGATGATTCGGTATCGAGAAGCGGTTACGTAACAGCGGACATGAATAACACACTACACACTACTAAGACCTGTGCATTATGCATGAGCGTGTGATTAAAAAAGGACAAATACAATCTAATCTGGAAAAGTGCTGGATTCTTCGGCTCATCACAGTCCAATAAGGAGTCAGTAATAAAAAGGCGTTCGCGCGAGGTACACCCGAGGTACACGCTCAACAATAACCCGTGGACGCAAAGCAGGACGGTTTCGGGTCTAATTAACGCCGGGAGAATTAGAAAATCTGACAGCATGGGCAAGTCTGTTCCGTGGTCCTGCGTGCGCTTTAGGAGGAGGGTTGTCATGGGGTTGGGTGGAGGGTGAAACGAAGGCGAGGAGAGTGTGTGTGTGTGTGTGTGTGTGTGATGGTGGGTTGGGGGAACTCAATGTACGTGACAAGACAGCATACTAACCGTACTAAACGCTGTGTCAAAATAGCACGTCATCTGTGGGTCGAGAGAGAAATTAGTCCTGACGCATTGTTGCTGCCACACACACACACACACACACAGAATGAGCATTGATCCTTTTTTTCTTTTTTTTTGCACCCAGTGCAAGAGGTCTTGATCGAGCTTGAACGTGGTATAAAAGAACATGTGCAGTGAGGAGGTAAAGTTGTGAGGTATGCATGAGCAGTGTGTGTGTGTGTGTGTGTAAAAGTCTGGATGAATGGACCTGTGCATGTGTGGAAGTCTGGGTGAAGGTAGCTGTGTGTGTGTGTGTGTGTGTGTGAGAGAGAGAGAGTGGAAGTCTGGATGAAGGGACGTGTGTGTGTGTGTGTGTAGTCAGGTGAGAGACATAGTCCTGTGCTAGTCTGCACACAGTCCGGTCCGCACGAGCTCGCTCGCGCGCGCGCGCGCGCATCAATGACAGAAGGGTCACTGGAAAGACCGCGAACACGCACACATGCACACGCGCATGCACGCGCATTGCAACGCCTGTTCTGAAGGGCAAAGCCTGGAGCGATGAGCAGGAGGAGGGAAAAAAAAAAGAAATGACAAGATTAAAAAGCAAAAAAATAAAACAAACAATAATAATAATTGATAATTAATAACAATGGTGATGATGATGATGATGATCATGATGTTGAGAAAAACGGAAACGCACTCTCACCGCGTTAGGATCTCACGGCGCGGATTCCGGTCCGCTGCGTGTTCGCTCCCGTGCCGTCCATTTTCAGCAGCGCTTTTCTTTCATCCCTCTCTCTCTCTCTCTCTTTCTCTCGCGCGCGCGCCGCTCAATACTGTAGGCTGCATATACAGTCTCGACCTTCCTTTACTCAAGCCTGCCTACATGTTGCACACACACACACTCTCTCTCTATCGCTCTCTCTCTCTCTCTCTCTCACTCTGTGTTATTTTGTTAAAATTCAGTATATACGCCCCGTCACCTAGCAACCCCTCTCGCGCGCGCTCTCTCTCTCTCCATCGCTCGCGCTCGCGACACGTGTTGAATGCTAAACTTGTGGCAGGTTTCTCACTCAACGCGGAAGTGGAAATATGTGCACCCTTTACTACTCCGTGTGTAGCAATGTCACATCATTTGAGGCTAATAAATACAGTAGTCTGTGGGGTAACTAATGGCAGAGTTAGAGAGAGGAAACAGTGGTGCAGTGGTTAGCAGTGTCTCCTTGTGCCTCCAGGGTCCGGGTTCGATTCCTCTCTCTGTGTGCCTAGAGTTTGCACGTTCGCCCCGTGCTTGGTGGGATTCCTTCCAGAGTCCAAAGGCATGTAGATTAGGCTAATTGGCGTTCCCAAATTGCCCATTGTGTGTGTGCCCTGTGATCGATTGGCACCCTGTCCAGGGTGAACCCCGCCTCGTGCCCTAAGCCCCCTGGGATAGGCTCCGGGTCACCTGCGACCCTGAATTCAGGATAAAGCGGTATAGAAGATGAGTGAGTGAGGTTTTAGACCTGTATGGTTTTTGCAGTATTTTTCCTTTAACAGGGTGGTATTGGGGGTGTTAATTAAATAGTTTAATTAAATAGCTTTATATATAATTTTTGTAAAAGTTATAAATTCCTTTTTTTTTTATAGCTGAATAAGGTTTGATTGAATTTACAAACGAACACAAACAAACACCCAAGGTGGCGGGCGGGGGGGCATTTACTATTGAGAGAATGCTGCATGCTAAGAGTTTACAAAATAGCTGTATATACTGTAAGGCCAAAACATGGTATTGAAGCCAAAAGAAAAAGGTAATTTTTCATAAAACGTTATCTCCCCATACATGCTTACTTTTTTATTTTTTTTATTTTATGGAAACATGCGTACACAATTATATATTTATCAGATAAAAAGAAACAATGTCTTATAAATGTCTGATAAATATAAAGAAAGCCAATGATCTCTATTGTCATTCAGATCAAACTTAAAAAGACATAAATCTAAAAAAAAAAAAGTGTTTTGTTCTAAAATGCATGAATGTGACATAGTTACGGACACTACATATTTTTAAACTTTTACCAAAAAACATTGCTCATGCAAAGCACTGAGGTAGCCCTGGTATTTTAATGGTCTATTTGTTAACAATAATTATTGGACAGATTACAAGAAGCTATTTTAACTGAACAAAACACATAGTTTGCTATGTTTTATGGCCACATAACATGAGGTGTGTGTCTAATTCGGAGCATTTAAACAAAACCACTGTTGTTAGTATTTTTAAAGAAAAAAAATTCACAATGCTTTAATTTAAGGCAACAGTTTTTACAGGTCATATGCGCCTAAATAAACTTACACTAATTATAGTATTAATCCTCAAAGAAATTAAAATAATTTAAAATAATTGCCATCTTTTGGCATGCTACAAAACTAATGAATTGTCTTGAAACTTTTTGATTCTACCTCGTGTCATTTTTCTGCACTGCGTGGAGTGCGCTGTGGCCTTGCCACCTTTCTCCTCACTTTCCTCTGGGTACAACAATCCAAGGACATGCAGCTTAACATGCTTGGTGTCTCCAAATTGGCCATTGTACTACATAATTGAGTGTGTGCATGTGTGTGTGCTGTTTAAAGTAACCCCCCCCCCCCCACACCCCCATCCAGGATGTACCCCACCTTCTGCCATGAGCTCCCTGTTTAAAAAAAAAAAAGCAACCCCCCGTCCCCCCCCCACCCCCCCCCCGCCACCCCCACAACCCTACCTAGAATAAGCATTCTGGAAATTGAATGAGTATGCAGTTTTAAGCTCTATTAGGATACCTGCAGAAATGCCTCATGTAATTATATCATAATCACAGGTTTACACAGGAAGCCTAATTTGTGTATTCTGCAGAGCGAGAATGGGAAGAAGTGAGTGTATGAGAGGCGGTTATGTCCTTTGACCGACTGTAGGAGAAAGTGCTGCAGTGTGTGCACACACTGTTCGGCATACTGTCTTATCTGGAGGTCATCATTCACAACTCGGTGTGCGTAAATGTAAATCGTGGGTGTCTGAGAGAGAGAGAGAGAGAGAGAGAGAGAGAGAAGGAATAAAGGCGTAAGTGTGAGTGGTTTCTTTTGTGCATAAATATCAAGCTCCTTTCAATTTCCTTTCCAGTGTTAAAAGTAGGTTCACTGATTAATTCAAAAGATCAAGACTTCATTTGCATTACTTTAATTCTTTGTCAGTTGTACTTGTACAATAAACCTGGAAATACCTTCTTGAATGTGCTAGCATCTTGTATTTACAGTACATCACTTTGTATTAGAGTCAATTTAATATACTGCTGACTTTGAAGGTGTCTTCATGACGTTGCTTCCAATGACTGGATCATCTTTGCCCACCCATGGTCAGGTTTTCTATCATCATTGGTGGCTCACTGGTAGGTTTCTCTTCTCTCATATAGAAGAGTCAATTCCCAGCCACTGGATACTAGGTGCTGGATAAGTGCTGATAAGCAAAAGTAGCCAAAGTTTCGGAAAGACGTTCATATGGTGTCATGGTCAGGCGTTCAAATACGAGGGTGAGTCAAAAATTATCCGCACTCTGGTTGTAGAAGTTATATTAATTAACGTTTAGAAAATACAAATACGTAATTTTTTGACGTAACCCTCCTTGCTTTTCAACAGTTGTGCATCTGTTAACAAGTTAAGAATTAATCTTCGTCCTCATAGTTCTGCTTTCAGGGGACCACGTCCAATGGAGCGAGATCAGGACTATAGGGAGGACGCTTTAACACCTCAAAAACCAAGTTCAGACTTTACAGTGCTCCCCACTGTAACGAGCAGTGGTGATTGTTGAACCTTTTTCCTGATGATGTTCCAATACTTCTGGCCCTTAAGAAGCCCAGAAAACTGTATGCATTGATGAATTTTCCAGCTGATCGTTGACTTTTGAACTTTTTATCGCAGATGTTTCCATTCCATACTCTGCCATTTACTCGCAGGCTCGTAGTGATGAATCCGTGTTTCGTCACCAGCCATGATTCTCTCACCTCCCTTTGAGTATCGATCCAGATTTTTTTAAAAAGAAAGCGCCATTAAGACAATGTGCCGGAGTGCGGATCATTTTTGACTCACCTTGGTACTTTTGGTTATGTAGTATACAATAGAATAGCGTAGATACAACATACAGGGCTGTTCAGCATGATGATTTTGGTGCGTACAGTAGGTTAAGAAAACTAATTCTATGCTAATACAAAAAGTATCACAAACCACATCCATGCCAAACAGCTGTGCCTGAGTGCATCTCCCGAGCACATTTGTATCTCCGTCCAAATATTTTAAACAGTATTGATTGTGTGAGTCAATTATGTCATTTGTAAACTTCTACGTCAATTTGATATTGAACGTCATGTCCGCCAGTATTCTCAAGCAAGGTTATAAAGCACAGCATTTAAATTTCAATACACTGACAGTAATGATCAAGTAATTTATTAAAGTTCTGTTATATGAAAGATAAGCAAAGCAACAAATAATAACAACAAATATTTTATAAAGAAATAAAAAACGATGATAATACTAGCACTGTGGTTTGCGTCATGTTGCAGGATCTGTGTCTCTAAGGCAGCTCATCAGGATAATTTGTGACCGTGAAGGTCTTCGTTTATGACCAGCATGATGAGGAATTATCTGGGGAAAAAAAAAAAAGATAAATGCTTTAAGAAAGAGAAAAATCCTGAAACAAAAGATTGCATCTTGAGATGAGGATATGGCGGGCTTTTAAATATACACTAATCAATCCTTAAGCACTAGGTGATGAACAAAAACACTGAAATGATATTTTTGAATTATTTATTTATTTTTCACTCATTCACTCACTCATTGTCCATATCGCTCCGTTCTGTATACAAGGTGGCGAGGGGCCCGGAGCCCATCCCAGGAGACGTAGGGGTGCACCCTGGACGGGGTGGCAATCCATCAAGCACTGCGAGAACATGCAAACTCCATGCACACAGACCCGACAAGGGAATCGAACCCTCGACCCTAGAGGTACAAGGCGATAGTGCTAACCTCAAGTTCAGTTAGAGTTAGCATGACTAAGGTAAGCTGTTGCCTTGCTCGAAGTGTTGAATTTTTTTTATCATTATTAGATATAGATAATAAAACATCTGCCTAACATTTTATCCAAAGCATCAGGAGGGATAATGTTCCTACACAAGCAAATAAACACCTACTGTACCCAACATCCATACGAGCCATAGGAGACAGAAACACTCAGCAGTAATGGAGCTGACGCCTGCAGTCCTCGTTCGTTGTTCAAACAAGAATTTTACAAGTTGTTAGAGTGAGCAGTGCGGCTGTGCTTTCTTCGGAGAGCTACATTACCGCTCTCGCCTTGACAGGTGTCAACTCTTTACCACTTCACTTCTCCGGAGTGACCATCATTGTTTCCCTTTCGGCTGCACCCATTAGGAGCTGCCGTACTCTGTCTTTTTGTGGATATTTTTCATTTGTCACAGCGTTTTGTCCTTCCTGACACAACCCCCCTGTTTTATCTGGGATTTGGGACTGGATCCAGTACGTCCTGGAACACGGAGCACCATGTCGAAATGTGTCTGGCAGAAATCAGCTTGAGATCACGTCCAGCATCGCATGTAATGCCATCGATTACAAATACGTTTTTTTTTTTTTTGGTTCGGATTGCATTATCTTAGCGAGAGTTATTATAGAATATAGAAAATGGGGCCTCTTTCAAGTGAATCACCCTGTAAGCTGAGAGTCTGGGTTAGCCCAGTGGGTAAGGCATTGGACTATGGTTCAGAAGGTCCCAGCTTCAAATCCCATTACTGTCAATTTGTCCCTGTTAGGCCCTTGAGCGAGGCCCTCAACTGCTCACATGTACAATAAAATAGAAGTGTAAGTTGCTCTGGATGAGGGCGTCTGCCGAATGCAATAATCCGGACACGTTATCAGATCAGTGTTCACGTACACATGTCAAGTCAGAATATCTAAGTGGAATGATTTCAATCAGACTGAAGACATATCATTCATATAAATGTAGCTCCCGTTATCGTCTCACCCAGACCCCTGGCTTTGTCCGCTCATGCATTCAGCTGTTGGTTTGCCAATTTACCACACTATAAACCTGTGAAATTTGGCCTTATACCTGATTTCAATCTTGAATGGTCAAGAGTTCCTTTGCTGTTTAGTTTTTCTTTGTAATGAGCTCCCGTGAGTATTTCGGCTCCGTGTCACTACAAGTGTCTCCTAGTTGTAAAGCAGTTACCGGGCATTTCCATAAAGTTGGCTTATACTAGAAACACTACCTTGCCAACGATGTATATGTAGTTATTATTATTATTATTATTATTATTATTATTATTATTATTATTATTATTTTGTGTGGAGTAACATTGCTTAGATCCAACTTCATCCAGTTATAAATTTCTTCATCTTGAAAAAAGCACTACAGATGGTTGTTTTCATTTTATTACATTTCTTGTGTGTGTGTTTTTTCCCCTTATAGTAAAAGTATCTGGTGGTGCTGGGAGCTAACCAGATTCTGTCACGCTTTCATGCTGTTTCCCCGAACAGACTGAGATTGGGCGGAATGTAGGGGCGTTGATGGGTGTCTATAAAAAGACTGACAGGCGGCCCATGTAAACACAGACGAGCGCATAACAAACTTGTGCTGATGCCACTTCTTACACAATTATTATTTTTTTACGATTATTTAAAGAACCGCACTTACGAAGCCGCTTCAGTTTAGTTCAGACTGGTAAGAAAGAGCCCTTACAATCTGATGCCATGGACCAGCAAGCGGTTATGTACTGTTTGTGTCATGCAGCTGCCACAACCTCATCACATGGCCACCTGTGACTATTAACACTGACCATTTTACAATTAGATTTAATCTCTTAATAATAATACTCTCTCTCTCTCTCTCTCTCTCTCTCTTCGTCTCACTCTCGCTCTGTTGAGCTAAACATTAGTGTTACTCATGATGAGACACCAGTGGTCCTGACTGCTTCTGCCCTGCGGACCTGCCTGATCAATGAATCAATAAATCACTCACTGCTGCTGAGGAGGACGGCCCCGCATGGATAGACTAAAGATCATCATGAGATTGCTTTTCATGGTAAAACAAGAATACTAAAAAGATGACTGTGGGCGGGTTCATTTAGACCGCCTAAATACGTTTACGGTTCAGTCATAAAACACGCCATAACATCACACCGCATATGCTGTAGAATGAAAACAAGAATGAATTTAATGCTCGAACTTGAATTCCACTCAACCTAATTGACTTTTTAGTATACAGTTATAGAAGAGAAATGATTTAGTCTGGTGACACCCAGATGAGAATGGGTTCTAGTTTGATTTTGGTTCATTTGTCACCTCTGGCTTTGCCATTGGACATATTTAGATCCAGAATCCTGTAAAAGTTGTCCATTGTTAAAAGCATTGGTTAAGCCATAATATTAAAATGCAAAATATTATGCCCTATACTATGTAGGTTCCCTTAACCCCTAGGGGCATGGCACCGGTATGGGTCCTTTGGATGCTGCAGATTGCGAAACAGGGCCTTTGTGGATCGGATTTGATTTTCCAGCCCATTCCACTGATTTCATTCCATTGGTTGGATCGAGGTCTAAGAAAATGGAGGCCAACCTTGGGCAAGCTTTGATGCATTGGGTGTTCTGATATCTTTCTCTCATAGTAAGAATTTTTATTTAGCAATTTTCTGTGGGATTACACTGGCTGGCCTGGTTTTGGTCCCCACAGGGATAATTTGGCCTTGGGTGTCTATGACGCCATCACCAGTTTACTCATGTGTTCCTTGCCTGTTTTAATTAGCGTAAACATAATCTGTCATATTGGGTTTATCGAGGAACATGAATGCTTCTTTAGGTCAGCCCTTCATCGGTTCTTATATACAACCGTTCCAAACCAGTGGATTAAAAGTGTCGGCCCAAGCACACCATGGCCACCACACCACATTCAAAATCCAAATTCCTACATGGATACGCTCATCATGTAATAACTCTCTTGACTTATTTCTTTTATATGCAATAAACACCAAGGACAAAGTGTTCCGGTTCGCCAGTTTCTAATACTAGAATGGTCAGGGTTAGGATAATGGATGCATTAGCAACTGTGACTGAAGAGATGTTGAAGGACACACAGCTTGAAAATGATTGCCAAGATGTTCTCCAGGCAACATGTTGACGTTCATGAATAGCATAAAATCCCATTGTGTTACAGGTATAGATGGATTTCATGGAATATATGTTTGAAATCAGGGAAAGACTCTATGTTCATTCTGTATTACTAGTGTTTATTTTATCATTCCTTACCTGGCCTTTATTAAAAGAATATCCTACTCAGAGTTCGCAAAAATTTGTCAAACCACTCTTGGTAATTTAAAGAATAGCAAGGTAATTTAAAGAATATGACCAATCAAGAAAGTGAGCCAACACAAACCCTTTTAAACAATTTATATGTACTTTATTATTATTATTATTATTATAAGACATTCATTCACGCATTCTCTATACTGCTTTATCCTGTACAAGGTCACAGGGAGCCTGAAGTGTATTCCAGAGGACCTCCGGCACAAAGCGGGGTACACCCTGGACAGGGGGTCAATCCATCGCAGGGCACTATCGCACACTACGGGGAATTTTTGAACAACAATTTGCCTAATTTGCGTCTTTGGACTGAGGAAGGAAACTGAAGTACCCCGAGGGAAACCCATCAAGCACAGAGAGAACAATCAAACTTCATGCACACAGACTTGTAGTGGGAATCAAACCCTTGACCCTGGGGATGCGAGGCCACAGTGCTAAACCTCTACGCGCCCATGCCACCTTTGTAAGTTCACGTCTATTCAATTTCATTTGCAGAGCTCTTTTGACAATATACATGAGATGAACACTGAAAGGAACCAGTCTCAATAGAGAACCCATCGTTATGTGGGTGATACCAGTACGGCCATAAACAAATTCCTATATGGTGAAACATAAGGTCTTCATATAAATGAATGGAAGATGGAATTGTTTGATCATATTCATAAACATTAACAAGCATCTCAGCTAGCAGGAGATACAGTACACAGTATGTTTGAAGGGCAAACCTCAATGTGTCAAACCTTGAGGCCCATAGGCCACAACAGCTTCAGACCACAGTGAGTTTGACTCCTGTCCAGAAAAGGAATCTAAGGCTACAATTGGCACAGGCTCATTAAATCAGACAGCTAAAGATTGAAAAAAAGCATTACCTCTTTTTTTTTCCCCCAACTGTCTAGTTTCAGTGCCCACTGTAGCCTCAGATCTCATGTTCTTGGCTGACAGGAAAGGAACCCTATGTGGTCTTCTTGCATTAATGAGAAGGGTGCACTGCTGTTCCTATATCACTGATGTGTATGTTTGTGACTTGCAGAGCTAAAAAATAATGCTTGCGTGTTTTTCTAGAGATGATGCTGTTCGTGTAATACATTTTTTACATATTAAAGAAATACATGTAGATTATTTAGAGAGAAAAGCATAGTCGCACTACATGACGAAAAAACATTAAGCCCACTATTGTGTAGCTCCCCTCTTGTGCCGCAAGAACAGCACTGGTCCCTCAGGGCATGACTACACAAAACCAGCAGTTTACTGGTATATAATTGATAAGAAGTGGTATTCAATTCATGTGGCGGTGGTGTTATGTAGTTCTGTGGCTGATTGGTAAATCTTTTAATACAAGACATGCTTGATTTTTATGTATGGTTGAGTCAAATCTATATATAAAACAGAAATTCAGTTTTATTCACTGTGGGTGTATCACGGGCAATTTATCAGCTCTATGTCATACTGCTGGAAACACCAGAGCACCAACACAGGCGTACCTTGCAAACCATGCTGGGAATCAAACCCAGACCCTGGAGGTGCAAGGCAACAGTGCTAACCACCACACCACATGATGCGTCCATGATTTCAATTCAATATTATTTGTATAGTGTTTTAAGGGAGGGCCACAATGGCAAAAAAAAAAATCCCTGAGATGGCAATAGGAAGAAACCTTGAGAGGGTCCAGACCCACCAGGGAACCCATCCTCATTTGGGTGATAACAGATAGCCGGAATAGTATCATGGGCGGCTGGAAGTTCAATATAATATTTGCTGTCTTTAAGTTAACATGGAGTTCAGTTTCGTTATTGGAGGCTGAGGTACAGTAGAACGTAGGAAATTCCAGTCTTGAACTATTGAGCCATTGCAGTCACAAGTCCTCAGAGAACAGTAAATGTGCTTGGATCTAGCACTCTGTGAACAGCCAGCTTCTTCAGCAGTTGTGTAGCCTACTGAATCAGACTGAGAGAGCATTTAAAAACTCAGGAAACCTTTGCAGGTGTTTTGAGTTAATTGGCTTATTACAGTGTGACACCATGAGTCTCCAATATTGAACTTTTTCACAATGTTCCAATTTTCTGAGAGACTGAATTTGGGGTTTTCATTAGCTATAAGCTATAATCATTAAAATAAAAAAATAAAATAAAGAGTTGAAATATATCAGCCTGTGTGTAATAATTTTATTTAATATATGAGTTTTACTTTTTTAATTGAATTGCTAAAAAAAAAAAATCTTTTTTTGAGATCCACTTATACAGTATGTACAGAATCGGCCAAAAAATGTATATACACACTCCAGGAAAAGAAAAATAGTATTATGTATATTATAGTATGATGTATATTAATATATATCTATATTAATAATATCATAATATTATACTTTTTTATTTTCCTAAAGTGTGTATAACTTTTTGGCTGACTTTGAAAAAAAGAAACATCCCTTTTTTAGGACTGTGTATTTCAACAATAATGTTGTAAAAATCCAAATAACTTTACAGATCTTCATTGTAAAGGATTTAAACAATGTTTTCCATGCATGTTCAATTAACCATAATCAATTAATTAACTTGCACCTGTGGAATGGTCGTTAAGACCTTAACAGCTTACAGAAAGTGGGCATTTAAGGTCACAGTTCTAAAAACGCAGGACACTTAAGAGACTTGTCTACCGACTGTGAAAAACACCCAAAGAAAGATGCCCAGGGTCCCTGCTCATCTGCGTGAACGTGCATTAGGCATGCTGCAGGGAGGCATGAGGACTGCTGATGTGGCTAGGGCAATAAATCGCCATGTCCGCACCGTGAGACGCCTAAGACAGCGCTACAGGGAGACAGGAAGGACAGCTGATCATCCTCGTAGTGGAAGACTGCGTGTAACAACACCTGCACAGAATGGGTACATCCGAATATCACACCTGCGTGACAGGTACAGGATGGCCACAACAACTGCCCGAGTCACACCAGGAACACACAATCCCTCCATCAGTGCTCAGACTGTCCGCAATAGGCAGTCCATGAGGAGGAGATGCACTGCAGCACTTCAAGCAGATGGTGGCTACACCAGATACTGACTGGTACTTTTGATTTTGAGCCTCCCTTCATTCAGGGACACATTGGGACACACACATATATATATATATATATATATATATATATATATATATATATATATATATATATATATATATATATATATATAAATTCACCCTTATATTTTAAAACATCACTAACTCTGATGCAGTGGTCATCATAATTCCAAGCAGCCTGGCTGAAGCTTATTAACAAGCCTAAAAATATTCACTCTACACTGGTGAAACATGACGTCTAGCATTTGTAATAAGTCCAGTGACTTCTTATAGCACTTTTCTGGGTTTGCTTGGGTAAACCTATAAAAATAAGAATTTGCCGCCTCAAGAACTACATCACAGCCTTATGTTTTAGGATCTCAGGCAGATTATTATTATTATTATTATTATTATTATTATTATTGTTGTTGTTGTTGTCTATGGCCCAAGTGAGAACTTAGATAAACTACTTATACACCATTATAAATGCTCCTGCAATCATTAAGATAAGTGGTTATATTATTTTAAAATTAATTTAACACTGCACAACTTATCTAAATTCCAAACTTTTCTAAATTATCATTTCAAGAGCAACATACATTAATCAGCGCAGTCGTCCTGGTTGGGTTAATGTTTTAACCGGTAACCTTATAACTAATGTGTCAGTCTTTTAACCCTGAGTTATGATGTCCACACACAAAATAAACCAGTTTATCAATCTTGGGCAACCCATGCCCATCTGCTCCATTCTGTTCAGGGATTTCTAGATTACTCATATGTTAAGCAAGGTCTTGAGTTTGTCCCTATTATTATTTTGCTCATGTAAAGCCTACGGCTGGCTGAGAAGGATTCTCAATTGGTTACGTTCACATTACTAAGTGACTCGGATCGAACTCAAAATTCTTACCCTAATGTAATGTAAATCAGATTTTTTTTATGGCTGTCTGAATCGACAAGTCTGATTTTTTTGAGATGGGATCTTAGTAGGTGGTCCCAGATTGGAAATATGTCCAATACGCAGTTATGACACTTGAATGAGAATGGTCATTCTACATTATACAGTGGGTATAGAAAACAAACCACCTCCTTTAAAATAATTATATTTTGGTACTTTGCTGTCTGAAATGAAGATAGTTTAAAGATATAACACAATGTCAGAAAACGATTTAACTATGTAAGGCAAGGCACTGTCAAAAGATCTCCGGGATAAAGTTGTGCACAGGCACAAGTCAAAAGACAGATACAAAAATCAAAGGCTTTATCACTGCCTAAAAGCACAGCAAAGTCTATGATTAAGAAGTAGAGTATATTTGATAAAACATACATCCTCCCTGGACCGCGCCAGGAGGAACTGGTCAGAGAGGCTACCAAGAGGCCAACAGCAACTCTGAAGCAGTTGCAGGACTTTATGACAAAGAGTGGCCATTGTGTGCATGTGAGAATAATATCGCAGTCACATGCACAGTTACAGTACGACTGACCTTTTAAAAACACACCGTAAGGATTCTGAGGTCACATGGAAAATACATGTGTGAGTAATCCTGGCTGAAATCCAATACAGCTCACCATCCAAATAACATCATTCCTACATGGAGGTGGTAATATCCTGTTACGGGAGTGTTTCTCTGCAGCAGGGACCAGGAAGTCAGGATAGAAGGAAAAAAACAGATAGAACAAAAAGACCATGAAACTCTTAAGGAGAATCTGCTGCCCTCCGCCAGAAAGTTGTCAATGGCAATACTGACCACACAGTGGATGAAAAATGAAAATCGTAAAAATCTGTCGAATGACTTGAAGACTCCAGTCCACAAACAGTGAGCATCAAATTGTAATTTAACTTGAGAAGTTATTTGAAGATGAGTGGGCAAATATTGCAAAGTCTAGATGTGCAAAGTAAGTAGAGACATATCCCAACAGTCTAAAGCAAAAGGGGGTTAAACAAAAGCAAGACGCATTACAAGGAAGTGATCCTTTTTTTAACTCAATGATTTTATTTCTTTTTTTCTGTCATTTTGATGTTATATCTTTTCTGTGAGATGGATGAAAAAAAACTCGGTCTGTCTTCATTCCAGGTTGCAAATCACCAAAATGTGATTATTTTAAAGGGGGCGTGATTCTTTTCCATACCCACTATAATAAACACATTTGTTGTGAAAATTGTTCTTTTTTTGTTTCATTTATAATGTAAAAATGTTCTATCTATCTATCTATCCATCACACCCAAACACTGTCTCTGTCATTTTTTCTTCTTCTTAGAATTGCCACTTCTTTTTATGTTACATCATACTGCATTTGAAAGAAAACAGACAGAGTTTGCTTCATAAATCTACATTTCCAATCCCTGATGTTTTTCTGGCTTAAAGGCAATGGTCATAAAGCTATTGAGAGGCACTCTCAGACATCTCTAGTTAAAAAAAAAAAAAAAAAAAGACATCTGGCAACCTCTGAGGCATGCACTACACACAGGTGATTTGCATAATCTGAATGTTGCTCTGAGAAAAATCGATTATGCACCAGCTTAACCCGAGTGTGACTGGCAAGTTGTTTAATGGTCATGATTTACTGCAATTTTACAGATGGATTGCATTGCCATGTTCGAATAAAAATTTTTTGAAAAAGCATATTTAGTACAATTTTAGTCAATGGTTTAAAAAAAAACTATTAGGATTTAATCAAATTATTTAAAAAGCGATTCTAAAGAAATCCATAAAAGACCAAATACTGGTGTGATTCAGCAAAGCGCTCTTTCCCCTTCTAATCATCACCTTGTCATTTTCAGTTCTTTGTTGGCTTTGCCTTTTATGGATGTTAAATTTAATCTGAGAGATAAATAGACTGATGTGTGCTGCTCATCGACACGCTTGGCGACTGGGAAAGAAACACGCGCACACATGCACACGATGGTGGCTGAATGTTCTTTTTAGTTTATTTACATAAAAAGAGGTTTATAAGCAGTATTTCATTTCCAGAGTTTACTACATCAAAGCCATTTGCATGTTTTATAGAAAAACAAAAGGGTTCCAGCGATCCATAGAAACAATTACCTTTAAAGGAATGAGTCTTGTGGTCTTGAGGATAAACATAATAATTTACAGATGACTGACATTTATTTAAAAAAAATATCCACATAAGTATATAACCATCTGCGTCTATTCAAACCCCTTATTCTGCGTAGGGTCGTGGGCCCCTGGAGCCCACTCATAGAACTCAGGGCACAAGTTAGGGTTCACCCTGGAAGGGTTACCAATCCATCATTGGACACAAGTACACACACCGTCATACGGGTACATAACTCATTATTCATACACTATGGGCAATTTGGCAGCAAAGTGGCTTAGTGGTTTGCACTGTCGCTCTGCATCGCTAGGGTCTGGGTTCAATTCCCACCTCGGGGTCTGTGTGAACAGAGTTTGCATATTTGGTGGGTTTCCTACGGGTTCTTCGGTTTCCTCGCACAGTTCAAATACATGCAAATTGAAGTTCAGATTACTAGTAGTGTAGAAACGTGTGTGAATGTTGAGAGGAGGTCCTGCAACGGTCGTAAAAATGGGAATAAATACAATAGTCACCTATGGCCTTCATGGTTCCTAGTTGGACAACATAGGTTCCTGGATGGATGGATGAGCATTTTGAAAACTCCATTCAGCCAATCATGTTTTTGGACTGTGAAGAAAACCTGTACACCTTGAGGAAGCCCACTGGGCATGGACGGGATTCAAATCCTCGACTCTGGATGTGCCAGGTGACAAAGCCACCTTGTTGCCACTGATAAAACCATTTACACACATATTTCTTGAATTATTCATACATGAGGCCCATTGTTTCTCCGAGCACATATCCTGTAGAAAGGTTAACAGATTTTCCTATCACTACATTCCCTCATGTCAGGTTTAAAGCATACCTACCCAAATTTAGAAGCTCAAACATTTGCATGGACGGAAGACACATCCCAAAACGAAGTTTTCCAGGAAAGCAAAAAGTGTCATGTATCAACCGAACACAGACTCTTAGCACATATTTAACAGCATGTTAACGACAAGCACTATTATTAAGTTAACTAGCCAATCCTGTGAGAATGGGGAACACTTAAAGATAAAGAAGGTCCAGCAGTTTTGTCCCGCTCACTCAGCCGACTCAGTTGAAACCATCCAACACGAATAAGGTATGATGACAAATAAACATAGAGAGAGAACCGTAAATGTAAATTATATGTGAGTAGAATAGAAGAGGTTATTGACACCATGGGGAAAGCAGTTTACTCTGATTACAAGCGTGAGAGCCCCAAATATAGGGGGGGAAAATCAGTGTGTGCTGAGTACTAGAGAATACCAGGAATAAATACAGACTTGAGTCTAGCGGATATGCTGCAGTCCTTGAAAGCATTTTAAAAATAACGCTTTGCATAATCGGAGAATATACTTACAATGCAGTAGGCATGAGCAGCCTCAATCAGGGGTGGGTTTACTGGGGTTTACTGTAAGCACCCGGGATCTTTTCACCTGAAGTTGAAAAGATCATGTCCTCTGCTCCATTTTCAGAATTGTCGGAGTAAGTTAATACATATACAAATACACACAAGCAATCCGCTTCTGGCTGATGGTGACTCAAGTTGGTCACCAAAGAGCCGGAAGCAGATTGCTTGTGTGCATTTGTGCATACAGATATAAATACATAAATGTACATGTAATTTACAGACAATATGAAACTAATCCCCTGCTCGACTAAAGCGCTTATCCCAGGGTTTCACTAGTGCTTGGACACCATAAAGGTAGAACGTTTTCTCAGTATACCGGAGCCACAATCGGACTTATTGTCTGATTCTCGTCTAAAACTCTGGCCTCCCAGGAACTCCTTTAATGGCCCGAACATGTGGAAAAGGTTTGGAGTGAAGTCAGGACCGTATGGGGGATGTGGCGATAACTCTCAGTCGTGTTCCTGTAAGGTACAAGTGTTGCTGGTAAATGTGTGTGTACAGTTTCCACAAACAGATGCGTCTCTAATAAATAGTATTGGTAGATGCAGAGGAGAGCAACTGTTCCTAAACCTGGCAGTTTGGATATACAGGATGCAGTAGTGCCTGCCAGACAATGGTTATGTACAGGGGGGTGAGGAATCTGTAGTGATTTTTCTTGCCCAAGTAGTGTTGATTGCCCTCTTGTCAGGGGTCAAGGCTTAGCGAGTGATATACAGCATGAAGGCACAAGCGATAAAGATTGCTGCGGCATGCATCAGAAACCACAGGGGAAGAAACGTACAGTACATATATGTGTGTACCACAGGATGGCTGTGGGATTCCTGGTTGCTAGTGTCAGAATGTTTTCTCTTAACAGCGCTAGCTGTCTATTTGCAGTGAAAACATCGCACTAAAGTGAAACACGGAGATGACAATGAAGACAGAGAGGATATGAAAGAGTAAAAAGGTGAGTGACAGACCTGTCGCAGCCACAGAAACACATTAGTATAGGCGCCAAGAAGAAGGATGAGATGTGTGTGTGTGTTTTCTTGTCATCTTTTTTTTTCCCCAGAGAGACTGCAAAACGTCAGGAGTGCTGGGTTAGTAAAAGCAGAGATTAAATTAGCTTTTAGAGGGCTGATAAAGGCGGCACTGTGGCCTTGCACCTCCAGAGTCAAGGTTCGATTCCCGCCTCAAGGTTCGAATCAAGGTTCGATTGCTGGGTTTCCTCCAGGTGCTATGGTTTCCTCCCACTGTCCAGAGACATGCGTATTAGGCTTATTGGCATTCCCAGAATGCCTGTATTGTGTGTTTGCAGTGTGCTCTTTAATAGATTGGCACCCTGTCCAGGGTGTACTCTGGGATAGGCTCCAGGCCCCTGCGACCCTGTATACAGGATGAAGCGGTATAGACAATGAAGAAGGGCTGGGTAGATTTTTTTATGGCTGCCAGCCATGGTAAACAGGGGCCAGCGTGGGTTGGAGTTCAAGGGCTGGGATCTCGAATCTTGCCTTGCCCTGAGTTTCTAAATTGTCCATAGTAGATGATTGGGTGTGTGCGCTTGCTTATACTGTAGGTTGTCAAAACCTGGGATCCTCAGCAATGTAACCAACAGCAATACTCAGTGCCGTGTTAGCCCCCCAAAAAAGCTTAGCTTGGATGGGGAAATGGAATTTGAGAGATATGTGCTTATACGTTAAGACATTACAGTTGGGTGACCAACCCTTAAATATGCACCAGTTCTACAGTACATCTGTTGCCTGGATTAAAGCTGTGTTCACTCGGGTGGTGGGGTAAACTCGCACTCTAACTTCGACTAATCATGGGCATCTTGGTGCTCACGCCAGCGGATGGGGCCGATAGGGGTGTGTTACACTGTTCCCCAGTGGTGCATGAGCAGCAGATTGATAAGCTGAAATTCCAAAAGATGCGGCCTGCAAGTTCATGTACCTTCATGTGTTAGTCTGAGCTTTCCCTGGTTGGTAGCTGTGACTGTGATATTTACGGTTGAGCAAAGTGATCAAAAGTAAAAGTAGCAATACGTTCGAGTAAATTTTACTTAAGTCAAAGTAGAAGTCCTCTTTTCTACTTGCACTTGCACTTTCAGGGTCCTCATTTGATTCCTGCCTCGGGGTCTCTGTGCATGGAATGTGCATGTTCTCCCTGTGCTTGGTGGGTTTCCTCTGTGCACCGTACCTCTGTTTTCTCAAACAGTCATGCATGTTAGACTAATTGCTGTTTTTAAATTGCCCATAGTGTAAGAATGAGCATGTACAGTAAGTGTGTGTATATGCCATACGATGGATTGGCACTCTGTCCAGGGTGTACCCCGCCATGTGTGGGATAGGCTCCAGACCCCCCGCAACCCTGTTTACAGGATAAAGCGTTACAGAAGATGAGTGAGTGAATAGTACAAAAGTACTCACCTTCAAATTTTCTAGCATAACACCATGCAGAAATGTAGTGAAGTAGAAAGTAAAGATGTTTGTTGTAGGATGTAATGGAGTAATAGTAAAGTATCCACTAATAAAACTACTTAAAATACAGAGACATGAAAACTAGACTTAAGTGCAAAGGGGGGAAAAAATTTGCATTACTTATTTGTACAAATGACCAGGGAAAGATGTAAAGATAAAGAAAACAACAACAAAAACAATAATGTAATAAACTAAGAAAAAAACACTTAAACTCTAATGATCATGTCATTGTACATCCTGGAGAGGTTTGGAACATGCTCTGGGAATCATTTAAAACTTTTTTTTATTTGAGTTTTTCTTTTAGGCAAAGACTATTTTTCCTTAACGCCCTAAAATTTTTGTATTCCATTTTTTTTATATAAACTGCAAGGTAAAACTCTCGGAGATGGCAATAGAAAGAAACCTTGGGAGGAACCGAACTCAACAGGGAACCCATCCTCATCTGGGTGATAACGGATAGCAGGAACTGGTGTGCGGTCATACTGTGTGTTACACAACTAAAGGTTCAATATAATAGTAGATGTGTTTAAGTTAATATCCAGCTAAGTCCAGTTTGTTATTGGAGGCTCAGGTTGAAA
This sequence comes from Clarias gariepinus, assembly GCF_024256425.1. NCBI lineage: Eukaryota > Metazoa > Chordata > Actinopteri > Siluriformes > Clariidae > Clarias > Clarias gariepinus. The sequence continues at coordinate 16,767,749 of NC_071127.1, read as the reverse complement.
ACTGTAGGAAATTCTAGTCTTGAATTATCGAGCGACTGCAGTCACAAGTCCTCAGAGAACAGTTGTTTGCATCAGCAGTCTTCACGGTAAAATGAAACCGTCCATGGACACCACACGCATCCCAGGAAGACCACACGGGGCCTCCATTTGACAAGATCTCCAACCAGAAGCGGGGCACCAGGATGAGTCAGACAGGTCCGGAGGTCTTGGATCTCTGGCTGCTCAGGAGCGACACGTGTAGCTCGACAGAGAGACATGGAGAGAAGAGAAAAGAGGAGAAGAAAAAAGAAAAGTAGATATAACACTTATGTCTGGCCAGGCTCGATTATCGACTCTGTGTGCATGGAGTTTGCATGTTCTCCCCGTGTTTGGTGCATGTTCTCCCCGTGTTTGGTGCATGTTCTCCCCGTGTTTGGTGGGTTTCATCCGGGTACTCCGGTTTCCTCGCACAGTCCAAAAGACTTGCTGATTAGGCTAACTGCCGTTCCACAAAATTGCCTGTAGTGTGTGAATGAGTGTGAGTGTGTATGTGTGTGTGCCCTGTGATGGATTGGCACATTGTCCAGGGTGTACCCTGCCTCGTGCGCTAAGCCTCCTGGGATAGGCTCCAAGTCGCTACGACCCCGAATACAGGATAAAGCGGTATAGACGATGAGTAAGTGAAATCAGCAAGGCTGTCAGGATTGCGCAACCATAGCAAATGTATTGAATGGATGTTCTTCCATAACTAGAAAAACGATTCATTTTCTGTTTATATTTTTATCTTAATATAAAAATTTGTGCAACTTGTGAACGCCTTTCGCATTACAAGACGTCCCATGCCCTTTCTTCGGCGGGAGATTTTTTTTAAGTTTAAATATACTGAATTTATTTCACTTTTGTCAACTCAAAGTAGAAACTGGAATTAAACTGTATTCGATGGCATTTCTGCCTGTCTCTCTCTCTGTCTCTCTTTGTCTCACATGCACACGCACTCAGCCATGCATACTGCTGCTAGCTGCATGGGACGTTCAGGAATAGAGTTGACGTTATAAATGACTCAGTGGCAGTTCATGGATCACCGGGGACGTCAGCCAGACGCACAGATGCAGTGATTATTTTTTGGCGTATTACAAAGATTACAATTAAGCAACAAAACTTGAAACATTAAGAGAATTCTGTTAGACTGTAAACACACAGTGGGAGGGACACAGTAAGGGAAGGCAAGTCTTATAATAAAAAAAAAAACATCACAGAAATCATGTTAATTATACTTGGAAGAGTATAAAAATAATAACATGAATATCATAAAACCATAAAAACATTAATATACATTATATTATAGTGTGTTTAATTTAGCTTCCATTACCAGCATTTAAATTCAAATCACATTAAAATAAATCTGATTAGTTGCACAAAAAAAAAGAATTTTTGGGAAAAGTAAATAATACCGCAATAGTGTTTCATCATCATTGATATTCAGGATGTACCGCAGTGTATATGCAGGTATTCCCGAAAGCAATTTAGAAGACGTTTTAATTTTAATCAGAGAGACCCAGTGGTCAAATTGTAAATGAATAAATAAATAAATAGATAAATAAATAAATGATAGTGGCAGGGGACACAGCACTTCAACAACCAAAAAAAACTACAAAAATTTTGGAACAAGTGCTATAAAAAAAAGAAGAAATTTTTCAAACTATTTTAGCACAGACAGGTAACCCAGGGGTAGCTCAGTGGTTAAGGCATTGGACTACGGTTCGGAAGATCCTAGGTTCAAACCCCACAACCGCCAAGTTACCACTCTTGGGCCCTTGAGCAAGGCCCTTAACCCTCAACTGCTCAGATGTATAATGGGATAAAAATGTAAGTCGCTCTGGATAAGAGTGTCTGCCGAATGCCTAAATGTAAATGATGTAACCTGAATAAATATACACACACATTATACACTATATCGCCAAAAGTATTCACTCACCCATCCAAATCATTGAATTCAGGCGTTCTGATCCCTTCCATGGTTTGGTTCTAAGTGTATAAAACCAAGAACCTACTGTAGGCTTGCAGACCGCTTTTACAAACCTTTGTGAAAGAATGGGTCACTCTCAGGAGCTCAGTCAATTCCAGCGTGGTACCGTGATCGGATATACTTTGCTCGCTACACAGTCAACTGTTAGTGTTATTATAACAAAGTGGACGTGATTGGGAACGACAGCAACGCAGCCACGAAGTGCCAAAAGTACAGAGTAAGGTCAGCGGATGCTGAGACTCATAGTGCACAGAGGTCGGCAACTTTCTGCAAAGTCAATAGCTGCAGACATCCAAACTTAATGTGGCCCTCAGATTAGCTGAAGAACAGTGCGTAGAGAGCTTCACGGAAGGGGTTTTCATGGCCGGGCATCTGCATCTGAGTCTTACATCACCAAGTGCAATGCACAGCGTCGGATGCAATGGTGTAAAGCATGCCGCCACTGGACCCTAGAGCAGTGAAGACATGTTCTCTGGACGAGTGACGAATCATGCTTCTCTGTCTGGAAATCCGATGGACGAGTCTGGGTTTGGTGGAGGACGGATTTCGATATGGGGTTGTTTTTCGGCCCCTCACTTCCAGTAAAAGGAACTCCTAAAGCTTCAGCGTACCAAGACATTTTGGACAATTTCATGCTCCCAACTTTATGGGAACAGTTTGGGAACGGCCCCTTGCTGTTCCAACATGACTGCACACCAGTGCACAAAGCAAGTGAACACCTTTGGGATGAGACTGTGAGCCAGGCCTTCCAAGGATTCAGTTTAAAACAGGAGTTCAAAAAAATTTACTTGTTGCTGATGCAGTGGATGTCCGAAAGTCCGGACAACCTTTTAATTCAATGGTCGTTCTTTATTTTGATTATTCTCTACATTGTAGAAGAATGCTGAAAGCATCCGAAATATGAAATCATCTCCTCTGAAGAGCTGATGTTTAGACTTTAGCTCGGTGAAGCGTTCGTGTAGGCTCTAATCTGCTACTAATCTGTGTATTCTGGGGCTGGGAACACTAAATTACCTTAACTGCACAGCAAAGGTAAGTATTGCTTTTTCCTTTACTGGGTCTTCCGCCATAAGAACCAGTTTCATCATATTTCATCATAGTGTTTGATGGTTTTTGTTTTCTTTTTTTCGTGACTGAGCATTCAAAGTTCTTGTAATTTTCTGGATGGTCTGACTCATGTCTTAAATTAAAGTAATGATGGACTGCTGTTACTTTTTTCGCCCAATTATGTAGTTTAGATGTTTTTGGAATTATTGTATAAAATTTTTTTTTAAATCCAATCTTTTGACTGGTACTCTGGAGAAAGGCTGATCGAGTGATCATCAAGCGATTTCAAATATTCAGGGGATCAAAAGTTATGGCAAGGTTTTCACTGCTGCATCTGACGCAACTGAAAGGCAGTCAGTTGTCTCTATATAATCAGAAGGCTCACATCCAACTGCATTTGGTCCTTGGGGAACTGTTTTAGGAGTTAATGACTTATTGCCATGGTTCCCACCATAGTGTCCACACCTCCCTCAAGGGGGCGCTAAAGATCAAACGTGGTGCATATGCCTTTGTCTACTCCGAGGCTGTGAGGTTGTCGGAATTAGATTTCCGCACGTTAAATAAAATCATAATTGCACACATACAGTGAATTAAGAGCCTGCATAGAAAACTTTTTATACGGATCAATTTATTATTTTATTTTATATGGACTTGGCTGCGGTGGGTTTGGCTTTTCTTCGATACAAGCAGCGGGACACCGAGGGGAAAAATGTTGGGAATCACTGACATAGTCTAAGGCCAAAAGTTACATCAATATTTAAACATAAAATTCCTCGGTTGATGGTCCCCCACTGCGCTACAGTATGTTCATGGAGATGACACCGTTGACAAGAGCAATGTGCACAGATGGATAAAGAAGTTTAAAGAAGGAGAAACCAGCACTGAAGGCAAAACACGCAGTTGGAGACCAGCCCAAGTGACAAATGGGATTTTCAAAGAGGATTCGGATTCGAGAGTTGGGTTCAACAAGGACGCAAACTCATGGCTTGTGATGGAGAGTAGTACACGCAATCAACCTGTGCCGTTTAAACGACCAACGTCAGGTAACTCATTTAAATAAGAAAAAAGTTATGCCTACTTTTGCATTACTTTCGGCACAGCCCTCAAATGTGTTGAAAAGCATTTGCCATCAAACCGAAGCACTGAACAATCATTTTCTCAGCATATGAAATTTAGACTTGCAATAGGAACTAGATAAGTAGATCTTCCTCTTCTTCTGATTTTTACAGAACCAAAAATAAAGAACAAACATACCATATTGATTTTTCCCACAATGTGACAAAAAAGATTAGAAATCATATGTAATCGATTTTTATGACAAGATTGAACGTTGAAATAGAGAACATAACTACATGACGAAAATCATGACCAATGGGTTCTTGAAAGAAGTTCATGACGAAATAATGCTGGGAAAGCATCAATCAAGATGAAGTTTTTGCTCATGAAGTAGATGTAATATATCCCAAAAATATGAACGTACAGTATTGCACATGGAAGAAATATGGTGCAACCATGACTCGAGGACGCTCTATAGTAAAAGTTGGTGACCAGGTAAGGAAGAAATTAGCCCAAAAAAAACAACAACCAGGGCCTCATTGGTAATTCTAAAAGAGCTGGAAAGAATCACAGCCCCAATACAAGTTGTTCACAGGAGATACACAACCAAAAGTTGGGCTTTATGTAATCTAATTAGACACGTTTAAAAATGTACAGCGCCATCTGTTGAATTTTTACATCTTACCGCGACGTGCGCGGAATTAAGGTGTGAAATGAAATCGCGTTTATTAAGTAGATTTCAATTGCACACTCATAAACATGTATAAAAAAGGTACAGCGCCATCTGTTGAATTTTAAGATTTTTTTTTCTCAATGGCGATTTTTCAAGATACAGTATAAGGATGTTTTTTATTTCAATTTCACAGTAGCATATCTTCTCTTCCCATGGACTAATTGCGATGAAACAAAGCCTATATGTTACCTCAAGCTGAATGTAGTTTTTACATAATGCATGCACAAACAAACAGACAAAAGTTCCAAAAACCATCTTGATGTGTTCTATTACTCATCTTACGCTGCCGCCACTAAAATATCTTTAATGTACAGTTACACCAACATTACAGTTTTATTATATGTACAAATATAGATAGATAGAGACTCAGCAGTCATGACAGAGGAATTTAGAAAAAGCTTTCTCTTTAGAGAAGCATGGTGTTTGTAGCATCATGTTGTAGAAACTCATCAGCAAGGGGATACGATATTACATTAAAATATACAGTATATATATATATATATATATATATATATATATATATATATATATATATATATATATATCCATAAGCATAGAGATGTACCCCCTCAAGATTTTGTTTAATTAGCTTTGTGTCACAGTAAATACTCTGAACATTCATGCTGTATCGTAGACATAAAAAAAATAGGAGCGAACGCTTACCCACACTTGTCTAAGATTTGAGGGTGCAGTGGGGACAAAAAGGAACTTTTTACTTTCACTTGGGGAAATGGTTATATAAGACAGATATAGTCAGAAAAAAAAAAAAAAAATATATATATATATATATATATATATATATATATATATAATAGAGAGAGAGAGAGAGAGAGAGAGAGAGAGACGTTCATGTGAGTTCCTGTAGAAGTAACAAAAATGGAGTGGAGACGCAGCTTTGAGTGAAATAGTAAGCTAATTTATTTACGACACAATACACCAGGATCTCAATAAAAGAAATGAGTGTACGAGTATGTGGAGGAGTGAAAGCATGTGAGCGTGTGTATGGAATATGAAAAAAAAAAAATAATGAAATAGACAAAAGGACTGAAACCGCCAATACATACTGTATGGAAGGATATGACAAAACAAGGAAGAACAAAGAACGAGCGAATGTACAAAGGAGAATCAAAAGAGACAGCACAACATTACAAACAACAAACAGAACGTCGGTTCTTCAAACTACTGTATAAATGATTAGCCCGGCCTCCTGGAACCTGCAGCAGAAAGGAAAACACATCCCGCAATCGTCACCACAGTACTCGAAACCCTTAAAAAGGGGCCCAAAGGGAAGATCGTCCAATATTCAATATAATATAAAAGGGAGTGTTACCAATTTTTTTTTAGTTTAAAACACTTTGGGTACATCCCCACTGGTTTAGCACATTTAGCACAAAGTGCTTAGCATTTTAAGAAATCAGGAAGAGGCGAAACCAGCGAAAAGCTAACGCATTAACCAAATAGAAATAAGTTACTCGAGACAATGCATCACCGACCACATTGGCAGTGCTTATTATGGAACGGATATCCAAGAATTATACCTGTGAAAACAATAACCACTAGATGACCCTCAGACTTTACTGCAAAAAGATCAGCAGCATGTGTTCCTTGTCAAAAAGGATCACCCGGAGTACTACTGCACCCAATGTACACCTCAGAATGTTTCCGGGGCATCATCAAAGCCAGGGTTTCTGCTTCTTTCTTGATCGCTAAGGAGTTCAACTGACTGGAGTTTAAAAAAAAAAAAAATGATAGCTTTCTGTATTCCCATGTCATCTTCCCGCATAAGAACAGCACCTACAGTACGTGACCAGCATCCGCGTACAATACAGTATAAATGACGTGAAGCTGACAAGATAGGAGCACAACATAGTGATGATATAACCTGTTTAAATGCTTTGACACACTGGAGACCAAACACATTTTTTACTTTGCCCTTTAAAAAATCAGTGAGTGCTGCCACAGCTGTTCAAAGGATCTTTCAGAAACATCTGTAGAAAATGGCAAAATGCATCAGCTTACTTTTAGTCCTTAGATTGGTCATTATTGACCAGCTTGAACTTTTATCGAAACTAGTCTTAAATCGGCCTTGCCCCACTACCCGCCCAGCTAAATCTCAGTCACCCTTGCACACGCACTTGGCAAGTTTGACAGTGACCCCAAGAACTGCCCAGCCATTGCATGTTCCCATCTTGATTTAACAAATGATGAAAGTTTGCTTGAGCATTCTGGAAACCAAATGAAGAACAGTGTAGGAATATTGACCCACCAGGACAAAGGAATTTGCCAATATCCGTCTAGGAGGTCAAACTTACTTCATTTCACAGATCCAACTTGATCAATGCAACCTTCCTGAGACTGAACAGAAGCACAATGTGCTGTCAGAGTTTGGAACCAACCAACAAGATGATGCGCACAGGGTTCAGCGATATCATTCTCCAGCATTGTCTAAAAATTTACATTTTTCAGCATTTAATCTATAAAACCCCTGCCTAATAAGTCTCACATTATATCATGTTAAATTAAGTCCGGCTTACTAGGAACATCTATTATACATATCCTAAAACTGTAAAGTGTGTGTGTCTGTACATTGAAGATATTCTTGAAAAAATGATTTAAAGGGACGTAAGATTAGAACACATCAAGATGTTTTTTAGAATTTTTGTTTGTCTGTTTGTCTCTTTGTTTGTGCACGCATCAAGTAAAAACTACTAAACGAATTTGCGTTTTGGCCGAACTTGAGATAACATTTGGGCCTACAGTAGTTTTATTGCAATCGGCCTACGGGAAGAGAAGATATGCTTATTTGAAATTTAAATGGAAATCACCCTTATATCATAAAAAAATCAACCTTGAAAAATCATTCGGTCTTTTTAAAATTCAACAGATGCCATTGTAAATTTTTAAAACACACTTATCAGTGTGCAATTAAATTAAATATAAACAAAGTCACATCATCTACTCAGAAAATAAGCATGGGGAAAACATCTGATCAATTTAGTTTGTAACGGCGTCAAAGGTACCAAGTTTATCCAAATTACAAAGAATTTTAGAAAAACTTCCCTTTTTTTGAGAATCTGACTCTCATTACATTTAGCAAACACCCTTATCCAAAGCAAATTACATTCTTATCTCATAATACCTCTGAGCAGTTGAGGGCCCTGCTCAAGGGCCTAACAGAGACAATTTGGTGGCCATGGGATTTGAACCTGGGACCTTCGGAGCCCTAGTCTAATGTCTTTACCAGTGAGCTACCGCTGACCCGCCCCTTACTAGCGACAGTCACAAGCATAATGCGGCCTTAGCAAGTTCACATGGCAAATATATGTTTCTATAATTTAGCTCTGAAACTTGTTTAAATAACACATATGGTCCTGGGAACTTCACATGAAAAGGTGATGTGACAATAGGAAACAATGCAAGCACTCTGTGCAAGTACTGTCCTAGACTGAAAACACAACATTCCTCTTGCAATCATACGGAGATTGCATTCTCATCTTGTTTTATTATAATTTTTTCTTTGCCAGTTGTCCATCTACATAAAGTCCAGGATGAAACTCATTGCCAGAAGTGATTCAATTTTCTTTTTCAGGCGGTACATTTCGCTCACATCTAATGATCCTCAAAGTGCGCGTGCAAACACCATCTCGTTGATGCTTTCTTGCACCACCTCTCTAGCCGAAAGCATCAACCGAATCAAGCCCTCCTTTCATTTCTGTCCCAACCCTGTACAATATGCATGTAAGACCAACTTCAGAGTTGCTCCCAAGTGCTCTGACTGGACTGGTTATGTTGGATCTGGATATTGCTTTTGCGCTTTAAACCCCCAATCAGATTGAACGAATTTGGGAATGCCAAATATAGACGGTAATAGTCCTACACACGACTATCACGGCATGACATCAGGATTTTACCTGCAAAAAGATCGCCTCCATGCCTTAAGCACATAAAAACCCTTGAGTTTAGACACAGCTGATAGGCACCGCTTGGGACCAGCTTTTTCAGCTTCATTAATTATAATTAACATCATGCAAGAACGGATTTAGCATTAGCAATAGATCAGCACCTACAGTACCTGAACACAACTGCAATCCTAAAAACATCTCTATTTATTTATTTCTCCAGGAGTGCTGGGACAGATGAGCAACTGAATGCATCATTTCCATGACAAACACAAACTGGGATTCTCAAGGGCCAGGATTGGTACATTATCAGGAAAAAGGTTCAACAATCAACAGTGCTCGTTACAGAAGCCTGAACTTTGGATTAAATGCTATCTGAGGGTGTTGTGATCTTGCATGACGATTCACGTCTGCACACTTCTTTCCAGAGTCGACACAGTCCTGATCTCACTCCATCCGACTTTCACCTGTTTGGTCCCCTAAAGCAGCCTATGAGGATAGTCTTCAAATCAATTAAATTAAACAATTGTCATTGTCGCAAAGCAGCTTTACACAATTAAAATAATTATTTAAGTTTGTATGAATTGTGAATGTGTATGAATCAAAATGTTCAGATAGTCCCTGGTGAGCAAGCCGAGGTCGACATTGGCATAGAAGAAAAACTCCCTGAGATGGTAGTAGGACGAAACCTTGAGAGGAACCAGACTCAACAGGGAACCCATCCTCATTTGGGTGAAACAGAAAGCAGGAATTGATCTGCATTCATACTGTGTGTTAGGTGGCAGGCAGTTCAGCATAACAGTTGATGTTAATTGATGTTAATATGGAGTCCAGGTAGTTATCAGAGGCTCAGGTAGGCTCGTAGGAAATTCCAGTCCTGAACTATCGAGCGACTGCAGCCAAGTCAAGTCCTCAGAGAAACAGCTGTCAACATCAGTCGAGGCCAGAACCGTCTTCATGGTAGAGTGAAACCATCCCCAGACACCAGACGCATCCCAAAGAGACACACAGGGCATCCAGTATATGTGGCCTACAGTGGGTTGGCATTGCATTTAAGGTGTACCCTGTCTTGTACCCTAAATTCCCTGGTATAGGGCTTCCGTGACACTACACAGCAAAAGCAGTATAGACTAATAGATGGAATCTTCTGTGTATTTTAATGAAAAAATTTTTTATTCAAACTCGATATTTATCCACTGGATAATAGTCCAGCTGAAGCAAATAAGAGGGGTTTGACATTGTCATGACCTCTGCTGTCAGCCACAGTGGAGAGATATCGAGCAAGGAATTGTCAGGAATGATAAAAGGTGAGAGCCTTGGCATTTGCCTGAGATGGATGATCCAGGTTGCCATCACAGTAGGCAAATGAGCCTTGGTTATGGAGCATTGTGTAGGTGCAAACAACCAAGAAGTTAATTGCATCCAACTGGCTTAAAAGGACTGCAATTATACAGCATGTAGGCAGATTCATGGGGGGAAAATCTACTTGGAAGTGCAAGCATTTTGAAGTAGCTGTCATCTAAGAAAGCTTACAAGTCTCTCCATGCATTTGCTCGAATGATTCCTAATTCCTGCTTCTGATGGCTTTAAAGAAATATCGAGAAGTGAAGGAGATAGTGGCTCACGCTGTGGCATAGTTGAGTGTAACTGAAAAACGGACTAGACTTATCAGCATTTGTCAGGATAGGAGACTTTGGGCATTTAATAAAGTAGTTTTCTCATGCCATAAGGCCAGCAGTCGCTCAGGTTTATCCTGCATTTAGAATGTTTCAGATTCATTATAAGTAAAAAGTGATTTTTTCAAATCCAGCTGCAAAGTAGGGAATTATATTCCTACTTAGATCTTAATGTCTTATTCTAACGTGGGTAGGAGAGGGAAGATCCGTATGCTTGGTGAAGTGTCAGAAGCATGATTTCAATTTAGATGTCGCATATCTTTCCAGTGAATCTTGTTCTAATTCCACTCATCTAAAACGGCTTTACGTTGACGTGTTGATAAGCAGAAGATCAGATAACGAGATATTGTAATGTTTCGTGACCATGATGTAGAGGTCAGTTTTGAGAACTATAAAACAAACCATTGGATTTGTGAACATAAGTGTCATCTAACATCACAATTTGCTGCATCTACCTGATGTCATGGTTGAAGGTAGGAGTCGGATGTAGGTGCGAATCCCTTTCATTAATGTCATAAAAACTAAATCAGTAAAAGGAGATCATCATCTATACCGCTTTATCCTGTTTACAGGGTCACGGGGGCCTAGAGGATATCCCAGAAGACTTAAGGCACAAGACATTGCCAATACATTGCAGGACAAACACATATCCAGTACATACAGTCACTCAAACACTACAGGTAATTTGGGAATGTCAATTAGTCTTATCTGCAGGTCTTTGGACTATAGGAGAAAACCAGCAAGCCCAAAGGAAACCAAGCACAGAGAGAACATGCATACAGATCTGAGGCAAGAATCGAACCCAGATCTGGACGAGGCGGGGCACGACATTGGGTTGCCGAGCCATCACTCATTCACACACCACAGGCAATTTGGGAACAGCCTAATCTGTATGTCTTTGGACTCAAGACATAACAAGGAGATTGTGTGAAAAAACTTTAATGAAAAATAAATTCTACAGCCAGAGTGCGGGTCATTTTTGACTCATTCTCACATGACAGTAATGTACATTGGTAGCTTCGATACCAAACCCCAACCACTGGATGCAGTGCCGGTCCCAAGGCTGGATAAAATAAGAGGGTTGTGCCAGGAAGGGCATCTGACGTAAAACCAGTGCCAAAGTTGTTGATCGGATTGTCTGGTGTTTCGACACCTCCCTGGAAAAACCAACAACTTGTAATATAATAAATACCCCTGATTTGAACATGAATTATGGATGTATTCCATACCCAAGACTTTGCAAAATTTTCTTCCCTATAATATATTTCGAACTTTCCATGTCACTGATCATAAATAAAAAGTGTACGGATCAGTTAGCATTCATGATTGAATTTAAACAAATCAAATTAATACTCAGACACGAGAGCTCATACAGTATAGTCAGCCTGTGTGGGTTGCCTGTGAGACCTTGAATCCTCCAGCACCATCTTTAACTCAGATCTCTGCTTCAGTTACAAGTACCGCTTCAGGCTCCGCTTTCGTCTCCAGCTCTGGTTGTTAAACCTGGTACTTTGGGTACTCCAGACACCACTTCTACGTCTCTGTGTATAATCTGGCTCTCTGTCTGCCTTAATAACTATTGCTGGTTTGGTGCCTATTGCAATCTCCTGCAGCTTATAACTGAAATCACATACAGAGACAGCAAGCAAGTTGGAATTTAATAATTTAGCAATATAACTGTTTATGTGCAAATGTTTTATTGAACGAATTCATGTTAAAAGGGATTCAGCAGTAAGAACCTGGCTTGTACCAGAAACAGTACACAAAGGTCAGTGATTTGTGAACGATGTAGAGAACAAGTGAACGGCGGTTCACCGCTTTGCCGGGAAATGAACAAACAAGATTACGCGTCAGTCACTGTGCCTCGCTGGAGCGAAAAAGCAGTTAAGGCATGGCTTTAATTTCATGTACCATTCATTATAAATTAATTAATTAATGAAATCAAATTATAATTATTATACAATAATATGTAAATTAGCATGCTTGTACTGTATATTGAAACAAGAAATAATAAATAGGCCACTAGATGAGTGAGTAAGTAAGTGCTTATTGGTGGTGGCTTAATAGCTAGCACTGTCTGTTCGCCACTCTACTTGCAACAGGTTCCAGGTTCGATTCCCTGCCTCGGGTGGGTTTCCTCCAGGTGCTCTGGTTTCCTCCAACAGTCCAAAAACATGCAGATTAGGCCCAAATCGCTCAGAAGTGTGTAAATGAGTGTGTGCATGTGTGTGTGATGGATTGCCACCCTGTCTTGTACCCTAAGTCGCCTGGGATAGGCTTCAGGCCCCCCCACAACACCCTGTACACAATATAAAGCCTTGAATAAGTGAGGGAGTATTTATTAGTTATATACTTCAATAGTTTACTTTTTGTAACAGTATACATTCCTATTTTAAAATATTTTTAAAATTTTACTTTAGTAGTGGGGAACTTTCACAGTAGCTGCTACAAGTTTATGTAACAAAACCGCAGAAACACACCGAGGACGTTATGTCTGCATTTGCATGTTCTGAATGGAGGAATTTTGTCGAGAGAAGTTCCAATGGCATTAATATGTAGTGAACATACTGGAATTCAACAGGATGAAATCTTGGAGGGATCACCAGGCACTGGTGGCTCAACGGTCTGTTTCTCACCTGCAATGCGGAAGGCGAAGGTTAATTTCCAGCCACGGAGTGCAGTGTTGGTCCAAACCAACAGGAAGGGCATCCAGTGTAAAATCTGTGCCAAGTCGTGTGCGCATCAGATGGTGAGCTCTTGGCAAGAGCAGCTGAAAGACGGACAATATCTTTAAGGGATTTTTGTCAATCTTTCTGGGGTAAATACTGTACAGTATAAATAAAATGCATGTTTAAGCACTAAGAGGGTTTGCAACCATGCATTACAATAAAGCATTGATAAAATGTCATTGGGTTCCAATACAAATATCATTGGGTTCTGACAAATACTGTACAGAGATCTAACATTATTTTTTTTTTTTTTCATAATTCTTTTGAAGAATTAGTGGAAATGTTTAGTAATGTGGTCAAAGTTTAAAGTAGAACAAGAGAGAGAGAGATGTATTATTTATTAAGCATCAAGAAGTCACATAACAAAACTAACATTAGTACCCGTCGTTGATGTGAAAAGTTGTACTTCTTTCATCATCAGCCAAAAACAAAGTAGATTATTAAATCCAGCATGTGACTCTTCAAAACATCATTTTTGCTCAACATTTTGATTTGAGCACATTTGGTATACCTGGTTTTGGTATTGTACACCCCGTGGGCCTGGGGTAGTTCAGTGGTTAAGGCATTGCGCTGACTACGGTTCGGAAGATCCCAGGTTCAAACCCCGCAACCACCAAGTTGTCACTGTTGGTCCCTTGAGCAAGGCCCTTAACCCTCAGATGTATGATGAGATAAAAATGTAAGTCGCTCTTTATAAGAGCGTCTGCCAAATGCCTAAATGTAAAAGTACCTGACCTTGGACTGCTGCAGGTACTGTACTGTATGTTTGTTCTAACAACACATTCTATTGTAAACATACCATGATCTGTCCTTTCATCTTTGAAGATTCAGTTTTCAAAAGTTACACACCTTTTTGTTGGAGTAATCCCTGCTGTTTCACGTGATTACGCATACTCTGGGTATTTACGGTAAACTATGGCATTGATTTGCCCTGATGAGTGGCGCGTATAGCCACACCCATTTCAAGGGCAGAAGTTCTACTGTATATTTGGCAAAGTTTCATTAAATTCTGTTTTGCGTGATGTTGTGATAGACATAGAGAGGCAGAAACTTTTTCTGAGAGGTTTAGAGTCCTCCACTATATTGAAAAAGCAAGTTCTGACCAACGTACAGACAAAACATTTTTTTTTATTTATATAGACTACATTTATATATACAACTACACTAAATAGAACTAAACGAACTAGGCTAAAGCTTAGCACACAAACCTTGTGCAGAGGTAATTACTGTAGGAGCACGACCAGACTATTTTACCTTATTTTGCATTCCATACTCAAGAAAAAGTAATAAGTAGCAAAAACAATCATTTCTTCCCACAAAATAATATGAATATATATATTTCTAACTATTTTTAAAGGTCTGGTTAGTATAGTGGCCCTGAAGTACAAAACACCGACATGTCACAAAACACAGTCACATCTGCATTGTGTTTTTTAGGCGGCTCGGTGGATTAGTGGTTAGCACTGTGGCCGTGCACCTCCAGGGTCTGGGTTTGATTTCCCCCTGGGGGTCTGTGTGCATGGAGTTTACATGTTCTCCCTGTGCTTGCTGGGTTTCCTCTGGGTACTCTGGTTTTCTCCTAAGGTCCAAACAGATAGACTGTATTTAGGTAGATTAGGCTAACTGGCATTCCCAAATTGTCTATAGTGTTTAAATAAGTGTGTGTGTCCTGTGATGTATTGGCACCCTGCCTCATGCCCTAAGTCTCCTGGGATAGGCTTCAGCCCCCCATTCGAAAAATAAAAATGTATCTTTCAACAGCCTTATAATACTCGGACTTTACCCATCTTAGTTAGGTCAGGTTTAAATGTTTATTCATCAGCATTCCGGTCAGGTTCAGGCGGACTCATACATAAAATTTTTTTTTTTTTTTCCTTTTTTTTTCCAATATGATTTTAGAATATGAAGAAAAACAATGAGCACTGATGGTCCAGCTGATTATATTCAGCTTCAGCCTCTACTGTGTATCGCAACACTGAGGCAGTGTCTCCAGTGTGGGGCAGCAACGAACAACAAACAGCCGCTGAATAATATATGGATTCATGCACATCCTGCATAACATCGGATTTACTGCAGTACTGAGTTTACTTGAGTGATCGTACTGCGTCAATGTTTCTTTCATTCCCTCCTCAGCTTTTCATTTCTCTTCATTTCATATATATATATATAATTCACGGGCCATTAATATATTAATTAATATAAAAAAACTATGCATATACATACAGATGCACTAACATGGTCAGTGATGTAAAAAATATCAATATACTGTACAAAGCGAAAAGCGAGTCAGAATCGAAGTAAATAATTTAAGTAAATGATCACTGGCACTTTTATTAGAAACAGGATTCAAGGGTTATTGTAAAGATTATTTAAATATTTTAGTCAAAGCAAAGAACGTAGATGATTCTTTTCTTAAGATAATAACATCAGAACATAGCGTAGCCTCAAATCAACAAAGAAAGCTTTAAAACGAGCATTTTGAAATGTTGTTTTTTGTTGAATGTGTTTGGAGAAATTTTTGTCTTTTGTGAAATGTTTTGTAAATTTTTTTGTTTTTGTAAGATGTTTTTTGTAAAAAAAAAAAAAAAAAAAGGTTGTGAAATGTTTTTGTGTTTTGTAAAATGTTATTTTTTGTAAAATGTTTTTTTTCTGTTTGGTGAAATATTGTTTATTTTTGCGAAATTTATTTTGTGAAATGCTTTTGTTTTGCAGAATGCTTATGTGTTCGTTAAATGGAGTTTTTGTGAAATGTTTTTTTGTGAAATGTTTTTGTTTTCTAAGATGTTTTTCTGTTTTGTAAAATGTTTTGTGAAATGTTTTTTTATGTTGTATTTTGTAAAATGTTGTATTTTGTAAAATGTTTTTTTTTTGTGAAATGTTGTATTTTGAGAAATGCTTTTGTGTTTTGTGAAATGTTTTTGTAAATTGTTGTTTTTTGTGAAATGTTGTGTTTTGTAACTTTTTTTGTGTAATGTTGTTGTGTTTTAGAACTGCTGTGTCTTATCTCTTTAGTCGAATTTGCTTCTTTAAATCAGTACAGTAATAAAGTAAACGTGATGGTTCATTTTGGTCATGGATGTGAATTAAATTATCACTGGCGCTTTGAGGCTGTGTTCAGAAGTTATTTTAAAGATTATTAAAATATTTATGTAGTCTTTGCCAGAAAGCAAAGGACATAGACGAACCTTTCAACAAGATGATAACCTCAGAACGTTCTGTAGACTCAAATCAACAAAGGAAGCTGTTCAGGAACATCTAATCGGAGTTTTCTAATTTGTTGTCTTTTGTGAGTTTTGAGATGTTTGTGAAACATCAAAGCAGATTCTTGCTTGCGTTAAATATAAATTGATGTAAATTGTAAATGTTCAAATCTAATAATATGAAGAGGCTTGGGGGAAAAAAAGGAGTGATTCTAAATCTTCCCAGTCAAACTACACATTACAAGAGCTAATTTAATTCATCAGGTTGTCTGTCTAGCAAACGTCTGGGTTGTAACAAACCCCAAATCATCTATTTCTTCTCCTTCTTTTATCGTCTACTCCTGTTAAGGGGTCACAACGGCACACATTTTCATGTTATCCACACATTTCATTAGAAACAGGATTTATGAGGCATGTCCTTCCTGCCTGACACAACCCTCCTATTTTTATCAGGGCTTGGGACGAGCACTAGGGAAAATCCGTAACCGTGGCGGCTGGGTTTCGGACAGGTGCTGGGATGCAAACCCACATGACAGGTGAGGAACAGAGGAAACCACCAAGCAAATTGGGAGAACATGCAAACTCTACACCCGTGGCCAAACGTTCTAAGAGTCAAACAAATATTAATTTGTTGGCTTAACAAAGTTGGCTGCTTTTAGATCTTTTTGTCTGATGTAACTTTGGTATATTGATGTATAAATACAAGCATTTCATGAGTGGTTTTACTGTTGGCATGACACAGGGCTGATGGTAGCGCTCACCTTTCCTCAGCAGTCCGGTTTCTGTACCTTTTGCAGAATATCATTCTGTCCCTGGTGTTTTTCCTGGAGAGAAGTGACTTCTTTGCTGCCCTTCTAGAAATGAATTACTTTAATGCACTACCATCAGTCCTGTGTCATGCCAACAGTAAAGCATCCTGAGACCATTCATGTGTTGGATTGTGTCTCAGCCAAGGGAGTGTGAGCTCACTCACAATTTAGCCTAAGAACACAAAGAATGGTAGAAAAACGTCCTCTGAGAGCTATTTCGCCCAACCGTCCAAAAACGTTTTGGTGACAAACAATGCTCTTTCCAGCATGATAGAGCACATTGCCATAAGGCAAATGTGATAACTAAGTGATCAGGAAACGCCCCAGACCTTAATCCCAATGAGAACTTATGGTCAATCCTCAAGAGGCAGGTAGACAAAACAAAAACCCATAAAATTCTAACAAACTCCAAGTATTGGTTATGCAGGTATGGGCTGCCATCAGTAAGGATGTGGCCCAGAAGTTGATTGACAGCATGCCAGGGCCAATCAGACGTCTTGAAAAAAAAAGGGGTCAACACTGCAAATATCAACTCTTTGCATTAACTTAATGTAATCGTCAATAAAACTTTTGTTCATGACTGTACACACATTCGAACCCCAGAACCCTGGAGATGCGATGCAACAGTAGTAACCAATAAGACACCGTGCCGCCCAAAAACTAAAGTAAAACTCAACTTGCTTAAGTCACGTTAGCCAGAAGATAGCTTCTTCGGAAAGTTTCACATGATGTATGGTGGACTTACATCGTGTATACCACTTTATTCTGTATGTAGGGCTGCAGGGGCCTGAAGCCTAACCCAGGAGACTTAGGACATGAGAAGGGGTACAACCTGGACAGGATGCCAATCCATTGACGCTCATTGACGCACTACGGGCAATTTGGGAACACCAGTTAGGCTAATCTAAATGTCTTTGGACTAGGGGAGGAAACCCACCAAGAACATGCAAACTCCATGCACACAGACCCGAGGTTGGAATCGAGCGCAGACTCTGGTGGTGCAAGGCGATAATGCTAATCACTAAGCCACCATGATCTGGTGGAACAGTATGAATTAAATAATGATCTGTATATATTCCTATTAGTGGTTATAATCTCTGAATGAAAAATGACTTCTTTCCCAGCAACCCAGACAGACAGATCTAAGGTAAATGGAATCATTATGTCAATGTCTCCATTCTTTGGCAGTCTTACCAAGAGACTTGGCAACTGTAGAAGTGCAGTACACGAGGCTTCAATCCTAATATTAGTATAACCTTCCCTGCATGTGTTGTAATTAGTGTACTGTGAAATATTTAAAAGATTTTACAATATCACAACTATTCTCTCCATCTATAATCTCGATCCATACCTGTGCATGTGAGGGAATTTCTGTACAGTATGTCTTTATGTCTCTATATCAACTGCACCCGTAACTTGGCAGAACATCATATATGAGCTCAGGAGGTTGAGAACAGATGGAGAGAGAAGAAGAGTGAAAGTAACCCCTTGTGACATAGTGAGATAGACGCAGGGGGACGGCGCCTGAGGAAGCTGCCAGGACGGTTCTCTTACTGACAGTGGGAAATGTCAGATTCATGTTACAGGAAGTAGGAAGTGTGGGATGTGGCCTCATGAGCCAACGACTGCACCTACAGTACCGATGTGTTGTTTGTGAAGTGTTTGCTCACTGAGGTTAACGTTTGAAGCTGATTCACATTTCTAAATAAAGTGGCGTCCAGAAGTATTGGCACCCTTTTTTAACAAAAAAGGAAAATGATTGCGTAATATACTAATGGCGTCCAAGTCAAACCGGGATTTTTGATCGTGCAGCATAACAGAACAGTTACGAGAGTATAAACTCCCTTTATTTTTAAATAATGACTTGTACTTTTGAGATGTAACCCAAATGAGGATGGGTTCTCTGTTGAGTCTGGTTCCTTTTAAGGTTTCGTCCTATTAGCATCTCAGGGAGTTTTTCTTTGCCACTGTCGTAAGGGACAATTTTATTATTATGATTCATAAGCATTCACATTTTATACAAACTTCCATCATTTCTGCTGCTTTGCGACAATGACAATTGTTTAATGCACTATACAAATAAAATTTAATTGAATTGAGATGACGATCACACAAAAACTTGCATTGATTTTCTATTCTAAACAAGTGTTCATGCTGTCACATCCCAGCGTGACCTAACACCCATGTTAGAAGGACAGGAACAAAACATAACAAGCTTATATGTCCTTAAACTTTATGTATTTTGTATGCTTGCAGTATGCCCATGTATAAATGAATAGACTGCTTGCATTATACGTATATACAATACGTGAATGGTAGGACTCATGTCCAAAGTCTTCTGTCTATTATCGGCAGTAACTTAATAATCTCTTTCTTAATAATTTTACATTAACTATTTATTTTTAGCATCTAAAAAGCCAGAGTTCCCTTAAACTAAAACTACAAGCATGGCAGAGCAGCTACTCGTACTGTTGTAAAGTGGGTCCCATATAACTCACCAGTGCTGAATGTTATATAATACTAGTGTAAGTACTCGACGTTGACAGCGAAAGAGTTTGTAGAAACAATTCAAAGATTAAAGCTACAAAAAATCTGATCAGTTGTAATGTAATCAGTGATATTGATATGATTTTAGCTTGAAGCCCACGTACATGTCTGTCTGTCTGTCTGTCTGTACAGAAGAACTCTCTGTCTAAATCATTAATACGAAGAAATTAAATCCTGTAAGGTTGTGTATCTTACGCCTTGTTTTATGTTAAGTTGTACTTCTCTCGTCGTCAGCCAAAGACACACACTCCCTGTTCGGTAATCGGAGAGTGTTATTTCAACAGTCAAAATTTGAACTAAACAATATTCAGTTTAGCTCCCCTAATTAATGTCTATTGGTGCAGGTGTTTGTTTACATTAAGGAAGTAGCGCATTAGTAGCTTATTTTAAAGTAGATTATTAAATCCGCCACATAACTTGATCGTAACATCGCTTTTACTCAACATTTTGATTTGACTCATGGTGCAGGTTAAACTTCAGGTAGAGATCAAAGTACTGCAAAAGTTTCAGTAAATTCTGTCCAGCCAGTTTTGCGTGATGCTGTGACATAATTTAGCTGGACAGACATACAGACACACAGACATACAGACAGACTGGTTCCGGGTCCTCCAATGTATGAAATGTAAAGACATCATTGAAAGAGCGAGTTATGACCAACGTACAGACAAAAGCTTCTTATCTTTATATAGATTCTAGTTGTGTAGTCCCTGGTCTAAAATCTACACCAATCCAAATAATTTATATAACATTTAAAAATACATACAGCAAGTGAAGTGTACAATAATTTATTTATTATTAATTTATACTTTTGTTCTTGTTATGATACATTCTCAACTAGGCATGCACATTCATGTTATCAGAAGCATCGGGTACTTGCACTTTTATATTTAAAGTATGTTTCAGAGCATTACTTAATATTTCTATTTGAGTGAAAAATAATGGAGTGGTACGTATAGCGGAGTAAATTTTTAGGAAAGTATTCTTACTCTGCACCTCGGACAGATGCGTGTATCGTCTTTAAAACCGTTCATTTGCACCATTCAATCGTTTTACTGCAGCTAAGAGTCTCATCCCCGTCCCGTGCTTGAAGTCATCTGTAAATGTCAATCAGTTTTTTATCACGAGTCCCAGTTTGACTCGAACACCCATCATATATTTGTTCTATAAACAAAAGAAAACTAAAAATATCGTATTAGAACTTTTTGTTTTCGTACAGTAGAATTTCCTCTAATACATATATGTGCAAAATTATTGACACCCCTTTGGTGAAGAAATAGTAATAGAAATAGTCATTCTTATCATTCTTATAGAATTTGTATTTCATTTGCTTTTCAGTATCCAGAAACCCTTCACATTATTGTTTTTTCATTTATTTATTTATAGAATTTTGAAAATTGATGCTTTCCCCACTGAGTTCATATTTATTGAAGAGGCAGGATGTAGTCTGTCTTCAAGGCGTCGATGGAGGAGGAACACTGCAGGGCTGCTAAGTTCATTTGCTGTGGAAAAAAAGATGTAAGAAATGTACGGAATATTAACACAATACTCGGTTATTAATATTTTTTATTCATACAATTATTAATACTCAAGTTTTGCAGGTGAAAGCTGAAAAAATACAATATGTAATGTTTTTCTTCTTCTTTTGATATTGCTGTTTTGTCTGTTTAAGAGTCCTTTAAGCTAGATAAATACATTATGTATTTGTATTTAATAATAAACCTTGCATATAAAAAGTCAAGGGGTGAGAAATTTTTTTTTCTCATGTTATTCTTGATTACTGAGACCAAAAATTATAAATTTGGAAAATTATAAAAATGCATTTAAAAAAATACCAAAGATGGGATAAAAACAATTACTAATTATAGCACTGTTACTAATTACTAAGGTTTTTTTTTTTTTCTTTTTTTTTATAAATACCTCTGTACACTACCTCCTTGTCACCAGCAGAGGGCATCTTCTCCTGAATACTGATCTGGCAGTATCACTACAACTACTGCCACTGTACTACCCCAACCATGGAGGCAGAATAGCATCAGTCAATATGACATCACTGCATTTAAAAGCCATCTATATTGATTTACTCAAAACTTTGTATCATACAGTTAATTCTATTCTGTCTTCTATTATTTTCTGTTCTATTCTGTGATCCTGAAAAACAAAAAGTTTTTGTGTTCTGGAAAACCGCCGTGTCTAAAGCACTAATAAACCTGATAATAGAACTATTGGGACTCTAATACGTTTCATTGTGTTAATCCTTAGCTGGTGGAAATAGTTCAATTTAATGACTCTATCTTGTGTATTTGTTTGTGCGTTTATATGGAAAAGACTCGCCAGAGGATCCGATTGTAAGAAAAAAAAACTCATTGTGATGGAAAACTATGCAGGAGAATCTGGAGCAGTTGCAGGAGTAATCAGGAAGTATAGGATGAGCCATGGTACCCATAATCAGAGCCGCAGCGGTCGTCCTGCTTACATATCTCCACTGACAGTGTGCTGGCTGCACAATCTAGGTCTGAAGAACAGACCTAGTGTTTCTGACTCGAAAAAATCTGAGATTTGCGAAGAAGACGGAGTAACATCAATTTCTATGGATGGAATTAAAACACAAAAACATTCCTTATTTTCAGATTTTCAAATTAAACTTTTCTAAGAAAACCTAATAAATATTAGAAGCGCAGGGTTTGGTCAGATAAGACTGATTTATTCAACTTCAGCATGTTTCAGCCATGGACCTATCCATGAACATCCTCCGATCAGCCAGCTTTCGCTTCCCATATGCATCAGTATGCCAATTTTTCTTCCTTGGATCATTTTTTGGTATGTCCTGACCACTGCAGACCAGAAACATCACACAAGAGCTGTAGTTTTGGAGGTGCTCTGACCCAATCCTCTTGCCATCACAATCTGGCCTTTGTCAAAATCGCACAAATCCTTACACGTGGCCATTTTTTCTTCTTCTAACACGTCAATTTCACGAGAAAAGGTTCACTTGCTGCCTTATATTAAAATATCAAAAATCTAGGGGGACAATTAGTGATGGTATTCACCTGACCTGAATGAATTAGTGCACCCAGGGCAGGCTTAGTAATAATTACTCTTGTATGGTTGTCTACAATAAACATTAGTGCTGTTAGAATGAAGGATTATTCCAAGTGCTTAATCAAAAAAAAAAAAAAAATATATATATATATATATATATATTTTTTTTTTTTTTTCACGCAGTTATCTTTCTACTCCTATATATATATATAGGAGTAGAAAGATAACTGCGTAAAAATGTAAGGAGTAGAAGTAAAAAGTCGGCTGAAAAATAATTACTCCAGTAAAGTAAAGATACCCAAAATTTTACTTGACACCTCTGAGGAGTAGTGAAGGCAAAGTCCTGTCAGAGGTGGGAGTGTGATGATATTGGGCTTTACTGTATGATTGCAAATGGTGTTGGGAAAATGACTTTTCCAGATGTTACCCTAAATATCTAGGGCTGATAACTACTCAAAGCACACTGACAAAATGTGTTTCTAGAAAAAAAAAAAAGAAAAAAATTCACCTGACCTGAATGCAATAGAACAGTTTGGGAAAGTTTAAAAGTTTAAAGAGTGATGTGACCCCGTCAGGAAAGGGCAGCAAACAAGGAGAACCAAAAAGCAAAGAAATTGAATTTAAAAAACAAAAAAAAAAGACTTCAGCAAAACCTTTGACCTTTCAAAACATTTCGAAGAAGAATAGCCTTGGGGTTTAAAGCCAACACAAAACAAAATATTTAAAAAATATATCCATCTGTAATACTTAAAATAAATCAGTTTATAGTAGAAACGTATGCAAATCAAGCATAAAAGCCCGGTCCTACTTTAGTGTGTGATTTCAACATTTCAAATTAATGCTACCTTTTTTTCTTAAACATAATTAAAAAATCTAAGACACAGTCATACACAGTACGACATGCAGTGAAATGCTTAAAAAAAGATTATTAATAAGAAAATAATGATGGAATAAAATTAGAAATAAAATATAGAAAACTTTAGCTATAGAAAATATAGATATAGAAAATTAGAACTAATTATTTTTTTAAACGTAGCTATACAAATATAGAAAACTTCAGTTGTAGATTTACACTATGTTCAGTGAAAAAAAGAACTGAATTGAAATAGAATTGAAATAGAAATGTCCAGGATGTGTGCAAATGTGAATGAACGTGCAGATAATGTAAAAATAATGTTAAATTTAGCTATTTACAGCAATTAAGACATTTGCGAAAATTATTTGCTAAAAATCACATTGTTGGGTCATTGTTGCATCACATTTCTAGGGTCAATGGTGCGAATCCTGCCCTTGATCTACCCTTGATTATCTTTCGACCATGACGGGACGTGTCGGAGAGACATCATTTCAACGTCCAGATGTTTGCTGGAATGTGTTTCCCTCAGGTTTTCCAGTTTCCTCCCACAGTTCAGAGACATGCACTGCTGGCGGAGGAGTGTTTCCAAATGACCTGTAGAGCGTAACCCCTTGTGCCCTGTGATGGCTTGGCATCCCGTCTAGCATGCTTTGTCCCTCGTCCTCCCAGGGATGGCCTCCAGACCCAAAACGACACGTCCAGTCCAGTCCAGTGTCTCTAAAGTCTTGTACGACCCATATAAAGCTTGCAGTGCAGAACTTATACATGACAGAGACAAACCTACAAAATTATCTGAAACTTTAATAGCCGTGACAGTGGCTCTAACAAGTCCCACTGGCGCCTTCTGGACACCTATTTTCATACTGTACAGCTCACTGGGCACTCTTGCAGGCTTACAGGCATTAACTTTAAGGCCGTTTAAAAGAAGCTTTTGGAGCTCTTTGGAGCACAGATGTGTGCGCTGCCCTTAGACGCCGACCCAGCTGTGGTTTCGATATAACATTTTACTGTTTCTTATGGGAATAAGTGTGCTTTCATAGTCTTACATGTCTGTTTTTTGTTAATTCCACTCTCAGATTCGCGAGAGCAGACTGAAATTGTTTAGTATTTAAGTTTGCAGCATTGTAATTACCCATCCTGAAGCAACTCCAGCTGTCTTCTTTGGAGGTTTTCATGTCTCTAAAATTGAATACCGAAAAGAAACTACGACTTATAATCATGGAATTATTCCCAAGGTATGCATTTACAATGTGTTAGCAGTTAATTGTTGACGTTATAAAATAAAATAGCTTATGGCTAGTTGGACATGAAATGTTTTGGCATGTAGACAATTTTATTCCAGCATTTTTGTATTTGCTGCAATATCTTGATTTAAGAGTTTACACGTGTGCATGCGGTATGGGTGGGTTTCTTTTCCCCCGCACAGAAATCTTTTCTATTTCCGTCTGCTTCACAAAGCGTATGATGCTTTGAAAATAATTCAGACGAACAGTGGGAGGCGTACAACTGCACTGTAACGTCGCATCAGTTTGTTACACTCCACAACACATCGACTGCAGGCACTGAAATGCTGGAAATCATATCTAGCCAGCTCATCATATCTAGCCAGATCGCTATTCCAGCACGGTTATGGCTCAGGATGCTACACAGTATGATTTTGATGTTTGCACGTTGTTTATAGCAATTCTACTACTTTTTTTCTATTAATGTTATTATTATTAGTTGTAGTTGTAGTAGTAGTATCCATCCATCCATCCATTGTCTATACTCTTTATCTAGAGTAGATTCACGAGGCCCGGGAGCGTATCATAGGAAAATTAGCATACAAGGAAGGGGTACACCCTGAATGGGGTGCCAACCCATCACAGGGCACAAGCACAGGTTTGATTCCCATCGTTGTGTGCATGGAGTTTGCATGTTCTCCCTGTGCTTGGTGAGTTTCCAACAGGTACTCCGGTTTCCTCCTACAGTCCAATTAGGCTAATTGGCGTTCCCAGATTGCCCGCAGTGTGCTTGTATGTGTGTGTGTCTTGCGATGGATTGGCACCCTGTCCAGGGTGTAGCCCGCCTCATGCCCTAAGTCTCCTGGGATAGGTTCCAGGCCTTCCACGACCATAAATACAGGATAAAACAGCATAGATGATGAGTGAGTAAGTGAGTAATCAGCCTAATCAGTCGTGTGGTTTTAACACTGTCGTCTTGCACCTCCAGGGTCCAGGATCGATTATCGCTTTGGGGACTGTGCATATAGAGTTTGTCCTCCATGTTCCCTAGTTACTAGGATTACGGATGTTCTTAGTTGGATGGATTATTAGTAGTAGTAGTATTGTTTGTGGTATAATACCATTAATGTCTGCCTGTAAAGTATCCAGCTATGTAATATGAGACAAGACATTTATTGAAGAAGACACAAGAAACATTGCGCATTAAACAAAGTTGCCCCAGTCTCAATTCAAATCAGGCACCTTGGGACCTCACACACTTCTCGCAGCATCTCCTCCTCTGTTCAAAACACTCTGCAAAATCCTTCGTTGAAATCACCATCAGCTGCCTTGTTGTATTTTCCTGAATCTCACTGGCGATCTGAAATCCCTTCCCTCTTAAAGGTGATTTTAGTTGTGTAGAAAGACAGAAGTCACAAGGAAACAAATCTAGGCAGTAGGAGAGCTGAGTGACCTAAACATCAAAGCCTTCCAGATCATCATTTTTAATTCAATGGCCACACATGTACATACGCTCTCCACCCCACTGATTAGTACAGTCATTGTTCACACATGCACATTCCAGTCCACTCTAATTGGCTGCCAGGTTACATCAATGTCATGCAACCCATTCTACTAGAGAGATACCTTATTGATCCCAAAGGAACTTCCAGTCCTTGACTCTGGTGGGACTCAAACCTAGAACCTTTGATTCACTTCACCCAAGTGTTACTTAGAAGTCCAATGCACTATCCATTGCGCCACAGAGCCACTCTAAAGCATGACTGTACTGTTTCCTTTGAATGTAAATACTTTGTAGATGGAAAAAAGTAAAAAATTATAAATCATCAGCCTTCTATAACAAATGGGTAACTTATGAGATCATTCCCATTAGATCCCAATAATTCACTGGGATCTACAGCTCTTACTCCTGTGTGTAATTCCATTAGAAATATTTCAGATACTCCAATGGTACCTCTACAATGGTGTTTTTCACAATACCATGGTATTTATTTGCTGAAATATTACATGCACCACACTATGGCACATGGTTCTACCATGGTACAACGGTTCATGTATGGTATTATAAAACAGAAATATGCTATACATGCTTATATAACATGATGCCAATATTTATATAGTACCCTCTGCAGTGCCATTTTACCTTGAGGTACCTTGCACAATACTTTGATGAATACCGTGGTACTTAGTGGGTACCACAGTGGCTACCAAAGATCAGCAGAAATCTAATAATGGTATGGTATTATAGTATGGCCTATACCATACCATACCATACCATACCATCAGGTTGAGGTCACTGGTGCACAGTCATGTTGGAACAGTTGTGGGGTTGGGTTTCAGTTATTAAGCTCAGACATTTTGGACAATTTTATGGTCCCAACTTTGTTGGAACAGTTTGTGGACGGCCACATTCTGTTCCAGCATGACTGCGCACCATTGAACAAAGCAAGGTCCATTAGGGACATGGATGAGCGAATTTGGTGTGGTAGAACTTGACTGGCCTGCAGGAAGTCCTGACCTCATCCTGATAAAAACACCTTTGGGATGAATTAGAGCAGAAACTGCGAGCCAGACCTTCTCATCTAACACCAGTTTCTGACCTCACAAATGCATTTCTAAAAAGATGGTCAAAAATTCCCATAAACACACTCCTAAACCTTGTGAAAAGCCTTCCCAGAAGAGTTGAAGCTGTTATAGCTGCAAAGGGTGGGCCACATCATATTAAACCCTATGGAATGAGAAATGGATGTTACTCAAGTTCATATGCATGTGAAGACGAGTGAATACTTTTGGCAATATAGTGTACCATATTTAATAGCTACTGAAATTTTATATCCCCGGTGCTGCCTAATAAGTACCCTGGTATTCACTAAAGTACTATTGTACTACCACGGTACCTACTGAAGTGCCAGATGACCTAGTCCTTGGGTGTCTACCAAGCATATATAGAATTACCATAGTGGTATGTCCTATACTTTATCATCAAAAAGTAAAAGTAAAAGAAAAAATTATTTTTTGGGTAAAATACTGCTAAAATCAGGCAACGTTTTGTTTTTGAGTGTTGTAGACAGCTAGTCATCTTTTCATTTTGTTTAGTTTCGTCCCATTTCCCAGTCTTGCTTCTAGCTAGCTCCAGGTTAAAGCCATCTTCTTGATCTTTTGCCTCAGGTCCCGGTTTCTTGCACAGCCTCCTTTTCTCTGCCCTTGGGGGTTCCACCGGACTAGGGTTTTTTCTTACCGTGTCCCAGATGCATCTCCATCTCTTCTGTGTATTCAACAATTTTCCACTAAAAGCTATGAAGAAGATTTTTTTAAGTGACTAAAAAAAGGTTAGATAAGAAGATAGAAATTCCAACATACTTAAGCCTCAGTGCTGCGGCACACAGTCGGAAATCCAAATTAGCATACCATTAGGATCCTAATTAATTGTATGACAGTTCCTGATTACTTCACCCTGAATCAGTGTTCGAATTTCAAGTAGTTTTTGTGTGCACTTTTTATTCCTAAGAAGTAATAAATGACATGTTTAACACCACCAGCAGCGGCTTCCGCTGAAAGACAATTTGTCCTTTTTTATTTGAGTGAATTTTCTAACAAACCTTTATGTTCTACTTTTTAATGTAGAGCTTCCTAATGCATTTACAGTGCCTGTCCTGTCTCCACATTCAGTTTAGTATGCATTTCATTACCTTCAGATATTTCTTTTTTTCTACAAAGACTTCATTATTTAAAGTCGATCAATTATCAGTCCAATTCTTTTTAAAGACAAAACGATTGACACTACTAAAGAATATTTGAAATAATTCTAAATAGTAGTTCATTATTATTATTATTTTTTTTTTTTTGTTGAGGAATCCAGATCTTATCCCCAGGTAAAAAAAAAATACATCATTTATTCAACACCACTCCATTTTAAAGCACTATTTGGACACACTTATCAGGATGTTTTTGGAAGAAGCAGCAAACCACAGGCCAAAATAGACCCCGTACAGTCGATCTGGGTTAAAGAAGGGACCCTAAAGCTGTGACACACACACAAAAAAAAAGCTACCCACCATACCACCACAATCAACTTTTCATAATTACGAATACATTAACATATTATTGAATTGAATTGCCTTTTGATTATCATTATGGTATTGATTGTGTTTGATAATTTTTTTCCCTCTATTATACCAACTATTTATTCATTCAGGGAACACCAGACCTGGAACACTGGGGATCCCAGTTTATTGCAGGAGACATTGACATACTCATCCACAGTTAATAGGCAGTTAACCTACCATGATGTTTTGGGGACGCGGGAAAAACCCTAAAGATCCAGTGAGACACAAAACAAGAATGGAGCTCAGAATCAAGCCCATGTCTATCCCTTGGACACCACTTACTGCACTGCCATGCCTTATGAGAACTACAGTTGGACAATAGAAGTTGTGGTTTTATGAGTTTGTTAGTTTGTTGATTGAGTGAGTAAGTGATTAATTGATTGATTGATTAATTGATTGATTGATTGATTGATTGAGTGATTGAGTGGTTGGTTGGTTGGTTGGTTGATTGATTGATTGATGAGTAAGTGAGTGAGTGGTTGATTGATTGATTGATTGATTGATTGATTGATTGATTGATTGATTGATTGATTGATTGATTAATGAGTAAGTGAGTGAGTGGTTGGTTGGTTGGTTGGTTGGTTGATTGAATGAGTGAGTAAGCGGTTGGTTGGTATTTGGTTGGTTGGTTGATTGATTGATTGGTCAATTGAAAATATATCATAGAAATCTGCATATATGCAGATTTTTTTAAATCAGTTTAGGCCATGTTTAAAACAGAGATTTTTCTATGAGCTTTTTGTCTTGTAATGCATTACTAGGTGGTTGTCCTGCATCCTCAATAAACAAGCTTCAGTTAGTCCAAAATGCAGCCGCCAGGGTTTTTACTAGATCCAGAAAATATGATCATATAACACCTATATTATCATCCCTGCGCTGGCTACCTGTTCAGTTTAGAATTAATTACAAAATAGTATTACTCACATACAAGGCTTTAAATGGTTTAGCTCCCACATACCTAACCAATCTTCTGAAACGCTATAATCCACCACGCTCCTTAAGATCACAAAACTCCGGACTTCTGGTAATTCCCAGAATATCAAAATCTACAAAAGGGGTAGAGCTTTTTCATATTTAGCTCCAAAGCTTTTTAATAGCCTTCCAGACAGTGTTTCGGGGCTCAGACACAGTTTCCCAGTTTAAAAGTAGACTCAAGACGCATCTCTTTGATCTGGCCTACGTGTAACTCATCCCGCAACTTCATACTTCAGTACAATATCTGATAGTAGTATCTTTCCTGAATGGCAACTACGCTAATTCCTTCCCACTGTTCTTTATTTCTCTACCCATCCCGAGGCATCTGGAGATTGTGCCAGCTTCAGTAGACAAAGGTCGACCCTGCGAGGATCCATCCAGAGAAGGACCAGCTCCAGCTGGATTCTGCTTCATGATGGTTGGAGCTACACATGCTGCTCCTGTGCTCCCAGTGATCCAGACCCCATCTGCCCTTTGCATTTGCTGACTCGTCCCTGTGCTGAATTGGACTTCATATTAATTTAAAGAACTTCTGTTATATTGCACTTTCAGCTGCATAACACACATGATGGTATATAATTTCTATCTGTTATCACCCAAATGAGGATGGGTTCCCTGTTGAGTCTGGTTCCCTGCCACACCCTTGGCTTGCTCATCAGAGACATTTCATTCATCATTTATTCATTTATCTCATTATTATTTAGACACATTTTTCTCACACATACACACTTCCATAAAATTTCTTTTTTTAATTTTCTCAACGACACAGACCCTGCAGACAGCGACGGCGGTTTCGGACAAGACCCGGTCAGACTTCTACAAATGATGACATTTTGTCTAAGCTTCTGATTGGCCCCCTGTTGATTAAGGAGGCTCCCTAACAGCACTTAACAGGGCGTTTTGCATTTTCATGTGAACAAAGATAGGATGTAGACAGAATAATTTTTTTAAACGAAGAAGAAAAATCTTTTTAAAAAAATGTAAAATACCCAGCTAGTTGTGGACGTGGCCTTAGTTTGGAGTATATAAAAGAAATTCTTCTGAAAATGTTACATCTACATTCCTGCCTTTTTGTCTTTTTCTCATTTTTGTATTGCTTATGGCTTTAACAAACCAATTAGTCTCCAATGGCTTAAAAAAAACAATTAGTCTCCCTCATCCCCACACCTCATCTCCCTCATCCCTCCTTCATCAAACAAATGAAGTCCAATGACCTCATATAAGAAAATACCCTCAACTGGCTTGTTGCTTAGGAGCATTTTGGGGGGGCTCGGTGACCTGCGTTACCTTGTTAAAGAAATAGTATAAGACAAGAGCGGTGGGTTAGATTCCCATGTCGGGTCTGTGGGCATGGTTTGCATGTTCTCCCCCTACTCGGTGGGTGTTCTCCGGTTTCCTCCCACAGCCTAAAGACGTGCAGATTAGGCTAATTGGAATTCTCAAATTGGCTGTTGTGTGTGAATGTTGAGTGAAGGTCCTACCACGGTCTTACAAAATGGAGAATAATACAATGGTCACCATTGGCCTCCACAGTCCCTAGTTGGACTACAGTGGTTCCTAGATGGATGGATGGATGAATAAGACAGTAACATTACATCCCTATAAAGCTTAGTGCTACATTGGTATTTGCATTCATAAAAAAAAAAAAAAATTTATATTCCAACCCTCCATTTTTCAAGCACAACAAATGCAATACATCCCATCAGAAAACAGCCCACACATACACTGCAATTTCAGAGCATCAAAGGAACCCAAAACAAAGCAAGGCCACTCATTAGGGGAAGTCGTAGCTCAGCGCTTTAGTCATTCTTTTACTGATTAGAAGACATTGAGTTACTAATCTATATCATGATATTACCAAGCTAATTCTGCTTGCTCTCTTGATCCAGGCTCTTGCATCTTAACTACACAGTTGTATTCTGTCTCAGTTGCAAGTTTCCTTTGATGCAAATAAAGTTATTTTAAATAGCACTGTACTGTACTTTGTATAGTTACAGTAAGCTTTAATCTGAGCGAGTGAATATGGTAGAGAACATAGGACTTTATAGAGTGACATGCTATAGGTACTGTGGTACTGTGGTACTACAGTGGGTACTGTGATAGTACTATGGGGTTTACCACAATACTTTGGTGAATACATTGATACTTAATGGAGTTCAAAGGGTATCTAGTTGTACATATTGTATCATATTGGATGTGTCAGTATATATATATATATATATATATATATATATATTCTAATCTATGCATATAATAAAACTGTAAAGTTGGCATGTCTGTACATTAAATATATTTGGGGAAAAATTATTCATGGTGACGTACTGTAAGATAAGTAATAGAACGCATTAAGATTGCTTTCAGAATTTTTGTTTGTCTGTTTGTTTGTGCACGCATCACGTAAAAACGACTGAATGAATTTTAATGCGGTTTTCACAGGTGTATCTTTAGTTCATCTGCTGTTCATTCTTTAATACATGCTTATTGCAATTGCACACCTCAATATCGTGCACTTCCCCGTAACACGTAAAAAATTTAATTTATTCCAAAATTCAACAGATGGCGCAGATGGGTGTGCAATTAAATTCTACCTGAATGAAGTCCCGGGCACATCTACAGTAGTATAATATAAAATATCAGATGTAGTGCATCTGTGACTCTTTAAATGGGTTTTTTTACTCCTGTTTGAGATACACTTTATGCCCAAATATTTACGTGACACCTGACCATAACATTTATATACAGTATGCATCTTCTTGAACATCCCAGTCTAGATTTAATTTCCTTTTGCTCTTATAATGAGCTCCGCTTTTCTTATAAGGCTTTACACTTTACCTTCCGGAGCAGCTACAAGAGCATTAGTGAGATCAAGCAATTATGTTGGACAAGGGGGCTTGATTAGCTCCTGATTACGCGCCCATTATCCTGTTAAAGGGAAAAAACTGTAATGCTACAGCGTTTAAAACCCTTCACAGTTTTGTGCTCCTGAGACATTTTCCCAGAAAGAACCGTACACATCCATAAAGTAGTCAGGCGTCCACATACTTTTGATTATATCCACGAACATGCGAAAAGGATGGGATGTTCCGCACAATTACCGATTCTTAGTCACCCAAGAATTCTCTTGCACTGATCATATCGAACGATCTATCGATTTAGCCTTCACTTGCATGTCCTACCAGCATTCACAGATATTTTGTGATGGCTCGGCTTGTGTGTACATACATCCATGTGTGTGACTGCGAAAAAGAGCGAGAGAGAGAGAGAGAGAGAGAGAGAGAGAGCTGCTATTCTTTGCTTTAAATGAGCAATCACTCTCAAAATGTCTCTCAGCTACAGCTGCCACCCACATACACTCACTCACACACACTCATACACAGAGTCATGTGCATGTAGCATATGTACAGACACACACATGCACGCATCATTCAGGCGCACATGTGTGTTCTTTCGATTTTAATAAGGGCTATTTAATGTAACCAAGACTCCTATAACAAAGCTAATGAAATGCCTTAAACACACACACACACACACACACACAGCTGAACAACAGTCATCTCTGAGAGTTCTCCCGAGAGGAGGCTTCATCTGACAGACACAGCTTTATTACTCTCTCTTTCTCTCTCTTTGTGTTACACACACACACACACACACACACATGCACAGGGGAAAACATCTTTCTGACTGTCTTATCTCTTTAGCTTTGTCTAACATCTCTTTTTATCGTACTATATCTCTCTATCTTAGAAGGCAGGCAGGCAGAAACCTACACACACACACACACGTTCACCGTTCATTGGCTCTTCACCTCATCCACCTCTGCAGGGAGAAAACAGTCTCTGTCTGTTACAATTCCGGTTTCCATGGCAACAACCAATTGAGAGGTGTGAGCAGTCTCTTAACAGGCCCGCCAGCAAAATATCAGCGAAAGGACACAGCGTGAGCTGAAAAAAGAAAGACTCAGAGAGAGAGAGAGAGAAAGAAAGGGATAAGGAATGTAAGAGCTTAGCTAGAGGTCAAAGCTAAAAAGTCAAACGTTTAGCTCCACACATGGCATCGTTTTTAAAAAGAGAACCTCGTCATGCAGTGAACATACTGTAGGTAATTGCCGCTAATCAATGTTAGCATGATTGCGCAGAACATTAGCATGCACCGAGTGAAAAATAATGGCGTCTCCTGTTTACAGATGTCATTTAACGTAACGTTGTCAAGGGTTCGTTTGACAAACATAGCACGCACTCGCTCACTCACTGTCTATACGGCTTTAGGGCCTTGAGCCTATCCCAAAGACATAGGGAATGAGGCAAGTGAAACCCTGGACGAGGTGCCACTTCATCGCAGGATGGTAGGGCACACACAATACAGGTAATTTGGGAACGCCAATTAGCCTAATCTGAATGCCTTTGTTCTGTGGGAGGGAACCCACCAAGAACTGGGAGAACATGCAAACTCCATGCACACAGCCCCGAAGAGGGAATCGAACCCAGATCATAGGGGTGCAAGGCGACAGTGCTAACCTTTAAGCCGCCATGCCGCCACAAACATAGCAACATAGTCATATTCCGAAAACGTGTTTAGCTCTGTATCTCGTTTTCGCTGTATCTCGTTTCATATGTGACCCCAGATGTTTCTTCAGGTGGCACAGCAACACAATCCAAACAGTTTTCAGGTTACAGTCCATGCTGAGTTCAACTTGCTCTAGCCCTTTTCATGTGGGTCCTCTAGTTAGGATGGGCTATGTTCATTTTCTCCTAGGTGAAGCATTGTTTTTTTTCTCTATATACAGTATATTGATGCAGACAGGACAACATTAATAAGAGTATAACAAAGTTAAGTTAAAGGATTATCGCATGGTGGTTTAGTGGCCTCGACCCTCCAGTGTTGGGAGTTTGCACGTTCTCAATGTGCTTGGTAGTTTCCCTCTGGGAACTCGAGTTTCCTTTAGTCCAAAGAAGTTCACGGTAAGTTGATTGCAAACTGCCCATAGTGTACGATTGGTTGTGTGAGTCTGTGAGTGCTTCTGAATGGTCTGAAAGTGGGCACTCCATCTAAAGTACCAAAGGTGTACCCTGCCTTGTGGCCTACATTTCACAGGATAAGCTGCAGGTCTTGTGAGCCTACACAGTGGACTACTAACCTTATAATAGGTAGGTGCGACTTGACAAACTGCCACCATCCAGCAGAACATGTAGCATTTCAATTTGAGCAGTTTTAAATACACCTGTACTTGAATAGCGAGTAGTGCACATTAATGATCATTTTATTAACCAGCGTTGCCAGATTTCAGTAAAAACTCCAGCTGATCTATATTTAAAAAAACATCTGGAACAAAGAGACCTGAAACTCTAACATTGAAAAATGGAGGTTATTTGTTTCACAAATTTTTGACCTAGCTAAGTCTGGCACCTCTGTCAGTAACTATCTGTCTGGTGCGTCTCCTTCCCCAGGGCATGGGGCAGCATTATCCTGGCCCCGATGGACATCTATGAGTATTTGTTGCAGTTCCTATTTTTGACCACTTGGTCTCTCCATGAAAAACAAGTGAATGTGCTGCCCTGTGATTTTTCGGGAGTAGTGCTTACATCGGGTTATATCAGTGATTGTTTGTTTTGTTTTTTACATTATTGGTCACTAAAAAGTGCAATGTCTATTTCATCACAATTTAAAACCTATGGAGTTGTGAATGAATGAAGGAATAAAAGATCAATGTTTGTTAAACAGCTGAAATACAGTGTTATACAATATACTGGATCTTTCACTGCTGCCACGAACCAGATGTATGTGAGTGATGGTAAAGTCTCTCGCCTTGAGCTTCATCTTCCGAGAGCCATAAAGACTCTGCTCAAGATAAATCTATTCGCACTGTCTATGTATAGTTTCCTCAAGTCCGTGTACCTTTCCTCTGGTTTTCTACCTCCTGTACGTACAGTGTGATTATGATGGAGACAAATCTCATCTATAACATCAAGCTGTCCTTGTTTCTTTCATTACAGTTCATCTCTGGTAGATGTCCTTCAGAAAGTAGATGACTGAACAACTGAACATGTGCCACCTAATTCTTGATCGCCGGTCAATATCGTGACCATTGATGTTGCTTGGAAGAGTGATCCAAAATGCAGTGACAAAAAATGGCTTATTTTACGTTTATATATTAATACAATTGTGTTCGGTTTCCATTGGGCCACCTGGGCAGCTCTGGTACCTCGAGGCATGGCTTCAGAAGACCTGAGCGGGTGTGCTCTGGTGTCTTAAACAGATTATCCCTTGGGTGCTATTGCTTGAGAGATGGGGCCATTGTGGATGAGACTTGTTGGTCGGATTGAGATTTGGGGAGTCTGGAGGCCGGATGAACAACCTTGAACTCTTGGCATGTTTGTCCCCACTTTTGATGTGCTGTGATGCACTGGTTGTGTTTGTGCTTTCTGTGAGATTGGACAGGACATGCTGGCCTTTTGTCCCTGTGGGCATAAATGAGCCTTGTGTGCCCATGATCCCGTCACCGGTTCACTGGTATATAATTAATAATCAAAATTGAGCTGGTGGGGAAGTAAGTGTATAAAGGGCAGAAATCATGGTAGTGCAATATGTCTGAAAATGTGTTATTAGTCTATTGAGTGTGAAAAGTATAATGCAATATGTGTTGCTCGAATATATAAAATAAGACCAAGGCCATGTTTTTTGGAAGTTTGTGGACACCTGACCATAACACCCCCTCATGTGCTTGCTGAACATCCCATTCCAGTCCCCGCTTTGCTGTTAGAATAACTTTTTTTTTTAGAATTAACTCTTTTGGGAAGGCCTTCCACTGGATTTAGCACTTTTTGTGGATTTGCCCATTCACCTACAAGAGCATGATGGTGAGATGTTTGGTGAGGAGGCCTTAGTTTCAGTTCATGTTTGGTCAAGGTTCTCTGAAGGACACTGGAGTTCTTCCAGCCCAACTTCGGCAAACCAAATCCTCTTGGACTTCGCTTTGTGCGTAGGGGCATTGTGATGATGGGTTTATTATTTCCAGTAATGTTACAACATACACAGAGCATTCTATACAACTGTGTGCTTCTAACTTTCTGGAAACTGTTTGGGAGTGATGGTCATTTGGCTACATACTTTTGGCACTCAGTGGTGAATCCAGTAAATTTCATAAATCCCAGATATTTCAGTTCAGTCAAATGGAAGACTTTGCACTTTGTAACTGTATAACAACATTTAAAAGGCAAACTGCATTTTGTATCAGTGAATAATGGCATTCGTTTATTGGTGCGTCAGGAAAGAAAAAAAAAACACATTTCCCAACATCTCCAAAACATAGAACAGTAGATATTATTGGTTCTATTAGGTTTAAAACTTGTATGCGCTTGGTATTTGTAGTTAATAACAGTCACAACCAGGGACCTGTTAATATTCCATGTGGAAAGAGGCAAAATATGATGAATACAATACCCGCAATAACAACTGGTAAGAAACTTGTCATTGGAAAAAAGAGGATAAGCTACCAGTGCCTGTGAAATTCCATTAACGTGTGTTCAGGGTAATATAGAAAAATAGCACTGCCAAAAAAGTTTCAATTTAAGCTTCTAGAAAGTTTATATAACAAAAAAATCATACTCCATTGATGTGCGGGAGGAAAAGCAGCACCAAGTCATTGCTGGCAGAAGGAGTAGATTCAATTCCTCCAGGAGAACAAATCAGTTATTTTTTTTTATCAGCTTATATAAACTCACACACATACACACAAGAAACGAGTCTTATTTGATGGTGCCAACAATGAACAGTCAAATGGCAACGTGAGTTTTTCCAAGATGGCGACGGGCGGAGATGAGCGTTTCATTAGAAATCTCATCACAAGAAAATAGTCAGCTGAATATTATCAAAACTGATAATACTAGCAACGATACTTAGTGTAACAATGTGTTTTTTCAAAATGAACACAAAAAAAAAAGTTACATGACGTGCAAATCAACATGGAGCTTTTTATATAGTGTCTCCTCCATAATTATTGGCACCCTTTATAGAAATTAGCAAAAAACTTTCATAGATAAACTATTTATCTTTGTTCCAAGAAAAATAATTCTCATTAGATGTATTTTTAAATATATATATATATATTTCTTTTTTGTCTCAGAGGTATATGTGCCAAAATTATTGAGGAATATTTTATATAAATGCAAACATATTCAAAACATTCTTAAGATCTTGACTATATTATTATTATTATTATTATTATTATTATCTTGCATTTGCACATGAACTTATGTTTCCTTGAAACATGTTGTTTCCCTGGGATATAAATATGTGGCTGCACATTTAAAAAAAAAAAAAAAAAAAAAAAAATCATACATTATCATGGGGAAAAGAGCTTACAATACTGGAGACACCAAACAGTGGGGGAAAATATCACCAAACAACTAGGATCATTACAAAAAAAAAATAATAAAATTTTAAAAAATCACATAAAATCTTTTAATTTGGCAGGAATTGGACCACTGAGCTCATACTGTCAGACCCATGCAAAGAAAGTTTAGAAAATAGCCTGAAGGTTCACGGGGTTAAAAGGGTTTTAACACAGAAACATAAAAATCATCTCAGTCTCTGAACTCAAACCGTATTGAAACTGAAGAGGGATGTACAAAGGAGCGTAAAGAGTTCTGCATGTCCTGGAGGTGTGGAGATAAGAGTCCTTAAGTCGTCAGTGCCTCCGACTTTCCAGGAAGAGACTCTGTGCTCTTATTGCCCTGGGAGATTGTAAGGGTACGAATAATTAAGAAAGCAGGATTTGTGTAGAAATGAAAAAAAAAAAAAAAAACTATAAAAATGAAACTTAATAAAACAACATCAGCGTAAGACCAAAACGTTACATAGTTGCATTTGTAACATTTGTATTTGAATATACATTTTTGTGCGTGTACGTCAAAGGTGCCAATACTTTTCAAGGTACTGTGGCTTTGTAGCGATCGTCCCCAAAGCGAGTCCGATTTGTATATGGATGTCTGTATATCGATGAAACAGTGGACAAAATGAAAACCTTAAAACGTTTTTTTTTAAATTACATATTTCAAAAAAAAAAAAAAAAGGAGGAAAAAAAAAGGAAAAAAAAAAAAAAAAAAAAAAAAAATATATATATATATATATATATATATATATATATAGTTTTTTATTCTATTAAAAATTTGTTTTCAAATTGATTCGTTTTTGGGTGGAGGTACTTTTTGTGCAGCGTTAGGTTTCCTTATATACTACATTTATGCAAATTACCTCTACAATCACATATTCACATATATTAATATTTACACACACACCTAGTGACAGAATAGTTGAATTTTATATAGGTCATTTATAACTTTTATATAATAGTAGCTATATTTGATTTTTTTTTTCTTTTTTACAGTAGTATCAGGGTGCAATCATTTTTGTTAGAATATACTGTAGTTTGGGAATTTACAGAATACTTTGAATAGATTTAATATACGTTTTATCTTTAAACACAGACATCTTTAGCAGTGCAAGGAATCTGTACCAAAAGGACAGAATGGGGTTTTTTTCCGTGCTGATGTTAAGAGTATATTAAAAATAATAATAATAATAAAAGAAAGAAACTCACTACCATGCAACCCACTGAATAAAAACTAAACTTGGACAAAAAAAAAACAGAATCACTGTCTTGAAAAAAAAAAACATAACATGTGAGAAAGAGATTATGTAAGGAATCAGGGAGCACTGTACTGAAACTCATAACTTAGATTATGTGTGTCGACTTGAAAGACGTCCGGTTTGTGCACATGCGATTCAAAAAGTCCGGGTTGTGTGTTTAAATGGAATAAAAGCTTGAGCAATTAAATATATACATGGAAAATCGTATTATTTGTACATCCATTCCTCTAATGCTCTAATGTAGTGTCAAGGGTGTAATGTCCAGACCTCCTGCTTTCTCAGTTTTGCTTTCTAGTCAAAACAAAACAGAAAAAAATTGAAGAAAAAGGAACTGTACATGTATAAAAAAAAAATTAAAAATTAGGTGCCGTCATAAATCCGTAGTGTAATTTCAAAACACTTGGTTTGCTGTAATACTTCACCGTCAGCTCATAGCTCCCGATCCATCCGTGTAAGCTTTGCTTTAAATTCAATGTCAGACTTTCTCGATCCAGCGACACTAAGCAATCTGATTTCCAAAAAAAAAAAAAAAACTTCATATAGCCCTCTTTCTTCACAAATATCCCTACCCACACATAATATAGATAGATTTATATAAAATATAGAGGGAAAAAAACTATTTCCAAAATCTCTTTGCCCGTCTGCTCCTCTAAGTATAAAAATATACAACTTTCCTTCCTGAATCTTTGTGCTGTCCTATCCTCCTCTTGTCTTTCTTCTTTTCTGTGCAATTTTAACTGTCCATTAAGTTTAAAAAATATACAAGGTCTTTTTTTTTGTCATAGAAAATATTACCAACGTCACCTCTAAGAAAAAATAACAAGAATAAGAAATGCTCATAGAGTCTGAGCAACACTGAATATTGAGTTGATATTGTAAAAATGTACACAAGCTCAGGGTTTAGCGTAGTATTACAGCCAAAAAAAAAAAAAAAACTACAACAAAACTGATAACAATAATAATAAATCAACACGAACAGTGTTTCTTCTAGACCTAGTGAGCATTCCCTTTCACTAGGATTACCGATCCGGTCCAGCCACGCGCAATCCCACACGTTTAAAGAAACATGATTCCCAAGTGTTCTAGTGCATGTTCAGGAGCAGAACCTTCTGAAAACGTGGTTTGACGGCCCTGCACTTAAACTGCCTTTTCAAGAGACAAGTAAAATGCTAATTCTTTCGTTTACTCATTTATTTCCTCATCTAATGTCGTCTTCATAAGTCTCCATGGCGGTTCTCGTATTTGTTGATGATGTTGCGGCAGCGGCCGAGCTCTTTGCGCATGTCGGCCACTTCCTGTCGGAGGGCGGCGTTCTCCCGCTCGAGGAAAGCCGCGCGGACGGATATCTGGTTCTCCTTGAGGCGCCGCGCGTCACGTGAACGCTTCGCCGCCTCGTTGTTCTTTACACGTCGGTTCCAGTACTTTTCGTCCTTCGGTAGGGATAGATTGAAGAATGAGGAGGAAAACAAAGACAAAAAAAGAAAGAAGGTTGGGGAAGACAAAGATGAGTGGTTAGGGCCTGGTTGGATGAAGAGTAAGGTGTCAGGATATTGTACTTCACATTTTATTAAAATGTAGTTTAATTACAAATACTTAAGAGTAAAGATTTGCACCCTGGGCTGATTAGGGTTAACCGGGCTTACCAAACATTTCCATATTGAGCACTGGTTCAATCAGAAAACTCTAGGATTTAAAAAATGAGGTTGTAGAGTTTATTTAAAAAGTGATAAATAACTAGAAAACATTCCAGGGGGAAAGGGAGTGTCACTTTTCTTGGCCGAAATGGTGAAAACAAATCCTTTCAAACATAATAAGGTTTCTAAGGTGTGTTAGTGGAAGGGGCGTGGTCTAGCCCAGCTGTCCTAGAAACGGAACTGACATGGCCGATTCATTCACAGAGAATACAGGTTGTCCCTGACTTACAAACGAATCCTGTTCCGGAAGCATGTTCGTAAGTCAGATTTGTTCTTAAGTCCGACGAAGTGAGTCTTATACGCCTTTGACGCAAATATACAATGTAAAGCATACCAATCCACTAATGGGGACTAAATCTCTGTCGCCTTTCCCCACACTGCCATCATATGTCCAAAACCCATTACCGCGCCTAAGGAAATGAATCACAGTAGCTTTAAACAGTGAGGGGAATCTTGGACACCATTTTGTCTTAGAGCTGTTTTCCACTGTTTTGGACTGTGAACTCTGTTTTGTTGAGGATTTTCCGAAATTAAGATTATTCACCATTAGGACAGCTTTACAGGACAGACATTTTCTATCAGCGTGCCTCCAGACTGATTTATTGAAACATTTCTCCCCCCATACACACATACAATATACCTGACTTTAGACATTTTATTCATCAACTTACACACTGCACTGCAGTGTCTATTTTTTGTACAATACTCGTAAGCTACTTCCATGATTTATTGGCATCTATGTACTGTATATACCCAGCGAGGCCACACATCCTACCTTCTGCTCGTTGGGCACCAACATTTTGCGGGCCTTCTTGATCATGGGCTGAGGCTTGAGTTCCTCCTCAGAGAAGCGATGTCTCCGTGGGTCGAATGCTTCCTGACCAGGTACGCTGGACAACGCCAGGTCGGCAGGGTCGGGGTCAAAGTTGACCATTACATCAGCAGCAGGGGCGCCACTGCTAGGTACTGGTGGGGGTGGGCAGGAGGAGCTGGGAGATGTGTCCTGCTGCATGGCCTGTCCACCTGAGGGGGAAACAGAAGTCAGTGAGTAAAAGAGAGAGTCTGTTCTGAACATTTGAACACATGATGAAATTTAATAATAATAATAGTAATAATAATAATTATTATTATTAGAATAATATCATCTTTTAAATTCTACTTTTTTGCGACGTCATTCCCATAATCCGGTAGTGGTAAAATTTACACGTTATAAAAGTAATGCTATCTTTCGTTCTACCCGACATATCCTTGTGTAAACCCAAATACACCAAGTCTGAAGCCTCCCTGTTAACACACACACTGGCAAGGCTTCCATATAAGCACATAATTCTTTTAACTGTCATTGATTTATGCAGTGTTGCTGGCACGTATCTGTGCCGCTTAAGCTTTCAAAGTTTTAAAGAGGACGTGGAGACAGTAAACAGCTGGACACGACCTCCAAAACCGAGTGACTACATTAGTTTGTACATCAGTTAAGATCCATAGATCTACGAGATAAAAAATGGTGAGGACGCGGTGGTCGAGATAATCTGATTTCTTTGAGCAGAGTGTATAAATGAAGTATGTGAGACTAAAGAGATCCAAAAATCTGCAGCTGATCAACGTGTGACTTGGGTTGAAGAAACGCTCATCTTTCCCCCAGATGATTCACGTTCACCCCTAACTTACATAACAACTATAATTTTAACATTTTTAACATCTGTTCAGCTTTTGTGTTTTTTTTTTATTGAGAGTTCAGAATTTTTCAAAAAGTGAAAAAGTAAAACATAAAACCGTGAATAGATTAAATGCACAACAAAAGAAAAAAAAATGGATATATGTTTACGTTTACAATGTTTTTGAACTTTATTCTTCACCATCTTTAACGATAATCATCACAATATTAATCACGTGAGCCCCTTTGGTGTCAAAAAAAATGACACGACTTACTATGGCATGAGAACAAAATAGTACAACGCATACCCATGAGATACTAATGTTGTGGCCATGACTTGAGAACGTGTGCTAATAAGATCATTCACGTCCCAGATGTGATAGGATGATTGTTGATTTGGAGTGACGCTGTGTTGTCAGTGAGTAAATAAAGCTAAACGTCATAAAGTTATTAAGTTGTCGCCACAACAAAGTATCTTTAGTAGTAAGTCAGAGTGGACAGAATTTTTTTTCTCACTCTCCCCTCCCTCCACCATGTCACCAGAGGGGCTCCGTCATGTTTATGGAGTGAAAAAAATACATGAAATATATTTATTAATTAATTACACAAATATTTAAGGCTATTGTTAAATAACATGAATTATTCCTCTATTTTTTAAGAATTATTTTTCTATTTTGGATTGCTTTGTGCCACACAAATCACTGTAAATGTGCATGTACTTTGCTCAGCCTGAGTGCAGCTACACAATGCGGCCACCAGGGGTCAGACATAACCCAAGCACAGGACTCCAGCACTTTGTTTCTTCCAAGCCATGACTTTTACACTTTTCCTCTTCTCTGCTCCACTTCTCAAAGAAAAAAATAAAAATAACCTCATTTCTACTTATAAAGATACTGTAGTTTAATTAAATTTTTAATTTAATTTGTATTACCATAATGCAAGATGCTGCATAATTTACATAATAAAGGCATAAATCACATGTACAGTCCGTATCCAGATGTTATTCATTTCTGATTTTGTAGACTGTAGACTGTTTTGCCACCTTACAGCTCCAGGGTTTGATCCTCGGCTTGGGCCCGGATTAGTTAGGTGTGAGTGATGGTTCCCCACCTGGGGTGTTTCTGGGATCCATGGCAACCCTTGACTAGTATAAAGAACTTACTAGGCACTGCCCAAACACCCAGGTTCAAAATTCCTGCTTACTCTGACTACCCAGCCG
This sequence comes from Clarias gariepinus, assembly GCF_024256425.1. Taxonomy (NCBI): domain Eukaryota; kingdom Metazoa; phylum Chordata; class Actinopteri; order Siluriformes; family Clariidae; genus Clarias; species Clarias gariepinus. The sequence goes on along the minus strand of NC_071127.1, from coordinate 16,723,637 downwards.
TCACCAGAGCATGCCAAACTGGTCCAGCTGGTAAACCATCTTCACCAGATAAATGGAAACGAAAGTGCTGCTAAATGGAAACGGTTTCTGAATTGCAGGGCAACATAACATACACTACGGACATTTCAAACGTGTATCGATCAGTTTAGGCAAAAAATAAGATAAAATATAAATAAATAACCAGGTACCGAAGATGGCATATAATCATGGCCAATGTCCCGGCAGCTCATAACTCAAGGGGTCTCAACGTTTTTGAAGGAAAGGCAAAAAAATAAAATAAAGTAAATGGACATTATGGACGTTCTGGGTACCTAAAAGCTTGGACGATGTATTATTAAATAAAAAAACACATATATATAAAGCAGAGGAGTCTAGTTTAGACTTGATTTTGCATGTGAGCGCTGAAGCGATGGTCATGTGACCGCCACTGAATATCTTAGGTATATCCGGAGAACTTAAAAGCAATAGGCAGAACAGAGACAAAAAATCCCCTAGTCCTCCAGCTTTCCTTAGAGGTCTCTGTCTCTGTTTAAACTTCCCATCGTCACTCTGATTGCACCGACCTTACGATCAAGCATATTTACTCATTTTAAATATTTTAATCAAGATCGTTTTTTTTTCTTTTCTTTTTTACATCAGCACTATAATAAATTTAAAAACTGTTTAGAATTGGTTCAGTACTGAATAATGATCTGGAACAGTACATAAGTATGCGGTTTGAGACAAGTTGCTAATCTGCTTATCGGCGGCAGATGGACAGAGACAGTTGTCCATTGTTTGCTGAGCTACACTACTGCAAAAGACTTAAATATGAGCTGTGCACAAGTGCGAAGAAGGCGTAAGACCGACTGTGGCTCGGAGCCCACCGCGGACGTTCCCGTGAACATTCAGTCGACGGATAACGTGTCGCGGAAGAGACGCATCCGTCTGTGGAGAACTGAACACACAATCATTCACGAACACCACTTGCACGTGCACATGTTTGGGCCATTGATGGAGTTCCTGGGAGGCCAGCATTTCATGGCAAAACACTCTGTGGTATCCAAGCACTAGTGAGACGCTGGGATGAGTGCATTAGTGCAACAGGGGATTACATAGAGAAATAAAGCTAGTTTTTACTCTCAGAAGTGTGTTCTGTTATTCTTCATCAAAAGTCCCGGTTTGACTCGAACGCCCCTCGCACAAGTGTTACGTGAAGGGTTACCTCGCACAAACTCACATAAAAATCAGTTTGCAAAATTATTTTGTCAAAATCAAACAATTTTTCAAGTGCGACTCTCATTTAGAAACTCAGTTTTGTTGTTGTTGTTGTTGTTGTTTTTTCTTAAATGAACACCATTTAAAAAAATACTAAATCCTGTCCTATTTCACACAAGCTGCAGCAGCTTTGCATTCAGGATTTCGGTTCATCATACACCATGTGATAAGTCTGAGTGTTTGTGTGTGTGTGTGTGTGTGTGTGTGAGTGTGTGTGAGTGTGTGATGCCAGTCAGCTTCTTATTTTAGCTCAATGTGACCGTAGCCATTCACACTCCGCCTAATATGTTGAATAAAATATATGTTGTTGTTTTTTTCCACAATAAGTAACATGAATCATTGCTTTAAACATCGCTGACAGTCAGACAGCCTGTAAACTCAAGCCTCGTAATTTAGCTAGCATGCTGGGATTAGCAAACTAGCTTGCTGCTAATACTACTAAGAGCTTACTAAGCTAACGGCTGACGTCAGTAGGCTAGCTAGAAGACAGGATTTGTTATAATCCTAAAGGTTTTGTTCTTTTTTTTTACATTATACATACTGAATAACGAATGTGTAAAATTAAAGTTTGGCTAATGGAGGCAGATATACTTCAGGATATCCTTCAGTTATCCGTACGACAGTTACACTTTTTTTGGCTTAGTGGTTAGCACTATCGCCTTGATCTCATCTCTCATCTGTTCTGGGTTTGATTCCCATCTCGGGGTCTGTGTGCATGGGGTTTAGATGTGCTTGGTGGGTCCGAAGACAGGTAGATTTGGCTAATTGGCGTTCCCAAAATGCCCGTAGTGTGTGTGTGTGTGTGTGTGTGTGTGTGTGCCCTGTGATGGATTGGCACCCCGTCCAAGGGGCGTCTCCTGGGATAGGTTTCAGGCCCCTATCCTATATATTATGTTATTATTATTCAAAGTCTGTATTTTAAACCCTCCCTTAACAGTAGCTACATTCGAAGAACCTCACAAACTCGTTAGGGTAAACTGTTCCAGCATTTATCCTCAGATGTACAAATCTACTAACCCATAAGCAAAACGTTAAAAGAAACAAAGCATTGCTTTCATTGCGAAATCTCGCGAAACCCTCAATGACTCAAATACCTCCAGGTGTTTTAACCTGCGCTTAAAAACACAATTTATATCCTCGCCTCACGCTCTGGGTTCCTAGCCAATCCTCGACAAGATTGAATCCTCAAAACCAATCGTAACGCAGAAAATAGGATTTCTCAACATCACGCAAGCTCGCCGATACAGGCTGGATAATATTTTTGCGATCATTCTTGTTTTTTATTATTTCATTCATCATAATTAGTACCTATAAAACACTTAATTGTACATGCATGTTGTTTTCGACTGACACTGAGATTTAATAATTTACAAATATTGTGCTTAACTGTACTAATTTGAGTCCTGACTTTATTCTCGGTTTCTAACCAATCATAAACAAGATAAAAAATTTTAACCAATCATAACATAGAGGGCGGGATTTCCAAACTTTACTAAGAGTTTTGCTAACAATTCAGTTTTTTTATTTTTTTATTTTACCTTGATGTTTATTTTGGAGGCGTGTCATTTCGGTGGTGGAGTGGTGAGCACTGTCGCCTTGTATACCACCAGGGTCCGGGTTCGATTCCCGCCTCTGGGTCTGTGTGCATAGAGTTTGCATGTTCCTCCCATGTTTGATTGGCTTCCTCCCACAGTCCAAAGACATGCAGATTAGGCTTATTGGTGTTTCCAAATTTCTAGTAGTGTGTGAATGTGGACCAGAGGTCATAAAAATGGAAATAAATCCAATAATAATCACCATTGACCTCCACCTTCCCTATCTGGACTACAGACACAATAGTTTGACGTTCGTCGAATTTCACTGCTAGTTAGCTGACTAACTAAAACACAATTAACATTATTCCCTTGTTTGTTCTGTCTAGCGTCTTTAAGCTGCTAAATAGGTTAAAGGCTTCTATAGGGTTTGTCCTAAAATATTTAAGCCCTTTGTCCAAACAATGTCAGCCAAGAAGCAAAAAAACACACAGAACAAGGCTGTTGTGATACACTAAGGTGTGATGTCACCTGTTCTACACGTTTTAGAGTTGTCACTGCTCCCAATACACCCGAGCATGATGCAGCACGATGGCTTAGTGGTTAGCACCGTCGCCTTGTACCTCCAGGGCCCGGGTTTGATTCCCACCATATCGTACAAGTAGTATGTGTGCATATAGGTGGCATGTTCTTCCTGTACTTGGTGGGTTTCCTCTGGGTCCTTCAGTTTTCTCCCATAGTCTAAAGACATACAGATTGGGCTACTTGGCGAACTTCCCAAACTGTCCGACCAATAATAATATTGTAGTCCATCTAGGAACCGTCGAGGCCAATGGTGACCATTGTACTTATTCCCATTTGTAGAACCATGGTAGGACCTCCAGTCAACATTCACATACACATTCACATCTGGGAACACTAATTAGCCTAATCTGCATGTTTTTGGACTGTGGGAGGAAACCCACAGGAGTTCCCAAAGGAACCGAGGTGGGAATCAAACCCGGACCCTGGAGGTGCAAGGCGACAGTGCTAACCACTGAGCCACTGTAGTATGAAATAACCTATCTACTATGGTACAGTATGTACAAACACACTGTATTAGATCAATACTGAACCTTGGTAGCCAGTGTGGTACCCAATAAGTACAAAATATTGTGGTCCATACTATAGTACTACCAAGTTACTCACAATAAAGTCCAGTGGTTCCTTCCATGAAGTTAATATCTGAAGTACCACGTTAATGCCACTGTATATTATGGTATGTACTAGAATAAAATTTATTATGGAAACGTACAGGACCAAGGCTGAACACATGCACAATTCCATGTGTCTTTATTATACTATTATATCGGTGTGTGTCTGTTTACAGTGTTTATCATGTATCACGTGTCTGCCAGGCTATCTCTGAAAGTCACAGCTACAAGGGATTTGCAATCTCACACACACACACACACACACACCCCAACACAGACACACATTGGGCCGTCCCACTGTTCTCTTGCCCCTCCCTTCCCATTGCTCTCTCCCCTCATTGCTCTCTGCATCGGCACGTGACGAGTCGCCTGCACATGGCCTCAACGTGTGAGACACAGAGCAAGAGGGAGGACGAGGGAACAAGCTTCAAAAACACGCAAAGAAAACACACACACACACACACACTGCTCGGGTCCACCCCTCCCTTTGCCATTTCTCTCCTTCTTTTCCTTTCTGTTTCCCAGCTTTATTCCTCAGCTGTTCCTTCTTTTTTTTTCCCCCCCTTTTCTTTTTTTTTTCACGTGGTGCTTTCTATACAACAAACTCTGTTCCAATGGATCTTTAACTGCAGATTTATTTTTGATTTAAGACAGAGCGTGTTTGCTCAGCGGCTCTTTTGGAATTCAAAATGTTCCTGCAACATTGAACCTCAGTCTCTAAGCTACAACCTCTGAATGTGTTCTACATTCGTTTTTATTTTGTTTTGTTTTAATAATCCAGAATAAACACCATAAACAAAGCAATAATTAAAGCTCGGTCAACATTAAACAACAATAATTATTAGTATGATTTGGTAGATAATCCTTTTGAAGCATTGCAGCTTTTTTTCTTATTGAATATGATTATTAATATGAATCTGTGAAAAGTATTATTAATAAGCTCTTAAGCTTAAAATACTAAACCTCGGGCCTTTTTGTAATGCAACTCGGTATTAAAAGGTATTTTATCTCACTCGGTATTGTTTAGGAAAAGGGAATCGTTCGGTGTAGGTGTTGCACGATATTATATTACCCGTATTGTTGTTGTATCTCGTTTCTTTTATACTCACCGCTTTTAAAATTTCGAGTTATACCCTGCACACTCCATAATACACGATGAAAATGATGCATAATGCCAAAATACCATATATGCTATAACTTTTCGCGTGTTATTTTCTAACATTCAAACTAGGGCTCGGAGAAAGCGAACTCCAGTTCTAAAAATTTATTGCGCTGGACACGAGAAGCCAGACGCCTCAGGGAAGCCAGTTTATGCCTCACTGCAACATTAACCACTGAGCCTGAGTGCACATACATCTGCGGTCACATAACTACATCCATAGGCCTATAAACTAAATACACTCACTTACACACGGTGTGAATAAAAGTATGCGGACACCCGACCATCACACCGATATGTGTTTTTTTTTGTTTTGTTTTGTTTTATGTCACTGCATGAAACCAGGACGATGTCCTTGTCCACAAAACGAGCTCTGTGAAGATGTTATGTCTTTAAGTGTTACGATTGGAGTGGAAGGGTGTCCTCGAGCCCACTCGACACCTTTGGAAGCAACTGGAACTGGAGGCTCTTTGATGTCCCAGCATCAGCACCTTGCGTTCGGTGATGCTCTTATGGCTGACAATAAAGACATAATCCCCAGAGCCTTGAAACACTTCTAGCACAAACCCTTTCCAGAAGAGAATCATTAAAGCACATTAAATTGGGAATGGAATGCTCAAATACTGTAGAACATGGGTGCAGAAACCTTTTGGTCATGAAGCGTATATCTCATATTTTCCAGGCTAATCGATTCCAAAAAAAGTCCTAAAACACACAATATTTATGACAATTCACGTAAATGCATGACCGCTGCTTAACTCTTACCGTGCAGACACTCGGGACTTCCCAGCATTCCTGTAGTTTGGACCTGTGGCACGTCTAGTCCTAGAAGGGAGGACGAGGATGACGAGGACGAGAGCGAAGAGATGGACGAGGCTGATGAGGACCCGGGAGACGGTGAAGAGCTCTGGGTTGGAATGGCTGATTGCATGCCCTGCGAGGGGATGAGGGCCTGAGCGCCAGAGGTGCTCCCCAGTGGCATGTGCCCCATACCGTTCTCCGTCAGGAACTCCTCCAAGTCCATGAACTGCCGCTGGAACAGGCCGCCGTCGCATGGTAGAGAGCGTTCCCACAGCAACGGGCCCAAGAAAGCAGTCTGCGAAGAGGCACGCATGGAGCCGCTGGTCCCGGTCCCGATTCCACTTAACGAATCCTCGTCGGAGTCCAGGGGTTTGTCTTGATCTGTAATGGAAACAGATATTCGGGTTGTTATATTAATTAGGATGATGCGCTGCCATCTTCTAAAGATTTCCCTTTGCCTTTCCTATCCTTTCAGCCATCTAGGAATCTTGGTAGTCCAACTAGGGACTGTGAAGGCCAATGGTGACTATTGTGTATATTTCCATATTTACGACCATGGTAATGTAGGTCAACACACATTCACACACTGGGAACGCCAATTAGCTTAATCTGCGCAGTCTTTGGACTGTTGGAGGAAACCAGAGTACCTGGAGGAAACCCAACCAAGCATGGGGAGAACATGCAAACTCCGCGCACACAGAACCTGAGGTGGGAATCGAACCCGAACCCTAAAGGTGCTAAGCCGCAAAGTCTTTCCTAAAGATTCCTAAATGCTTCAGAGATGCTCGTCACAAAACCGCACAAGCTTGCAGGATAGGAAGCACACACTCCACAACAACCACAACACCAGGTAGAAACCTTGTCTCTGCGCCAGGAGCTGAAGGAGAGCAATAACAGGAATAGCACATTGCCCATGACTCCAAAATATTGACTCGACAATCAATGAGAGAAGCATGAAAGTGAGCTGGTCAGAGGTTGATTTTTTTGTTTTGTTTTTTTATTTAAAAAAGAGCTGTACTTATTGGAGGAGGGGGATTGAAAAGGAGTAGGACGAGAAGTGAGGAAAGGAGACTGCGTGGGTGTATATGAGGGCGTTGAATAAAGGCTGAAGAGAAGAAGAAGCTCTGCAAGCAGAGCCAATATTCAAAGCTTCAGGAGAAAATTTCAGCTATGCCTACAGAACGGCGCTTTTTATAAATATATATATATATATATATATATATATATATATATCCCAGATGTCTTTTTTTAAAACTCAGGAAGCAATGACGTCTGCAAGACATCTCTATCCAGACTTTTTATTATTACAATAATTATTATTGTTTAGTTCTCATGGTCACATATATCTGATATCTTGAACGTTACAGAAATGATGCTTACCATATTATATTGTATATGACATGCATGCATTGTTTTTCTTTCCTATAGAAGATGCTACAAGGAAATCTACAACAACTATGCTTGTAATATAGGAGGAATAGAAAATGCATTAACCTTTAAACCTTTAAGAAATACAACATTCATAAGAGCTGCTAATGAAATATTTTTTCATAGGCATGCTGTGTAGTACAGTAATTATGCTGTTACTAGCCATTTAGACCAGGATTAAGGCCTCACACACACACAGATAGAGAGATAGTCTCACCGATCATCTCGCAGCAGTCTTTCCCTCTGCTGTCTCCTTTAATGGGAAGCTGGAGGAGAGACTTCAGGCTGGCCACCGAGCCCAGGTGTCCATTGGGCGCAGTAGACGCCGGGCCGAACTGTGCACTACCCCCAGAGGGAATATCTGGAGGAGGTAAAAGCTGAGAAAGAGGTCTGGACATAGCCTGACTATATTATAAAAGTAGGATTTTTTTTTTTTTTTTTTTTAAATCCAACCCACTAGCCTGTGAGTGCTGGTTTAGAGCTGATCTCCTTCGCTTCCCTTCTGCTGATCATTGATGAGAAAGAAGAGGAGAGGGTTCACATCCAGAATGATTTGCTTTCGAAGCCCTCCAAAAATCAATCCATTATTATTGTTGTTGTTGTTGTGATGAAGGATCTGCAGCACTTTGCTCATTGGTTTTAAAGGTTTGAACGCAAAAGTTGCATAAAGAATGAAAGCTCACACTCTTGACGTCTCTGCAGGAGCTTTAGTCCGGGTTTGTGCTGACATTTGGCACCGATTTGAGCTCGAGCTCCTTCCGGCATGGACGAAAATAATTCCTCGAGTGAGCTGCGACTATTAGACAGATAGAGAGACAGATAAATAGATAGACAGATAGAGAGAGAGAGAGAGAGAGAGAGAGAGAGAGGCAGGTTCCAGTCGCTCCAACTCTTATTTAACACCCAGCAGCTGTAATCCTCTGCACCGTTTTCGTTTTGTTTTTGTTTGTTCCTTTTTTTTTTTTCCACCCCTTCTTCTTCCGCCGCTGTCGTTATTCTATTCCATCGCGTGCGCTCCGGAGCGCTCGAGACCGCGGCTCTTACGGCGGTCAGCTGGAACGAACACGGGCGAGCTCTCGTGACGTCACCCCTCACGGGGACGCGGAGCGCGCGGGGGCGTCGCTCATGCATAAATTATGACGAGTGGGCGGGGCGGGGGCGGGGCGGGCGCGTGTTCGAATTCGCGTTTCGTGACGTCAGCGACGAGGGCGGGGGGGAGGGAGGGAGGGAGGGGTGGCTGTATCAGGGTCACTGCGCCTGATACGGAAAGGAGGCGTGGGGGGTGGGGGGGGGGGTTTGTTTGAGTTAGTTGAGTTAACCCTTTAACTGTCTAGTGATGCATTCATATATTTTATTTATATGGATTATTTTATTATAATTAAAATATTTAATTATTATTAATAAAAAATATTTTATTATTATAATTAATGTACATCATAAATAGACAAGGAGAACATTTATAAATATTACAAGTGATGAAGTTAGTGTCTTAGCCTTGCACATCTGTCTATATAAAATAATATCCACTATTTCTAAATTGTTTTCTGCAGCCTGGTTTAGTATGCTAATTAGGCCCAACCTCCTCTCCATGGCACTAAGATCATGTGACCTGAGAGCTCATTATAAGGTTTCTTTAAAACAACCATCAGAGCCAAAAAAAAAAACAAAAGGATGAAAGATTTTTACAAATTTTGCCCAGAAGGATCTTTTTAATTGTTTGGGTTCCCAATGTCGTGATCGCTTCTTGCCACCTTGTCACGTGACTGTTGTATCTGCATATCCATTAATAATCATTAGCGTCTCCCAAAGATGAGCCTGGTTTGTGATAAATTATTTCAATGTTTATACAACACATTGCAATTGCTAGCGTGACTTTATTATCATTTTTTTACATAGATCAATCTTTAAGCTGCCATTGTTGAGCATGTGAAAATGTTTTGTATTATTGTTATACATTTCCATATCATGGTGGAGTTGTGATTAGCACTGCGGCTTCGCACCTCCAGGGCTGCGGGTTTCATTCCCGCCTCAGGTCTATGTGCATGAAGTTTGCATGTTCGTCCTGTGCCCTTGGGTTTTCTCCCAAATACATGCAAATTAGGCTATATATACAGGATATGTGGTACAGAAGATGCCTCCGTTATACTTAACTTATCCTGAGTAAGGCAGGAGACACTCTCCACAGAGTGGCAACCAATCAAAGGGCAAAAGCAAGAAACGCCAATCAGCCTACTTCTCGAGAAAACCCAACCCAATAGGAGAAAATGCAAACTCCACACACACACACACACACACACAGGTGAAATTTGCACTGCCAGCCCCGGGGGTGCAAGGCAGTGGTGATAACCACTAAGCCACTGTGTCATTTTTTTTTATTATTCATTAATATTATAATAATAATATTTATTATTATAAATAATAATAATAATAATAAAATGTGAACAAATCTTAATACTGGTAGGAATTGTTGATCATTGCTGCCCTGCAATGGAATAGCACCCTGTCCATGGTGAATGAATTTTGATCATTGTCAGATTTCTGTTAATGCTATTTAATAACTTTTTATTAAATGTTTTTTTAAATAAATTTTTTACTTGTGAGCCATGTAATCTTTTGACCCACATGTCATTACATCTGATGTTACTGACAGCATAAGGGTGAAGGTTTTTATGTTGCAACCCCTTATGGCTGCAGGTTTCATTAACACAGACTGCTCATGTTTATGTTAGTTGAAGTCATGTGCACTCTCTCTGGCTGAATTTTGAGCAAATAATAATAGAAGTGTTTGGGCCTGACTGCTTTTAATTAGGCCCATGTATAACCATGAAAAACCATGTATAACCATTTATAACTATGCATGACCATGCATAACCATGAATGATAATGCATTAAAAGCAATCAGGCTCGTGTATAACCATGCATAATCATACATAACCCTGTATAATCATACATAACCACACACTGATATGCCCTAAAAGCAATCTCGCCCATGCTAACCATGTATAACCATGCATAAACATATATAACTATGCATAAGCATGTATAACCATCTATTAAAAGCAATCATGCTCATGTTTAACCATGTACAATCATCTAAAACCATGCATAACCATGCACTAAAGGCAACCAGGCCCATGTCTAACCACGTATAACTATGTAAAAACATGCATTAAAAGCAATAATGTGCATGTTTAACCATGTATAAATTAGTATGATAAAGAAAAAATATATAGACTGATTTACATTCAAACACCATATAATAATAATAAATCATAATGATCATTATCAGTTAACTCCTCCATAAACCACACAAACATTTTGCCCATTGGGGTAAAAAAAAAAAAAAAGAAACACCTCGTGGACCAACTCCAGCACATGGCCCGTGCACGCGCGGTTACTACCTTACCGGCAGCCTTCCTGCGATCTGATTGGACGAAAGTAGGTCACTGCTGGCGCTTCACCGCGTCCCATTGGTGCAATTTAAGACACTAGCTACGCCTCCTGTGCTCGCGCTATTGCTATGGCCGCGTGAGCTGAGACTAAAACCCCACACGGTGAGGTGAGCTCCATGGATTTAGTGCAGAACCTCGTGCAAATATTTTAAAAACCCCTCCGTTAGGTGGCGTAGTTTGTCTAAATCGTTTAATACTTGTGACTTATGATGTTTTCCTTAAAAAAATGCAGGAGAAAGCACTGTGTGTGTGTGTGTGTGTGTGTGTGTATATATATATATATATATATATATATACACACACACACACGTGTGTGTGTCATGAAAATATTCTGTATTACACTTAAGACATATTAAATATAAAAATATGTTTATATATATATATATATATATATATATATATAACTAAGAATTGTACTGTGTGGATTTTTTTTCAGCAATACTCAAGCAGTTTAAAGTTGAGCTTTTACCGCCATCTAGTGAACAAATTGTGTCATGCAGTTTAATGCATTTATTTTTAATACTGGTCAAACTGAATACGTTTGGAAAACACTGCAAATGTGTATTTTTTTAGCTTAGTTTGGTGATTACAAATAGGTTTAGTGAAGTCAGTGCAGTCGATTCCACTTTCCAGCAAGCAAGAAACTCGAACAGACGGCTGTGTGCCTCTGCCACGGCAACCCCGCAGGCGTTCTCCTCCCCGCCTCTAATGGCGTATGGCACTGCAAAGGGCATGTGCCAGAACATGTGAGTATAGAGACAGCTCCAGTAGGCCGAAGCAGCGGCAATGCAAGCGCCAGGTGCGTGCCACCTGGTCCATTCTGAACCGTTTCTAAACACCCCGCTGTCGTCTACGCCTGCCTCGTAACGCAAAGCTTTAACAAATAAAGAACACGGGTGAGGGTTTATACTCTTCCAGAATATCATTAAACTAAATCCTGAGTGACTGTCAAGAGAGTTTTTTTTATTGTTTTTTTTTTGTGTGTGTGTGATTTCCTTTCTTTCTTTGTTGGTGCAGCAAGGAAGCAAAAACAGAAATAAAATAAAAACAATAGTTTAGTATTTATACATCATGTTTTAGTTTACTGAGATTACACTGGGACAGAGGAGCTAAGCAAAGTATTGAAATGTATACAATAGTGTTGGGGACCTGTGCTATACTTGTTTAGATTAGACAATTGGGGGAAAAAAGGAGGGGGGTGGGTGAAGGGTTAAAAAGGAAAAAATAAAATAAAATCACATTGATACATATATATTCCCCTCATCTTAAAACGTACATACACGCCCAACCACAAATAGTACAAATGATTAAAAAACTTGCACTCTTGGAAAAAAAAAAAAAAAAAAAAAGCAAAAAAAATAAATTGATACATAAAATATAATACGCATTTTACAGTTACGGACTGGTCTCTCTGCTCCTACTCGCGCCGATCCGTCATCACAACCGAAGATATAACACTTGTCATAGAAATACCTACAAAATTACATATTTCTTAAAAAACAGGTGACATTAAACTTATGGAACATGGCATCTATTAAGCTACGGTGCCCCCCCACCCCATCAGTTATGCAACGATATTTCAAATGACTTACATTTTGTGTTTGTTTTTTTTCTTTTCTTTTTCGAAGCAAGAATGAGTATTAGTTTTCAAATGTTAAAGTTTGAAAACGTAAGTGTCTTAGTAGATTTGTCCTTTTAAAAACAATAGACAATTATGTTCAACAACCTTTCAAACCAGCAACATTAGTCCCAGGACACACATTTCTATAATAAACACAAGGGAGGGGGGGCGGCTAGGGCATAGGCCACCAAAAAAAAAAAAAAAAAAACAGAAAAGGGTACATATATTTTTAAAATAATAATAATAATAATAATAAAATAAAAAGACTATACTGCCGTAATTTTTAATGTAATAAGGTGAAAGTCATTTAGAGAGGGGGGAACGGGGAAAACATTATAAAAATTACTGTTGAGATTAGGTCATTCTTACTGGTTTGCATTCATGTTTGCAGCACAAAAAGAGAAAAAAAATGTACGAAAATACAGAATGAATGTGGGTTTCTTTTTTTTCTTTTCTTTTTTTTAAGAGGATAGAGATGCTACTATAACAACAAAGGTGCTACCAAATAGTCCCATAATCTAAAATATTCTTCCCCTTTGGAGAAACCATGTTTCAGATCCATGTCCTTGATGGATGTATTCTGTCTTTTACTTGTTTAGATACAGGCTTAAATGTTCATGTTGTTATAAGAGGCACTCCCTTGGCTAAAACCAGAGACCATCTATAATAATGTGTGTGTTTGTGTGTGTGGGGCTGTTAATATGTAGTGGATTTTCAACAAAGTCAGAACTTCCACTGTGCATTATTTAGGTGTGTTGTGTGTGTTTGGGGGGGGGGTCTCTAGGATTTTTAAAACTCATCAGTTTTGACGGTCATAATTTTCTATTTTCTTTCCGCTTGAAAAAATACTTTAGTGCCTGTACTCTGCGATGCCACCCGATTTTTCCAGATAATACTCTCCTTTCTGAGAATAAGTCCCCTTTGGTGTTTTCCGTCCTCCGCCAACTCGCCTACAAGCAAATTTATGCCTCTGGAGCAGGGCCGCATTCCAGAACCGTGAGGGGCACTGGGGGCAAGAAAAAGATCCTTGGGAAAGGTGCCGAGCCCGATGGCGGAGAGCTGAGAGGAGCCTTCGAGAACGTTTTCCGCAGACTATACAGCGCAGGCGAGCCCGACAGCCGTGTTTCCTCGGCGGGTGCCTTATCACACGGTGGACTGAATGGGTTAGGCGTCGTGTAAAGGTGGTGAAAGGACAAATGGGGCAGGTGAAGAACCTTGAAGGAACCATCAACGACCTCAAACCACGCACTTTCAGCCTGCCCGCACGCCACGTCCCGAGCCCTAAATGAATCCCAATTCCTCCAGTATACTTCGCCCATCTTAACTGGGCTATCCATCGTCTCCGTCTAAGTTGCTGCTGAAGCTTGTTTTTTTTTCTCTGCAAAAATCTGAGCCATCTCGCGTTCTCAAATTCATCGAATCCGCCGCTCCCGAATCGGGGTTTTTTCTTCTTTTTTTTTCTCTTTTTCAGACCGACGTCTCCGTGCGCCTGTAGAAGCTGATGATGCAGATGTTGGGGCTGCATTTGAAACGGGTGCTGCTGCTGTTGCTGCTGCTGCTGCTGTTGTTGCTGGTGGTATGGAGAAATGGGGAGCGGAGAAGATGAAATGTGAACGTGAGAGGGAGCAGAATGAATGGGGTTGCCTGTAATCCCTTGATAAATCTGTTGTCCCTTCCCGCTTACGGGTTGCTGATGGGAAAGGGGCCCTAAACTGGAGTGCGAGTAGTGAGGGTGCTGAGGGTGTGATGGGGCACTACGATTTGAATTATGAAGCCCTGACTCCGGTGTGTAGAAGAGCGGGGAATATCCAGCAGACTGAGAGTGAAGATGCTGCGTGTGGGCGATGGTTGAATGTGTTTGCTGAACATTGTGACTTCCGGTTTCTGGAGCCAGACTGAGAAGGACGTTAGTGGCAGCCTCGCTTTCTGTTAAAGACGACCCGTTTCCTCCGCCGGATCCGCTTCCTGTTGGCTGGGTGGGCGGTCCGGCGCGTGCTAAACCGTGCTGAGACAAGCGGTGCCTCGTCAGACTGTTTGAGTAAGCGAAGGCTTTTCCGCACACCTCGCAAGAAAAAAGTTTCTCCCCGCCATGCTCGTGAATGGCTTGGTGATGGGCGGTCAAATGGAAGTGGTGGCGGAATGACTTCCAGCAGATTTCACACGTATAAAGCTTAGGAGGCGGCTGGTTGGATGTGCTAGCGCTGGATCCTTGAGCTTTGTTTTGAGAATAAGAGTAATACGATCCAGGGGCCGCTTGACTTGCGTCTTGATGAACCGCTCCTCCTTGATTTGTAGACGACTTGGTTTTGCTCCGTCTCGGCTTGAAATCGCCTCGGAGGTGCAGCTTTTCATGTCTTTTCAGACTTTGCGCATAGCCGAAATCTTTTCCACAGAGAGAGCATTTGAAGTTCTTCTCCCCTGAATGAACAGTCTGATGTTTAGTAAGATGGAAAGGCTCACGGAAATCTTTGCCACAAACATCGCAATGGAATGGCTTTTCTCCCGTATGGACGCGCTCGTGCCGGCGGAGGGTCTCGCGTCTGCCGAAGCCACGCCCACAAACAGTGCATAAATATGGCCTTTCTGCTCCGTCCCCGCGAGCGCCGTTCTGACTATTTCGTCTACGCTTTACACCCTCTCCAGGGATACCACCTGGCCTAGGCTCCCTCTTTTGTCTGGGCTTTCTTGGCCGCTTCGGTTTGGCATTAGGCGTGGCGTTTTGCGAATTAGGCTGCTGTTGAGCAGGATGAGAAAGAGGCATCATAGATCCGTTCAAACACTCGTCATTTCCTCCGTTTCCTGCAGATGTAGAAGACGGGCCTCCGAGTGACCCAAAGCCAAGGCCTCCCAATAAACCACCGATTATATCTCGTCGTTCCTCTCTTCCGCCGTTGCTGTTTATTTCGGGTAACACAGAGGCAGCGGCAGCTGCAGCTATGGCGGACATGGCACTGCTGGTAACTTCGTCTTCTGAATCATCGAGAAGAGAAGAAAGAGGAAGATGTGGCTGCTGTTGATGATGGTGATGCTGTTGCTGATTTGGAGGATGTGGGTGAAGTGTCGGCGCCAGAGGGGCTTTTCTAAGAGCGGGGCCTGACAAGCTGTTGGTACACGAGCCGTCTCCAGAGTATGAGGTCAGGGTACTCGGTGGTCGACGATAATCATCAACCCTATAGGACGTTTGGTAGGGATCTCTCGAATACGGCGAATTGTATTTCGCTTCCGGCTTGTCAGCAGGATTTGAATTCCCTGCTCTCCCCTGGGGATAGAGGCCGTCGCATGACATCTCCGTCGCGCCTCCCTCAGTTTTTGGGTAGCCCAGTTCCTTTTCGTCTCCCATCTGTCCACCTTGGTATTCGCTACTCTCCACCTTGTCGTCAGAACTCACAGAGCAGCCATCGCTGCTTCTTGAACTCGAGCCCCTACCCGGTTTGCCGCACGAACCGGACGCGGCATGGTTAAGCAAACCCGTGCTATCTCTAAAGCAGCGATCGCAAGCCGGACAGCGGTAGGGTTTATCCTCATGAATTTTCTCATGTCGGGTTAGAGATTCGCGCCGGTTAAAAGATCTCTCACAAGTAGAACAGGCATACGGTCGTGCACCAGAGTGTATAACGCCATGCTGAAGGAGATGGCCTCGTTTTTTGAAACCTTTCCCGCATTCGCTGCAACAGTACGTCTTATCAGGACTTGGGCATGAAGAGGAAGGGTCTGGATTGGACTGATTTAGTTCGTGCTGATGGTGGGCATTTTGCTGAGATATGCCGTCTTGTGTCGAGTGAGGGAGACTTGCATCAGACTGATGTTGATGGACTGTATTCGGGGTCGTGTTAACGCTGTTATTGGGGCCGTTACTGCCATCTCCGTGGGTACGTATGTGTCTACGGAGACTAGGGAGGTGTGTAAATGATTTGCCGCACTCCCCACAGTTATAAGACTCGGGCGAAGTAACAGTGGGCGTCATGGAGGATTGATTATCGGATTTGGGTATCTGTGAGACGTTCGTTACCAAGACGGAGGCAGAATTCGAGGAGGGGGCAGAGGAAGAGACAGTTGAAGAAGAGGAGGAGGAAGGTGTTGAAGGGGAAAGGATCGAAGACGGGTCACTACCGAGACCTCTCATGCCAACCCCTGTACCTCCTCCGACAAGGCCAGAAGACCCATCATGCCCATGTGCCCCAGAGTTGCTATGGCAGTTAGTACTGCTACTGTTACCACTACTGCCATCGGATTTTCTCTGGGGCAGGTATCCGGCCATTGCTTTCTTTCTTCTGCTGCCGCTACCTCCGCTTCCTCCAGCTACAGATGAGCCGTCCCCTTTCCCATCATCCTTCGGGGTGGAGAGATGGAGTGGAATTGGGAGAGGAAGACCAGTTTCCTGTTGCATTAGGGAAGCTAGCTGATTGGAGGAAAGGACAGGGATGCCTTGAAAGTCGAATCCGCTAAGTGGCGACGGTTGAGGGGCAGTGTGAAGAGGGTGATGTGGATGGGCATGGCTGTGAGGGTGAGACAATGCATGTGGTGCTAGCTGCTGCTGTTGCTGCTGAGGCTGAGGGGTGGGGTGGCCATGTGTGTGAGAGGGGTGAAGTGCTGGGGGAGGAGCTAGACCTGTGTTCGAGTCTGTGAGACTGAGATGATTATGAGGACCTTGCTGAACTAGGAACTGCTCGAGACTAGCATTGGGAGGCATTCCAGAGAGGAAGTACTGATTGGCTGCAAGCATGCAACTGAACTGCTGGTGTAGGCTACGTGCCTCAGACTGAGCCCCAACCAGTCCAGCTACGGTACTGCTGCTGGTAGCGGGGTTATTAGAGGTGGTGGTTGAACTGGATGGAGAAGGCGATGAAGAAGATGGGCCTGGTGATGGCTGAGGCACAGAGAGACCAGGGTGCAGGGGCGGCGGTGGTGGCGGTGGGGCAGACGTCACAACTCCTCCAATCACTCCAGAACCACTAGAGCTACTGCCTCCGGCAAAATCAAACCGCCCCATCCCAGGGTGGAGTGGCTCCTGCGCAAGTGCGGCCTCCGCGGGATGGAAAGGGCGCAAAAACTGCGGGTACCCGGAAGCCGAACTGCCGGTGCTGCTCATTTTGCTAGATTTGCGAGAGCTTTGCGAGGAAGAAGACTGCGTCTGCTGAGGGATGGGCGGAGGCGGCGCGCTCATTTTGGCAAAAATCGACGAGGAATCTGAAAACGCATTGCTTCTAGATCCTTGAAGGGAACCTAAGCTGAGCCCGGAGAGGAGGGCTCCAGAAGCCTCGCTTTGCTGTTGCTGCTGCTGAAGCTGTTGCTGGTGTTGAAGTTGCTGTTGATGCTGCAGCTGTCGTTCAAACCCTAGGCCTTTGAACTGATGAGCCTGGTGCCCACTAAGCATTTCTAAAAGGTCCATAGGGTACTTTCCGAACTGGAACATTTCCCTCAGTGTTGAGGGACACTCCTCTGGTTCCTTCTCGTTCCCGTGTCGCTGCTGTGAAAAATAAAAATAACAAGACAACTGGTTAATGAAACAATTCACAACTCAATTATTCAAGTTCTCTCAATTATAGTAATCTGATGTCTTACCGGCGAGGGAATGTTCCCTTACTTATTTTTTATCTCACAGGCATTTAAAGAAACGGTCCCCATCTGTGTGTCAATGTTGTCGGTTTAAATCACAGTGAAAAGGCAAGAGAAGCAATGCCAGAATGTCCGCAGAATGGGATGAAGTCCCAAGATGGAAGACCAAGAGCACAGCAGTGATACGATCCAGTAGTTCTTGCCTCTGTCCGCCGTCAGCAACCTCATTCTAGTTTAAAAAAAAAAAAAAAAAAAAAAAAGAGAATCAATAAAGATTTAGATAATATGTAGCATAGAAACATACTCGGGCATCAACAATCAGAGTTTCATCACTGCTCGGGCAGCAAGAATTAAAGAAATGCAGGCGCAGCAGCAAGCAAAGTATATAAACTTCCAAACAAGTTTTTGTTTGTTTGTTTCCTGGTGGCTCCATTAATGTTGTCTTGTGACAAACCGTCAGGATTATTCAGAAGCCAAATACAAGTAATGATTTAAAAAAAAAAACGAAAAGAAAACTACTTTATAATTATAGAACCATTACACACACACACACACACTAGTGCCTGAATATAAAAATAACTATGCACACAAATAAACTATATGGTCAAAAGTAAGTAGACACCTGATCATCACACCCGTATGTGCTTGTTAAAAAGCCTTTTCCAGATTTATTTCTTTTCCTATACTGTTATAATAACAACCACGAGTTATCCAATAAGGCTGAGAGAATTTGTGCCTCGCTGAGGCACAAGCCGGGCATTAGTGAGGCCTGGGGGTGGGTTCCAGTTCATCCCAAATGTGTTCGTTGATTTCGAACTTGTTGACTCGTGCTATATATATAATTTTAAAAAAAGGAAATACAACATACAGAGACATTCTATATAAATGTGTGCTCCAAACCATGCAGGGAAAAAAACAAAAGGTGAGGTATGCACATTACACACACCATGGCCAAAAGTTTGTGGACACATCACCTTTAGTTTTTTTTTTGTGCCATTATTGAAAACCGTTACGATATTATCTATGAAATCTTTGCATTGGAGAAAAAAAAAAAAAAAAAAAAACTTTGTCCATGAGGCTTCAGAAAGACAAATATGAAGAAATTAGGAAGAAAAGGAGATATTCTCAAACCAAAATATTCTCAAATATAAATTCTATTCATCATGTACAGAACCATACACAGTATGATACACAGCGAGATGCTGATACGACTATTTGTTACCTTAAAAACGGAAAGATAAAATGCAACAAAAGAAAAATTTCACCAAGATAGAAAAATTTGGGATGAATGTACTTTCCACAAATTTATGAGGTAAAAATAAAGTGGAATTAAAAATAGAAATGTATAAAACGTACAAATTATATAGGATGTGCAGAATGTGCGGTACAAGAGTAAAAAAAGTGAAGAGATGACATTTTACATAAGTTTTTTTTTTTCTTTTAATTATTTTAAGTTTATAAATAAAATGTACACCATATAAAGAGGAAGGTTATCTTTCTTAAAAAAAAAAAAGAAAAATAAATAAAGAGGTTCACTGTAGTTGTATTTATCTATGTATAATTATGTGAATAATACATATGATCATGGAAAAAACTTTAAATCACCAACAACAAAAAATGAATTATTACTTTAAATGTCTTTCACTTCTCTATTATGAACTTTGTTATATTTTCTTATACACCAACAATGCTGTATAACTACCCCCTGACTGCGGTGTCAAGGCCCCAAAGCCCTTGCTTTATAATTTAAATCCTTTTAATTAGTCCAGCTCTCTCCCTCTCTCATCTGTACACTGTGAAAAACAGCGAGTTTTTAAAAAGTTTACAGTCCACACGAATACCCTACGGTTGTTCAGTGTGCACGTCATGTTGTAAATATCTAGAAAGGACAGGAATCACTAGGAAGCAATATTAGCACGATACCCAGATGACGATTCGATCTCTATACCAATAAAGAATTAGATTTCTATAGCTAACTTAGCAAATAACTAGCTTCCACCACGGAAGACAGCCAATACGTTTAGAATGCATCACCTGTAGGATCATAGAGGAACTGCAACAAGGTACTGCCTCAAATACAAAAAAAAAAAAAAAAACATGAACCAAAGAATCACCATACATCACTGAATCGATTTTTCTCTGCATTTCTAAATAGCTTTTTAGCTGAATTGGCTCTCAGCCACACACACACTTGCTTCATACATGATGTTTTTGATGTTTTGGGGTCTGGGTTGAATTTCCCCAAAATAAAAATTTCCAGTGCGACAGAATAAAAGTGCCATTTGTGGCAATAAACACACGCTGTATGCATGTTTAGTCCATAGCATGTTTCATCATTAAGACTCATGATGTTGAAAACAGTGAGTGAGAAAATTCAATTCTGCTTTTTCTTAAAAAAAAAAGGGGGGGGGGGGAGGGGGTTTGATAGGGATCGACTACTAAAATTTTAAATGCATATAAATCTTTGTGGACTGGGAAATGAATCATATTCAGTGTTAAACAGAAAATCTGTTGATTAAATACTTATGCTGAAGTGTCACTGATTAGTCAATATAAAAAATATGTCAAAATATATTACCAAATAATAGCAAAGTTAGGAGCTTTTGATGTAAACGTCATACTTGTCCTCCACACAAGGATATAATGATGTATAGGATCATTATAGTTTTATAATGACCGTCATATGTACTGAATAGTTTTAATATATAGATATACATGAATACCAGTTGTAAAACTACCCAATATAGCAATTTGTTTCAAATGCACTTGTTACACACCAGTTTCAACACCACGGGCGCCAATTACTCGAGAAAAAAAAGGGGACCACTCAACCTGTGCGTTTACGGTCAAGAGGCGTTTGAAGCGCTAAAACATCACCTTTTTATTCTAATATATTTATTGTTTAAAATATTATAGATTCCTTATAAAATATTGATAAATAATATACTTTATTAGTACAGGTGATACACTCTGAACTATTTAGACATGTGGTAGGAATGAAATTTCTTGCATTAGTTTTTTCACTTAAATTAAATAGTTTAGATATATTTTAAAATAAAAAAATATATTTAAAAAAATATCTTATAAAAAAGACAATGTTTTAGCACGTCAGATGCCTGTTGATAGTGAGCACACAGGCTGTGTTTAAACATTCATTAAACTTTTTTTTTTTTTATGTTTAAAATATACCTAAATCAGGGGTGGAAATGTAATATCGGAGCAGAATATTTATAAACATCGTGATGCTTATAGAATGCAATTTAAATCGAATTGGCACCTGGGTATCGTGATAACATCGTATCGTATCAGGAGGTGACTGCTGATTCCCATTCCTCCTGATCCATAATATTTTGCTTCAGATTAGAAATTTGTGTAAAACAAAAACCAAACAAAAAAATGAAACAAGTCAGATTGTAGTGAATGACTCTGATGAGAGAGAACTCACCCAACTCGTGCTGGAGTGTGCAGTGTCGGTGCTCTCACTCCGCTTACTCTGAGTTTTGTAAGCTTGGTAGAGAATGAGCGACTGAAGGGAATAGGGGTGGGTTTTTTCGTTTGTCTTTTTAATAAATTATATCCCTCTAAAAAAATATTATTTTTATCAAATATTTATACATAAGAAAATCCCCAGCAAGAGATAGACGTAAAATGCTACGAATATAGTAAAAGCGTGTGCATAAAAATATTTTTTTTTCAAAAAGTATTTGTGTACATATAGTGCTAATTAAATTAACCTGCTAAAATAAATCCAGTGCGCTCGCTAGCAGTTAGCCAGAGTGCTAACTGTCTCTCTCAGTCTAGCTAGCTAACGCTAGCTAGCTAAATAAACACGGTATTCTGTTTCATGAATCCATCCGACTCGGAGTACAACTTAGCATAGCATAAAGCAGATTTAAGTACAATATGAAATAAGTTATATGCAAAACAAAAAAAAATAATGAGGGGAGAAATTAGAAAAAGGCGCCGAAACCTACATGTACACAAAGGCGGTTTCCGATTTCAGGTTAGCGGGTCATTTTTCCTCATCCTCCCGTCGAAAACAGTTTCAAAGGCCTCTCCATTGGCCCGAGAGCTCTTGTTGTCGCCCCGTTAACCAAACCCGATTTCCGCTCGGTTTGCTGGCTAATGCAAACTGATCGCTCTACCCCGGGTCGCTTAAAGCGCGTATTCATCGAAATCGTCCTTCTTAAAGATTCTCCTTGGCTTTAATCGGGGTTATTAGCCAAATATTTTCCCCTCTCACTGTGTCATTTTTTTTAATGTCCCCGTCTTCCTGTAGGCGCTTATGTTCGTTTCACAGTGGTCGTTTCCGGGCAGTGATCTACTTCCGGCCAGTGTCGCACGATAAAACGTCCGGCTATATTCAGATATGTTATGGTTATTATTTAAATTACATATTTATAGATTTATTTGCGTTAAAATGTATTCACTGTACATGATTAAAACTATAATCAATATCGTTCATAAATTGATTAAAATCCTAACAACGAACATAGAATTGCTTTATCAAGTATTTTCGATTTAATGCTTGTATTGTCCGTAAAAACGAATCATCCGTCGAAGAGTTTATCAAAGCCAAAACTAAAGTAATAGGTTTTCCAAATACCGTAAAGTGTTAAGACTTAAAAAATAAATATACGTTTAAAAAAACAATGTGTATGTATGTATATGTGTAAGTAAGTATGTATGAGCGTTTTAATGTTCATGATATAACCGAGTTTTTTTTTGTTTTTTTTTACTTGACATAATAAGATGAAAGGGGGGGTACTAATTTTTGAATGAAACCACGTTTCATGGTGGTAATATTCCACCCAGTGCCCCAGCTCCGAAGCCATTTTACCCACACTGCTGCTGCTCTTATCCCCCGCCTCTCTCACTCGCTCGCTCTCTCTCTCTCGCGAGCGCGCGCGCGCGCTCTCTGAAGCACTCTCTTGACCCTGCCCCTCAAAATGGCGAATGCCCCTGATGCCTCCCTCAGCAGCTTCCTCATGAAGCATGCATACACTCTTTACACGGTTAACACAACTCGGATTATTCGTCCTGCTTCCACTAATCGAATAATAACACTTCGGTGGGTTTTATGCAAAGACATAAAGCATGCAACTATAAATAAATAAATTAAAACCATGCACTGTTGCAAGTATTATATTGAGAAGTACTCAGTGCTTAGGGGCGGATCCAAATCATACACCCATGCAAGCTCAAGCTAAACCTACGGCATATAATGCACATATGATCCATGCATTTTGTTTGTAACTAAATACTGTAACATTGCATAAGGACCAAAACATGGTGTTGTTGCTAAAAAAAAAAAAAAAAAAAGTCTCAACTAGGTGAAAAAATTGAAATAGCATCATATAACACCTTTTTTTCATAATACATAACGCTTCATATTTCCTGTGCCATGCTTTTTTTTTTTCTTTTTTTTTTTTGGAAAATATGCATACACGTGCATATACGAAACCCATTTGCCAAATACTGTACACGTCTTTTTATGTAGTGTCCATGACTTTTTTTAATTAAAATTTTTTCCTGCCCTTAATTGCCATTCAGATGAAACTTGGCCAATTTAAATTTCACATGAAAAGACATAAACCTGAAAAAGTGTATTGTTCTCACTTATTGTCTATACCGCTTTACCTCGGAATCTGGAGGTGCAAGGCGAGAGTGCTAGCCCCTAAATCACCGTGGCACCCCATGTATTGTTTTAAAATGCAAAATTGTTGAGATATTGCAACATAAATTTGACATGGTTACGGACACTACCGTTTTAGTTTTTTATGCTTTTACCAAAAACAGGAATGCTTTTAATTTAAGCAACAATTTTTTTTATAGGTCATATGCTTCTAGAAGCTTTCACCAATTTTAATAGCAATATTCATAAAGAAATATTAATAGTTTACATTTTAAATGATTATTGTTTGAAGCGAGACAGAATAATGCTGAAAAATGGCCGTTTTGGGGGCGCATATAAAATCATCTCTCCCAAATGGCTGAAGTTAGCAACTTAAAATTATTTTTAGAAGTAGCTTCTTTAGTAAACTTTAGCATTATCTTCTATGGCACACTCATTTTCTGTATTATATGTACTGTATAACATAAAATAAATAAATAAAATCAGCACCAGTACTGTGTTTTGGACAATATAGTTATGCAATTTTTGTATAATTTCACCTAAGTAGGAATAAAAAAAAAAAAAACTGGTTTCAGAAACTTCTCTATTAAAAATGCATGTAAAAAGGGGGCATTCTGCCCAGTCGTTAGCACCATCACCTGAGACCTCCAGGGTTGCAGGGTTCAAAGATGTCTGTATGTGTGGAGTTTGCATGTTCTCTCAGTGCATTCTGGGCTTCCTCCTGGTTCCCTTGTTTCCTCCACAATCTCAATGCAAAGACATGTACTGTATGTAGATTAGCGTTTTTAAATTGTCCAGAATGTATGATTGTGTGTGTGTGATTGTGTGTGTTTGTGTGTGTGCGTGGGTCCCTGATGTGTTTTCATACTCCATTGAGGGTCCCCTCTTCCTTAGATAAGCTTCAGGTTGCACTTGACCCTACACACAATGAGCAGAATGAAGCTGAAGCAGAAAAAGCACATAGTATTGCATATACAATCAATATATATATATATATATATATATATATATATATATATATATATATATATATATATATATATATCATATATATATATATCATATATATATAGGCAGCACAGTGGCTTAGTTGTTGGCACTTGTACCTTCAGGGTCGGGGTCCGATTCCCACCTCAAGTCTGTGTGCATGGAGTTTGCATCTGGCATTCCCAAACTGCCCAATTTTAAATAATGCCAACATTATTTATTGTGAATAGGCCACTTATGCACTACTGGTTAGATGCTTACTGCATTTCATTGGCTCTGTACATGTACTTGTACAATGCACAATGACAGTAAAGTTGAATCTCTTTACTATCTCTATATCTATCTATCTATCCATCTATTAATATGTGTGCATGCCCTGCGATAGGTTTGCACCCCATTCGGGGTGTCCCCCACCTCATGCTCTAAGTCTCATGGAATAGGCTCCATGCCTACAAGAATAAAGTGGTATAGACGATAATATAAGTGTGAGGGTGTCTACTCCATCCAGAGTCCCCTGTATGTAAAACACAGGTGCATACATTTAACTGCACTGACATACTACAGACATTATAATATAAAATGTATTATAATTATTATTAGTATTATTGTTATTATAATTGTTATTATTATTATTATTTTACTTTTGCATTACTGCTTTATGTGTATTACTCCTCACTCCTCACTTTCAGTCAACTGATACCCAATGTAATCATTTCTATTTATTTAAATTATTATTATTTACTGCAATTTACAAAGAACTCATTGTAAACAGTTACCGTAATAAAATTACTTAGCCATGAGAAACACGCTATAATGTGTGTGGTGTGTGATTAAAATACTGTAGGACTGCAGGCTTGAAACCAGGTAGAAATAAGTGCAGTTATGCAACCTGCTGGACGAGGGCAAAGAAATGAGCAGGAAAGAAAAGGTTACATTATATAGTACTGTGCAAAAGTCTTGAGCCCCCCTCATTTCTTTATATTTTGCTTCCAAAGAGCCAGACGTTCTTGTTTTTTTTAATTTTTTTATGTAAATAGTTATTTTTTGACACAGAGTGACTTTATGAATCATTCATGCATAAAAAAAAACATCTAACTTAATGCACGGACCAGTGAGAAACAGGTGCAGATGGTGACAGTTGATCAGTATACTGGTTATGCTGAAAGCTGGGTGGCTGGAACAGACAGGAGGGAAATGAGGTTGCTGCTGAGGTTGTAAAAACATATTTTTTTTTCTTATTTAATCTACATAATTCAAGGTAATTCGACGTGAAGAAATGACGGTGGCTCAAGACTTTTGTATCGCACTGTGTATGCTCTATATACTTGTATACTATATATATTGGCTATATTTACTGTATACACTGTATATTTTTGAGATTTATACTGTAGTGTGGAGGAGAAACTTGGAAGGAAACCAGATTTGGTGTATCCAGGGCATGTTGAGTACATCTAGATAAACATGATTATCATTTTCATTTATATAGAGCCGGTGTCGTTCTAAAGGTGGCAGCTCAAAGTGATCACAAAAAGCAAGCGCACCTCTGCTGGAAAAAAAAAAATCCAGTTTGGTCTGTCAAACTGGAAAGATCATCTTTGCAGGTTGATAAGTTTCTTGCCAGGTTCACTAATACTCCATAAAAGTGATCAATAAATGTTTCAGGTTTTTTTTTAATTGCCTTTCAGTTGGGTGTTAGATTTGTGACTTTCCTTCCCTTCCAAATAAGAACAAGAACAGTTGAACTAAATGGAAAATAGAAATAATGAAAGTAAAAATGAGTATTCTACAATTACTTCCAAGTTTAAATATGCCCACATTTCTATTCTAATATACAGTAAACAGACAAAAGATTTCATTTTAGAAAACTCTCACGTGCTGTTTCAAAGGGTCGGATGAATCTCACAACAGCTGCAAACTCAAGAGAGAGAAGACCCACGCAAGCTTCCTTTAAACATCACAATCTCTTTAGTCAACACGTCGTATTGAACTGGTGCTCACGCTTCAACACAGAGCAGCTGGAGACACACTTGGAGGAAAGCACTAACTGTGCTCTCAGATATTCAGGATTGGCTAGTTCTGTTATTAACAGGGGAGAGAGGAATGCTACCCGGGGCCTGTAAAGTCATTATGGACTGCTGGTCATGGATGGCTGTGGCTTCATCATGACTCAATCTCAAGATTTCCCAGTATGAATGTTTTGTTGCAATGCCTGGGATAACTGAACCATGCATTCGTCAGGCACATTTCAAAACCAAATTTTACATGCCTGCATCATATTTATATTAAACCTTTATATTATCTTTTGTCTTAACCACTAGGACTGGTGTAGATTGGATCTTCTGAAAATACAGACCAAGAATAACCAACTTTAGGAATGGGACAGAATATCAGGCACTGCTCACGAACGTTTAATCACTAAAATGTAGAATATACGTTGGTATTTTTCTCCATCTATTTAAAAGCAGTGCATTGTATCTACACCATTATTTTCCCAGAAAATTAAAGCTTAAAATAAACATACCACTTTTTTATGTTGGATTTACAATACATCTATAAAAAAAAAAAAAAAACTATAATACATGTATTGTGGAAAAGTTAAATCTGAAACATTTCATGCCCTTTTGGTTATAACTTATATAATTACAATTTACAGCTCATGAAAATGAAATAAGAAATCGGTATTTCAAAATATTAGAATATTTCCTAAGATCAATCAAAAAGGATTTACAACACAGAAATGTCCAATTACAGTATGTTAATTTATGTGGCTGGGGTTCCTTCAGCATGAGTTACATTGAGGCTATATTGAACACCAGGTTGCTTTGATAGCAGCCTTCAGCTGGTCTGTATTGTGCATCATGTGTTTCTCATCTTGCGCTTGACTATAAGTCATAGATTCTCTATAGAGATCAAGTCAGGCGAGTTCACTGGTCAATCAGTTAGTGGTAGTTTTGGCACTGTGGGCAGGTACTAATTGCTATCTCCATAAAATGTCCTGATAGATAGCTGCATTTACTTTGGACTTAATAAAACACAGTAGACTAACACGAGCAAATGACTTGGCCGAAAGAGTGATCAACAACTCCCAGGTTCTTGAATTGACTTTTTATTGATAATCTTCTTGAGGCTCCTCTTTGTTTGTGTACCTTTTCATACCACAATTTTCCCTTCCAGTAAACTTTCCATTAATATGATTGGATATGGGACACTGCAAACAGCCAGCTATTTTAACAATGAAATATCTTTAGTGGCTTACTCTTCCTGTGGAGGATGTTGATGATCACCTTCTGGACAACTGTTAATTCAGCAGTCTTCCCCATGCACGTACAGTACTGTATTGAACGGGCCCCGTGATACAATAGTATTTATACAGTATGAATAGTAATTTTCTTTAAATCAAAATTTAATATTCTAATATTTTGAGATACTGTTTTTTATGAGCTGTAAGCTGTAAGCTCTTGCCATATGATTATAAAGTGTTATGAAACAGTTGAAATAACTATAATTCCGTTAATGTTAAATCTAGTCCAATCCGAAAGTACTGGAACGGCAAGTATATCATTGGGACACTGTCTTGCTGTGGGTTGAGGTGCCTCTCAACTATATTTGGTGCATTACCAAATGTGGCAGACAGAATTTTTCTGTAAACTTCTAAATTTATTCTGCCGCTCCATCATTAGTTCCATCATCAATAAAGATTAATGAGCCCATTCCAGAAGCAGCCATGCAAGCTCAAGCCATAAACTCCCTGCACTCTGCTTGACTAATGAGGTTGTATGGTTTAAATTATTTCTTTTTTGCCACTTTTGCAAGAGGTTAACTAAGTTCCTAGGAATGTTCTGGCTAATTTTTGTATGTCTTTGCAAATTCCAAACTGAACTGCCAATTACTTATGTTCATTAATTAATTCATCTTCTATACTACTGCTTATTCTGTATACAGGGTTACAGGATCCCAGGAGACTTAGGGCACAGGGTGGGGTACCAATTCATCGCAGGGCACACACTCTCACACACCCTGCAGACGATTTGGGAAAACCAATTTAATCTGCATGTCGTTGGACTGTGGAAGGAAACCCATAAGCATGGGGAGACCATGCAAACACTTTGCTCACAGACTCCACAGAGGCAGGAATCGAACCCTCAACCCTGGAGGTGTGAGGACACGGTGCTAATCACTAAGCTACCATGCTGCCTCCTTTTGCTAATGTTGCATCTATATGGTCACTATAATTCTGTTCTTAAAGTCTTCTTCAAACGTTGGATTGAGATACCTTCACATTTGCCCTGTGGAGGTTGGTGCAATGGATCGGTTTGATTTCCCCCTTTTCTTGGATTCAAAATGGCTTGCTTTTTTCCCCCATAGATAGGTATGCATGTTTACTTTTAATAGCAAACTTTTAACAGCAAATGCAGTCTTCATGAAAAAACCCAGGGCTCAAAACAGTAACTCATTTTCATTCATTCAGAGCTATTAATTGTTTAAACGAAACGAAAAATGGGTGGGTCCAAATTAGAGGTGCATTGTTCTAAACTGTTTGTCAAAGCCAGTGGTAAATATGAGGAAATGAAAGCTGAAATTCTGATTTTTTTTTTTCAGATTCATTAAACCCAATTAACATCAGTGCATAGCAAAAACAATAGTTTGCTTTGCTGTTCCAGTACTTTTGGAGGGGTTGTATTTGTGGACCTGACTGTTTAAATGTTGGGTATGATAAAATGTTCTTATGTATGAAAACTTGGAGCAAAGTGTGTATGTGGGGTCCAGGTTATAATAAGAATGTCTACATGATATGCAGAGTATATATGACTTAGGCGAGGCACTAAAATTCTATTGGACATTCTGTTTGACTGGCCTGGTTTTGTAATTCCCAAACTATCGCTGTCTTCACTTGGTTTTTATTGGTGACCCTGAAACACAGTGTAGATGGAGGGTTAGTTCATGTATGTGCAGAAGAGCAGATATTGCCAGCCAAGGAGATCATTTACTGACATCCAGTAGCTGTCATACCACTAGAAACAAGGTGCCAATCATCCACACCACAGAAGACTGACTTCTGCAGTTTCTGTGATTGTTTAAGTGCTAGGAGTAAAAATATTACGTCTTCAAGAATCTCATGAGTTCTCCTGCATTCAGTGCAAAGACAGAACTAATCTGGACTCAATACAATGGCATGCATTACCTGCATGCTTTTGGACAATGGGAGGATACCACATAACCTAAAGAAAATCCACTAAACAAAACCCAGAACAGAAAGACATTCAACAATTCACAGTTTACAAAAAGAAGTCATCCATCTGTGAAACTAAATCCCACCTGGGCAACCAGGTAAACCAGTTCCACTGCTGGTTTGAGAGACAACTGGTTTGAGTTTCCCAACAATAATGTATAGCTTAAGCAAAAATTAAAGGTCTGCAAGTTGTAACAAATTTCTTCAACACATAAATGTGCTTTGCAAAATGAGTCCTTCTGAAGACCATGAAAATCCCGCTATCTTCCATACAACTACGAATAAATCTAAAAATGCTCGTCGTCAGTAATTTACCACGTCCAATATCCTTAGATATTGGAAACCTTTCAAATCAAAACCTGAACATAAACATCATCTCCTGTAAACTCACTACACTGATTAACTGATAGGCAAACATCTTCCCAGACCTATTTAATGAGTCCCCGGATTTGCGCATTGTTCCAGGTTGTTCAAGACCTTTACAATAATTGTGATGCCAAAATTACAAGATCACTGACTTCAAGGATTGCCTTGACATCTGTTCTGATTAAGTTGTTTGAAAAAAAAAAACTCAACCCTTTGAAGTTTGCCAAAACATCTACCGATTATGTCTTCAACATGGGTATTTATTGCATCCACCAACATCTGGATTCTCCTGGGGTCTACGTAATGTGTAATGTTGGATGCTGTTTTTGGGTTTCAGCTACAGAGCTGCCAAAAAAAAAATCCTTCACCTTCAGCTTCCCGTCCTTCACATGCCACTAGATTATGAGCTGAGAAGGGTTCCTTGTCAGCCGTTCAGATTCTTAAAGCTGCAGTGCCACAAGGGTTTGTGCTTTTCCCTTTGCTCTTCTCATTAGATACAAACAGCTGCATCTCTTGTTACCTGTCTGTTAAACTCACCCAGTTTACAGATGACGCTACTCTGATCAGCGTCATTTTCCACTAATGAGTACACTTCTTTAAAAGGTGGCATGGCTAACAACCTGGTGCAGCCAGGAGGTCAAATTCTTTTCTGGTTCCTTCATCGATATGTTTTTATTTAACAACTGAGACATTGTACCTGCGTTTTTGTCTTTCCAACCTGGTCTTTAGGAGATGGTTAAATAACAAACGAAAAAAAAAAAATTTGAAAAAAAGGTACACCTGTTTGTTTGGAGCTGAGTCATGGGCTGATGTGATTTTCTCCAAAATGTTGGTGATTAGTGAGGACCAGGAACAGGAGGGGAACAACTTTGAGGGGTTGTTGCCACTCCTTAAATGTCAGCTTAATGGCCAGAAGTTATTGATTGTGAGAATAATTAGTACATAGATTTTTCGAGGGTTAACACTGATGTGATGCGACCACTCCAATTTGTACTTCTAATGGATCAACCTCCATGACAAAACAGACAAAGGAATTCGGGTGTTTGAATAATGGCACAGTAATCAATATCTCATTCAGTGTACCAAAAGTAATTTTCTCTGCAGGTGTTTGGACAAGAGGGACTGGATATTCATACTTCTTTCTGATTTGACTTGTTATCAATACAAGGGCAAATCATCCTCTTATTTTATTATTTTTTTGGGAGAAGAAGCTTGCTGAGAACTGTGTGTAATGGGGACATGACTTTAAAAAGTCTACAAAACATGGTCTAGGCAAATCCAAGATTGTACAGTAGACTGATAGGATAGAGTTTTGCAGAAAAAGTATGGGAACCTTTTGGAATTTCATATTCTATTTGTCACATACACAGTACGATATGCAGGAAAATGTTTTAATTCTTCACATATCCCAGCTTCTTGTTGGCAGGCAGGGGTCAGAGCACAGGGTCAGCCAATTTACAGCACCCCTGGAACAGACAGGGTTAAGGGCCTTGCTCAAGGGCCCAACAGCGGCAACCTGGCGGTGCCAGGGCTCGAACCGCTGATCTTCCGATCTGTAACTCAGAGCCTTGACACACTGAGCCGCCACTGCACCCTGCATTAGCTCGTCATAAAATGTGATTCTGATGAGAAAATGTTGATCTTTCATGTGTTTATTGAGAACAACCATAAAAAATCCATATTGCTAGTGGAAAATACCTCAAAAAAAGATAATTGGAGTCAGGTGTTAGCATACCAGGAGTCTTTCTTAAGAAAGAGTTTGGGGGTGTGGACTATAGCTACTTTGACTGAA
This sequence comes from Clarias gariepinus, assembly GCF_024256425.1. NCBI lineage: Eukaryota > Metazoa > Chordata > Actinopteri > Siluriformes > Clariidae > Clarias > Clarias gariepinus. The sequence continues at coordinate 16,691,628 of NC_071127.1, read as the reverse complement.
TAAAAACCACTCCAACTTACGCCAACGTGAACCATGCCTCACCAAAAAAGAGCTTTCAGAGGATCTACAATCAAGAATTCTTCATAAGAAATTACATAAAGCTGGAAAGGGTTACAAAGTGATTTCAAAGACTTTAGAAATTCACCAGTCTACAGTTAGGCAAATGGAAACACAGGGAGTTCAGTCAAAATGACCCCAAGAGCACAACAAAGAATCATCAATGAGGTAAAGAAACAACCCTGAGTGACAGTCACAGATTTGAAGGCATCATTGGAACTGGCTAACATCTGTGTTCATGAGCCATAAGTATATAAAACATTGAACAAGTTGGGTGTCCACAAAGGAATTCGCTACTTACTAAGAAGAACATTGGGGGGTCCATTCCGAGCATTCACTTACTTTGTCCACTATGAATGTCGAAGTTTATTCAGTAAAGACTAAAAATTATTTTAGGCACATTATATCTATTAATAATCTTAGATGAGGATCAGATCACAATTGATGACAAATTAATGCAAAAATCTATAAAGTTCTAAAAGGTTCACAAACTTTTCTTGCCACTGTATATATTATGTATACATTGAAGTACAGAGATCTGATAACACTATAAAACATTTATAATAAAATAATAATGTCAGAAAAAGAAATAATAGTGCAAAGTAGAACAAATTCTGAATGTCCCTTTTATTAGACATTGGGCCTGCATAGAGCCAGGAGTCTTTGGATGAATGGCCAGGGGTAGCTCAGTGGTTAAGGCATTGGACTACAGTTCGGAAGATCCCAGGTTCAACCACCAAGTTGCCCCTGTTGGGCCCTTGAGCAAGGCCCTTAACCCTCAACTGCTCAGATGTATAATGAGATAAAAATGTAAGTCGCTCTGGATAAGAGCGTCTGCCAAATGTAAATGTAAATGAATGACCCATCTGTTCGGTCTAGCTCAAGGGTTTGTAGTTTATTGGTGTCAAAAATCTTAGTGAAAAAATCAGTTGTAAATGAAAAAGGTTGTACTCCCACCACTCCTTTAAATCAAACAATGATTCAACTTTTCTCTAAACGGCTGTACAGCCATAAGAAAACCATGTGTTAGTCAAATCAATAAAATAAAGTCTTCAATTTAAAAGATTGGCATGTAAAGATTGGGCTTTACATTTAGCAGATGCCCTTATCCAGAGCAACTTACTTTTTTTTTTTATCTCATTATAAATCTGAGCAGTTGAGGGCCCAGCAGTGGCAACTTGGTGGTTGTGGTGTTTGAGCCTGGGATCTTCCAAACCATAATCCAATGCCTTAACCACTGATCTACACCTGCCCCTTTGAAGCAAAGGAAAAAAATCATGTGGTCTGATGAGTTTACACTAATACTGATGGGCATCTCTGATGGGGTAGGAAGGGAAACACCTGGAGTGATGCAACCAAGCCGCTGGAGACAGTGTTATGATCTGGGGTTGCTTCAGTTTATAAAAAAAAATTAATTAAATCAGATGATGACATAAATGTTCTAAATGACCAGGTCATCACATCCATGGAGTTTTTCTTTCCTGATGGCACAGACTCACATTCCAATCCACAAAGTGGTTTTGGGAGCATAAGGAATCATAACATTTTCAGAGTCCTGACCTTAACCCTATTTGGAATGTGCTGGTGGAGTGGAGTACCACTGCAATGAAGGGGTCCAAACGAATGGCAGGATTCTACTGTAGCTTTTTTGTAGATCTTGGGCAAGATGGACTAGACCAGGAGTAGGCAAATTCGGTCCTGCAGAGTTCAGCTCCAACCCTAATCAAACACCCCTAAACAAGCTCATCAAGATCTTAAAGATTACTAAGGCTGCAGGGTTTTTTTTTTTCAGAGTTGGAGCTGAATTCTGCAGGACTGCAGCTCTCTATGATTGAACTTGCATACCTGGACTATATAATACTCCCCATGCACTTCAGCAAGCCTTGACTGCCCATGACCCTGTTGCTGGTCCACGGGTTGTCCTTCCTTGGACAGCCTTTGGTAGGTACTAACCACTGCATACCAGAAACACCACAAACGACCTGCTGTTTTGGAGATCCTTGGCTGATCCATTCTTCTAGCCATCACAATTTGGCTCTTGACGAAGTTATTCAGATTACGCTTCCAACACATTCTGAGAAATTATCGTTTACTTGCTGACTAATATTCAAGGAAACAATCAATACCATTTACTTCACATTAGTGGTTTAAATGTTATGTTATGTGTTGATCTTGTAGTTCCTCTCTGTAGCACTGTACATCCATAAAAACATCCACATTTCTTATCCTGTAAGAAATATAAAAAAAATATATATACGTACAATAATGTACAAATCAGATATTAAATATGATAGGTATGATAGGTTGGCGATAATACAGTTGGTACCTGGTATCTGGTGGTGTGGAGGCCATATGCAAAAAAATACTTATTGCAAAAAACAACCAACCTTTCAGCATTAATAAATCCAGTAAAATGGCACTTGTAGTTCTGGGGTTATCTTTAAAATCGGTTATACATATAAAATACACTGATCGGCCATAACATTACAAAGTGAAACATTCTACCCAGGTTCTCCTTTTGCCACCAGGACAGCTCTGGATCCTCAGGGCATGACTCCACAAGATCTCTAGGGGTGTGCTGTGATATTAGGCACCATGGTGTTGGCAAAGGATCCTTTGGGTGGTGTGGGTTGTAGGGTGAGGCCAACATGGATTGGAATTTCAGATCAGATTGGAATCTGGGGAATTTGAAGGCCAGGTCAGTGGCCTTTGGGCTTGTTTCCTGCTTGGCGTCATGACCAGTGATCTGTGGTGCTCTGTTGGCTTTCTATTTTGGCCAGCATTGACTTTTTTTTTTTTTTTCATTGGCATTTCTCTGAGTTTGGACCAGACAGACTGGACTTTGGTCTCCATGGGCTTGTTGGGTCCATGGGCACCTTGGGTGCACACGATCCGTTTCCAGGTTACATACATACATTTCCATTTGCTGGTATGTAATTGATAATCAATGTTAATGTGTTAATAATGTTTTGCGGTGTTACTGTTATGGCTGATCGATGTGAAAACTGAACTGATACTGTATTGGAAAAATTTCAATCTGAATATTACACTTTGTGTGTCTGTAATAAATAACCAAAATCCCAAATCAAAGGTTTAAAAATATTTTTAGTTAATCCAGGTTTAGAAAATGTTATGACTTTATTATAAGCATTTCAAAATAAAAAAAAAATGGAAAAAAAGAGGACACTTGTCTAAACAGAAAATAAAGTATTTTTTTTCGGGGTTTAATTTTTCCTTGCACATTGTCTGACAATTCAGATTTAAAAGTCAGATAAAATGTGAGATTCAGCATTCCAAAAGACAGATTTCGGAAATACACGCAGGCACAGAAACACAGACACACAAACAGGAAGAAACATACACACCCTGACATCACTAATCAGCAGTAATGACATCAACACTGGCATTTTTTTTTTTTTTTGATATCGTCATGCTTTTCCTCTTTTCAGTTTAATTGCTTCTTTTTGTCATTAATTACAAAGTATAGGATCCACTAGGAAGTCGTATAGTAACTAAAAAAAAAAGAATAAAAAAAAGGAAAGTCACAGAAATGGAAGCAAAAAGAAGCTAACATTAACTATGATGTGAACACTGATAGTTGGTTTTAACACAGAATCGATTTCAGTCTTTTTTTTTTGTTCGTTTTTAATACTGTATAAATTGATATAAAATTCTTGTACGTTGTATATCGGAATAAATTTTTCAAAAAGCTGAAATATTCATTTTCAGGATAATATTTTTCGGACATATTTCAGGCCAGGTCTGTTTATTTATTCATTTATTATAATTTTTTTTGTTTAATTCAAGCATATGAAGTGTCGCAGGCATCCAATACACAACTGCCTGTGAGTGCCTGTGAGTATACAGTGAAGAAATATACAGTTCTTTGACAAAAAAAAAAAAAACTTTTCAGAATATACCAAAACCAGCCTGCGTGTTTATCAGAAAATAACACGTATCTTAATATATTACAGTGTATTCAACTTGGCAGGTTACATAGTTAGCTATATCTGTTGTTTTTCTGCATTTTATTCTAGAGCTGTGCCGTTTACACTGACACATGTTCATTAAAAAAAAGAAAGAAAGAAAGAAAAACAAAACACACATATACACACACAGAAGCGGAGACGTACAGGTAAAAGTTTCAGAATAGCCCTTGGAATAAAGAGTCCAACAAGTCCCCATCCCCTTTCCCTGTCCCCCTAATACAGTAATCAACTGTTACAAATTGTGTCTGCAGTTTTGTTGACGACAAAGCATGCTCATAATTAATTTATTAATCTTCTGCCACACTTCTACAATAACAGACCGAAGGTCAGGAATCAGGACTAGGGAGGTCATACGGTATGTAGTATGTAGGATTCCTTTAAATGGTCAGACCTGATAAATCAGGGCGCGGCTGTTTTATTTTTAAATAGATTTTTAAAAAATTTTGCCACACTTTAAAAAAAATTAAATAAATAAAAGTCTAACTGCAGACCACAAGGCCTTTAGATTCTTTCATGGGCCAGCGCATATTGCTCTCAGAGGCACCTTTTAAAAAGTACCACGATAAAGCCATGGTATCGCAAATTTTTTTTTTCCTTTTCTTAAAAAAACAATGTGACTGGAGGCTTCTAGTCAAACGTTTCATCCAGATCTACCCCAAGCTGGATTACAAAAAAAGAGTCAAGCTGAACAGCTTCTTAATTAGTTCATCTGCTGGACCGCTATTTAAATCGTTTAAATGTTCGATTTGTTTTAAATTTTTTTTTTTCGGTCCTCATCGCTCACTTAAAACTGCACATCAATATTTATTTGTGAAGCCATGATCACATCTGGAAAGTTCATACTGTAAAAGCGCAATCGTCATAAATACACCAGTCTGTATTTAACGTATTAAGTCCTTTCCTCAGTACTATTAAGCTTTACATCATATAAAATCATATGAGACGATTCGTGTTGGAGAGAACCTCCAACATGTTTTTCATTCTTGTTGTATATATTATTATTATTATTATTATCTTATTACATTTTTTTTTAACTAAAGGTATGGCTCAATAGTTGCAGATGCAATGGGTCTAAGAACATGTATATACTGTATACACATTCAGATGAGTTAAAACTAGGAATCTTAACTATCCACATGGTTTCCTCCTAAAAATACCTCCATATAACAAGGGTGTATTTTATCCTGTTTCTTAGCAACAAGCAGCAAGGGGCATAAACGGATCTCCAGAACCATGAATTACCTCCCATCTGTTCTAGCAGTATACAGAGTTCTCCTAGCACGAGTACTGCGTTGCTCCTCAATCGAATGCTTTTTTTCCCCCTTCCTCCATCCTACCTGTTTTGCACATCTCATCACGTCTTTCGAACTTATACGCTCCCATCGTGTGTTTGTCCTTTCGTCCATTCAAGCGAATATGTATAATCTTTCTCTGATCCCTCATTTTCTGTCTTCTTCTTCTTCTTCTTCTTCTTCCTTCTTATGTCTCACCCCTGTTCTCACACCGTGACTTCATTTTTACTTCCTGTCCAAAGTGCCTGACTTCCTCCGCCCGCCCCGGGGAGAAAGTGCAGCTGTTCGATGGTGTTCTGCCGCTTTGCAGCAAACGCCATCCTGCGGGTACTTTGGCCTATCGATCCGGCAGCGCCGCCAGAACCATGACCGTCCCCCCAACCCCCCAGAGTGCCGGTTCCATGGCCATGCCCGACAATGGATGTGAACTCCGGTTCACAGCCGGATGTCGGGTGCGAATTCATCTTGATCATGTGGTGTCGGTCAAGTAACGGGGTCACGCAGACGTTCTGCTGGGACTGCGTTTTCTTTTGGTGGCTGAGGTGAGACATCATCCCTCCGTAGTCACCCAATGCGCTTCCCATCATTCCTTCCTCAGGCGACAACAGGAGGCGTTCGTGGGACTTCCTCAGTGCCTTTGAGTTGGAACTCTTGCTGGTGGCCATGGCTTTGTAATACTGGTGCTGCTGGTTCTTCGACAAGTAAGACAGGGTGTTTCCCTCCCCCAAGGCCAGCAGTTGGTCTTGAGACATCACTCGGCGTGGAGGCTGGCTTACTGTCGTAAAGGTAGGACTGTACGGTGACTGGGGTAAAGGGTAAGGATTTGGTGTGCACGCAGAGGTAGGTACATGTACTTGGGGTCGGGATGTGTGTAAAGGCAGCGTACCCCTTGCCCCTAAAGTGTAATCACCGCCCCAATGCAGTTGATGCTGGGAGGAGTGGAAGGAAGGTGGCGTGTCGTTGGCTCGTCTTTTTGAGGTATAATAACTTGTGTAATCGTCCAGATCTTTTTCTGCGTCAAGTCGGGAGACAAATTAGGTACAGTTTTGCAATCGGGCCATTAATGTCCAAATTTATTTAAATACATTCACACAACTCACCTAGTCTCTTGAGGGAGGAATAACGATTAATATCAGGCTTCATAACAGCTTCATATGCCGGAGGGAGCTGGGCCAGGTCGTGAAAGGAATGAGAGAAGGTTAAATGATGGCCCGTGTTGTTGGTCTTGCTGGACATCAGCGGTCCTGGTGAGGTCAGCTGGGCGTTGTTCATCCGTGGTACACGCTCTGATGAAACAGAGGAGATGGGATTGAAGCTAAACACCATCCACACTACAAAAACTAGGCAAAACTTCAGGAACAAATGTTGGTTCTATCAAAGTAACATATCAGCTACAGTATGCATCAGCAATGTTGGTGAATACTGACCTGTCAATGTATAACGGAGGTAAATGTGAATTATTTTTATATATAGAAAACATTTAAATGCAAACTGCATATGTAACAGTTTGATCATGCTGAGTTGAAACAGGAGAAAAAAACCTCATTAGGGAAATAGAGTTATAAAGCCGCTGGCAGCTTTACTTCACTGTTGGCTAATTACTATTACTGTAACTTCTCTGGTGACTTTACTAACTGCTGTGTAAGTGCTTTTTTTTTCTTTTAAACTGAAACATTTCTCTCTTTTTTTTCTCTCCATCATGTTTGTGTCTCTCTGGTTTGAGTTGGGTCATGTCATACTTAGAAATGACAGAATAATAAAAAAGATTTTCCCATTCACACAGCCTTGTCTGTTATTAAGCAATATCATCTCTGTATTATTTAATTTCACAGTTAAAGAGAGACAAAATAGATAGACACACAGCTTCTACTCTTTGACTTACCTATAGTAGCTGTGTGTTTGGGGCTAGACCCAGACTGGATTATGTTGTGTTTCCCAACTGCAAAAAAGCAATGCAAAACCAGATCTTAATGTTTCTACTCCTCCAAACTCATGCATGTATTTATGCATTTACACTGATCAACCATAACGTCATAACCACTAGCTTTAATTTTGAGTAGGTTCCCCCTTTGCCACCAAAATAGTAATGCACAGTGTGTTCTGATACCTTTCTACTGGAACCAGCATTAAGCTTTTTACCAATTTGATATACACTAGCTCTTCTATTGGATCGGACTACACGTGCCAGCCTTTACTCTCCATTTGCATTAGTGAGCGTTGGCCACACATGACTCCATCTCCAGCTCACCGGTTTTCCTTCCTTGGGTGACTTTTGGTTTTCCCAACCACCGCAGACCAGGAACATCCCATAAGAGCTGCAGTTTTGGAGGTGCTCTGACCCAGTTTTCTAACCATTACAATGTGGCCCTTCTCACATTTTTAAAACATTCTACATTTAGGCATTTGGCAGACGCTCTTACATTTTTTATTTCATTATACATCTGAGTTATTTAAAGGTTAAGGGCCTTGCTCAAGGGCCCAACAGGTTTAAACCTGGGATCTTCCGAACCGTAGTCCAATGCCTTAACCACTGAGCTACACCTGCCCTAATGTCTTGTTACAATATCAGCTGGAAGTGTGTTGGATATATTAGGCAGCAAGTAAACCCTCGTTCCTGAAGTTGATGTGTTGGAAGAAGAATAAATGAGCAGGCTAGACAACTGGGTCAGAGAAACTCCGAAACTGCAGACCTTGTGGACTGCAGTGGTCAAGTCATACCAAAACTGATCCAATGAAGGGAAACCGTTGAACTTACGACAGGATCATGGGTGGCCAAGGACTCTTCGATGCACAAGGCTGGCCCGTGTGGAAGAGTTAGTGTAGATCAAATGGATGAAAAGCATAAAGCTGGTTCCAGTAGAAAGGTGAGACCTACTAAATATTACATTTACATTTACATTTAGGCATTTGGCAGACGCTCTTATCCAGAGCGACTTACAAAAAGTGCTTTAATGTTTACAATATTAGGCAGGTGATCATAATGTCACTAATCTGAGTATGTGTTAAAGTTTTTGCTTCCTTAAACTTAAACAGAAAAAACTGGACTGATAATAATTAGTCCAGCTTCTAATAAATCTGGGTTCTGAACAAATTATATGATGACAAACCATATATGGACATCTAACCATCACACCCATATGTGCTTATTAAACATTCCATTTCAAATTCGGTCGCTCTCTACTGTAATAACCTGAACTCTTCTGGGAAGCCCTTGCTCTAGATTTTGGAGTGTAGCTGTGGGAGTTGTGTTCATTCAGTTGCGAGAGGATTCGTAAGGTTGGGTGGTGATGGTGGGACAGGAGGTCTCTGTGCTCTAGTTCGTCCTAAATGTGTCTAGTGGGGTGGAGATCTGTCAAGATCTCAGTGCAGGATGCTTAAGTTCAGGGCAAACCCTGTCTTCCTGGAGCTCGGTTTGTACACGGGGAAAATCGTCATGCTGGAGCAAGTTTGGCCCTCTTAGTTCAAGCGAAGGGAAAGTATAGACATCCTATACTTTCAACTTTGTTAGAGCAGTTTGGGTGGAAGAACCCAATATGGGTGTGATGGTCTGATACTTACATGTGTTATGTAAGTCAACTATTATTATTACAAATTGTAAGTCACAATTTCAGCTTTCATTTTCTGATATTTAGATCTATGTGTGTTAAACAACATTGTAAACAGAACTTTTGGTGGCAGATCACACACTATGTTTATGTAAGGAAAAGTCTTGGAAGTCTTGATCGTCTTGAAGTTAATTAAATAGGACAACTGTTGTATTCTTCTTGCGTATGATGTTCTTCCAGGCTTGTAATGCAGCTTCTTACAGGTGTCTCTTCTCACAGGGTTGGGGGTTCGGGATTCCTGCCTCGGAGTCTGTGTGCTTGGAGTTTGCATGTTCTCCTCGTGCTTGGTGGGTTTTCCCAGGTACTCGGGTTCCTCTCACGTTCCAAAGACATGCAGATTAGGTTAACTGGCGTTTCCAAATCACCCTGTCCAGGATGTAGCCCGCCTTGTACCATAAGTCTCCTGGGATAGCCTCCAGGCTCCCCACGACCCTGTATATGGGATATAAGTGGTATAGGCCAACCCAGACGCTGGAGGTGCAAGGTGACAGTGGTAACCCCTAAGCCACTGTGACGTCACGGTGATACCAGATCATACTGTATGTTCCGATATTTCTGATCACCTAAAAATGCATGGGTTCAAGCTAACGTTCCATGTTCCAAGTTGTTTAACATATCTAGTTGTAAATATCAGGACATAGAACCTTAAAATCTGATCCATCATCTTCTACTTATCTTCAGATCTCAACTTCAATGACTTTAGTGTTCAGCAAAAACAAAACAATTAACCTTGCTATTCCAGTACTTTTGAAGCCACTGTATGTATGTTATTTAAACTCTGCATTATATGCACAATACTTACTCCGGTTGTCTTTGCTCTGGATGACGGGTGTGTAATGGTTTTTAGCCTGCCGGCCCAGAGCGGCTTTGCTGGAGGTGATGGTGGTGCTGTTGTTCCTCTCACTCTGCTGTACCGGGCTGGACTGATGACGCAATATATCAACGAGTGCCCTGACAAAAAGAGTAAAAAAAAGGCTTAATAGAAGAACGGCGAAGTCTACCATACAGAAACTGACACAAAGAATTCTGTTTATAGACAGTATATGTAAAAAATGTTTTACTCACCTGGGCATGTTGAGGTCTCGGTTCCTGGGTCTACGGGAGACCTTGCGAAAAGCCACCTTCACCCCGATGGCCACGACCAACGTGAAAGAGATGACCCCACCAATGACATAAACTGTATTGTTGCTCTGCTGCTGCAAAGGGTCAAAGTCTGGATCCGAACGGCTTGGGGGCTGAGTGGCAGGCACCTGTGTGTTGGCCCAGATGGGCGAGTTGTAATTGGTGCATCCGTCCTGGTTCAGCCGGTTGCGCTGATGCTCACAGCAGAAGCGGTAGTAGCAAGTGCCGCAGCAGTAGATGTAAGTGCCCTTCGTGCAGTTAAAGGTGTTGTCAAACTGTCCCATTACATCGTAGTATCCCCTGCATACGTCGACATCCACCAGACGGCGCGGCGGCGGTGCCACCTGCGCAGCCCCTAGCGGCGGTTTCAGGGCATCGGCTGTCATATTGCGAGGGAGCATGATCTGAGGAAGAGGCTTTGCAGGGATCTCAGCTACGTCTGGTTCCACTGCAATGGCCGCCGCCTCCTTCGCCTTCCCTTTCAGTATAGGGGGCGGGCTTCCTTTGCCCCAACCTCGCAACAGAAGCAACAGTGGCCTGCCATTGGCCGAGTGGCGTTCCGAACTAACCGCCACTGTGAATAGCACATGGTCCAAAAAAAGAAAAAAACACAAAATGGCAGCAAACGGCATCTTGACGACGCGGGCTTCTCAAGAACAAAGTAGCACTTTGAACAAATCAGTTCTTAATTATACAAAATGCTGGTGTGTCGGGAAAGAAAGCTGTATGGCACGCTGACAACATGTAACATATACAAGACGGTAGCTTCTTTCCTTCAATTCGTTAGCTTATCCTCAAATGCCATGCAAAATGCACGCCTAACTTTTTTAAGCTAACAAATTTTGCTAATTTAAAAAAATTTCAAGTTGAAATTTGAAGAATACATGGAATTATACGGCATGATGTCTGTATACTACAAGAATATCAACGTTTCCTGTAACAATAAAAAAACATCACTTATTCCATTTATACATAAAAAATGAATGTTTTACGGATTTCATTTTAATCTAAAACAAAAACAAAAAAAAACTTTTGCATCTGAATATGATAGACCATATGTAAAAGTTTAAATTGTAAAAAATAAATTTAGCTGTGCAAACGGTTTGTTATTAGAAATTCGTGACACGAATTTCAATGAAAATCTTAACCATATATGTATATATATATATATATATATATATATAATATTATAATAATCACTAACACACTTTAAACTATTGTTTCTTTTAATACGTATGTATATATTTTACGCTTGTCTAAATGAACCATCACATTCCAACAAACTGTCTGGACGCCCAATTAGTCCACCTTAAGGGCGGGAACGTGTAAACTTCTCTCTTCCAGTGTAAACTTGTATATTGAAGTCTACTGTAAGGTTATATTTCTATAATCTCTATATTCAGTGTATTTTTATTAAATGGGTTAAAAAAAACGTTCTTGCTTCTATAACATGGCACTGTTTAAAGTGAAAAATTCTTTCAAGAAAAAAAGTAAGAAAAAAATGACAGTCTCTTCTTAGCTAACAGTTTAAATTTATGGCACGCGTGTAAAATGACATCATGTAAAGAAATCCGCGGGGCAGTTTTTTTGTGTTTTTTTTTTTTGTGGTTGTGGCAACGGTAATAAAAGCGTGAAACACACAAAGAGCTTGGAAAAACTGTTGTTTTGTTTTTTGCATACGTGAATACAGCGTCTTTAGGAAGTTCTTGAGACGACACGGTATGACTATTAAAATAATTCAGATCAAAAAATGTGATTGACAAATGAAGCACTGAGGAAGTGCTTGTCTTTTTTTTTTTTATACAAGAAGATAGCTCATCCCGAAGACTTTAGAAGCATCTGAAAGCTATCAAGCAGCATGTGTTAATGGTGACTTGATAAACAAGTCGGGAAATATGCAGGTCTGTCCGTATACGAGTCATTTATCCAGATGTGGGGGAAAAACAAAGAAGAAGAAAAAAAAACGTTTAGGGCGACAAGTGATTTTCTCCTCCGGATTTACAGTACTGATTAGTATTTTTACTTCTAACGTGTCCGGCTTTAGTGGAAAACTCATGTAAACTTACTAATGGCTCATTATATGCTGGTGAACATGGCAGAACGCACTCTTGTCACTGGCTTCAAGAGTATCCCTGAATATACTTTTGAACCTGTTTTTTTTTTTTTTATAAATCAAATTCGTAAAAATATTTTAATCTCATTAACTGTCATGACAAGGATGGCTATACAAGCTATGGCTTGAAAAGTTCTTTTTTTTACGAAGACAAATCTCTAGTGCACAGGCAGGAATCAGGGAAGAATTGAAGTAAATGCCGAAGCACAGAATGGCTCACAGGTTGATTGATGAAGCGGAAACATGCCAAGGACAAAAATTAGCAGCAGGTCACTTTGTGGGAATTAGGGAAGCTTCTGTCGAACCGTTTTTTTTGTTGTTGTTGTTTTTTGGTCGCTCAATTAAGGACGAATTCCAACCAGTCTGAATGAGGTTAATTGCACAGCTAACAGTCACTCCTGATTAAAGCACTTCATGTGTAAGTTCATGTTGAAGGTAAGATTAAAAAGGGTTGGATTGAGAAATATTTGAAAAAAAAAAAAAAAAGGAGCAGTTGAAATATATTTATATTCCCCCCCCCTTCTCGAGTCGACTTGGCACAGGTAACGTTTGGCACTAGATGAAGAGCAAAAAGAAGTCGAGTACTTCAACGTGCGCAAATTGAGATTTTTTGCGAAGAACCCTGGCTCGTAAAAAGAGAAGAAAACAGACGCTCCTGCAGCCTTCTTAAATGATCAAGCCGTCTCTTCCTGGCTGGTGGTCCAGTCATCCTCGTCCGCGCTGATGATGTCTCGTTTAGGTTATCGGTCTTGTCTCGTGCATGCCAATGTACACTGGAAGAAAATGCAAAAAAAATCAGAATGAGGGATGATTTGTAGATTCTTTTTTTAGTTTTCTAAAAAAAAAACTGTACAAAAAACAATATATTTTTTACCAAAAAAAACCCAACTCATTACAGATCAGACCAGCTTTATTGAAAGAACAAAGTGGTGTAGTGGTTAGGACAGTCGCATTGCAACTCCAGGGTCTGGGTTCGATTCCCATCTGGGGTCTGTTTGCATGTTCTCCCTGTACATGGTGGTTTCCTCCCCGAGTCTAATTGCCGTCCCCATAGTGTGTGTTTGTGCGCTGTGATGGTTTAGCACCCTGTCCAGGGTATACCCCACCTCATGCCCCAAGTCCCCTGGGATAGGGTCCAGCCCCCCACGGCATGACGATGATGATTGAGTGAGTCAATATTGAATATTTTGGTTGTTAGAAGATGTATTTATTCGGCATTTTATTTTACTCCCAAATATAGCAGTGAATGACCATCAATAAAATACTTTTGGTTCTTTTTTGTTTTTTTTGTTTTTTTTGGAACCTGGGAACAGTTTCACAGCAAAATGAGATAAATGCCGTTTTTTTATTGACTCATTTTGGCAAACGATATTCCACAGACACACACGGTTTCCAATAACGAAACATTTTTTGTTAACATCTGTACATTCCTGGTGTTGGAGCTCTGAACTCTCGCCAGCACTGGTTTTGCTGCATGTGGGAGTCATGATGCATTCAGAAGTAATATTTCCCAAAGAAAATGAAGCAGAGAGATAATGCAACAACACTCAGGAGACATGCTTTACGAACACTTTACGAACTAGAAGCACGAGTTAAACATGTTGTTTTGCACAAAAGCTGGTGCGTTTCATATGACTGCTTATGTCTGCTTTAACCTCATAGGACCCCAGATGTGCAGCCGTGCATATGTTGCATCCCCGTACGATTTTATGGAACGGCCAGTTAAATTGAAAGTGAGACTGAAGTGCGATGATACTGTACACGTTTGGTGTTGTGTTTAATGTTTATCATGATCTTTAACAATTTTTCTAATTAAAAAGGTTTTTGTCTGCAATTTCTTTCGCTTATTCTAAGTTGCTGAAACGACTCACTCTGAAAACTCAATTAAAGCATGCATTTGCTATATTTTATATATTCTACATTAGAACCGTAGAAGGTGGATTTATAGCTTTTTGCAAAGAAAAAAAAATGGAGATATCTCATTTTGCAGACAAACCGTTCCTTTTTTTTAATGCAAGATTTTTAGATTATAGTCTAAAGCCGTATTTGGTTAACATCCGCTATATACACTACAAGCAAAATAACAAGTTTCTTCTTGATCTGGATGATTGCGTCATTATTCCATATGATTATTTATTTTCGCAGAATCTGCACATTTAATTAATTCTAGGATATAAGAATGTTTTTGTGTAAATGCATGTACTGGGATAACTCCAAATCTGCCCTCATCGCTCTGTAGTAGATATAGAGAAGTTGGGCACAGTCTGTGAAGTTTGCCTAAAACAGAGGCATTTTCCAGTTACACATGATTCTGGGGATCTTGGACGATACCAGCTTGATAAAGGAGCAATATTATAATATATAAGAGAAGCATTTAAACATAATATGTCACTCCAACTACGTCAGTTGAGGCCAAATCTAAATTGAGTTTATTACAGTTTTACACAGTGTATAAAGCTCAAAAGAGTCTCATTAGAGCATGCATAAGGATGTAAGATACATGCTCATCTATTTATACTTAAAAAAAAATCAAATGCACAAAAATCTAAAAAAAAAAAAAATGCAGGTCTGTCTTAAATCAAAATCGAGGTGTATATACTGTGAGTCTCCGAGGTCTGAGTTGTTATAGCTGTTCCTGCTCTTCACACTGGAACACAAAGTGCTAATAAGGGTCAGATTCCACAACCCTCGTTTCAAAGTTCAGCTTAGACTCATGTGAAGCTCCTGCAGACCCACTGAGCTAAACACGAAATGATGCTGTATTTAGTACAAATGTAACTCCTTTCTTCCTTTTTCGGGATCGAGCCAGACTAGCCACCGAGCTTTGTGGGATTTTGCTCCGATGGCTTACATGCATCTCAATTTGGATTTAAAGCCGACTCGAGCTATCACTTTGAATATCTTGTGTCTGCTTTTAGCGTGCAAATGTGTGAGCATGATCGAATAAAAATGCAAACCAATGAGATGCACTGGATCGGGCGCCTTTTTATGAGCTGATGAATAACGACGGTGAAAGTAATACTGTTAAATTAAATCGTGTTCACGGAGATGAATGTACTCGCCATTTGTATTAGCCGTTTAGTTTAACTTCTATGTTTATTTATTATTATTTATTTATTATCTTTGATATTTCCTGGTTTAGTAGTGCATAGTGGTCTAGGCATTATCACATCAACTTCACGCTGGTATTCTGCATAATATGAATGGGCCAGCCAGGAATCTCATCTGCAGTAGAGTGTATTACCGCCTCGCGCCCAGTTCCCCCAGAATAAACACAGAATAAATAACACAGAATAAACCAATAAGCCAAACTGACTCTGACCCTGACCAGGATAGAGACATTACTGAAGATGAATTAATGTGCATTAATGCATCCAGGAACCTTTTAGAAACACAGATTAGCCTTCGACTGTGGGAGGAAACCCAGCGAGAAAATCACACTCAACAAAATCAGCCACTGTTTAACTGCCCAAATGTTATTACAGTGAGAAGATTCAAGATTTTTCAAAAAGGTGCCTTATTGGCGTGACAAATATTGCCAAAGCTTAAAAATAAGGCATGCAAAGATAACAGGAACAGACAGTAAAAAAAAAAAAAAGAATATGTAATTAGCCTGTAATTAGCTTTTTTTTTTTTTTGCGTAATCCTCCCTTAAATGCATATGTGCAAAATGCCGTTTGCATGTTTCAGCAAGCACAGTGCTTGATTAAGACATTTAGGCTTGTACATGCAGAATGTTGTCTATAATTGCACCTAAAATGGGTATCTAATGGTCTAGCACATCTGGCACGTAGTCAAATAAAGTAAAATAAACATTAGAAGTCCTGATTTATGTACATCTGGGGCAAATAGTGTGTAGTCAGTGATACTGATTCTAGTGACAATACAGTCAGTGTTATTAGGAAATGCAGTTTTTACGCAGATTTATATATATATATATATATCGGAACCTCGGCATACAAATGAATTTCTTTTAAAATATTGTAATAGGAATTTTCCCATAAGAAATCGTTCCACCCACTTAAAAAATATTACCAATAAAAAAACATGCACAAAATCTTTTGAATACATGCCAAAGGCAATGTTGGTATCGTAGTTTGACTCTTTCGAAACAGCTTTCAGCGACTGGAAAAAAAAACGGTCTGGTCCGAGTTCGGTTCGGTTTGTTCGTTCGTATGCTGATGCAAATTTCTAAATCTAAATATATTTACATCCAAGAACCAGGGATTGTGGAAGCCAATGGTGACCAACCATGGTAACACTCACACTCACACTCACTACAAGCAATTTGGGAACGCCAATTAGCCTAATCAGCACGTCTTTGAACCGTGGGAGGAAACTATAGAACCTGAAAGGAAACCACCAAGCAAATGCAAACTCCATGCATACAGACCTGATGCGGAAATCGAATCCAGGACCTGGTGGTGCACGGCAACACTGCCAACCACTACCATATACTGTATATATTAATACATACAGTATTAAAGATACTGGGGACTTTATATGCACAGTAGCCGGTAGGACTGTAACAGTACGCAAACGTCAGTGCAGTTTTGAAGACAAGGATCGGTACATTTGGACATAAAATTCCTTTTCACTTGATTTAAACTGAACTTGTGAACATATAAACCTGTACGAGCCTGAAAACTGTGGCCATGATTTCGTTAAGATGTAAGAAATGCAAAGAAAAACGCATATCTTTCTATCTTGCTTATCTATATATATATATATAAGCAAAAAAAAAAAAAAAAAAAAAAATATATATATATATATATATATATATATATATATATATATATATATATAAATCTGTCCCAAGGAGAGTGCATACAGTGATAAATACTAGGTGACCTTCAATGACTTTGTACTTCTCCTTTAAAAGCTGTGTAACGTTCATATATTCAGTTCATTTTGCTTTTCTGGTGATGAACTCCTAATCAGAAGGTCCTAGGTTCAAACCCTACCACCACCATGTTACCAACCGTTGGGCCCTTTAGCAAAGCCAACAAGATAAAACATTTAAGTCACTCCGGATAAGGGCGTCTGCCAAATACTGTAAATGTAAATACCACCAATGTAGGTTTGTGTGATGTACTCTGGGCGGAGTAATAGTGAATGGTGGTGCGATTGATTTTTTTGGGAAAGAGAACAACTCCAAGAAGCCTTGTACTGTGCGATTAAACCGACTGTCAATCGATCAGAGTTTAAAAACTATTTTTAAACACTATGTACGTTATTCGTTGCTGATACTTTTTTTTGTTGCACTCTTTTAGCTCGACAGAGGAATAAAAAAAATGACACCAAATCAACATCCTAGTGGTTAGCACTGTCGCCTTGCACCTCCAGGGTCCGGGTTCGATTCCCGCCTCGCAGTCTATGTGCATGTTGCAGATTAGGCTAATTGCTGATCCTAAATTGCCTCTATTGTGTAAATGAGTGTGTGTGTGTGTGTGTCCTGCGATGGATTTGCACCCTGTCCAGAGTGTACCCCGCCTCGTTCCCTAAGTCTCTTGGGATAGGCTCCAGGCTCCCCGTGACCCTGAATACAGGATAAAGCGATATAGATGATAAATCAGTACTAAATATACTAAATCAGTTTTTTTTTGCTCTCGAAGTGATAAAAAAAAAAAACAATTACGTTTGCCAAAGATGCAAACCATGAAAATGTACAAAAATTATTCACACAAATAAAACTAAATAAGAAAAACAGGAGTTCACCCAGTACAGATTGTTCAACGGGAATGGCTTTGCATATAAATGAGCGCAACAAAGCAAACTGTTCCCCGAAGTGGTGTTTTTGACGCAAGATACAAACCACAAATATAATTAAGCATGTAGGAAAGGGCGAATCTGAGTCAAAACAAAGTTTCAGAACACATTCAACCTGGAGCTCCGAAAGCAGAAGACCACATCATGTTCCTCTTGGCCAAGTAAAAAAAAAAAAATTGGTTCTTCTACTGTTTTCCCTGAAACTTCATCCATCCATTCTCCGTCTTAAGGTTCATAGTGCAGTGTGGTCTATTATGCTTTTCTGCTCACCACAGATGTACAAAGTGCTTATTTGAGTATCTATACTGTGCAGTACGCTTCCTGTTTGGCAGTTCATCTCTGACCTTCTCTCCTCAATAACGTGCTTCAGCCTACAGAACTGATGCTCGCTGGATAGTTTTGCGCTTTAAAAATCTGTGCATGAAAACGAATAAAAAAAAAAACAGTTTCTGTTTCTTAGTGGGTAGCATTGTCGCCTTGCACAACGAACTCCGGGGTCTGGGTTTGAGTCCCTCCTCGGGTCGCTGTGCATGGAGTTTGCATGTTCTCCCTGTGCTTGGTGGGTTTCCTCCAGGTTCTCCGGTTTCCTCCCACAGTCCAAAGACATGCAGGCGTTCCCAAATTGCCCGTAGTGTGTGAATGAATATGATGTGTATATGTGTGTGGCCTTTAATAGATTGGCACCCTATTCAGGGTTTACCCTGCCTCGTACCCTAAGTCCCTTGGGATAGGCTCCAGGCCCAGCAAGACCCTTTATACAGGATAAAAAGGGTATAAACGAGAGCATTAACATGAAGCATGTATCTGCATGATTTTCTGCATTGTGTTGCTGTCCCTAATAAACTGGACCATCAGCATCCAGAGCCTTCTCACACATTACCGCATTAAGACAGAAACCGAACTAACGACTAAAGAGACTAGAGATATCTGGGAAAGAACTGGAGGCAAGTAAACTGTGTGAGTGGGCACGAGATGAAGGCTTTTGGAACATGTAATGGTTTTTATCTCAAACACTGTAGGAGGAGTAGCGTTTGGAAAGCGAAATAAAAGACCAGCATGGCTTAACAATTTTCCTATTACACAACAGCTAAACCTTATGCAGGAGCTGAAACGGTACAAATTTATTTCACAAAGCAGGGTATTTTTATAGCTTTTTTTTCGTTTTGTTTGCTTAATGTAATTAATTTCGGTAATGAACGGTGGGAGAGAGAGAGAAGGTTGATGCACAAAGCTCTAAGTGATGTCAGGGAATATCTACGTAATGTTTCTTTTCCTTTTATTCACTGATTAGAAAACAAGTTGAATCTTAGCGAGACCTTTGATTCCATTTGATTTAGGTGCATTGTGATTCAGTCGATTCAGTTATCATGTATCAGCCTTGTTTATCTGGAGTTTGTTCGGAATTGAAACAAAATGGGTAATCATTGCATATTGAATTGGAATTTTTATAAAATTGTGATACTTAGAAGGCTCTTGCACCTTTTCACCTTGCACCTTCAGGGTCTGGGATCGATTCCCGTCTCTGTGTCCATGGAGTTTGCATGTTCTCCCTGTGCTTGGTGGGTTTCCCCCAGGTTCTCCAGTTTTCTCCAACAATCCAAAGACATGCAGATTAGGCTAATTGGTGTTCCCAAACTGCTTGTAGTGTGTGAATAAATGTGTGTGTGTGTGCCCCGTGATGGATTGGCACCCCATTCAGGGTGTACCCCGCCTCGTGCCCTAAGTCTCCTGTACACAAAATAAAGCGGTACAGACGATGAGTAAGTGAGTGAATGGGTGAAACTCAAAGAACCACAATATAAATCTAATCGTCACCTACAGTTAGCATTGTGATAATATCGTATCTGGTTGAATTTAAAGCATTGAAAACTATTTATGGCAATAAACATCAGAACATGTTTCAATGTCATGCCACTACAAAGTGATAGACTTCTACTCCATACTCCGGTCCAGCAGGAGGCGGTAATGCATCAACTGTGCATAAATTTCAAAAGAAGAAAAAAAACTAAGAGAATTTTAAAAAGAAGTCCCGTGTGGAAGATGCAAGTGGTTTGAGGATTGTTTTCTGCGAAAGCTTTTGTATATTTTGTTCAAGCATTATAAGTTAACCTAAATAGCTGTAAAAGCCTGGATCGATAAACGATTCAAGCAATCAACAGAAGATAGTTAAACTGCAAAAACTTTTTAAATCGCATGGCTCTAGTCGTGACTGCAGGACATTAATTGTAGGTTTAATTCTGACAGTAAAGACACATTTAGAGTCGTTCAGAACTCGGTTTTCTTCGGTTTCTTCTCATTTCAGTCATGGACATTTCCCGTCCTTCACTTAGGCCCTGCCCTCGATTACCAACTAAGGAAGACAAAATCTAGCACATGTTACTCTAACCTTTTTGAACTTCCGGTCACGTAACGTCAGGAGGCGGCGTACTGAGAAAAGCGCTATCCGTTCGCTTCCACATGCATGTGCTTTCCAACACTCATGATTGGCTAGCGTTGCTGTTATTGACAGGGAACAGAGAGAGAACGGACGCCACATCTTTCTCTCCATGGATGGCTGAAATAATGCCTTAATTTCTAGCCAACATCTGTCACTCATTGAAATTCCTAAAGCGGATCACATGAGCTCTTTCTCTTGACCTTGAACGGAATATACCATCGCATAGAAATATCATGGAGTAAAAACACCCATCCATCCCATCACTCACACACAGCACACGTGTATATTAAAAATTCAAAAAAAAAATTTATAATAATAATATTTATCCATCATATTTTAATATAGGAACCTCTGTAGTCCAGCTAGGTACCATGGAAGCCATTGTATTTATTCCATTTTATACAACCCTGGTAGGACCTCCAGTCAACATCTACGAGCAAATTTAAAAACACCAATTGGCCAAATCTGCATGTCTTTGGAAGGAAACCAGATGAAACCCAACCAAGCATGGGAAGAACATGCAAACTCCATGCACACAGACCCTAAGACAGCAATCGAACCCAGATCCTGGAGATGCAAGACCACAGTGCTAACCCCTAAGCCACAGTCTCATTACATATCCTGTTTATTTCCAGAAAGTCCCATTTAATGAAATCTACGTCCTTACATTCCTGACTAAGACCAAGGTCTAAGACCAAGGTCTCCTTCAGATCCAGTATTCTCATTTTCTTTCCTGCTTTCATGCCACCATCTTTTAATTCTAACTCCGACTCCACAGAGATACACAGTGTGTATTCTAGACAAAAGAAGCCGATCGACGAGGAATGTGTTCCTGAAGCAAATCTTCTACCTGTGCGAGAGGTTTCGATAAACAAGAAGGTGCAGCGCTCATACAGGATGGAGTTGGGCAGAATATAGCACAATGCCGCAGCACAAACTCAGAATGCTAAAGCGGTTCATGTCAGATCAGGGCGTGACCATGCGTCCAGCCTGTGAATCACTGATCATGCGGAGGCATCTCAGAATCGTATCTAAAAATACAGCATTCTGTAGAGATTCGCCGTCAAACACCAACAAAGATACAAAACCCATGGCACATGATTGTACAGACTGCAGTAGTAATGCACGAATGCAAATAAAGTGACTAGAACATGTTCGATAATGGATCTAAAAAGGCTTAATGTCTTTTTAATAATACAGACGTCACCACGGAGAGATGCGTTTCCACATTCCAACTGCAGTGAAGTATTTCTCTGCTTTAAGCAGAGTGACTTGTGCTTTCCTTTGCATCATGAAGGAAGTTCACAAAATGAGCTCTAGAACTGTGTACCGGTCAGCATTGCACATGCATGCACTCAGGCATTTTATCCAGTCTTGTGCTTATAGTTCAAGCTAGTTCTGTAATTATGTAAGAAGCAGGTCCTTGAGGAACGATGTTTCATTTCACTGTTTATTCTCCCTGCTGTATATCGGTCATAACAACAACACATAGACACTGGGTATCTATATAAAAAGAAAAGGTTCTCTCTGTGCATTAGTCAGAACTCGCTCTTTAAAAGATATCTTCACGTTTCATACATTGGAGGACGCAATACTGGTAATGTTTTTGCATTGTAATCTTATGTATGGTTGAAATGCCAAATGAATACCACTTGACTTGACTACTTGCTCAAATCTAATCGAGCACAATTTGATAAATGATATATATATATATATATATATATATATATATATATATATATATATATATATATATATATGTCAGTGTGAATTACCAACCCATGCTGGCTCCAGCCATAAAGAGCCGAACTCAAACACCTCTGTTCTACTGTAGTGCATACTCTCTTTATTAAAAATGAGCCAGTCCTCTCGGCAAAGCACCAGGATTTAAAGTCAGTCATGAAAAAAGTAACATCACTTCTTAGTTGATTGCTCAATGGCAGGCATGAGGAACTCAGAGCGTTCTCGATTATGGACTTAGACTTTCTCGGCTTTGTGGAAAACTGGAAATTATCGCACCGGAGACTAAGGATTCTGCCACAATATGTAAGCTGTAACAACTGCTCAGCGTCTACTGTGGCTTTCTTCTGCAACAACGGCGCTAAGGAGCGTCATTAGTACACAATTACCGAGACGCAGTACGGTGCTCACCATCCACCTTTGGCTGATTTTACAGTTAAAATGCTGTTTCATTGCTGTTTCAAGTGCTCTTCATTCTTAATTAAGAAGCTGGGGCTGAGTGATATTGCAAAATAATCATAATAAATAAAATAATAATAATAATAAAAAAAAATGTTTTTACTTTATGAACAATAGTCTATTACAGTTTTAAATTATCTATTTATTTATTTTGGTTTCTACACAGTGCAAGTAAACAATGACACAAATCTATTAAAAGTGGTTATTATTTTTATTATTATTATTATTATTGACTTTGTAAAACGCATCACTTAATATTGTAACCTTACCTCTCTGTTTCATTTTCTTTTGAAAATCAATTCAAATTTAAATTTTATTTACTCACAGCCATACACAGTATGATATGCAGTGAAATGCTTATACAACCGCCTGTGAGCTAAAATTTTCAAAAGAAGATAAAATACGAGTAATAAAATAAGGCTGGAATAGAAGTGTACCAAATGTTAAGTGTATAGTTTATGGTCTAGTATTATATAGGTATATTTGACATTATTATAGAATAGTAAAGCAGTATATGCTATATTAGTAAATTCTATATTATAATATTACTGGTGCATCGTACTGCAGCAACTGAAGATCAAGTCTCTCTCAGTCCATCGGTCTGGGATTGATATTGCTTTTAAGTCATTTTTGCCACAGCGTTTTACAGGCATTTGGTCACTATTATTCTTATTTACCAGTCTTTTGAAAACCTAGCAACATTGTCCCGACATTCATAGTGTAGCCTAATTAATTTCCCTATAATGTTTGGACAACCAAAAATTCGTGCTGGGGTACTAATTCCAAAATTCTTAAGTGATAATTTTTATCAGAGTTTAGAGTTTAGTGTTTTGTGAGTAACGCACACTAGAGGTAATTATTGCTTTTCTTCATTTATATTTTAACATTTAATCGTAGTCCCCGACTTACAAACGAGTTCCGTTCCGAGAGCATGTTTGTAAGTTGTATTCGTTTATAAGTCCAACAAAGTGAGTCTTATACACCTTTGACACAAATTTACAATGTAAATCATTAAAAAAAACAGACAATTTTGGTGTATTGGTTTCACATTATACTCTCATGAGACCAAATTGAGAGTGGGAGACAGCTGACCCCGTTTAAAGGGAACCCGAGGAGACATTGGGGAAGGAGAACACCACATGCGCGCTTGACCGGATGCTATTTTGTCTCAGAGCTGTTTCCAACTATATTGGACTGTGAACTCTGTTTCGTTGAGGATTTTCCAAAATTAGTATTATTCACCATCAGGACAGCTTTACAGGACAGACACGTTCTATCATCGTGCTACCGGATGAGACCAACTCATTTCTCACCCAACACACACACACACAATATACTGGATTTTAGACATTTATACATTAACTTACACACTGAAAATATTTTATATAATTGAAAATATTGGAGGGTTGCACGGTGGTGTAGTGGTTAGCACCGTTGCCTTGCACCTTCAGGGTCCGGGTTTGATTCCTGTCTCTGTGTGCATGGAGTTTGTATGTTCTTCCTGTGCTTGGTGGTTTTCCTCTGGGTACAGTTTCCTTCCAAAGATATGCAAGTTAGGCTAATTGGCGTTCCCAAATCGCCCGTAGTGACTGAGTGTGTTAAAGTGTGTATTTGTGCCGTGCGATGGATTGGCAATCTGTCCAGAGTAATACAATAAAAATGTATTAAGTCAATTTAACCAAATTAATCGAGAAAAATCGCCCAGGGTTATCTGCACGATTTGGTCACAACTATTCTGTTATAACTAACAATTATTCTGACACATATTGCAACTGCGATTTAAACTGTGATATGTAACTATTAAATGTACTATTTAGTATTTAAATGTATTTATTTAGGATAACAGCAAATATACAGTAGTAATATAAAAAAAATCACATATAATGAAAATAAACAAATACTTAAACGGTTGGCAAACTCTACATGAA
Organism: Clarias gariepinus; assembly: GCF_024256425.1. Taxonomy (NCBI): domain Eukaryota; kingdom Metazoa; phylum Chordata; class Actinopteri; order Siluriformes; family Clariidae; genus Clarias; species Clarias gariepinus. The sequence continues at coordinate 16,667,117 of NC_071127.1, read as the reverse complement.
TTCCAAAAAAGAAACTCTGCAGCTTTTTGCAGTTAAAATAAAACACAATGAACAAAAACAACTAAACAGGTCCATATAGCAATTACGATTTTTACGCAATTAATTCTTTATCAATAACTTTGAGCCATTCTTCTCCTCCATGGGACAAGTAACAGAGAACTAACTTATAGGGATGGGAATCACAAGAGACCACGATACCTAGGCACCAGTGCAATGTGTAATGTGCAGAGTGGCATAGTGGATAGCACTCACGCTCCGCAGCTCCAGGATCAAGGGTCGAATCCCACCTCGGGGTCTGTGTGGAGATGTTTTTATGTTCTCCAGGTTCTCTGGTTTCCTCTCACAGTCTAAAGATATGTAGACTAGGTTAATTGGTGTTTCCGAATTGCCAAATGTGTGTGTGTGCCCATGGATTGATTGGCACCCTGTCCAGGGTGTACCCTGTATACAGCATAAAGTGGTATGAGAGAGTAAATAAGTTCCTACCACAGAGGATGCTGTGCCGCCTGCCAAAATGTGAACAGTTAAGAGTGCACCACCTGTAGGATCATAACGGAACTGCGCTATTTACCACCTCAAACGCCGACTTATACAAATAAAACCTTTTTTTTAAATTAAAAATAGATCGACATACAAAAGAATCGCAATGTGTGACTTTATTTTTTTTTCACCCTGCCTACTTATTTTTATCCATGAATGAATCAGAAAAAAAGTACAGCATCCTGACTTTCTTCAATGATGTATTAGGACTGCACTACCAGCATGACTTTGATTTATTGCCACAACTGTGATATGAAATTCAAATGAAAGGATGTGTACTTCCTCAGCACAAACCTGAAAAAACAAGCTAGCAAATCACCAAGCAAGCGAGCAAACTAGCCCAAGATACTCTTGTTAAAGGGCAGTTTCCCCATCGGGCATTCAAATACTCACCTTAAAAAACAGCCAAATTTGTTTACTTAAAAGCTATCACTTCTAATTCCTGTACCAAAGTCTAAAACAGTAGCTAGACTTTTATCATTTGTGAAATATTTATTCATTCATCTTTTATACCACTCATCCTGTACAGGTTTCTATCTCAGGAGGCTTAGGGCATGAGGCATGGACAATCCATTGGGCAATTTGAGAATGGCAGGTAATCTATTCTGCATGTTTGTGAACTGTGGGAGGAAACCCACCAAGCACAGGGAGAACATGCAAACTCCACACACACAGAAATCAAACCCTCGACCCTGGAGGTGCGAGGCCACAATGCTAACCACTATGCCTAACAAATGATATTGCAAAATCAAAAACAAAGCACTCTTAAAACCATTTTGCACAACAAGATCCTAATTAATAACGGTTGAAACCAAGGATTTGGCCAAACCTGCAATAATATTGTATCCAAATACATGTACTTCAATATGAAAGTTGGTTCCCCTTTTTGCAGCTATAACAGCTTCCAACTCTTCTTGGAAGGCTGTCTACAAGATTTTGGAGTGCTTCTGTGGGAATTTGTGCCCATTCATTCTGTAGAGCATTTATGAGATCAGGCACTGGTGTTGGACGAGAAGGCCTGGCTCCGTTCAATCTCCGTTCCAGTTCGTCCCAATGGTGCTCGATGGGGTTGAGGTCAGGGCTCTGTGTTAGGGCCAGTCAAGTTTTTTCACACCAAACTCATCAAACCATGTCTTTATAGTGCTTGCTTTGTGTACTGGAGTGGAATGCTGGAATAGAAAAGGGTCTTTCCCAAACTGTTGCCATAAGGTTACAGGCATAGCATTGTCCAAGATGTAAGACTGAAGATAAGAGGTCTTACTGAAACACCTGAATTCAATAATTTACAAGTTTTGTCTATATGTCTGTGTACATCAATAAAAAAATGTAATGCATGACTGAATCACATAACCTCATTTATCCTTAGGCTCTGTTTTTTAAATTGCCAATAAGCAATTTATTATTTCGACTGATAGACAAATCACCTGCAAGATGCAGAAATGTATAGAAAATTACAACCGATTGCACGACTGCCCCCGACTTTTCAAAATACACTGATGTTGATGTATTGCAGTAGCTAGGAACAAGAGCCCATGCTGCATCTGTGATTGTACCGTATCCATGGTTACACTGCAGCTTCTTAACCGCTGCCTTAAACCATATGGCTGCTTTCGTTTCCCTGTTTCCTCCTGTCAGATAAACGCACATCATCCTGGCATCCGTTCGACGCTCCGTTCCTGAATCTGCATGTGCTACGTTTTAAAGCGCGGGGTGCTGTGATGGTGTGACCTCGTCTCACACGTTGAGTCATATGCTAAAGCCATCTTGATGAGTAACAGTTACTGCCATAACATAAGCTTCACTACATCCTTACACAACAAGCATGTAGGCTTGACTGATGCAACGCAGCAGTTCGCTAAGAATAACGCGGGCTCGAGTGCGCGCATACGCAGAAAAAACATGATCCGCTCTTTTAACCTAATCTTGTGATAAGACAAAGCAACAGTTCAAAAACATTCAAAGAGGAGCGTTATGGAGACGATGGATTGAGGGGAGGGGGTGATGGAGGAAGGAAGGGGGGGAAAAAAACACAAAGCGTACAGATGTGCACCGAGTAGGGGGTTGGCAGGTCGGAGAGGAACCCAATGCCGCAAGGTGGGGGGAAGAGACACGGGAATAGAGGAGGGGTCTGTGTGGATAAGGAGGCTTGCAGCAGAAGGTAGAAAAAGAGGAAGTGTGTTTAACATAAACAGTGTGTCCGGAACCATCGGCCATGCCACCCATTTCTGCATAGTATGAAGTGAAGCAACAGACGCCCGTTCAGGTGCCTACATCTGTGCACATGTACACATCCTCTGCCCCCCTCTCTCTCTCTCACACACACACACACACACACATTCACTTTAGATCTCATCTCTGCTTTTTTGCCTTTTCTTTTTCAATCAGTATGTACAGTAGGTAGAAGCTGCTTTTCTAATCTAACACCATAGCAGAGGGAACAGGAAAGACGCAGTATGAGAAAGACAGAGGGATGAGATGTAAAAAAATACCTTCAGTATGCAAATTTGTGTTTCACTCCCTCATTCAATGGGTATACATACTGAGACTCGGTCGAACTGCGTTGAGAGTACACCGTCACCATCACTCTATGACCGTCACTAAGCAGTGACAATAACAACACACAGCATCTCATTTGTTTCCCTTTCATCCCTCAATTACCACTCCTCCCTCTGATTGAGGGGGAAAAAATACCAGGCATTAGGCATGTAGAAGGAAGAGGAGACAAAGAGGGTGATGGAGTCATCAAGAAGGAGTGTGCAGGCCTTGGGATACATTAAATCACCGATCCAGATCAACAGCATGTATAACATCCAGCAACAAGTTCTGTTTTTTTGGGGATCAAAAATGTTGCACTGGGAAATTTTATAGCTGGACAGTAAAGACGCATGAAGGATAGAATAGTGTGGCATGTGTAAGATAGATGTGCATTGGTGAGGTATTGATTAGCGTTTGGTAAAGATTTACATATATATATATATATATATATATATTTTTTTTTTTGTGCATTATGTCCATTTTGTGCATATATAGCATCATGCACATAAAAAACAAACATGATGCACAAAAAATAAACATGCACAAAAAAAACATGATGCACAAAAAACAAACACAATGCACAAAACAACACAATGAACAAAAAAACAAACATGATGCACAAAAAACAAACATGATGCACAAAAAAACAAACATGATGCACAAAAAAACAAAAATGATGCACAAACAAGAAACCAAAAAAGCATGATGCTCAATGCATAAATAAAAAATAAACCATAACCAAGCAAGAACAGAACGAATTCGCACTGCTACCTGCATGGAGATTTCCTCCTCTTCGGTATCCTTAATATTCTCTTTTCATCACTACACCTTCAAGATCATGTCTTCCTTTGTTGCAAAAAGAAAGGAAGAAAGAAAAAAACAAGCAGAGCTCGAGCGTCGTTTTTTTGCGAACTGACGTGCTGCCTGTACAGAACGCGCGCGAGCTCCGTGCCACAATGCGCAAAGCACGCAGGAGCAGAACGAAAGACAAGAAAAGAAAGAAAGAAAGAAAGAAAGACGGAAGGGTTCCTCACGGTCCCAGATCACGGCTTAGATCTCGGGCTTCCATCTCTGTTCCGGCGTCCTGGTGGAGATACGGAGCCCGAATGAAGATCCAGGCTGAGATTTTTCATTGGCGGGGCGCAGCATCGCGTCTAACGCGCGCTAGTGTGCGACAAAAAAAAAAAAAAACAAGGGGGGGGGGGCGGGTGGCGTGTGAATGTCGTCGATCGGGCATTGATTCATAGATAGAGAGATAGAGAGATCAATGCAATGGGCTTTATTTTATTTTTTTTATTTAATGCGCGCCTGCATGTGGCCCCGAGCATCCAGGGAAGAATTATTCAGGCGATATTTAACACTGAACGCGGCCGCGTGCAAGTTTAAAAAAAAATCTAAAGGAACAAGAATGAGATCAAGAGAAACGCGCGCGGTGCTGTTGCGTCTAACCGTTAATCATCAAAGCGCAGTAAATAGGACTTCAATTAACTCAGTGCGCGCGCGCGCGCTCCCTCCCCTCTGACAGCAGAGACGATGATTTCCACTTCAGTGCAGTGTGTATGTGTATGTATGTATGTGTGTGTGTGTGTGTGTGTGAGAGAGAGAGAGAGAGAATACCGATTTGCGGTTGACTTTCACATGCACACATCCAGTGATTGGACAAAACGATAATTGCGCGCGTTTTCATTTGTTAAACGCGCCAAATTATTTACCAGTCGGAATATGGCCCGGAGGAATTCATTCTCTGGGGTGGATGCTCTTGTTTGTTTGGTTGGTGATTCACAATTGCGCATGCGCATTGAAGAGACCATTCTAAATTACACGCTCTAATTAAATAAAAAAAGATTAGACACCCCTAGTTTTATATGCATGTGTATGCACCAAGGGCATTGGTGGCTCACGCGTAGGTTTTCCACCTGCTATGCGGGAAAGGCCCCAGGTTTGATTCCCGGACGCTACCAGTCGATGACTAACCGCAATGTGTGTGCACCAGAAGTGCACCATTTTTATTTACATTTACATTTACATTTAGTCATTTGGCAGACGCTCTTATCCAGAGCGACTTACATTTTTATCCCATTACACATCTGAGCAGTTGAGGGTTAAGGGCCTTGCTCAAGGGCCCAACAGTGGCAACTTGGTGGTTGTGGGGTTTGAACCTGAGAACTTCCGAACCGTAGTCCAATGCCTTAACCACTGAGCTACCCCTGACCCTGATTTTTATGACTAATACTTGTTTGTTTTCAATTTTCAAACCAGAGCAGACCCTTTAGTAAGCATGCTGAGAATTGAGGTTCCATATAAGTTTTTGATTTTCAGAAATCAATTCGTCCTACCCACGCTTACCACAGACGCGCATATGACAATACTGCTTTAGAGCTTCATGCATAAATCTGTGCTACTACATGTTGAAAGGTTTTTTTCTCCTGCCGTGCGAAAGGCCCAGGTTTGATTCCATCCCATTGCCCAAACTGTGGGCACCGGATGCAGTGCCGGTCCCAAGCCTGGGTAAAAAAAATAAATGGGAGGTTTTCTTTAAGAAGGGTCTCAGACACTCACCTCATCTTCTATACCACTTTATCCTGTTTTCAGTGGCCTGGAGGCCTGGAGCCTATCCCAGGAGACTTCATGAGGCAGGGTACACCCTGTGCCAACTTATCACAGGGCATCACACTACAGGCAATCTGGAAACACCAATTAGCCTAATCGGCATGACTTTTTGAGGAAACCCACTAAGCACGGGGAGAACATGCTAACTCCATGCACACAGAGATGGGAATCTAACCCTGGAGGTGCAAGGCAACAGGCGTGCCCCACAAGGTTTGTACCCCACCTTGTTCTGTAAGTTCCTTGGGAAAGGCTACAGGGCCCCATGAACCTACCCCATGGATAAGCGGTACAGATAATGGATAGATGGATGGAAATGACTGCTTTTTCTTTTGGATGCTGCTCCCTATGTAAAGATGACAAGCTGTAAACATCACACACCATTTCCTGCATACTGGTTTAATGTAGTCGTCTGAGCTTGTAAATCAGTTTAAAACACTGACACAAAGAACTACATTAAAAAAAAGGAAGTAAAGACTGAAGCTGCACCAAGAGTACTCTGACTGTAATTAGAAAGCAAAATGTGCATCTCACTGTAATTAGGGTGAGCATGTGGAACCATCAGTGTTCAGAAGGAAAGCTTGTTTCCACCGAGGAGCAATGGACGTCCAAAGGGCAAAATACTCATCTCAGACACCGCTGCAAAGAATTAACACTGGTTTGTGCAATATACTGTAGTTCAATGCTTCAATAACATTTCATTTGGCAACACAAGAAGATGAATGAATATACACTTGCCATCCACTTTATTGGAAACACCAGACCATTCATGCCCAATCAAATGCATAGAAATAATGCAGATACAGGTCAAGAGCTTCACATCAATCATCAGAATAAAGGACACATGACTATAACCCTGAAATTTCCCGTGGGTGCCAAATGGGCTGGTTCGAGACTTTCAGAAACCTATTATCTCTTGGAATATAGTAAGTCCCGTGGTGATGCACAAGTCATCAAACTTGAGGTGGATGCGTTACAACAGCAGAAGACCACATTAGGTCCTTACCTCTCGGTGAAAAAAAGAATTCCAAGACTGTCCTAGGCACAGACACACTGGTCTTTTGCTGTTGTAGCCCATCCAACTCAAAGTTTGAGGCTTTGTGTGGGCTGAGTAGCTTTTTCACTCAAAGCAGTTGTAAAGAGTGATTATTTTAGATTTGGATAGCCTTCCTCTCTTCTGATTTCATGCATGTATAAAGTTCTGATGAGTTCTACACTTTCTAAACCAGATCATCTAGCACCAACAGACATGCCATGGTTAAAGTCACAGAAATGACACGTTCTTTCCATTCTAAAATAATTTGATGCATTGGGATTAAGTGACTGTTTACCACTGTATTGTTTCTAAGAGTCGGGCTCACTACTCCAGTTCACTCTAATGTGTGCTTTCAACTTTAACGTTCATCTCAAGCCAAAGGGTACACAAACATCAAATGCACTTACAGTGGTGGAAATCTTAGCCCAATATTACAAAATATATTAATATATGTTTGTACAAGGGGGCACGGTGGCTTAGTAATTAGAACCGTCGCCTCTCACCTCCAAGGTGGAGGGTTCGATTCCTGCCTCGGGGTCTGTGTGCATGGAATTTGCATGTTCTCCCCGTGCTTGGTGGGTTTCCTCCAGGTAATCCAGTTTCCTCCCACAGTCCAAAGACATGCAGATTAAACTAACTGGTGTTCCCAAATTACCCGTAGTGTGTGTGAATGAGTGTGCAAGTCATGACCTGGGTTGGATTGGCACCAAGGGTGAACCCCCTGGGATAGGCTCGAGACTTCCTGTGACCATGTATATGATAAGCGACATAGAAGATGAATAAATAAATATTGCTACAACTTGATTTGACTTGAATCAGTTTAGGGCCAAACCTTATGACCTCAAAAACAAAAAGAACTGTGATAATAATGAAAATCTACAATTGATGTGAATCTACAAACAAGTTTGGTAAAAATGTTATGCAAGTGGACATGTGCAAAAACTCTGTCGTATATATCTTCATTCCGGGCAGTGCCTCAACCTATCTGCAGGCAAATTTTTTTGACCTCTGTATTTGGATTTGGCCGCGTCTCAGGGTTGGAGGGGGTCAAATCTCACCTCCGTGTGGTTGTGGTCGAGTTTGCATGTTCTCCTTGATGGGCTTGGTGGGCGTCCTCCGGGTACTCCGATTTCCTCTCACAGTTTTCAAGTTGCCCGTAGTGTATGATCGCGTGTGTGCTTGTGGCCTTGTCCCCCGAGTCCCCTGGGATAGACTCCTGTCCCCCATGACCCATCACTGAATAAATAATATGGACAAATATTCCCCCCATCTCACACACAAACAATGCTTCACTGGGAAATACTTACTCACTGTGTATCCTGTACAGTGTTGCCGAAGGCCTGGAGCTTACCCCAGGGACACTAGGCGGGGTACACCATGGTTGGGGTATAAATCCAATGCAGAGCACAAGCATACTATGAGCAATTTGGGAAAGCTATTTAGCCTAATCTGCTTGGGCTGTACGAGGAAACTCAAAGACGGGACTCAAACCCTCAACCCTGGAAGGCCACAGTGTTAACCACTACTCCACCCTACTGGGAAACAAAAAACAGCAGTCTAGAAGTGATTTTACTCATTCATGAATTTTAAAAAGAAGTAGGAATTTGCAGAACTGACATATGGAACAAATTTGTACACTTTTGTGTTCATAATCGATTTCAATCAGGTGCCCTGTGGATCTGTGGAGAAATCCCACACAATCCCACACATTCTCCCAAATCAAGGAAATGTGGCTGACAAAAATAGGCAACTATTAATATCGTATTTAAATTACCCGGGGGGGGGGGGATTCCAAAAAATAAAAATAAATAAAATCTGTGCTATATGCTCACTGAAGCAGACATAAATAAAATGGTTTCATAACTCCCATTTAGGGGTCACCACAGCGGACCATGGCACAGCAAACAACTTGGCACAGGTTTTTATGCCAGATGCCCTTCCTGACACAACATTCCTATTTTATCTGGGTTTGGGATTGATGTGGTTGGGGTTTGGTGGTAATCGAAGTATTGCATAAAGCAGTGTCCTGTACGCACCATGCTTCTGCCTGAAAGTAGAAACGCCTGCTAGCATGACTTCTTTGTCATTTTTTGTACACCTTTAAACCTTAGTTTTAACCTTTAGACCCAAATCTTTCATTCCAGTATTGGTGCTGATTTTTTTTTAAATATCATACAGAAAATGTATTATACCAAAGAAGCTAATTCTGAAGTTTAAGCAACAGAAAAGTGACCAATCTTGCTTCCATTAAAATTTTAAGTTGCTAACTTGGCCATTTGGAGAGATAATTTTATTAGAATTTTTATTTTTTGTTTTTGTGTAGCTGCTTTGAGACAATGACCATTGTTAAAAACGCTTTATAAATAAAAAAACTTCTAGAAGCGTAAAAAAAATTGTTGCTTAAATGGCAAAAGTTTAAAAAGCAAAAAATCTGTAGTGTCCGTAACCACGTCAGATTCATGTTACAATATCCTACCAGTTTCGCATTTTATAATAATACACTTTTTCAGGTTTATGTCCTTTACATGTGGAATCTAAATCGGCCAAGTTTCATCTGAATGACAGTTAAGATCGTTGAACGATTTGAATTCCAAAAAGTTCCGGACACTACGGACATGAAAGGGCACGAAACTATTGAACAAATGTGTTTCTTTTGATCTAATAAAAACATAAATAAGTATGCATATTCACAAAAAACAAGCATGGATCAAAAGATGAGAAGTGTTAAGTATTATAAAAAAAATGAGGTTACATGATCCTTTCTGAAAATTCATCTTTTCACCAAGGTAAGACCTTTTGCTTTTTAGCACCAATACCATGTTTTGGTCCCGTTTATGATGAGTCTCAATCACAGATGATTGCTTGGACCCCTCGTACCCGTGTTTTCTTTCTCTTTAAAACACAGGATATTTTTTTGCTGATTAATTGTCTTTTAAGTGGCTTTAAAACCTTGAGTTGACTCACTATATGTTGACGTATTATCTTATGGAGCAGGAAGTTAGGGAGGGAGCGCGTCGAAAGCTTTGACTGATATTTCACAGCAGTCTATAGTTTTACAGATAGAGAAGAGAGCAGAGCAGAGCAGAGGTTTCCACCACCCACCTTGCCTCGAATTGGTACAAGGCCGTGGGTTGTTACCGCAGCAGTTTTCTTTTTTTTTTTCTTTCCTCCTCTCCTCCGCGTTAAGCATCATGCAACAGAGAGGGCTCACGGGTTAACACAAGGCACTGAAATAAAACTGTAGCTACTAAATAGCTTAAAGCCAAGATCAAGATTTTGTAGCAGGAATGAACACAGATATAAAGGAACAAGCGCACAGGCTAGAAGGAAAATGAACGAATGAGGCCTGAGCATGCACGACCCACATCGGATGCTAATTAGATGCTGGTGCACAATGCGTGTGTCCGGTTCATGTGTGAAAATGATTACTAATGCTCTCAGAACCACTTGGTCATGTGATAACCTGGTCATTCAGTACATTCAAGTTGTCAGCTGACTGAGCGACTGAAGCAACCCCAGATCATAACACTGTCTCCAGAGGCTTGTACAGTGGACACTATGCATGATGGGTGCATCGCTTCATTTACTGCACTTCTTACCCTGATCCATCACTCTGGACTCATCATGACCTTTATCTATTGTTCAAGTCCCAAGTTCAGTCCTTATGCTCCCTAGCAAAAAATATTATATTACAGCTGTACCCTGAGGATGAAACATCTCGTCATAAACCTTAAGACTTTAAAATCGTTCTATGTTTTTAAAAAATAAAAAAGAACAAAACAAACAACCATGTGAAAAGTAATTTCTTTATTAATATTTTACAATCCTTTACTTCATTTTTAATGTCTCGTAATGTTCTTTGAATCCTCTCCACTTTGCAGTTGTAACTTTTTAAAACTTTTTTTTTATTATTAATGGAGGGGAAGAAAAAAATGATGTGAGATGAAATAATCATCGTCTGTACATCACTTTTTTTCCAGTTAGGAAAAAAAATATATATATAATTCACATTTTTTTTTATTCTCTTCCATACAGTACACTCAGAAAAGGTAAACGTAACAAAAACCGGGTGGGACGATGTGGCCACTTGGTGTCATGCAGCGTGTTTAAGGAAATTAAACAGAAGGTAATGACTCAACTTTCTGCATATAATTATATTTAACATGGTCAGTTCTCATAAGGAAAAGAAACAAAGTAAAAAAAAAAAAAAAAAAGAAATGAAATCATACGAGTGACATGGAGAAGTTTGTAAAATAATGAAGCAGATGGCCGACAGATAAAATGAAAAGTAAGGTAGTTGAAGAGATTTTGTCCCTAACGTGACTGTAGTGACGTCGGATCTTCAGAAAAGCGAGTCCTTTTTTTTTTTTTTGCGTAAAAGTTCGAAAGCGGGTCAGCTCCAATTCAACAAATTCATCTGATAGTGATGGAGAGCTTTACTTTTGTCATCTTTTTGTCAGTCTAATCAAAGCGTCATATGATCCCATACACAACATTGTAATCATGCAGACTAAGTCTTTTAGCTACCTTTTTTTTTTCTTTTCTTTTTTTCATTAATTTTCCTGAGCCTCAGTAATGGATCCGATTCTGAATATAGTTTTTTTTTTTTTTTTTAGTGTTGGTGCTGGTTTTAATTCTCTCTCCCTCACACTGTATAGTTAAAAAAAGAGGCTGGATGTTACCGTTTTAAACACTAGAATGTTGTATACGGATATGGCCGGTGTCCTGTATGTATTATTAAAATGAACAAGCATTGAATGGAGTTACTGACGATGGTTTCCAATGAATTTCATCCAGCTTAAAAATGAAATTAGCGATGGTATTTTGTTGTCAGTGCTCCTTGTGCTAGAACGGATTTGCTCAATCGTACCAGCGGCACGATCAGACTTTGTGTTTATTGAACGAAATTTTGTACGCTTGTGTCTCTTTGGCTCGAGAATTCTCTGGCAAGATGTTGAATGTTAAAAGAGTTTTCTTATAACAAGTTGGTAGGTGGAAAAAAAAAAAAAAAAAAAAAAAAGTACTGGGCAAAGTGGATTTTCTAAGAACTGGGAGAAACTCCGAAGGCATTGTGCAGCGACGAGACGTTAAAAACAGCCTCGCAACAGCATCTGAGACACCACGCTTCATGAGCGTGAGAGTGTGGATTCAGTCCAGGAATGTCGACAGTAGTCTGCAGTTCTGCGTTGGCCGTCACTGGAGGTCCCGGTCCTCGAGATACCTGTACTCGAACGTGAAACCTTCTTTCTTCCTCTGGCCCCATTTCTCATAGTCGAAGTAAATGTACGTCCCCTGAGGGCACAAAAAAAGGAAATAAATGTACCATCATTCCATTTCCAGTCTCTTAAAACAAGAACAAATGCTGGTCCAAATTGGACTAGTCCTAGTTTAGCCAGACCAACCCTTTTTTTGTGTTTTGTCAGTGATCCATAACTTAAAGAACTGATTTAATTTTATTTATTTACATTTTTCTGTCACTGCAATTTTCAATTTGATTCACTATATTTCTTACAGGTTTTTAAGTACTATTAAAAGTATCTGATAAATAGATCTTGTGTATCTTGTGTTGTTTCCTATTTAAATGTTGTGTCTCGTCCAAAATGATAATCTTGTGCTCCAGACTCCAGGCCAGGAGGTGGCAGGTACTTTGCAGCAGATGCAATTTTTTCAGAAAAAAAGAAAGAAAAAAGTTTTTAATTTAGTTTCAGACAATTAACAGTTGCAAGTTTACCTAAATATTTTAATGGTGTTTCACCACTAATTAAAAGAAGGAAAAAAAGAAGAAAAAAAAAGTCCAAACACCATGGTGAAACATGGTGGTGGCAGCATCATACTATGAAGGTGCTTTTTTCAGCTAGTCAGTCTACATCACTAATAAAGGGCAAAAAAAAGAAAAAAAAAGAAATATATATATATATATATATATATATATATATATATATATATATATATATATATAGTTAACATATACAGTCATTCAAGAGCAAAATGTCTGCACCACCTGTTATAGTTTCTGATTCTTCAGCTGAGAAAACGTTAGACATGGGAAAAAATCCCAAAACTGATAAAGTTAAACCGGAACCCAGAAAATCTTTCAGTCTTTAGCCCTATTCATGAAGATTGAGTCAAGGTGGGAGTATCACTCAGTTCTTGCGCTTCTGCGTTCTGTATGGAAAGAACGAAGGTGGAATCGCTGAAACCCTACTGCAAAATGTCATCGTGCGATGAGACCGAGGCAGAACTTTTCAGTTATAAATCATAAATAAGAATTAAAGAGCTTATGAGTAGAAAACTCCGTATCCATGGTGAGGCATGGTGGTGGCGGCATCATGCTTTTGTATGAAGCTGCTTCTTTTCAGCTAGTCAGGATAAAGGCAATCGTCTTTGCTCAAACTAGCCATATATAGTGGCACAAAACATGTTGGACGAAGAAAAACTACACCTTCTAACACAATAATAATCCAAATACCAAATCTTAAAAAAACAAAACGAACAAAAAAAGTGGCTGAGAAGGAAGGAAGAGCAAAGGTTGAGAAAAGTGCTGACCAGAATTTATCCTGGTTTGTATTTTCCCCCCAAGGTACAGTTCATCTTTGGATCTCACCTGCTCAAACTCATCGGTGATGGTCTTGGGCTCCTCGTGCCTCTGGAACCACATCATGTACTTGGTGTGGAACCTCCAGGACTGCTTTTTCAATGCTTTGGCTGCCAAATACTGAGCCTTTGTGCCCTATTGATGAGGAAACGTGTACTAATTATGTAAGGAACTTTCAGGTTGTGCAGGCTCTGAACAATGAAACAAAATGATCAAAGCCTACCTCAAGGTAGTAGAAAATGAAGAAGAGTGTCTCTGTGGACAGTCTCTGGTAGAACTCCACAGAGTCCGAGTGAGGTGGTGGCATCTGGTGATGAAAAGGCAATGTAGGACAGGGATTCCTCATCAGGTACTGCCTGTGTGTTGACAAACAAACAAATAAAACATGAGGGCACATCAGTTACAGCAATTCATCCCACAACTATGAAAAGCACAAATTATACTGGAAACATTGATTAATAACCTTCATCTTGAAGCGACATGCCTTAAGATGTATAATACTCATATAAGTAAAGGACAGACGGACGTGTACCTGATCCTCTCTGAGTCTGACGGGTGGGGCATGTGTGTCCATGCTGCCTCTTGCATAACGTGCTGGTAGTGCTGCTCTTTGGAGATGGGGATAGAACCCAGAGGACAGACGCCCAGTGATGGAGGAATGTTAACCTCTGAAAGGGAAGACTGAGGGGCTGTAGGAGGACCTGATGGGGCTGTGGAACTAGGGAAAATATCTATGGAAGAAAAAGGTTAATGGTAACTACAGGGACATACAGGACACTCTGAAAGTTTTGGAACAGCAACACCAATTCTTTTTTCTTTAAATTTTTGCTTTCATTTCCCTATGTCTACACCAGTTTTGAACAAACATTTTTTTAAACTTTGAAAAATATCGGAACACATGCATGACAACAACTTCTTGTGTGTGCGCCCTTGTTAGAGAGACAGTTACAAAATTAAAAGCTCTTCGCATTAGCTGTTAAAACCAATATAAAAGACCAGAGAGCCATTTATGGGAGAAAAGCAAGCCATTGGGAAGCTTTGAAAGATAGAAAACTTCAAAAAAGTGCACAAGTGTTAGGCACAGCCAGGACATCACATTTGCACTAACAGCTAAACATCAAACAGGTTAAAAACTATAGCAGTTAATGAGAGAAACAGTGTGAGTGCTGTGAAGAAAACCCCAAGTGAAGTCACTAAAAACCTTCACAGGCAGATGTGAAGACCTCATTATCCAGCATTTAAAGTAAAAACCACAAGATACAAACCTTTCATCAGCAGTAAGAATCAGAAGACCGGATTGGATTTTGAAAAAGAAATACAGAGATGAGTCACAAACATTTTGGAACCATAAGGAACCTCTGCCAAAGTGATGGAAAGGCCAAAGTGGAGAGTAAAAAAAAAAAAAAAAGGATCTGCTCATGATCCAAAACGTACAAGCTGATGGGTAAAGCTCGGTAGATGTAACGTCAAGACATATGGCTTGCATGGTTGCTTCTGAAACAGACTCACTGATCTTTATTGATGCTAAAGATCATGATGGAGCAGCAGAATGTATTCAGAAGTCTACTGAAATATTCTGTCTGATAATTTACAAAAAAAGAAAAAAAAGACATCCAATCTAATCAGGAGGAATTTCATCATGCAGCAAGACACCAACCCGAAACAAATTACTTAATCAAAGAGAGAAAAGTGGAAGGTTTTAGACTGGCCAGGTCAATCAGCAGACCTCAACCCAACTGGGCAGCAGTTTACCTCCTGAAGAGGAGACTGAAGGTAGAAACCACCCTGCCCCCCCCCCAAAAAAAAAAAAAACACACACACAACACCTGAAAGAAAAGCATCGCAAAAGAAGAATGCAACAGTTTCGTGGCACCTGTGGCTTCATGTAATTATGTAAACTCTACCACTTTAGAATGACCTGTTCCAATATTTTTGCCCACCTAAAATAAGATGGTGCCACATTCGTTAGGTTGTGAGCATGCGGAAATGAAGAGCGAACGTAAAGTTACTTAGCTTAGCATAACTCTCATTTACTTGGACAAGAACTAGGACAGATTGGCATGTTAGTTAAAAAAAAGTTGCCAGCTCTGTGCTATTTCTTACAGCTATTCTGTTTGATTCTTGAAATGCAACAATAATGAAAGACAGCTATGTTAGAGGGGTCGAGTGGATGAAATTTGAGTATTCACTTTCATTCAGATTCCAGTACTGTCCGGGCGAAATTATATACGAGGGCGAATCAGAAATGATCTGCATTCTATATAAAATACGCATACTGTACGTGTCTCCGCCTCTGGACCTAGAAAGCATTAAATAAACGATCCAGAATTTACACAACAATAAATCTTAAGGAATTGTACTGCATCACTGGAAGTCATGAAATATAAGATCAAAATAAGGAATACGTGGGCAAAGGACTAATGGACAGATCCAAAAACAACAAAACAACAAAAAAAACAACAAAAAAAAAAAAACAATCTATGACTTTTGGGCAACTTTAAAGGTTTTCATCAAACATTCTATTAAAATTGCCTCATTCAAGAGTTTCAAGAGTCTTCCACTCAGGCAGTGAATCACAGCTAGGCCTGTCACGATTATTATATAATCACCTGAACATGCTTCATGTTGCATTGAACAGAGTATGAATTTGGTGAACGTATCCATTACACTGATGCAAAAATCTGAGGTATGGCTCGAACACTCTTCCAACTAGCCAGAAAAGGAACAAACCAGTCCCAGGTGCTGTTTCTTCCACACACACTAGCGGTTAAACCAAAGGTTTTTAAAAACAAAATAAAAGTCAGATATACACTACCGCTCAAAGGTTCGGGTTTTTTTTGTTTAGTGATTTATTTTCTACATTCTACAACAATACTGGGGATTTGAAATAACTATAAAATAACACACATGGAATTAGGTAATTATCTAACAACAACAGTTGTTATTCTAAGACACGGCGGTCAGCTGTTCTGAAACAGTTCTTGCAAGAACAGTAATGTCAAAATCATTTACAAAACCCATCAAGCACCATGATGAAACTGTCTCTCATGAAGACCTTCCCAGGAAAGCGAGACCAAGACGTACCTCTCCTGCAGAGGAGTTTATTTAGAGTTACCAGTTACCTTAGAAATCGCCAATTAACAACCAGCACCTCAGACTAAAGCCATTATGAAGGGTTTACAGATCATAATTGCAGATACATCTCGATATCAACTGCTCAATGGAGATTATTGCCTACTTCAGGATTGTTTTACAGCAATGTAGAAAGAAATAATCAAGAACGACCATGGAGTTGGAAAGTGATCCCAACATTTTGAGCGCTAGTGTATATTTAAGATGCATCCTTAATGAATGAGCTAAAGGCGATGGTGGCGATAAAAACACCTCCTGAGAAGTCATAAGGAAGAAACGTTGGCTCAACCTCATTTTCGTCTGGGTGAGACCGGATCGCACGACTATAAATTATTTCTTTTGTTTAAATCAGTGTATTTTCTGAAGTTTGTTGAAAGGAACTTAAGAATAAACAACTTAAGATTTCATAATTTAAAAAAAAAAAAACTTACTACAACCGTATCAAAGTGAAATGATGGTCTGTTCAATGATTTAAACTAACTTATTTTGTTCTCAGTCTAAAAAAAGAGCATCACTAGTCGGCTTTAACCTAATTACGAACACAGTTTACGAGTTAAGTAAGGTAATCCAAGGTTCCACTGTATTAAAAACACTAAAAATATCTAATGTACATTGAAATGCTGTGTAACCTGTGTTGATGGTTGTTTAAATGTTATTGTGCATTCAATACAATTTTCTCTGAAAGTCTGATTGATTAGGTGGCACTAACTATCCATAAAAGCAAAGATGAAGGAACGATACTCCTGCAAAATGTGAGTATTTGCAGAAAAAGATCCAAAAAAAGAAAAGGCTGCAGTATTTAAGGAATTTGTTGATTTCATGTTTTGTTCATTTGTTTGGTAAATTTTAAAGTATGAAAAGATTGTGGATCTTTTTTTTTTTTCCCTTGATCCATGGATTTAATTAATTAAATGGACCAACAAAACATTGATTAAACTGCATAATTGATTAAATTCCACAGCACTACTAAAACCTGTTACAGGTTACATAACTAAGTGAGCTTAAATTAGATCAACAAACAGCATGCTTAAAAAAATAAAAAATAAATCATTATTTTGATTGACATAAATAAATAATTAAATATTACTGGCATATCATACAATGATATGCATTTGACGTACCTGAACCATTGCACACTCCTGTATTCCAATCTACAACTTTGCTTCCTGAAAAACAAATTTATTAACCTTTAGCTTTGCTTTAAAAAAATAAAAATAAACCCACACAACCGTGTCATTTAATAGTTAAACAGTTAAACGTCTAACCTTTAACATTTTGTTCAAAACTTAATTTTCATGTTTGTGTGGAAAATGCCACATTAATGTCAAAATGCTGTTAAATTCTCAGTCATTTCAGGAGAACAGAATCCATAGGACTCCTACAGAGAGATGAGTGTGTGTGGGTGTATTGTGTATTCACCTCCAGTGAGATGTAGCGCAGTGAGTTCTCCTTCTAAACCTGAGCCCTGAGCTGCGGTCTCTGCCAACGATTTCAGAGAACTGAGCGGTTCCTGAGGCTGAAAAACAAGAAAAAGTAGAGATATATGTCCATGTACATACAGGTGTACACGCACACACTCTCTCATACACACACACACAGACAGTGACTGAGATGCTGATATTCTGCAATGATCTACAAAATGCTGTGATCAATGCATCATCTAGTGTCAGGTGCATTATAGAGAATGAAATGTGCTTTATTATCTTAAATAAAGGTGACCACGGTATAAAAGCTGGTGTTTAAGGTTGACTGAGGCCTGTGCTGAAGGTGGAGATGCACAACATCGATACAGTTCTGTGTTTCAGTACATTTCCCCGAGGATAAGAGAGAAGCGTGTCAGAAAGGACTGCTGCTCTCAATTATAACTAGAAAATTAATTATGTATGATGTACAACCAGGGGTGTCTAATCTGATCTGCAGAAAGTCGATGTGCAGGTCTTCATTCCACACACCGATAATCCACTGAACCCCAACATCATCTGATTATACAGGCGGAATCAGACGAGGCTCCTGACGGGCTTGAATTAAAGTGTTTAAGTACCCGACCCTTTGTGTATACAACTCAACATTACATTATCAGGTACTACAGGATAACATTGTGCCACCCTTCGCACTCCCACCCTTCGCACTCCCACCCTTCGCACTCCCACCCTTCGCACTCCCACCCTTCGCACTCCCACCCTTCGCACTCCCACCCTTCGCACTCCCACCCTTCGCACTCCCACCCTTCGCACTCCCACCCTTCGCACTCCCACCCTCCGCACTCCCACCCTTCGCACTCCCACCCTCCGCACTCCCACCCTCCGCACTCCCACCCTCGCATTGACACCCTCGCACATTTAATCAATCACACACCCGCACATTTAATCAATCACACACCCGCACATTTAATCAATCACACACCCGCACATTTAATCAATCACACACCCGCACATTTAATCAATCACACACCCGCACATTTATTCAATCACACACTCAATCACACATTCAATCACACACTCAATCACACATTCAATCACACACTCAATCACACATTCAATCACACACTCGCACATTCAATCACACACTCGCACATTCAATCACACACTCGCACATTCAATCACACACTCGCACATTCAATCACACACTCGCACATTCAATCACACACTCGCACATTCAATCACACACTCCTGCACGCACTTACTCAGCCGCAGTCTCTCACACACATGCCCACACTCACACACCCTGACTTAGTCACACACACTCACTTATTCACTCATGCTCACTCACTCAATCACTGTCAATCGCTTTCACTCATTCACATTCGCTCCTGATTATTTTTAATCGCTCTCACTCATTCATCTTCACTCACTCACTTCAAAAGGTGTCAAATCCTCTGCAGAGAAAGTTTTAGTTTTTTCATTCCTAGTAGACAGAAGCCACACCCTTAAGTCTATTGAAACCTAAGAACAATTTTAGATAATAGCTAGATAATCAGATGGAATGAGGTGTGGCTTCTGCTTGGTTGGAATGAAAAACCTGCACCCACAGTGAGCCTCTCTGGATGAGATTCGACACCTGCTTTACACTCTCTCCACCAAAAGTGAAACCTTTGTGACAGCCTGACTACGACACCTTTACGTCGTTCTTCTCCAGACTGTTGCTGTACAGATGGAAGCACTCAGACTTCCAGAAAGTATTTACCCCATGTGAACGTTTCTCTTTTATAATGCACTCGTTTTCTAGAATCTAAATAATTTATACCTTTTTTTTTTCTGTGGAGCAGAAAAACAGTCCACTCTAATATATTTAAATGTAATACTGCCAAAGAGAGAAAAAAAAAAAAAAGAAAAAAAAACACACTAAGGGGTGAAAACGTATGTAAACGGCAGAATAAGTGAAAATGTTTAATTGTAGATTGTCCCATGATTGAAATCCTCCTATGCTCTGTGGCATGTAAGCAAAAAAAACAAATCGAGCTGACCTTGAATTGGGACCATTAACAGGTTCATTACTGGGTCACGGGAACTACTCAATTCGCTGTGTTTCAGTGATTAACGTTGACGTCTGCGTTTAAAATGGAAACGACATCAGTAAATAGGCCTGGAAACACACATGTTCGGGCACATGTTCGCATACCGGTGGGAGGCGTGAACAAAAGGCAGGAGAGAAGAGAAGCCGCTCTAACCTAGAAATATCTACACAGAGAGGGAGATTATAGTAGAGCTGTGGTGTATAAACCACTCATTAAAGCCTTTAAAATAAATTAAAAAAAAAAGGTTTAGAGGTTGGCTACCAACCTAAATAAATAAATAAATAAATAAATAAATAAATAAAAATCCTTAGGCGCTAACAAACTAACGAGCGAGTACAACCAGATGGAGCTGGTATCGCTAATTAAATGCTTTTCATCAAAACAAAGGACGCGAGATCCTAACGCAGTCTCTGCGTGGAGCTCCTAACATCTGTGCAATCTCTTTTCTCGACTCTGTACCGATGCATACGATCGTGACCAAAAAACAAAAACAAACACCTCCTAAAAATGTTAGTGCTGATTATAAATCGGTAAGACTGATTTAATGACGCGATAATCAATAACAGGCCATCACTCATCACTTGTTCTCTTTTACTGAGCACTAAGTGTATCCTGTTCTGCTCAGAATAAACTGCTTTAATATCAAATAGCGTAGAGTCGTAAATAAACACAGAAGAAATCAATAGGAATGTCCTGCGGCTGATGCGGCGCATGCTACTTCATTTGCCTTCATTTATTTATTTTACACTTTCAAATGATTAGAAGCTAGAGATGGGAGTCGGTAACCGCTCCGTAATCCATCACTAATTTGAGCAAACCGATTGATGACAATTTTTTTGGTGGATTATCAGATGTCTCTAGACCTCCGGCTACCAGAGGTTACAGCATCACCCGGGAATCGAACTCCGGATGATAGGGCGAGCACTTTACCACTGCGCCACTTAGAAGCGAGCAGGACATAAAGAGGTTGTAGCCATGTATTCTTTTAAAACAGAGATTTTTATCTGCGGTTTTGGCCTGTCCAAAGTGAAGGTTTTAAAAAACTCCGTTTTCAGTGGTGTTGTGTGCACACAGTGAAACAGAGATTTCGGCCTGCTGTAACGTCACCTTGTCCTGATGATGTTATTGTCTGTGTGCTAGTTTCATTGACTTGACGCAAGCTTTGTTAATGAGGATATTTTGTGCAATAGTAGACTTAAGTTCAGTAAACTAATGACTGTTAACTCCTGTTGATTACGGAGGCTCCCAACAGCACTTAACGGTGCGTTTTAATGCGGACGAAGATATTTGTAAAACGTAGGTCATGTGGACAAATATTTTTAAAAACGTAGAAATATATTAGTATGGCCTTAGACAAATCACAAAAGAATTTTTGTGTGCTAGGAAGCATAAGGATTGGACTTTGGAGCAATGAAAAGGGTTAATCTGTACTCATCAGACCTTTTTCCGTTTCCTTTCAGAGTAAGAAGGGAAGTGCATAAAGCGATGCACCCATCATGCATAGTGTCCACTGTACAAGCCTCTGGAGGCTGTGTTATGATTAACACTTGCTTTAGTAGCTCCGGTCTAGACTCTTCAACGTTATGTGGCAATAAAATGAAGTCAGCTGACGACCTGAAAGTACTGAATGACCAGATTATCACATCTATGGAGTTTTTTTTTCTTTTTCCTGATGGATAGTAGAAGAGTGGTGTCAGGAATCACTTTTTATACATGAACTGGATGACATGTAATCGAAGCTGAAGGCGTTTAATTTTGGCCAGACAATATTACATCAATGTCACATGGATGCAGATAGCGTCCATTAAAAAGCTCAGAAAAAAGAGCATTGGAAATGTTTTTTTTTTTCCGGCTGTGTCCAAACTGGTAGCGATATTAATTAAGGCACTCGACGACTTGCAGCACACAACTGTAGAAAAGAGAGACGGTACTATTTACTCCCTAACCCTGTACAAGTATTTGAGTTAAATTTTTCACAACATGTTCCAGCACAGAAAAGCATCAACACTGATGCTGAGCTGATGTCGTTACAGTTCTTTTTTTTTTTTCTTCACGTCACTGTGTACTTCACGTACAGTTTCTCACATCTCGGTGCAAAAAGAACTAGATCCAAGAATACTAACTAATCGAGGAAATAATAATTGTATTAAAAAAAAAAAAAAACACAGAATGAACTACTTTCTTTTCTTTCAACAAAAAAATAGTTATCTTAAGAACATCCTATTATTTAAAAACTAACCAAATACTAATAAAATAGCATATTCCATAATGAATATTGCAAATATTTTGGAACACAGAAATTAAAAATAAATAGTAAAATTAAATAAATAAATAAAAAGACTGAAAACATTCCCCTTTTCCCCATAGAACTCTTCTGTTCTCCTAGGGGTCAGAAATACAAGGTTAAATCCTATTAAAACCAAAACCCATTAACACGAGAGCCATCAACACAGAAATGGCTGCAGAAAGACGCGCACACACACAAAAAAAAAAATCCATGATTAGGCGCATCGCAGTGTCTGGATTTAAATTCTATTAAAATTCTGTGCTCTGAAGAGAAGAGAATGAGCTACATGTGCACGAGGATTAGTGATGTTTATTCTCTCCAGATGAAGCTTCATTAGAACTCAAATCTCAAACTGGATAAAAAGTAAAATAATATAGTCAGAGAAAGAGAGAGAGAGAGAGAGAGAGAGAGAGAGAGAAAAAAAAAAAAGAACAGCCTGCTTTATGCTTCCATTTATCAACGCCTTAAAAAACTTTAGTGACAAGAACAACAGCAATAATAACAATAATAATAATACTCATATTATTATTATTATTATTATTACTGAGCCCAAGCATTCTGTAACATGGCCAGCCAGAAAAACAGTGGGCACATGCATTTAAATTGGACATACCAATACTATTATGACATCATTTTAGAAAAGGTAGAATTTTATGTCTACACCTCCAAAAAAGCCCAAGATGCTGAAGAAGAAGAAAAAAAAAAAAGATAGAAAAAAATCCCTCCTTAAATGTATTGAGATCACGTAGACCTGGTTTTCTCACGATCGTAAAAATCCCCTAAAAAGCAGTACATCCAAATCCACTGGACGCGTTTTTTAAAACGACCCGAAATAACTGACCTCCTGTTGAGTTGAGCCCATGACATGCAGTGGGAAATTTGTTCGGCTTGATGAGATCTAAATGTGTACCGGGTTTCGTTTGCATGTGTGTGCGCATGACAGAAACTATGACGACCAAATAATAAAAACTAGACCATTCCAGGAGAAATTGCGATAAGTAAGGGCCACAATGGGGGCAACACACACTCTTCCTGAGCAAAACGCTGAAAACAGGTCACTTCTAGCACTAGGTGTGTGAGTGTGTCTGAGTACAGGTGGAGATTGTGTTTCTGACCTTGATGGCGTCGGCTGCTTGTGTGTAGGAAAGAGGTCCATTCAACAGGCTGCCCCCACTTGGTTTACTCTCACTATACGGGGGCGATGGTGAACTGGTAGGAAGAGTTATAGACCCCAGAAGGCTGGAACCGGTGTCCTTACTGTTAAAAAAAAAATATATATATATATATATATATATATATATATATATAAAAAATAAAAGACAGACATGGCATCTTAACTTTAACTAATTAAACTTGTCAAACTAGGAATGTCACTTAAAAATATAGTTGCAAGCAATGAACGGGCCCAAGCACCTTGCGCCCCCCCACCTGGCGGAGCAGAAGGACAAGTGGGTACAATGTGGGGACGAACCAATACCATTATGACATAAGTTTAGAGAAGGGGGGAGGATTTTATGTGTAAAACCCCCAAAAAGCTCCAGATGCTGGGAAAAAAAAGCATTAACTCATGATGTCACTTGATGTGATATGTGATGTCACTTAATATAATGTCACACAAAGCACCGACCTAAAAAAAGACACAGGCATGGTATCTTAGCTTTAACTAATTAAACTCATTAAACTAAGAATGTCAATTAAAAATATAAGTAGCGAGCAGCAATGAACGGGGCCAAGCACCGCCCCCATGGGCGCACCAGAAAGACAGTGGGCACATTAATTCGAAGGAGACATTAAGTTATTTAATTTCTGAATAGGTGGAATTTCACATCAAGCTCCTCCAAACAGCTAAATAAAAGCATCGCTCTATGATGTCACTCAATGCAGGGTCACACAAGAAGTTATTAGCCATAAGTTTAAGGCATCATAGGTCCGGTGGTGATACTAGGAGGGGTAATAACTGACTTTCTGTTGAGTTGAGCCCATGACCTGCAATGTGAAAGTTGTTCAGCTAAGCGAGATCTACATGTGTACCGGGCTTCATATGTATGGTGTGAGGTCCGCTCATTTGTCCTAATGGCAGCTTTTTCCTTCACACACTATGACGACTTGGGGCGGATGTCATAGTGCTTGGGCCCGAACTACTTTGGTCGAACGTTACCATCGAAGAAATTGAAAATCTGTATGTTGCATGATCCTGACATTTCCTTCTAAAATATAGAATTAAAGACTGAAAATGGAGACTCTTGTGTTTGCTATAGCACACAACCTACACCTGGCACTCCACGGGAATAAGGCAGCGCCAGGATTTAACAGTGTGCAACCATTTGTTGAGGAAAAAAAAAAAGTTTACCCAAAAGGTATACAAGGCGTACTTTGTCTGACTTACAAACGAATCCAACTTACAAATGTGCTCCCATGTTGTACCAACAAATGTTGTACCAATCAAAACATTGAGATCCTATAATAATGATTTTATGACATCTGATCAAGTGCTTCAATTGAAAACCTCTTTATGTTAAAGGCTTTGAAATTCCATGTTAAAGACAAAGCACAACACGTAGCGGCTACGTTTTTTTTTTTAATCAAAAGCCAATCGCATCGCTTCTTTTGGTCACGTGATCAGTGTAGCAAAACGGTGAGCTTTGCAAAGCTAACATTTAATCACTTGTTAGACTACATTATTGTTAGAAGATTATACTCACGGCAGACTGATTGTGGTATTTAAGGTTGAGGCTTGGTTGTTTTGTAACTGGCTGGCACTGCTGAGGGTAGAATCAGAAGAACTATCTGCTACTATGGCACTGTAGGCTGGGAAAAGAAAACAGGGATCGGGGTGAAATTAAAGCTTTGTGTAAGCAGCAATAATTAAACAAAAAACATTTTAATGCGTATAATTATGGCATAGGTTTAACTAATAACGTTTAATTTGTGCTTACTTGTGCCACCGTTCTGTTTCTGCCCACTAGGTGGGCGTGGAAGCCCTGTGCCTCCTACGGCGGCTGCACTTCCTGATGTTGCGTTCACGATGTTGCTCCCGATGACGCCCACGCTGCTCGTCTGCACCAGTCCTCCTCCAATAGGGCTGGGCGCCACCAAGGACGACGGCGGCTGGCCTGCAGTTTGAGTAGTCCCCAGACCCAAGACCGCGCTGCTTATTATGCCTGTGGTGCCAGGTGCCGACCCAAGGAGACCTGTTGAGGCACCGTTTCCATTTGTGCCAGCTGATGGAACTCCACCGGAGTTTGTGACGCTGGCGTTGACGGTGCCAGATGCGGCGGCCTGGGCATACGGCGCCGGGGTGGAAACTTGCAGCGGCCCTGGGAGACTGTTCCTGGATGCCGGCATCCCTGAGAGACCAAGGCCGGGAATCTGGCCGACGCTACTGGGCGTTGGTGCACTACTTTTGCCTAAGCCTATAGTGAGAGCGTGGCTCAGGCTGGAAGCCGAGTTAGGAGTGAGTGGAGACTGGGGCTGGTTGCTTGGTGCACTGATACTGGTAGGAGAAGTGGCTAATGTTGGGTTGGGTAAGAGGATACTGGAAGGAGCTGGAGGAACAGAGGAGTTGGACTGGGAATTGATGGCATTTTTGGGTTGGTGCTGCTGTTGGCCGTGCTGCATTTGCTGCTGAATGGCAGAGCTGTAGCTGCACGAGTTTTGCACGTGGCCTGCCATGTTGCTCAGGAGGCTACCGGCGCCGCCACCGGCGCCGCCACCAGACGAGCTGCTGCTGCTTGCCATGGTCGCCACGGACACCACTGACGCAGAGGAGGATCCCGAACATGAAGAGGACGATGAGGATGAAAGGCATGACGGATTGCCATTCTTCACTGGAGACTAAATTGGAACCAAATCACAATAAAAGTAACCAAATCATAATCATGAGGGTCAAATAATTGTCAATGTATCATGTTTAATTGCAAGAATGATTACAATTACCTGACCGAATTCACTGTCTGTGGAACGACCTCGCTTCTTATCATCCTCGGAATTCTTAAAAAAAAAAAAAAAACATTTAAAACTTAATACTCTTTACAGCATTAATAATAATTAAGTCATGACTCTTTAAATGTGAAAAATTGATAATAATCATATTGTGCTGATATCTTACCGTAGTGCAAGTAGCCGGAGATGGCGGGATCGGGGAAGACGACGTGGTGG
Organism: Clarias gariepinus; assembly: GCF_024256425.1. Classification (NCBI taxonomy): domain Eukaryota; kingdom Metazoa; phylum Chordata; class Actinopteri; order Siluriformes; family Clariidae; genus Clarias; species Clarias gariepinus. The sequence goes on along the minus strand of NC_071127.1, from coordinate 16,640,713 downwards.
ATGTCGGTGTGGAACTGGAGTGCTGGAAGATTTCATCCTCCGCATGAGCTGGAGGAGATGTGGCAACCAATGGCGTGGCTAATTATTATTATTTTTTTTATATATAGAAATACACACACACACACACAAAAAGCCATTTTAAAGGAACCCTTCACCTTAAGGCTTTGAGAATAAGGCATAAAAAAAAAAAAAAAAAAAAAAAAAGGGGGGGGGGGGGGGAAGAAATCAAGTACTATAGCTTACATATATCCTCCAGGTCAAGGTCATCATAGAGGAACTCATTCTCCTCGAAATCAGGATCTTGAGATGAATCGATGTAGTACTCGACGTCGTCCTTGATCTTACGGATGGAGTCCACCTGTACCGAGTCGTTGTCCAGCATTCGCAAGATGGTCTCCAGCATTCGAATGTGATAGCGGTGTCTCTCGATCAACTTTTTCAGCTCATCTATTCGATCCTGTTTCTGGTAGAAAAAAAACCAGAGTTACCGCAGGATAATAATAAGAAGAAAAAGAAATAGAAGAAAATTTTTTTAAAACCGCTTATTATTATCTTTATGGTCATTTCATCAACCACACAAACAACAATATTTATGCTTCTAAATAAATAAATAAATTTGTTCTCCTTAACCAGAAGAAATGTAAACACAGAAGAAAACACAGGTTACCCCCCCCCCCCCCCTTTTTTTGGGAAATTTATTTTACATGTTCGCTTACGTGGTTTGACGTGAACATTATGTAGAAGATGCAATATGCACTGAAGAGAGGAAAAAAATTAATAAATAATAATAATAATTAAAAAAAAAAAACGAAACCCCTGACCTCTTTGTCTCCTTTCTTTTTCCGTGTCTGGACCGATAGTGATTCCACCTCGCTTTCAAACTGTTCCACCTGCATGTTTAACGTGTATATTGTCGTCTGTAAAAGAGCAGAGCAGAGGTAACAGACGTTTGTAGATTTAGAAGAGTTTGATTTACATTGTTTTCTGGACCAAAATCTCTGCTTAATAACCAAGAGCAAATCATAAAATCCCTGGCACATACCGTGAGCCACTGTCCGACCTCCTCTTTCTCTTTCTGCACGGGGTCTACTTTCTGAGCAAGCCCGAGTCCCTCTTTGGAGTATGCTTTCGTTTTTGTCTCTCGCTCTACGATTTTAAAGCGCTCCATTTGCTGAGGACACACACAAAAAAATGCATTTTAAAAACCATCTCTTCCTGAACAACAACAAAAAAGACATTTTAAAAATGTTTAACAAAATTTACAAAATCCTTGATTACAGACCTGACCTCCATTATACATCTCATTGTATTTAGAAACTGAATGCTGTAAAACAGACTGTCTAATTCTAAAAACATCACATTGTTAAGGTTTTTGTAAGCAAGTGTTTTCCAGCAATCCTCTTGTGGTGAATAACCAAGGTTGTACATATGGGTTTGTACAGTTACAACTTTTATTTTAAAGCTATTAAAATGCCAATCACAAACTTGCTTTGATAATCGTATTTTGACAAAGCCTTTTTCAATGTTCAATTACAATTCTATTTTATTGTTTTTTAATAACAATGCCTTAAATGAATCATTAGTATTATGGGGATTGGTTCCAATATAAATACAGTAAGTCCCCGGCTTACAAACATTCAAATTACGGATTTCCGCAGATACAAACAAACCTGTTCGTAGATGCGAACAAATTGCAGAAGCAGCTAATGTGTATTGTACAAAAAGTCCAGGAGCACAATGATAGAAAATGTCTGTCCTGTAAAGCTGTTCCGGTGGTGAATAATCCAAATGTTCGGAAAAAAATCCCTATTGAGTCCGAAATCACAGTCCGAAACGAAATGCTGCCCATTCAGCACGCAGTTACCATATAACATGTATAGCGTTATCCTCCTCCCAACGTCTTCCCATGTTCCTTTTAAACAAGGTCAGGTGACCCTGCTGAGTCGCCTGGATTTCCCTCACAATTTAAAGGCGCAGTTGTGCGAGAGTATAATGCGGAATCAAAACACCGCTTTACCTTGTATATCCATGTCAAAGGTGTAGAAGACTTACTTTGTCTGACTTACAAAAAAATCCAACTTACAAATGTGCTCCCGGAACAGAACTTGTTCGTAAGTCGGGGACTTACTGTAATCAACAAATGTTGTACCAATCAAAACGTTGAGATCGTATAATAATGATTTTACGACATATCTTATCAAGTGCTCAATTTGAGAACCTCTATTTTAAAGGCTTTTAAATTCCATGTTAAAAAACAAAGCACGACACGTAGCGGCTAAGTTTTTGAATCAAAAGCCAACATGTTCTCACAAGCCAATCGCATCAGTTCTTTTGGTCATGTGATCAGTGTAGAAGAACGGTGAGCTGTACAAAGCTAATATTTAGTCACTTGTTAGACTACATATTTGACTGTGACTTACACACACTCTTATTATCAAATCATTACTGGAGGATGAAAATAATCTTAAAAGTTCAATAACAAATTGAATAATGTACATTTGCATAGGATGTCGATACTCAGAAGGATGATATTGTAATAGTAATTATTAAACAATTTTTTTCTAAGTCACCACATAAATGCTGTCGTCTGTAAATACAACGCTCCTTCGCTGATGCGATCTGAACGATGCACCACTGTATTGCACACGATATTCTCAAGTTAAAGGCTTTAGTTTATAAACTACTTTTTGTAAAAGTGTGCAACCGTTTTGCCCGTCACCATGGTAACATATTAACAGGGCTGTAACTGAATGACAAGATTTACTTACACTATTATGTACTCACATAGTTTTTTCTACAGTACATCATTCATCTGTGATATTACTTCATTTAAAACACAGTTTTACAATAAATAAATCTGTCGTGAATTTTTTTATTAGCCGTTAAAAGTGGATAAATGGATATAGCAGTAGCATAAAACAATTTTCACACTCTCACACACACACAGGCTCACTCACTGTCTCTATGAGTTTGCGGTTGTCCACTAGCTGCCTTTTGTCTTTGATCTCGTTCGAGGCCACCCACGTCTTAATCTGGTCTCGGAGGCGCTGGAAAAGCCAGATGGATCGGCCAAAGAGTGAGAGAAAACGAAGAGGGAAAAAAGAAGAACAAAATTAAGCGACAATGAAACACAGTGATGACTATGAGGAGAAACTGAGAGCACGCTTCTAACGCTCGAGTCCAGCGTGCGGTGACTTGCCCTGTGAGGCCAAGCACAGTTGACCTCACACACTGGAACAGATATATGCATATGTCCTTAGCTTTGGTGGCTTGAATAGTCATAGTAACCAAAATAAATTAGAAATAAACATGTTATTCAGTGAAATATGACACATCCATGACAGAAAAATTATAGCTGACAATACCTCAGAGAGTTGTGTCATTTTAAAACGGGGATCAGAACTGATGCTTCATATTTACAGACTTCAAATTACATATGCAACACATTCTTCAGCTGTTTAATTGAAAACAACATTTTTAATTAAACAGCTGAAGGATGTGTTGCATGCATTTTTTTAAATACACAATCATCGACTACACTTTTGTATCTACTTTACTACTTTTTCCTTATTCTACAGTTTTTTTGTTTTTTTTTAGCAGACAGATCCTTTTTTATAAAAGCAAAAATATTTTTTTACGTACATTATAATGCCCTATCACCCCGGATGCTTTATCCTAAACATGCACTATATAAAGAGAACCAAACAAACCCTCCATGACGTCACCCATAGCTTTTCTTGAAGAGTGGATTTAAAGTTCACACAGTTTCCGTCATCTTGGCGGGACGCGACTTCGTCTGAACCCTGGCTGCCGGGTTGGTTAGAACACGCCTACTTACCTCAGTTACTACAAGCTAGCTACTGTAGCTTAGCTTTAGCTTAGCTAAAATGTTAAGGTGTCTAACGTTAATTTCTATGCTAACTTTACTTTGCGTACAATACAAATCATCCTCTTAACTCACTTAACTCCTGTACAACAATTTCAGTTAGCAGTCATTCAAATTTGGTGCGCCCCCAATTATATATAATTTACCAACATATAACATATTTTCCGGTGGCCATTTTAACATGGGGCTCTATTGGGTCCGACTCACTTTTGGTTTCAGCCCCCAATGGACATTAGAGGAACTGCAAATGTTTTAGTTCTTAGTTATATTTTTCAGAACTGTTGAAGCACCATCCAGTCTTATAATTGAAGTGACCATGTGTGGACTCATGACCTTCATATCAGTCTGGTTGTCTTGGCAAGATTATCTGAGAACAGTCATACATTCTAGTTGATTAAACACTTGTATTGACAGGAACAGGAAGAAGTCGTAGGTCAAATGCATTCTCATCACGTTCTCATCGGTGCACTGATCTTAATGAGGTTCCTGTGTAAGGGGACAAGGTTTTAACTCCAACAGCCATTGGTGCTCTGGAAAACAGTTACCCATGGTGGTGGTAGGATTTAGGTTGTTGGGTATTTCCTATGGGCAACAAACCCAAAGGCAATTTATCAATGAGATTTTGATTGCACACTTTGATGTACACTTTATGACAAAAGGTTTGTGAACACCTCACTGTATTTGCTTGCTGAAGATCCCATTTCAGATGTATTTTTTGCCCCAATCTCTTGGTAAGGCTTTCTATCAGATCGTTGGAGTTATATTTGTGCTCATTCAGCCATAAGAGAACGAGTGAGATCAATCAGTGATCCAGTTCATCCCAACATTCTTCAATGGCCGTTCTCTTTGTAGGACACCAGCTTTCAACTTCCAAACTATGTCTTTACAGAGCTTGCTTTGTGCACAGGGAGCCGGTTTAAGAGTCTGGGAAACCGTAATGCTCCAGGGTATGAAGTTTCAAAACTTTATGCCAACAGTTTGAGGAAAAACAAACATGTCCACAAACATTCAGTGATGAAACCCCTTTCATTCACACCATCAGGCCTCCATTTAGCATGACGATGCACCCAGCCTCACATCCAGCCAGACCTCTACGCACACATATATCCTGGCAAGTCGGAATGACCCAGTTCTTTTTGTATTCTCACCAGACTTGACACCTACGGAGCATCTTTTGAGATGTTCCAGCTCCGATATCTTTGCACAGGTTTGGCTGGGGAAAAAAAGTGGGACAACACTTGACAGACTACAGTCTGATCGACTCAGCGTGTGAAAAAGTGTCGTGCTGCTAGAGGCAAATGGCGATCGCACCAGAAACTCACGTGGGAGTTCTGTTTCACGACCCACCATTCTGTGGCATGTTTCTTCATCCAAGAGAGGTGTATCTGTATCCCTGAAACCAGTTCGAAATCAAGAGACCTGAATAAATTCCATTTTCAGTTTTTGGCATGGTTGAGTTGGTGTTTTTGTTTGGTATACAAAAAAGGGTAACATGGTGGCTTGGTGGTTACTGTCAGGGTTGGTGGGGTTCGGATCTCGGCTGCAGCCTGTGTGTAGTTTTTTGCATGTTCTCTCCATGCTAACATGTGATGTAGGATGACTGGTGTTTCCGAACCCCCTGTAGTGTATGAGTGAGTGTGTGTGCCTGAAAGTTGCCAGAAGATTAGGCTCCTCAGTAAAATAACTTTCCCTACAGCAGTGACCCCTGGTGTGAAGTCTTGGTGTATTGCAGCCAGGCAACTGTTCAGCTCGAATGAATGCAGTGCATAAAAACTTGGAAATATTTGACTAGTTTAAATAAAATTATTAATACCCAGGACGTTTAAATATTCTAAAATCTAAACAATCCTAATAACCTAAAATTTCTTAAAATAAGTTTACAACAATGCAAATATCACTAAAATTGGTCTACTGGTTCTATTGATCATTCGGTCAATTTCTACATAATAGAATGAAATATATTCTCTTTAAATTTTATTAACATTTGACTTGAGTAAGTTTTATAATCATAGATTTGCTATGCTTAATGTAGCCTTATTTTAAGAAAATGGAGATAATTAGAATTATATATTAACTATATTCAAGTGATGCGGTATAAGCCAAAATATACAGTAATGAAACTCGCGCATGTGCGTTTGTCCAAAGCATCCACAGTTGAGTAATATTTCCGCTCATACAGGACCAAGTTTGAAAAAGGTGGCGGAACAATTCCTTCCCATTACTTTGATCTTACACCAACTGATCTCTACTTGTGGGAAAATGTTAAAGAACTATTCCTGCATTACGCGAGCAAATCGTCCCCTTTCGTAGGAGTCTACAGTACCTCAGTTCCAGGATCCGGTTTGAGAATCTGCGTGAATGATGTCACGGTCTACAGCCGCTGCACACACCCTTCCAACACTTACCGTGGTAAATCAACACGCTAATAGTGTGTATGTTGGTTTCTTTCAGGGGAAATGATATCACAGATGACAACAAGGTGATATTGTTCAGTACCGTATATTTTGGCGCATACTGTATATTGCTTGGATATTATTTTATCCATCATATCATTATAGATACAGATATCATTAGTTACTTTTTTTTTTAGGGCATTTACATTCCAAACTCGAATGAAGGGTGTAGTAATTACAGCACATTTATATACATCAAGATGTTCGATGGCCAAAAGTGTGTTATTCCTACATTATTGGAAAAATAAGTTTACAGAGGTAGGAGTGTCAGTAAAGGAAAAGATTACAGCCGCTGCACACACCCTTCCAACACTTACCGTGGTAAATCAACACGCCAATAGTGTGTATGTTAGTTTCTTTCAGGGGAAATGATATCACAGATGACAACAAGGTGATATTGTTCAGTACTGTATATTTTGGCGGATACTGTATATTGCTTGGATATCATTTTATCCATCATATCATTATAGATACAGATATCATTAGTTCCTTTTTTTTTTTAGGGCATTTACATTCCAAACTCGAATAAAGGATGTAGTAATTACAGCACATTTAAATACATCAAGATGTTCGATGGCCTAAAGTGTGTTATTTCTACATTATTAGAAATACGTTTACAGAGCTAGGAGTGTCAGTAAAGGAAAAGATTATTTGAGGAAAATAATAAAATAAAATAAAATAATCAAAGAGATAAAGAAAAACATTACATGGAGTCAAAACAACCATTTAGTACATCTTTCCAAAAAAACAAAACACTTTTTAAAACGAATCCCATGTCTGGAATATCATGAATATCTGGAGAGAGAGAAAATAAAAAATAAAAATGCTACACGGTTTACCTGATTTGGATGTTAATACCCTAGAAAGAAAGCTTTAAGCTTATATAAATTTTTATTTCAAATCCAATATACCATAATACACGGCTACCCATAACTATGTCATTGCCCGAATATTTCTGGACATCACTGTACAGGAGAATTAAACACTTTCTAGTACTTCTTCTAATAAATCTGTGCAGCACTATTATCTGGAAAAGTAAAACATAAAAATGGACAAATAGGGGGGGGGAGCTTATTTTTTAGTGAGAGAGAAAACAAAAGAATGTGAAGAAGGTGGGATTACATGTGTGTAGTGTGTCACCTGTAATTTCTTTATCTCTTTCTTGAGGTCAGCCTCATATTTCTCTTTTTGGTTGGCGTTTGCTGCATTGTGAAGCTGTAGAAAATAAATTTTTATTATTATTTTTTTTTTTAAAGAACAATAACAAGCATGCTAAACAATAACGAATATTTATTTAAAGGCACAACGATATGGAAAAATGGACGGGGTATTCAAGTCAAAGTTTAGAGACTTCTCATGAATGACAGTGTAAAAGCGACTGACTTTTACAGAAGACTTCAAGAAGCACAGGACGGTTTGGACAAGTGTGCTCCGTCATTCTGCACTATCAAAGTCCCACTTTGACTTGAACGCTCCTCGCAGATCCCGTTTAAGAGCTGTTAGGACTGAGAGTTGTCATGTTTAAAAGCCTCTCACCTTTTGCCAGATGTCCTCAAACTGTTCGACTCCTTCTGCAACTTTTTTTAGACATCGATCGATTTCACCTGAAATATTCACCAGTTCAACAAATTTTACACTTTTTAGAAAGAGATTACAAAACATCTGCAAGAAATGGTTTGTAAAAGTTTAAGAATGATCAATCGTGCAAAAATTACTCAGTCAAACCCAAAATTATTGGCACCCTTAGTGAAAATAAACAGACACTCGTGGATAAACATAACGCATACAACGACTGTTAGGAGAAATTGCTTACCATTCAGTTAATAAAAGTGAATCCCTACAAAAGTGCTGTTTGATCTTCGGTGTAGTTCGTTTTGTCTAAATCTTTATGTTGCGAAATTACCGACTCCCCTGGAGAATACTAGAGAATAAAACCAGTGAATTTGAGTCTTTGGAGAAAATGAATCATTCTTGATGATGCTGTTAGTGTCTAGGCACTTTATTGTTCTCTATGACCATTTCCCCATTTCCTGTTTCACTGGGGTATAAATATGATGAAATGCAAAGAGGAAATCCTTTTTGTCATCCGTTACCATGGATAAAAACCTAACTGAAATAAAAAAAAAAAAACAAAAAAAAAAAACAGGTTTGGTGTGTATACTCTCGCGAGACTGTGCCGCCAAATCGCGAGGGGAATCCCGGTGACAGCGGGGTCTGCTGACCTCGTTTAAAGACAGCCTAGGAAAACGTCGGGTGGGGGGTGGAGGACAACGCTACATGGTGTTTACTGCACGCTTGACAGGACGCTACTTCGTCTCAGAGCTGTTTTCCACTGTACTGTATTTAGGGCTGCAACAACTAATCGATAAAATCGATTACTAAAAGCGTTGGCAACGAATTTCATAATCGAAGCGTTGTGTCGCGCGACGCGGAGATGTTTGATTATTAAAAAAAATAAATAAAAAAATAATAATTAAGTTGAGCGCGGTCTCGTGCATTGATGTTAGCAGAGTTGAGCACCTCATAGACAGGGCAAAGCAAAGATTTTTGTTTTTAAAAACGAGCCAAGGTAAAGGAAAGATACGCTGGGTCTTAGTGCACATCTCTTACTGGTATAATCAACATCCATGGACGTGTGTAGTGTTTACTATAACACTGTGACCATTTAAAACATATTTTATTTTATGTTTGTGTGTACAGTGCGCGTGTAAAGCAAAAGCAAGTCTCATTAGAGACATTAAAAATCCATTCTCTCTCTGCTCAAGGCTTAGGCTGCTTTTTGCCTGCTGTGTGTATGTTAGCGCGCGCCATCGGACACCGTCCCTCTCACACACACGGACCCCTCCTACTTTCTCACACACACTCGGCTTTACACAGAAACACTGCTCTTTCGCGATTCTTTTCAAAGGTAAAGTGCTGGTTAATTTGTTTTATTTTCACTTTACAGCAGTGATTTCGTTAAGTGTTTTGGAATACGAGCCCGCTTCCGGAACAAATTATGCTCGTAATCCAAGGTGCCACTGTATATATTGGGCAGATGTAAAGCATACATGTCTATGTTTTTTGTTTTAGTCATTTTTATTTTATTATTATTATTATAACAGCTCAAGGAGCAACATGTTTGTGCATGTTCTCAAGATTTTAGTTCGTTTTTGAATAAAGGGTCGGAAATTAGTGTTTTTCTTAACTTTTTGTTTTTATCTGATTAATCAAAAAATTATCGACAGATTAATCGATTATTAAAATAATTGTTAGTTGCAGCCCTAATATAATTGTAAATATTGGTATTTGATGCACTGCTGTGTCTATCTTTTGTACAATACATGTGAGCTACTTTCACGATTTGTTCACATCCACGAATGTTCGCAGGTCCGCTCGTTTTTTGCGTAAATTCGTAACTTGAATGTTTGTAAGTTTGTAATGCTTGATGTACTGAATGTTTTAACGATAACAGGGAGCAAATACTTTTTACAGGCTGAAAATTATTCATATATGGTGTACAATAAAGGTATGAAATGTATATCTATGATGTGCCAAACATTCAAATACTGTTTGTACTGCTATTTGTTCAACATTAGAAACGTACCTAGCAGTCCTGTGTACTAGCACTTGCACAAAAAAATAAATTCACTTTGCATTATTAATATATCGATTCAAACTATGATTGTGATTGAAACTGTGATACGTAACTACTTAAATGGACCATTTAGGATTCTAATTGCACGTGAACACTTTTAAATTGCAAAACTGTTTTGCATAATAAGTAGGACTGAGACGCCCCCCCAGAGGGAGCATTTTTTTTATGTGATTTATTGAAATAACTATTTTAAAATCTTGCTTATAGGCATGTATGAACATATGTATGAATGTGTGTGTCTAAATATATAATAATTTATTTCCTTAAAAATCTTTATTCCTAGTAAAATTTTGCTAGCATGTGCAGTGGTGGAAACGATTGCGCCTCACCTTGTAGTTTTCGTTTATCAGCCATGACTCGACTAAGATTCTTTCTTCATGCCTTCTTTCGCTGTGAAGAAATAAACAAAACCCGTCAAAATCAAGATCTTAGTTAAAACCTAACAAAGACGTGGCTAATGAAGACAGTTTCTCTCTCATTCTTACTGTTTCTTTTTTAATCTTTGTCCCTGAAAGAATTTGTTTGACTCCGTACTTCTTAAGAGACAATGCGAACCCAAACATATAAACATAAAAACCACCATTTTAATAGATTAAAAAGATTTAAAATAAATAAATAAATAAATAAATAAATAAAGGTTCTTTTGATAAAAATCATCCATATTTGGTCCGGTCATTTGAAGTGTTTTATTAACAGCTTGATTTTTGTCCTTTGATCATAACTGATGATAATTTTTTTACCCAACCCTTGGTAAAAAACAAAAAAAAATTTATTAAATGTTGTGAAATTTACAAACAGCGCTTTTGCTGAATTTACCAGAACTTTGTAAATGCTGATTTTCCTGATTTTGGAATCGTGTGTCTAAAGAGCAAAACATGTTTCCAGAAACAGCTCATTTGCATGTAGTGACGCCCACAAACCTCCATAAAAGGTCGTGTGTACAGAGAGCCGGGAGCAGAAAATGAGCCATCAGGGTAAAGCCTGAAAATCAGCCACTTCTATGCCAAGGAAAAAATAACAGACATAAATAATGGATAATATTAAAAATAATAAACGAGCACTACATCTGCTGTATACACCGTCATTCCTTTGATCAGAATTGAATTATTCATTTTATTTATCTTTATTCACGAGTTTGTGTTGATTAATAGAATATAAATAGCTCCTGTAAGAAAAAACACTGCCTGGCCGAAAAAAACATGTGGACATGTGACCCAACTTATGCAAATGCATGTCATCTTTGAAAAGTTTGTAACTCGAATGTTCATATGTAGGGGACTTGATGTAAGTGAAAATTGTATTGCTACCAAAATGTGGGAATGATGTTGCAAAACATGTACGACTCACAAAATACGCTTCATATTTTTTGCTCAATCGTGTTTTTGTATAGTTGGGTAAAATGAAATGAAATTCAATTTGCCTAGGTTGACTTGAGGGAAAAAAAAAAAAAAAAAAAAAAGATATGGTACGATACTCTCTCTCTCGCACAATCCTGAGGCCGAGTTATATTTATTAAAACATAGTAAGGCAGAAAAAAATTGCTAAAAAGTGTAATGCTCTGGTTTTTAAGGGCTGCGTGTTCTGACAAACAGTGCTATGTTTGTACACCAAAGAGTGTTTAGGTATAATTTTGAGGTTTGTAGGTGTGATATCTAAAATGTGAAATGAATGGAAATTTAAATATTGTGTTAAAGGTCATATGTAGTTGTACTGGCAGGTAATGCGACCCGTTTTGCCGCAAGTCTATTTCACAGCTGTGGGAAACACCGATTTGCATAACATCACCTCTTTAATTTGCTTGACTTCTGCGACTTCGAATTTATCCATCAAGTTAAAACCGGTCAGCTCATGATTTAACTTCTGTGTGTGTGTATTAGAGCAGGTGCAATCCCTGAAGGCTCTTCTATAGGACATCAGTCGATTTGATCTAAATAAGGAGCTTAAGATTGCATTTCCATTTGCAGCGTTTAAATCAAAGCCAAAGGTGTTTTTTCTCCCTCTCTCTCTCCGGGCTGCTCATACAGGAAGGTGAGAAAACTAGGAAAGGCATTTGAACCATAAAGCAATGTGACCCTGAATCTTTAGAACATGCTGTACTTTCCGTGTGACAGATGGGAAATACAGCTAAAACGTGTTGTGATTTGGACTGAGGAGGGGAAAAAAGTAATTTCTAAGCAATGAATAAAAATACTAATCAATACATTTTTTCATTACAATGTATGGAGCAAGTTCATAAGTCAGATTTGTTCGTACGTCAGACAAAGTGAGTCTTATAGGCCTTTGGCGCAAATATATTGTACAAGGTAAAGCATAATAAAAAAAACAATAATAAAAAAAAAACACAAGTTTGGTGTTTTGGTTCTGCATTATACTTTTGCATGACTCCAAATCGCGAGAGGAATCCCAGCAAACACGGAAAGACGTTGGAGGGAGGACAACGCTACATAGTGTTTACCACACGCTTTAACAGATGCAATTTTGTCTCAGAGCTGTTTTCCACTGTATTGGACTGGGAACTATGGTTTTTGTCAAGGATTTTCCGAAATTAGGATTATTCACCATCAGGACATTTTTCATCATCAGACTTTAGACATTTACTTGATACACTGGTTATCTAGTCCACTGCAGTGTCTATTTTTTTTGTATGTTACACGTGAGTTACTTCCGCAATTTGTTTGCATCTACGAATGTTCATAAATCCGCAACCTGTTCGTATCTGCAAAAACTCGTAACTCAAATGTTTGTAAGTCTGAGACTTACTGTAATTTGTCCAGCTGTGGATATATTTTCATCCCAACAAGCAAAACAATCAGTACTTATTTCTTTGCTTTTGTTGTTTGTTTGTGTCTCAGTCCATCATGTATCGATTGTTTTAAAATAATTTTAAATTCATCTATGTTTGCATTGTTGCAGTTTCTCGATAATCCTACAGATGGAGCACTCAAAATTATTAACACATTGGCAGAAAGCACAGCGCCCCATGTGGTAGAAGGAAATTACTTGCTAAGATAAGATGTACTAATGCCGAACTGGGATATGATCCATGGTGAATCTTTTGTTCCTGGTATGTACGTGTCCTAAAACCGTAGGATCAAGCTGGATAAGAACATATTCTTCCTAAATCCTTCATACAAACGTTTAAACGAGAAATTTAGCATTCTTAATCTTAATCTTGTAAATTCAGAATAAAAATCTGACTCCAGTTTATGCTGTGTAGGAGTGTATAAAGGTCAACAGTATTATCTGTGCCGAATCGATTAAAAATGTGATTCTATAAGCATCATGATTTTATAAATATGCTGATATTACATTTTGTTACAATTGTATACCTTTAAAACGTTTAATGTTTAATTTACATTTAGCCCGTTTTTCATTACATTAGTTTTCTCACTTAAAAACCAAGCGCAGCATTTAAACAATACAAACTTTAAACCACCATCCTTGCTACTGGATGTTTGAACAGTGGTACCTCAGCATACTCATGCCACAGCATCACGAACAGAAATTTTACAAGAAATTAGCCTCAGCATGCGAAGCGTTTTTTGGCATATGAGCGAGCTATCCGAGCTGAACCGAACACCTGGAAAGTTGTACATGCGAATGAACGCTCCTGGTCGCATCGGTGAAAAGCCAACCGAAGCAAGGAAACCTTTTTTTTGTGGGTTTCTGTTGCATTTTGTACACAACCTAGTGAAGACGTAGCACCACGGGTTCCAAGGATGTTAGCAAATACGAAAGGAAGAAGAATAGGGAGCAACTTTTAGTTTGGTTTTCAAGGCAGCCGGTGCCAAGAGGAATCATGAATTAAGGTTAAGTGAGGTTTAATGTCTGTGTTTATATTTTACTTGAATTACATTTCTTTACTGACTGCTTTGATTGTTTTTATATGCAAAAATATGATTACAGTGTTTAAAATTGGTAATATTTTTGGGTGGCTTGAACGAATCTGCATCAAGGGTAAATGTGTTTCGCAATATGAAATTTCACCTTTAGAACTCGCCTCGGTAACGGATTGAATTCGTATGCCGAGGTACCAGTATCATTTCCTTACGTATTCTGGAGTCCACCAAAACACAGTATATTATACATATACAGAATATATAGACAGAAAATGTGTGTGAGCCAAAGAAGCTTCTTCTAAAGTTTATGCGACATGGAAGTGACCAATCTTGCGTCGCTTAAAATTTCAAGTTGCTAACTCCAGCCGTTTGAGAGATAATTTTGTATGTACCCAAAAAAATGGCCATTTTTTTTTTTCAGCGTTATACTGTCTCGCTTCGAACAACAATAATAATTTTAAATGCAAATATTTCTTCATGAGCAGTGATACTAAGATACTAAGAAGCATATAGGCTGTAAAAACTGTCGCTTAAAGTTTTTTATTAAAAGCCTAAAAGGCAAACAAATCTGTAGTGTCCGTAACTACGTCAAAATTCACGTTGCAATATCTTAACTGTTTCGCATTTCAGAAGAATAAACGTTTACGTCATTTTCATGTGAAATCTAAATCGGCCGAGTTTCATCTAAATAACAGTTGAGATCGTTGAAAGATTTGAATTTTAAAAAAGTCCCGGACACTACGGACATAAAAAGGAATGAAACAGTATTTAGCAAACGTGTTTCTTTTGATCTGATAAAAATATAAATGGGAAAAAAAAAAAAGAAAAACCCACAAAAATATTTTTAAAAAACGAAGCATGGATCAGATAGATAAGAAGCGCTGAGTTATGAAAAATGGTGGTACATAATTCTATCTAAAAAAAATATATATTATAAAATGTACGTAGGTGAGTCACTTTTAAGCACCAACGCCACGTTTTGGCCGATATCTATCTGGATACACCGTCTTTGAATCGTAGGAGGAAACCTGGACACGGAGAAGACGCAAACTCGACATGAAGGTGAGACTCGAACCTCCAACCATGGGCAATGATTTCCATCAGATTGAATATTTTCCGTGTGTGTGTGTGTGTGTCCAGAGCTGGTGTGATGATGCTGCAGGGTAACACCTCATGATCATCATCTTTGTGGGTTGATCAACCTGCTGGCAACAATTTAACATTAACACACACACACACACACACACAGGACAGGACAGGACACGAGGAAGTTTGGACACTGTCCACTTCAAGTGCACTTGTATGGACACTGGGACTAAACACAATCTGCCATGCAAGTATAACCATTAAATCCACATCTAATAATATTAATACTCATAATAATGATAATGAGTAGAGCTGGCTGTAGCTGGAGTGGACCACGCATGTGCTCGTCCTGATTTCTTTTCTCGGATGTACAAGCGGAAGACACAAGAGTTACAACTTGTTCAAGTGTAAATATTCTTCCCTTTCCCATATTCTCATAACCGTGCAACAGTTTAGAAACGTTTAATAAACTCCCACGTGCTAAATATACGTCCGCATGTGTGTATACTTGTTTATATATGTATAAATATATATGTATGTGTGTGTATGTTTTTAGCCAGCCAAAGGAAAAGCGAGAAAAAAAACACACACACACACACAAACATTCTCACGTCAATTAAGTACCGCTACTCCCGACACACAGCCCGTGTTACCTGCTCTTCCTTAGTTCCACCTCTCCTCTTTCTTTCAGCTCGTCTCCCGGGACCGATATTTTCCAACTTTTTTTGTTCCGGTCTTTATTTTTTATTTCCTATCACTTCTATTCGCCAGACAATCACTCCGCGCATCAAAGATGGCGGCCACCAGGAACACCTCCTCCGTCGAGGCGTTGCTAGCGTCTAACCCCGCCTCCTTCGTTCCTATTGGATACCGCGGGTCGGTGCGCGCCGCTGATTGGACGGGAGCGCACGCTCATCTAGCGGCGGAAGGTTAGGTGGTTGGAGTGCAGAGGTGTACCGGGTAATGGGTAGTCTCACTCAGCGCACGAGCGTTTAACGTCCTACTACTGCAATAATATAATAAATATAATATAATATTGTAATTTGATAAAACATAATGTATTATAATAGATTGTAATTTAATATAATGTATAATATAATATCATACAATTTGTAATTTGATGTAATAAAATGTTATATCTTAATGTATATAAGGCTCACGCACTCACCCATTCATCGCTTTATCCTGTATACAGGGTCATGGAAGGCCTAGAGCCCATCCCAGGAGACTTAGGGTACGAGGCGGGGTACACCCTGGACAGGTTGCCAATCCATAGCCGGGTCCATGCTCATTGACACACTACGGGCAATTTGGGAACGCCAGTTATCCTAATCTGCATGTCTTTGGACTGTGGGTGGAAATTGGAGTACCTGGAGGAAACCCACCAACCACAGGGAGAACATGCAAACTCCATGCACACAGACGCCGAGGCGGTAATTGAACCCGGATCCTGGAGGTGCAAGGTGACAGTGCTAACCACCAAGCCACTATGCCGCCTTACATAACATAACATAACATACCATACCATAACATAACACAACATAACATAACATACAGTAACATAATATAATATGCAAAAGGCTTGAGCCCTCTCTTATTTCTTTATCTTAAAGAAATTGAAACAAATGTTTTCAGGCCTGCAAAGAGCCCAAAGACACAAAAAATTCGACATGAAGGTGTGTTCAAAAAGCAGCATCAGCAGTATACTAATTCAATTCAATTCAATTCAATTTTATTTGTATAGCGCTTTTAACGATTTACATCATCACAAAGCAGCTTTACACAATCAAAAGAATTAAGTTTGTATGAAATGTGAATGTGTATGAATCAAAATTATATGATTGTCCCTGATGAGCAAGCCTAGGACGACGGCGACAGTGGCAAGGAAAAACTCCCTGAGATGGTAATAGGAAAAAACCTTGAGAGGAACCAGACTCAAAAGGGAACCCATCCTCATCTGGGTAAAAACAGATAGCAGAAATGGATGTGCATAATAATATGCGAGACTGGAAGTTCAGTATAAGAGGAGATGTGTAAGATTAAAGTCCAGTTTGTTCCTGGAGGCTCAGGTAGACTGTGAGAAATTCCAGTCCTGAACTATTGAGCGACTGAAGTCACAGGTCCTCAGAGAACAGCTGTCTGCATCAGTCGAGGACAGGACCACCTTCATGGAAAAGTGGAATCTAATCACCGGCCTGATCATCTCTCATCATTTGCAATCGTTTCCCACTGGTTCATGCCTTATTTATTTATTTTTTTATAGTTGAATAATTCACAGGTCTTATGGCTTAACAAATAAAAAACATTCCGCTGAAACCAGTCAAGTGCAGGGACTGGACTGGAAATGAGAGCCATAAAAGTCCATCAAGAACCCTGGAGAACTATTCCTTAAGACTACATTAAAAATAAAGGGGCTCAAGGTTTGAATAGAATAGAATGGAAGTTATTAATAACATTACGAAAACTAACACTGTGTGGAAATGTGACAAAGTTATTCTTTAAATTTTCTTTTCCTTTACATAACACAAGAAATGCATAAGCATTAAACTTATTAGCCAGCACAGTGGCTTCGTGGTTAAGACTGTCCTCTCACATCCAGGATTGGTGTGCCTCAGGTCTGTGTATGTGGTTTTCCTCAAGTTTCCTTGCACAGGTTAAAAACATGTGGTCTAGGCTGATTGATGTTTCCAAATCGCCTGTATGATAATTATGTAATGATACATAATGTATGATTAGGCGTGTAAGAGTTGGTGGTTCTGCCCTGAAAGGAATTGGCACCTAATCCACTATGTACCAAATTTACCGGCACTGCATCCAGTGGCTGAGGTTTTTGACACTGCTTGAGGAATCGAACCTGGGCCTGTTGCATGGCAGGCAAAACACATACCACTGAGCCACCAGTAGTCTGCGGGAAGAAAATCCTCTGGAGTCTCCTTGTTTTGGCCTTCAGGGAGTAGAAGCGTTTTCCTGCCCACAAGTTGCTGGGGTGGCTTTAGGTCTTTTGCTCTCTTCCTGGCCTTGGTCCAGCATCGCTAGCTTTAGATTGAGTGCAGGTCAGGGAGCTCGGTGTGGATGATGCACTCAGCTGATCGCACAGCCTGAAAAAGGCCAGGCAGCATCTCTACCACCATAGCGCCTGTTAGACTTCCGCCCAATGTGCTTACGAACTTCTAGTCCCGCACCATAGAGAGTTTTACTGTTTGGGAACGGCACCATGCATGACAGATGAGCTATACAGAGGGTCGGTGCGATCAGCTAAGAACATCATCTGCACCAAGCTCCCTGACCTGCACTCAATTTACAGCAAGCGGTGCTGGACCAAGACCAGGAAGATGATAAAGGACCTCAGCCATCCCAGCAATCAACTGTTCTCAGAGAGACTGAGGGATACAGAGAGACTGAGGAGGAGTTTTTTCCTGCACCGATTTGGCGATTCAGCCCTTCACCTGAATATCACAAAGAACTAAACTAACAGGATTTGCTTTTGTTTCCCTACACACAATAAACACACACTTCTGCTATACATCAGGGTCACGATCCAGCACATAACTCGCCAAGTTGCACATTTGCACACTGCTTGTATGTTACACATTTCTTGTTTGCACAATGCTCTTTGGAAAAAGGGCACTGGCACTGCTGCTGTCACACCCACACACCATGGTTTTACGATTTTTATACCTTCTAACTCTTTGTACCCTAAATAACAATAAATAAAATTAGAATTTTGATTGACATAGTATTCAAACTTTAACCTTTAGATGAATTGAATGCTTTTATGTAAGTATGTTATTTCTGATGACAAATGTTCCTCTATTGAGGACGAGAAAAATTTTCATACTATCATCTTTATCAAGAACAAATAGGAATCACTCAAAGTCTTGATGCTGTTTTTCCACTCAGAATGCGAATGACTCGACGCCACAGCTACAGAACTCCCGGCGAAAAACAAAAAAAACATAAAAGGATGTTGATTCTTATGCATCAGTGCTAACTGCTGATTTGCTGGATACCAGAGTCTCGAGCGCGACGTGTACAGTCTGCAATGCTGAAGCCCTGAACAAATGGAATGACTCACGGCTTTGCAGTCGCCTCAGTGATTATTCAAAAGAAAATGATCTATATGCTCTCATCAACAGGCACGTACAGATGAATTACATCATCGTGAAGTCGCTAATCTCCAAAGCACAAGCCTGCTCTAAGATGCCGCATGCCTGACTATCAGATTGCATGGGCATGAGAGTGTGCATTTGGCAACGTACAGCACTTCTTTACATTTCTCAATATACTGTAGCTTGTATTTTGTGACCACCATGGAAGACTTTAGCCCTCCAAAAAGCTTGTATTATAAGGATATTAATAAGCTGATAAAGAGACTTTTCCTTTATTTTTTTATTTGGTAAAAGCTCCCAGGGCTTCCTGGGACACAAGTATCCTGACTATTTGCTTCTTTGTTGAAAGAAGACATGTGTTGCACCAAAGTCTCAGGGTGCACACCTGCTTTCTGGTACAGCTGACAGTCACCGGGCTTCCATTCTCAGTTTTCCCTACTGGGCAATATATGGTCACTTGCAATTGCAAAAAAAAGGGTCTTATGCCACTGAATAATCTGCAAACGAGCTAAGTGAGTAACAGGATATGTCGCGTCACTGAGGTTTAAGCAAGAAAATCTTGTATTCCCTCTCTCATTGATTAAGTCTCACTTGAGGTCTCGTAAGTATGGCAGAAAGATCTGCAATAGTTTAAAGGTGGCATTCAGGCTTCTTGGATATAGAAGGGGTCAGATTCTGGGTCTTTCAGGAAATAACTTGAGTTTGAAGAACTCAGCCAGGCTCTCTGGTCTGCTCTGGTCGAACCTGCATTTCAGGCATCTGGCATCAGTCTTCTCAGTTTTGATTTCCAAAAAGCCTTGCCACCAATCTGGTTTGAACTAGTTGAGTTGTCATGGATGGGTTTGCTGTGTATTTTGAATAGCTCCATCAATCAGTTATAGGCCGGTAAGATAAGGTAAGGTAGGTCGATAAGGTAGAGCCAAAAATCATTCGCACTCTGGCTGTAGAATTTATTTGAATTCATTTTACAAAGGGGTGCATGGTGGCTTAGTGGTTAGTACCAACTTCAGGGTCCGGGTTCGATTCCTGACCAGACTCGATTCCTATCTCTGTGTGTATTGAGTTTGCATGTTCTCCCCGTGCTTGGTGGGTTTCCTTCGGGTACTCCGGTTTCCTCCAACAGTCCAAAAAATGCAAGTTAGGTTTACTGCTGTTCCCAAATTGCGAGTAGTCTGAGTGT
The DNA here is from genome assembly GCF_024256425.1 of Clarias gariepinus. Classification (NCBI taxonomy): domain Eukaryota; kingdom Metazoa; phylum Chordata; class Actinopteri; order Siluriformes; family Clariidae; genus Clarias; species Clarias gariepinus. Next base: position 16,620,523 of record NC_071127.1, on the reverse strand, counting down.
GTGCCCTGGGATGGATTGGCACATTTACATTACATTTAGGCATTTGGCAGACGCTTTTATTCGGAGCGACTTACATTTTTATCTCATTATACATCTGAGCAGTTGAGGGTTAAGGTCCTTGCTCAAGGGCCCAACAGTGGCAACTTGGTGGTTGTGGGGTTTAAACCTGGGATCTTCCGAACCGTAGTCCAATGCCTTAACCACTGAGCAACCCCTGGCTATCCCATCCCTTGTGCCCTGTCTCCTGGAATAGAATCCAGACCCAAACAGGTCTCCTGAAAGTCTGATGATAGAACTATAGCGAGGATACTATAAATAAAGTTTTTACAGAGTGTCGACAGATGTGTGGTCGAGATAGCGGTCCTCTGCGTTTAATCCGAAGCTCTTTAATAAGCGTTTCACTGTAATAAACATTGTTGATTGTTCTACATTTTTTCTGAGAATGTTCAAAGACTGGCCCTTTAGAATCCCAGAAAACTGTAAGCGTTGATGAATTTTCCAGCTGATGGTTGACTTCTAAACTTTTACTTAGTCTGCGATTGAAGATGTTTCCGTTCCATACTCTGCCGTTTTTCTCTTAGGCTCGTAGTGATGAATTAATGTCTCGTCACCAGTAATGATTCTCTTTCACCTTTCACCTTCCTTAGAATATCGGTTCAAATTTTGTTGTTTTTGCTCTTCCAAGGGTTCTCTTCGATAAATAACGGCACCAGGTACACCCTTAGAACATAAAAAATTTATCACTATATGCTGCTTAAATGGGGCATCCATTTTTGCCCCCACCACGGTTACAAATAAACTGATGTAAAATGTTCACACCTGCACAGCAGTGACCGGAGAGACAGTAGACATGAACGGAAAGCATTGATACGATAATGCAGAGAACAGAGGTTTTAATATAAATAGCACGAGTGCGGATAATTTTTGACTCACCCTCATAATTTTTAAAGGCCGAATTTGTAAAAATGTTGGCGAGATGTCTTTTTCATCATCATTCTTAAGAAAAAAATCAGTATTTGTTGCTGTCTTTGTTGTCATTATTTAAATCTAGAGCAGACACATCAGTACACTAGCGTCTGTCTCGATATGCTAGAAAGCTTTTCTAGTTCCTCTGAGGTCTGCAAAAATGTGTCTCGTGCCTGCTGCCATTCCTGTTTTTGCTGCAGACACACAAATTACTGTCCTCGTAGGGAGCTAGAACATTGTGTCTGCTGCTTTCTTCACTCCTAGCTTCAACCACAGAATGTCAGATCAAAGATAACTGATCTGTCACAGATGTGCAATTTAATGGTGCTTAAAGCCAAATTGGGTAAGTATAAAAAAAAATAATACATGCTGTGTTACAAACTGTGTAATAATCTTGGCAGATTCAGGACCTGTGAGCTTGGTGTTCGTGCCCTGACAGAAAATTACAACAAAACAACAAAAGTGCATCTTTTTCTGTTCACTCACTGCTTATCTTAGTAAACCTTAACTTTGCTCGGCTTATGCCGTGACATAAGCTCAGCCCTCCACTCTAGGAGAGAGAAAAGATATAAATAGGGCATCAGCTGCTCATCCCTCAAATGTCACCCTTGAGTAGTAGGCACTTGCTTAATCTTACCCTCACCTGCTACAAACCCCCCACTATCCAAATCAGGCCAAGGAGTTTTCCAGCCATTATTTGCCCCCCTTTCAAAAGGAAGGAGGAAATCAACCATCTGGCATGAAGTGGAGTCGTGGAAGTGGGGTGTGGTCCAATTAAGGGTAAAAGGATACAGCACTTTAGGTAATATAAGTCTCACTATAAAGGTCCATTAATATATATATAGAAGAAGAAGAATATTAAATTATTTGTCACATGTAAGTTACAGTACAGTGAAATGTCTTTTTCGCATATCCCAATTAGGAAACTAGGGTCAGAGCGCAGGGTCAGCCAGCTTATAGCACCCCTGGAGCATATAGGGTTAAGGGCTTTGCTCAAGGGCTCAACAGTGGCAACTTAGCGATGCTGGGCTCAAACCCCCGACCTTCCGATTAGTAACCCATTAACCCACAGCCTTAACCAACTGAGCCACCACTGCCCCTCATCTTATACCACATCTTGTGAGGGGTCACGGGGCCTGGAGCCTATCTCAGGGAACTGAAGGCCTACAAAGTAGGATGGGACACACCAGGGACCACCCGATACGATTTGTTTTGCGATTTTGTGGTACCTTGGCATATGAATGCTTTCACCTTTATAACTAAAATTTTGCAAGAAATGTACCTCAGCCTGCAAAGCATTTTCAGCATACAAGGAGCCGAAGCGAGCCGAACAGAACGGCAGCTAAGTCACACGTACGTCCGGGAACAAAACTTGTTAGCATACAAGCAAAGTAAGTTTACATTTTTTGTGTGGGTTTTTTTTTTTGCATTGTGCAAGATTTAGTGAGGACATAGCACCATGGTTCCCAAGAATGCTAGCAGGGGCGGTGGCAAGAAGAAAACGGAGCCTGGTTAACCCTAACCCACCAAGCACTGGGGGAACATGCACACTCCATACACACAGAGCCAGGAATTAAGCCTGGCCAGGAATCAAACCTGGACACTGAAGGTGTAAGGCGACAGTGCTAACCACTTTACCATCCTGTTGACTCCACTGTATCCCGATTTTATAAATTTCATAATTTAATATTGCTTTTTTCAAACAATTCATTAAAAAACTTAGCAAATAATTTGTTCATTGTGATTGATTTAAAGGTATACAGAGTAATTTACCAACTCAAATGCAAACATATAGAAATTAATAATTACTTTAATAAAATCACTTTTGAAGTCAGTGTGACGATACATTAATCGCCACACAAAAGTATCAGGGGTCAGGGGTAGCTCAGTGGTTAAGGCATTGGACTATGGTTCGGAAGATCCCAGGTTCAAACCCCACAACCACCAAGTTGACACTGTTGGGGCCCTTGAGCAAGGCCCTTAATCCTCAACTGCTCAGATGTGTAATGAGATAAAAATGTAAGTCGCTCTGGATAAGAGCGTCTGCCAAATGTACAGTAAATGTATCACAATATATTACTTAATCGTGTTAGTCCCCCATCTGTACTTTATGAAGTGCCGACCATTCACCATTTAAGAGTACTCGACCTATAAGGAAGTAAAATTGAGGATACAGACTTACATAGAAGGCTGATTGGCATTTTCAAATTGCTCATAGAGTATGATTGTGGGCATGTGCTTGTGTCTCATAATGGGTTGGCACTTTATGTATGTTGTACACCACCTTGAGGTCCCCTTGAATGGGCTCTAGAACCCCCACAGAGGACATGGTATAGACAGTAGAGCTACTTGGTGAGACTTTTATTACCTTTAGTGGTGTACCTCAGTGGGAAAATCACTGGGCGACTAATCTGAATGTTAAGAGTTCGACTAATCTGAATGTTAAGAGTTTGGATCCAAGTGTCATCAAGCTGCCAAGCTGCTGGGGCACCAAGTGTTCAGCTGTTCAGTCACTCTGGATAAGGGCATCTGCTAAATATTAAATATAGGTGGCTCAGTGGTTAAGGCATTGGACTACGGTCTGGAAGGTCCCAGGTTTAAGTCCCTGTTGGGCCCTTGAGCAAGCTCTTTAACCCTCAACTGCTTAGATGTATAATGAGGTCAAAATGTAAGTTTATCCTGAAGGAGAATGTGTGGCCATCAGTTCGTGACCACAAGCTCAAGAGCACTCGCATTTGGGTTATGCAGGAGGATATCAATCCAAAACACACCAGCAAGTCCACCTCTAAATTGCTCAACTTGGAGTGACCAAGTCAAAGGCCGGCCTTACTGTAGATCCGACTGAAATCCTTAAACAGGCCGGTCAAACCCCACCAATGTGGCTGAATTAAAACAATTCTGCTCAGAAGAATGGAACAAAATCACTCCTCAGCGATGTGAAAGACTCACTACCAGTTACCGCAAACGCTAGACTATCCCAATATCTTGTATTAAATGAAATAAATTTTCTCTAGATGTACAAACAGCTGAGTTCCTGTCTAACTTCAAACAGGCCTACTCTTCACACCGTACTTAAATTAGCTTGTTCTTTGGTATTTTGCGAAATAGTCTGTGACCTAAAGAACCAGGAGCAGGATGGATTTACTGATAATTCTGGTAATTCCCAGAATTTCAAAATCTACCAAAGGCGGTAAGGCTTTTTCATATTTAGCTCCAAAGCTTTGGAATAGCCTTCCAGACAATGTTCGGGGCTCTGACACAGTTACCAGTTTAAAAGTAGACTCAAGACACATCTCTATAATCTGGCATCTGGCATCGCGTAACTCATCCCATAACCTCATACTCCAGTACATCTATCCTGAATGGCAACTACGCTAATTCTCTCCATCTGTTCTGTATTTTTCTACCAATCCCGAGGCATCTGGAGATTGTGCCAGCTTCAGTAGACAAAGGCCAACCCTGCGAGAATCCTGAGGCATCCAGAGAAGGACCAGCTCCAGCTGGATTCTGTTTTATGATGGTGCTCCTGTGCTTCCAGTGATCCAGACCCCATCTGCCCTTTGCACCTGCTGACTCCCTATGCTGAACTGGACTTCATGTTAATTTAAAGAATTTCTGTTATATTGAACTTTCAGCTGCACAACACACATGGTGTTATATCATCTCTATCTGTAATCACCCAAATGAGGATGGGTTCCCTGATTGAGTCTGGTTCCTCTTAAGGTTTCTTCCTATTGCCATCTCGGAATTTTTCCTTGCCACCGTCGCCGTCACCCTTGGCTTGCTCATCAGAGACATTTCATTCATCATTCATTCATCTCATTATTATCTAGACACATTTTTCTCTCACATACACACACACAATTGAAAAAAAAATTTCTTTCATTTTTGTGAAGCTGCTTTGAGACAATGACCATTGTTGAAAGCGCTATATAAATAAAATTAATTTAAATTGAATTGATAGAGACCAAAAAGCACTTCTGCAAGTTGCTCTGGATAGGAGTGTCTACAAAACACCATAAATGTAAATGAACAAAAAGGTCATGCATTACACAATAAGGGATGCAGTACCATTCGCATTCTGCGTCAGCTACTCTGAATGTATTTATATTGCAAACTTGTGCTTTTTAGGATAATAAACCGTTTTATTGAATTATCCCCTAATACTCTTCTGCAGTTTATGAATGCACAATTCGTCTGGCTATGAAAAGTAGTTTCCTTTTTTTGTTGTTGTTGTTTGTTTTGTTGTTGTTGTCTAATGTTGTTGCACATTAGACTCAACCTGAGGCAAGCTAATATAAAAAAGGCAAATATTTGCACTTTTAAATAAAACCCTCTGACAGGTAATTAAAATGCTTCGGCGTGCATGATAATAGAAACGTCTAAGCTAACAGGAAAAAATAGTTTAATAAATAGGCTATAGTTAATAAAGCCTCTGACTCAGGAGGGTCACTTTGAAATGACTTAACAAGCTTGGTATGAAGCTATTTAAGATTAAATCCGACTTGAACGCTGAGATGTTCTACTTCTAGCATATTATTAAAGTATTATCCATTGCAATCGCTTCCATTAAGGCAGATAATTCACTGTATGTTTAGAGTCACATCTTTATTTAATGGTATTGGAGTCGGATATTTAAGTCAAGGTCTCCTGCATTTAAGCTCCTGTAGTGCCTATTGCTGTCCATGGACAGAAGAACAATGGACTTAATGGTTTTAGAGTCCTAGTCCACAGTCCATGTAGGACTAGTACTCTTCATCCTGGGGACTACCAGATCAGGAACCTCCCTCTGCTCTCTGGGACAGTGACTCATGTCTCCCCAAGTGATAATGGCAGGATTTTATTTATTTATTTTTGAATACTCTGGTCTCCACCCAGGTTTAGGCGAGTCTGCTATGGGGTCTTCTGCTGTTGCAGCACATCTACCTTGAGATTTGATGCTTTTTTGTTCACCACTGTTTTTGATTATTATGAGTTACTATGTACATCCTTCTTGATGGAGCACTGATGGCTCTGTGGTAGACTTGTCACCTGCCATGCGGCCAATAAGGCTCATGTTTATGTCCAGCAGCCCATAGTGCCACTCCTAGAGGTTCCTAGATCCATCAATCTAGAAACCTGTGTAATCCAAATAGGGACCGTGGAGACCAATGGTGCCGGTTGTATTTATTTCCATGTTAGGACCCGTCAGAAACGGTATCCAGCAAAAAAACCTGTGCTAAGTTAAATGTTTTGATAAAATGGTTCACTGTGGCAACCTTTTGAAAAAGCAGTAAAAAAAAAAAACTACTAGACCATCCAATGGCCAACACACAGCAACTCAATGCATTTAGGCATGTAGGTGTGGACAAGACAATCTGCTGAAGCTCAAACCGAGCATCAGAAAGATGATTTAAGTGACTTTGAACAACCGGAATTTTCACACTCAACCATCTCTAGGGTTTACAGAGAATGGTCTGAAAAAGAGAAAATATCCAATAAGGGCAGTTCTCTGGAAGCGAATGGTCAGAGGAGAATGTCTAGACTGGTTCGGGCCGATAGGATGGCAAGAGTTACTCAAATAACATCTTGTTTCAACCAAGCTATGCTGAAGATCATTCCTGAACACAACACATTGAACAGTGAAATGTGTTTAAGCAGCAGATAACCACGCCAGTGCTGCTACTGTCAGCTAAGAACAGGAAACTGTGGCTATGTAAACTCTAGAGACTGCCGTGCACATGAAATCCCAGGAGATTAGCGGTTTCTGAAATACTCAACCCAGTCCACCTGTTACTGTCTAGAATAATAGGTAGACTTTATTACATTATATTTTTGGATATTTTGTTATTTGACATTTCATTCTGTAGCACTATTTTTTCTCTCTTTATAGTCTCGTTCTAAAATACTTTTTTTAAATGAAATGCTATGTAAAGTTGGAAATAGATTATTATTATTTTTATATATATAATGTTATGTATAGGGTCACAGAGGCACCTTTTCCTGGAGAACGGGATATACACACAAAAAGATCCTTTCGAATGTCTTAAGGTTTTTGTTTAGTAAAATGTCACTCAATTTTTACTCCCTTTTAACATTAACTCTTTAGACTTGATCTAAATAAATATGGGTCACTAATGTCACCACTAACTGAAATCTGAAGAAATCTTTATTTACACATCAGTGTTAAATCATACACTACAGTGCGCTTAAAGCTTACAGTAAATGGCTTAAGTCATGGAAAAAGTAGAACTCAAGCAAGTCTGGAATTTATTTCATTATATGTTGTCTGTCGGGTCAGAATTTATTTATTTTTTGTTTTTCTTCATCGGGCCTCAAAGAAGCAAAACAATCACTTCATTACCAACACTATGAAACGTATGTCTAAACAAAACAAATAAACAAACATACAGATCGTGTACAGGCATCATATACTACAATTTAAGGGGAGAAAAAGTTGCTATTTGTAGAATAGACAAGATTTCTTCTTTGATCATAAGGAAAAAAATTACAGTAATGGGCCGAGGTTTAGAAGAACGCACGCCACTGGTGAACTTTTTGAAATTCTCACTAAGTTTATTATCAAAAGAGGGTTATGTTCACACAGATAAAGAGAGAGAGAGAGACACAAAGGTGCCATGCTAGACTTGAAAGTTACATTATCGATATAAGAGGCAGTCATGTGTACTGGAAACAGGACAGACAGAGCTGGATAGAAACTAACACAGTCGAACTAAACTAACTTCGGCGATAAAAAGACTGAAAAAATTGAGTGTAGTCGTAGAAGTAAGTAAGGTGGTTAGGTCACCGACAGCGAAACTGTATGTCGATTGAGGGATCAAAGTGAAAAGTGAAGTGAAAGAAAGCAATTTATTCCCTTCACTCATGCCACTGACAACATTTGGTGGTTTGTGTTTTTTTTTTTTCATTTTTTTTTTTTTTTTTTAGAAGCAGTGTTGTACTGATACTCCTCCCAATATCACCTCCCCCGCCCTGCCCCCTCCCAAATCAGGTCTCTAAACAATTAGCAATTAAACAAAATGAATAAACTCAATTCCTCTTTGCTTTATTAAAATGCAATTCCATTGTGCCGAAGCTGTTTATGTTTAGCGAGAAAAAAACAACAAAAAACAAGAAAAAACAAAACAAAAACAAAGAAAAATTAAATGCCACCTACAAGACAATTTACCCCTTCCACCTCCGCCCCCCTCCCCCCTCCCCCAAAACCCTCGGTCATAATACAGCCTTTATAATAATGGTTCCTCCCGCACCGCACGCCCCTCTCGTTTTTCGCCGCTGTCCCCCCGCCCGTGCGTGCTCTTGATTTAGACGAAATCTCGGCGGTGGTAGGCATCTGGGTCGCAGTATTTGGTCACAACCACTCTGTTGGCGAACTTCCTCCCCGTCAAGGCCTGCATGGCCTTCTGGGAGTCGTAGACTGTTGTGAACTCCACGAAGATCTGTAAAAAACAAAAAAAAAAAAAAAAAAAAAAAACACATAGAAGACGGCATCGTTAAACGGTGTCTCAAAGCAAGAACGTGTCGACCACAGCAGTGCTTCTCAATGCGAAGCACTGGTGGTTTAAATGATAAGTTTTGTAACCTGTAACAGTGAGCTAAAAAGAAAGGAAGAATGTGTGACCCTAGGGATATGACCGCTTCCATGAAATTTTTTTAAGCTTTAATGACTTATTTTATCTGAAAATCAGTAGATGTTAACGGCTGTAAAAGCTGCAGCACACACACTAGAACACTTTTGTGTCTGGCCATTAGATGGTGATAATGGCTCCCTATTCTCTCACACAAAAAAAAAAAATGTATGGTACGAATCGCAGTGTTTTTTATTTTTATTTGATGGCTATTCCTTACTTGTAGAACTTGACACATAAAACGTTTGGCCATGGTTTAAACAACAACAGCATGTTCCTAAGTCGGATTTGTTCTTAAGTCCGACGGAATGAACTGAGAAACCCCCACACTGCCCTTATGTGGCCAAAATGAACGGTGCAAAGCGAATGCAACTAATCCTTTTACCTTTCCAGTTCCAGGCACCTCCAGGCCGTCGACGGGGCGTGGGATCTCGATGCTCTTGACCTGCCCATACTTGGAGCACTCGTCCCTGACGTCCTCTATGATCTCTTCGTACTCATCGTCATCGATGAGTTCCTCTGGAGCCACCATGTTCATCAGGCACAGAACCTCGGTGGGAATTCCGCCCATTTGATTCATAGAGCTGTTCATCAGGCCTGGGACCTGCAGCGTCACCGGGGTCTCGTTTATGCTTGTCTGGAATTCAGGGACAAGAGTTGACAAAATGAAAGTTGTACATCCAGTCGGGGCTCTTTGGGATTTCTAACACATGGAGAAAAAATTTGAATAGAGAGACAAGGTTGTCTTCTTACCAGAGTGGCGTTCTTGGCCCCTACACTCGCTCTCTGGACCAGAAGCTTCTTATCTCCTAACTGCATCCCATTTAGTCCTGCAATAGCCTGAAATTCACACACACACCACTGATTAAAGTGACCCGAACACATTAAACTAATTAGACTCATCGATTTGGACGTTCTTGCATTAACTCACCTGATCGTTAAGGTTGACATCGACATATTCGCAGAAGGCGTAGCCTTTGGAAAGACCTGTGGCGCTGTCCTTCACCAGGTTGAACGCCTTTAAAGGCCCAAAGGACGTCAACAGCTCTTTTACCTAAAATAGAAAAAAGGTAAAAAGCCACGATTAATTCTTATTCATTAAAAAAATAATAATAATAATAGAGGATTATTTAGGACAATTTGTGTATATAAACTCACCTGGTCATCACTGAGATAGTTAGGGAGGCCTCCAATGAAAAGCTTATGAGCAGAGTCAGGGACTACAGTCGACACGACTCCTGGAAACACAACGTCTAGACACGTCAAATTCAAAAGAGCAGCTTGTGACGTATATGTAACTGGAAGGTGAATACTCTGATTGGGCGGTAAACCCACCTGGCACATAGACGCTGGGATTCTCGCTCATGCCCGGTAACGGCTGGTAATCGTGTGGCCGACGGATCTTCAGACTCTGGCCTTGGAATATGATGCCGTCAAACGCCATTGCTTGTGTGGTCTCGTCCACTGAACGCAACTGAAGCAGGAAGCAAAGAGAAATTATTTACTGTGCTCAAAAAAGTGATTGTTTACAACCCTGTAAATTTCCTTGTAAAAGTCATACATCTGTATAAATAAACTGTTTAAATGTATATCATGAGAATCATGAAAACTTTTAATGAAACCCGGTGTCACCTAAGTCAGGTGCATCAATGCTCATAAAAGGTCATGGATTATTCAGTGAAACAGAGGAACTGCTGAAAAAAAAAAAAATCACTTTACTCCAAATAAAAGGTCTTTGAGTGTTATAATTTTATTGTTTTTCTGAGAGCACACAAGACTTTCATGAACAGAGTTCTGTCTTCAAAACCATTTTCAATGTTTTTTCCTGTGTGTAAGTTTAAAAGCCACACGTTAATGTAACATTTACATCGGCCACATTATAAAACCCATCGTGTGCTCTATGTAAACGTGAAATTTGGTAAAATTCGAAATTTACACAAATTCAAGAAAAAGCCTGAAGCACTGCAGGTCTTCAGACCCCACAGTGTTAAAAGTAATCATCGTCCCAGGAGCTGACATGTGTTAAAGTTCTTCACTTTGCATTTTTGTTTCTCTCCCTGGCCTCAGTGAACACTCTTTCTGTGTAAGGAATCTGAATGTAAAGGTGTGAACAGCCGAGACATCAATACGAGTGGGGACGGGTGCTTTATTTGCATTTGAATATTGTCCGATATTGTAAAGCACACACAGTAACAATACAACAACAAACAGAACGAATAGCGAATTAAGAGGCCCTGATTATACTGCTTAAATATTAATTTAGTACAACAAAATTAAAACAAAACAAAACACAGAAACAAACAGAGCTGGTGGACGGGCTACTGCTCACTTCAGCCAAAAAATCATTATACATACTTCAGTAAAAGTAATAGTGTGACGTATATTATATCATTATATACATCTATATAATGTATAGCAATAAATTTGGTAATAAAGTTTCTTTTCCTTGAGTGTGTATAATTTTTTTTGTCTAACTCTATACAATTTTTTTCAAGAGGTCTTTGCTTTTAAATTAAGATGAAGGTGGCGCTAAAACAGAAGAAATGAAAGCAGAGGCGTTTCATACTTTTATTAAAATTGTGGTCTCATCTCTCATTCTCGTTAAGTGTTTGAAATCACACATCCGGTTAAATGAGACAGGGTAAAACGTGTGAACAGGATCTGGAATGGTCTCTGCCTGGGTGTAAAGCTTCAGTGTGATTCCAATAGCAGATATGAATCTGGATAACGTTGTGGATTCTCTGCAATCATGTTTTGCCTTAGCGTTTCAAATGCTACGCCGTTGCTAACCGCTCAGTGAGAGCGCACAGAAGCCATGGCAAGCCACAATTTTTTCCTTGCAAAGATCATGAAAGTGATCTCTGGGCTTAAGAGTGTATGCGAGAGAAAAATAATCATCCTACCTCAAGGAAGGCGAAGTTCTTATCCTGGTTAATCTGGACAGCAAGGACGGGGTTTCCTGGCGCCTGGACCAGACCGCCTAGTCTCATCTGAGCATTGAAGAAGTCCATCATCGACTCCTGGTGATTAGAAGGGTGAAGCGTTAATGTTAACTGTTTAACTCATGGTATGATTTAAACACCAAGACAAATTAGAAGAAAATGGTTTGGGAAAAAAAAAAAATTGTGTGGTCTATAGTGATCGTGATTTCCAGCTGGGGTTGGGGAAGAAAAAAGAAAAGAAAAAAAAAAAAAAACCAGGGGACATAAGGTCCGAGGCAAGTTTTGCAAGATCTTGCAAATGTTTTGCGAGATCTCACGAACAAATGTGACTCCAGCGTCACTGATTTTGTACAGCAGGTGGCGGTCATGCCAAACCTGATCCGTGACCAAGAAGAGGAGAGTTACCAAAAAAAAAAAAAAGGTGGCTGACAACCGTTAAAGAATAAAAGAAGCAGCAGCAAACTGGGAAAGATAAAACTCAAATTAGAGTTACAGATTTTAAGAGAATTACTGATTGTTGCTTTCAGCTTGGACTAAAATATAATGACAGTTTGTACTCGGAGCTCGCCCTTTCCATATTTTTGTGCTAAAAGATTGATCCGGAAGTGCGAGTCATATGGCCTCGTTTTGTTGTAGTGTCATATACCTCTGTGATGCCGAACGGGATGTTGCCCACATAGAGCCTTCGAGCCTGACGGGTCATCTGGCTTCCTACTACCGGCACCGGAGTGGGTGTAACAGCCAGTCCGTCTGGAGTCATAGTGGGCAGCAGCGCTGTGGCAGGAATCTGACCGGCAGCTGAAACGTGAAGATTCAGAGAGGTTGAATGAGGAGGATGATGAGAGAACACAACACATTCTATTTAACACATGGTGACAAACTAGTGAAGAGGAAACTATTGAAGAACGTAACACAAAGGGGGAAAAAATGAAGAAAGAAAAATAAAATCATTCAAATGTCACAAATATCAGATATAGTTAGTAACCGCTGTACTCAGAAATTAAAACAGATAATACTTTTTTTGTTGTTCTTTAACAAAAGATGAATTCTCAAGGCTGGATTAGGAAGCTTAGCGTTTGACTCACCCTGCATGGCCTTGTACTGCATCGGTGTGATGTGCTCAAAGCCCGGTGGAGGGACGTCCCAGTACTTTTTGATTTTCTTCTTCTTCTCCCTCGGAGGGGAACGACTAAAATCAAAAGGCAGGGTTTAGGTGGACGTATTTACAGCATACAGAGTCAGGACATTAATTAATTAATGGAAAACATGGAACTAAAAAAAAAAAGAATTTTCTCTTTTCGAATTCTGTGACACGAAAGTTATTTCACACATTATTTTAGGACAAGTTAGTCGCTCAGGATTACCCTACACTTGCACCACTGTCTTAAAGACAACACATTCACACGTTCTTTAGTTTAACCACCACATTAGAAATGACACAGGAGCGAGTTTGACACTCTTAACCCTGCAGCATGAATCATAAATCTGTCAATATTATAACTGAATACAGCAAAATACCTTTTAATTAAATGTACTTAAAATATATTTTTTTCCTTTTAATCACAAAAAGGTCTAGTTTTTCTACAACTGACATTTTTGTCCAGCTTCAAGGCCCGACTTTGTTCCCTTTACCCATGTTTAGTTTTCATGATAAAAACATGTTTCAATTCAAGTTCCTTTTAATTTATAATTTATAAACTTTATGAATTGAAGCCTATGAAACGACATGGATGACCAAAAGGCTGCATCCGATGCACAGAGCAGCAAAGCCATACTAGGGGGTTGTCCTAGGTTGGTCCAAATTTTCTTTCCTAACATAATTGCAGCCAATTCCCACCTGACATTAACTTACTCCCGGCGACACAGCTACAACTTTGGGGGGTTATGACACGTTTCCACTGAGACTTGCTTGTCTACTTGGGTTTGAACCCCTGAACTTCTAAGCTACCGGTGCCCCCAAAACACAGCAAAGGGAGACACAGGGGATTAAATCCTGCACCCCAGACCCTTAAGCTGCATCTCTTACATTCATACTGAACTTGTGTTGAGCCTGAGGTAAGAGTCGCACAAATTCTGATTTGATCGAACGAAATTGCAGTAGAAAGATCAGCCGTGCACGTGGTTAGCGTCTCACCTGCGTCTATGCCTGCGATCTTTGCTGCTGCTGCGTCGCTCGCGGCTCCTCCTTTCCCTGCTCCTCCTCTTCCTCTCGCGACTGCGACTACGCGAGCCGCTCCGGCGCCTGTGCCTGTTCTCTTTGTCCCGCTCTAGAGAGAGGCAACAGAGCAAGCGGGATTCAGACAGAACGAAGACGACGGCACACAAACACACCTAGCTGAAGGCAGGCCGGAGGAAATATAATGCTGTGGAGGACAGAAGAACCGACAGAAGCAGCAGCAAGGAGGAAAGAAAGTAAAAGAGAGAAAGAAGAAAAAAAACAAAGAAAGACAAAGAAGCCCTGCCTCTGAGCCCTAGACTAGAGAAGTTTTAAATCTGTGCAGGGAAAAGAAAATCTGGCAAAGAATACATTTTTTTTTTTTTTTTTTTTTTAAACGAATGAAATAAGAAGAAAACAGAAAAGGTTAAAAAGGTTATTATTATTGTATTTGTGTTACTGAGCACTGGATAAGTGAGCCTGCGAACTGATACCCACCATGGCCGTTAACGCCGTCACCTGTATTGAAAGAGAACGAGAGTGAGAATCAGAGGGTGCCATTACTTTCTCTCTTCTTTTTTTTTTTTATTAAACAAAACATCGACAGGTCACGGCTGCGCTGACTTGGTGTCGTGACTTAAAAAAAATAATAACAGAAAAATTAAAATAAACAGCACAGTCCTGAAAACAGCATTGAATTAAATATTTCGTAAGATTTCTACACACAAAATTTTCTTCATGATGTTTTTTTTTTAACACTGTGTTGGTAAAAATATAAAAAGGGCTGTTTTTAGATGAACCTAGAAATACGAGGGACATTCAAGTCAAACCAGGACTTTTGATTGTGCAGAATAACTGAACACTTTTATTTCTCTATATTATAATCTTCTGTTACACTAATGCACTTATCTCAGAGTTTCACTAGTGCTTGGATACCATGAAGTTTCTGAAGCTTTCTCAGTACTCCAGGGACATGATCGATGCCGGGGTTTCTTTAAAATGTTTTCTCCGTTCAAATGTTTTACCACAACTAAGAGTCTCATCACCGTTATGTGATTGAGCTCTACTACAAATTACATCATTTCCCGGTTTGACCTGAACGCTCGTACAAGTTTTGCTGAATAGTTTTTTTTTTTCTTATTTGATAAATTCAGGGAACGCTACAGAAGTCCAGAAAGGCCACACAGGTAGTAAAGTCTAGATAACGACTTGTGATTTAAATAAAAAAAATAAACTTGAGAAAGTTGGTTTCCCAAAATTATGACTAGGTTTTGACTCAACTATCACATGGTAACTACAGAGATGTCCAAGGCACTCTCAGGTGACAGAAATTAGTCCGGATTAACAAATAGACAGGGAGAAAAACGCACCTCCTAAATTTAGAAATAATTTCGTCACAAACTTCACACAGTTCTGCCAATTTAGGATTAAAACCCATGACTTTGAAGCAGTAAAAACTTTTACTTAAAAGTAAAACTAACAACGCTGTTACTGTGTCACCATCCTCCTTTTATACAAATGCTTAAACAGAAGGCGAGCATTATTTCTGTATTACAGAACGGTTGAAAGTAGTCCTGGCTGTAATACAAACGACAGTTCTCTTTGGTTAATTATTAACATGCTCTTTCAGATACGCAATTTTTTTCTACAGGAACAGCTCGTACACTGGGATCTATAGACTGCACGCACCTCCTTATTTCAGACTAATCTATACATATAATAAAACTTAAATCAGCGTGTCTGTACACTGAAGATATTTGTGAAAATAGGGGGGGGGTGCAAGATAAAGTAATGGAACACATCAAGGTAGTTTTTGGAATTTCTGTCTGTTCGTGCATGCATCACATAAAAACTACTGAATTAATTTTAATGTGGTTCTCACAGGTATATTTGCCTGAGCTTGGGGTAACACAGGCTTTGTTTCATTGGAATTGGCCAACGGGGAGAGATGATATGCTACTTTAAAATTTTTATGGAAAACGTCCTTGTATCAAAAAAAAAAATAATAACACCTTAAAAAAAATCATTAGTTCATCTCAAAATTCAACAGATGGCACTGGACATTAATTTACATCTAACAAATACCATTAAAAACGGTCCGTGTGTTCGGGTCTGAGAAAAGACAAAGGGGTTTGATTGAGTCAATGCTCTGAATGCTATTGCAAAAACTTTACAAGTTTCTTAACAATAAAAATTGAATACTGACACTGCAGGGAAGTGGGTCAGGTTATTATTAATAGCGTTATTATTAACGATGAATGGGTTTCTGAATGTTAAGACGTTCAAATACCAGCTAAGAAAACAAAATGGCAGAGAGAGGGAGGGGGGAGTGGGCAAATCAATTCAGTTATGAATTGCGATTCTTTTGTGTGGCACTCCATGTACCGCCACAATGACTTCTTAAAAACGTGTCAGTTTCTTCATAATCCTACAGGTGGCGCACTCTGTACTATTAACACATTCTCATCCTGTGTGGTAGGAATGTGAATTATTTGCCAAGTTTGTTTAAAAATCATTATTATGGAGGAGAAGAGAGATGCGTGCAGCTCAGTAAGTTAGTTTGTATTGTTTAAACGCTCCACTCAGTTTCTAAATGAGAAAAAAATGAGGTTATAAAGAATGGGCTACATTTAATTAACGATTAAACTTTCTTAAAAGAATAAATTTGTTTGAAAAACGAGGAAAAATATATCAAGACATTCAGAAAATCGTGATACATATTGAATGATTTTTTTTTTATCAAATCGGCATCAATGTATCGTGATGCAATATATCGTTCCCGATTATTAAATTACATTAATTTCTGGAAAAACCATCACGTTGCTATATCGTCTGAACTTTAATTAAAATGTGTCTGCGTCTCTTAACATCCCTTTCTTTGGGGAACCTTGCTTCTCTTTCCTAAAAGGGGTATGCTGAAAAATACGTTGGGAAAATAACATACAAGTAGGAGAAATTAAAATGTAAGGCCTTTCAGGACTTCTGTACAACCTTGTGGGTCTCACGGGGTAATTTAATTAAGGTGCGTCCACAGAGATCAGCACGAATGCTGCGTGTGGGTAAGTAAAGATTATAACAAGGACAATGCAACTGATTTGGAAACGAATCAAAACAATATATTGGAGCAATCACACTTATTTTAAGATAAACATAAAAATTACATAAACATTATTAAGAATCTATTTAAATAAAAGTCTGTATTTTTGGTCAGAACTTGCTCTTTTAACGACATCTTTACGTTTCATACATCGGAGGAACCAAAACCAGTCTCAAATTTTTCTGTCTGTCAGAATTTAATGAAATTTTGGCAGATACTTTGTGGTTTGTTTGTTTTTTTACTGGTATTTATTAATACGTTAAGGCAGGAGAGTTCTGTTGAACAGAAAGACAGACAGACATGGACTTCAACCTATAATAATAATAATAATATCAGCTTTTTAAACCTTTTTTAGAACTTTTTCTACAAACTCATGTAATGGGTTAGAACCCTTTAAAACAAGGTTTGATCTTGCGAATAAGCCGATTAGATGAATCGGTTCCGTCTGAGCGAATCGACTCACCATTCGACTCAGCGCAAAGATTCGAACTCGTGTGTTTTAGCCTAGCATTAACGTCGTATTTTTCACGCTTTCCCCTCAGCGCGTCGGGGAAGGAGAAAGCCAGTGAAAAATCAACGCTAATCCAGTGCTGATGAAGGAATCTAAAAGATGATACACACCTTGCTTGTTTTCGGTCAGTTGTCTCTCAAACTCGTCAAACTCCGACATTTTGAATTCGCAGCGGATGAATGGAGCGCGTGAACCCCCTTGTGAGAGAAAGCGTTTAAGCCCACCACGTTATCTTACTTCAAAAACGAGATGTCTCTGTCTGTTATGAAACATTCGGGTGAAACAAAAAGAGAAACCCTGGGTTTAATTAAAGCCGCATGTACCAAGCAAGATGCGCGGAGAACTTCATTTAAGTCGCGGTTTATTAGCCTGTTTTTGCTAGGCTAACAAGCTAACTGGCTAACCTCGCGCACAAACAATCTCGCGCGCCTCACAGCTAAACTCCGCTGCGTGGAAATGTCGCAGCGGCTCTTCCTACACGCTTAGAATGAAAGATAAAGTACAAGTTCGTCCGTATAAAGGTTTTCTGCGGCACTTTAGCGGACCCTCCGCACTACCAGCCAGGCGACGGACTCAACCTAGCTCTAGTTTACCAGCAGCTCCGTTTCTCCGCTCGCGCAGCCGGAAGTGAACTGTTGACTGGATCCAAGATGGCGGCTCCGTGCGCACTTGTGCACTGCGCATCCGCGAGAGCGCCTTTGTTTCGTGCACTACTTAGTGCGCTTGCTCAGGAAGTTGCGGGCTTTTGTGGTTCGCCCAGCGTCTCACGTTCGCACGACGTCAGAGCCGGGCGCCATCTAGAGGCGCGGAGGAATATTACAGCTTATTTTCACGAATAAAGCTGCCTATAGCTTCTCTTAGATGATATAAAAAAAAAAGATAAAAGGGTTTGTATATACAGTACATTAATCAGAACTCGATTTTTCCATTGATATCTTTTCATCGTTTCATACACTGGAAGACCAGAATCCGGTCTCAGAAAAAATGTCAGTCTGTATGTCTGTCCGGCCAGATTATGTCACAGTATCACGCAAAACCGTCTGGACAGATTTTAATGAAACTTTTTGCAGTACTTAGATATCTGCCTGATGTTTAACTTGCGCCAGAAATAAAAATTGAAATGTTGAGGGGAAGTGAAGTTATGTGCTGGATTTAATAAGCTACTAACAAGCTACTTGCTCAATGTAAACAAAATAAGTTTAAGTGATTTTTAACATGCTGGCATCGGTTTCAATCAAAACTTCTTCTTTATCCGATCTACTTTTTTCGATTTCTTATCTGTGATTCAGTCTCAGATTACCGAACGGGGAGTGTATTAATGAAAGAAGTTCAATTTAGCGTAAAACAAGACAAGTTAAACATAACCTTTTCTATATCCTCTTTTTTCCATTGATTGTAATAAGATGAAATGACAGTAGATTCAAAATCTTATGGTGAACTAGGTAACTTTTTAGGTAAATGTCCTCAGAGGAGGAGAACAACCTTTGTCCCCAGGGCTTTTCAACTCCCATCAACTCAGTAACCAACATTCTCCACACTATAATCCACATTATACACCTCTTTTACCACCAACCCACACACCTTGAAATAGACTCATGGACTCTCATAATGACAGTCACAGTCTGTGAAGAACATTAATATAATGATCTGGACTCTGAGACAATAACTCCAATGCTTCTGCAACATACCGGTGTTTACACACTGCGCAACTTACTTTAAGTTTGACTTATTAATATACTGAGCAAAAAAAAGTCCCTTTTTCAGGACTGTGTATTTGAACGATAATGTTGTAAAAATCCAAATAACTTTACAGATCTTCATTGTAAAGGGTTTAAACAATGTTTTCCATGCATGTTCAATTAACCATAATCGATTAATTAACATGCACCTGTGGAATGGTCATTAAGACCTTAACAGCTTACAGAAAGTAGGCATTTAAGGTCACAGTTCTAAAAACGCAGGACACTAAAGAGACTTGTCTACCGACTGTGAAAAACACCCAAAGAAAGATGCCCAGGGTCCCTGCTCATCTGCGTGAACGTGCATTAGGCATGCTGCAGGGAGGCATGAGGACTGCTGATGTGGCTAGGGCGAAAAATCGCCATGTCCGCACTGTGAGACGCCTAAGACACTAACAGACTTATTCCATTTATTATCATTCCAACCGTTGTATTTTACTTGGTATTTGGACTGATGTTTTTTTTTAACTACTCTGCATGCCATGAATTGCCCCATAGGGATAAATAAAGTTTTTTAATTGAATTGAATTTGTACGATTTCCTAATAATTAGCCACCAATCTAGTTGAAAGCACTACCATATAATCACACCAAACAAAATTTTGTGAAAAGTGTGCGGACGTGCATCGTCATGCGAGATCACGACACACCTGGATATCAGTCCTCAGCGCTTAATCCTAAATTCAGGCTTCAGCTCTTCAATAAGCGTCTCACTGTAACGAGCGCTGTCGATTGTGGAACATTTTTCCCGATAATGTTTCCCAGGAAACTGTAAGCATTGATGAATTTTTTTTTTCAGCTGGTAGTTGGTCTCATCTGACCAGAGCGCCTTCTTCCACGTTTTCCCCCAATGGGACCTCTTATGGCTTTCTTCTTGCTTTTACTGTTCCACGAAAGCCAGGTTTGTGGAGTGCACGACTAATAGTTGTCCTGTGAACAGATTGTCCCATCTAAGCTGTGGATCTCTGCAGCCCTTCCAGAGTCACCATGGACCTCTGGGCTGCTTCTCTGATTAATGCTCTCAGTTTAGGTGGATGACCATGGCTGGGTGAGTTTGAGGTTGTTGCTGTACTCTTTCCATTTTCGGGTGATGGACTGATGAGCGCTCGGTGAGATGTTCAAAACACTTGGGATATTTTTTATAATCTAACCCTGCTAACTTCTAACAAACCTTTGAGGGCTTCATGGAACGGCTGTATTTATACTTAGATTAAATTACACACTCTATTTACTAATGAGGTGACTTTTAAAGGCAGATGGTTCCATTGGATTTCAGTTACACAAATGCACACCAAATGTTAAAAACCATTTATCATTTTCCATCCACTTCACTATGATGTGCCACTTTTTGTTGAAAACACATTTACGTTTGTGGTTGTAACGTGACAAAAAGTTGGAAAAGTTCAAGACAAGGTCCAGACAAGGGGTACGAATACTTTTGCAAGGCGCTGTAAGTCATGACAAAGTATCTTACAGAATATGTTTCCCCCCAATGTCACCAGAGGGGCTCCTTATGAATGAATAAATGGACAAAAAAATCTAATTTTCAACAGTTTCTGGAAGACATGCCTAGTCACGTGACTAGAGATCATTATAATATGTACTAGTTGAAAACTCCAGTCCATCTTAAGTCCTGAATGTAATACATCAAGCTTTTATCCATCACAGCACCACTTTTGGAGTTGCCTCGACCCTGTCACAGTGTTCTGGCTGATCTTTGTATTTGTGCTGCCTTTTAGTCAAATTCTGTCCCAGGAAACGTCTCACTAAAATATTGACGCGCTAGCCATATTTAAATCATGATTTTTCACGAATCATGATTTTAGGCTGCAGTCGAATCCTTTTTTAAAAATAACATTATGAAGTTTATGATCTTACTCACATTTGGTTATTTACTGTATTGTGTGCATTCTTCTTCCTCTTCTTCTTCTTATTATTAGTGGTGATAATAGGGGCTAAGAGGAAATGTGGAGCCGGGGAATGGGGTGCTATTACTTTTCTAAAGAATCAGACAGATGGTTTTCCCAAAATTCTCAACATCTTTGTCTGATTTGGTCCACACATGTACGCAGCCCCCATAACTTTACACACATGTATATGACGAAACGTTTAGTCGAGTCCTCTGACCAGTCGTGTGAAAAGCTGACCTCAGTAGACATGAGGATTAGTGAGATCGCCTTCTCTCCTGCATCCCCAGACTCATTCTATCATCAAGAGGCCTAACAATCACTAATCGTTGACAAAACGATTTCTCTGGGGACTCCGGTTTCCTTCCACAGTCCAAAGATATGCAGATTAGGCTAACTGGCGTTCCCAAATTGTCCGTAGTGTGTGAATGAGCGTGTGTATACAGTATGTGTGTGCCCTGTGATGGATTGGGAGCCTGTCCCTCCTCATGCCCGAAGTCTCCTAGGATAGGCTCCAGGTCCCCCGCGACCCTGTATACAGAATAAGCAGTATGAAACAAGATCAATAATATTAATAATAATGAATACATTCATTAATATTAATATTCCATAGACGATTAACGTGTGGCACGGTGGCTTAGTGGTTAGCCCTGTCGACTCGCACCTTCAGGTTCCTTTAGTGTTCGTGTCTCGCCTTGGGGTCTGTTCATGGAGTTTCTTGATGGGTTTCCTCCCACATTCCAAAGAATTTAACGAAATCCTGATTACAATTTGAAGTCTTATCATTTTAGCGCTCGATGCACCCGTCCTGCTTCCAAAAGGATCAATTTATTGTCAAGCAAAAAAAAAATAGTTAAGCAGATTGGGTTAGGAACCGTCCAAAACATTATCACAACCGGGGAGAATAGCCTAAATCATAAATGTTGCGTCATAAAAAAGGGGAAGACAGAGCCATGTTTAATAGTAAAAGTAGAAAAATATGCTAAAAAGCATAAAGATTGGACTTTGGAGTGATGGAGAAAGGTCATGTGATCTGCTGAGTCCAGATTGATCCTATTTCAGAGAGATGGGCGTGTCAGGGTAAAGCGATGCACCCATCATGCATATACTGTAGTGTCCACTGCACAAGCCTCGGGAGGCAGTGTTACGATCTGGGGTTGTTTCAGCTGCTCAGGGGGCAATAAAATGAAGTCAGCTGACGACCTGAATGTACTGAATAATCTCAGGAGTATCTCAGGAGTAATCTCCCCTGATGGCACAGACATATTCCAGGAAAGAGTGCTTCTTGGAGCACTCAAAGCGGACACCATATAATCGAATCTGCACTGCACTCAAAGCTAAACGAACGCATTTGCAAAAATATAAGTGTGTGTAACTTTTGATTGGTTAGGCATCCTATCTATCTTTGCTTTTCTTTTTCCTCATTTAGGCTACATCATAAAAAAATTGGAACCCAATACCAAAAATGATGTTATATATTATTTCCTGAGAAGTAAATTAGTACCTTAAATGAACATACAAGTTTTATTCTCCTCCAGAGAAACAGACAGACAGAAATTAGACGCCTCAAAAAAAAGAAAAAAAAGAAATGCACCACAGAACCGTGACGATAGCAATTAATGACGACATCACAGACCTGGGATTTATTACACAGTGTATTTAGACCTCAATATTATAATAAGGCAGACAGGTGAGGACTGTGGTGAGTTAGCAGGCTACATCCCTGAGTATAACGACGACTATAAATCACTACAGAAAGTATCTTTGGACTGAGCTCTAGGTAATCGTACTCAGGTGTTTACAGGAAAGTGTACAGTTATATGAAGTCATATAGAGGAAAAAAAAATCCTTCTCACCATCTGAAAGTGAAAACAGTCTATTGATTTTTATATATATTTATATGAACTACACATGACTAAAGTGATGAAGTTTCTTAAAATAAATATCAGGGTAATGAACTCTGGTCATTTTTTTTTGTTCCCCCAAACTTAGAACAAGAATACACTTTAATCTCTTTTATCATAACCATAAATCAGGAGAGAGTTTACATGATTAAAGAAGCTACATTAAAGGTGTTAATGAACAGAGGAATAAGTGTTACATTCGCGAGGAAGTGAGGACGTTAGTTGTTCACCCCACCTACCAAAAAAAGATAAGTACAAAAATATACATATACAGTCTTTAAATACAGTGATTTTCTTTACAAGGTAATATATGAAATGTCGCTCTCAGCCGTTCCATCCCCCTTCTTTCTTTTCACTTGCCTCAAATATTTCCGCCTCGTCCAACACTTTGGTTGCCCCGACTCTGACTCCAACAACAAACCAACAAAAGGAGTGACCTCATGAATCTTAACCACGATTCCCAACACCAGCAACACTACTGGAACGTAATAATAACCAACAGCTGAGGTAGAAAAAAAAACAAACAAACAACAAAAAAAAAAAAACAGCACAGTTCTCACAAGTTCTTCCGTTACACCCTGCAGCATGTTTTCATGCGAGACAGTTTGTGCTGCGCTAGTTCCTGAATCTGTAGGAGATCGGCAGGAGAAGGTTGTTCTTCTTCAACGCTTGCACCTTGGCGTGAGCGGTCTCGTCGAGGGCCTTGTAGCAGCGCCGCGCGTAGTCCAAGAGCTTCTCCTTGGAGGAATCGAACTCACCAACATCTTCCACTTTCTCTGGAGCGACAAGGAGCAACTCGGCGATGGGAGTGGTGGAGGCTACGGTGTTCCGGTCCACCCCGTGAACCTGGAACGCTCTGGACATGCTCTTCAGCTTCTGGTAGGTCACGAGAATCTTCTTGTAGCGGAAAAGCACTCCGGCAGGGTCTTTGACTGGAGAAGAAGAAGAAAAAACAAAATACATTACTATCATTGTATAGTCTCTTTTGTAAAAAAATGTAAATAGTTCCCTGTTAACTTAAAATGTCAATTTGTCAATCTGACTTACGACCGTGCTAGTTCGTAAGTGGGGGACCCACTTATGAACTAGCACGGTCGTAAGTCGGATTTGTCCGACACGTGAGTCTTATACATATTTGACCATAATCGCGCCTAAAGAACTGAATCTCACAGTGGAATCTAACAGTGGCGTCTTTGTGCCTTTAAATCGCGAAACCATTTTGTCTCAGAGCTGTTTTTCACTGTATTGGACTGTGAACTCTGTCTTGTTGAGGATTTTCTGAAATCAAGACAGCTTTACAGGACAGACATTTTGTCTCTCGTGAAACTTCTGAGGCTGACTCCTTTCTCCTGCACCTCCACCACCAAGTTTGGACATTTTATACATTTACTTGCACACTGAACATATTATAAATTTTAGTATCTGCAGTGTGTGTTTTATACAATTTATTAGTAGTCGTAGTTTATACAAGTATCGCTCATCATGACTTAAGCCGCATGCGTTATTAACACTTCTGGATTATTTGTACTGTATATCATTTGACTGACAGTTTCGGGACTTGTTTTAATCTTTGGCTAGGGGAGGGGTAAGAATTGGCTCGCATTTCACGGGTAAGAGAGCATCTGGCCAATCCGAGAATCTACAAGACTAAATTC
Source organism: Clarias gariepinus (assembly GCF_024256425.1). Classification (NCBI taxonomy): domain Eukaryota; kingdom Metazoa; phylum Chordata; class Actinopteri; order Siluriformes; family Clariidae; genus Clarias; species Clarias gariepinus. The sequence continues at coordinate 16,596,020 of NC_071127.1, read as the reverse complement.
TTGTTACTAATCATAACACATAAGGTGGGATTTACCTAAAAAAAAAAGGTAAATTGTATCATATACTACCTCCGTGTAACAATCTTCCTTTCTCACCTCTCTGTCTCTCCATCCCACGCGCTATGCGGAACACTCTCGTCCTTTTTACGCGTGTCGGTCCGCCGTTCGACCTGCTTTTCGACCTGCTTTTTCTGCAGCTCTTGCTGTCGGAGTCGTCATCGTTCGACACAATCTCCTCCTCTTCGAGGTAGCCGTCCTCCTCTATGTACTCCTCTTCCTCTACAACGTCCTCCTCCTCTTCATCTAAAAAAAATATATATATATACATTTTAAATAAAAAACAGCCTTTTGATTAACTAACCTAATCACCAAGTGATTAACTAACCTTGGACGCTGTTCTTTTTCTTTTTTCTCTTTAGGGTCTGGCTGCGCGTCTGTCCAGAGCGAGTCATCATGGGTGTCGGAGATGGAGTTAAAGGCCTGCGATGGACAGTCTTCTGGGACACGGGTTGTTGTTGTTGGGAAACCTCCGGCTGAAGTTCTGGAGCTAATAAATAAATTAATCCACTATAAAGAAACCTTATCACAAATATTAAGTTTTTACAAATATTGCGTCACGTCATTTAAATCTTGAATATACTTGTAAGCCTATCCCACACAGGCACGCACACACACACACTTACTGTCCTGGTCGTCTCTCCCCACCTTTCTCCAACCCTCACCGTTCTTCTCCTGACTCTTGGTGGTGAAGATGAACCGGTCGAGCTGGCAGCGCAGGAAGTCTCGTTCCTCCTCGAGGTCCTCTATGCGCTTCTGCAGCCATGAGTTCTTTTCCAGAGAGATCTGCAGCTGGGCACGAAGGTTGGAAATCAGCAGGTACGGGTTGCAGGGAGCCGTCTGTCCTGATGGATTTTCTGTTTAAAGCGAAGTGGGGAAAAAGAAATAGAGGGGCGGGGGGGGGGGCATTATTTTTAAAATCTATGGAAAATTATTATTATTCGTTAAACATAATTAAAGATTAAGCGTCTTTAAAAGACATGCAGCACAAAGACTTTGCGTTTATCTGTTGTTTTTTTTCCCTTGAATAGCACCTAGTAGTTTGGGATCTTCTATTCACAAGTCAAAAACGCACATATTGTATTCCTTAAAAATCAGCGTTCAGGACAGAAATATCAGCTCTGCAGCAAGGGACATCCTGCAGTTCTGAGAAATGAAGCAAATGCAAAAGTGGCGAAACGTGCAGTTTCTTGAATTTCCACTAGGGGCTCCAAAAGTGAGTCAATCCACATAGAGCCAAGTTAAAATGTTCAACTTTACAAAAACAACTAAAACAAAACCAAAAAAAAAAAAAAACGGTTTCCCATTCCCATCCAAATTTTATGTAACTCATCAAATAAAATTGTAAGACTTAAAAATTATCCACACTTTGGTTATACTGAAACTCCTGTTGGCTGCACCGTCCTATCGGCGCTTTTTTCGTTCAAGTCTACCGTCTTCCCGGTCACTGCCGTGCAGGTGTGAACGTGTTACGTCAGTTCATTGTTCAGTGATTTTTTTGTTTGTTTTTTGCCGTCTGAGGGTGTACGTGGTGCTAAAACAACATTATTAGGAAAAAGGTTCAACAACCAACAGCTATCGTTACAGTGAGAGCTGAAGCCTGAACTTCAGACGACTGCTATTGGAGGGCTCTGACCTTTACCTGTTTGGTCCCCTGAAACATAAAGAAGCTTTAGATGGAGTCAGCTCCTGACAGATGGTGATATCCAGGGCTCCCCCACATTTGAGCTTCAAAAACCATTTATCAAACTTGTGTGTCCCAGTGGGTTTTGTCCATCTTTCTTTCTTTTTTTACTACATGCTCTAGAGGTAATCCCGTCTCAATCAACAGAGACGCTTTAAAAAAAACAACAACACCACCAAACCAAGCTGGATCAAATTCCAGGATCAGAATCAAGTAACACCATCATGTGCTGGTTTAAAAAAAATTCTAAATGTATACATAGAATAAGATTTCCTTGCTTGTTTCAAACCCTATGTTTTTTTTTTTTCAACTTTAATAAGGATGGGGAAAATTTAGAAAAGTTTTATACATCATAGCTCAAGCATGATCTCTTAAAATGAACAGCTTGCGTCTCATAACACCTGTGACTTATTTATTTACTGCAATCAAGACACAGAACAGAAGCCAAAACGTTAAGGGCGCACTAATCTTTATTAATGTTCTGTACAATGTTCTCTGTTAAGCTACTGACTTATTTATTTATTTATTTATTAATCATTAATAAATAAATAAATAAATAAATTTTTTAAATAAATTTTTTGCACTTTGCCACCTATATATAGTTTATATCTTCTTTACAAATTCAATCAAACCAATGGACTAAAACGAGGAATAAAACTTCAAGGTCGCAAACAGAACTCTTTGAGCTGATTGCTGAAGCATGGTGGTGGTATCACAAATACGAGATGTGGCTTTCAGCCCTTCGTTCACCATAAATATTATCACAAGTCCCAGTTTGACTTGAGCACCCCTCATCGATAACCACGTTTCAGGCGGATCTTTCACGCTACTAAGAAAACACTTTACCGTCAAACATGTGGTCGTTCTGGTTGTAGAACGCAGACTGGTCTGTGCTGTTGTCTTCGAATGGGATAGAGATTTCATAGCCGTCCTCGTTTTTCAGATCTGGCAAGAGAGTAGACCCGAGAAAAACAACAAAGCAAAATTAAACCAAATAAAGCAGCAAGCTTTGCTTATTTATTACATCCTGTGTTTCTACTAACTTTAATTAAAATATGTTACTTAAGTAGTAATCAAGAGCACAGTTATAGATTATATAGTCAAAAGTATGTGGACATCGTAAAATCAAGTTTAAAGCAAGTGAGATAAAACACGAGTCGTTAAAGCAAACATTTTCGCAGTGGTTAGAGGTAAGGGCGTGTAAAATACCTGAACTGAGAGCCCGGTAATACAGAGCAGCCAGAGTCCTTTTACATTCATTTACAGCCCAACAACATGCAAATGAACATTCACTAAAAACTGCTTAAAGATTGTTGTTTATATTCCATACAAATACAAAAAAATGTTCACAGCCATCAAAGTTCGATTTGTCCATGTAGTTACTGAAATTTTACATTATTGGAACGCTATGGAAATTCTAACACAGACATGAAATTCTGACCTCAACTTGAAGAAAATTTTATTGACTGCAACTTAGAGATGGGGAGGGGAACAAAAAAAAATTAATCAATTGAGTGATGTATCGTGATTCTTCTGTGTGACGATTCATGTGTCACCACACTGACTCCAAAAAAAACCAAACAATAAATGTATATTTTATAAATATATATATATATATATATATATATATATATATATATATTTATAAAATATACATTTATTGTTTGGTTTTTTTATATATATATATATATATATATATATATATATATACACATTACACACCCGCTACACCGGTGGCAGGCCAAACAGAATTTCTGTTTTATCAATTCCCATGCAAACCCCAGCCACTGGATGCCAGTGCCGGACCCAAGCACGAATAGACTGGGAGGGGTTGCATCTGGAAGGGCATCCGACGTAAAACCATGTGTTAAGTTTTTCTGAAGGTCGGACGGTCCGCTGTGCCGACCCCTTGACAGATCAACATTTTAACAGCTCAAATGCAAACGTTTCAATTCCTCTAAACCCTCTTAATTTTATTTGCCAAGTTTGATTAGAACCGTACCAAAGTCAGGAGAAAAATAAAGTAATAAAGAATCGGAGTGTTTATAACATTGTGATGCTTACAAAATCGCAATACAAATCGAACCGGCATTGGCGTGATCGTGATATCGTGAGGCCGTATTGTGTGCGGCCCCTCTGCTGATTCCCACCTACTCTAGTAGACAAGTGCAGCCATGCTTAAAACATTCTGACATCAGTTTGGGTGGGTAAGACCCACTCAAGTAAGTGTGACCACTAATTGTGTGAAATATCTAAATATTTACAACCGGAAGTGACGTTAGTGCCCTTATCTCCTGACAGTACGTGTTACCTGCTGAGTTCCGTGCACTTCTTTGTGATTCAGTCATTATTGCGGTCCGACATGGATCCTCTGGAAGCTCACAAACAACTACAAACAAACAAACAAACAAACACTCTGTGAGCAGTATATAACAAAAATGAGCTGAAACCATAGCAACTGCATATTTATCATCCAGGGACCAACAAATAGTTTTAATATACAGTGAAATATACAACGTATATATCTGAGATGTTCAGTAACTTAAAGCTAGTTAGCTAACCGCTAAGTCAATTAAACAAGCTGCAAGACCGCACGTGCTCACATTAATCATCACAGCATCAATTTAGCCAGACGCTACACATTTAACATGTTGTACTCGACTTACATTATTTTGTAATTTAGAATTATGTCAAAATAAACGCAATTTGCACTGTTTTACTCACTTTGTTCAACTTGTTTGCAAGTATAAACGCTAAGCGCCGGTGAATAAATCCGGGATGTTGTTGTTGTTGTTTGTTTGATGCCGCGCGCGAATTACAGACACTCTGTGACATTTAATTTGTTTTTAATCTTTGGTTGTGTGTTTTTGTTTTGTTTTAAAGAATTTCGTGAATTATACCACTATTTAACTTCTCTAATAAAGTCAACAATCAAAGAAAAAAAAAAAAAACGGACCGCCCTGGAGTCCTGAAGCGACTTCCGGTCATGCGCAGTAACGACTTGTCTTCGTAACCAGGCAACAAGGATTTCATATCCGACGTCTAAAAAGACCTTTCTGAATTAAATATTATTTTTAATCTGTTCATAAACCACATTATGTATATTTTTCCTGATATATATATATATGTTGTGAGAAAAGAAATAAAAAAATTATATACTACTTTTTAACACTTTGTGTGTATTTATGTCAATTATATATATATATATATATATATATATATATATATATATATGTATATAATTGACGCTTTTTTCCGCCTTTACATCCGTAAAGTTTAGTCTAAACTTGAAACCCGTGTAGAAAGACTTGTTTTCAAACTGTCGTTATGTACCTGGAATCCAGGTGAGACCATAAGGAAAGGTAAAACCGGAAGTGACGTAAAAGTTCGACGCACCCACGCAGGTTTAACGTCTCTTTCTCACGACACACCTGCGGAAAATAAAAACAAAACAAAAACGTCTAAGAATAAACTTTTTTTCTTGGCAAATTGTCGTAAATAGGTATGTATTTATATATCTTTATATTTTAAAAAGAATAACAACTAACTTGTATTAGTATTAGTTGACTAATATTCGTTGTAACAGCAAACTGGGTCTTACTCCTGTTCATTACATCATTATTCTTATTATTCTTATTATAATGATAATAACCAGTTATAATGCTCTGTCACTATTTTAGAGTGAAAAACTGACAAGTGTTTTGGAGAAAGTGTTGTGTAGAGTAGTTGTGTTCCAAGTGCTTCTTGTCTCTGCTGTTAGATTACAGTATCTGTTTGTGTTACCGCCGTGAGCAAAAAGTTTTGAGAAGGAGACAAATATTATTATATTTTCACAAAGTCTGCATTTGTATAATTACAAGCATTTATTGCCGATTACATTAAATTAATGCAAAGAGTCAGTATTTGCAGTGTTGACCCTTCATTCGCCCTGGCATGCTGTCAATCAACTTCCAAGACACATCCTGACTGATGGCAGCCCATTCTTGCATAATCAGTGCTTGTAGTTTAATGTTTTTGTTTGTCTCCTAGCGCGTTTCCTGGCCATGGACCCACAATTTTGATGTTTTGTTACCTGAGTCACTTAGTTATCACTTTTGCGAGGTGCTTCGTCATGCTGGAAAGCATGAAAAGGCATTGTTCGTTACCAAGCCGTTCCTAGGTGGTTGGGAGAAGTTGCTCTCGGAGGATGTTTTTGTACCATTCTTTAGTCATGGCTGTGTTGTTGACTGAGAAGCGACTCAACACATGAATGGTGCTTCCTATTTTAAAAAAAAATCAGAATTGGGGGCTGGCACTGCATCCAGTGGCTGAGGTTTGGGCATCAGGTAGGAATTGAACCCAGGCCTTCTGCAGACGAGAGACCTACCACTGAGCCACCAATGTCCAGCAAAAAGCTTGCAATGCCCTGGTTGAACACTGTCTCATTTAAACTAACCTTATACACGTGTCAGCCGTATGTTGCCTCGGATTCCAGGTTTGAGGTTTCTGCACCGTCTCCGTGGAGTCTGCCCGTTCTTCCCCATGCTTTCCTTGGCAAAAACTAGTTTAGTTATTATGTGATTTATATAATCATCAATAATTACCTTGTTAATCATTATATAGCATGCATTCAGAAAGTGGCCGTGTAGAGTAGGATATGTTCAATTATTTGTTTAATGAAATTCGTTATTATTTTCCCTCATCTCTCACAGTATCACAATGTCATTTTTTCATGGATAGACTTTCTGAACGTGTTCAAGTCAAAACGGGACTTTCATTTGTATAGATCACAGTTCTGAGAGGAAAAACTTCCCTTTACTTCTCTATATAATCCTCTGCTACATTAATGCACTTATCCCAGTGTTTCACTAGTGCTTTAATACCATCAAGGTAGAACGCTTTCTCAGTACATCCAGAACTATGACTAGACTGCCTGACTGATTCACGTCTGAAATGCTGGGCTCCCAGGAACTCCTTCAATGGCCCAAAAGTGTGGAAATGGCTTGGAGCTAGGTCAGCACTGTATAGTGGATGTAGCCATAACGCCCGGCCGAGTTCCTGTAACGCGCAAGACGTGTGGGTGAACGAATGTATGCACAGGTACCACAGACAGATGCGTCCGCAAGTTGGCGACATGTCGTCTGTCGATTTTCAAGGATGAGGAATTCCACTCACGGAATCATCAATCATCAATCATCACTGAAACAGCTTTAATGTTAAGCCCTAATGTTCTTTAAAATGCTTTTTATGCCTTTATTCATGAGAAAGTCACGGGTTCACTTGAACGCAGCTCGTACTTTGCAACCTTGTGTATCTGTAAGTGCCTGATACACTTGTTATGCTCATCAGATTCAACCCATCAGTATGGTCTGTTGCCCTGGCCTGGCCCACTGCAAGGTGGCGCTGGCGTTCGCGGTCATTTTTGACCTGGTGGGAGTGATGGTGCTGCTTGTGGGAGTCTTCGTTCCGCTGGAGGTGAAAGGCCGAGATTTTGGTGACTTGTTAGTCTACACGGGAGCTCTCCTGGTACTGATGTCTCTCGGCGGCTGGGTCATGTGGTACAGTGGCAACATCGAGGGCCTGACCGTGAGCAAGGAGATGGGCCACATCGGGAATGCAGTGGACCGCATCGCGCGCAGGCTCAGCCGCAAAATGCGCACCCATCGCAACCACCCGGGTCCCTGAAGTGGAAATTCTCAACAAGCTGCCTAAGTAAGATCATTTTATATGTGGGGAAATGTTCTGTGAAGTCAAATACAAGAAATCATAATTGTGTCTCTTTTGTCTTTTATTTCTTCACTTCATCCCTTGCAGGTTCCATGATGAGTCTGAAAGATACTATTATGCAACCGAACCCAAACAAGCAGGTCAAGAATTGAACATCATTCTGTTACGTGTGAATACTACGAATAGGAAAATAAGAAAATGCATTATATTTTGTTACATATGCATTCTGGCGCTGTCCCAAACGTCTCAGTACACTTAAACTTATTAAAAATGCCCTTGGCAAAAGAAGAACGTATCGAACCCTATCTCCTGGTTAGATCAGGGACCAGCTGTCGCATGTATTCATTTCCCATGATGGTTAAAGACTTTTCCCGCAACCCTATAGTTCAATTTCAACTACAGTAAAATTGTCTGTCTTTAACTCGTTGGTTAATTCAGACCTAATTGCATTTCAGTGTATGTTTTTCATTTTGAGCGTTTAATCATTTCTGTCTATCTTTAGCTGTACGGTTTGTAATATTGTAGTATGTGAAGATGCGGTAGACATCCTGTATATCAGAGTGATTTTAATGCTAAATGTAATTTTCAGTATTGGAGAGCTGCTCTGTTCGAGCACATGAGAGGAAAAGGATTTTTTTAAGGTCTTAAAAAATATATCTACAGTATTTGTTAATGTTGTGTTTTTTTATTTTTTATAAATGATTACCAGGTTGAAATTTTGGCTGTGTATGCCTTTTATTTTTGCAATACTCATTGATAATTTATTCATCTGTTAATTTGTTTTCTCTTTTCTAAATTGGTCACCTAGCAGATCCCCTCCTCTCTACGGTTTTATTCGTATAGTGCTTTAACAATGGTCATTAGGCAGCTTAATAGTATAAAAAAAAAAAGAAATATATTAGAAAATGTACTGACAAATGTATAGACTATCAGTTTGTCCCTGATGAGCGAGCTGAGGATGACAGTGGCAAGGAAAAACTGCCTGAGAGAGAAATAGGAAGGAAACCTTGAGAGGAACCAGTCCTCATTTCAGTGATACGGAAAGGTATTTAAGTAAATGGAAAGTCCACCTTCGTTGTTGGAGACTCGGGTGAAAAAAAAACAGTTTAGAAGAAACTAAGTGGACCATCAGCCAAGTGGAACCGTTCTCAGTCACCACACAAGGAGACCATTTAGGGCCATCCTTAGCAGTGAGCCAGAGTCCTCCATGTGATGAAATGTCCAATAAGTCAGCTCTCTTTTTTTCTTGTTCTCAAAGAAATTTGATTATAATTTTACACTCACACTCATTGTCTATACCACTTAATCCTATATACACGTGGTCCTGGATCCTATCCCAGGGCATGAGGCAGGCTACTGTAAACCTTGTACAGTGTGCCAATCCGTCACAGGGTACACACACACATACTGTACACACTCACGCGTTTATTAAGTAGATTTCAATTGCACACTCATAAGCACATATTAAAAAATGTACAGCGCCATCTGTTGAATTTCGAGAAGAACTAGTTATTTTTTCAAGGGTGATATTTCATGATATATGGACATTTTGTATTTAAATTTCACAGTAGCATATCTTCTCTTCCAGGGGGCCGATTGTGATGAAACAAAGCCTACATGTTACCTCAAGCTCGGCCAAATACATCTGTGAAAACCTTGTTAAAATTTGTTTAGTAGTTTTGGCGTGATGCATGCACAAACAAACAGATGGAAAAAAATAAGAAAAAAAACATCTTCATATGTTCTATTATTCATTTTACAAATATCTTTAATGTACAGACACGTCAACTTTACAGTTTTATTTAAGATAGATAAATAGATAGATGTCAGAAAAGTGTATCATATCTCCACACATCCTTCAATGTGTTCAAAATGTGTTCCTATATGTCAGATATTAAATAATAACAACATAGGTGATATAATACATATACAATTCTCAATCAAAAATGAGGAAATACATTTCCAGGTTAAAATGTTCCCTAAAGCCCACTTTTTAGAATAAAAACGAAGACCATCCTTCTTCTCAGCATACTTCATCATCCTCTTGGTCACTTTCTTTCCCTAGCACATCCTTGATTTCTCTCTCGCAGTCCTCACAACCCTGCGTCCCACACCTTCCTAAGAGCACCAGACCCTGACTGTCTATACCTTCCATCTCCACCCCAGGAAGTCCCTCCTCCATCCTAGAGGCCCATGCGGTGTCGATTAACTTTCCCTGAAGAGGAAGGTTGATGGAGTAGATGCTGCCGTTAGCACCGGCCATGATGATATCTTCATAAGGCGGAGCATGACTGGCGCTCTCTTCCAGGCGAATACGAGCACGGCGCTTCATCTCAATCACCCTCTTAGTGTAGGAGTTGAGGGTGAAGACAGCAGCGGCCATGCAGCAGCTAAATGAAATCCAAGCCAGACTGGAAGAAAAAGTATTTGTTAGTGAGCGTTTAAGTCAAATAGAATTAAGAATAAAATGGAATGGGAAAGTGTTAGCAACGTCGCCTTGCACCTCCAGGGTCTGGGTTCGATTCCCGCCTCTGTGTGCATGGAGTTTGCATGTTCTCCACGTGCTTGGTGGGTTTCCTCCCCCAGTCCAAGGACATACAGATTAGACTAATTGGCGTTCCCAAATTGCCCGTATCGTGTGAATGAGTGTGTATGTGTGTGCCCTGCGATGGATTGGCACCTTGTCCAGGTTATACCCCGCCTTGTTCCCTAAGTCTTCTTTAGGATAAGCTCCAGGTCCCAGGTGTACAGGATAAAGCGGTATAGACAATGAGGCGAGACGAGATGGGACAAAAAGTAAAAAGCTTACGCGAACGACCAGCCGTAGTCCCATGTCTGCGGTCTCCAGTCTTTAGGACCGATGCTCACAGTCAGCTGAAATACCGTTGTGTACATCATATGTGCCACCATCCCCATCATCCCTGAAACAGTAGCAATGTCATGGAAATGAAATAAAAAATAATTAAACTAGCATTATACACATGTTCAAAAGTATGTGAACACCCGGTCTTTAAACTCCCATGTTTATTATTGGTTATACTGGAGAATCATGGAGTATCATGTAGGAATGGGATTTTTTACAAGCACATACAGAATGGGTGTGATGGTGAGGTTTCCATAAACCTTTGGTGCTATTGTGTATGTTAGTCTGAGCACACAATACCGTACCAGAGAAAACGGTGCACATGGCAGCGAAGGCATTGACCTTAAGTGCATGCATCTCCTTTTTAAAGCAAAGTAACAGCAGCTCCATCCACATCATAAGGAATCCCATGGCTAGTAGAGTGATATACATGAACTCTGAGAACAAGGAGAGCCAAAGAATTCCTAAAGATGTAAAAAGAATAAGGAAAAACCCAGACACGTACGCTTATTATAGACATTCTTTCTTATTAATGTTTAAAATGGCGGCATAGTGACTTAGTGGTTAGCACAATCGCCGCGGACACTCCAGGGTCTGGGTTTGATTCCCACTTGGGGGTCTGTGTGCATGGAGTTTGCATTTTCTCACCGTGCTTGGCGGGTTTCCTCCGGGCACTCTGGTTTCCTCCCACACATTTCAAAGATATGCAGATTAGGCTAACTGGCATTCCTAAATTGCCCATGGTGTGTGAATTTTACGGTTGTAAGATGAGAATAAATACAATGGTAATTACCAGTGGTCTCCCAGGTCCCTAGTTGGACAACAGAGGTTCTAAGATGGATGGTTGATGAGTTGTTATTCATTTATTATATGGTTGGAATCATACACCCCGTACAAGCACTTATCTGTGGAAGCTTGCACTGGTGCTACATGGACATCACAGGGGATCTTCTCCAGCTTGTATAAAGCTTTCTCAAATCAGCATTACTGCACGTATTATTGAGATGATAATTACTGACAGGAGGCTAACAGGGGGGTACAAGCATGCTTCTGACCACCAGATAACCACCAGTAGAACATGAGAAGAAGTTTCTAAGAAGGCTATATGACAAGTGGATTTACATCAAATAAACGTCATAGTTTTGACAATCCATTCACCTTGTGCTTCCCCAGGAGTCAATTCAATGAAACTCCGACATTTCTCTCCTGAAACAGAAACCTGGTTCAATCCTGGTTCAATTTTAAACCCATTTACATTGTATTTTAGACATGACTTTGTTGATAAACCCCCTCTTACCATCACCATTATGCAGTTTCTCACAAGAATGCCAGAAACCTGTGTGAAAGTATCTAAGCATGTATTTGTCCTCTCCTGTTTCCCAGATATAGTGGACCGCATTGGCCAGCTTCTTCACCTCCATCTGTGCTTGCTCCTCCTTCTGCTTCGGGGATATTGTCACACTGGACTTTTTGGGGTCTGGAGCTAAGCTCTCTGCATTTGGGTTTGGAGTGGAGATAGAGGGGGGTGGGGGGTGGAACACATGCAGAATGGTTAACTTTTCCATGTCACATGGGCCAATTTGAACATTTTCTACTGTACATACTGCCTGACCAAACAAAGTTGCAGCTAGTTGCAGTTATAGCTTGGCATGAAGCAAAGAAACGGGGTGGGGAACAGTCCAATGCATTATTAAGACCTGGAGGAATTCAGATACGTTAAAGGGTAAGATTCAATTACTTGTCGCATGTACCATGATTTTTTCCTCATATCACAGTTTGGAAGCTGGAGTCAGATACAGTGAGGATACAGTACCCCAAAGCAGACAGGTTTAAGGGCCTTGTTCAGGGGCGTAGTGGTGGCAGCTTGGCGGTGCTGAGGCTTGAACTACCAACCTTCTGGTCAGTAGCCCAGTAACCCACAGCCTCCACAGTTAGAGTCACGACTGCCCCCACATGATAGTGCTGAACTGTTATGAGTGAAAGTCATGTGGTCTGACAAGTCCAGACTGACCCTGCTCCAGAGTAATGGGTGTCTCAGGGTAAGAAGGGAGGGGCATTAGGGGAAGCACCTGTGATCATTTTCGCATGTAAACTGGCCACCACATTGTGTGTCGTAATCAAAGAGACTGAAATATTAGTGTGTGATTTTTTTATAGCCAGGTGGTGCATTTATCTAATGTATTACAGCATTTAAAAAAATCTAGGTGAAAAAAGAGAAAGGGGATTTTACACTCAAAATGACACAGTGATGAGACTTGAGATCTGATTCTCCCCCTTAAATCCCACAAGCTCAGTTTTTGCCTAATTAACATCTGCATTTTTGAGATTGTATTTAAAGTTTTCTTTCTTTCTTTCTTTCTTTCTTTCTTTCTTTCTTTCTTTCTCTTTCTCATTTTCCTTTTTCTTACTTCCTTTCTTTCTCTAGATTTTTCCTTTTTCATCCTTCCTTCCTCTTATTTTTCTTTTCCTTCCTTCCTTCCTTCCTTCCTTCCTTCCTTCCTTCCTCTTATTTTTCTTTCTTTAGACTTTCCCCTTTTTATCCATCCTTCCTCTTATTTTCCTTTTCCTTGCTTCCTTCCTTCCTTCCTTCCTTTCTTCTTCCATCCTCTTATTTTTCTTTCTTTTTTCTTCCATCCTCTTCTTTCTTTCTTTCTTTCTTTCTTTCTTTCTTTCTTTCTTTCTTTCTTTCTTTCCCCTTTCCATCCTTCCTTCCTCTTATTTTCCTTTTCCTTCCTCTTATTTTTCTTTCCTTCCATCCCCTTGTTTTTTTTTCTTTCTTCCTCTTTTTTCTTACTTCCTTTTATTTTCCTTCCTTCCTCTTTTCTTTCTTTTCTAGATTTTTTCTTTTGCATTCTTCCCTCCTTCCTTTTTTCTTTCTTTTTTCTTTTTTTTCTTTTTTTCTTTTTTCTTTCTTTTTTCTTTTTTTTCCTCTTATATCCTCTTCTTTCTTTTCTCCCTTCCTTACTTAGTTTCTCTTTCTTTCTTCATGAGTCCTTCCTTCCTTCCTTTTTCTGTCTTCCTTCCTACAATGCCAATCAGTTTGTTGGCCAAAATGTAAAAAAATTAATTAAATCTGAAATTAAAACACTTGTCTCAGTATTCAGAACAGTGTGTGTGTGTGTGTGTGTGTGTGTGTGTGTGTGTGTGTGTACATGTACACAAAAGGAACACAATCAAGTCAAACAACTTCACCTGGACGCCTTGTTTCATAAAATAACAAATACACACACACACACACACACACACACACACACACACACACACACACACACACAGTGGATTTGTATAAAGCATAAGTGAGCAAAATTCACTTGTAGATTGTATTGCTCTAATTTCTTGGTGTGTGTGTGTGTGTGTGTGTGTGTGTGTGTGTGTTGTGGGTGTAGAAATATATAGTCCATACATGTATACAGTATAATCACTAAGTACAGGTGTTTTTATTTGTGTGATAATTCAGATTTGGTGGAAATAATGTCAATTATTAACCAGTATCTTACGCATTATTATTAAAAAGTCCTTATATTGTGTGTGTTGAAGTTTGATAAAGATCTGTAACATCTCATTCCATTTGCTTATCATCTCGTCTCTGTCCCTAGATACATAATTAAGTAAATGCTTTCCTTTCACGCAACGTGCGAATGCTTACCAGTGAAAAAGGGCCGGCTATCGTTCTTGCCACAGTTCTTGATTTTCACCGGAGACAGACAGAGAGGTTTCACTACCTTGTGCGTCCCCTCACACCAGTAGGAGGTGCAGAAGGCCAGTATGGAGAGAGTCAGGGCGAGGGAGGTCAGGCCGAGGGAGAGCAAGGAGCGGCTGCGTCTGGACATACGTTTCAGCATGACAACGGGAAAAAAGGAGGTGAATACAGGAAAGGATGAAATAAACTAGATGAGGAAAAGTGTTACAGAAGAGATGATGATGATAGGAGGTGACATGAGAGGAGTGTTTTTATTTCTAACAAAAAGAGGGAGGAGGAGGAGAAGGAGGAGGAGGAGGAGCGGTCTGAAGCTAAAGATGGAGAAATAATCTCAGTTTCAAATTTCTAATCTGTAGAAGAAAAACAATGGATTTAGAAAGTGAGGACAAGAAGAGACAGATGTGATTAAACACAAACATCCTTCAGAAATAATATAACACAGTACCGTGCAAAAGTATTTATCCCTAAAAAATATAAAAAAATATCACCTAATCTGTTCCCGTCTCTCCCTGGGTCATGCCTTTAGCCCAGTGTTGACTCAAACAGAAAAGGCTGTAGGTTACTGGGATTCTGATTGAAAGGCCAGCGGTTTGAGTTGCAGCACCGTCAAGTCGCCACTGTTGGGCCCTTGAGCAAGGCCCCTAACCATATCTGCTGCAGGGGCGCTGTATCCTAGCTGAACCTAGCTTCTTAACTGGGAAATGTGAAAATGACAACTTTTTTGCAGTGATGGCTCCGAGTAATTGATCGGACGGTCCACGGTTCGAGGCCCAGCTCCACCAGGTTGACGCTGTTGGGCCCTTGAGTAAGGCTCCTAACCCTGTCTGCTCCAGGGGTGCCGTAAAAATGTCTAACCTCTTTGCTCTAATTAAGCTGGGATTTGCAATTTCTTTTGTTTTTCCTTTAACAGACACCCTTATCCAGAGGAGGTTGAACCCAGGACCTACTGAATTGTAGTCTAATGCCTTAACCACTGAGCTACTCATCTACAGGAGTAATTTTTATACTTGATTGATTAATAGGTCACTGTGAGGAACAGGGATTGGACTGAAGACGAGAGCCAAAAATGAGTCAACACAGTCCTTCAAAAGAAACCCATCAAGTATGGAAAAAATACGCAAACTAAAAACACACAGACTCAAACCCTTGACCCTGGGGGTGTGAGGCCTCATTTTTATTAAGTTCGAGAACACAGTTCTATAAAAAATTGTACATGCTTCTTATAAATTGATGTTGGTCTTTCGACTGCTCCCATCAAGGGGTCACCACAGTGGACCATCCAATCCACACAACAACTCAGCACTGGTTGTACACTGGATGCCCTTCCTGATACAATCCTCCCATTTTATCCAGGCCTGAGACCGGCACTGCATCCACGGGCTGGGACATCGGCTGGGAATCGAACCCAGGGCTTAGGCATGACAGGCGAGAAACCTACCACTGAGCCACCAATGCCCACACTGCTTCTAAAATCATTACTGAATATGTTTTAGCTGGAGATGGCACTGATCTGATACTCAGCTTGGGATTAATAAAATCATATATATATATTTCTTTTCTTTTTTTATTTGAATTCTTATTAAATAACAAATAAGTGTCTCAAATGTGTTGCATTCTTGCATCCAGATTTTGATTAGTCCAGATGTTCCCGTAATCAACCCATGCCTGAATTCCTCTAGAGACATGTCTTACATATTCAACTTTGCAGTTTTAAGTTTTTATTTTATTGTTTTGTTTTGACTCACTCTTGTACATCTCTGTCATTTACGACGGGATCCAGAATCTCCTGGGAGACATTCGTCAGTATTAAACCTTCACTTCACAAAGATTGACATCTTCCTTCTTTTCTCCTATGGGTGATATTAAGAGATTAAGGTTTTAGATGATTCATATGTGCTGAGCCAATGTCTCAGTCATGATTTCTGTTTAATCCTAATCCGTCAGATTAAAAGCAAATCTGCTCTGAATCTTTTACTGCTTTAAGTCTTGAGTGTGCTCGGCTGTCAGAGGAGGAGGCTGAAGCAGGAGACGAAAAGTCAGAACTAAAAGACAATGCAAAAAATTCTCACCTAGGTGAAAAAATGAATTTTTAGATAGGATCATATACTGTAAACAATTTTTCATAATACTTTCTTATCTCCCATTTCATGCATAGTTTCTTTTGGTATATATGCGTACACATTTATATTTTCATCAGATCAAAAGAAACACATTTGCTCAGTACAGTTAACTGCCCTTTCATGTCCGTAGTGTCCGGAACTTTTTTGAATTTTCAAATCTTTTAACGATCTTAACTGTCATTCAGGTGAAACTCGGCCGATTTAGATTCCACATGAAAAGGACATTCTAAAATGTAATATTGTTAAGATATTTCAACATAAAAACAAACAAAGGAATATAAATAATTAGCATTTTAAATGATTATTGTTTTTTTTTTTTGCATCACATATAACATTTAAAAAAAGGTAGCAACTTGAAATTTTTAGGGACGCAAGATCGGTCACTTCCATGTTGCATAACCTTTCAAAAGTAGCTGCTTTGGGACATTTTCTGTATTATATGTATAACATACTTTTTTTTTAATCAGCACCAATACTGTGTTTGCTGTTGATAAACTTCCTTTACATGTCCGTACAGCTGAATCCCTGGCAATCTTTAAACGATGATCTGTTTCTTCAATTCTTGGATTAATCCCTCCTAAAAAAAAAACCTTTGCAGCAGTGTTTGACTGAGGGTATTTGGGTACAATAGTAATCCAGTAACTCAGTGTAAGGTGGCACGGTGGCTTGGTGGTTAGCACTGTCGCCTTGCACCTCCAGGTCCTGGGTTCGATTCCATGTGTTTGGTGGGTTTCTTCCACACAGCCCAAAGACATGGAGATGATCACCACTGGCCTCCATGTTCCCTAGTCAAGCTACAGAGCGTCCAAGATGGATGAACCGAATGTGAGGATCTGTCCAATCACAGAAACTACAAAGCACTCTTGTCGCCCTGGATAAGAACATCTGCTAAATGTGAACGGCTGACTATTAAACATAGCTATGGCTTTTACTGTTCATTTCTAATTTAGCGCTAAAAACCTAATTCCAGGCTTTTCAGTAATCTCCGTAGTTGTTTTCTTGCCTAATCCAGGACAATAATATTAAGCGACCAGTGGCTTTTACATGGCAATGCTAAACTGATTTGTTCACTTGTGTTGTTGGTCTTTCGGCTACTCCCAGCAAGGGTTTGCCATAGTGGACTATCCAGTCCACACAAAAACTTGCCACAGGTTTTACGCCAGGTGCCCTCCCTAACGCAACCGTCCCATTTATCCGGGCTTGGGACCGGCACTGCATCCAGTGGCTGTGGGGTTTGGGCATTGGCTGGGAATCGAACCCGGGCTTTCCGCATAGCGGGCGAAACACCTACCACTGAGCCACCAGTGCCTATAATGTGTTCACTTGTAGTATTTGTAAAAATATGCAAACATCATTGTACTTGTTTCCCAAGAACCAAAATGCTACTTGATGTTTAAAGGTACTTAAGATTTACTCAAATTGAATTTCCTTCGTAACTTACCTTTTTGGAAGACGCGACTATTACAGATTACACATCTCCCATCATCCTGAAGTCTCTCATCAGCTGTCATACGGTCTCGCTCTCCGCTCTATCACTGTGTTCTCTTTTCTTCCACTTCTGCCTCAATCCCACTCGGATTCCTCTAATCCATCCTTAAAGACCATCTGTTCCTTCGCTCTTGTCTTGCGTCTTCATATTGTCTATCAATCTTTTCCTCCAACCACACGCATTTATTATTATTATTATTATTATAAAAAGATGGCATAAAATGATTAATGCATACTGTACAAGCTGCATTAAAACAAAGACAAACTAGAAAATAAAGCAACTTTCTTTTAACGTGGTCCAATAAGATAGTTTTAAGTTTTAGGTCTATTTGGAGAAGATCCACATACGAGAGTGATGCACATACTTTTGCCCATAATGTGTATACTGTATATCCATGCGGAGCTAATGAATATCGGCGGTACAGTGGCGTACTGATTAGCCTTGCAGCTGCAGTGTCCGGGTTTGATTCCCACCTCATTCCCATGTTCTCCCCCTGATTGGTGGGTTTCCTCCATGTTCTCCGTATTCCTCCCAAAGATATGCAGATTAGGTTAACTGGAGTTCCCGAATTGCCTGTGGTGTGTGAATGCGTGAGTGAATGTTGACCAGAGGTCCTACCATTGGCCTCCACGGTCTACAGAGGTTCCAAGATGGATGGATAATTAATCTCATGTCTGACCATCACAGCTCTCACGCACTGTTTTCTGCTACAGTTAACGATACACTATTAGTTTAGACTTTGTAATTCAGCCTAGGTAGGTTCAGTAGGTTCTTTTTAATTCAATCTCCAACCAAGACATGGATCATGCGATTGTAAAAAGTTATTCCAAAATCATTCCATTCTAACTTTCAAAGACATGTTCTCCTAATGTTGCATTTTGAGTCGATGATCACAAACTATTACAGTTACTTATTTTTATTTTTAAAGTCTCCACATCAGATCATTTGATCCACAAGTTATTGGCACAGGTTTTATGTTGGATGCCCGTCCTGCGGCATCACAGTCTCTGCAGGCTTGGCACGGGCACTGACCGCCTTAACCGCCTGCCCCGATTACAACCATATGTTAATCAACTCGAGTTGAAGTTATATCCGTATTTACATAACAATATTCACTTATTATACCATTTATCCTGTAGAGGGTGGAAGGAGACCTGGAGCATATTCTATCTTGGGGAACTTGAACATGAACTGCAGGCAGTTTGGAAATGCTCTGCATGTCTTTGGACTGTGGGAGGAAACCAGATTACATGAAGAAAACCAACCAAGCACCTGTTTATGTTCCCATTTTTTCCTTCATTTACTCTCTACATCATTTAACTTAACAAACAAGAAATTAAATGTACCTGTAGGTTCAAGACTTATGCACAACCCTTTAGACAGAAACTGTTGGAAAACTAGTGAACAGAAAGACTGAGAGCTGTATTCATATCTTTCTATACTTTATTTTTCCAGTGTACACATTCACAAGAAACGACACTCATAATAGAATAAATATATTCATTTACCGTCCAAAATACGACTTGTATTTACAGCGCAGCACTCTTTCGAATTTCCTTACATTATAGTGATGTGAAACGATGCTGTATGTCCGGCATTGATATGGATATGCTTACAAAAATCCAAATAAATTAATAAAAACATAAATAAATGAATAAATATGTCAATAAATAAATAAATAAATACATACATATACCGTATAAAGCTTTAGATAGATAGATAGATTTGTCTGCTGTGACAAAATACAGATCTTTTTTTTTTTTTTTACATTTTAGTACAATATTCAATACTCATCAGAAAATTGACTTTATGTTGCTCGTTCAGTCAACCAACATCACATCACAGAATGTTCAGGTTTTAAGATTAATTACTTTGCTAAGCAGGTAGACTTACTCTTTAGCTGTACAGTCAGATGTAAGTTGTACTTTGGGTGACACAGGCACCATTGCGTGTCTGGGGTTAGAGGGCAGGGTTAGCCAGGATACAGCGCCCCCTAGAGCATATTATGAAATGTGTGTGCGCAATGGCCAGCATGGTACATGTGACTAGTACTGTTTTGGACCCATTTTTTCCTTCAAAACGTCCCTAATTCTTCATGGTATAGATTGAACTATGTGCTTTTTCAACTGCATGTTCATGATATGAATCTCCTGTTCCACCACTACATCCCAAAGGCGCTCTACTGGATTGAGATCTGGAGACTGAGGACGCCGTTTAAGTCCAGTGAACTCATTATGTTCAAGAAACCACTTAAAGATGATTTTAGCCAATTTTGGTGAGCCCATGATGAATTGTAGCCTCAGTTTTCTGTTCCCAGCTGACAGGAGCTGGACCATTCTTTGTAAACCTAAGAGATGGTTGTGTGTGAGAATCCCAGGAGATCAGCAGTTTTGGTAATACTCAGACCGGCCTGTCTGGCACCGATGACCATGGCACGTTTAAATCACTTAAATCACTTTTTTCCGCGTTCTGATGCTTGGTCCTTTCTGAGTCCATGGTCGTTCATGATTAAAAAAAAAATCTATAAAACTCTTTCTACATTTCTGTAATTCTGTGATACTGAAGGCGTCCAAAATATGCAGTTAAACAGTTGATATTGAGGATGATGCTCTGTGAAGCCTTCAAGGCTCTAATCTAAGGTGCCAATTTTTGAGACTGGTAACTCTAAATGAACAAAACACAAAACTTTCTTACAAAAGCTGAGAACCTGACGCTCCTCACCATACAGAGCTCAGAATCTATTAAAGCGTAATATTTAGCGAATCAGTGGACAGGCTTGGATTTCCAGGGGATTTTCTCAAACACCTTTATGAGAGATTTTTTTTTCCCTCGAATGCTGTTAAAGCAAAAAAAAAGAGTCATGGGCCACCTATGAAGTCTGCAAACCATCTACATAATTCTCCTTCGAACAAAGTATAAACTTCTATGATTGCATTTGAAAAGTATAAGTTCCAGGTTATATTTCTTTTAAAACATCCCTTGATTTTCCACAATACCAAACTTTAATAAAAATTGTACATCACGGGATCGAATTTGGGAATACCGGCAGCCTGGATTACTTTCTGTGCATTTGGAAGCATCACGGAAATTTTAAGGTTTCTTGACAGTTTTCTGTTGTGTGATGAATAAATGTTTGATGTGTCATCCACATATCAAAAGGCATTTTAGCTGACCCTGTACGACAACTTCCTGACTTTACCCTGCACTTAATTAAGGAGTATTGGCACCATCCAGGTGAATGAAGAGAGCTTTCGTGTAAGCATGGCAACGCATTTTACATTTCTATAGTTCTAAAGGGCAGAAATCCACAGTGGCTCTAAAGTAAATAATAATAATAATAATAATAATAATAATAAAGTAGAACAAAGTTAAATTCAATCTGGGAAATACTTCTGGGTATTGACGTACCAGATTAAATTATTAAAACAGAAAGTATCCATATAAATAAAAAAATTGAATTTGCACTGGTACTCTTTGGATATGTCGTTAATGCCGTAGTAGAACACTAGATGAGAAAGACCGACAGCAATAAACCAAGTTCAATAACTTCCAGACAACCACTGTGGACACAAACGCTACACTTAAAATATTGTCACAATATGCCCAATAGGCTTTAAGCTGGCATTTGATAAGGGAATGCATAAAGGGAAACAGAGATTTCTTCAGGTGTTTATACAGACATCTAAGTGAGAACACTCCCCATTAAGACATCCCATAGTGCATTCTGCAGATCCTTTAAAGGCAGGACCATGCTAAAGAAGGTGGTGTCATGGGCTGGTTGTGCTACTAGAAGCTTTATGCATGCAAGAAAATGCTTGATGCTCTTCAAAAAACACTGCCATTTGATTTGGTGCAACCATGGGACGTTGGTACAACGAGCAACACAAAAAAAGCAACAAATTAAAAAAAAAAAAAAAAAAAAAAGAGAGTCAGCAGAGGAATGAAACGGAGTGCTGAGAGGAAAGGATCGACGACTGTTACACCTACAATGACGACTTCTACCCACAAAACGTTATCTAATCCGAATGGCCTAAAGAAGACACTTAATTCCTTTCTATATGAGAGAGTCGAAATCCACCAACGAGGCTCCTTCCTCCAAGAAATTGCTAGATGATTTTTTTGAGTCTTCGGTGGGCTGAGATGAGGATACAGCACCTGGGGATGAAAGCAGGAACATGAGTGTTTGAACTAAAAATACACAAATATATATAAAAGGTGGCCTAGGTGAATGAATAAGAACTTAAAAAACCGCCAGGTTGCCGCTGTAGGCCCTTGAGCAAGGCCCTTAACCCTGTCTGCTCCAGGGGCGCCGTAAAAATGGCTGACCCTGCACTTTGACCCCTGCCTACCAACAAGAAGCTGGAATATGCGAAAAATTAAGCATTTCACTGCATGTATGACTGTATATGTGACAAATAAAATTTTAATTTATTTATTTTTACATCATACTATTTATTTTTCCTGAAATGTGAATTTGTATGTGTATATTTGTGTGTTCACAATTTTTGCATTAATAATTAGTTTTGCATAACTAAGAAGTTGGAACAGCGTTGCTGAAACGACGTAACTTATTATTATTAGTCATTAATGATTAACCAATTATTAACTTATCATGTTCAACTATTCGTTTAAGAAAAACTAATTTTGCACCGCTATTCTTACCATTTTGTTTTGTTCAGCTTTAAATGAATAGTTTGTGTGATGCGATATTTGTCCATATTTATGGATTTGTGTTGGGGCAAAACGGTCCTCTTCGTCCCTAACCTAAGGAACTAGCATAAAGAAACAAAGCACTTTTATAAGTCGTGCTCAAACGCTCCTACAAGTGATTTCTGAATAAATCACTTCCCACCCAGATTGATTAATTGAGGACCAGTGTTCGCTACGGCAACTTTAATGTCACCATGTTACCATGATGGATTTATATGAAAGTTAACGCTGCGTGTTTACGGGTCGTACTCTCAGCAGGAGCGCCCCAGGGATCTGATTTTCCTCCGTCACCGAAGGGGTCAGTTTGTGCCGATGCGTCTGGTTGAGTCGCCGGAGCTCCCCAGGGGTCGTTGCTTGGAAGTGGTGAAGAGGCTAAACGTGAGTGAGAAGATGCACAGAAAGATCGCTGTTAAAAAGTTTTAAAAAACACACAACATGGACGTTTTACTGTGCATTCATCTTATTATGTACTGTTAAGTTTTATAGCTAGTGGGATTATTTGCAGTAGCATAGAAGAATGAGGCGAGAGCTTATTACAAAAGTACTAAAAGTATCTAATTAACACTTTTTCTTCTTCTTACTTCTTAGTTCTGGAAAAAAGAAACGATATTGTAAAACATGAGTATCTGCAGAAGATGTGTGTTGTTTGTATTTTCTGAACTAGGTGTGGTTTTTTAGATTTGATCTCCTTTACATACCCAATGTTCCCCACGGATCAGCTTTGGGCCCCTCACTAAACGGGTCAGTGGGCGTCCCTGCTGAAGCTGCATTATCCCCACCCCACGGATCCGATTTCACGAGACCCGGCTCCGACGGTGTCTCCCAGGGATCTGATGCTGCAGGAGCAGACTCGCCCGGAGAATCCACTGGTGTGCCCAAAGGATCTGTCTTTGTTGGCTGTGAATTTGCTACCGAGTCATTTGTCGTGCCCCAGGGATCGTAAGTAGCCGAACCTTTGTCTTCTGTAGGGTCTCCCGAGTCACCCCACGGAGAGTTGCTGGCTGGAGGTGATGTCTTCTCATTTGATGAACCTCCCCAAGGATCGTTAGAAGGAACGGCAGCATCCACCGCTTTGTCCGCCGACTCGCCCCAAGGATCGCCGGAAACCGTGTTGGACTCCTGCGAGTCGTTTGTCGGTGAGCCCCAGGGGTCATTCGTAGCAGGAGCATCAGCCGGCGCTCCCCAGGGGTCCGAGCTGGAAGGAGGTGCTGCGGTTGCTGCTTGTTCCCACAGGTCTGGCTCCGTGTCGCCTTCCTTTGCCTGACAGAAAAAAAACATGGTCAAGTCTGGAAAAAAACAAACAAACCCAAAAACATTCGTCCTCGAAAAACAGAACTCACACGTCGTTCTTCTTCTTTCTTCTTTTCCTCTAGTAGCCTCTTCTCTTCCTTTTTCTTTGCCATGCTGGCGGTCAGATCTGCCACAGACGGGATGTTGTCCAAGGATGGCAGCCCCGTATATGGAGGAATCTCAGGCTTGGGTTTGTCGCTGGCCTCTGAAGTGGCTAAACATAAACAACAAAGTCCAATAAGTCCCCCCCCAAAAACAACAGGCTTTGTTTAGGACATAAAAGGATAAACTGCATCTTTCAATAGAAATTTAACACACTACCTTGTTGTACTTTCAGTGCTGGGAAAAAGTATTTCCCAATTCCAGATCTTTTTTTTTTTTGTGAATGATTCAGATCAAACTAATTTAGAAATTTTAGAAACTAAAATAGAAATTTTACACAAAGATAAGCAAAAAAAGTTGTCCCTATACAAAAAATGTAATTGCCCCACTCCTTGCTTAATCATGAACGAATTGTGATTTTTTTTTTTGGAAAGCTGAGTTAAATTAATTTAACAGATTAAACTGATTACTGCCAGACCTTAGTGATGGGAAGTTTAAATCATTTTAGTGACTCGGTTCTTTAAATCCCTTTTATCAAAATAAACGAATCTTTTTTTGAGTAATTTAGTTCATTACGTTCTTTTGATCAGAAATAAAATAAAATGTTACAATTTCAATAAACAGACTCCCAATACATCTACATACACAAATTTTTGCTATAGTTCTAGTAATGAAAATATTACAATGCAGCGAAGAACAGATTATAATAAACAGAATGAGCAGCTCACCTCTCATATCCTTCAGTCTGAGTCATTCATTCTTTTGTATCTATTGCACTGCATAACGTCTATGGGATTCACGTGACAAAAGAACGAACGTTTCGGACAGAGGTTTTGAGATGCTTTGCGCATTTACGCAGACTACTCGTTCTTCTGATTCACGTTAAACATTTATTCAAAAAAGACGAATCGTTCATGAACGACCCATCACTACCAGACTCTTTTTAATTTGAAAATAACTAAATGAATGAATGTTTTTGAGTACCCTAGTTAAAGTCTGGACTTATATCCGATTAAGATGTTGTAGCATGACATTAAACCAGCATTTCAAGCTTGAAAACCCTCCAATGTGGCTAAATTAAAATAATTCGGAAGAAGAGCGGGCCAAAATTCCTCCACAGGGATGTGAAAGACTCGATGCCGGTTATCAGAAATGCTTGATTGCAGTTTTTGCCGCGAAGGGTATAACAACCAGCTATTAGGTTTAGGGGTAAATACTTTTTCACACCCTTAATAAATGAAATCAACATTAAAAAAAACAACAACAACAACTTGTTTTGTATTTACTCGGGTTATCTTAGTGTAGTATAAAAAATCTAACATCTCTTTAATTATTGATCAAGTGCTTATTAAAGAAAAAAATTACAATTTGCCAGTTTGTTCTTCGTCTTCATGGCAAACTCCCTCTCTTCTTTACGTTTCTCCTCATCCTCGATGAGTAACATCACTATCTTGGCTTTCTCCCGGACATTCACACCCTAAAGAGCAGACGTTATTATCACAATTTCCACACTACCTTGATGTACGTATATATACTTATAACGACAATCATGTTGAACAATAACAAGGACCCCTTACATACAAGTTAAATTTTTAAGCAAGAAGCATTACTGTTAATAATATTAAAGTATTCAAACACGTTTATTCGGGTACCTGGTCCTTCCCGTCTTTATCTGTGAAGCGATACTCGACCAGAGGTTTAATGATGTGAATGTTCTCCTGACTCTGCTTTGGAATGCGGTCAGAACCGGTTTTCAGGAGATACTCTAGGAGTGTTAAAGACTGCACACACACAAAAAAAAAACAAAAAGAGAGAGAAATTTATTTAGTTAATAAAAACAATTTACAGCTAAATTAACAATTTGTGCTATGCTTCACACTTGTCTTAAAATAAATTCAAATCCTTTTTCTCATCGATCATGCTACAAACAATATTTCACAACGACAAGCTAATAACATGCGTTTGGAGTGTTTTGTTAATAAAAAGAACAAAAACAAAAAAACACGACAAAATTCAAATCTCCCATGTATGCAATCATTCAGACTATTTCTTATGACATTTGTTTGAGCTCTGGTGCATCTTTCTCCTCCATCGATTATCCTTGACATGATTCTACAACTAAAGTGGAGTCCAAGTGAATTTATTATACATACAGCAATACCTCGGCCCATACGGATTTCCAGAAGAGAGTACTTAAGGTGAAATTTCGTATTGTGAAGCACATTTTACAATTGGAAATAATGTAGAAGCAGATAATCCGTTCCAGCCACCCAAAAAGATTACCAAAATTACCAATTTCCAATACTATAATCATATTTTTGCATCTAAAAACAATCAAATTATTTCAAATCAAAAGACATGTAAATGGATAAAAATATAAAATATATAGACACTGAACCTCGCTTAATTTTAATTTATAAATTTTTTTGGCATTGGCTGCTTTAAAAACAAACAACAAACTGACAAGGGCTCCATTTTTTTTTCTTGCTAAAATCTAAAATCTAAAATTATTGCAACCCATAAGCCATGTTTTTCTCTAAATCTTGGACAAAATGCAAAAAAAAAAGAAAAAAAAAAAGAATAAAAATAAATAATATATGTATAACAAAAAAATTGTAAAGTTAATTTTTTGGCTTTCCACTGAAGCGAAGAAGTTTTGAAGGGGCCCAGACGTATGTGCAACTTTAGCTGGCATTCGGTTTAGCTTAGTTCAGTCGCTGGTACTATATTTCTCATTGCTGCACTTCCTTGATAACATTTTTGGAACTCATGGTGCTTTAGTCTTGACTAAGTCTTGCACAAAACGTAAGTGTGGATGTAAATGTGGAATGGCTTTCCACTGACACAAACAAGTTTTGATCAACAGCCGGAATTACGTGAAACTGGAAGCACACGGTGCATGCCATGGCAAGTTTTTAGTTCTTGTAAGTAAAGAATTTCTCAAAGCTCTTTTAAACTCTATTTAACAAAGTATTTCGCCCCGTCTGGGTATTTCTAATTTTATTAATGGTTCTATCTTTTGTTTGTTTTCTTAGTCTATACGATAACAATTTTAATGACCTCCATCCTACTTCTTAGTACCTTTGTTTAAAGAACAGAAGTTTTCTGTAAAGTATATTTCATCTATTTCTTTAACTATTATTATTATTTTTTTTATATCCTACTTCATTTTTAAAAGTCTGGTTCATTGTGGCCAAAAAAAAACTGCCAGTGCTTGACTACAATCAGACTCTTAAACCAAAGAAATTCTAACTTTAAAGCGAAATACCTTTAAGTATCAGAAATATACCAAAATACACCAAGTGCAAAAGTAATGGCACTGTTTTCCCAAAAACATTGTTGCTGGTGAACCTAAACAGCTCCCACTTTCCAGGTGTTTTTTTTAAAAATTTAACTACAAGCAAAAATACTTCATTTACTGATTTTTCTTCTGAAACAGGAATCAAAAGAAGCAAAGTGTATTTGTTCTAATGTCTGAATAAAAACATGATTAAACAAACTGACCTTTAAGAACAACACAACAAAACAGCCAGCCCTTATCTATCAGCATAACAGTGTCATTCAAATGAATAGGTGCTAATCTAATCAGCCTGACAGTATTGCTCAGACCTTCACATTATCACAGAGACTAAGACACAGCCTGGCCTTGAAATTATCATTCACATTTACCTTGGGACACTACCCAGTGGTCAGGAAGTACATAAAGACAAAAGGTTTACGTCTCAGACACCTGGGCTACCAAACTTGCCCAACGTACATAACTTTTTCAAATTATATACTATTACGTTGGAACCTAGATTTAACATTTTATAACTTTGTAATCCTACACGGTATATATATATATATATATATATATATATATACTATATATACACTAAAATATATGAAAAACAACTGAGCACGCAAAACCTGAGACACGTCAAGACAGTCAGAACATACTGCAGCCTAGTCTGAGAAACGGCACAGTCTGAATTTAGTCAGAAAAAAAAGGTGTGTCTGCTGGACGGAGACATTGCATCTTTACTTTGCATATTTGCAAAATGACATCCTCACCGCATAGGGGACGTGGTGTACGCTGACAGAAGATGCCAGAGTTGGTTTTCAGTGCCCGCAGGACTGTTAGCTAACAATTAATTAAAATGTCTGCTACGTTTGTTTTTATTTTAAAGTAAGAAAGATACATTTTATTCCATTGTATTATTGTATTCCTTATTTGAGGTGAGCTTGGTCCGGATTGACTTGTCATGCTGCCTGGATCCAGAGTCCGGAACTTTGAGAAGCCCTTGTCTATAGTGTTAAATGAACTGCCCCTGACTGGTCCTGCAAGGAAGTGCATTTAACATCTGTCGTACTTTAATTAAATGCCAATCGGTGTTTAATTTAACACCTATCTGGTTCAACCTGTTTAGTTTCGGTCGGTTTAATTTAATAAAGTTATTATTTTAAATGATCACCTGCCTTATACATGATAAAGTCAATTATTAGACAAAGTGTCAAAAAAAAAGATATTGCTAGATGATTACAATTGGAATGAATACAAAACTAAAGCAGCCGAACGCTTAAGAGGCATCTCACCTGCAATGATTAAAAAAATTTGTAATATTTTATACAGTAGGATTTCTTATTGCGCAGATAAAAAATAATAATTTGCAGTCCGCTCTTACCTTGTATACGTGCCTCCAGTTCTTGTCGTCGTTCATACGCTTCAGCAGCATTCCCATTATTTCGTTGCACGCCACCACGTTGTAAGTCAAATCCGAGATGTCGGCCATCTGAGAGCTGGACGGCCCCCAGGGGTCATTCGAGGTTGCCTCCCTTACCTGCAAAGCATAAGTAAAGGGTCCTGTCACTAAATCATAGGAACAGGTTAAAGTTTTATACAATCATACAGCTCTGGAAAGAAAAAAGACCACTGCAAAATAATCATTTTTCACCCTTATAGGTGAATGTATTGGTGAGATGAACAGTTTTGCTCAATTTTTTTGTAAACTGCTTACAATATTTCTGCTAAATTCAAAATATAACTCTTGAGTGTATATTTAAAGAAAATGGCGTTATCAAAAAAAAAAAAAACAAGATCATGCAGAGCTTTAATAACTCAAATTAATCAAAATTAAAATAACATGTAAATGAACTGTGTCAATGCTTTGGCTAAATAACATTAAGGAATCAGTATTTGGTGGAAAAACCCAATGTTTTACAGTGTTGCTGTTTGGTAACTTATTATTTTATTAACTCGTTTTGCAAAGAAAGCAAACAGCTTTGTGACCATTCATCTTCAGCTTGATGACATTCCAAAGTTTTTTAAGGAAATTTGTTACGGTCTCTTATTTTTTCCATATAAAAGAAAAAAGAAATTTACTCAGCGAGGCTCATTGGAAAATCTGACATTTTTAGGGTGTACTGTAGAATGAAATGAGAAACATTAAGGACAGAAATTGAGCAAAGAAGTAAAACTGATGAAAAAAAAAAAAAAGAAAGAAAAAGCTTGTCCTTACCTTCACCTCGGCCTCTGAGAAATTCTGAACAAGATTCTTAAGGGTTCGGCGTATCATTGACTGCGTCATGGTCCCTGGTGTGCCGCCTACGATGCTTGAAAAAGGACAGAAGATACGGTTAAGCAAAAATGTACATGCAGAACTCCATTCTTTGATAGGAACAAATTTGTAAAAAAAAAAAAATTTGACTTTTGAGCAATGGAAATGTCAAAAGTCATGTGATCTGATGAGTTCAGATTGACCCTATTCCAGAGCGAAGGGTGTGTCAGGGTTGTGATCTGGGGGGTCACTTCCTGCGCTCAGGTCTAGACTGGAGGTGCGTTCCGATCGGCCTTAAATACCCTGCGAAGTATAACATGTTGAGCGCGATTCCGAACTTTAGAAAGTGAAAAATTTCAGTCATCCGATGACCTACATGCACTGAACGACCAGGTCATCGACATCACATTGATGCAGTTTGTGTCCCCCGATTGGGTGGGTATATTCCGGGATTGTACCATCACATCACGCTGTATCTCGCCTTTTGTTTAACAGGCGCTCTCGTGTTAACCTGTCCTGATATCAGTCACCATCCAGCCTAGTAATATTTGCTCATGCATACTCTGACTCAGGGACACTCTTCACTCACGGATGGGCGTATAAAGGTGGAGGAGAGTCTGATTAACAGCAGCAGGCAGACTGCAGTCAGTATGCAGCAGCCAGACCTGAAAAACAGTGGTGTTCCTGTCCTGAATGTACAATCAGAATCTTATGATGGGCATCGCTGGTCCAAAATTATAACGTTAAAAGAAAGCACAAATATGTCTGCACATCTAGGGAAAATGGAAGATATTGTGTTTGTCGTATACTTCTTCTATTTACTTTTTATATTTGCAAACAGGTTTGCTCTTTGGGGAGAGTGTGTTACATGGCTTTTGCTATTATTTAAACAGCATTATTTAGGATTTAAACTTATTCATATAGAATAAAAAATAACGACACTAGAAGTACACTATTTGCATGAAGGCGACTTACTCCCTCTATACATATATTTCTGGTCTTGTGTGTTTTATTAGTTCCTGAAATCTCTCCTTCACAACACAGTGACCTTCGCTAAGTAATAAGAGAGAGCATCTGTGAGTATTTTGTTTGTCTCTTTGGCATTTTCTCGGGTTGGCATGACGCCTGCAGGTGCTTTAGATTACTTATTCATATTAATATTTTAAGAAATGTACAGTACTGTGCAAAAGTCTAAGGCACCATAGAATAAGTTCGCAGGCAAAACTCCAGTTACAGGATTACTGATAATTGCAAAGGCTCGTAATGTGATTTCTATTTCTGTGTGATTCACTGTGCAGCACTAATTTCAATACAGAAATAATTATTATTTTATAATTAATAATAAACATGATTCAATCTGTAAATGGACAACGATACTAGCTAAGTCTAGGTTATGATGAGATGATCAGATAATGAAATAAAATAATGAATAGAAATGATTTATTCATTTTCATTCATCTTCTATGCTTATACTTTACAGGGTCACAGGAAGCCTGTATTCTTCACCAGGAAACTTCGGGCACAAGGCAGGGTACACCCTGGACAGGGCACCAATCCATCGCAGGCCACACACACACACACACAAGCACACACAATACGGACAATCTGGGAACACCAATTAATATCTTTGGACTGTGGGAGGAAACCCGAGCACCAGGAGGAAGCCCACCAAGTACAGGGAGAACATATACTGTACACTCCACACACACCCAAGGTGGGATTCAAAAAATCTAACAACCCTGGAGGTGCGAGGCACCAGTGTTGACCTCATCATGGTATGGTGATTTAGTGATGATGAAATGACAAAATGAGATGATGAGATGATGGAATGATGAGATGAAATGGGGCAGGGGTCAGTCAGGGATTAAGCTGTTGGACTGTAGTCTAGAAGGTCCCAGGTTTCACTCGAGGGTAGCAGTTCCAGCAGGGAACCCCCAATTTCCCTTTCCCCAACCACCTCAGCTAACTCTGAGTGGGGAATCTCGAAGCGTTTCAAGGCCAGTGTGGAGATATAATCCCTCCATCAAGTCTGTGGTCTGCCCTGTGGCCTCCTACCAGCTGGACGTGCCAAGAACACCTCTCTAGAGAGGCATCCTGGTGACATCCTTACTCTATCTTTAAGAGAAAAGCCAGCTACCTTTCTGAGAAAACCCATTTCGGCCGTTTGTATTCACGATCTTGTCCTTTGGGTCATGACCCAACGCTCATGACCATAGGTGAGGGTTGGAACGAAGATCGACCGGGAGATTGAGAGCTTTGCCTTTTGGCTCAAGTCTCTTTTTGTCACAACAGTGCGGTAAAGTGACTGCAATACCGCCAACGCTGCTCCGATTATCTGCCAGCCTCATGTTCCAATATTTCATCACTCGTTAACAAGACCCTCTGAGACTTAAACTCCTTCACTTGGGAAATTTTTTTTGTAACTTTTATTATATAAGTTGTACCTCTTTCATCTGCTTTTTGTCTGAAAATTACTCCAGCGCGGTATTGTAATTATTATTAATTTATTAACAATATATATTTTAATATATTCACTTATACCACTTCAGCGTGGTTATTTCAGCAGAGAAAATATGAACTAATCCCAGTAAAAATTAATAATTAATATCCATCGGTGTTGGTGTGTGTTTACATAGAGCCAGTCCTGGTTTATAACATCGCTTTTTCTCAACATTATGATTTCATTTATGGTGGTGCAGGTTAACCTTCAGGCAGATATCTAACTAAGGACTATAAAAGATTCATTAAATTCTGACTAGACAGTTTCACTGATGGTAACGCCGTAACATAATCTGTCTCAAAAGAAAGACTGGTTTCGGGTCCTGCAGTGTATGAAACGTGATGATGTGGTTGAAAAAGCGAGTTCGGACAAATGTACAGACAAGTCCTTTGTTTTCTTTCTATAGAGATGAAATGAGAAGGTGTGTATAGGATGCTGTATAACCTGACTCCACCCTCACACACCAGCATCATCTATTATACATCCTGTGCAGTGCATTAGGAATGAACATTATGTCTAAACCTGGCACAGATACACATCCAAACACACATCCTACAGCTTTATAAGACCTTAAGAACCCCAGTCTCTCACACACACACACACACACACACACACCATCAAACCCTGGATGCTGCACTCTGGTACATTATAGAGAGAAACGCCTGATAAAACTCTGCCTCCGACAGCACGCGACACGATAACGCTTAGTCATACCTGAATATTAACGGTTTTAACCGTATTAACACCTACCTTTGAAAAGGAAGATGGATGGATAACAAGGAACGACTGGAAGCTGAGACTCCCGGAAATCAGGGAGAACTTCCGCTTCCGGTTGTGTGCACCTGGCGAGAGACAAACAGCTCCCACAAACAAACAAACAAATACACTCTCTCTCTCTCCCTCTTTTAAAAAAAAATAGTTAAAAATGTAAATAAGTAAACAAATTAATTCAAATCAAAGTGAAATTTGCGGACACACACACACACACGTCCTGTGCCTGTAAATAAAGGACGCTTTAAACAGCGGTATTGATTAAAGAGACGGAGGATTCGAATCGTTTGAGTCGGTTCAGTTAAACGATTCGTTCGGATTCGCTCATTAACCACAGCCCCCCCTCCTCCCACCCCTCACGCTCGAGCTCGACATCAAAGGAGTGCTCGAGCTCGAGCGTGAAGTTTTGACAAATTAAAATGTTGTTAAAAAAAACAGTAATAAATAAATTAATGAATATACTGGTGGGTAAGGATGGTTTAGAAATAGAAGGTGTGTGTGTGTGTGTAAATCAACAAGCGCGTGAGAGGTGTGTCTGAATGTGGTGCTGCCAGTAAAGCAAGGGCGTAGATTTGCTCTGGACATTGGTGGGGACCTATGACAAAACCCCCCACCCCAGGTTTTTAGTCTCCTCAGAGTACTGAAACTCCTTTCAGCTTCAGCTGATGACACCGGGATAACTAAACGCAGCCTGACAAGGGTTTCAATTTGATTAAATGGACCCCTCGCCTCCACTGGCATTCCTCTCATGATAGTAGCCACTTCTGTACTAGATTTGAAACTGTATTTGGACTTGAACATGGCTAGCTGAACTTTTAGAGTCTCCCTGTTAAGTTCTGGATACTAATCAACAATGTCTTCCAGCCTTTTCTTAGTCTTAGTGTGCAAATCTCGAATCAAATCATTATTGTTTGCCAAGTCAGTAAATGCATTTTAAAAACTATTTGTGTATAGTGGATTGTCTATTAGTGAACTGTCAAAAAAATTCTAGCCATGGCAATATTAGTATGTAGCATATCAATTTCTTCCACAAGACTGATTTCTGACAAATAGTCGTCATTAAATTAGGAGAACTGACAGGGATCATATTTATACTTTTACATTTAGCTGTTAAATCTGCTATTAGTGTTAAATCCGTGTTCACAGACTATAGCCTGCCCTGCTATAATGAATGTGCGTCAAAGCCACTAGCATTAACGTTAACTGTTGTCGTTACAAAAAAAAAAAAAAGCTCCTTATGTCCAGCTTCTTTTTTTTGCTATGTTTTTTTTTTTTTTTACATGTGTGTCACCCAACACACCTTCTTGCGGGAGGAATCAAGGAGAGAACGTGATTTATCCCTTTCTGCGGGTCTAGGTTAATGTTAACATCACGATTCTTTCCCTTTTTTTAAGTGGATTAAATTATTGGTGGGGACATTTCAATGGTCGGAGGATATTGGTGGGGACACATCCCCTCCGTCCTCCCTAAATCTACGCCCATGCAGTATAGCAATTGTCATTGTGCTCTTCCTCCACATCATCATCATCATCATTATCATTGTCATTGTGGTCTTCCTCCACATCATCATCATAATTATCATTGTCATTTTGGTCTTCCTCCACCTCTTCCTCCTTCTTATTATCATTGTTAAATTCAATTCAATTAAATCTTATTTATGTAGCGCTTTTAACAATGGTCAATGTCTCAAAGCAGCTTCACAAAAATGAGTGAATAAAATGTCTCTGATGAGCAAGCCAAGGGTGACGGCGACAGTGGCAAGGAAAAACTCCCTGAGATGGCAATAGGAAGAAACCTTGAGAGGAACCAGACTCAACAGGGAACCCATCCTCATCTGGGTGATAACAGTTAGAGATGATATAACATCATGTGTGTTGTGCAGTTGAAAGTTCAATATAACAGAAATTCTTTAAATTAACATGAAGTCCAGTTCAGCATAGGGAGTCAGCAGGTGCAGAGGGCAGATGGGGTCTGGATCACTGGGAGCACAGGAGCAGGATGTGTAGCTCCAACCATCATAAAGCAGAATCCAGCTGGAGCTGGTCCTTCTCTGGATGCCTTAGAAACCTCGCAGGGTTGGCCTTTGTCTACTGAAGCTGGCACAATCTCCAGATGCCATAAGGATGGGTAGAAAAGTACAGAACAGATGGAGAGAATAAGCGTAGTTGACATTCAGGATAGGTGTACTGGAGTATGAGGTTATGGGATGAGTTACGCGTAGGCCAGATTAAAGAGATGCGTCTTGAGTCTACTTTTAAACTGGGAAACTGTGTCTGAGCACCGAACACTGTCTGGAAGGCTATTCCAAAGCTTTGGAGCTAAATATGAAAAAGCCCTACCCCCTTTTGTAGATTTTGAAATTCTGGGAATTACAAGAAGTCCAGAGTTTTGTGATCTTAAGGAGTGTAGTGGATTGTAGCGTATCAGAAGACTGGTTAGGTATGATGGGAGCTAAACCATTTAAAGCCTTGTATGTAAGCAGTACTATTTTGTAATTAATTCTAAACTAAACAGGTAGCCAGTGCAGGGATGATAATATAGGTGTTATATGATCATATTTTCTGGATCTAGTGAAAACCCTGGCGGCTGCATTTTGGACTAACTGAAGCTTGTTAATTGAGGATGCAGCACAAGCACCTAGTAATGCATTACAATAGTCCAGTCTGGAGGTCATGAATGCATGAACTAGCTTTCCTGCATCAGAAACGGATAAGATGCTCCTAAGTTTGGCAATAGCGAAATATTGTCATTGTGGTCTTCCTCCACTTCCTCCTCCTCCTCCTCCTCATCATCATCATTGTGGTCTTCCTCGACCTCATCATCATCATCATCATCATCATTGTCATTGTGGTCTTCCTCCACCTCATCATCATCATCAACATCATTGTCATTGTGGTCTTCCTCCACCTCATCATCATCATCAACATCATTGTCGTCTTATTCCACTTCCTCCTCCTCCTTATCATTATATCATTTTGATTGTAGTCATCCTCCTCCTCCTCATTATCATCATCTTAGTTGTCATCCTCCTCCTTCTCCTCTTTCTCCTTCTCTTCCTCATCCTCATCATCAATGATGTTCAATTGAGAATTTTCCCGCTGATGGTTGCCTTTGAATTTTTCCTCGATTTCAAGATTGAGGATGTTTTCGTTCCATACTCTGCCATTTACTCTCAGGTTCGTAGTGATGAATCCATATCTTATCACCAGTAATGATTCTCTTAAAGAAACTTTCACCTTCCTTAGAGTATGGCTCCAAATTGTGTTTGCATATATATATGTCTGTTATAGCAAATAAATATTTATATATATATATATATATATAGAGAGAGAGAGAGAGAGAGAGAGAGAGAGAGAGAGAAAGAGAGAGATGTCAGACACAATATGGTCTAATGTTCTGTTTATTTTAGCCTTGCTGGCAGAAATAGATCAAGAAGAAACCACATTCAATGTATAAAACATTAGCTAGCTAGCTCTTACAGATTATTTTCTCCCTGTTATAAGTGCTTTTGTAAAACTATCATCTTCTTGTTTTCCTTTTCACTTTTACCTGACACGCTTTTATATCTTAAATAAAAATTATCCTTTGCCACGTCGGCTCGTGATGTTGCTGGCATGATGTTTTGAATTCATAGGTTGTGAGCACAGACAAAAAGAGTGATACAAACAGTAAAATGACACACTTATTTATATACTGTAAAAAATTATATTAGCATATAAATTATCATCGCTACCTAGCAGGGTTTTACAGATACATATAAAAATACTCATTGAAATAAATACAATAAACATACTTTTTTGGCTTAAAAATATATATCTTTAACACAGTTACTACAGATACTTTATTAACATCACATAACACTGATTTATTCATTCATTCATTTTCAGTAACTGATATATCTTGGGCAAAATATATTAAAGTATTCTGGGAACACTGAGAACTCAGAAACAATCCAGCATATGTGCTTTGTTCGTATTTAATATGAATATAACAAATAAATGACAGCATCCAATAAAAAATAAAAAAAACTAGTGGATTTGTTGCAAATATACAGTACCGTGCAAAAGTCTTTTAAAGTTCTTTAAAGAACAGTAAAACCTCGGATTGCGAGTAACAGTTTGCGAGTGTTAGGCAAGACGATCAAAGATTTTTAATATATATTATATTTTAATAATTTTGACTTGGAAAATGAACAAGTCTTGATTTACGAGTACAGATTATCGTGTATCATGCATGCGTCTCACACACACACACACACACACACACACACAGTGCCTGCCTGTATAAACGGCTATCCGCATATCTGTCAGGATTTATTTTTATTTTTGTTTTTTTGCGGCTATGGAATGAATAAATTCAGTTTTCATTATTTCTTATACAAACATTTGCTTTGATTTGCCCACTTCCTGAATGAATTATGCTCGTAATCCAAGGTTTGACTGTAAATGAAAAAATTAATGTAAAGGTTAATTAAAGGGTTAAGATCAAATGGTTTAAAGTATCTAAATATACAGTTTAAAAATTTTTGTTTATGTAACAACTTCAGCAACAACCTCATTTCCCCTCTCGTCTGTTCCTCGTCTGTTGATGCGCTCAGCATTCAGCATCATCACTACACTAATCACTGATAATCATCTGTCGTCATCTGCACCTTATTCTCACTGATTCATGCCTTACTGTATGTTAGATTGTTTTCATGCTTAAACGATTCAAAGGTCAGTGTGTAGCTTAACAACCTGATCTGGTACATGGACTGGACTGAAAATGTGGTTCAGGAAGCCTGGAGATCTTTCTTGTTAAAAATACAAGAAAGTCTGGCTTTGTGGAAGCGAAATATAAAGAAATGAGGAGGCTCAAGACTTTTGCACAGTACTGTATATTCCAAGATTTTTCTTGTGCCCAATTTGTAATGCAAGAAAGTTGAAATGGTTTCTTAAATATCTCACTTGGCAGGACCAATCATGTATAATTTATATAATTGAACCTCATAAGTTTATTTTCATAACAAATCAAGATGAGTGCATCAAAGGGAAGCAAAATTGTATTCCTCTCCGTAGCCTGCTTCCTGCATGTACTTCTCAATGTCCAGTGTACTGGGTGCTTGAAGTACCCGCGTGTTATTGCCGTGGCTCTCAGCTAACTGAAGCATTGAAATTACCTGCTTCAGTGGAGCTCGGTCTTGTGGTTTCCATTGGCAACACATCTTAATGATGAAGAATCTGAAAAATAGTGGATTTATTTTAAACATAGATATTATTTATCATATCTTTCATCTATTTATCTGTCCAGCTATACACACATCATATAAATACTGTATTACATACACTAATGCAGCCCCATTATTGGAGTCTTGGTTAGACCTACTGAGCGCCAATGATGGAGCTAAATTTAAACCTTCCAGTTCCATAATGCAGTGCCGGTTCAATCGAATGAGTCTGGCAAATCTAAAAAATTAAAGGATTGGGTGCGATTTATGTTGTCCCAGCACACCAGCCTAGCTTACCTTTGGGTTCAGTTTATTAAACTGTTACTCAGTACTGTACGCCCAAGACATTTTTGTGAGTCTGCTGGAACGAGAGTCAAGGGTAAGCCAACAAGGTGGCTACTCCAAACTGTGTTCTGACCAAAGGTCAACAGTCATGCTCCCCACACTGTGGATGTCAACATTGAGGGCTCTACAGCTCCAGTCCTAACAAAGCTGCCTTTCTCTGTCCCAGCCATGCCTTACTATGCACCCTACCAATGAAGACATGCTGTTTGTACCACCTGCCAGCTTTACAGACATCAGGCTAGTAGACATAAAGTTTGTGCACCCATCAGGGTCTCCCAAAAAAAGTTACAAAATGGTTATACCAGTCTCAAACCCTAGCCTAGTCCAAGTCATTTCCATGAGGCAGCCTTCCAAAGTTCTGAGCCCTAGCCAAGGTCCAACCTCTAGCCCCTTGCCAGAAATTCATTTGCTAAGCTCAAATCCAGTAACCATTCTCTCGGGCGCCTGGAGCCTATCCCAGGAGAATTAGGGCATGAGGCAGGGTACACCCTGGACAGGGTGGCAATCCATTGCAGAGCACACACATACACACACTCATTCACACACTATAGGCAATTTGAGAACATCAGTTGGCCTTTAATCTGCAGATCTTTGGACCTGAGTACCTGGAGGAAAGCCAACAAGCACGGGGAGAACAAACAAACTCCACGCACACAGAGACAGGAATCGACCCTTGCCTGGGAATCAAACCTGGACCCTGGAGGTACAAGGCGACAATCAATGAAATGTGTCTCTCATGCAAGAAATAAATCCTTCTGGACTTTTAAATCATAGATCATGCATCACTAGGATTATTTCCATGGAGTTGAAGATAATGTAAATATACGACTTTGGTGGGACCTCCGGTCAACATTCACAGGCACGTTTACACACTACGGGCAATTCGGTAACGCCAGTTAGTCTAATCTGCATGTCTTTGGGCTGTGGGAGGAAATCGTAAAACGCAGAGGAAACCCACCAGGCACGGGGAGAACATGCAAACTCCATGCACACAGACCCGACGTGGGATTCAAATTTAACCAAATCTAACCACTAAGTCATTTGTGTATTTACTTACAGTAAGCTGGAACAGTTGGTTGGTTTCTGTATAATGTTCCCTCTCTGTAAGTACTGCAGAAGTTCACTGGCCCTTACTTTAGGGAAGGGTGGTTCACCTTAAAACATGAATGGAGAAATTGTGATTTAGACCAAGTATAAACATATACTGTTAATTCTAATGTCTAACTTTGTCTTTTAACGTCATAGCTGATGGCAAGCAAATGAACTTTGTGAAATTTGGAAACAAACTCACCTAATGTTATCATTTCATAGAGCAAGATACCAAATGACCATCTAAATGAGAAAGAACAAAATTAACACATTAAAGCAGCAATATGCAACTGTGAGCTAATAAAAGCCCCGTACAGTTGATAGTAAATAAAATTTAAATGTGAGAAATGTGCTTTTACTTAAGTAACAAGTAAACGGATGACGTCTACTTTTACTTGACTAATATTTGCCCCAGGGAATCTCTACTTTTACAAGTACAGGATTTGTGCACTTTGGACCACACAAGCCATCCATGACTTCATACTCCATGAACAAAACTAAGAAATGCCATTAGCTAGTAGAGATGCCATAAGGATACCACTTCTTTGTGATACCAATATTGTTAACATCAGAAATAGAATAAATATAATAAAATACAAATCATTAATACTCATCCATCTACTCAGCCATCTATTATCTACGTATACTTATTCTGTGTAGATTTTCGGGGACTTGGAGCCCTTCCCAGGGTACTTAAGGCACCCTGGATGGGATGTGCCAGCTCATAGCATAGCACAAGCACACACCCACACAATCATTGTTTGTAAAAACCAATTCGCCTACACAGGACTGTGGGAGGAACCCGGAGAACCTGAAGAAAACTCCTTAAACAGACTGTAGATGACATTTGAACCTCCAACCATTTTAAACACCACCAACAAACAATCAATTCCAAATAAATGTTTTACAAATTCAATTAATATTTTCTAAATAGCCTTATCTAATCTAATCTAATCTAATTAGAACATAACCAAAATCAAAACAAACAAAGCAAAAACACTTCCCAACACTGTTAGATTGATGGTACTTAGTTAGTAACCTAATACCCCGTGTAGGGATCTATCCAATAGTGGAAACTTCTAATCGCTTTTGGAACTTGCTCTTCATAACAGCGTCTGCCAAATACTTAAATGTAAACGTAAATGTCATTATCTAATTATTCAATTTTGCTACCTGGTATCCCATCCCCTTTTTTTGGTTCAAGCTTTTTTTGCTCACAAACCGGCTACATGATCACAGGAGCTTCCATTTATGTGCTTTCTCATACAGATAAGTTAATATACGTACAAATATTTTGGTCGACTCTCAGATTAGGTTAGGAACACTTTATCGCGGAGTAAATAAAGTTTTAGATCACAAATGTTCATGCTCTACTCACATATCACTGCTTTGACTGACAGGTTGATTGGATAACACCTCTGGAGCTTGCCACTTTCTCATCTCTATTTCCTTGACCTCCGGCGTCATCCCCGATTTCATTCTCCTACGACATGCTGAGCCCAAGCCCCAGAGCTTTACGGAGAGGTCTTGGCCAACCAGGACATTTCGTGCACCAACATTTCCATGAATGCAGTTCTTACTATGGAGATGCTCCTAAATGTTCATATTCAGTGAGGATACGTTTATGTTATTATGTTATGTTTAGGTTATATAGAATTTTTCAACTTTAAAAAGACCTTAATCATCACCGATCTATTGCATATCTAAGTGTATATGAAAAAAAATCCAGAAGCATTATATATTTCAATCATGGATCAAGCCTCAATTATTTATACTGTGAAATAAAGCATCATGTGATCAGATCAACGTGTTACTCACCAGAGCAGAGGCGATCTGTCTAGCCATTGAGAAAACCACTCGTTCTGTAATAGCACATGCTTCCGCCATATCTGTGTGGTCCTGTAACAATAATTGTAAACCATTTCAAACTAAGCTAGTGTCCACTAATACTGTACGTAACAATATGTCATATTATTTGTCCACCTCGTTTTAAAATGAAATGAAGACCATACAACACCTTTCTGCATCTCCATAAGAATCCTAGTAGATCTCGATTCTCCAGTCCCTCCATTATGATAATTAGGGGTGTCCCGTCTCGTATCACCCCTAGAAGTTTGGGCAGGCATGGATGCGGCCCAAGTTCGGATAGGAAGTTGGCAAAACTCAAGAAGACCTGCCGCTCCCTGGAATCGGCTGATTCTGTGGTGGGTGAGGTAACGTCAAGAAAAGAGGCAAGCTGATTATATTGTAAGTGCATATTTCCATATAATCACATTATGACTTAGCCAAGTAATCTGATTGAATCAGAGGCATTTCATGAGTCCAGCACTGAGACGTTTAACTATATGTATCACTCCACATTACATGTGTTCTATGGTCACCACCTGTTGGTACGTTCCCCAGTACTGGAAAGCGGGGAGAGCAGCTGCGTGCCAAAACACACATTCATGGAAGCATGTTCAGCAAGAAAACACATCTGATAAAATTATGTCATCTCAAACAACACATTGTCTCCTTAGTATTAGCTTGTACGTTGCTTTTAAATAGTCTATGTTGTCCTGTTCCCAGCTAAGGTGAGCTAAAAAGCTAAATAGCTTCTAACACAAGGTTAAACCACCAATCCAACTCTAACCTCTGCTCAAGGGCATTATGTGCTGTGTTGAACGCGGAATTGTACACATACATAGCTTTCCCTTTTACGCTTTTTACGATTTGACCCAGCAACCCTAGAAGTTAGCTGATATATATAAGATGGAATAAGTGGAAATATCAATTCAATCTCATATGTTTCTAAGGATTGTCCACTTTATCAATGCTTTATTTTTCTCAATCTTCTCTTTTGGCTACAAAAAGAGTTGTTGTTGGTCGTTTGGCTGCTTCCTGCAAGGGGTCACCAGAGAAAACCATCCGATCCGCACACAAGCTTGGCACAGGTTTTTACGCCAGATACCCTTCCTGACTCA
Source organism: Clarias gariepinus (assembly GCF_024256425.1). Lineage (NCBI taxonomy): Eukaryota > Metazoa > Chordata > Actinopteri > Siluriformes > Clariidae > Clarias > Clarias gariepinus. Next base: position 16,553,888 of record NC_071127.1, on the reverse strand, counting down.
ACCCTTCAATTTTATTCAGGCTTGGGACCGACACTGCATCCAGTGGCTAGGGTTAGGGCACTGGCTGGGAATCAAATACAGGCCTTTCGCATGGCAGGCGAGAAACCTACTATACCACTGAACCACCAATGCCCTATATAGGCATATATAGTATGGGTAAAAACTTAAAACTACTGTACATTCACCCCTGTTAATTGCACTAATTATCAGTTGCTAACCGTCAGTCGCCAGCTCCACCAGTCGCGGTTAGTTAATTCTTCCAGTCACAGAAGGATATGCTTGTGGTTGTGCTGTTGTCATGAATATTATAATATATGATATGACTCTTGTGTAATATTGATTAAGAATAATGTAATAATGCCCAATCCAGGCCCAAACACTGTTTAACAATGTTTCTACATGCAGTACATAGTACATGGGTATTGCTGGTCAAATAATATAATATGCCATAAAATGTTATGATGTCCTACATTACAAGTTAAAGTCATGCTTATACCATTGAGCATTCGTAAGACGACTGGCTTCTGGTCCACAGTGGCATGGTAGAGTGTGACCGCTTTGTCTGGTTTCACTGTGAATGACAGGGACAGTGGGGTGATTTGCTCAAAAGAACAATGCTGCCTCTCAGTGGATGACTGCGGTTCTGCATGATGTGTGTTGGCCATGTGGTTCTGCGTTTGGACCGTCATGGGTACAACTTCATAGGCCAAGGGGTTCAGCTCTGGAGGTGCTATAAAGAACAAAAGGAGATACTTAAATATTGGTAATACAGATATTGACAAAAAGTTATCCCCTTTAACAGAATCACACATACACCTGCTTGTTCATGTCGATCACATTAATGACATTAAACACAATGTCAGTGGGAAAAAATGTGATCTCAGCGACTTTGATTATAGTTGTTGATACTGAAAGGAGTGTCATTGATGAGTTCAGAAGTTGGTGATCTCCAACAGCCTTTAGAGTTTATACATACTGTTAAGGTAAGGTCAGGGACAACATGACGGTTTCCAACTGACAGGAGTGCTACTGTACAGTAACTCTGTAAAATCTGTCAAAAGCATCTCACAACACACCACATGTCAAATCTTAAGGCAGTAGTCGTGTCACCCAGGAACCTGAGGCTACAGTAGGAACAGCTGTCCCTGGAGATTAAAGATTGGAAACAACATCATCTGTCAAGTGTCTAGGGTCTAACAAATTGGCTTAAAATCTGGTGTGATGGCTCATTAGTACGTAATATTATGGACTGAGACAGTTGGCCTGGGCTGCATGATTACAGTTGAGTGCCTTGTGTCACTGGTGGTATCAACAGATGAAGCTTTAGGCCCAGAAGTGCAAGCATGGAATACGTCCTGCTAGTCACTGAATTGGGTATAGCATGCATCAACAATACAATAGCCATTCTTCTGCTAGAACTGGAACAGACTGCCATCTGTCAATGTTGTTACGTCTGCCAAGAAGCTGATCAACACTTCCCAATGGACCACCCAAGCCAAAACATGGAGCAGCTCTCGCCAACCTGGAGAGTGCCAATGCTGTCTGCCTGGCCAGACAAATGTAATTCAGCTCTGTAGAAACTGCCCTGAGTGATTTTTTTTAATAGTTAATGATATTTCTTTACGTTTATGAATGTGTTTTGGGTTTACTCAAAATAAAAGAGCTGGAGTGACTGCTTTTAAAGAAAAACCCCAGTTCAGACAGATATAGCTACAGTATCTTGATTACCATCGGACTATAAATAATAATCTTTAGTCTGATAGTCAACCAGAAGGAAATACTTGACACCTTCGCCTTATTTTCACAACTTGTCGACTGATAATCAGAGATATCCTGTAGATCAGACTTACAGTACTATTTAGTATGTAAAAAGGAATCTCCAAGGCATATTAATCAGCAGTACAAGGGATATACTCATAAAAAGCTATGTTAACAGTCTTAAGGATAGTTTCTAACTCTATAAATGCAAGTCTTCATCCTTTCAATAATATAGCTTCTTGATTTTAGGACTTGGGTTGAAGATATTTTAACTTGTAGGTTGCACCATTTAAGGCACAGTCTTTAGCAATGAACGTTAGCTATATTTTAAGCAGTTATAAGGATAACAACGACAGTGGTTAGCGCTGTCGTCTTGCCCCTCCTGGGTTTGATTCCCATGTCCGCGTCTGTGTGCATGTTCTCCCTGTTCTTGGTGGGTTTCCTCCAGGTACTCTGGTTTCCTCCCACAGTCCAAAGACATTATGCTAATTGGCTTCCCAAATTGACCCTAGTGTGTGAATATGTATGTGAATGTTGACCAGAGGTCCTACAACGGTCGTACAAGATAAGAATAAATCCAATGGTCACCAATGGTCTCCATGGTTACAGAGGCTCCTAGATAAATGGATGAAGATAATGATTATTTCAAAAAAAGAACAGACCTTCATGAAATGGTGTGATGAGTGAAAAAGAGAACAGCCAAGTAACGCAGATAAGTAAACTTGCAAAGTAGAATACATAAAACTCTTATATCACTAAACATTTACGAAAAGCAACTTAAGGGTGATATTCTTCAAAATAAGTGGACAAATACAGTCCAGTATGTGCGCCTGATCCACTGTGATCACCCCTCCCATTCTTTGCATTTAATAAAAACAAGTACTGAGGTGAAGTAATCCAAAACACAACCAAGACATAGTAATATACAAAGGTTGTTCAAGTCCAAATGGGACATTCAATTGTGTAGAATAACAGAGCAGTGATAAAGGTTAAAACTTCCCTTATTTCTCTATATAATCCCCTGCTACACTAATGAACTTATCACAGTGTTTTACTAGTGCTTGGATACCATCAAGGTAGAAAGTTTTCTCAGTATGCCAAAGCGATGATCGAACTATCTGTCTGTTTCATGTCTGAAACGCTGGCCTCCCAGGAACTCCTTAAATGTTTAATTTACCGATTTTTCTCCCTAATTTGGTCGTGGCCAATTCCTCCTCATCACTAGGGGGCTCCCACATTAAGGCTACTACTACCACTCAGCCGGGAGGGACGAAAACTATCACGTGTTTCCTCCGAACCATGTGACGCCAGCCGTCACGCACCGTTAGGGGCGGAGTACCACACTCGGAGGAAACCGCTATCCCCCATTCAACGTGCGCGAGTTCACAGATGCCCCTGATTGGCTGTAGAGCTGTGATTAACGTGGAAGCACGAAGTACCTCTCATCCCTCCCCTCTGAGGGAGCTCGGCCAATCAGCTCTCTCTAGACCTCCGGCTGCAAGAGGTTACAGCATCACCCGGGAATAAGAACTCCTTTAATGGTTCAAACATGTGGAAATGACTGGGAGTGAGTCCAGGACTGTATGAGGGGATGTGGTGATATCTCTCAGCCGAGTTCCTGTAATGTGCATTGTTGAATGATTGTGTAAACAGTTCGCACAAACAGATGCGTCTTTTACGCAAGTTTCCCCCCAAGTTATCCAGTGATTTTCAAGGATTAGGCATGCCACTCACTAAATGTTCATGCCAGTCATGCACAGACATATGGCCTTCTTTAAAATGTCTGAACCACTCAAGTGTTGTACTGCAGCTAAAACTGAATATGCTGCTTGGATTTGGGAAATACATCAGCCTACCTCCACGCTATGTGATATCCTGTAACTGGTTTTGGCCACAGTTACAGTAAATGAGTATGCTTCGACACAGAAGCTCAAAATTTCCATGTGATAAGTGAAGTTGTGCAGATTGTACCTTTTATGGTAAATTACAGTCCTTAGAAAGAGAAGTTGGCTAAGGGTACTTTATCACAAGTATTATTAATGTTACTCTTATTGTTTTTTTTGTTCCTTTATATGTATTTTTTGGATACATAAACCCAAATGTACATGCACAGAACCATATAGTCAAACAGAGATTTATGATCATACCATCAATGCCTTGCAGGTGCTGCTTTCTGTTATTCCATTGTTGTTTTTTGGAATTATGTGGTATGCTCTTGTTGTTATGGAACAGCCTCAGAAAACATATTGTTATTACTGTAATCAGGGATGTTGCCAGCAGCAGCACTGGAATAACTATGAGTTCCACTTGGTGTGCCTTTATTACTGAGAGAGAGAGAAAGAGAGAGAGAGAGAGAGAAAGAGAGGGAAAGAGAGAGAGAGAGATTAACGCATAACTCTCTGATTGAAGGTAAATATTTCAGCTAGATGACATTGACAATAATAAGTTATTTATTACAAAACTATATATAAATCCATATACAGTATATGCATATGTCACATTTGCATTGAAACATAGTTAGTATTTATATTCTAAAAAAAAGTCCTGCATAGTTTTACTGCACATTGTAGTCATAACTTTAAAAAAACAACAACACACCAATTAATCTTATTTTTAATTTTCTTACATGCATGCCAAATCCTTTCATCAAGGTCATGGAGTGGTGCGGCTCTAAATAATTCCCACAAGGAGGACATGCTTCTCATATAACAACAAATTTGATGTCAAAGTCAATCTAATAAATCACAAACTTGGGTCATATGACCGTGAGCGGTATTCTTAGGTTCCATCACTAAAAATGTGGCATCGATGTGAGGACTTGGTTTTGCCTTGCAATCCCTGGAGAAAATGTGAAATTTTGGAAATCAGTCAGAGCAGCTACATCCTAGGGGCTGTGTACCAGGAGCGCTTGCATCCATGAATGTTCATTGCAAGTTTTAGGCATCATTCATTAATTCACATTGTCCGGCCAGAACCACAGACATAGATGATCTTGATGAAAATGTCCAAAACTCTTTACCAAGATGATCTATCAACAAGCAAACCTAATAGTGGAAAGTAATGTCTTGCTGTTGTTAGGTCTGGAGGCCTCACTCAGAAGCTGAATTGTTGCTGAATTCTAGGTAATATCTAAAAAAATCAGTTGATGAGAAGAACTCTTGTGTAATATTGGAAGAATCTGCTACATAGAAGGAACTGTGTAGTAAATGATGAGGCCAGTAGTGGTCCAGTGCATCCTGTCCCAGTGGCCTGTATGGCTCTGCTTAAAAGAACTCCATAGGGCAGTGTGTTGGCTTGTCACTGAGAGGAGGTCCACATGCACCTTACCAAACTTTTCCCTGCTCCACAATACCATCCCGAAACTTTATTGGCTGCAACAGTGTACATGCACTTTACCAAACTGTGCCCCATCAGATGAGTTCAAGAAACAAAAACTGCCACCATGTTGCTGTTTGAGTGAAGCAACATGGACCAGTAAGAAGAATTTAAAAGTTTTATGGCCCTAACTGGCTAGTTGATATGCTAGTTGATCTTGGAACCATGTACTCGTGTGGCAGCACACTGATCCCCAGCCTCATGCCAGCATCAGGCCTAATGCCAGTCCCACACATGGCAGCCTATCTAGTTGGCAAGCATAATAATGCCCAAACATTAGCTTGGCTAGCGTTTTCAGTAACTCAAGCTTTACACTTGAATCGATGTGTTATGTGGCCTTCTTCTTTGTTCTTTGAAAGTGCTTTTTGTGTTTACCTTGGGGCAAGGGCACTTTCATACATCTCAAACACCCTCTAAACACTACAGACAAAGAGAACGTTTTTGAAAACCTGTCCTTGTGAGCTAAACATGGAAAAGTCATAACCATGGGATGACCCTTATGGGCGCTAAATTACCGACCTGGATTGCAGTGACTGAAAGTGCCATGCGGATGGTCCGTTGATTTTTAAACCTACTTTTATGCAGTAGCAATGTTCAGTACATTTTCAGGTCTGTTTTGAGTAGATGAGTGTTTGTGATTACACAAATGCCAGCATGCTAGCTAAAATGGCGTAGTGGAAAAGAGCTAAATTCAGTGCTAAGCCAATTAGCATGTTGGCTAAACGGCCAAGGTATTCAGATGCTAGCTGCTAAAGTCTTGTAACACAAGGTATTAGATTAGCTAATTTGTTTGTAGAAAAAAGTTAAATGGGAGAAAAAAAGAGGAGTCTGTGGTGTGTAAAAACAAAACAACAACAAACAAAAAAACATGCCAGCCTCACAAATGCATATTATCACATCCGTCTAGTTTAGCATGTAGCCACAGGCCTGCTATTCAGCTAGAGGGAGGGGAATGTGAAATACTTGGAAGGGTAAGGGATAAGTGTTGAGCTGAGAGTGGATACAGATATGACGTAAGTTTGTAGAGAATTAAGTAAATTGCATTTTACAGTTTTGTAGCTAATACACTTAAGTAAATATATTAGCTAGCAATGGTAATAATGGAAGACTGAGAAACAAATCTAATTTAAACAGAAGTACTCTATTCTAAGAAAAAATACAATCATTCAGAACAATAGACGCCTGATTCACTCTGTCGAAAGTAAACAATAGTTTTTGCTTAATCGGCTGGTCAGCATTTTCAGGATACGAGTGACCCAACCGAACGCTGGCTTAGTTGCGCGTACATCTAAGAGTGGTTAAAAAAAAAATTGTTCACTCCAGTTGAAAGCCAAGCGAAGTGACTTTATAACTTTTTATTTGTTGTGTTTTTTTTTTTTTTTTTTGCATTTTGTGCAAGATTTAGTAAAGGCATAGCACCATGGGTCCCTAAAATATCAGCAATGATGGTAGCAAAAAGAAAAGGAGGCCACTTTCAGTTTTTCTTCATATTTTAACATTTTATAATTTAAAATGTTTTGATTATTTTTATATACAAAAATATGATTATAGTGATAAAAATGGGTAATATTGATAACATTTTGGGTGGCCGGAACAGATAATCTGCATTTACATTATTTTCTATGTGAAAATGTGTTTTGCAATACAAAATTTCCCCTTAATTCCTCATCTCTGGAATGGATTAAATTCCCATGCCAAGCTACCGTTGTACCTGGTGCACACTAAAGATTTCATCCTCACGATGTGTAAATTTGCACATTGATGTAGCCTTTCATACCACTTCCCAAAATCTAACATTGTGTAGCTTTAGTGCATTTCATTTAAAGTTATTTCGTGAGGTGAAAGGGTTACTTTGTTGCTGTACTTCAGTACAGTTTCACATATCTGTATTTTACTTGAGTAGTTTTATTAGTGGATACTTTTTACACTACACTATATCCTACAACAAACATTTGTACTTTCTACTTCACTACATTTCTGCATGGTGTTGTGTTACATAACCACATACTGTAGGTGTAAAGTGTTTGTAGTAATAATATCGCCACCTGCTGAGTACTATATGTTATTGTGTGATTTGCTTTCCTCCATAAAACGTTCAACTATGTAGCAGGTGTTTGAAATCCAAAGCGGAGGTGGATACAGAGAACGACGAAAACAGGATGTTTGGAGTTTTTTTCATACTGATTTTTTTAGTTGATGATGTTCTAAATTCAGTTTGACAACGTCTTGATACTTAGAGATTTCTTAGATCTTATGTTTTCCGTTCTTTATATTGTAAAGTATAACTGTATACCTGAAAGATCAGGATATTTCAACTTTAAATTTGTATTTTATATTTGTAAATGTTCTTTTTAGTGTAAATTTTACTTTCATGCAATTTTTTTTGTGTAATTTTATTTGAGTGTGGACTTATTTATTATTTTTTAAATTTATATATATATTTCTTACTTGTATTTTTTGGAAGTAATAAGCATTTTACTGCACAACATACTGTATGTATGGTGATGCCAGTTATTCCTGTGCGCCCTGAGTATTCTGTTGTTAACAACAATGCAACTATAAAACTATATAAAAATGTATTAAATATATAATTTTTTATAAATTATCCCATATTTTGGATAAACATAGTAATTAATCTCTTTAAACATGGTGACATTTTAAAAAACAAAACAAAACAACATACATGGGGGTAGCAAAAACACCACAGATCCGGTCGCTTTCGCCGTATGTTCTCCATCAGACAGCTTAAAACCTGGCAGTAGACTTTTTTAGCGATGGTCTAGCCCCTGGAGACGAATTCTCAATGCATAAAGCAGCAAATTTTTGCTCGTGGAGATGATCTCAGTATCTCAGGGTCATTTTCGCTCCATTACAATCTTGTGAATTAATTACATTCATACAGTGAAGTAAAAAATTGTGGTACTTACTGTATAGCCTGTCCTCTGAGCTGTACGGACTTGTGTTAGTTGAATTCGACATGCTATCAAAAAAAAAAAATTGTCATTATTACAACCTCCAAATAGTCTACAAAATTCTAAGGCATGAGGCAATGCCTGAATTAATATTGTTATTAAAAACCTGACACTAAGACGATTATTCTTTAATGTTACTGGTACTGTAACATTAAAGAGTGTTACTGTAGGTTTTTATGAGTGTGTTTTGAAATAGAATTCCATATAGAAGGAAGAGATTTACTGTACTATGACTCTGATGTGCTTGTCAGGTAATATAAACCTCATACATACAATAGGGAACTAAATTTCGCAGAATTCTTTCTTCAATTACAATGACATTATAATAAGTCAGCAAATACAAATATCAGGTTATTATCGGCATTCAGAAAAGCAATGTAATATGTATAATAATAGTGTAATCCTGTATGTAAAATTTCTTAACCCAGTCATCTATGCACTTACATTTACTCAGAGACATTGATAAAATGCTATCAGTAACATTCCAAAAGTTGCTGTGTCCAAAATGTTTAATACAACGTAGTGTACAGTATAAAGAGTAAAGTATTGTACTGTACAGTATAAGAATAAAGAAGTTTATACCTAATCTACTAGCAAGTTCATCTTAAAAAATAAGAAATTAATTTTAATTGTCATTACAGTGGAACTTTGGGATACGAGCATAATTCATTCACGAAACTGGGCTTGTATTCCAAAACACTTGTAAACCAAAGCAATTTTTCCATAGGAAATAATGGAAATGCAAATAATTCGTTCCACAGCCCCAAAAAAATAAATACATAAAATAAAGTAAAAATAAAACAAATTAACCTGCACTTAACCTTAAAAAAAGTAAAAATAAATCCAGACAGATAAGTGTTTCCGTTCATGTGCGCAGGCACTGTGTGTGTGTGTGTTTCTCTCTCTTGCGCTGCAGAGTGTGTGCGTTATGTGTGTGGGTGCGTAATTTGAGACCATGCCATTCACACACAAAATGTGATTTTTTTTTGCTTTACACACGCGCACACACGTGTTTTATAAGAAACAGTAGACGCGTGCTGTACACACGCGCTTACAAACACAAAATAAAAGATGTTTTACACACACGTGTGTGTTTTCCCCAAATCTTACCATTTTAAAACTTACATTTTTCACAATAAAAAAACCCCATCTCTTTAAACTCTCCCCTTATTTTCTACTTTTAGGTCACGAACAGTTGTATAAGCATTTCACTGGACAGTATGTGAGAAATAAAATTAAAATTTGATTATAAAATAAGATTTAACACAAAAGAAAAAAAATATTGACATATATAAAACTAGATGTGCCCATTACTTCCCATAAGCCTATTGTGATGTAGCAAATCCTTTACGTTACCTCAATCTCAGCCAAATATGAAAATCCTATTAAAATTCAATAGTTCAGTAGTTTTTTTGTAATGCGTGCACAAACAAACCGTCAAAGAAAAATTCCAAAAACTATTTCGAATAGTAGACTGAGAATTGGTAGACTGGTTTAAATAGAGAACAAAAACATGCTATCAGATATATAATGTATATATTTTTCCACGCTTGAACTTACACTGACACTTGGTTGATTGCATAACTGCATGAATCAGCACGTCTACCGATGTTCTTATTACAAGTGTCGGGTAATTACAGATACAGCTAAATGAGGAAAACCCACACTGTGTCTAGCCCATTGATCATACACACATAATTGTCGAGTCATTCTATTTATTTTTAGCTACCATTTTATCTGTTACTCAACCTGTTCATCTGCATTGCTTTGGCAAGCTCCATCATGCATTATGTGCACACACACACACACACACACACACACACACACACACACAGAACATAACATTTACTAATATAAAAAAACCTCTCCACCAAACCCACAAACACTACAGAACATAATACACTGCCCCACCCAGATAAAGTTAATAGAATTTAAATGACAACTACAATCCTTAGGAAGTGCTTAATTATGCAATTACTCGCAACAATTCTCTTAGACCTAACTGATGCAGTGAGCAGCTTTTTCGTTTCTTAAACAACCATGCTGGAACAACCAACACTGTCTTGGGAAAAGTGTTACTGTGATTTAAAAGAGTCAAATTATCAGTTTGCAAAGAAAACAACTAAGGAGATTGAGAAACTATTGGTTTAGAACCATTCGACGGATTAGTAAGACCTGGAAGGATAGTGCTGAGATGAAATGTACAGGTAGTTGGGAAAAAAAACTACCAAAGAATTCAAAGGATTGGGACTAAACAGCTGTGTATCCATAAGAAAAAGACTTGTTAGTGAGACTAATAAGAGAAAATAGAAGGCTTTACAGAGTGGTTCGATTCTCCCCTCATCTATACAAAATCATGACAAAAAAAATGAATAGAACTTTGGATGAAAAAAAATGTTGTGGACTAAAAAAAAAAATCCAACAATGAACAGCTGCAAATGTATATGTATGTATGTACGCATTTCATATACATGTCATTAAATTTGTCATATCATCTTTCTTAATAATATTATTCACAGCCATTTTGTTTTAGTAGGTTACAATTTCTTATTAATATATAATGTAGTAAGTAAGTAAACTAACCTGCTGAGATGTGTAGAGAAGAGCCAGAGTGTTGGTTTGCTTCTTATCCTTTCATTTTTCTCTGATCCACTTTGTTGATAATGGTTTAGTCCAACAAACCAACCATGATGTCCTCTCTAGCGTGGATATATTTATATCCTTCACTGTTCCTGCGTTATGTACTGTATTGTCTGCCGTACCATCAGTAGCCAACTTGCATATTTTGCTTTCCTTTCCTTCTTGTGTTACAGTTCACATTACAACAATAAGCCCTGCCCTAACCAGTATTTCTTCATTTCTGACATTTGTCTTACCGGAAACGTATCTTGGCTAAGAAGTAATGTAGGTGTAGAAGCGTCCTACCATATTTGGTATATGTTATCTATTTAATGTGTTATCATGTGTAGCGTCAGCATTTACGCAATATGGTAAAAAGACCATTGTTTCTCAGTGGGCTCGGACAGGACTGCATCTTCAGGACTCATTAAAGCCATAAAAATTTCAATATCTTGGACGTCTTTAGAACCAATTTTCTGCTGTCCCTTAAGTTATCCTCAGGGCATCTTCATGTTAAGATGACCTAAAGACCTCTTAAGTAGCCTCGAGTTTCTACAAGACCTCCTACAAATGACCTGAGGGCGGGTCTGCGTGTCCACTTGCCTACTTTTCTAGATGTTGCATGATTATGGGGCAGCATGTTCTCAGCTCCATTCATCTACATAGAGATATTTTTGCACCTATAGTAGTCAGAAATGGGAAGTGAACCCAGCAGATAAAGAGAGAGAGAGAGATAGAGAGAGAGAGAGAGAGAAAGAGAGAGAGAGAGAGAGTAGTGTGCATAGTAAACACATTTTTTTTTCTTTTTTCCCGGCCTGTCAGTATCACAGATAACACATAACAGAGTGTATGTGTAGCTGTGCTATCATCATTCACAGCCATTTTTTTTTTTATTATTAATTTTTTCCATTAATTAACAGTTTTTTTTTTTGGACCAAAAAAGGAGAAGAGAGAGTAAAAAAATAAAAATAAAAATAAAAATAATAATAATAATAATAATAATAATAAATAAATAAACAAATAAACAAACATTTAAGGAAAAAAAAGGAAAAAAAATGGGGGGGTGAGAGGGGGGAGGAGAATATAGTCAGAATCTGCTTCCGTACCTGCTGAAGAAAAAGAGAGAAAACAACAGAAGAGACAACAGCAGAGAAATTGCAGCCACAACCAACATCTGTATGATTCGCAGTAAATCATAAATCCTAAAACCTGTTGAGCAGCGCACATAGTAAAATATTTTGAAATAAACATTTTGTTTTGAAGCAACAGCAAAGACAGTGTGTGTGTGTGAGCACCTGTTTGTACACCAGTGTGAACATTTGTGTGCACACCTGTGTGTGTGAGCGCACTTGTGTTCATAAGGTTCCTCCATGTAAATGTTTAATAGTGTGTGTGGGGAACCACAGTCCCGTCCCGCAAGGCATGGAGCAGACACGGCGGAGACACGGGCCCCAGACATCCAGAGGCATGTGAAAGCTGCCATGTCATGTGCCCCAGGGGCTCTAAAGGTGTCTCGATTATATAACGCTGTTTAACCATTAATTTCGTTTGAGGCCAGCCATCTTAAACCCAGACACCAAAAGTTAAGGGAGGCTTGACGTTGAGGCCCACTTCCCCAGTCAGGGGAAGCGACAGCCACATTGGCTTTGTCGCGTTTTGACTCCTGTCTGCAGCCACACCAAAGAAGGACTGGTCAGCCCCGGCTGGCCCAGACTGCATCTGGTGTTGATGACTGGAGATTTGGACCACTGCGCAAAGCCTTATCCAATACATTCCAAAGATTCTGAGTGGAGTTAAGGTCCAGAAGCCTGTCCGGCGCTGACTTTAGTGGTTCGAAAGGAGTGTCAATTAGACCTTCGAGCACGATAGATAAATCCCATGAAGGGGTCGTGGCTCTAGTGGGTGGCCTCAACCGTTTAGCTCCACGAATAAAACGGGCAACTAAAGGGTGTTTTCCCACAGTAATCCCCTCGATTGGAACGTGGCAGGCTGAGATAGCGGCCACGTACGTCCTAAGGGTACTAGGGCACAAGCCCGAAAACAACTTATCTTGCAGGAACTTCAGCACTGAAACAATTTGGCAGTGGACTGGGTCTACCTGCTTCGTCATGCACCAACTTTCAAAAACATTCCATTTGAGGGCATAAGCTTTTCTAGTGGAGGGAGCTCTAGCGGCTAGAATAGTGTCAATAACGCTGGCTGGAAGATCAGCTTGACTTAGTTGGTCCCGTTCAGGGGCCAAACGTGAAGGTTGAAGGATGAAATATTGTCCCCTGCGCCTGAGACAGAAGATCCCTTCTCACTGAAATCATCCAAGGTGAGCCATCGAGGAGAGATATTAGATCCGAGAACCATACTCTGGCCGGCCAACGGGGCGCTATCAGTAAGAGGCACAAACCGTGTTGACGGACCCTCGCCAGGACTCCCGGGAGCAGAGATATTTGTGGAAACGCATAAAGGCGTAAATTGGGCCACGTATGGGCCATCGCGTCCAGACCCAGGGGAGCTGGATGAGTCAGAGAGTAGTAGAGAGGACATTGTGCTGTCTCTTGGGAGGCAAAGAGGTCCACCTCTGCTGTAAAGAATCTTTCCCAGATTTGGCTGACTATGTCGGGGTGGAGTTTCCATTCCCCGTTTGTCACAGCTTGTCTGGACAGTAAATCTGCTCCCACATTCATGTGCCCTGGAATGTAAATCGCCCTGAGGGACAGGAACTTGTCCTGTGCCCAGAGCAGAACCTGATGCGCTAGCTCTTTCAAGCGGCGCGAGTGCAGTCCGCCCTGGCGATTTATGTAGGAGACTACCGATGTATTGTCCACCCACACTAGAACATGGTAGCCTCTCAGCTGCTGGAGGAAGTGCTGTAGGGCCAAAAATTAAGCCATCATTTCGAGGCAATTGATGTGCCATGCGAGAAGATGACCTCTCCAGCGCCCTTGAGCTGGATGGCCATCCAAGACCGCACCCCAGCCGGTAAGGGAAGCGTCTGTCGTTAGCATTTTGCGACGACAAGACGGACCTAGAGTGGGACCCAAGGTGAGAAACTGGGGTCTGAACCACATAGAAAGGGTACGACGTCCTTCGAGCGTAACCCTTATTCGCCTTTGGGGATTGGCCCTTGTATGAAATCCCCTGGCTCTTAGCCACAACTGAAAAGCTTTCATGTGCAGAAGGCCCAAAGGTATCACCGTGAATGCAGCTGCCATGAGGCCTAAACATTTTTGAAAGTGATAATTAGTCACTTCCTGGTCTAGTCTGATTTCCTTGAGGGCGCTGAGGATGGATTCGACACTAGCGGGAGACAATTGTGCCCGCATAGTGATCGAATCCCATCTGACACCCAAGTATGTTGTCCTCTGAGCCGGAACGAGAACGCTTTTGGTAGCGTTGAGTCTCAATCCCAGCGAATGAAGATGAGCTAGGACGACATCGCGATGTCGGAGCGCTAGCTGCTGAGACTGGGCCAGGATTAGCCAGTCGTCTATGTAATTGAGAATACGGATGCCCTGGAGTCGCAAGGGAGCCAGGACAGCATCCATACATTTTGTATATGTGCGGGGTGACAGAGCTAGACCGAATGGAAGGACCTGATACTGGTAAGCTTCTCCCCCGAAAGCGAACCTCAGGAACTTCCTGTGTTGTGGCAAAACTTTTATGTGGAAGTATGCGTCCTTTAAATCTATCGTCACGAACCAATCTTCTGGTTGGATTTGCGAGACAATCATATTGATGGTTAACATCTTGAATCTGTACTTTTTGAGATAGCTTCAGCTATCAGCTTCAGATAGATTCAACCCGCGAAGATTCAAAATCGAACGCAGCCCCCCGCCTTTCTTGGGAACCAGAAAGTAGCGACTGTAGTAGCCTGACTCCCTGTCTGGAGGAGGAACCTGTTCTATGGCTCCCTTCTCCAGCAACACCTGGAGTTCGGAGTTTAGCAGATGCGCTCTCTCCGGTATCACGGAAGTGTAGACCACGCCGTTGAAACGCGGAGGGCGATGAGCAAACTGAATCCTGTAGCCTTTCTCTACAGTCTTCAGCACCCAGGGAGATATGCCTGGCAGTAGCTTCCACGCTGCCAGTTTCTCCGAAAGCAGTACAAGTTTTAGTGCGCGGGGGGGTGGTAATGGTTCGGCATCCTGAAATATAGCAGGATAAAACCGAGGCACTAACATATCTCTGGAGGTCGGTGAGGTCCGAAACACCAGAGGCGGCGGAAACTGAACACGGGGGGGGCATGCTCTTATATGAAAGAGAGTTGAGTGCCGTTCCCCGGGGGGGATCACCCCCACAGTCCTGGGCACGTAGGCTTCAAGAAGACAGTGCGGCGATCTGCTCTTTTGGAGGCAGCCTGTTGGGGGCGACGAGCCGTACCCCAGTCCTTACGGGGGGGTGCCCGGCTGCTGACGCTCTCTTTCTGTGCCTCTCGCCTGGTGAGATTCAGATCTGGCCGAGGCTGGGTGGCCGAGGGCCTCGACTCTTGAGCACGGCGTGGGAGAAATTTTCCAAAAGCCTGTTCATACAATTTAGCTTCTCGGAACCTAGTGGCGACGGAATTCACAGCGTCGCCAAATAGGCCGGAAGGTGAGACAGGGGCATCAAGGAGGAATCTTCTATCCTTGTCCTTGATGCCTGTCAGGTTTAACCACAGGTGCCTTTCAGCGGTCACCAAGGAGGCCATGGAACGGCCGATT
Source organism: Clarias gariepinus (assembly GCF_024256425.1). Classification (NCBI taxonomy): domain Eukaryota; kingdom Metazoa; phylum Chordata; class Actinopteri; order Siluriformes; family Clariidae; genus Clarias; species Clarias gariepinus. The sequence goes on along the minus strand of NC_071127.1, from coordinate 16,538,470 downwards.
GCACGGGCTGTCTGTTTAGTCGCACGCAGGGATAAATCAGTAGCCCGGCGTAATTCATTGAATGCGTCATGATTCAGTGTGCCGCTCGTGCTCAAATCTTTCAGCAGATCAGCCTGATACGCCTGCAAAACCGCCATGGTGTGCAAGGAAGCGCCGGCCTGACCTGCTGCTTGGAACGCTTTCCCTACCAGGGTAGAAGAAGTTCTACACGGCTTGGAGGGAAGTGTTGGTTTCTTTAATGAGGATGATGTTCCAGGAGAGAGATAGCCCGCAAGCGTCTCTTCTATCTGGGGCATCACCACATAACCTCGTGCTTTTGCATCAACGATGTTCGAATAAAACGAAGTCGATTGTACAAAAATACGGTAAGAAAAAGGATTTCTCCAAGAACAAGATAACTCGTTGTGGAGGTCATCAAAAAATGGGAGAGAGCGGTGTTTTGGCTCCATCTCCTGGCCACCCGACAGAAATCTGTCATCTAATTTAGATTGTTTTGGGTGAACCTGCTCCTGTGGCCAGTCAATATGCAGTCGTTCGACTGCACGCGTTATAACTTCGAGCAATTCCTCATATTCTCTTTCATCTTTTAAGGAGCGTTCTGAGGAAGCAACTTCCATTTCCACAGAAGCAGGAGAACGAGTCTCTTCAACACACCCGCGAGAAGCACCGGAGTGCGCTCGTGAAGTGGAAGGAGAGACATCGGGATCGGGGGAGAGGGCGAGAGAAAGGAGGGACTCCGTCTCTCGCTCCTCGGCCAAATCTGCTTGTGATCCCCATGAGTGCAGCGCGGCTCGTGGTTCCCTAAAGAACGCGAGACGCGCGCGAAGCAGCTTCATGGGGAGAAGATCACAGTGCTCACACTCTCAATTAAGCCCTTCGAGAGCGTGCTTTTCACCCAAACATTCGAAGCAGAATGTGTGCATATCGCCCTCCGAAAGGAAATTTTCACAAGGAGGGGGACATCTAGTTCTAAACTCCGCCATAATAACTGGTGAGTTTTATAGATTTAATTCTGCTTATTTTTGTTATGCTTGCTGACACACACACGCGCACAATGCGGTGAAGAAAAAGATCTGAGGAATGTTGCCGGCTCACTCCTATTTATAACCTGCAGGTGCATCTAATCAGATGACGTCACCTGACCGAGGTTATATAAGCCAAAATTTGGCATGTTTGGTACACACATGCTTCACAACCGGCAACACGAAAAGATATTCCCATAGCGTTTTCACGCAGCATCGAGTGTAGCCTTTGAAAGGGAACTTAAAGTTTCACCAACTTAAGATCTTTTAAGCTAGCGATTTTGTGTCTGACATCATCAGGGCAATAGGGCACTGGTGGCTCGGTGGTAGGTGTTTTGCCTGTCATGCGAGAGGCCCAGGTTCAATTCCCAACATCTGAATGAAGTGCCTGTCTCAAGCTGAAGATAAAATGGGAGGGTTGTGTCGGAAGGGGCATCTGGCGTAAAACGGACCGGATCGTCTGCTGTAGACCCATTGCTGGGAGCATTCAAAAGACCAACAGAAATTCTTTTGATTTGCAATAACTAAAAAAAAAAAAGGTATTAAATAGTATAAGTTAGGCGACTCATCAAGAATGATTAATATGAATGAGTTCAACAAACTCAAAAACTGATAGAGTTTTGCCAACTGGGGTTTACAGTGTGCTTATTCCCACATCTAGGCTTCTACTAACAGTCAGAAAGGTGCCGAAGACGATCACTTATCACTATATTCTCCGAACCATGTTATACCAGGAAACAAACTTTTTAAACTGCTACAGATGCCCATGATTGGTTGTAGAGCTGTGATTGATGTGAGAGTGCTAGGTGCCTCACATCCCACCCCTCTGAGAGAGCCACCGGCTGTGGAAGGCTACAGCATCACCTGGGAATTGAACTAGCGATCTCCAATGATAGGCCGAGCACTATACCACTATTTACTTAAAGACATGTCATATTGCACATATACAGTAGCTGCCTAACATACACTATGACTTCCTATTGCCATCTCAGGGAGTTTTTCCTTGCCACTGTCACCCTCGGCTTGCTCACCAGGGACTATCTGATATTTTTTATTCATACACATTTCTCACATTCCATACACATTTCCCTAATTTTCTTTTGATTCTGTGGCCATTGTTAATAGTCTTTTGATTTGATTCAATGACCATTGTTAAAATGGAATTGAGTTGAATGTCTCATGCTACCTGAACCACTCTTTCACAATTTGAACCTGCTCAATCCTGACATGGTCATCTTGGAATCTGGTCGTGACATTAGGGAAGAAAAAATACATTGATGGGGAAAACCTGGTCACTTAGTATATTCAAGTTGTCAGCTGGCCTAATTTTTCTGGTCATATAGCATTGCTGAACCTACAGTAGACCTGACCAACATAACTACACCCAGATCATAACACTGACACCACGGTAGGCACTAAGTATGATGAGTGAATCACTTTATCCACATCTCTTCTTACCCTGACACTCCTATCACTCTGACTCTGACCACATGACCTTTTTCCAATGCTTCACAGTCCATTCTTTATGCTCCATAGCAATTTAAAGCCTTTTCTTTTCTCACTGATAAGGGGGTTTCTTAAGGCTTAACAGCTGTCCATCTGGACATCTGGACACTCTCTCTCTATATATATTTAATGATTTGTTTCAACAAACGTTTAAGAGTTCTCTATTCATGATGATTTTAAAAGACCACAAATTTTTCTTGAAGTTAATGTTTCACTGCAATTCTTCCTGGTTTTAATAATATGTTGGACAGTTTTTAACCTAATTTTGAGTACAAATTAGCTAAAAATGAGTTGCAAAATCTTCTTAATCTTCTTTTCTTTGCTTGTTGAGGGACAATAACCTGACCCTTTTTTCTTTACTAACTTGTGCAATGTTTATCTTAAAAATATTTTCCTTTATTGATTGATTGGGTCATTGATTCATTGATTGATTCATTTTCTTTCTGCAGTAGTTTCCTGGTAGGGGTTCTGATTGCAAAAGTCTAAGAGCTGCTTCTAAACTGCAGAGAACAATGACTACACTGGGAATGGAGAGCTGCTTACACTCAGAATACCCTTGCGAGGATGCATGAACTGGTCAGCTGAATGAGCCCTTACTGGTTCTCACCGTTCACCACAGTGCATAAAAAACCATGAAAATGAACAGACCCTACCTCATACACAGGATGAACGGTATAGATAATGGATGGATGGATACATGTACTCCCATAAACCACCACACCATACAGTAGTACCAGAATCATATCCTCTTGAACCTCGATAAACACAAAGGAATGCAGATTAGGGAGATCTACTTGAACCTGTGGTGGCACGGTGGCGTAGTGGTTACCGCTGTGGCTTTGCATCTCCAGGGTCAAGGGTTCAATCCTCCGGATTTTAGGGACTTTTCATCTTGGGCCACCATAATATTGGACTGCTGACAAGAGAACAAGAGAAAGAGTAGAGGACTACTAGGCTCTTGTGCATAAGCTATCCAATGATTTATCATTGGATTACCGTCCCTATGAAGAACAGAGAGATGGAGAAAGAGAAATAACACTAGGAATTAGCTTTGACAGTGCAAGCTGCATCTCTGTCTCTTTCAGCAGACAATGAGTTGAACGCCCTCCAGACCTGAGCTAACTCCGCCTTAGGAGCACGTGCATTTGTTATTGTTGTGATGGCCGTCCACGCGCTCATGTCGTAGCTGGCCGTGGTGCTGAATTTATATTCAGGAGGTGGGAATGGGTGTCTGGCATCATGAGATATATTAAGCGCCATTCATATTTGAAGGCAGGTGTTGTCTTTTTTTCTGTTTACCAACAACTAACAATTCCATAAAGCTAACAGGCTGACAGTCCGCTAACCGAGGCTCTGTCACATTATCAGCTGGTGACCAAGTTGGAGGCACTTTAACCCTTATATTGTAATGTTTATTTTGTATTGGTCGCAGGCTCCTACCCTTTAAAAGTCTGTGTTTTTTTAAGCATATTGAAAAATCATTGGCAACATTTAATACCCTTTCCTGCCCACTGGTTTTCACGGCTTCGTTTTTAGAAAAAACATAATGAGAGCAGACTACAATCTAACAAGAATCCTTCAGTTTTAACAACAATTACAAAGTGCCACTTAACATATACCTATGAGAGATGTACATAGTTATTAAAAAGATTTAGATTCTGTTACTTTACCTGATCTTGTGTTAAACCATTTATATAGTTATATATTTAGTTATATAGTCATGGCTGTGTTGTGCCTTTTCTGCTTTTTTCCAAACCGTTCAGAGGTAGCGTGTCTACAATGACCAAATTTTACTGTATCGTTAACTCATTAGCAAGTTTTTTTAAGCATATAGGCCAGTATTAGACCCAAAGAAACATGGATTAATGTCTTACCTTAAAAACCTTATAATAAGTCTTAAGAAGGTGTGTGTATTTAAGAGTTTGATGACCATGTGCACAGTCTGTGTAAAAGTGCACACACTCTCCATCAGGCTGCACCACTCCAGGCTGGGAGCGCCGAGACAGACACACGGTTTATTTTTGGGTCAGTGGCAGTGTGTCAATGGCCGCAGATGCATCGCAAAGGAAGGCTCTGAGATACAAACAGTCCCTGGTTTGTCCCTCTTTTTTCCAACTTTATCCTCTGACACTTTAACCAACCTCTCTTAAGGTGTGCTTTGTTGTGTGGTTTGTTGTCTTGTACTGACATTGACATGATTTAAGTTCTTTTTCACTCGTGTGAAATCATGGTCCGATGTTAGATCGTTCATTTCTGCCAGGACACTTTCTGTGAGTTCAACACTAAAAGCTTAGCACTCTAGGGTTCTGTATTATACAGGAGAGATCTTTATCGTACTTTATGGCACTTTGTGCTCTTTTTGAGTCCTTTATATTGGCCAGTAAGCAGGCTCATTGCTCATAGCGACACATTTTTATTTACTCACATTTCATAACATCTGCGACAATGATTTTAGAACAATAATTTTGTAATGCTTGCGTTACCACCGGTGTGTTGCTTTATATGCATAGAAAAATATAATCATAAGCTGTTGTCTTGTCTGAAGGGCAAACCTGATAATCTAGTCACAAGGGTGATGAACTTGGCACTTAGTATTTAAGAACATCTGGAACTGTTTTGATAAAAGAGAGCAAAAGAGAGAGAAAAAAAAAAGAGAGAGAGAGAGAGGTCCTCGTCCAAAGGTTTGCTTGCATTTTCATAAGGGTAGCTGGTAAGTATGACGGTGTTTATCACCATGGAGGCAGATGTGTCACCTTATTATATATTTTAGATAGCTAGGGCTGTTTAAGATTCACCACCCAGGTTATTGTACAGGGTGTCAGTGCTTTGGGCAAGGGCAACAGGCATGGCGATCGCGGCTCATGTTGGACAAACATGATCATCACCATGGTGAACAACTTCAAAGGAATGTCTATTTTAGAGGACTTTACATTGCGCCATGTGATGACAGCTTATGTATCCCGCTGTCCATGTAGTAAATACCCATCATTGTTATGGAGTGTCCAGTCTATCCTACTGTCATGAATACCACGTGTGAAGGCATGGGTAAGGTCATATAACATTAACACCTTCGAAATAACAAACTGACATCTGTGGAATCTTAGACTTTAGAATTTCATCAGACAGTTAGAGAATAAACGGAACAACGGAGATCAATCAGTAAAAAGCAACACACCGTATAGTAAGGAAGAAAGGAACGATAGAGAGTGAATGTTGGCTCACTCAGTCTAAAAATAGCCTGGCGGGTTGTGTTACAGAAAGAGAGGGAAAAGGGGGTAACTCCAGTCCAAGGGGGTGAAAGGGAGGGTACGGGGAGGTGTCAAAGGGACTGTCCATATCGAGGTATGGGGCAGATCGCAGAAAGAGAAAGAGGAGGGGTGGAATACAGAGAAGACAGGGATTATATGTACTGTGGGAACGGCAAAAGTAATAGGAGAGACTAATGGAAAAGAGCCAGACAAATGTGTAATGAGGGAATGAGATACTTGATAAATCCATCAACAGCCCATTTGCAATTCAAGAGATGTCGTGAAGCATTTAATACTAGAAAATGATATGCATAAACAAATATTTTTATGTTTAATCAGAGCGAATTTTCTTATCAGCCGCTGATATTACACACAGAAATGCACATTTAGCAGTATTGATTAAAGACATTTTCCAGCGCCATGACTGGTTTGGTTGCTCAGAATAACAGAACACAGTTATTAAAGTAAAAATTCTCCTTATTGTCTATATAATCCCCTCCTACACTAATGCACTTATCCCAGGGTTTCACTAGTGCTTGGAAATCGGGGCCATGATTAGACCGCCTGCTTCACATCTGGAACACTGGCCTTAATTAGAAAATATGAAAAAGCAGGTTTGCATCAAATGACATCTGAGCATTTAGGTTTTTAGATACATCGGGTAGAACCAAAGAATATGGAAATGTAAAACTGTGCATGTTATCCCCTGGTCATTCATTAAAGTAATTTTTTTTGCCGCATAACGTTGCTGGTACCATAACACGGTCTCCAGAGGCTTGTACAGTGGCCACTATGCATGATGAGTGCTTTGCTTCATGCGCTTACCTTCCTAACCTGATCACATCATGACCCATGGCTCCAAAGTCCAATCTTTATGCTCGCAAACAAACTGAAGCCTTTTTTAAAATAAGTCTTAATAACAACTGGTTTTCTTATGGCCAGACAGCTCTTTAATCCCATCCTGTTAGTTCTCATCACATTGTGTGTCTTACTTTTACTATTAAACATATCTCTGTTTTTTACTGTTGTTAATTTTTAGTTGTTTACCACATTTCTTTTACAAAGTTGTCGTTTATCACTATCCTTTCAGGTTTTAATAATGTATTAAAGGGACTTTTAACCCAGTTCCAGTCATTTGAAATCTCCTTAGTTGTTTTCTTCGCCTTGGGCCCAATAATTTGATCCGTCTGAAGAGGCGACTTTATTTTTTCGGCCAGGTAGTCTGTTTCCATAGGGACATTTACTGTACAGTATGTCAAAATTTTAAATATATATACAAAACCTGCATGCCTTTGGAGTGGGCATGGAAAGGAAACCCACCACGGGGAGCACATGCAAACTTCACGAGGCAGGAATTGAGCCCAGACCCTGGAGATGCAAGGCGACAGTGCTAACCACTAAGCCAGTGTGCCACCAGACATGCTTATGGAATGTAAATAAGTAAACTATTTATTCCTTATTTGATCAAAAGTATGTGGACACCTGATAATCACATGCATACTGTATGATGGCCTTCTAAGTTGGATGGAATGGCTTTGTCTGCTGAAACATTATGGATTTCCTTTAACTAAGAGGCCCAAAACTTGTTGACATAGGTTGGAGTGATAGAACTTGAGCGTTCTGTACTCACCCCTCACTAATCACTTTTGGGCTAACCCCAAACACCATTCATACCCCCAGGTCTCTGCACTCAATATCAATGGACACCAATCCCGACTCTTCAACATCTAGTGGAAGGACTTTCCATAAGAGTGGTCCTTATTATAGCAGCAAATGGGGATTATATATGGAATGGGCTGATTAAGAAGTAGATGTCTACATACTTTTGGCACTATAGTGTAGGATTTGAGGCTTATTCATATGATCAGGCTAAAGGTTTAAATTGCAGCACAAATCTCCTTATGAGTAATTTCACTTAGGATATGAACTGAGGAATATAACATTTCTTGTTTAAGCGCTTCAGTGAATGATTTATGACTAAATGTCTTTGTATTAGCTTAATAAATGAGAAACAATATTTCTTCCTTATGTCACGTCATAGAGTTTTTTATTACCACTATTGCCCCCGGCCTGTACATTAGAGATGCATATTTCTGTAAAGCTGCTTTCTGATCATGTCTATGTTTAGTCAGGGATTTTATAATAGACTTTAGGAAGAGATTAAATGTATGATGAGGGTCACTAAGGTGTTCTGGGATTTTCTACAGAAATATCATGTCAATAATAATATTATAAATAATTTACTGCTTTTCCTGCCTAGCTCTATGGGGAGTACAGTGAACAACCAGGAGGGTCCTGTGAGCGAGGGGCTGGTCACCTACTGACAGAGAACCAGACGAAGAAACATCCTCATCGTCATCACGATCATGGGCACCATCAGTATGGTCATCAAAGAAACCATCGGCACAGTCACAGCCGCCGTAGCCGACGCCACATGGTTCCGGGTGATGGACAGAATGGAAAAGAATCAGAGAAGAGGCGTGCATCCTCGCCCAAAACACCACCCTCCTACTCCAAGTGTAAAGGTGGCATTCAATGCTTTATTAACTATAGTGCTGAAGACTCAGACGTCGGGGTACCAAAAGTATTCGCTCACCTGCTGTCACATGCATATAATCTTGAGGGCATGTTGGAACAGGAAGGGGGTGTCCCCAAACTGTTCCCATAAAGTTGGGAGCGTAAAATTGTCCAAAATGTCTTGGTATGCTGAAGCATTAAGAGTTCCTTTCACTGGAAGTAAGAGGCCAGTGCACGAACAAGATCATAAAGACATGGATGGGTGGGTTTGGTGCACACAACCTGATAGAGCACATTTGGGATGAATTAAAGCGGAAACTGCGAACCAGACCCCAAAAATGTGCTTCTGGAGTAATTGTCAATAATTCCCATAAACACACTCTTAAACCTTGTGTGTAGCCTTCCCAGAAGCATTTAAGCTGTTATGGCTGCAAAGGGTGGGCAAACATCATATTAAACCCTATGGATTAAGGATTGGATATTAATCAAGCTCATGTGATGGCAGACGAGCGAATACTTTTGGCAATATAGTGTATTTGTTAAAAGCGTGGTACTGTGTGAATGTTATTTAGCAGTGTTGCAGTTGTGTTAATTCTAATGAGCATCCTAAAATGTCCAAATTCCTGAAGAGGAAGATCTCTGGTTGGCTAAGCACCTTTGGTCTGTGCAGACTGTGTGGCTCGTGTCCAGACGTTCCTAGTGACTAAACTGGGAGAAGACTGGATCTTTCTAGTGCTCCTGGGGATCTCCATGGCGTTAGTCAGCTGGACCATGGACTATGCCAGCGCCAAGAGCCTTCAAGGTACCATACCATTTAGAATTTAACAGTAGTCCTTCAATCTCCAGATTCATCCTGAGTAGTTGAGGTCTTTGAAACACTGCACACAGAAGTATCCATAATGGATGGCTGTGTCTACAATGTTGAAACGTTCTTTGGAGGGCTCCATTGGGCAAAAGTCATGTTTTCTGCTCTCTTGGTCTCCATTTCCTTACTTTTCTTTAACCATTCTGTCTCTTTTTCTACTTTGTTTCTGTCCCTCTCGTTCTATCCTCTTAATCATTTTTCTACACCTCTCAACTGTTTCCATTTTCTAATCCTGCACACTTCCCCTTCACTCTGTCCTCTTCTTTTATTCATTGCTGCTGCCACTACCCCTGACACACAGCTTATAAGTGGATGTATGGAAAACTGATGGGAAATGTCCCACTGCAGTTCTTGGTTTGGGTCGCCTATCCAATGATGCTCATCTTGTTCGCCTCCTTCTTCTGCAACCTGGTTGCTCCACAAGCCATCGGTGTGTACTTTTTGCTTTTCCCTGAGCTATTAACATCTGTACGTCTTCTGCTTTCTCGTAGCGATTTCATTTTAACCAAATCTGCTGCTAACCTGTCAAATAAATGCTGTAAAGCTTAAAAATGCTGCCTTGAAATTGCATGGTGCATGCTCCTATAGCTGATGTAAATTGTGATCATCCATTGGTTGCAGTGATGGCAGTGTGTTATCAGAGGCAAGCGCTAAAGTCTAACATCTGTCAATAGCCCCTGAATGAATCATCAAGGGCGTAACAACCATGCTGTGGGTCAAATTATTATATACATTTAAAGACATATACTGAAGATTCATTCGTTATTAATTCTTATCATTTTCAAATGTTTCAAGTTTGAACCGCCCCATCTGGGTTCATGTAATGTTTTAGCAGGAAAGCTGATTCACCTACTTTCTCATTCATCGTCTATAACACTTTATCAAGTATACAGGGTCATAGGGGGCCTGGAGCCTATCCCAGGGCACAAGGCAGGGCACACCCTGGACTGGGTGGCAATCCATCACATCTGTAGCCCAACAAAAAAAAAAATACATTTATGGAATCAGATTTGTGCAAATAAAAAAGATTTAGGACCCCAAAACAATGAGAACACAGTACTGTGGGACTCACTCAAAGGCAGCTTGCCAATGAGAACGCAGTACAAAAGCAGCTCCCCAGTGAGCACACGGTTCTGTAAGACTTACCCAAAATCAGTTGGCCAGTGAGGAAGCAGTAGTGTAAAAGTCACCCAAAAGCAGCTGGCCGATCAGGACACAACTACTGGTTAATAACGACACTTAGGCCAACGAGGACACAACTGTTCTGTATGATCTGCCCAAAAGCAGCTGGCCAATAAGGGTGCATTATTGTAACTCTAACTCATTTTGGCCAGAAGTACACATCAATTTTATTTTTTACATTAGAGGGATAAAAGAAAAGAAGCAATTCACCCACTCTCACATTCATTTCACATTTCATGATGGTAATTGATTTGCATGCGCCTCTTCCATCATCACTGACTTGACATCATCAACTGCTGGATTTCACTCTGTGCTATCTTCTAACAAGCAAGACTTACTACATGACTAACTGTCTATTCATTACTTATACTTTCTATAATTCTTTAAGATATAATAATTAAATAAGAGGTTGCAAAAGGTTATTCCACAAATGTTTTCTATTTTATGGATAAATTATGACATAATTAAAAAAACTCAAAATCTGACGTGCATGCTTAAAGAATGGACTTTTTTTTTCTTGCCATACCATCATATACCAGGTAATAAGAACAGCATAGCACTTTATACTGTACACTTTATTAGTGGTACAATAGAAACTTATGAGCAATATACTTTTATTCTTAAAATTGAAAGTGATGATTGTTTATCTTAAGTCATTCTGCCTGGTGTTACCACTTAACAGTTACATCCTTCTCCTCCTTCACCAACTTATTCTTTCCTTAGGTTCTGGTATCCCTGAGATGAAAACAATCCTTAGAGGAGTTGTGTTGAAAGAGTACCTCACATGTAAAGCCTTTGCAGCAAAAGCAGTTGGACTTACAGCAGCGCTAGGAAGCGGAATGCCAGTAGGCAAAGAGGTGAAGCGCTCACAGAGCTGGATCTAACCTTTCCGGGGACTTAAGGAGAAAATCTGCTATGGGGCGCTCCTACAGTACCTGTTCCGTTAGCCATTTTATACTGACACACAGTAAAACCTGACGCCCCAAATAAACAATTTATATTCATTCATTCATCATACCGCTTATCCTTATACAGAGAAGTGGGGACCTGGAGCCTATCCCAGGAGAATTTGGGCATAAAGCAGGATACACCCTGGACAGGGTGCCAATGCTTTGCAGGGCACATACACACTTAGGATAATTTGGGAACACCGGTTATTTATATCTGCATGCCATTGGAGTGTGGGAGGAAAGCGAAGTACCCGGAGGAAACCCACCATGCTTACAGATAGCAGGGTAGGAATCGAACCCAGAACCTGAAGGTCCACTACACCACCATGCTGCCATGCTACGTAATTTAAAATTCTCATGAGCTTGAATGTTGTTTACCCATGACACAACATTAAAGATTCCCTATTTCTTGAAATACTGTGCAGTATCATGAACAGCATGGCTCAAGCACTGAACTGCACTGATTCTAAACACGGGTCCTGCTAAAAGCACATTTTGAAATGTCAAGTCACTTTTTTATTGATTTTTTATCTCTTGGAGTATAATCACGCTCCACGGTTTTTAAATTTGTCCCCGGACAGACGGGCACGTTGGCATTAGGGGGAGGGGCTTTAACAGTTTGTGGGGTCCTGTGGAATGTGTGCAGTGAGCGAATAGGAAGGTCCAGTTACAGTATGAGCACTCATGTATACTACTGTATATAAAATTTCCTTGTGCAACTTACTGCCTGCAACAAAGCAGTTAATGCATATTTCTTTATGTGTTACTCAGGGTCCTTTTGTACACATAGCCAGCATCTGTGCCGCTGTGCTCAGCAAGTTCATGTCCTTTTTTTCTGGGGTCTATCAGGTAAGTAGAAGTTCACTGAACCACCTTGCTCCTGTAAATGCATGTAGCGAGTTGAAAATAAAAAAAAATTGTTAACCGTTGTTAACGGAGGGTCAAAAGTATGTGCACCTGACCATCACACCTATATATGATTCTTCACCCAAATGTTGTAGGCACATGATTGCATAGAATTGTATTGTATTTTAATAAGCGTTTCACTGTTGATTTTTGAACCTTTTCCCTGATAATGTTCTAATACTGGCGCTTGAGAATCCCAAGATTCTCAAGATCACATAGATATTTACAGAGTGAGCAGTTAAATAATATTTTATTAGTTTTTTGCAAAATGGTATTAAATTACTTATTTATACAACAGGCTGTATTTATTTATTTATTCTGTCTGTTTCTCTGTGTCAGTAGAGCCCATATTGCTACACCGATATCCTCACAGTCGGGTGTGCTGTGGGGGTTGGCTGCTGTTTTGGTACCCCTCTTGGAGGTAAAAATTTAATAATTCCTTCATATATTTCTGATGGTTCCTCCATAACTTGTCATATTTCATATGTATACTGTACACTGATCAAGCATAACATTAACATATTATAATTGATTATCAATTATATACCAGTTGGTGGCATGGTGGCTTAGTGGGTAGCACTGTCGCCTTGTACCTCCAGGGTTCGGGTTCAATTCTCAGCTAGGTTTGATTCCCGTCTCTGTGTGCATGGAGTTTGCAAGTTCTCCACCTGCTTGGTGGGTTTCCTCCCGCACTCTCCCAAGACATGCAGATTTGGCTAATTGGTGTTCCCAAATTGCCAGTAGTGTGTACAGTAAATGAGTGTTTGTGTGTGTACAGTACGTGTGTGTGCCCAGTGATAGGCTCCAGGCCTCCACGACCCTGTATACAGGATTAGGTGGTATAGATGATATAGTGAGTGAGTATATACTGTACTAGTAAAATGGTGACAGGTTCGTGGGTATCCAAGGCTCATGTTTGCAGGGACCAGAGGCTTGTGCAACCTCCACCCGACGAGGCCACCAACCCGACCTCCAAAATTCCATGGGTTGTGCTGGACAAAAAAGTCTGATCCATTAAAGCCATACCCCACAAGCCACAGCAACCAAAGCAATTTCTTGGTGCCAGACATCACGCATACCCCTGGAGGTCTTGTAGCATCATGGCCTGAGGGACCAGAGCTACCCAGGCTACACACCCAGGCTATTAATGTTTTGGCTGATCAGTTTACTGTATATATATATATATATATATATATATATATATATATATATATATATATATATATATATAAACTCTAACTCATGGTGTAAAAGTACACTATATTTAATATTATGCACACCTCTTGCTATTAATATCTTAATTAATCCTACTTTCCTTTTTTTCCTCTTTAGGAGTGCTGTTCAGCATTGAGGTAACCTCGACTTTCTTTGCAGTGAGGAACTACTGGAGGGGGTACTTTGCTGCCACATTTAGTGCCTTTATATTCAGAGTGCTTTCCGTGGTCAATAAAGATGCAGGTCAGAATTTGCTAAATATTGTTGCTTATTTTATACAGCATCTACAGTATATATATATTAATCTCTTTCTTTTCAGATTTGTAAAATACAATGCAGTCATAACCTGTGAATCGTTTATTCTAGTTCTATAATTTGTTCTAATCTCTATCCTTTTTCTATCCTCCAGTCACCATCACTGCTCTGTTTCGTACCAATTTCCGCATGGACTTCCCGTTTGACCTACAGGAGCTGCCGGCATTCGCCATCATTGGGTGAGAGCGTGGGGCAAGCGCGTGCCGTTCGTGGTGAGGGCACAATCCTCGAGTTATGTTTGCTGTATCGCAACCCTCGCAATGCAGCAGAGCTATATCAAAAGCATGCAACATGACTTGGGTGTTTCGTAACATCCTAGTTTTGATTTTAGAACCTCAGTTTCTTTGTGCACATTTACAGTATATATCGCAAACTTACCAAGCTTGTTGTTTAAACCGAAGTGAATATATTAATGATATTAACATGCCTTGCCTTAACATGCACGTCAGTTGATTGGCCATGGGCACAGCTGTCCTGGGAACAATAGCCTACTGATCTCTTTTGAAAGGAAATGCAAAAAATAAAATAAAAAACAGCTGAATAACTTTTTTCAATCTTTAAAGCACACTGTGTTTTAACTGTTTATACACTGCCTGGGCAAAAAAAATAAGTCGCCATTTGTGAAGTGGCAAATTATAGGCCTAAATCAAGCGAGAAAAACTCAAAATTAATGCAACTGGGTTAAGATCTGTTCAACACATTATTAAAGCATGGAATAAGACATCAACTTTACTGAAGAAATAATAATAATAATAATAAAATATAGATGAGCAGGCTCAAGCATTCTGCACCATAACCACCCCGGTGCATAAGAAAGACAACGGGGACAGTGCGGACATGCATTTAAAGGGGACATACCAATACCATTATGACATAATTTTGGAAAAAGGGGAATTTTATGTTTAGACCTAAAACCCCAAGATGCTGGGGAAAAAAAGCATCACACTATGATGTCACTCAATGTGATGTCCCACAGAAAGTTATTAACCACTTTTCGGCATAAGTTTAAGGCCTCGTCATGGCTGACCTGTTTGAGATATCCGAAATTTCTGTATCCTCAATGTCTTAAGTTCACATAGGCCTGGTTTCATGGCGATCGTATAAATTCCGTCGAGTGCATTTTGCAAACGACACAAAATAATTGACTTCCTGTTGAGTTAAACCCATGACGTGTGAAAGTTCGAAATATGTTCCAGGTTTTGCGTGTATACGTGTAAGTGTGTACGGGCTATGCAGCAAAATCTCGTGTGAGTCCCGTCTGGGGCCCAGACCCCCCAAAAGGTGGAAAAAATCCCTAGGAAAACAATAGGGCCCTTAAGACATTATGATGACATAAGGTTGACGTCATAGGGCTTGGGCCCTAAAAAACATGAACAAGCTTAATCAGTAATCAGTAGAAAGCATGAATCAGTAGGACTGGGAATAAACAGCTGTGTGGCCATACCACAAAACCACTTATTAGTCCGACTCATTAGAAGAAAAACTTCTTTTTGCTTGGGAGCTAAAGATTGGACTTTGGAATGATGGTCTGATAAGTTCAGATTTACCCTATTCCAGAGTGATGGTGATGCCAGAGTGGGAAGATAAGCGATGCACCCATCATGCATCATCCACTGTAGAGTCCTCTAGAGAAAGTGTTATGATCTGGGGTTGCTTCAGTTGGTCAGGTCGAGGCTCATTAATGTTACGTGGCAACAAAATGAAGTCACCTGAATGTGCTGAATGACCAGGTGTTTTTCTACCCAGATGGTACGCGTACTGTATATTCCAAAACTTAGATTGGGAAAGAGTGGTTCTGGGAGCATGAGGAATCATTTTGACATTGACTTGGTCCCCATAAACAATGCTAAAGGCAATCAACCCAAAATATTAGTGTGTGCAACTTTATTTTTGGCCAGGCAGTGAAAGTTTAAATGAATTTCTTTTATTATTATTATTATTTTGCGTCAGACCTTGATGCTTGATTTAGTGCTCGGTCTTGGATTTGTGGTATGTTCAATCTTAAAACTAATCTAATGTTTGTTTCTGTTGCTCTGTTACACAGCATTTTTTGTGGGTTTCTTGGAGCTTTCTTCGTCTACTTGAACCGGCAGATTGTCCTCTTTATGAGAAGACCCAACCCGCTTACATGGTTTCTTACCAGACAGTAAGAGTGACATGTAAATAGAAAGAGAGAAACTATGTCTGCCTGCATATATAGTATAGTACTTGCCAACTTTAGATTTTGAAGGAACTAGTCAGTTTACCAAATTGACTTGGCTGGATGTTCTCGTTGCGTAATCAAACTAAAAATCAGACCTTACTAAAGATTCTTTATCTCGAGATGTAGTTTTTATACTGTATTTTGGTGGATTAGCAATTCAAAAAATTATTGCAATAAATACAATTAAACAATTTTTTTTCTTCCCTCACACGCAGCCGACTAATTTACCCAGGAGTTGTAACATTTGTCATCACAATGCTGACATTCCCTCCAGGATTTGGACACTTTATGGCTGGGGAGGTTAGAAAAACACTACTTTATTTCTGAGATTGCAAGCGGATATCATTCAGTCTCTTTATAACAGTATATCAATCTTATTATTAAACAGCTCATGCCAAGAGAGGCTATAAACTCTCTGTTTGATAACTTCACCTGGGCCAAAATATGGGATGCGCCTGCTCCACCTGGTCTGGGACGATCTTCTGCCTGGCTTCATCCAGATGTCAATGTGTTCATCGTACTACTTCTCTTCTTCATCATGAAGGTAACGTTCTGTTTATATTTCTTTTTCCAGCGTATCTTAACTAACTGTATTTTATGTCTTTGTTTAAACTTAAATCATCAAAAGCGTAACATGTGGCTTGGCTTGCCTTGATAGACACAGTGCTGTGCTGAGAGGTCAGGTGTAGGATTATATGATCCTCTGCCCGAAGTAGATATCAGGCTTCAGGAGAATTGCTGAGACTTGCATGCTGTGGATTACAGCGTGCACTGGCTATCGCCCATCATAAATGCCTGGCAGCACCCAGAGTCATCAAGGGCCCTTCTGCTACATCGTAACTGCCGAGAGTAGTAGTGGTACAAAATCTTACTTGGGATTGCTTATTATTTATCTATCTATCCATCTATTGTCTATACTGCTAATCCTGCTTAGGGGGTGTGGAGCATATTGTCAGGGCACAAAGTACAGCCTACAGCACATGCATTTGGAAAGTGAAAGGAACGCTGAGAACCGAGCACAGTGAGAACATGCATACAGACCAGAGGCGAGATTCAACCCCCCAACCCTGGATGGGCAAAGTGCAGTGCCTCTCAACAAGTACACTATGGCTATGTGATGTAGTATGTAAGAGCTATAAGAGCTTGAGCGAGGTGCAACCGAGAACTCGACTTATGTCGAGTGCACTCTATATGATTTTAGCCCTGATTTCCCTGTCACACACTAATGCTTGGGATTTGTCTCCAGCTCAGTGACAAATCGCTGTATGCCCTCCATGGTGACAGCTTGTCTAGTGTGAGTGGTTCTGCAATGCTTTTTTTTCTCACTTTTCAAGCTGTCGCAGATGCTCTAATATTTTCGACTGTGTTTGAAATTCCTCGCAATGAATCTTGTAGTGTGAGCGTGTCCATGACAAGTACTAAACATCGATGAGCAGAAGCCAATGGGAGTCAGAAAGCTAACTATTGTGTGCATGGTGATGCCTCTGTGAGAAATGATTGGAAAATTAAACATTGATCTCTTGCAGTATTTTTTTTTTTTTTTTGTTTGGTCGTGACAAAATAACAAGATCAGGCAACCTTTATAAGGGATCTCTCCAGGAGATCAACTGGGTCTCTCTTAATGGTCATAATGCAACTAATGTTATATTACTATTGGCCTGTAGGTACAAACTCTTGTATACTGTGTATAAGTCCTGTGCCCACTTATTTTGACAGGCTGCAAAGTGCCTGTTTTTGTTAGTCTTTTGGCTATTCCCATTGAGGTGTCGCCACAGCGCACCAAATTGATCTGCACAAAAACTTGGAACAGGATTTACGCCGGATGCCCTACCTGACACAACCCTCCCATTTCATCCAGGCTTGGGACTCGCACTACATCCAGTGGCTGGGGTTTTGGGCATTGGCTGGGAATTGAACTGCATCCAGTGGCTGAGGTTTTGTGCATTAGCTGGGAATTAAACCTGGGCCTTTCATGTAGCTTTTGGTTTTAGTTAAACCTTTCTCATTTTTTTATGTAACAACCTCAGCAGCAACCTCATTTCCCCCCTCATTTGTTCCAACCAATCAGCATTCAGCACCACCAGTATACTAATCACCAGGCTGATCATCTGTCATCATCTGCACCTGTTTGTCACTGGTTCATGCCTTAAGTTAGATGGTTTTGGTCTTGAATGGTTCATAAGTCACTGTATGGCTTAATCAACAAAAAACATTCCTCTTAACCTGCTCAGGTAAAGGGACTGGACTGAAAAGTGAGACCCAAAAAAGTCCTTCAAAACTAAGCATGAAGAACTATTCATCAAGACTATATTAAAAATACAAGAAAGTCTGACTCTTTGAAAGCAATACGAAGAAATGATTGCCACTGTATGTTTTAGTGTTTTTTCTTCCAAACCTTAACATGTTTTGCCCTCATGTAACTGCTCCTCTGTTAGCAGGTCCAACTGATATACAGATTTTATATCAAGTGACTAACAAGCCATGCAGCCTGATAAACGATAACTGTGTGAGTCCTGTCCTGGCATGCACATTGTTAAATTACTTAAGATATCCTTTGCTCTGACTATGTGGCAATGCTGATGTTGGTATATTGTCTGACAGATTTACACCCTGATTCAAAGTTGAATCTGACCCCACCTCAGGCTAGATAACATGCTAGTCTCAAACCCCTATGTCCAGCAATGATTTATACGCAGAGTAAAGAGGTCAGAAAGCTGTCTAAGGCACTCTCTAGATGAAAATGCCCAGCTTGGTGTCAGACAAGCCTCTGCTAAATCAATAACCCATGAACTTGTAAGCTCATACATTAAGCCAAGGACTGGTCTGCTTTGTCAAAGGAATACGAGAATGCTACATATAATTTTCAGCTGCATCTGGGAAAGTTTTTCCACGCTGATGCAAGTGCTTTAATAGCATGCTAATGTGCCTACAATCCCGGCAAAGAAGTGCATTGTGACATCCAAAAAAAGTCTCATACAATTTTCACTCTTTCATACAGTGGTGTCTCACTCAGTTGAGGCTCTGACTTGCTAATCAGTTGGTTGGGGGTTTGAGCTCACCACTGTTGGGTTGCAACTGTTGGGTCATTGTTGGGTCATTGTGCAAGACCCCTAACCCTATGGTCCCAAGCCTGGTCAGGGTTGTAATTGGATGGGCATCCCGCATAAAATCCTGCGCTGGATCTGCCAGACAAAGCAAACACTCTTTCATACAGTGCTAATTATCGTGCCATCGTATAAATCATATTATTGTGACAAAAACCACCATTACTTGACTATTTCATTGATTCTACAGGACCTGCAGCTGTAGATCCCTCTGTAGGGAGCTGGTCTCAAGGTCTCCCTCATAACACTTGGGCATGGGGACACCAGGCCCAGGGCATAGAATGGCTCTCTGTCAGTCTGGTTTATGCATGCTAGCAGGTGTTATTGGACACACTCTACATTGCTGGTCACGTGCCAGGGTAAATTTTTTTGGCCTGCTGCTGTCCAACAACTCACTATCAAGTGTGGGTCTCCCTGTATGTGTTGCTGCCATCTAAGCATGCCACATCGCTATGAATTGCGTCACACTGACGCTCATAAACTTATTACAACCTTTCTGAAAAAAGCAAGCTGCCTCTGTCCAGCCCATTCACCAATGACCCCCCAGAACCCCAATACCTCTTCGAATGGACTGCAATGAGTGGCATTAATACTGCCTTTTTCCTATTACTTTAGCAAAAAGTGTAGAAGAACTGGGTGACCATCTAACTTGGGGGGGGGGTCACCTTGCCACTTTACACAGTCCACAATCAGTCCAAAGGTGTTTTGGTTCCTCATGGCACTGTGACATATGTAGTACCTCTTCATGCTGTTAGGAGGGGTGAAATAGAAGATTAGTCACATATGAAACTGTAGTCCTAAGAACACCACGGTTCCCAGTTATTTGGAACCAGTCCTGATACAAGCTGAAGGTCACATGGTGGAATGACAAATGTATCATCATACATTCCTCTTAAGTTTGGTTGGAAAGTCTTGGCATGTGTCTGATAGTCATTTAAGTGAGATTGACTGCCCCTAGTGGTGATAGACATGTCACTGTTGCTGACTTTCTGGAGGTTAGAACTACTATGCGTATATTTCTTCTTGTCCCCAGGACAACATGCATCGTACCATGATAGAACTTGGGTTGGATACTTGGGTTGGATACTTTTTATGCTTGGGGTTTTGTCCATTAACAATGATATACATTTACATTTAGGCATTTGGCAGACACTCTTATCCAGAGCGACTTACATTTTTATCTCATTACACACCTGTGCAGTTGAGGGTTAAGGGCCTTGCTCAAGGGCCCAACAGTGGCAACTTGGTGGTTGTGGGGTTTGCACCTAGGACCTTCCGAACTGTAGTGCAATGCCTTAACCACTGAGCTACCACTAGCCCAAAACTTAACTTCCCTGACCGGGAATCGAACCCAGGCCACGGCGGTGAAAGCGCCGAATCCTAGCCACAGTGATGTTTGTCTGTGTTCAATAGTAATAGATAACTGTGTCATAGTTTAACAAAGAATCCCGGATGGTAATGTCAAAATCTAGAAAGTTATAGGTAAACATGGAAATGTGAGAAACAAACCCTGGATTAATAATTTATTTATTTATTTATTTATATGGAAATACTAGATTACTAGAGTTTCTAACAGCAGGGTAGAGTGTTGCTGTTAAAAATGTACAGGCTGTAATGTACAGCGTAGTAATGTTTTGAATGTCACGATTGCTAAAATTAGAATTTTATGTAGTGATAAAACACAAGCGGAGCGAAGCAAACTGTGAAATGCACCTTTGCTCTTATCCGAAATGTCAGCGCTCTTGGAATACTGCTTATCCAATCACATTTTTATAAGACAGTTAAGCCCTGGAAAAGAATCACTTATGTTGTAAAACTTTACCTGGCTCGAAATGGTTTAAGATACTTCTGGAAATACTGGATTTTCACTGAAACAAATAGAAAACAGAAAATGCTTAGAACAAACAACTCTAAATCAAATTTTAATGAACAAAAACACTTCCTAACAAAATATAAATAGATCTTTCTTTAAATAAAATCAATTCCCTTTTATAAGTTAATAAACATGTACACTAATGTCTTCATCCTTTAAAGTGCAATTAATTTAAGGGTCATCATATACAGAATATTAGCCACCAGCTTTAGCATAAAGCATGCTAATGGCATACTTCTAAGGCTTTTCAAACTTTGCTGTTTATTTTAAAAGTTCGAGAAAACTTTAAAACAATTTAACGATATCACACAAGAGAGGGTGCTGTTGTTCTGGGATATCAGCACAGCTGAGACGAGTGCTGAAGATATCACAGCTGTGCTAATATATACTGCTTGACCTCAAGTGTGATATTGCATATGGAATTAAACGGAAAGCTAGTGGACAATGCCTAATGTTTAATCCGTTTTTCCACACATCAGGTAGTGACCTTGATAAGGAGAGGGATTTGAGATTCAGCCTTGAACAATCCCACATGGATAGTTCAAACCTAAATCAGAATGGCTTAAAAACAGGTTATTAAAATACTTGTTGTGCAGAGTATAGTAGTTAAACATGCCAGTGCTGTTATGCTCTATATTAGCACTTGTGAAATGCTTCTTGTCCAATTTAGATTGGAACTAACTGCTGTATAAATAATGTTATTAATATCTTTGCAGTTCTGGATGTCAGCTGTTTCAACGACAATGCCCATTCCCTCTGGAGCATTCATGCCTGTGTTTGTACTTGGTAAGATAATGATAACCTGCAATAGTAGAAACTAGCCATTGTCCGTCTGCAATAATTTGCCTTTCAGTTGTTAAAGGTCCTACACATCCCATTTTTCATTAAATGTTAATATGATCTTTAGGGTCCTAATGAAAAGTTTGTATTAAACGTTAATTAAAAATTCAAAAGGATTGTGTAAAAAAAAAACACTACTTTTACCTGGTAAAAACTAGCTCTGTTCTCAGCAACCTGTTTCAGTACATGCTAATTTAAATGCTCATGACCTCTGCTGACCACGCAGTGCTTTGTGGGTAATGCAGTCCAAACTGAAAAACGCTGAAATATAGAGCCTGAGCCTGTTTTCTTCAGTCGTTTTTGGTTTGATTTAAGTATGGAACCTACGCGGAAGTTTGTAATATCGCCTGACAATGCAGAAATTAAAAGAATGGACATGCATCGACTCGATTTGTCTTTCTCATCACTGCATGGGCATGAATTAACGGGCCGTTGCGCTGCCGCGAGCAACAATAACATAAAGCGGAGAAGCTTACCGAGAGAGATACGGACGCGATGTGTTTACTGATGTGTTTACATGACATAATCTTCGACAGACATCGTTATAAACCATCTAACCTAACAAAGGTAAGCATAATATAGTTTTCCGACTACGTACACAGTTTGCAACTAGACAATCACCTTAATGCATTGTTTATTATAAACGGCCGATTAGGGATTATATAGAGACGGATGTACACAGAGAAGAAGCCATAACCATGTTCTATGAGAGTATAAGTTAACTTACACTCCGCATTCATCGTGATTATTAGAAAAGGCGATCTGCAAAGAGTCATAGTAAAATAAATTACACTGACCGAGCCTGGTGAAGATGAAGCAGGAACACGAAGCGTTAGTACAGTTCCATTTTTTAGGAGCAGCTTCCTAGTAAAACCAGCTTTATATTGACCCGCGTTTATAAAGCAGTCTGGTGAAAAATTATTATCGCAAACATGAACGCATTTAGGTAGATCGGCGGGGACGTTAGCTTCAAAAACTAAATTCAGCCACTCATTTAGTGGCTCATATACCTAACCCTAGGTAGGTACCCTAGGTCACTAACCCTAGGTAGTGAATGACGACTGCTGTGTTCGCTATTACACCCAACAACTGTACACAACACTCGCTTAGGCGCCATTTTGCTCCAGCGGCGAAAAACAATGGCCGACAGCGTCTTCTCACTCGGGGCGGGTCTTTGCTAAAACACCAGTGTCAATCAACTAGTGTAGGAGCGGCCTCTTGTGGTGTGGCGTCACATTGACAGGCATTTGCGATTGGCCTGATTTCAGAAGGGGCATGTTATTGTAATAAATGAAAAGAAAACCACTGGGCGGCTCTTTATCATCGTAGAGTGGTTGTGTACGCACTCTCCTAACACAGTTCAGTCCAAACAGCTTAAAAAAGTGCATGTAGGCGTGTATGAGCCCTTTAAGAAAGAAAGTACAAGTAAGTAAAAGACAAGTCACTTTCTCTCTTTCTCTAGGCGCAGCATTTGGTCGACTAGTTGGGGAGATCATGGCTACTCTGTTTCCTCATGGAATTCTCTTTGATGGCATCCTCTACCAGATCATTCCTGGAGGGTATGCAGTCATTGGTCAGTCTTACTTCCAACTTTTCTTCTCTTCTCTTCCCCTTTCTTCTCTTTCTATTTCTATCTCTTCATCACAAACTGCATATCAACTCCATATTTGAAATGGTAGCAAATGCTGTATTAGTAAGTACAATAATTTATGTGTCTTTGCATTGTATAAGAAACCTTATTTACTCATTATAATCACTGAGGATAATCCAGCTCCTCCTTGTGTAAGTCATGCAGAGCAATCATTCTTTAAAACCATCTAGCTGACTTCACACTTGATTAATTTTGCTTCCAAATGACCCATAGTGCTCATAGAACCATAATTACATAAGTAATGTTCTGTTTCATGATTTGATGTTAGTCTTTTGGATAGCAAAAAAACAATATGGCTGTGGGTCATCACAAAGCCCAGTCATGAGGTCACTCCAGAATCATAACAGGTGAGGAAGCTTAATGCTGGTAAGGCGATTAAGTGCTCATAAGGTGACTATTTAGACCTGGACCATGTACTAAACACTTTCCACCTACGACTATACAAGGCCCATTTATTAGAAACTATTGTGTCTTTTGGAGAAGTGAATGACAGCCCACAGTGCTTCATTCTAGAAGTGCCAAATTGTCCCATCTCAGAAGTGGAAATCAAGCATGTGAACAGAATCAGCACTAGAGGTGGAAACTCATCCAGTCAGACAAGCTGTGTGCCAGTGCATCATGACTTGATGGATTGTCCAGTTTTACCAAGTATAACCAGGGAGTCTATTTTGCATCAGCAAAGAAATTCACCTGTACCCCATCAAATCTTGATATCCAAATCCAGATATTACTTCTAGGTGCAGGAGCCACTCTCACAGACAATCTACCAGACGTTGCAACATTGGTTTATGGCACAATGATAACTTCTATCAGACTCAAGACAATAGTTAACAATCCTACAATGCACCATTCGCCCACACTGTCGACACAAAAAAATTTGTTTTAAGTTGTTAAAGCATCCTTCCTATAGTCTTTATCTTGCTCCATCAGACTTCCACTGTTTGGTCCCCTGAAAGCAGTACTATGAGGACGTAGATTCACTTATGTTGAAGACATGAAGACAGCGGTGCATTTGTGGCTCGCAGTTCACACTAAAACATTTTTAATGAGGGAATACGAAAACTTGTTGACTGATAGACAAAGTGTATTAAAAAGCAAGAAGATTATCTTGAAAAAAGATGTATTAGTCTCTAATTCTACAGCCAGAAGTTTTGACTCACCCTGGTAACATCTAATTTTTTAACATGCAAAACAGGAACATTCTCCAATCCAAGATTTATGTGACTTACTGTAGTTCTGTCCTGACCCACAATGTTACAACAAGGTCCCATGGAACTTGCTATGGACCAGGGAGTGATCTGCTTGATAGGTTGATAGGGCTTGTTGATGGACTCTGGGCTGATGAGCCAGATTATGACAGATTCCATTTGGGTTTTCTGATTTCTAGTTTCTCAAACATGTGTACCCTTGAATCCTGGTCTATGTTTTACACAGCCTAGCACCAGGCTTTGATTAGCTCTATTACAGAAAGGCCGTTAACTGCAGATTGGGTGATTATTCCAGTGTTAGTAGCAAAGTGGTTATGAACTGGCTGTATGTGCCATGTGCAAGGCAATGCTTTAACATCTCACCAGACTGTCATTTAAGCAAACTCTTTGTAAAAATGAAACCACTAGTTTCATGATGCAAATGCCAATCTGTTAAATATTGAGGTGTATAGTGCATTCCACAGTAAAATTCCATCTAAATTTCTTTTCAATTAAGATCCTTCTTTTGCAGGTGCAGCAGCATTGACAGGAGCTGTCACTCATACAGTCTCTACTGCCGTGATTTGTTTTGAGCTGACTGGTCAGATCTCCCACATTCTGCCCATGATGGTAGCAGTGATCCTTGCCAACATGGTGGCACAAGGACTCCAACCTTCCCTCTATGACTCCATAATCCAGGTCAAGAAGTTGCCCTACCTCCCAGAGCTAGGTTTTGGACATATCAGGTGAGAACATCTGTGTGAGGAACCCCATACCAATGAAAAGTAGTACACCATTTTTCATCAATAAATACACTAACGTCTGCTTGATCTTTGTTAGGAAAAACTTTAGGACAAATATGTCATCTTGGAGTCTGGTCATCTAGGATTTTTAATTAAATGCTGTCCTATTAATAAGCCTTATAAGGTTGTATCTGGTGATATGGGATCTCAAATCTCTTTAGCTCAGTGTTAGGCAACTAGTACCATAAGAGTAAACCAACAACCATCTTCTCTTCATATTGATAATCTGCTTAAATATGTAGGTTTTTCTTTACAACATCTGAAAAATCTTCTCCAGGGATGCCATTCTAATGTTTGTTCAGTTCTTTGTCATTTTGAGATTGTACTAATGCAACTCCCTATTTAACTACCCCAATTTTTATTTCTCCCAATTACTCTTCCCTTAATCTTTTCTTGTTCTACAGCAGAGATCCTGCAGATTCTCACCCCCTTCATCACTTGCATTATGAATCCAGAAAAAAAAAAAAAATCCCACTATCAGACATACAATATATCTCAGATATCAGGAAATACTGACCAGCCAAGCTTGATCACAAGATGTTCTTGCCCATCCTAAGTCCTTCGAATTTGTGGCAAAGCCTCTGGTTTCCCTCAGGGCTCAGCATTGTGCCCTGTTCTGTTCTACCTCTTAGTGAGGTCATACCCATAACTCTTCATATCCCCCACTCTATGCTGATGATCCTCAATTTATCTTTTTCTATTCCTCACTCAGACACTCATGTTTCCGCTCAGATCTCAGTTCGTCTGTAGGCATCTTGTCATGGTTGGGAGCTAAATCCCAGAAACTAAATCCTAGCAAGACTGAGCTGCTGCCAGTATGCATTATGAATGGGATGATTCTTCTTCTCGCTTCTGTTTATAGTACACATACTATATTGATTGTGACTGTAATATATGGCTGATTTCTTGCCATCACATCTTTCATGTTGTTAGATGATTTTTGTATGTTGAATAGGGAGTTGGCCTCCCTAAATATTAAGTTCAGTCCAGCCTTATTTACATTGTTCTTTAAGCAATAGGCTTCAAAAAGTAAAATTACAGAAATCCAGATGTACAGTGGATGGCAATAGGCATACTCCAAAAGATGACACGAGACAAACTTTCAAAGAAAGCATACTCAAAAAGAAGCCTATCTCTTATGTAACTGTAGAATGGGGTGATCACAGGTAAGTCTATATAATTATAGCCACAGTTCATAAGTACAAATTTATACAAGTTAGATTATTTACTTAGTATTAAGACATACAGTTTTGGGCATAAATTGATTTCTGAAACTATTACTGTATTTGTAAGCTCTATTTAATGTTTCTACATTTAAAATAGCTTCATAATATCTTTAAGTATTTTAATCTTTCGAGACCTGAATGCCCTCACATGACATTTTCTCCCAACTACATTGTCCACACAGTACTGCGCAAATGACTTAAGTCCCCCTCATTTCTGTATATTTTGCCTTCAAAGATCCAGTTTACTTTTTTGTGAATGTAGTCTTGAGGAATAGTTCTCCAAGCTTTCTGAAAGACGTATTTGGCATTTATTTCCAGTCCAGTTCCAGTCCCTGTACCTGAGCAGTTTCAGAGTTTTTTTTTTGTTTGTTAAGCCACATAGTGACCTACGAACCATTCATGCATGACTTATGACATGACCCAGTGAAAAACAGGTGCAGATGTTTAAGCCGATTAGTTGGAACAGACGAGAGGGGAAATGAGGTTGCTGCTGAGGTTGTTGCAGTATATAAACAACCAATTTTTTCAATTGTATTTTTAGGCACTTTGCAGCCTGTTGCATTTAAACATTTATTGCCCTTTTATTTAATTTATTTTAATATGAAGAAATGAGTTTAACTGGCCCAAAACTTTTGCATGGTACTGTATATCCTTGTACGATGAATAGACTGATTAAGGTAATATTTATTAGATGATAATAAACAGAAACAGTGAAGAGTAATTACAAGATTCACATAAGCAGAGGGGGTCTGTCGAGATGTAAAAAGTGTAACCATGCTGTGCTGTACCAGTGTTGCCAACTTAGCGACTTTGTCGCTTTATTTAGCGAGTATTCAGACCCCTCTTGTGAAACGTTTTTTAAAAAAGCGACTAGCGACCAATCTAGCGACTTTTTCTGTTTTTTTATATACTGTATATAAGCAGGATATATGACAGAAAAAAAGTTCATTTTTATAGTTCTAAACATATTTAGGGTGTTTTTACCTACTCACTTTTTGTCATGACATTATGTAAATTATGCGATTACATCATTTAGCGACTTCTAGTGACATTTCGCAGAGCCAATGGCTACTTTCCTTACTGAGGAGTTGGCAACACTGGCTGTACACACTCAGTTGTTAAAGGAATTAAGAGGAGCTGTTTTGATCAGATTCACTTTTTCACACTTAAAAAAATGTTTCTAAGCTCAAAATATCATTAATTGCATGTATTTTGTATTTTTGCTTTCTTTCATTTTGGATGCTTATAGTTGTTGAGTCATTTTTTATAAGCAATAATATCTACTGTATTTTCTCCTTTCACAGTCAATATAACATTTTTGTTGAAGACATCATGGTGAGAAAAGTGAAATATCTGTGCTCACAGTCAACATACCGAGAAGTGCAAAATCTATTAGACTTAACGACTCTTAAAAATTTCCCTTTGGTGGATTCAAAAGGTAAGATTTTATAGAAGAAAAGGAACATGGCCATATCGGATCTTTTGTGCATATCGTGAACAGATCTGTTTTTCAACCCAAGAATCGATGATCCTCTTGGGAAGCATTGAGCGGGCGGAGCTTCTTGCCCTCTGTGACTGGTGGCTGTCAGCAGAGCGGCGGATCCTGATGCAGGGAGAGGGTGTGCAGGGCCAAGGGTTATGTGGCAGCTGGGAATCCATTGCCTATGTGGATGAAGAAGGGGAAGACAGTGGTGGTGAAAAGGTGTGTGTGTGAAGAGGGGAGAAGCGTTCTAAAATGAACACCATTTGTGTGCAAGGTTACAATGCAGCACGGTTTAACCTAATGACACTGACATGACACAGATATAATGTATATAGGCAGGTATAATAATAACATTAGCAATAACAACAATAATACAGTACTAATAACAAAAAATACACAGTACCAACAACAATAAAAACATTTTTTTTACTATTATTATTATCTGCAATAGCAATAACAGCTAACAATAACAACAATAAACAATAAACATAACAAGTACAGTAACAACAATAACAACAAAACACCAATAATAATAACAGCAATAAACAATGAACATAATTACAATACCAACAATAACAATGATTATAACAATAACAACAACAACTATATAAACAACAATACAATAACAATAATAACAACAATAACAATAGTAACAACATTTACAATTTCAGCAATATCATAAAAACATTTATAACATTTATTATTATTATGATTATTTATTTTCAGATCTAAGCAAATTAAAGTGTCTCGTGCAGAAACTTTTAAAACTAAACAAATCAGGAAGATTAAAAACAAAATAAATCAATAAGAATCAGGATGAGACAAACATGAATAAGAGTAAACAATCATAAAGCTTTAAGATTTACCGAATCAGTCAAGTCACAACCAATCTAATTCATGTTTTTTTTTATTTGTTTTGGGTGTTTTTATTGAGGATTCATTTTCTACATTGTAGAACAATACTGCCGATTTCAAAACTATGAAATAAGACATATCACGTTAGGTAATTAAGTAACATCAACAGTCAGTTGTTATTTTATGACATGAAGGTCAGCTGTTCTGGAACAGTTCTTGCAAGTACAGTAGAGAATTTTCAAGTGTATTTACAAAATCCATAAAGCACCATGCTGAAACTGGATCTCAGGAAAGCAAGACCAAAACTTACCTCTGATGCAGAGGAGAAGTTCAGAAGTTAGAGTCACCAGCCTCAGAAACCACCTCAGTTTAAATGAGATTATTGGATGTTTTGGATGCCTCCAGCATTGTTTTAGAAAGACCTAAAAACAGGAAAGACCATGGAATTAGAATCTGTTTCTAAAAAAAAATTCATAAAATGAAAATAAACTGAACTAAAATTGGGTGTGTTTGGTTTAAACCCATGTTGCCTTAATCAGGGTGGGCCGACGCTGGAAGAAAGGAACGGACCTTTACCTTCACCCAAACAGCCAGAGCCCACCACAAATCAAACCCCTCCTGGTGAGTCAATGTTGGAGACTTTACCAATGTAAAGTTGCTGCTGTGACAATGAACTAACGTTTATTTAAGTCATTCCAGTAAAGTACGTTCTCCTGTTGTGTCTTTCTCTTTGGCTGTTTACTCCAGCTAAAGGTCCCCTCAAGTCTTTCAGGAGAACGTTACACTTCCTTTTCTCCTCCTCTTCAGAAAGACAGACAGAGGAGCAGCCGAAGGTGCAAAAATACAGTAGATTTCTACCTCATTAAAACATTGTACAGTAACAAGTAGATTTCTTCTTCATCACTGATCTTATATGATTCAAATACTGTACATGATTTTTTCCCCCCACAGGAGCCAACTCCTCCACCTCTCACTGATACAATGACCCCTGAAGAGGTTGTACTTCTAGTTTAAATAAATAAATAAATAAATAAATAAATAATAATTTGTGCATGTGAAATAGCTGTAGTGCTCCTGTAATTAAGGATATGCAGAGTGATTCACTCGAAAGAGGCACCGTACATTCTGTAATAACTCTCTATGATGAAGCAATCTGAACAAAAGCAAAATGCTACATACCTTATGTATCTGTTTAAGATTGCATTACATACAATGCTGGACGTGAACTCTGTTTTTTCCAGACACATTTCAATGCTGAACGTATCTGCAAGGATATCAGGTGGACTAGCGTTTGCAGTTCCCATACCGTCCTATGAAGAACGCTCGTGGAGGGTACGTCAGATAGACCATATTTCTTTCAAAATTCACTCTGACGTCGCTTAAACGAATTGGTGATCCGATAAGTTCGCACTATGAAGATGCACTGCTCATTATTGTACACCAACATCCTGATGAGAAGTCAAGTGACTGAGTGAAGGGGTACGCCATTAAACAGCATGAAATGGCTGCCTGGCGCCTACCTTATCACCTTGACGCAGGGACATCCTGGCGTGTTCGAAGCTCCATATACTGAGGAGTACGTTGTTTCGTTCCGATTGCTTCGTCCTATTGAGAGTTATTACAGGAAATCTGGGGCCTCTTTCAAGTGGATCACTTTGTATTTTAATATTTTAGTGTTTGACCTTATCTCGTATTGGTTGGAACAGGTTAAAGCATGGGAGGAGTCAGAGATGGATAAGCCACTAGAATTTGAGCGGGTAAAGATAGATCCATCTCCTTTTCAGCTAGTGGAGAGAACGTCGCTACACAAGGTGAGTTTACCTTTAGGCATCTTGGACCTGTTTCTTTTCCTGGAATTTTACCTCTAACTTATCTTTACGCTAAAGTATGACATATGATCCATGATATGAAGTGAATATTTACCCCAAATAATAATTTGACTTACCCCCTGTACATTCTGTAGCTATGTACGAGGGCTTAAAACAGGCTGATGCTGGCCTAGTTAATACAGTTGATCAAATTCTAGACCTGTCACAATGTGGTGTCCAGCTCAAATGTTAAAATAATTATATGGAATATGGCCGCACCATCAGGGAAGGAAAACTCCATAGATGTGATAATCTGGTCATTCAGTACATTCAGGTCGACAGATGACTTCATTTTATTGCCTTAGAACATTGCTGAGCCTAGACCTGACCAACTGAAGTAACCCTTTTTTAGAGGGGTAGGGGGTGGTGAGTGTATTTCATTCAATGGTTTTATTCAATTTCGTTTGTACTTGAAATTTTCTTTAATCTAAGAGATAAATGACCACTTGGACCAAGCCTATTATAAGGTTTAAAAACAAATAAAAATATGTTAAAAACTTGTATCTAACGCGGTCCCCATCAAATTTGAGTAAGTTACAACACTACTTTCTTTATTTGTACATAAGATCCCTCTTGAGTTCCTGACTGTACATCAAGATTGTGTATGGTGACCACTGACTTTTTTTTTCTTTTTTTTTTTTACATAGACTCATACATTGTTCTCCTTATTGGGACTCAGTCATGCCTATGTTACCAGCATAGGCATGTTAGTGGGAGTTGTGGCACTCAAAGAGGTAATTAAATGTGTATGCATATGTACCCCCACCGAACAATGTATAGTATTTAATATGCATAACTATACTGTATATTCAAATTATTTGATGATATCTTGTGTCAGCTTCAGAAAGCCATCGAGGGCTCGACTCGGAGCGGTGTCCGTCTGCGTCCCCCTCTGGCCAGTTTTCGTGACACCATTCAAAAGTACTCCAAGCCGACCCAAACCTCCTCACCCCCAACGTCCCCAATGTCTTCTTCCGCTCCAGACTCCTACCAGATTCCATCCCAAGTTGTCCCCCCAGTTCTTGTGGCCCCTCCAGAACAGAAGGAAGAGGCGGAAGTGTGGATTGAAGGAGTAAAGCGGGAGATAGTGGTAAACATCAGTTGTTCCACTATAGGTAGCAGCTGTGGAAGTAGTAGCTCACAAACAGGAAGTAGTACCAGCAAGGCAGGAAGTCCTGATGGCAGCCCATCCCAAACTCCTTCCTTCCATCACCATATATCTCTCTCATCCCTGAGGCCTGTTCCTGAAGACAAAAGAGATGGTGATCAAGAAAGTGAGGATGAGGAACCCCTTTAAGAGCAGTGTTTATAATTTATTTATTATCGAGTTAATTTTTTATATCATCATTTTGAAAATGTCATTTCTTTCTTGTGATATTTTAGAATTTTAGATAATGTCATAATCCCATGTTTCTGGGAAAAATTTGAAATTATTATGTTTTGTGATTCAAGAGTTCTCATTATGAATGCATTTATTTGGATAGCAAGTGCTGATTTTTTCTTTTGCTTTCCATGTTGAATATTCTAAAAAGACATTTTCTATAAAAAATTTGTGTAGGGCTCTATATGTCCGGTCTGCTACTGTATAATCAATTAAAATAATAACCATTGCTTAAACAAGAAACTCAAAACCGTTTGGTTAAATCAAACCATCAAAAAGTTAAGATATCAAATAGACAGTACTTATACACCCATCAGCCATAACACTGTATAACACCACGTAACTTTAACACATTAACATTATCAATTATATACCATTAAACTGTTGGCATGATTATGGGCACCCAAGGCTCATCTATGCCTGTGGGGCTACCCCAAAAAGCAAAGACTACTCTGTTTGGTATGATCCCATAGAAAAGCTAATGTAGGACAACTGACTAAAAAAGTCAATTCTGGCCATGACATAAATGCACCAGAATACCCATTACACCACAATCTGCCTTGCATGGGGACTAGGCAAAGAGCCTAGGGCTACCAACCAGACCTCAAGAAAAACAAGCAAAGTCGAACAAACAAGTCGGATCCATGAAGGCCACAACTTATAACCCACAGCTCCCAGGTCATCTGGTGCCAACGTCTTAGTTTAAGACACCTCAGCACACACCCAAAGGTCTTATCAAGCCATGTCCTGAGGGGGCTGAGCTGCCCTAGTAGCACAAAGAGAAAGTACACAACTTATTGCTGCTCGGTGTAGTAACTCTGTGGTACAGAACTACGTCTTCTTACTTCCACATGTATCAGTGTCATCATGTGTCCCCCTTTGGCCAGTTTCTATGACACCATCTATATCCCACCAAGCTAGACCAGTCTTCCGTCTTTGTCTACGTATGCCCACCACTGTAGAACAATCCAGTGTTTCCTTACATATTCTGTTGCATTGGACTTAGACCTGAATCTGTAAACTGGAAAAGAACATGTAGTTACTCATGGAAGACCTTGTAAATTTGGCTTTTTCTGGTTTAAGGTTGGAAATTATAAGTTATGAAATTGAGTCAGAATTCTAACCCTGCTTGCTGAATCTTTAGAAACCTTTTTTTGCAGTTTAGCTAGCAAATGGTGTGGCAAATACTCTTTTTTATTGTTTTGCCATTCTTTTTTTAAATTTCTTTTTTATGTTTAACTTGCAATTTCATGTGAATACTCTACACTGCCAAAATTATGTGCACACCTGATTATCTCACCCATATGTGGTTTGTCCACAATCTGTCATAAGGTTAGAAGCATACAATTGCATATAACATTTCTGTATGCTGTAGCATAGCAATTTCCCTACAGAGCTCCAAACCCTGTTCTGGCATGACAGTGCCCCATGCACAAAGCCAGCTTTATGAAGACATGGTTGGTTAAAGTTAGACTGGAGTTAAACCCAGTGGAACTGGAGCTGTAGCCTCCTCAACATCCCAACATCAATGACTGATCTTACAAAGGTTCTTGTAGCTGAATGAGAATCCCCACAGACCTGCTCCTAAAACTAGAGACAAGCCTTCCTAGAAGAGTGGAGGTTATTTTAAGAGCCAATAAGTCCGGAATGGGACAAACATAGATGTGCGTGATGGTCAGGTGTTCAATAGCTTATTGTTTAATTCACAGCCTGTCATTTATGAATTCTTTATTTTCAGCTTTGGATGTTTTTTTTGTTACAGTATTAATGTAATTTAGCTTACATTAGATTTACTTCAGGTTAGATTTCCACACCATTGTCATGTGGACAGATTTCTCATCAAATCGAACCTTATGTCTACTTCTCTCAGGTTGCTCTAATGTCTTTAAACTAACAATTCTTACAAGGAATATACCATACATGGTCACTATGTACTGATATTTTTTCTTAACTTTGTAGTACGAGGTGGTATTAAAACGTTTCGTTTAGCTAACACACAAACAGATGGCAGCACAAGGTTTCACGCACAGTCACAGGGAGCACAACCTTCATAAGTCAGTATGCCAAAAGACATGTCTCAAATTCTTTGTGAAACTGGGCAAATCTGCACAGAGATGTTTGACATGATTCAGTAAATTTGCGGCGATGCTGCAATGAGTCGTTCGACTCATTAAAACTCAACTTGTTTTGAGTGGCACACGCGCTTCAAGAATGGAAGAACATCACTGGAAGACGACAAGAGATTAGGCAGACCTTCAACATGCTCAACCCCAAAAATGTCGTAACCGTTTGGCAACTTCAGCACGATGATCGTCTGAAAACAATCTACAACACTGATACAATTGTCGGTGTGTCATACGAAACAATGCAAGCAATCCTCACATGTGATTTGAACATGCGCCATGTTGCTGCCAAGTTCATCTCCAGGCTGCTGCCCCAGGGGCAGAAGGTACATTGCAACGAAGTCTGCCAAGAACTCTGTCAGCATGCCGTGGATAACATGTCCTTCAAGTCTCGGATCATTACCGGTGACGAAACTAGGGTGTATGGGTATGACCCTGAGACGAAGCAACAGTCTTCTTAGTAGAGGAGCCCATCACCTCCACGAACCAGGTCCATGGCTCGCATACTAACCGTCTTTTTCGACATTTGTGGCATTGTGCATAGAGAAATCGTCCCCAGGGGCCAGAACGTCAATAGTGACTGCCAGGTTTTAAGGAATCTGATAGAGGACATAAACAGAGCTAATCTCTAAACTTTTTAATTCCACCTTGTACATAACATCTGAAGGATAATTGCAGCTATCAGTCGGAATAAATAACTTAAAGGACTTTTTTTGTTTTGTTTGTTTTTTAATCCTGATGTACATTCTGTTTTTATTTATTGCTCTTGTTCTCATTTTAGTCAGACATGAACTTCCAAGTTTAGTATTACTGTAGTTACGCAGGTTAAGTATAGGGAACTATTTTGTGGAGTTATTTCTTGTACTAGAAAGAAAATCAGTTATTAGAATGTGATGTAAAATATTCACATTCCGATTAATTATTTAGACAGTTCATGTTTGTAGGGGGATGTTATAATTATGCAATAAATCATGCCATTTGCAACTTTCATATTTTGTCTGAATTTTATGATGATGATGGTGATGATGATAATAATGAATGTCGTAACACGGTTTACGAGTGTTCCGCAAGACGAGCAAAATTTTGAAATAATTTTTGTCTTGAAAAACGAGTATTGTCTTGGTTTACGAGTACCAAGTATCATGTATCACGCATGCGCTTCTAGTTTTGTCACCGAGCGTCACGTGATCACAACTGAGCCAACTGTGTTCATTTTTTTGGGCTGTAGAACGAATAATTTGAGTTTCCATCAATACTTATGGAAAAATTTAATTTGGTTTACAAGTGTTTTGGAATACAAGCCCGCTTCCAGAACGAATTATGCTCGTAATCCAAGGTTCCACTGTATTAGTATTTGTATATGTGTATGTATGTGTATGTGTGTGTTTATGTTTGATTGTGTCTACCTTGACAATTTCTAATCATACAGTGCCAGTCACACACAATAGTTCTTTTTTTTATTATTTACAACACATACAAATACACACATAGTGGATATCATGCTCCAACAGATCATAACAGGTTACCTTGTATCAGTTCTCCGTTAGGAAAGTTCCTTTATTATTCTTTTATTATAAAGTCCCTTTCTAAACCCAAACCAAACCACCAATCTTTTTTACATTTCTTTAATGTAATAAAAAGGTTTTAATAATGCATATATGACATCTGTCCATTGGCATTACAACACTACAAACCTCATAGATCCTGCTTCCACCTGTACACATTTGTATTTAGTACAGTATGGTATAGTATAGTATTTTAGTCATTTAAAAAACAAAAAGAAAATGTTGTTTAAGTTGCATAATAGACTTTATCGCCAAAAGAACACCCCATTGTGTTAGAATAAAAAATAAAAAGTATAATTTGTCTCATGTACCTTACAGCACATTGTATTGTTTTGTTTTTTTCTCACATATTCCAGTTAAGAAGATGGGGTCAGAGCCCCTGGAGTTAAAGGTCTCAAGAGTGGAACCTTATGGTGCTGGGGCTCGAAACCCCGACCTTCCAATCAGAAACCCACTAACTTACAGCCTTATTCACTTGAGCCACCGTGTGAACATATCAAGTAATTAAAGAAACTGTTTTATTAAAAATGTATTTGAGATTTTCTAGTCGTCCAGGTACCTATTAAAGATACTTAAATATCCCTTGTCCTTCAATGCCACTTCAAATAATTAGAACAAAGCCTACAATGAATTCGTAGCACCTTCCTTCTTTTACTTTCCTCCGTTATGTCCACAGTCATCCGGTCCATCATGACAATAAAATAATGCACAATTTCTGTTATCAAAACTGACCACCAAATCAGTTCATTATTATTATTATTATTATTATATATTTTTTCTTAAATGAGAAAATCTAAATGAAACGATCACAGTATGAGTACATTAAATCGCTGGAACACCCAAACATGGTGTTTAAATTCTACTTTATTTAAGCGCTATTTATATTTCAAATAAAAAAAAATTCTGCTTCGCTTGTAAACTATAGGATGGTTATCTGATTAGTGTTGTTGGTTATAACATCCTTTGGTTACTTTTCCTAGGCTGCTTTGTGCAAGAGTGCTTCCTGTCCCCCATCACACCGCTCTTACTCTCTCAGGAAGCTGTATCTGAACTTCCGTGCTTTATTGTCCAGTCGAAGAGTTATGATTATCAATCTTGAGAAAAAAGGCATACGAGGACGAAAAATAACAAAAATACAGTAACAAACTTAAAGGAAACGCTTTGTTCCTGATGGAACAAAAATGTCGTCGCCAGCCGTAAGACGGTACATTCTTTTATATTCATAATAGTGCATAAGTCTTATACAGATGTTGAACAGTATAGCACTGTTCCCAATTGGGCAGTATTGTGCTTGCTTATATAATATAAACAGCTTTGTATGTGTGTGTGTGTGTGTGTGTGTGTGTGTGTGTGTGTGTTGGAAGTAAAATACATATTACACACTTCAAACAACATTATTGCCAAATGGTGAATAAACAGATAATGGTTTTGAGAATATACCTTTATACATACATGCAATCATACAGTCATACCAACATACACACCAACATACACACACACACACATACATACATACATACATACATACATACATACATACATAAATAGAAACATACAGTACATGTTGTATGTACATAGAAATACATAATATTTAGTTTGGCTTTTAAATTTTATTACAAAAATCAATTTTTCGTTATTA
This sequence comes from Clarias gariepinus, assembly GCF_024256425.1. NCBI lineage: Eukaryota > Metazoa > Chordata > Actinopteri > Siluriformes > Clariidae > Clarias > Clarias gariepinus. The sequence continues at coordinate 16,500,943 of NC_071127.1, read as the reverse complement.
CTATATGTATACTGGTTATTCTGTCACTTAAATATTCAGAATGCATGCACTTTCTTTTGGTTGTCTTGGTATGTTAGTATTGCACAGTTTTCTTTCCTTTCTTTTTCCAAGCGTCCTTGTATACTGTAATGGTCCTTCTCCGGTCAATATGCTGTACCACATGTCATATACTATCATACTGTATCATATCATACCTTCTTTACATCTCCGTTAGTAAGTGTGTCCCTGCATTTAAAGAATGCCTTTTTGTTTGTTTGATTATGTCCTTTATCATATCGGTCACTGCGGAGTCTTTCACCTTTCGAGCGACCGAAAAAATAAAAACATACTGTATACCTTGGGTGTAGTTGGTTATACAATAGCGTATATAGTTGATTATTTCATTAAAGACGTTCCATTTTGGAAAAGTTTCTTTCTTCTATCCTCTTGAAAAAACAAAAAAACAAAAAACAAGCCGTTAATTGGTCGCCACGACGACAACAGCCCCGTCCTCGACTTCGCCTTCTTCCTTCTCTTCCAAGGATTGGATGATGCAGGACGTGACCTCGAAGGCCATGTGTTCGGGCATCGGCTCTGCGTGTGGAAGGGGCGGGCTCACGCCGCCAGGCATCGGACCCTCTCTCTGAGGCTGTGTGGTACAAACTGCCATCATAGATGTTGCCTCGGGTTCCAGCGTTAATGTGATGTCATCCTCCTTGAGTGGAACAATTTTGAAAGAAAACAGTTTTTTTTCATTATTAGCATCACAAAAACAACAGTTACTTGTTTCCGTCTTCCATATTTAAGAATATAGTCTGAAAAGTCTTTGCACAGCTCTAAGGTGCTTCTTAACATTCGTGAACTGTCCCAAATTGAAATTCTTGATTTCTGTAACATCACATTTGAATATTGACTATTCATTCACTTTAACATGTTAAAATGTATTGACAATTCACCTAGCATTCTTCTTCCACTGCGGAGCATGCCAAAACTTTAATCATTATCCATTTATTTAGTGTTTTTTTTTTTATATATTTTTTATAATTGAGTGGTGGGTCCCTGAACAGTTTTATCACCTACTGTATCATGTTATTGCTATTTTGTTGTGTTGCATTTTGGTGGTGTAGTGGTTAGCACTGTCGCCTTGCACCTCCATGGTCCGGGTTTAATTCCCAGCCAGGCTCGATTCCCATCTTGGTGTGCATGGAGTTTGCATGTTCTCCCCGTGCTCGGTGAGTTTCCTCCCACAGTCCAAAGATATGCAGGTTGGGCTTATTGGCGTTCCCAAATTGTGTGTACAGTATGTGTGTGTGCCCTGTGATGGGTTGGCACCCTGTCCAGGGTGTACACTGCCTTGTGCCGTAAGTATCCTGAAATAGGCTCCAAGTCTCCGCAACCCTGAATACAGGGTAAAGTGGTATAGAAGATGAGTGAGAGTAAGTGTTTTGAAATTGTATGTCAGAATGGATGTCACTTCAATAATTTTTCTACAAAACAAATTTACCTGCGCGGAAAAATAAATCAACTTAACCTTACCCAACCTAATCTAACCTTCGATACTAAACTTAAGTACATATTTCACCTATCTGTACCATACTTAAATCATTTTTATTAAATTATACTTTTAACTGGTACTCCACTACAACATACACTAAATATCTGTTCTTTTACTTCACTGCATAAGTGTAGCATTTAAAGCAAGAATTTAAAGCCACCTGCTGACTATCGTATGATGCATTACTGCATGACTTGCCTTTTCTTTGAAACACACCTAATAACAAAACAGGTGTTTGAAATCAGAAGCAGACCTGGGTTCATTCAGCGACTAGAACAGCACATTTATAATCAGAACGTGAAAATATGAAAAAAGCAACTGTGAGATAATACAAGCCCTGAAGTTTTGATACTTAAGACAAGTACTTCTGTACTTTTACTTGGGTACACAAGTATAGAGGACTAGAGCATGACGTGTTGCACACTCTGGACAGGGTGCCAATTCATAGCTGGGCACACACACATGCACAATCCTTCACACACTATAGGCTATTTGGAAATGCCAGTTAGCTTAATTTCCATGTTTTTGGACAATTGGAGGAAACCGGAGTACCCGGAGGAAAGCCACCATGACAAGAAATTAATTTTACATCCTGTCATTCATTATAAAGAAGCACGAACCACTTGGGAGGACTGCAAACCAGTAAATCTGCTACAGTACAACATTTAATACCTTACATTGGTACAATTTTGTTGGGGTATGTGAGAAAGAGAAGAGTGTTTTAAAAGAAAATACAAAAATGGTGTATAAAAGAAAAGTGATGAGTATGTGATAGAGAAAAGAGTGTGTAAGGAGAAAAGTACGGACAAAAAGGTTTTGTTTAAAAGGTCTAAAAACTAAAAAAGAAAAAAAATTTGTCTTTTGAACTGGAAAAAAAAAAAAACGATGTCTCTTCCAGAAAAAGGAGAAGACCTCCCAGACTGTTGCGCAATAACTCCAGCGGTTCTTTGCACCAGCATCTCCCAGTCTAAGCCCCACACCGGGCTCCCTATTATACGATAATCTTGGGGTCTCTCTTGACATACATAACAGCTTTTACGCTTCCTTTGCTGTAAAACTCTGTAAATACATACATTCCACTTTTTACATTCCACCGTAGGGATTAACGGCTCCTAGACACTTAGCGTGGTAAGATCTCAGCCTTTTTTTCATACGGGTTATTTTCACCTTGCCTACTAGGTTTAAATGTTATAATTTTATTATTGCAGTTTAAATATTGAATAAAGGAAGTTGGGGTCAGAGAGGATACAGCAGCAGATAGGGTTAAGACCCTTGCTCAAGGGCTCAACAGTGGAACCCTGGCGATGCTGGGGCTTGAACCCTCACCCTTTTGATCAGTAGCCCTCGAGCACATAGGGCTGCTAGATTTCATTTTACTTTATGAACTTTCGCCAGACATTTTCTGTTTTACCTGGACAGGAAAGTTAAAACATGGAAGAGAACTAATGATAAATAAGGAAAACCCATTGGGGTTCCAAGTCGTCATAAATGTCAGTTACTCTAGATTCACATGTTCATTAACTAATCTGTCATTTTATTATGGAAAATAACTGGACTTTTGAAAAAATTTTAATGCTAATATTAGCATGCATCATTGTTAAAATACAGAATGCGTAAAATTTTTGAATGGCACACCTTAGATTCCTCTTCCTCTTGTTGCTCAGGGATGCACTCATTTTCTGTAATTAGTTCCTCGCCATACATTTCTGACGTCCCCATTTCTGCCATGTTTATGCTCATGTGTCCCATTATTTCCATCTGATGTGGCTCCACTTGTGCAGCCGCCCACAAATCAGCCAGTCGTGGATGAGTGGGTGGACCCAAGCTATGAATGGTGCTATTTGGCGTAGCTTGCAAAGAATGGGAGGTGCTGTGTAGGCGATGTTCCAGTGACTGAAAGGAATATGGTTTAAAGACAAAAAAAAAAAAGACAAAAAAATAAATAAATTGGTAATCATGTTGCAGCAAATTTTAATCAAAGACCAAAAAAAATTAATTACTAAATAGCTGGTAAGCCCTTTGGACTTTGCAACTACATAGTTTTAAGGTCTTTACACACCAGGAAGGACGTGAATAAACGGTGCGGAAAAGTAAAAATTTAAGCGAATTAAACGCACCACGGATATTCACATCAAATCCATGTGGAGAGGTGGAGAGGTTCAGTTCTTGGTGCAAGGGTTGAACCTGTCAAGTAGGTATAAATAGACCAGTATCATAAGAAACACTCTTTGCCTCTCATTGTCTTTAAATGTTTGCAAAAAAAAAAAAAAGTTAGCCGAAACAAAGATAATAAGTTGGCTCACCAAGTGATTTATTTCAACTTGGGGCCAAAAAGGCATCTAAATTCTGCCTTTTCTTTTGGGTGGTTACTGGTTCGAAAAATATCATTGTCACAAGAAAAAACATTTAGTTGGGTAATTCGCTTCTGGTGTGTAAAGAAGTGTAGTGTTGCACTATCCCTTGTATCGCTACTGTACAGTTTCTGTTAGTACTCCATAATATAAGTGAAGTGTTCGAACCTGTTGCTGGTACTGCATGAGTTGCTGCTGCTGGTACTGCTGCATCTGCTGCAGCTGCTGTAGGTGGGTCTGCTGCTGAAGTGCAAGCTGCTGCTGGGACAGATAGTGGGGCGAGCAGTCGTAGCCTTCTCCAGAAGCCCCGCTGGCTATGTAGGAGCCAGCAGCAGGAGAGGCCATGTCTGATAGCTCATTGCTGATTGGTTCCCAGGCATCAGAGGATGAAAGGCAATACAGACCCTGGGAGACATAGGTGTGAGGCCACACTTCTGCAGATGAATGGTGCAAAGGCTGATCTAGAGTAAAAAATATAATATATTTACATTTAGGCATTTGCGAGAGCAAGTTGCAAATCGCAAAAAAAGCAACTTGCAAAAGTTTCCGTCATTGGGTAGATCCTTAAACCTGGTTACTCGGTTACTAACTAAGTACAATCAGCCAAACCCTCTCTAGTGACAATCAAATATAAATTGCTTAGCAACAATTAATGATACATAATGCATGATATTAAAAAAGAACCATGCATTCCTGTAGCTGTATTTTGTTTGAAATTCGTCTCTCAATAATAATAGTTTTTGCTCCTCTACTCCAGCAGTTATAGTTTCTTAATAAATATGAGACTCGGTGGATCCACTGAATGAGAGAAGAGTGAATCTCTGTCTTGACCAAAATGACTAACTGATGACCATGTGATACAATTTAAAGGTCCCATACTTTACTATTTCTGTAAGTGAGCACCCGCTTTAGAGCTCCCCCAATGTCTGTCTGTGTTTGTAAGTTCTCCCCATGCTTGGTGGGTTTTCTCCGGGTACTCCGGTTTCCTTCCACAGCCCAAAGACATGCAGATTAGGCTTGTGTCGGCTTGTTTTGTAAGCCTTGGTCTATAATTGGTGTTCCCTAATAGCCCGTAGTGTGTGAATAAGCAGACAGACATTGGGGGAGTTGATGGTCTGTTAAGGCTCCAGCTGAAATACCGCTTCTATACCCGCATAAAGGGTCATGGAGGGCCAGTCTCTCAGAAGACTTAGGGCACAAAGTGGGGTACATCCTGGACGGGGTCCCAATCCATCACACACATGTTTATAAACAGATGCTATCCACACTGACAACTACTAACTTAAATAATAACCATAATAATAATAAAATAAACATTAAATCTAAATAAATTATAATTTATTATTTTAACAAATAAACTAAATCGAATGTTTTATAAAGTACTGTCGCCTTGCACCTCCAGGGTCTGATTCTCGTCTCTGTGTGCATGGAGTTTGCATGTTCTCCCCGTGCTTGGTGGGTTTCCTCCGGGTACTCCGGTTTCCTCCCACAGTCCATAGACATGCAGGTTAGGCTAATTGCCGTTCCCAAATTGCCTGTAGTGTGTGAATGAGTGTGTGTTTGTGTGTGTGCCCTGCGATGGATTGGCACCCTGTCCAGGGTGTACCCTGCCTCATGCCCTACTGTAAGTCTCCTGCGATAGGCTCCAGGTCCCCGCCAACCTGAATACAGGATGAAGCGGTATAGACGATAAGTGAGAGTGGATGAGTGAATGCTTTATGATAGAACTGATATTACTAAGTCTGGAATTGTACTATGGGTCATAATCAGCCTGGAAGCATTAAGCACCCTAATGTAGGTATAGAATCCTAATTCTGCTTCTAGGAGACGCAGCGAGGATCATTGGCCTATATAGTTATCCATTGTGTGGTATCATAGCTTAACTGAGTTCTTGCAATATTTAATTGTTGTTAGATATGTTTGTTTGAGACGGCATAAATTAGCTGTCAGGGCAGGGTATGTTCAAGCCACTCCTTAATCAGTTATCAGGGTCAATTACAAGGTTGCTCTTCTCCAGCTTGTTGGATTCAGACAATAGAAGCTTCAGTTAACAACTCACAATAGATGCTAACATAGTAGGTTCAGTGGTGAATAAGGGAAATTATGCTAGCATATGCTCTGTCATTATGCTAGCAGGAAGGCACCATAACGCTAAAGAACTTTAGAGAAAGATGGTTGAAGAATAACGACCATGAGTAACAGCACTGACCATGATCATAGAAATAACTAGCAAACAACACACAGTCATTGATAACCAAGACAAGCTAGCAATGCTAAGATAGGACAGTCAACTCAAAACTAGCGCATGCCCCAGACACCTCTAGTGCTTTATTACGCACACACTGAGAACTCTGAAGCAGTGATGCTGGAGCTGCTAAGAGATTTGCTCCATATGGTGTAGATGTGTACAGAATGAGAAGGAGAAATTGAAAGATGGCTGTATGACAGCAGGGATGATAATGAATACTGTGTACTACATTATTTTCTATTTTTGTTGTGCGTCTCGCCATGCTTGTAGACAAGTGATTAGGAGTTCAAGAAGCTCAACTACTCCTTTCCTTTAAATAGGGGTCATTTATCACTTCAAAGGAATATAAAAGGACCTTTTTTTGTCAAGCAGTTCGTTCATCATTTAGTATGATGTCAGAGTTGACTGAGGCTCCTGTATCCTGAATGCCAGTTCAGTCTGTCATGATATCTAACCTACTGTAAGTGCTCTTGGAGACATTCACATTACCCGTCACCCTGGAGTGACTTAAATCCAAACTTTTTAACCTGATGTGACACAGATCTGATTTTTTTATGGCTGTCAGAACACGCACAAATCTGATGCTTTTCAGATCGGATCTGAGTATGTCATCCTAGATCAGATACATATCCCATACATGGTCATGTGATTTCAATGAGAACGAGCAGATGAGAAGTAATGGGACTTCTGTGCATGCGTAGGGCGCTAACATCGTCAGTCAGTCAGCAGATTTTATAGCAGTGCTACTGTAGCAATAGCTGCTAAAAAGGCTTTCTTTCCTTCTTCTGGACCTCAACAAATACAGCCTGAACCAAACCCCAAACAGATTTGTACCAAAATCACATGCACTGTTTAAGATGAATGCATGGTCAGACAAATACGACATGTTTTAACCCAGATTAAGTGAGTGAAGATGCATCACTGTGTGCATGTGCGCATGTTTGAGACGACAAACGCATCCACATTAGTGTAAGACTTAGTAATATTTATAAGAGCCCTTACACAGGGCTTTTGAGGAAGTCAATGAAATATGAGTATGTGAGAGTGCATAGGACACATGTGCTGGAAGACCTTCCTGTTTGGAGATACGTGGTGTTATTAATTGGAACTGAAGAGGAACTAAGTAAAACTAAACCACAAACTGAACAGAGCTCCACCATCTCTGCGAGACCAAATGCAGCATCTAAAAATAAACACTGTTGCCCTCACTGGGCGAGTCGACCCTTACTAAGGGCTTACGTGTGATTGTGACACTTTTAACTTAAACCACAGTAAGACTGAATCACGCTGGCTTCTTGCATAGAAACCGGCTTTGAGTCTTTTGCCTTTGTCTTTGTTTTCGTCTTGGCCATTAAATAGACATGACGCCAGGAACAGTGCGTCCGCTCTGGTTGGCTTTGAGGCGGCGGCGCCTGGTAACCACACGTCTAGACTGCCGCTGGAAAGCCACCTGTGGATCTGCCCATTCTGAACAGTGGGGAGTACTTTCCTGTGGCTCTGCCCCTCGAGAGACTCGCATTGTTACAAAAATGAAACATTATCTTTACCTCTGCTGGTAATGCTCTCCTGATTAACTTCACTGAGGTGTGCTACACTGCCTTGGTTGGAGTCAACACAGAAGCTCTCTCCATCCATAGAATTCCAGGCCAGCAGTGTGGCCTCGGAGATTGCAAATTGCTGCATCACTCCTGGTAATGAAAAGAAAAAGAAAAAGAAGAAGAAGTGGACTGTTAACAGGTGAAATATTCCACTGAAACTCCCACATCAGGACTCAGTAAACACGTCACTAAACCAGTACGCGAAGTGGAAGAAGGTACTACGATATACTAAACAGAATTCAAGAGATCGTAATGTGTACTTATGATTACACAACATTATGGTTTTAATTTGCTTATTTAAGTAATAAAAGAGAATATGCAGCCGATCATGAACTTATCGCACTCAGAGCTTGCTTTAAATTTAAATAGTTTATCGTTTTATTCTTTTTTCATCCATATCACAGTTACGGTCGTGATATAAGCTGTGTTTTTCAAACAGGCGTCAATTGATTATTATAATTAACTGAATTCATGTTATATCTATTTATGGATTATAATACTGCCGTTTGACATTTTATTACTTTAAAAGTTTATAATTTCACTTTAAAAACCCTGGAACTGTCAGACAATCAACCCCTGAGTGTTCAATTCACTCTCCAAGTAGCATGTAGTTATGTCTATGCTCCAAATACTTATGTGCAATTTATTCCTGATTGGGTTGGGAAAACGCTGCCTGGTTTGATGAGTCTTGATTTCTGCTGTGACATTCGGCGATAGGTGTAAACAACATGAACCTTTAAGTTTATCCTGTGTTGTATAAACAAATCAGGTTGCTGCTGGTGGTGGTGTAATGGGATGAGGGGATACCTTCTTGGGATACTTTTGGCCCATTAGCACCAAATGAGCATGGTTTAGCCTACCTGAGTATTGTTGCCCATCACTTCATGATCACAGGATAGCACACCGTAAAACATGACAATGAGGTCACTTTACTCAAATGGCCACCACGGGCACCAGATCTCAATCCATTGGAGCACCTTTGGAATGTGGTGGTGGACCAGAATGAATTGGCTGTATTTCTTGAATTTTCCCCATCAGTATTTCTTTAGTTCTGTAATTCAACTATCTAGTATAAGCTGCTTCGAAGAAAGTTTTACCAGCAGCCATTCGCGCCTCCTTCTCCCCATCACTTAGGTCACTGTAGGCGTCATTCTCGAGTCTCCTTTCCCTCTCACGGTGCAGATTGGAAAGCCTCGCTCCCCCTATTGGCCCAGCAGATGGTTTGCCCCAACTCTGCCACTCAATCATGTGGGCGACACGGCCTTGAGCCATAGCTGTGGGTTTAGTTACCTTGTCCTTCATGGACCTGGTCACACCTACATAGACAAGACACAAGCAATAAAGAAGTATTTAAAAACACATTAAGTGGCAGCTAGACATCGTTTTTTGTCATGTAATATGTATAATGTATAATTCTTCAGTCATGGTGAAGATCGTATGTGACTGCATGACTGAGCCCACATTGGCTGCTATCAATATGTTAAACCTTGGCCTAATGAGAAAAAAAAAATTTGCATGATGATCTGCACTACATGAAATTTGGACACAGCTGTGGCTCTGCATGCTCCTGAATGGAGAGAAATGAGCGTATCAAGGCAATGCATTATGAATAATGATTGGGTTTTTTTTTTTTTTTTCAAAACCATAATTGAGTCACATACAGATCTATTATAACCTAAATTCTTTCTTTTTTTTATAGAAGGAAGCCTAGCAACGGCATTGTTCGTTGGGAAAAGGTCACAGAGACTTTTTTACTCTCCAGAATTTATTACTTGGGTTAATAAACTGAGATTCATTTTCCAATAGAGGTAAAAGTCAACGCCGATGTCTTATGCACCCGTCGATGTTATTCTTCTGATGAACTACCTCATAATAACAAAAGTCATTCTGTGTCTTCATATGTAGTGATTAATTCAACTTTAGTGGCTAATTTCTCATGGCGGTGATGTATCCAGAGCCTATTCAGACGAACCAAAACCATGGAGGAAGCCCACATGGAGAATGGGAGAAATTCTGCACAGAGAGTAACAGTAACCCTGAGCTTAGGGGGCCGTGGAACTGTGAAGCAACTTGTTACCCCTTTCTCTGGATAAACATAGGAAACTTGTTTGTGTGTTTTAGAGAGAAAGGGAGGCATGGCCTATGGGATAGTGCTATACATTCCAATAATATATCAGGGTGAGTCAAAAATTATCCGCACTCCAGTTATATTAAAAACTTATTTTGGTCACACTCTTTCCGTTCAAGCTTACTGTCTCCATAGTCACTGCTGTGCAGATGTGAACATGCAGGAAATCAAAAAAAAAAAAACTTCGGACCGATGCTACCTCTTAGAAAGGTGAAAATTTTAAAGAGAATTATTACTGGTGACGAGACATGGATTCATCACTACGAGCCTGAGAGTATGGAACGGAAATGTCCTCATTTGCCCATCGAGAAAAAGTTCAAAAGTCAACCATCAGCTGGAAAATGAATCAATGCTTACAGTTTTCTGGGATTCTCAAGCGAAAGTATTGGAACACTATCAGGAAAAAGGTTCAACAATCAATGGTGCTTGTTACAGTGAGACGCTTATTAATGAGCTGAAGACCAAACTTTGGATTAAACGCCGAGAACTTCTATCCAAGGGTGTCGAGATCTTGCATGATGATGCACATTTCTGCCTACACTGTCAACACTCTGGAAAACTTTATTTTGAGGTTTTAAAGCATCCTCCCTATAGTCCTGATTTTGCTCCATCATTCATCTGTTTGGTCCCACTAAGACGAATTTTCACTTCTGATGAAGAAGTGAAGACAGCAGTGCAAACATGGCTCGCAGCTCACCCTAAAACATTTTTTTTTTAAATAAGTGAATATAAAAGCTTCTTGATATATGGACAAAGGGTATTGAGAAGCAAGGACATCATGTAAAAAGTTAATTATTGTCTTTTATTAAAAAAGCTAATTAAAATAAATTCTACAGCCAGACTGCGGATAATTTTTGACTCACATTCCTACATGTGTCTGCTCAGACGCCACTATGATTGCATTCTGTGAAACAGCTAAAAATGACCAGAATTCTGTTTTGCTGTATATTCCATTATGTAATGCAATGACATAAAAAAATGTTTCTCTTAACTCTACTTTCTAACCTAAGCCTTGATAGCAACCATACAATATGCATCGCCTAATCACTTCAGCATGGGATCAAATGACAAAACACTGTACAGGTTCCCATAACGCACCTGTCCTATCACTTGATCCAAACAAAGAATCAATCAAACACACACTGTCCTGACGACAGAGTGATCTTTAAAAAGAAGCATACAGTACATCAGTCTAGGAAATCCCATTATAACCTGTTACTTCATCTTAAATAACACCATATAAATGGTTTTCCCAGGTTGCTACACACCCACCCACGTACACACAAATATTGATATACATGATGATCCGGTGATATCTACAGTATATACAGCATACAGAGTATATCCTAATGGGAATGGCCTCTTCCAGCATGACAAAGACCACCCTGAAGAAGGAGGAAGTTGTTTAGATGTCAACCCCTTTGAACAGCTTATGTATGTACAGTTTGGCAGATTTCGGACCAGTGTGTTAGATAACACTTTACCACCATCATGAAAATTTCAACTGATTGAATCATCTGAGGTGTTGTGGTTTTCTAAGGTTTCAAAAATATCGAATATTTACACTAATTATCCATAACATTATGACCACTTGCCTAATATTGAGTAGGTCCACCTTTGCCAGCATGATGTTGATGCACTCTATGTTTTGACATCTTCCTATTGGAACCAGCATTAATATTTCCATCAATTGGATCTACACTAGCTCGTCTATTAAATTGGACTACACAGGCCAGCCTCCGCTCCCAGTGTGCAACCTTGGCTACACATGACCCTGTCTCCAGTTTACCCATTTTCCTTCCTTGGATCACTTTTGGTATGTCCTGACCACTGCAGATCAGGAACATCCCACAAGATCTGAAGTTTTGGAGGTGCTCTGACCCAGTTGTCTAACCATTACAATGTGGCTCTTTTTCAATATCTCGTTACAATGGAGGCTGGAAGTGGGTGGGATATATTTTTTCAAAGTTGACATTTTGGAAGCAGAAAAAAAAAAAACGTCAAGTGTAAGGATTTGAGCGACTTTGACAGAGGACTGGGTCAGAGCACCTCCAAAACTACAGGTCTTGTGGGATGTTCCTTGTCCTCAGTGGTCAGCACGTACCAAAATCGATCCATGGAAGGAAAACCGGTAAACTGAAGACAAGATTCACTGATGCACATTGGGAGGGAAGGCTAGCCCGTGTAGTCTGATCCAATAGAAGCGCTAGTGTAGATTAAATTGATGAAAAGGTTAATGCTGATTGTGACAGAAAGGTGTCAGAACACACAGTGCATCAGTGTTATGGTGACAAAATGAGGACCTACTCAATATTAGGTCCAAATGTTATGGCTGATCGGTGTATAAGGATATTGCGCAGTTTGAACTGCAGTCAGTGTTAGTCAAAAGGCTGTTAGTCACAATGTTAATTTGTGCAACATAAAGCCCTCTCACTTTTGCTTAAAGTGTTCCCAAAAATTCCTGCTAGCCACAATGCTAATTTGTGCAGTGTAAAACCTTATTCGTTCATGCTAATATCGTTAGCAAAAACTCCACTAGCCACAATGCTAATTTGTTATACCTTCTCACTCACACTGATAAGTCCTACCAAAAAAGTGCTAAAAGTTCTTAAAGTGTTACCAAAACGTTTACTAGGCATAGTGTTCATTTGGTCAATGTAAAACCCTATTCATTTATGCTAAAAGTGTTAGCTTAAAGTTCACTACCTACAATGCTAATATGTGCAATGCATTTAAGCTCATGCTAAAAGTGCTAGCAAAAAAATCTGCTTTAATTAGTGCTAAGTAAAACTAAGTTTTTCAAAGCATTTTTGAGAATTTGTTCCAGTTTTTATTTATTTTAAAATGTACATTTTTAACTGGTTCAAAGAGATACAAACATTTCTCTCTGACATTTTTATTCTCCTTGAACCGCTCTGTTGCGTCGCTGATCCTTATTGAAGTAAGATCCACTCAAGATCTAATACTGATCTTATTTTATAATAAGGAGGACTCAAGTGCTGACACTCAATCACTGAAAAAGTGATACTGCTCTCTACTGAAGATGAGAATCACTCTATTAATTTGGTATTTTATTCAGGATCAAAGGTCACATATTGCTTTGCTTTTAAACAAGTTATATTATGACACAGAAGTTTGTAAAACGTTTAAAGCAATGTAAAATGTGTCCGTTAACGTTCCAGTTAAAGTAAGACTCAGGTCGATCAATACCGGCATCCCTAAAATTCATTCTATATTTTTCCTGTTGTAAATGTGCATAACATTTGGAAGCTAGCAAAGCCAATCTCAACATGGTCCTTTGGGACATGGCAATGCAGGGCCTCTGGGGGTGTGCTGTGGTGTCTGACAACAGAACGTTGGCAGCGGATCTCTTAGGTGCTGTTGGTTGGGGCCTCCAGGGAGGGTGGCACATCCCATGAGTGCTCGAATGGAAAGGGAGTTTGAACTTTGTGTTTGGCGGACTGGTTGGCAGCTTCCTTGGTATCTTTGGATGCTGGGTCCCATGCACTGTGTGTTGTGGTGCACTGGGTGTTCTCATGTCCTTCTGTCATGGTCAGCATTTACTTTTTTTTGCTACTTGACGCTGGATGGGCTTTTATGTGGGATCGGACTAGACGGGCTAGCCTTTGGGTGAAAAGCCTTGGTTACCCATAATCCTATCAACAGTTTATTGGTTTATCATTTATGTTGTTAATGTTGTTGACTTCACCTGTCAGTGGTCGTAATTTTATGGCTGAACAGTGTATAAAAGGTACCATTAACTATGTTGTTTGCATGTGTTTGTGTTGCGTCCATAATCTCTCTAGGGACACCATTTTTTAGTCTTAGCATCATGAATCCCTTTCTTTCACCCCTTAGCATGATGAGACCTGGAACAAGGACAAGCATGCTGTAGAGGAAACTTCTCTTATTTACCTAAGCGTAACACACATATAACTTAAAACTTAGGCATAAAGCAACAATTCTAAATGTCTCTTGAACTGTACCACAAACTTTAAACACAATTAATCTAAATGATCTTTGTGTTTTCATGGTGGTAAACAGTGATCTCTAACACGTTGGTGTTTAATAGGATTGAAATCTGGGTGGTGGCCACGAATTATATAAAGGTCATACTCATCATACCATTAAGGCACTCCTTATATCCTGGCAATGAGGGCATCCTGGAAGTGACTATTCCCTTGAGAACAGAACGATTTCGTCATAGGATAAAGGTAATCAGTCAGTACAACTGTCACTCACAAAGCACAACACAAGAATAATATTCACAACACTGTAATAAACTCACATTTGCACACTGGACAAAACCACAAAGACACTACATCAACACTCGTATAACCACTGAAGAACCAAACAATACAATTCCCAGCAGCAAGCCTGTGGTAATGGGTTGTGAATTTTGATGAACCAATGTTTGTGCTCTGGTTGGATCTAATTGGGCTTTCGTCAATGGCTGGCTTTGGCCATTGACAAGCACTAACTAATGGCAGCAGGATATGAAACTGGAAGGGGAAGGGACCCACAGGGGCAGCCATGTTGGCTCCACTCGCCATTTCCTCCACTAGAGCCAACATGGGGTCAGTTACCATCTACCGGGACAGACACACACCTGACACACCTGACAGAGAGGACTTAGCCAGAGCTCCAATCCCATAGGCGTTGGAGTTCCGTTTGAGACGAGGCAAGATGGAGGTGGTGTCCTCCATAGACAGCTGGTAGACAGAAATGTTGCAAGGAGAGAATATAAATAGAAGATTTGGAGAAAGAAAGAAAGGAAGGAACAAGCATTAAGGAAAGATGGACATGGGCACACCTAGGTATTCATATGCTATTTACTTGTTCAGGAAAAATGAGAGATCTCTGTAGCTGAAAAGTGTTAGTGATTTAAATGCAGTTGCTTGGAAGTTTAGTTATGGCAAGTGGACTTTTGTTGCTGTTGGATTCTCTAGTCGGAGAAAGGTTGGTTTTAGGATCCAAATATTTCCCCCAGGGATGTTTTTAAGGCTTGTTATGTGTGTTGTAATTAAAGAAAGTTACATTAATGAGAAACTCATTACAGTGGGACAGTCACACCTCCTACTCTCCGTCATATCCCCAAAGAGGGCCGTTAGGTGTGGCCTTCATGCTGAACATGTGAAGTGGCTTTACTGAAGCTAATGGAAGTGGAAAGGATTTCATTCAACAGAGGTGTCAGTTTCAGACACGACATGTCTCCCACTTTCCAGGATAATTTAGATAATAACGTACTTGCCACTTCCACCAGGGAGACCACACATATCAACCCTTTTTGGGAATTGCAACTTTTTCCAGGGACATATTTTGAAACAAAATAATTACCAAAAAAAAAGTCCATTTGCCATGACTTAACAAGTCTAGACATGACAAGATCTATTGTCTGTATTATATTTCAAAATTGTACATATAGATACAGTATATCAACCAGCAATCAAGCAGTCAAGCCTACATCATATTAGGGCTGTGCAATAAATATTTTTTTTTTTATATATATATATATAATTTATTATAATTTTTTCAGTCCTCATAAAACACATGTTCTGTATCATTCTGATTCACAATAGTATCCTTCTATTCGCTTTAGAGTGTCTCGTGCTAAAAGCCCAAACTCACTCTCAGCCTGACTATATCGTTCTTTTAATTCGTTATTGTTTTTGAGTTGAATTATACACTGCCTGGCCGAAAATAAATCCCACATTCGAAGATTTTATTTAATTACTTTTAGCTTTGATTACAGCTTATAATGTGGTGGTTAGTTCATGCGTGAAAAATGAGAACTTATGCTCCCAGAACCTTTTTTTTTTTTTTTTTTTACAATTTGATCCTGAAATATGGCCGTGCTATTAACTCCATAGATGTGATAACCTGGTCATTCAGTATATTCAGGTGGTCAGCTGACTTAATTTTATTGCCACATAACGTTACCGAGCCTAAACCTGAGCAACTGAAGCAACTCCAGATCATAACACTGTCTCCAGAGGCTTCTACAGTGGACACTATGCATGATGGGTGTATCGCTTCTTGAGCCTACCTTCTTAACCCAACCCGCCCATTGCTCTGGAATAGGGTCAATCTGGACTCATCACACCACATGACCTTTTTCCATTGCTTTAATGTTTAAAGAAAACTGAAGCCTTTTCTCTCTGACAAGTGGTTTTCTTATGGACACGCAGCTGTTTAGTCCCAATCCCGTGAGTTCCTATCACATTTTGCACATATGGAAATGCTCTTACTTTCACTTTTAAACATAGCTATGGTTTTACTGTTGATTTTTTTTTTTTACCAATCAACTTTACCAAGTGTTTAAGTGATCTCCATCAAATATTTTCTTCTGACTAAATTTCTTCCACGGTTGGCGGTTCAGCACGATCCTTCCAAGTTTTAATAATGTTTTGAAGGATTCTTAACCCAGTTTCAGTCATTTCAAAATTCCTTAGTTGTTGTCTTTGCTTGATACCGCTTGATTAACCCTTCTGAAATTACACCTTCTTATGGTCCAGGCAGTGTTTCTGGTGTTGTGAACTCTGAAGTCCTCAGTTTTCAAGTTCTCAATTGATATCTCAAGGGTTATCCTTATATTACCCAAAATAATAATTGGTTTTATGATTTTTGCCTGAATATGAGAACATCTGTTTTACTAACACATCCCTAAATACATTAAAACTACTGACAGTACTTCCTGTATGTAGAACAATACATGAAATAACAATTAACACAATATCTGACTGTACATACTGATACATACTCTGCAGAATACCTGCTCTGTACTGCACTGATCATCAATTATGATCACGATTCAGTAACTATTGCACTGTCTGTTTTACTTTTAATTATACTGTATTGCTTATCCACTGTGTGACTTTGCACCACCCATAATTCAGTACTGTCTGTGCAATACTGCACATTTATATATAATTAAATTTGTATATACTGCACTACTATATATAGACATGCAAGTACTGTATATATGTACATACTGTATGTATATTCTGCTTAGCATCTTATATTCATCACCACTGCATTGTTTGTATATATATATATATATATATATATATATATATATATATATATATATATATATACAGTGAGGTCAATAAGTATTTGATCACCCTGTGATTTTGCAAGTTCTCTTACTTAGAAATCATGGAGGGGTCTACAATTTTCAGCATAGGTGCATTTCCACTGTGAGAGACAGACCTGTTATTCTGCTTTTAAATAGTCCATATGTTTCTTACGAAGCCACTCCTTGGTTCTCCACGACCCATCTTTAATGCTCTGACTGAGGGAAGGAGGTTTTTGCCCAATATTTCACAATACATGGTCCCGTGCATCCTCTCCTTAATACAGTGCAGCCGTCCTGTCCCCTGTGCAGAAAAACACCCCCAGAGCATGATGCTTCCAGCCCCATGCTTCACTGTAGGTATGGTATTATTGGGATGATACTCATCATTTTTCTTCCTCCAAACACAGCGAATGGAGTAAAGATCAAATTGTTCTACTTTGGTCTCATCTGACCACAGGACTTTCTCCCATGACTCCTCTGGATCATCCAGATGGTCCCTGGCAAACTTCAGACGGGCCTGGGACGGACATAGGCTGACTTAAGCAGGGGAACCTTCCGTGCGATGCAAGATTTTAAACCATGACGTCTTAGTGTATTACTGATAGTAGCCTTGGAAACGATGGTCCCAGCTCTCTTCACGGCATTGACCAGCTCCTCCCGTGTAGTTCTGGGCTGATTCTTCACCATTCTCAGCATCATTGATACCCCATGTATCTATAGACTTTGGCTGATTGTGGGGTGCACAGGTGTCTTTATGACAGCTCACGAGAGTGTAGCTAGACTATTTCAAAGCAAAATAACAGGTCTTTGAGAGTCAGAAATCTGGCTGATAAGCAAGTGATCAAATACTTATTTGACACAGTAATTTACAATTAAAAATCATACAATGTGATTTTGGGATTTTTCTTTTTAGATTCTGTCTCTCACAGTGGGAATGCACCTATGCTGAAAATTGTAGACCACTCCATGATTTCTAAGTGAGATAACTTGCAAAATCACAGGGTGATCAAATACTTATTGACTTCACTGTATATATATATATATATATATATATATATATATATATATATATATATATATATATGTCATACATCTCATTTATTTATAATACTTACACTCAAAAAAATGAACATGGCTACCTGTTACATGTACTAAAATGTAATATGTGTTTTGTACATAATAATTTCATGTTTCCAAGATAAACATGAATAAATTATGTTGTATTTACATGAAATTCAACAACTTAACATGTATTAGATTTAATCATGTTGAGATAAACCAAAGAGATCTTGTCACTATGAAAACCGGAAATAGCAAAACCGGAAATATCGCGAGAAGAGAACATAGCGTGTTGAGAAGACAAACGTTTGGCGGGCGTGTGGAAAAGGTAAGCAGGAATTAATTCCCATCTTTCTAAATAAAAACAATATACTGAACATAAATGTCACCTTCTGTTTAGCGATGTTTAGTCACATTATTTTGGTTTAAGCTATTTCTTGTATTTTTAATCACACTTAAAATACCGACGGTTATATGCGCGTGCTTAATCTGCGGTTCGGTTCTGGTTTCGGTCTGTTCTCATGAGTTGTGAAGCGAGAGGAACAAAGTATAAATATTGTTCATTTGATAAATTAAGTATCATGAATTTTTAATTGAATCTATCTCTGTATTTTTTTACAGGAGTTTGTGAGTAAAAGTGTCCTGTCTGCATCTGACTTCAGGAGTTTCCTGACCAACCGTCTCTAACGGTCATATTTAAAAGTCATAACGTGCAGTTATAAAGTACAAAACTTTCTGTTGGTGTTAATTTTCTTTTCTATGATTAATACTTATTTGTGGTGTTTTATGTTTTGTACATCTTTTCAAATTAAGACTTCATTTGTAAGTTGCTGCTGGTGTAAAATAAAAATCTCTGTTTTATCCCGTTTGTTTTATGCTTCTTTCCTTCACAGAATTCTGTTGATCAGGGCTTGAAAATTAAATTTACTTGAGTTGGATCAACTTAATTTACAACTGAAAAATGTGTTGTACCAACGCTATTCATTTATGTTAACAGTATTAAATTATGTTGGACGCAGCTGTAGTAAATAAGTTAAATTAACCTAATAAAATTAATTTGACTGAACCTAAGAACATTAAGTTGGGCCAACAAAATTGCTTAATGTTGAAAGAAAGCCATTAAATCAGGTGGAAATTCTTTCCATAATTTAATTACGTTCATTCAACAAGTTATTTTTTTGAGTGTACTGTACCGTCTGTAAATAATAAATACACCGATAAACCATGCAGCATATGCAATTCTCATAATATGTTATTTATTGTAAATATGCCATTTATGTGCTTTGGTTAGATGTAATCTGCATTTCAATGGCGTTGTACATGTACTTATACACAATGACTATAAAGTTGTATCTAATCTAATCTGATCTAACCATTTATCCATTTTCCATTAAAATAAATGTTTTGTTTTTTTTGCAAAAGAATGATTCTTATGTTTATGAAATACACACACACACACACACACACACACACACACATACTTACATATATATATATATATATAGTTAGTAAAACCGAAAGCGAAATGCGGTAGAGAAAGAGAACCTAGAGGTGGACAAATTTTGTTTGTTTGTCACACTACTCACTCACATTGATTCCCTCCCATGAAAACTCTGGCCGTCCTTGCTGAAGCAGAAAGCAGACAAAAAGATAAGAAGGAGTCGATGAAGTCAGAGGAAAAGGCAGTGAGTGAGCGATTTAGAAGACAGACAGGTGTTCCGGAGTAAATGAAGTAATGTAGCCTGTTAAATAACACATAATTTAAGGCCAAAAGTTTGTGAACGCTTCACCATAACACTCGTCATGCATCATTAGAGTGATTCTGATGATGATAACCACTATCTTATTGGCACATTCATATTCACATACATATTTTATATATACAGTTCTGTGCACAGAGACCTGAACCTGGATTAAGAACTCATCAACTACTGTATACAGGGTCGCGGGGGCCCTGCATCCTATCCCAGGAGACTTTTACACCCCGGATGGGGTGCCAATCACCACCATGAAGGTGTAAAGCGAGGCGACAGTGCTAACCACTACGCCACCGTGCCACTCCAAAGGCTGGTATCCACCTAATATACAGTAGCTCTAGTGGGAGTCATGAGGGGGCATCCTTTTAAGTCATTTACCCTGGCATGATTTATTCATTATAAACCCGAAACAAATCATTGCGGTTTTACTTACATAATAAAATTCATAGCACTAAATTGAAAAGGGATTAGCACACGAAACGTCTGATTGTGAGCCAGCCTCGTCTTTGTACGAGGACGCTAGTGAGACTGGAATGACACTGCCATTAGGCAGGAAAAGAACAGAGGTGGTGAAGTGGAACAATTGATGAGGTTGTGTCTCCAAGGATAGAAAGCCAGTTAATATACTGAATATACTGTAGATAACATAAGCCCCCTAGAGGCAGACTCCCGTGGCCTGTGCGAGAAACATGAAACTCTCATGCCTAGCGAGTTATATTATGTTATCTGTCACCTGGCTGGGATAGATTCCTGACTTGTTAGCACTGTAAATATAGTACAGCATGCAACAGGCCACAGGCAGGGATATGAGGGCATGGGTCAGGTGTCCGTGCTGGCATGTTATTGGTTTATTCAGTGTTGTATAGTTCTCGTAGAGAGCATGGTGATCCAACTTATTCGACCCAATACATTTTGACTAATAGTTGAGCCTATTGATATTGATTATCATATTTCAATGACATTAATGAGAGACCTCATTTCTTACATTTTTACTTGCAGAGACTTCTATAAACTGTCAATATTAATTTATTCATTTTTTTATACCGCTTATTTATAAGAAAACCGGTTGGTAAGACATTATGTACTCTCAGACACACACAGCATTCATTCATCTTTTTATTTTTCTCTGAAAAACTATTCCCTAATATATTTCTAAGACGTTTTTCTGTAACATTTCCAGTTCAAGTACTTCAAGTCACTCTTTATTGCCATGACAATCATATGAAATGTACGATCCACAGTGAGATGCAGTAACATGCATGCCATGACATACATTGTGTTTATACAGACAGGGCATGACAGAGTGCAATATGAATAAAGAAGCTCGCAGGGAAAGGTTAATGGGAAAAGGTAGGCTGAGTAAGCACCAGAAAAGCATGACTACTTCGAATTACAAAAGCGAAAAAAAAAAATAACTGATGTTGTACTAAACAATAGCAGGTCCATAGCTACAATCTGAAATTTAAATAGGTTTAAACTAGTCCTGACGATAGATTAAAAATTTTAACTAGTTAATCACAGACATAGTCTGTATGACTTGTATAGGAATTACAATTTTTAAATAGTCTTGTGTTATAAACGTGCAATGTTGATATAAAGAAATGCATGAATTATGGTCTAGGCACATTAGGCCTTGTTCACACGGGCGTTAAATTTTTGGATAAAAAAACGTGCTCTGAACGTCTTAGACGTTTATGTTGCGTTTTGTGGTGGCGCTTGATTGACTTCTACACCGCCGTTCGTTTGTCTCTGTCTAACGTCAGTCTGCAGTCCAAATTGTAGTTTGTGTGTTAACCTGTGGGGGCAGTGTGTTGGGAACTGGATATGAAAGCCCGTGGCTACCGGGTTCACTCTCTGACTGCACAGCGTCGGATTAAAGGAAGTCTTTTTTGTGGTTTATGAAGAAATGCGAAAATTTCCGCTTGATGTTTTTCGACAAATAATTTTATTTTATTTTGCCTTTTTATGAATTTTCCTATGTATAGCATGTAGGATCATGGGATATATCCGGTCCTCCGAAGCATAAAATGAACGTGAAGAAAACACACTAGAAGTGGTTTTCTTGCGTCTGTTGGGTTTTGAACGTCAAGAAAAAACTGCATGCAACGATTTTTGATGGCGTGTAAACACAAGGCCGGACAAACGCACGTCACCAAAGCCCGTGTGAACACTCTCATTGACTCCTATGTGTAGAAAACACTTGCCGTTTGATCCGCGCACACCGGACGCTACAAACGCAAGAAAAAAACGCTCGATTTTAACGCCCGTGTGAACAATGCCTTATGCAGTTTTATAATTATCTCAAACATTAACATGTGTTGAATTAAAGTCTCTAATTAATGTGTTTAATTAAAAATGGGTGGGTGGGTAGTATGAGGTGTGGCAACCCATTGACAGTATGGCTCGAACCTAGACCCTGTGATCCGAAAATCAACAACCTGGATCCTTAGCCATCCGTGCCACCACTCCCACATCTTACGTTTAATGTGTTCTTGTACAAGTAGTTCTCCTTTAAGGTAGCTCGGGCACACAACTTAGTTTTTTTTCTAAACTTTTTATAATAAAACTTTATTTCAGCACACCTGTGATGTTTTCTCATTATCTATCTTATTATTCCTGTTAAACAAGTCATTATCATACACAGCCGGGTAGCCGTGCTGCGATTATGGGAAGCCATTAGGCTCAAACTTGGTCACATGATTAATTTGCGTTAAGAAAATATTGACAGCCCTAATTTGAAGTGGCAGCGTAGTGTTGTGATTGTAAACAAGGATTATCAATGTGGTCTCGTGTTGTTAAGATAGCAATTCATATTCCACTTCAATTCAATTCTTGATTGAAGTGGAACAACTTATTGATATTGATATAACAGACCTACAGATATAGTGAAAAGGTTTTGATCCATCCCTCATTTCTTCGTATTAAAATAAACTAAATATTGCACAATAAATTAAAGGAATGAGAACAAATGTTTTACTGTGACAGGCTGCAAAATCGGTTGTTTATGTAACAACCTCAGCAGCAACCTTGTTTCCCCTCTCATCTGTGTCAAGGCTTTTGCAGAGCATAATAACCTTTTTCTTGTAACTTTTTTCTTTTATGTTTTAAATATGTAACATGCATTTTATTGTGTTAGTTTTGTCATTGTGCATCTGTATGCACTGCCATCTTGACCAGAACTTCCTGGAAAAAGAGTTCTTGTATCCCAATGAAATCGTCCTGGCTAAATCAAGGATAAACGGACTTGACGTGCAATATAAAGTGAACGAGTCTGTGGGGGGATGTCAGGCTGAAAAATGTTACTTGGGATAAATGAAATGCCTAAATCATGTATTTGGCTTGCAAGCCTTGAGTTCTCTAAACCAAAAATACTGTATCTCTGAGGACTGTGGAAATAGAAACTGTATTTATTTATTCTTACCTGTTCTCCATCTTTCCTTACAGGAACCGCGTCTGCCGCTAAAAAGAGAGAGCAAGGGTAAAGGAGAAATTAGAATGACAAGATTACGCAAGCTCTCTGACACAAAAAAGCTACATTAAATGACTGTTAAAGACTACCCTCCGAGCTGACATCAGTGACAGAATGGTGTTACCATCTGGTGTTAATATTTCTACTAATATCATTTTCTGAGATGACATGAATGTTCAGTTCTTTGTCAGATCTTTGTCATTACGTTAAATGCCATCAAGAGAAAAAAATATTTATGAAGGCATATAAAACCATATATAACCCTATACGGCACAAAAATCCCACCAACTCTAAAAACCCTCTTGTCCTGTGTTAACATAATTGCTGTCTGATCACAAGAGTTTTATCTCATATTAACCAATTGAGCATTGGTGGCTCAATCGGTTAAGGCTATGTCTTACTGATGGGAAGGTTGGGGGTTCAAGCCCCAGCACTGCCAGGCTTCCACTGTTGAGCTCTGTCTATCTAATTACGGTATGTTCGTCAGTTTTACCCAATTCAATCCAATCCCGATGACTCGCACATCATAACACATAGTTATCCCAACAATATAGTTATAACCTTACTGTGTGGGTCATGAAGCGCCAGTCTTGGTTTGTATATATTATTGGTTGTTTTTACACGACATGTAAGACCTGATTCAGATCAGACCTGACCAAATCAGACCAGATTTGTTTTTAAAAAATAATATTAATAATCTTACCATGTTGAAATATCTTAAATCTAGCCAAATTCATCTACAGTTTCTTACTGTAGAATCAAAGAGTCTTAAACTGTTTCAATATTTTAGGCTTTAACGTCTTGGTACAGTATATTGTTTGTCAAAATTAATAAAATGTACAGTAATGCTTACAAAAACAGTTAAATATGTCAAGACATAGACTTAATAATCCTATATTCAGTTTATTATAATCTATAAATAAGAAACTGTAGATAAATTGATTTTCAAATCAATTTTCAACAGAAGTTTGCATTTAACTTCTATTTGCATGTATGAAATACATTTTCCATGTAAAATGGCTCTTAAACGATCTCCTGATTCCCGACCCCTGAAAGATTCATTAAGCTTTGAATAAAAACAGCTGAGCTTTTTGCAATGCATTGACACTTTTTTGATTAACAAAGTATATTTGGAACATGAAGACCTTCATTGCTTTATTTGAAAAGTTCATTTGCTTTCTGGTTAGAAGGTGACCTCTGCACACATGCGTTAATAACTTGTTTCCACAAGATAAGGAATTGTTTTCACAACATAACAACTTGTAAGCACAAAATAACGTGTTCCAACAAGATAATAATTTGTTTTCACAGGATAATAACCAGTTCCTAAAAGATAAATAACATTATTCCACAACACAATAACTTGTTTGCACAAGTAATCAATTGTTCTTACAAGATAAATAACTTGTCCCACAAGATAAATAACAACTTTTCCCTACTAGATAAATAACTTGTTCCTATAAGATAATAACTTGTTTCCATTAGATTATAATTTGTTCTGACAAAATAAATAACTTTGGCTCCACAAGATAATAACTTGTTTTCACAAGATAAAAAACATGTTCCCACAAGAAAACAACATATTCCCACTAGATCAATAACTTGTTCCCACAAGATAATAACTTGCTCCTACAAGATAATAACTTGTTTCCACAATATAAATAACATGTTGCCACAAGAAAAGAACTTGTTCCCACTAGATAAATAAATTGTTACCACGAGATAATACCTTGTTTGCACAAGATAATAACTTCATCTATTGTAACTAATTATCTGTTCCTACTAGGTAAATAATTTGTTCCCACAAGATAATAACTTGTTCCCACAGTATAAATAACTTGTTTCCACAAGAAACCAACTTATTCCCACAAGATAATAACTTGTTCCCACAAGATAATCACTTGTGCCCACTAGATAATTACTTGTTTCCACAAGAAAATAACTTGCTCCCACAAGATAATAACTTGTTCCCACAATATGAATAACTTGTTTCCACAAAATAAATAACATGTTCCCACAAGAAACCAACTTATTTCCACTAGATAAATAACTTGTTCCCACTAGATAAATAACTTGTACACACAAGATAACAACTTAGTTTTGCAACACATACTTTTGGCAAAATGTTTTAAAACATACTGTATGCCTAATCCTGTAAACCATGCCTATAGCTTTGTTTGTGTCACTGAATGTGACGGAAGTAAAACAAGAACACGTACAGATGCTAGGTTTGTGGGTGGGTACGATGGTAAGCTGGTACGGGGCAGGGGTAGCTCAGGGGTTAAAAACTTGCTCTACTCCTTGGTAGGTCAAAAGTTCAAATTTCAGCACCAAGTTGCTACTGTTGGGCCTTTGACCAAGACCCTTAACCCTGAATTGTTCAGATAAATAATTAAATAAATGCAAGCTGCTCTGGAAAAGGGCGACTACCGAATGCCATAAATGTAAATGTGAATGTGGATTCAGGGTCAACGGTGAACACAATAGGGAAAGCAAGCAGCTAGGAAAAGATTACATGCACATACTGTAGCATAATATATACAGTATAGATCATATAACATATAAAACATGAGACTGTATTGTCTGTGGCGATAATAAATGACACACATGGCAACAGAGTTTCCACACAGCCTGGGTCATACTCATGGTCTTTATCTGATGCATGTCTACGAGACAAGTGAGTCAAAAATTATCCGCACTCTGGTTATATTAAAACTTCTCTTGGCCGCACTGTCTTTCCGTTCAAGGCTACTGTCTCCAAGACAGAGTCGGTCCCAAGCCCAGATAAAATGGGAGGGTTTGCATCAGGAAGTGCATCCGGCATAAAACCTGTTCCAAGCTTTTTTATGTCAAAAAATGATGTATTCATCTTTTCTAAAACTAAGTTCAAATAAATTCTACAGCCAGAGTGCGGATAATTTTTGACTCAACCTCGTATGTTTTAATAGCAAGGGAACTGCTGCTTAAAAGACATTTTGCAGTTCATGTTGTCCCTAACACCATTATGAGCGCTAGGCACATGGCAGTGCAGATGACGTGTGCAATAATTTGGAAAAAAAAAAAAATATATATATATAAAAATAATATATTTAAATTTAGTTTAAAGGATAATTAAACAAATAAAAATGGTTTATAGTTTACTTAAAGAATGGTAATAAATTGTGTGTGTGTGTGTGTGTGTGTGTGTGTGTGTGTGTGTGTGTGTGTTAATTGCTGGGCTCTTTTTCTGTAAGTACAGTGAAGCCTCTGAGCATTGGGGCCATTTCCACAATCAGTCTTTCTTACCCTTGAGAGAGAGAGAAAGAGAGAGAGAGAGAGAGTGAGACTTTATGGTAGACTGGAGTTGAGAAAGGCGGTGAATGAGTGGATGGCACTGTGGCATCGCACAGGGTTTCCTCTGGGTTCTCTGGTTTCCTCCCACCATCTAAAAGACATGCAGATTAGGCTAATTGACGTTCCCAAATTGCCAAAAGTGTGTGATTGAGTGTGTGAATGTTGACCGGAGGTCCTATCACGGGTGCAAAATCAATTTCAGAGATTTATTTATCTATGTGACCCCAGCCACACCCCTAAAATTAATTATAATTAATTACATTATATTGCCGAGGTTGTGCTGGAAAAAGGATTCTTAGAAGAAGAATACATTGCAAAGAACACCTTTTTCATGTTAACAAAACAGGGGGAAACCCTGCACTTCTTAGGCCAGGTCCACGTGTACAAGGAAGCTTTTTAAAATGAGTCTCGTCCACATGAAAGAAGTAATGAATAAACATTTATATAAGAGATGCTGTTATCTGATGCTGGTGACTCTAAATAAACTTCTCCTCTGCAGCAGAGGTACGTCTTGGTCTCGCTTTTCTGGGAAGGTCTTCATGAGAGACAGTTTCATTATGGTGCTTGATGGGTTTTGCAGATGCACTTGACACAATACTGTTCTTGCAAGAACTGATCCAGATCAGCTGATTTTCATATCTTAAAATAATGACTGCCTGTTGTTGTTAATTGATACGTAATTATGTGTTTTATTTCATATTTCTGAATTAGAAGGTGTGACCAAACTTTTGACTGGACTGTATGAATATGTAGCTCTTTTCCTTCCATGAAGAGATGATAAAGTTCTCATAGGGCCATCCAGTGAAGCTTACAGACAATAGCAAGGTCCAAAGGCTGTTTTATATCCAGTGTTCAAGTCAATGGGACGAGAAAAAAACAGGCTAAGAAGGGCTTATATTAATGCTAACACTGTGCTGAATAGAGTATGGTCGTTTTCATGAATAGCACAAACCAAATCACAATTTGGAGATATGATTATTTTCATAGACTGCTAAAATAGGTTTTCTCTATTATACACCTGCTACCACCCTGGAGAGTGAAGGCTTTCCCATTGTTACTTTGAGCCAATTGCATCGTTTGTACGGTACTAGATCACATTATGTGGTAACAATCAAGCAAAATATGCCCCTATCTGTCAGTATGCATGAAAAGAAATAGCTCGGCAGACTTATTACCACCACTGGCATGACAAAAATCCTAATTTACCAAATTTCATTGAAACTTTAACAACTGAAGACATCATTGAGTTCGGCTGACATAATAATGTTGGCGATTACATCGATTTCATTTGGGGTGCTGTTTAAGCTCAAATTTGTGCATTCATTGATTTTAAACTTCATTTAAGCTGTGGTAACTTGATAGAATTGGCTCGGTAACTCGATTTCTCTCCACCTTCAGTGCAGTTATCCTAAAACGGATACAGATAGTTATGTGTGTTAGAGGACCTGTAGGCTGAATATAGCACAGTTGTTTTCAAAATGAGAATAATTTATTTCACAAATAAACTTTAGGTGGCATGGTGTGCTGTCTGTGTGCTTGGAGCTCTACAGGATTGTGGGAGGCCTGCAGCCTATCCTAGGAGACCTTTGCACCCTAGGCATGGCATGCACACTCGTTCAGACACCTAAATTAGCCTAATTTTCACGTCTTTGGACTTTTAGACCCCGAATAAAACCCATAAACCATTAGGAGAACATGCAAACTCCCCACACATAGACCCAAGGTGGGGATCAAACCCCTGGCCCTGGAGGTCACCATTGTGCCACAGAGTTAGAATTACTACTATGAAATAGAGCTGGAACAACATTGACTAAATGAGGATGAACCAGGTTGACCCAATGCTCCTGAAAACA
This sequence comes from Clarias gariepinus, assembly GCF_024256425.1. Classification (NCBI taxonomy): domain Eukaryota; kingdom Metazoa; phylum Chordata; class Actinopteri; order Siluriformes; family Clariidae; genus Clarias; species Clarias gariepinus. The sequence continues at coordinate 16,472,535 of NC_071127.1, read as the reverse complement.
ATGTTACAAAACTCACTTCAAGATATTTAATATCATTAATACCAAACTGACGGCCTGAGCAGGACTCGTCCTTTGGTCATTGCAGTAAGAGCACTACATGCTTAATGTACAATTAGACTATTAGGGAACATGTTGCTGCCTTAAAAAAGCACTTTAGAGACTTTTGGTTGTGCAGAATACAGTTATGAGAGTTATTTCTCTATATATTCCCCCGCTTAAGTTTTTCTCAGCACTCTAGAACCATGATCGACTGCCTGTTTCACGTCTGAAACGCTGGCCTTCCAGAAACTCGTGTAATGGCCCAAACATGTGGAAATGGCTTGGAGCAAGTTCAGGACTGTGTTCATGAATACAGGTGCATCTTTTCCATGCGTTCAACAAAACAATATCAGACAGCAATTTATAAAAAATATTAAATTCCATTTGGAAAAAAATGCCTAACATTTGAGATCTACAGTATGCAGTGCAAGATCTGACGTGATGCAGTTTGGACGCAGTGCAATCACCACACTACAGTAGAGTAATTTGGGAGCCGAGATGCACCTCATGGTAATATTTCTGAAAGAACACTAAGGAGGAGGAGCTCCACTTTGAGGAGCTGTTCAAAACACGGTAAACGCGGTAAATGTGGGAAACGTTTGCCACCTCAAAATATGGGCTAGCCTTATCACATCTATCCAGAAATCAGGAAAAAGTCAAATCTGCAGAAAGTCTCTCTTTCTCTTGATACTGTTGCAATGTCAGCACAATCTTTACGGAAAGACAGTTCTTTGAACACCTTTGCTGATGTTTGAGGGAAGGAGAAAAAAAAAACAAGGCTGTCATCTGTGTTTTGACAAGTGCGATTTCAGCACTCACATTACAAAATATTTGCCTTCCACAGAACTCGATAGCATACCCCTCAGTCACTGCAAGACTTTAATGAAGACAGAAGAAGGTATGCTTGGTCTTCAATTACAGATGATTGCAGTGATACAGATGTTGAGGTTGGTGGAAATGCTAAAAATGGTGAATACCATTTAATGAACCAACTTGATTCGCCTCATCGTGCTTCGTTCAAGTTAAACTTTTGATTGTGCAGAACACAGTTGAAACTACCTTTATTTCTTTATTTAATCCCCTGCGACACTAATGCACTTATCCCAGTGCTTGGATGCCATCAAGGTAGAACGTTTTTCTCAGTACGCCGGAACCATGATCGGACTGCCTGCTTCATGTCTGAAACGCTGGCCTCCCAGGAGCTCCATTAATGGTCCAAACATGTCCAACATGTTGGACATGTTTGGTCCAACACTCCATAATGGCCAAGCAAGGAGACACTGGGAATGGCTTGGAGTGAGGTCAGGACTGGAGTGAAGTGTTTGTGACAAGATTTTCAAGGTTCAGGCATTCCACTCGCTGAATGTTCACGGGAATGACTGTCTCACCTCGGATTGTCATTCATGGATGTACGGCATTCTGTAAAACATTTGCACCAATTAAACATTTCACTGCGACTAAGAGTCTTATCACTTGTCCGTGGGGACGACCGCAGCGGGCTCTGAGCCACCTCGGCTGGGATCATTATTCTCAGGTTTGGCTTTCAACAGCTGTCTTAAGGGTGGAAGTTATGTACATGTTTCGTCTAAATACTGGAAAAAGTAAATGAAGCAGCTTAATATTTAGAAGTAATCAATTTAAAATTATTACATTTAGTTCCATTTGGATAAAAAAAAACAAAACTTATTATTATTATATTAGAAAAGCTAATTCCCCTTATCCAATATGATTTCTTGCTTCTAGTTAATTGCACAAGTCAATGTAATAACTTAAAAAGTTTCATGCAAACGTTTGCATATTTATTATTATTATTATTATTATTATTATTAGTGCCATTACTGGGATTTTCACTCCGATGGTAGGGCTAACACTCGGACACACAAAGAACATGCACAGAAACTCCACTTAGTAAATGGCTTTCAGGATCGCCCCAGAGGTCTTCTGAGCCATTGTGCCACACCTAGTACTAAAACTGTGCTGCTTAATGTAGCAAATGACCTACTAATAGCCTCAGATTAGGGTAGTGTCTCCTTGCTTGTATAATTTTATTAGTTCTCAGTGTGGATTCTGTAGATGCAGAAAACACCATAGAGCACAATATTGATCTTTACAGACTAGAAAAAAAAAATCTCAGATTTGATCTAGTTGATCGTTTCCAAATAGAAAATATTACTGGCGGCTTCTTTATGCATGCATAAATAAAGTTTGGTGAGGAGCCGTTGTGTGTCGTTTTGAAGCAACCATTCACTGCATAGTTGAAGGCTGGTTTCTTTTCTAATCCTCGATTGTCCATTCTGTTCCTAAGATAGCATCAGGTTCCGTTTCTTGGCTGACAGGAGTGCTGTTTTGCTGTTGTAGCTCATTCCCCTAACGGTTTATGTTTTGTGCATGCTGCAATCCTTGAATGGTGAATAAATTTAATGAATAAACGAAGTGAAATGAATACCTTTACAATGGATGGGGTCTATCAGGCAGCAAGTAAACAGTCAGTTCTAAAAGTTGATGTAATTGCAATTAAACTGTAATTGTTTAATTCATTTTGTGGGACAACAAAGACGTAAGTAACACTGCACTGCAGTAATTCATATACGGACAATGCTTAAGGCTAAGTATCTAATCCAGTTGGGTACACCACTTAGTTTTGCATAAACACTTGCTCTGAGACAAAATGGGACATGGGTTATTGCAGCTGCACAAAATTAGAGGTAGTTCCTGAAAGTGGAATAGGGGAGAACTTTTCTAATAACTTTAAATATCCCATCAATAAGAGACCGCGAGTTCGATTCCCTGTGATGCTGTAACCTCCGGCAGCCGGAGGCCTGGAGAGAGCTGGTTGGTCGAGCTCTCAGAGGGGAGGGATGGAAGGCACAGATAGCGCTGTCCTCTGGGTGTGTTATGCCACCCCCAATGAGAAGGCAGTTTGAAAAGATGCGTTTGGCTGGCGTCACATGGCTTGGAGGAAACACGTGAGAGTCTTCAACCATTCTCCAAAAAATTATTGAAAAAAATAAGAGCTCAACTTGATGGTAGTCATACCATCTGTACTGTATACCTCTGGTGGTTACTCAGACCATCTTATCTTAACAAAGCCTGGGGTCTTGTTAGTCTGTTAGAATGTTAGTCCGCTTGAACCCTTTTTTTTCTGTCACTACACATTTAATTAACACCTCCCGGGCTTGCTCACTTCTCCTCATCTAATCATCAGTGGAAACCATGGAAACAATAACGGTCGGTAACCTAAAGCACACTGGAAGGGGCTTGAGGCCTGTAGAGAATTAAATAGGGAATTTTTATCTGTATTTCACTCAAGGGAGGTAATGACTCGACTCCTGTTGATTGTCGTGAAACAGGACACCCCATGCTATTTTCAAAGGTGTCCACTTCAACTGTGAATAGCAATGACTGAATCAGTATTGCAGGGAATAATACGGGGGTACTGGTTAATCAGTGTTCCTTAAGATTGTTTAAAAGCTTGAATTGATTTTTGACTTGATTAGAATTGAAACTTTCCTTTAAGAAGTGATTTGAGGTGACCTGCCATGGAAGATGTCTGATGCCCTTACATGAAACCCCAATAGTCATACTAGAACCTTTACAAAGCCATGCATTGTCTTTGGGCGCTCAATGTTCACACTATAAAGATACCACTTTGAAAGTACTACAGTCTGGTCCATTTTGACAGGTTTGCATTCAGAATGTAGCTGAGAAATAAGTCCGAGTTTGAAAATCCAATTTAACCAATTTATTCTCTAAACCCAATTTCCGTAAAAGCTTGGCTTACAAAATGACTCACATGTTCAACAAATCTTCAGTGAGCCTGGATTTAGTAATGACTCCGGCCCTCTTTTCTGATCCGCATGAAGTTTTAGGAGCTCCCTAAATCCATTTTGTTGGGATACTTGCGCCTCATACCATTTCTAGGGCTAAGACACTGTGTAACCCAAGCCTTTACTTCCTAAAAAAAAACTAAAATATGATGAAATATAAATCTTTTTCTCTGCTTCACTTGCTTTTAGTCTTTTAGCTGCCTCCATTGAGGGATCGCCACAGTGGACCAAGTGATCCGCACAACAACTTAGCACAGGCTTTACGACTATCCTGACGCAACACTCCCATTGTATCCAGGCTTGGGACCGGCACTGCATCCAGTGGCTGGGGTTTGGGCATCAGCTGGGACTTGAACCCAAAACTTCTGCATGGCAGGCAAGCGGCCTACCACTGAGCCACCAATGCCCTAACGTTGTTTGCTGCTTCTAATCTTTCAGTCTGAACTGTATGGCCAAGAAGTGAGACCCAAATGTCTCATGTGAGGTTTTCAGCATTAATCCAGGATATAAAGGGTTGTGACTGTTTGACAAGGTATTAGGGTCTGGTAAGACTAAAAGGAAACACTTTCAGTATGAAGAAACCAAGAGAAGAAATGTATGCGAAGAGGGTGCAGACTCTCAGAACATTGACAGAGGTTGTAGCATTCTCGTTTTAGCAATCTGTTCCTGAAATGTGTAATCAAGATGCTTGTTCAGACTAGGGAAGTGTTTGACTTAGAGCCCATTTAGTTGTGATAAATTGCAGTGCCCAAGTGTAGTGCTATCTCACACTGGTAGAATTCTTTTTTAGAACCTGTTGTAGGATGTAGAGTCAAAATAGGCCATTAGGCATTTTCCCATTGTTTTTAGTGATTAGTATTGTTGATGAAGAAATATGTGAGGTATTGACAATTCGAGCACATGGTAAGAATGATTGCGAAAGAGGACGTTTTATCAAATAGTTCACTGTAATTAAGAGAAATGTGTAGCTGTGTACTAGGTTCAGCATTATGATGGCACGGTGTTGTAGTGGTTAGCACTATCACCCCGCACCTCCAGGGTAGAGGTTCGATTCCTGCCTCAGGTCTGTGTGTGTTCTTCCCATGCTTGGTGGGTTTCCTCCGGGTGCTCCGGTTTCCTCCCACAGTCCAAAAACATGCGGGTTATGCTAACTGGCGTTTCCGAATTGCCTGTAGTGTGTGAATGAAGACTGGGCGCTGAGCTGGCATTCCAACCCCTTAAGTAACTGCCCCAGATATGACAGGTGTATTTCCAGAGTGGGAGTATTCAATGCCAGATGGCACGTGGATGGACAAAAATACCAAAACAAACAAAAGATTCAACATCATTACATATAATGTAATATACGATATTAACGTTGGTATTCTAATATATCAGAATAATGTATTATAAATTATATAGGAGTCAAAAAACAAATACAAACTTTGAAGAGACATGATTTAGAGTACTGTGCAAATTTCTTGAGCCACCCTACATTTTTTGATATTTTGCTTCGAAAGAGTCAGATTTATTGTATTTTTCTGTATGTAGTTTTGAGGAATAGTTCTCCAGGCTTCCTCAATGACCTGTTTTTTGGCAAGTTTTTGTTTTTCAGTCCAGCTTCTGTACCTGAGACGTTTCAGAGGATTGTTTTTTTGTTTGTTAAGCCACACAGTGACCTTAGAATCATTCGAGCATAGAAAATATCAAACTTTTAACGCGATTAGTATACTGGTGATGCTGAATGCTTGGAAAAGATAAGAGGGGAAATGAGGTTGCTGCTGAGGTTGTTTATTATATATATAATAAAGAAATAAGAGAAATGAAGAAATGAGAGAGCTCAAGACAGGTGCATCAGCAGTGTGATGTGCAGACGTTAATTGGATGCCCCAGTGTGGATTTAATAGCTTGTTCAAATGAAGCTGAATAAGACTAATGCAATGTGCTACATGTAATACCTTTTACAACACGTCTCATGTAAGTTGGCCCTAAAAGCCATAAACCTAACCATATTTAGACCTCAGTAGAAAAAAAAAAAACACTGGGCTGCAGGCTACATCCTTTCTACTGAACAAAAGAAGAAACCTGTAGCTGCGGGCGATGTGGACAGGCAGAGGTAACCAGAGGGACAGCGCACATTTGAGATCTAATCTTTTGTAGCCAAGGACTTGGAAAGACACAAGGGAAAGCAGTGTAAGGCTACCAAAGCCAAATGGCAAATGGATTGTATGTTGAATTATGTGCTGTAATTTGATGCAGCAGTGTGGATTTAAAAGGATGTTAAAATGCATCTGAAATAGGAGATGTGTGTTCACACAGCACATCTGGTGCAAATGAGCCCCTAAGGAGTCTATATTTATTGTTACACCATACAAGTTGAATGTAATTGTAGGTTTCTTATCATGTGAGGTTGTATTCGAGCAAAGATTGGTATTGGTGCCAAAAAAGTGTCTCACCTAAAGTAAAAAAGTGAATTTTCCGATAGAATCATATACTGTAACATAATTTTTCAAAATACTTAATGCTTCTTATCTCCCGATCCATGCTTTATTATTAATTTTTTTTTGTGAATATGCATAGGCATTTATATTTTTATCAGATAAATTTTGCTATCAGCTAAATCTCACCCTTTGATGTAGTGTCCGGAACTTTTTGTTTTAATTCAAATGATTTTAACTGTCATTCAGATGATACTTGGCCAATTTAGATTTCACTTAAAAAGGCATAAAATTGAAGAAGTGTATTATTCTAAAATGCTAAATTGTTAAGATATCGCAGCATGGATTTGACATGGTTACAGACCCTACAGATTTTTTTGCTTCTTTTAAGCTTTTACCAAAAATCATCTCTCATGCAAAGCACTGGGGTAAACCCAGGAGTTTTAATTGTATATTTATAAACGATACTGATCTGGCAGATTAGGGAAAAAAACAATTTTAACTGAATAAACTGTAGTTTGATGACCCCATAGCATAGACACATAATGTGTGACTAATTTGGGGCATTTCAACAAAACCACTGTTGTTAGTAATTTCAGGGAAAATGCCTAATTTTAAATCCATATGCTTCCAATTTTATTATCAATAATCCTAAAGAAATATTAATAATTTGGATTTAAAAATTATTATTATTGTTTGAAGTGAGACAGTATAATGCTGAAAAATGCCCATTTTGGGGGCACATACAGTATAAAATCATCTCTCCAAAGTTAGCGAACTTAAAATGTTTAGGGAAGCAAGATTGGTCATTTCCATGTTGTATACATTTCAAAAGTTGAGAAGTGGTTCTCAAACAGTTTACCTGGATAAATAAAGGTTAAATAAATAAATAAATAAAAACAATATGATGTTTTGGCCGATATTGAGCTTTAATTACTTACTAGCACAAATCCTGTTAGCGCTTTCTTTAAATCCGCTGATATGTTGTATTACCTTTCACTTATGTTCTAAAGTTTTGCATGCATGACGTGTGAAAGTACACAGAGATTAATGAATATATGATTCAGTTTTGTTGTGTGTGTATTTTTCATTTTGAAAATGCATAAAGAAACCTGTTTAAACCATAAGTAAAGGCTTTTGCAGTTATTTATCGAAGGGGCATGCTGTATCATAGTCGTCCAATTCTGCAGTGAATGCTTGCATCTGGTAAGCGTATTTCAGACTGAAAGCGCCGATAAAGGGTGTGTGTACACAGTAAGAGGTAAGAGGTGCAGCTAGTTCTGAATGAAGCACCAGTAAAAATAGGTCCGGAGTGCTTTCAGTGTGTGCAGACGTTCGGTTTCTGTTATCTCCTTCCCTCATCCATTTTTAACACCTGTACTCTCAGGATGTCACCCAAGCAGGATAGGGTGGTCTAATGGGGCTCACATTTCCCAGGTTCAACAAAGAGGTTAACCCGAGGAAGCTGCTTTACGCTGAAGAAATTTGGACTTGAGATCAGATCAAAATCGAATCGAGCTGCGTTACACAATGGTGTATGGTGCTTTTTGTATAAACCGACACGTCGCTCCAAGTATTTAAAAAAACATCAGAACGTGTGATTGACAGGTTGCCCAGATTGATTGAACCCTATTAGAATAGTTTTTTTAAAGCAATCAATAATTCTCAATGTGTTCTCTTGATTTGAACCCTGGTTCAACTATGACGACTACATTTGATGTTTAAATGGTAAAACTAACATTAAAAACCAGAGAGCTGTCTTTAGGAAAGAAACCAGACATCAAACAAGTTGGCCAAAGGAACAACAGCAAATAATGAAAGAGAAACCCTCAGAAGAAGTCAGTGTCATTACATCAACCTCCACAGGGCAGGGGTGAATAGACTACAACCCGCTATTTGAAGAAATCTTCAAAAGGAGAAATACCAGTGCCAAAAGCTTTAGAACCAAGATCAAACTCTACCAAAGTATCAGAAAAGCCAAAGCCTGGAGAAAAAAAAAACCCATACAAGTTCATCACTCCAATACGGTAATGATAACTCCGGTCATGGCTTGGTCTTCCATGGCTACATCTGGAACAGGCTCAATAATCTCATTAATCACAAAATAAAGAATGAATGAATTTGTCGAGGTTTTTTGTCTTCTGCTCGATGCAGTCATTGCACGCAAAGGGATATGAAACCAAAGTGTTGGGTGTTGTTCACTTTAATTTACTCCAAGATGATCTGTTTATATACGCTTTCTGCTCACCAAAAGCTCAGAGCATTTTGACCATTTTTTAAGGTTCAGGAAGGAGCATTGGTGGCTCAGTGGTAGGTTTCTCGTCTGCCATGCTGAAGGCTGGCTTTGATTCCCAGCTGGTGGCCAAACCCCAGCCACTGAATGCAGGATGGTCTGCTGTGCTGTGGCGACCTTTCAGCAGCCGAAAGACGACAAAAACAACATATAGGCCTTAGAATTGTGCAGTATTGAGTGACATATGCTTTTTTCACTACAACCTAGGCAATATGATGAAATATACAAACATGACTGAGCAAAAAAATTTTAAATGGGTTACATAGGCAAAGAAATAACACGAATGCACACGATCGCATGTTGTTTCTATGAACAAAGTAATAGTCATTATAAGCATTTTGAGAGTTTTACATATTTGCGACATCATTCCCATATTCCAGTAGTGGTAAAATTTACGCTAAGTAATGATAACTTTCATTGTACAGTACCTGACATATCCAATAACCCGAATGCACAGTTTGGTGTCTGAAACCTCCCCGTTAATACAGCATAAAGCAAAAATAATTCACTAAAACTATTTTCATACCTTTGAGGGTAATAATAATCGAGTTCTGCATATGAGTTACAAATGACAAGGGTCATGAATGTGGATGCGGCATTGACCAAACCATATAGAATCATTTATTTTTAAAACCATTTTCCATCCAGTGCACTTAAATATATTTAGGTTTTCATGCAATGCACAGATCAAGTGAAAGTTACTGTTAGTAACTCTAATAATAATCCCATGGATGGTGCAGGGACAAATCAGATGCCTTAGGTTTGCTAAAGACATCAACCAAGACAAGGTAAACAGCAGGGGATTGGAACCTGGAGCCTAGTGCACCAGAAGAACACCAGAAGTTCTATGATAGCCCTAGTCTAAACCTTCTATCACTGAGATCCCTAAGTTCATGTTTAAATCTTAGTTTTAAAAAATTGCAATCTTAGTCAAAAGTTAGTACAAGTTAGAACCCTATTCAGTGATTCTATTTGTTCTGCACAATGTTTTTTTATGAACACGGCCATGAGTACAAGCAGCAGTCTCACCTAAATATATATCTGTTTAATTGGTATTTGAGATATTATTCTAATATTTGTCACCATTTACCATAAATAAGACGGGCGTTCCAGTCAAACCAGGACTCGTGATGAACCTTCTTGTGAATTAAGAACAATCTATTGATATTTACAGAAGACCCCACTGCAGTAAAACATTTGAATGGTGAAACCATGAAACAAGGTGGTACATAAATGAAAAAGACGCAACTGCCTGTGGGAACTGTACCAACAATCATTCCTAACTGCCATCTCTCCTTCTCTTCTGCTCTCTCTCTACCTCTCTCTCTTTCCCACTCCCTGTCTCTCATGTCGCTCCAGAGCTGCCAGTGATCCAGGACTCCTCTGCCCCCTGGAGCTGTCTGACTCGTCCTGGAGTCCTGCTTCTGGTTTGAGATCTCGTCACATGGATGCCCCGTGTGGTCTGCCTGGGATGCGTGTGGTGACTGGGGACGCTTCCACTTTTCCATGAAGACGGTCCTGTCCTTGGGTGATGCAGGTAGCTGTTCTCTGAGAACTTGTGACTGCATTCACTCGATATTCCAGGACTGGAGATTCCTACAGTCTACCTGAGCCTCCAATAACGAACTGGACGCAATATTAACTTAAACACATCTCCTGTTATACTGAACTTCCAGCTGTCTAACACACAGTATGACTGCAGATCAAACCCTGGTATCCGTTATTACCCAAATAAGGATGGGTTCCCTGTTGAGTCTGGTTCCTCTCAAGGTTTCTTCCTATTACCATCTCAGAAAGTTTTTCCTTGCCACTGTCGCTGTCGTCCTCGGCTTGCTCATTAGGGGACAGTTTTATCATTTTGATTCATACACATTCACATTTCATACAAACTTAAATAATTCTTTTGATTGTGTAAAGCTGCTTTGCGACAATGTCACATCCCCCATACAGTCCTGACCACGCACCAATTAAAGGAGTTTCTGGGGGGCCAGTGTTTAGACATGAATCAGATAGGCTGTGCAATCATGGCTCTAGCTTTCTACCTTGATGGTATGCAAGCACTAGTATAGCACTGGGGTAAGTGCATTAGTGTAGCAATGGGTTATACAGAGAAATAATTTTGTTTTTATCTCTTATAGCTGTATTCTATTGTTCTGCACAATCAAAAATCCTGGTATGACTTAAATGCCCCTGGTATAATGCATTGTTGGTTAGCATACTCAAACATGGATTTATTTTGCAGGCCTCATTTATGTTTTCATTGCATCTCCACATAAGCAGCAGAACAAATCATGAACACAAGCAATAGATGATCCTTCTCGGTTTTGTTTATTCATCAGGGTTACCATGTACATAGATAAATATATCACCTTGAAAAATGGACATAAACCACTTTCCTGTCTTAAAGTATCACAATCATGAATGTAATGTTTCCTGTCTATCTCAGGGTTGTGTTCATGAATGCCTGGTGATGAGGAAATAAGCTTTTCTGGGTAATGAGCTCATCAAGCACTACAAGTAATGATGGACCTTACAGTAAGTGTCTATGGTGCAAGCAAAAGTCAACACCACTCAAATGTTTACCTAACTACTCTCAGAATATGTTTTAAAAGTGATTTCTTTCTTTACTGGTGCATCTGGCACCTGGCCTTAATTATTGATGCTCTTTATTGGGTTAGCTGTGCATAGCAGGGACATGCATTGAGAGGTCAACTCTTAGCTTCTCAAGAGCGATACAAGGTCATACTGTGCTAGTCAGGGTAGCTCTAAACCAATTTTCCCATTAAGACAATGATAGAGACATGATGGAGTATGATGAGTATGTCTATAGAAATGGTCTTCTAAAAGGTTGCCATCTGAAACAAAGCCAGAAGGCATAGCCCCAACAGGAGGTTCAGGTGATTGAACACAATTTGACCACAAGAGGCAGGTATTTAGCATAAAGTGAACGGAATAGGCACTAGACCGTTTCCATTTTCTTTCAGAAAGACTCCATTTCAAGGTTTTATTGTTTTGTGCCAAAAAACAAGCACCTGGATTCCACCTGGGATTACTGAGTTTCATGGTTCTCCCCTTTATTCATGGTTTTCTCCAGTTTCCTATTAAACCGGCTAGTTCACAGCGTCCTGTAACGCATTGCAGCTCCAGTTGTATATCCACGCAAATTCACTGACCAGAATTTAGCGTACGCTAAAAGTGAATGAATGAACCAAAGTGACTTTTCTTACCACAGTAAAGCTAAGGTTTTTCAGTCACTTGTCCGTAATCGCTTTGCTTCACCAATGTGTGTTCGCCCAAGTTTCATTTTCTTACTTGGTACTAAAGACAAGAACAGAAAGGAGCATGGCAAGAGAAATGAGGGGGAAAAGAATGAAAGCGAGAGAATAATCTGATCCCTAGACCATTATCTGTTGAAGCATAAAAAAGTGCTCTTCCGCTTTGAAACTAGGTGCTTGAAGACCTTACTTTTGTCCATCAAAGGAAGCCATGGCCTCAGTTGGAGATTTTCCAATGACCAGAGAGAATATATTGTTTTCACCGTAGGCATAAACAGTTGGGGAGCAAACATAACGGTCCATTGCATGAAAAAGCTTTTGCAATCTCCAGGAGGTTTATCATAAATCATACATCATACATCACAGGGCAATGCAGTGCTTTAAAGAGGACAGCTGCACAGAGGAAGTGGGCTAAAAAAGACCTCATGATTTGGGCAAAGGTGTGAGATTGAGCTGGAGGTTGGTGGCATGGAAAGCTTGCCCGAGTTCTTCAGTGGATATGTGATGTATAGCATGATCCTAAGCCTCAAGAAGTTTCTATTGTTCTAGAACTGATCTTTTCTAACCCTGCACATCTTCCTGATCTACACCGATCAGTCATAACATTATGACCACCTGACTAATATTGAGTAGGTCCCCCTTTTGCCCCCATTACAGTGATGTACCTGTTTGTTCTGACACCTCTCTATGACAACCTTATCAATTGAAGCTACTCTAGCACTTCTATTGAATTGGAGCACACGGGCGAGCCTTTGCTTCCCATGTGCATCAGCAAACTCCAGGACCTTGGCCACACATGACCTTGTCCCTAGTTCACCGGTTTTCCCTCCATACATGACTTTTGGTATGCTCTAACCCAGTCCTCTAACCATCACAATCTGGCCCTTATCAAAGTCACTCAAATTTATAAGGTCGCCCATTTTTTTCCCAACACATTGACAGTGGTCCGGACGTACCAAAAGTCATATAAGGAAGGACAACCAGGTGAACATGAGTGGCCAAGGCTCATTGATACACATGGACGGGGAGGGTTTTGGGGGGGGGGGGGGTTGACGACTGAAGGCTAGTCTGATCCAACGAGCACGAGTGTAGATCAAATTGATAAAAAAGTTATCGCTGGTTGTGATAAAAAGGTATCAGAACACACAGTGCATTACTGTCATGGTGGCGATATTATTATAAGGCAGGTGGTCATAATTTTCTATCTGATGATGTTGTAAAGCAAAGGACAAGACTGGTCCAAAGTAAATCAGATGTAAACCAAAGTAATCAGTGAGAACAAACAACATTATGGTAATTTTGTTGATATCTGAAGAGTTCTGAAACAGACCTTTTAATCTCCTCTTTTGTACATTTTATACTGGCCTTCCTCTTTCTCATACTGTAGCTCAGTCCTTCCCTCCCACCCTCCTCTCCTCTGACTCATTCTTTGCAGTCTGCTTTACTCTGCCAGTCAGTCTCTCTCTCTCTCTCCCTCTCTCTTCCTCCCCCGATCTGTCCTATCTCTCTTCATGTTGGATCATTCACACAACAGAAGCACGGTTATCAATCATATATTACTGACCAGTCACTTGAGACCGTGTTAGTCACAGTGTGGACTGGATCATGGAATCGTACATGGTTAACCGGCAGAGGTTTTAATGCAGAAAATAAGAACTTATGTCTATAGTACAAAAAAATCTAATTAGTGGTATTCATATAATATCCGTAATATTTATGATATCCTAATATTTATTATTAATATTAATAATAATAATTAATAAAAGGCAGCGTGGTGGCATAAAGGTTAGCACTGTGGAATCACACCTCCAGGGTCTGGGTTCGATTCCCGTCTCGGAGTCTCTGTGCATGGAGTTTACATGTTCTCGTGCTTGGTGGGTTTCCTCTGGGTACTCTGGTTTCCTCCCACAGTCCAAAGACATGCAGATTAAGCTAATTGGCATTCTCAAATCACCTGTAGTGTGTGTGTCCTTATCTACTATATGACCAAGCCTAAACCTCCTGGTAGAGGCAACCAGGTTTTGGTTGATACTTATGGTATATACTTTGGCATGACCAAAAAGTTTACATTTGTTTCATCAAACCTCTAAACACGGCACCAGTTTTCTTAAGGTAGGTTCTTCAAGGTAAGAAAACACATGGCCATGATTTAGCTTCACTAAAAACACATCATTTGCAATTGACAATAAAGTTAATTCACTTTGGATATCAAGGAAGCCTTACAGGTGAACCTATCCTAGGGAATTCAGGGACACTCTGGATGGGAGTACCAACCCATCACAGGGCACGAGCGCACACACAGTTACACAACCCAATTATACACTGTGGGCGATTTGGGAACACCAAATCAGCCTACAGTGCCCGTCTTTGGGCTGTGTGAGGACTCCATGCACACAGAGCAGAGAAATGATTTAAAGCCCCGACCCCTGGAGGTAAGAGGCGACAATGCTGACTACTTGTGCCACGCGTCCCCTGAGTGTCTAGTCGTGTAAATGCTGACACTGTGCCATGGTATACTTTCTAATTTTAACAAATATACTGCAACAGAGCCAAGATAAATAATGCAGCTAAATTAGCAGGAGATAATTCCTTTTCAGTAACCGCTTCATCCTCCAGGCTTCGGCCACACACCATGCACACACACTTCCATAAGTTTCCAAAACCTTCCTTATATTCAGACATCAGATTTATACAGTAGATGTTTTAAGCAAATTTCTAATCTATTCCATTCTGTTCTTTTTAGTCAAAGAGCCTTTTAACGAAGGGCATTCAGGTAAATCCGGGACTTTTAATCTTTTAGAAGTTTTTTAGAGTAAAAGCCCTCTTTATTTCTCGATATCATACCCTGCAACAATAATGCACTTCTCCCAGCGTTTCACTACCATAAAAGTAGAAACTTTTCTCTAAACACTTCGATCGGATTACCTGTCCAATCAACATCTAAAACGCTGGCCCCCCAGGAACTCCTTTAATGGCCCTAATCAAGTGGAAATGACTATGACTGGATCAAGGTCAGGACTGTATGAGGGATCCAAGTTCCTGTAATGTTCTGCGAAAAATGGTGTTGGTGCACATTTCCCACAGACAGAATTTTCAAGAATCGGACATTTGACTTGCTGAATGTTCATAGGAACGACTGCAGTGGGCTTCAAGCCAGCTACCTTTACTGCATCTAAGAATCTCATCATCTACAGGAGAGTATTTGGTAGACGCCCTTACCTAGAGCGACTTATTTCGTTTTACTTCATTATACTACATACTGTATGAGTAATTGAGGGTTAAGGGCTTTGCACAAGGGCCCGACAGCGGCGACTTGATGGTGCCATGATTTGAAATCAACCTCTAAATAATGAATCTCACATAAAGAGATATGACTTATACAGTAGGATTCATTATATATAGAAAGCT
The DNA here is from genome assembly GCF_024256425.1 of Clarias gariepinus. NCBI lineage: Eukaryota > Metazoa > Chordata > Actinopteri > Siluriformes > Clariidae > Clarias > Clarias gariepinus. The sequence continues at coordinate 16,457,276 of NC_071127.1, read as the reverse complement.
TCTTGCATATGCTGCATGGTACTAACATAAGGTAACGATCTCAGGTTGCTTTCAGGCTTTGACTCAACTCTATTGTTTTGTCCTATAATAAGTACTATATCTGGAATCTGTAGCAGTAAAAACTGAGGCATTATGATTACGCCGTGGTTAACATGTGACCGATTTGTAATTGAGAAAGCAACAGGAATGATGAACCGCCTTAGACCTGCAGATTCTGATGCAGTCCTTGCGGTCTATTGCACATGTTTTTGGAGAAGATGAAGAAGATTCCTCGCACCAGACCAGACCAGACCAGACCAGACAGTGGACTAATGTAAGATAAGCACTTGACCCATATTCTACGCATCAAAACCTCATCCCTTTTCCTTCTCTCACTATAAACCAGATACTAATTATAGATCATCATGCTAAATATGAGAGCCACGCTTTCTCCTTTGCAAACACTAAACCCAGTTCCAATTTTCCAGTGAAGTCCAACTACACCTGTATACAAGCAGCAAGTACAGTAAGCAGTTCATTCATGACAAACGAATAGAATGAAACGCAAGCAAAGCCGATGTCCCCTTCATGAAAGGGGGGGGGGGGGGGTTTCTTGCGGCTTCTTCTCCATAGGGCGTCAAATACACCCCTGTCCCTACGTTTCAGTGACAAAAACGGCACTTTGTCTCTCCGCGCTTTAACGCTGACTCAATGACAATCAAAGGTCAAATATGGCGCCAATTGTTTCGTTCCGGCTTAGGCACCGGCCCAGGTTCGGTGTAATAGGTGCGACTCTTTGAATGGCAGTTGTTCACATCCCTAAAGAAAAAGCAGTCATGATTTATGCTTTGAATCCCATCATTGCATTACCTCTACTACCATTAGATAAAAATGCAGGCTAATGGCATCTTTTTTTGTTTAGTTTTTTTGTCTTTTTTACACAAATGCACACAACTCAATTGCGCGTAACGCAGTTTATCTCGAAATAAACTTGGTGAGCGTTCCAACTCACAGACAACATGCACGTTTGTCGCATCTACTCGAGCCCTTGGAATGTCTCGTCTCACTCCTTTCACTCGTCCTGAATCTTTCCCATCATGAGATTATCATACATCTACATACATTCTCCTGTCTTCCTTCTCGCTTCCATCACCACTGACGGTGTAATGTCAAGTCTACCCCTCCACCCCCACCTGCATCCGTGATTCCCGTGTGGCGGTTAACCCCATCATCTGGATGCCGCCTTCAACACCTTTCAGTTCGCCTGTTTTCTCCTGGCATCCTTTCAGGACCGTTAGGAATCTGAGTCAGTCCTCGAAGACAAACAGCCTTTAACTAGAGGGTTTCCATAGAAACACTGCCAGTTTCCTTGGCTGGTGTGCGTGTGTGTATTAGCATCGTCCACTCTACCATCCTATTTATCCTAATAATAAAAAAGATAAATGTAAAGAAAAACAAGCAGAAGATCTTACTGATCGTCCGGGAGCCAATACAGCCCATGGTGTCTTATTGAGGGCCGGCAAGTGACTGAGAAAGAGGTGCAGACATCGCTCTCTTTCTTCTCCCGGTGTCTCTGTTGTCCTCTTCTCCGTGTCTCTCTCTCTCTCTCTCTCGCTCTCTGCAAAGCTGCGTGTGAGCGTGTGCCTCTCTCACTCTCGCCGTCATCCATGTCTCCTCCCTTCCAGCAAGCCCACCCTGCTTCACCCCTCCTTCCTGCCTTCCCACACACACACACACACACACACACACACACATTTGCCGGCTGTCAGATTTAAATCAATATGAACCATCCCATATAATAGGATCATATTTTTCCATTGCCATGTTTTCTGTTTTATACAGTAAACCTTGAACCCACTCAACGTTTCATCTTCGCTTCATCTGATTTAAACTGGAAAGGAGACGATTTGAATCATAAACCAACATATTTCAGCCTGCACGGACCGACCACTGCGTGTCCGCAGCCCGCTTCTTTCTGACGACGCGCTGCATCATTGTCTGCGCTCTGCTTCTCCCCACTTTCCATTTTTATTTCGCACCATCACATCGTGCAGACTCCGAACAACAGCAACTGTCACTCTTCTCTCGCTTGTTTTCTCACACGGATAGGGGTGGGCTCCGTGACCTTGAACGCACCCAGTCATGTGCACACAGCATACAGATCTCACTACTTGAGCGTGCGACCTGCGCTGGTTTGTTGCTCTAAAGAAACACGAGGTTCAGGTGGGGATGAGGATGATACAGTACTATCCTGGATAAAGGAAGATGGAATGAGATGAAGGTGAGAAAGATGAGAGGGAAGACAGAAAATTTGAGAAAAAGATGTTTTATCTATTGCTGTTAGCTATGCAGCAGTTGAAAAGAACATCACTGTCCTAATATATACGTTGTCTAGACCACTTATCCTGCGTAGGCTCGAGAGGGGCCTGGAACTCAATGCACAAAGGCGGGGTCCACCTCTGTGTGAGTGGCAACATTTAGCAGGGCACAACCACACGCTCAAACGCCCCAGTTAGTCTACAGTGCATTGTTTTTGGACTGTGGGAGGAAGGAAAGCCACAAAGCATGGTTAGGACATGCAAACTCCGACTGAAGGTGAGATTCGGACCCACAACCCTGGAGGTGCACTAGGTTAGGGTTACAACTACACCATAAAGATTAATAACATTTGCAGGACCAACAGGCAACATTACATATTCAAGTTTTCAATTCATTATTACGAAAGCGTTATTTCTTTACAGAAAATTTTTATTTACCTAAACATCAAAGTTTTTTTTGCTATTTGCACAGAACTGTGAAGGGAAATCCTAAACCCTATTGCAGGGAAATACTTACAGACAGATCCACTGCTCAATACACTGAACATCCTACCATGCTCTGTTACATGTACGCTACCAGTCAAAAGTTTGGACACACCTTCTAAGTCCATGGTCTTTCCTGATTTTTTTGTTCTTTCTACACTGTAAAACAATACTAAAGGCGTTCAAAAGATGCAATAATCTCCTTTTAAACAGTTATATATTGAGATTTATCTGCTACTTATGATCTGTAAAGCCTTCATAACGGCTCTAATCTGAGGTGCTGGTTGTTAATTGGTGATTTTTGAGGCTGGTAACTCTAAATGACCTTCTTTTTGCAGCAGAGGTATGTATTGGTCTTGCTTTTCAGGGATGGTCTTCATGGAAAGGTTTCATCATGGTGCTTAATGGGTTTTGCAAAACGCTTGACAATACTGTTCTTTCAAGAACTGATCCAGAATAGCAGACCTTCATGTCTTAAACCACGTGTTCGCGTAATTAACCAATAACATTGTGATACTGTATTATTGCCTATATGTTATTCAATTCAATTCAATTCAATTTTATTTGTATAGCGCTTTTAGCAATTTTCATTGCCGCAAAGCAGCTTTACATAGTCAAAAGAATTATTTAGGTTTGTATGAAATGTGAATTTGTATGAATCAAAATGGTCAGTTTGTCCCTGGTGAGCAAGCCGAGGGCGACAGTGGCAAGGAAAAACTCCCTGAGATGGTAAGAGGAAGAAACCTTGAGAGGAACCAGACTCAACAGGGAACCCATCCTCATTTGGGTGAAACAAAAAGCAGTAAATGATCTGCATTTATACAGTGTGTAGGGTGGGAGGCAGTTCAGCTATAATAGCTGATGTTAATTGATGTTAATATGGAGTCCAGGTAGTTATTGAAGACCCAGGTAGACTTGTAAGAAGTTCCAGTCATGAACTATCGAACTGTCAAGTCCCCAGAGAAACAGTTGCCAACACCAGTCAAGGCCAGAACCATTTTCTAGGTAGAGAGAATCATTCCCAGACACCAGACGCATCCCAGAGAGACACACGGGGCATCCATGTGACGAGATCTTCAGCCAGAAGCGGGGCACCAGGATGGGTCAGACAGGTCCGGAGGGCAGAGGGAGTCTGGATCACTGGCAGCTCAGGAACGACATGTGTAGCTCGACAGAGAGAGAGAGAAAGAGTGAAAGGGGGGGACAGGAGGAGAGAGGAAAAAGAAAGAGGGGGGGAAAGAGAAGAAGAGGAGAGATGGCAGTTAGGTATGGTCACAGTCACACAATGTATAATGTGAATGTATATTAACTGTAGCGTGCAAGCAGAGACTCCGGCAGGACTAACTATGACAGCATAACTAAAAGGGAGGAGCCAGAAGGAAACACAAACATGAGGGCTTCCTGACATGTAAAGCAAACAATCACCTCACCGTCAGCAAACCTGAGTGATCAATGAGAGTGAGGAAGACAGCATCCAAACATACCAATTTACCATAATACTCTACGTCCATGAGTCCCCCAGATCTGCTCCTTTACCTATGGCAAATCTATTTATAAAAATGCTCGGCTAAATAAATAGGTTTTTAGCCTGGACTTAAACACTGAGACTGTGTCTGAGTCCCGAACACTATTTGGAAGACTATTCCATAACTTTGGGGCTTTGTAAGAAAAAGCTCTGCCCCCAGCTGTATTTTTCATAATACGCGGTACTGACAAGCAGCCTGCATCCTTTGATCGAAGTAGGCGTGGCGGATCGTAAGACACTAGCAGTTCGCTCAGGTACTGCGGCGCGAGACCATTTAATGCTTTATATGTCAAGAGTAGTATTTTAAAATCAATGCGAAATTTCACAGGGAGCCAATGGAGTGAAGATAAGATAGGGGTGATGTGCTCATATCTTCTGGTTCTGGTGAGGACTCTCGCTGCTGCATTTTGGACTAGCTGAAGCTTATTTATGCATCTAGCTGAACAACCAGACAGTAAGGCATTACAATAGTCCAACCTAGAGGTGATAAAAGCATGAACTAGTTTTTCTGCGTCGTTTAGCGACAATAAATTTCTTATTCTGGCAATATTTCTGAGGTGAAAGAATGCTATCCTGGTAATATTATCTACATGTGCTTCAAATGAAAGGCTGGAATCAATAATCACACCAAGGTCTTTCACTGTTGCATTTGATGGAACAGAAAGGCCATCTAAAGTTACGGTATGATCTAAAATTTTACTCCTAGCTGTATGCGGTCCTATGACTAGAACTTCTGTCTTATCCGGATTTAGCAGAAGGAAGTTAGTTAGCATCCAATTTCTTATGTCCTGCACACATTGCTCAATTTTAGTAAGCTGTTTTTTCTCATCAGGTTTTGCTGAGACATATAACTGTGTATCATCAGCATAACAATGAAAACTAATACCATGCTTACGGATTATGTTGCCCAGAGGAAGCATGTAAAGGGAAAAAAGCAGTGGACCTAAAACTGAACCCTGCGGAACGCCAAACTCCACTAGAGAACATGCAGAATAATCACTATTTAAGTCTACATACTGATAACGATGGGTCAGATAGGATCTGAGCCAGGAGAGGGCTGTACCCTTAATTCCCACTACATTTTCTAATCTGTGAAGAAGAATAGCGTGATCAACAGTGTCAAAAGCTGCACTGAGGTCAAGTAATACAAGCATAGTTACACAACCCTGATCAGAGGCCAATAGAATGTCATTTACTACTTTAACGAGCGCCGTCTCTGTACTGTGATGAGGCCTAAATCCTGACTGATACAGTTCATGTATGCCATTCCTATGTATATATGAGCATAGCTGCTCCGCTACTATCTTTTCCAGGATCTTAGAGATAAAGGGGAGGTTTGATATTGGTCTGTAACTGGACAGCTGACAGGGGTCGAGGTCAGGTTTCTTAATTATTGGTTTGATAACTGCTAATTTAAAAGATTTTGGAACATATCCAATGCTGAGTGAAGAATTAATTATTCTCAACAGGGGTTCTATTATTGCTGGTACTATCTGTTTAAGAAAATGTGTCGGTACAGGATCTAATATACAGGTTGATGATTTTGAAGAAGAGATGAGTGAAATTAGTTCATTCTCTTCAAGGGGAGTAAAGTATTCTAGGTTCTGGTCTGACATGGCTAGATTAACATCTGCATCAATTACATTGTTCGGTTTCAAAACCTCAATTTTATGCCTAATATTTACAATTTTATTATTAAAAAAGTTCATGAAGTCCTCACTATTGCATGATGTTGTTGTGGAGATTTCTGCAGTGGTCTTATTTCTGGTTAATTTAGCTACAGCATTAAATAAGAATCTAGGATTATTTTTATTTTCTTCTATAAGAATGGAGAGATATGTTGATCTAGCTACACTAAGAGCTTTTCTATAGTTCAGGATGCTCTCCTTCCATGCTATTTGAAATACTAGTAATTTAGTTTGACGCCATTTACGTTCTAATTTCCGAGCGGTCTGTTTTAAAGTGCGCGTGTGATCGTTATACCAGGGAGCAAGTTTTTTATCTCTAATAATTTTTCTTTTGACTGGAGCTACATTATCTAGGGTATAGCGAAATGTCGACTCTAAATATTCAGTCGCCTGATCGAGTTCTGTGGGGTCAGACGGTGATCTAATCGAAGTTGGGAACTCTGGGAGATTACTGATAAAACTCTGTTTGGTAGTTGATGTGAATGTACGTTTTATACGGTAGCGCGGCGCTGTGTGTACATTATTATTGTGACACACTTGCAATGAGACAAGATAGTGATCTGAGATAACTTCAGATAGTGGTATTGTGAATAAATTTCTTATACTTAATCCAAATAATATTATTAAATCTAAAGTGTGACCTGCTTTATGAGTGGGTCCTACTACACACTGATTTACTCCTACCGAGTCCAGTATAGACATAAATGCAGTTCTCAGAGGGTCTTCTGGGTTTTCAAAATGAATATTAAAATCTCCAGCAATTAACACTTTGTCTACAGAAATGACTAGGTTTGAGAGGAAATCTGCAAATTCACTAAGAAATTCCGAGTACGGCCCTGGAGGTCTGTAAATGACAATTAGCGGGATCGACTGAGCTGACTTAATATAGTTAAATACACTTATGTTACTATAAAGAATTTCAAATGAATTAAATTTGTGTCCGTGTTTTTGTACAATAGTCAAATTATCATTGTGAATAACTGCGACGCCTCCTCCTCTACCAGTTAACCGAGGCTGGTGTATGTAGCTGTATCCAGGAGGACTAGCTTCATTTAGAGCTACATACTCGTCCTGTTTAATCCAGGTTTCTGTTAAACAGAGTATATCAAACTCCTGATCTGTGATAATTTCATTAACTATAACTGCTTTAGATGCGAGAGATCTAATATTAGCCAGTGTTATGGCTGTTACTAGAGGATTCCAATATGATGCACACTAGAGAATTTAATTAGGCTGTTTAGCATGAAATAAATAAACATTTTGACGCTCGAGGAGCTTAGTTCTAATGTCAACATTTAAGATGGTACTTAATGGGCCCCGGAGTGGCGCAGCAGTAACAAGCTCGCCCTATAATCCGGAGATCCAGAGTTTGAATCCCAGGTGATGTTGTAGCCCATCACAGCTTGGGGGCCTAGAGAGAGCTGATTGGCTGAGCTCTCTCACAGGGGAGGGCTTGGAGGCATTTAGTGCTATAACGGCTCTAAGATGATTAAGGGAGTCAGTGAGCACACACAAGAGGAAGGAGTTAGTGGATAGTGCTGTTCCCCAAATGCATTATGGTGAGCTTCCAGTTCAAAGTAGTAGATGGTGGAATCAGATGGTTTGGAGGAAACGCGTGATAGTTTTCAGCTATCCCTTGATGGGAGAATGTCCAAGTAATGGGTTGGAATTGGATACAACTAAATTATGCAGAATATTGGGAATTATCATCCCCAACAAAAGATTTCCGCCAAATGTTTTGAAATGGAAATTTGTCACTGTGCAGCGGTGAAGCTATATCACTCAGGTGGGGGTAATTGCGGGGCGAGGGGGTGGGGATGCCTGGTCTCTCAACATTACCTTACACTGTTCCGTTGTTTTTGACATTCCTTATGACTAGACTTTACCTACTGGTTACATGCATATTGCAGCCATCAACCGTCCACGTAGTTAGACGTAAGTACTGTATATTCCCACCCTGAGTGGCTTGTGAAAGAGGGTTTGTTATTGAGACACCAATGACAAAATCATCAAACACTGCTGGACTGCCATTCTCTCAGTCGGAATATCGACTTACATGGATATGGATAGAAATTGTAGTCTACGGCAGAAACTCGGTTACTGTGATAACTCAGACTGGCAGTACTGTAAGAGTGGGGATGTTGTGCATAACCTCAAAGACTGAGGCACATAGGAGTTCAGTGGTGTAGAAACCATAGCTACTGGTCAAAAGAGTTGTGAAGAGGTCAGATGAGTCACTATATGGGATAGCGCCTGAAGCCTGAATCTGTGATGCATTCAGTGAGGCGATCCGGTGATACTGTTATGCTGTGGAGAGCGTTTTGCTGCAATGGCTCGAGCTCAGCTTTCACCTTAGAGTAAAGAGTACTCCAGATCTATACAAGCTGATATGACAATTTGTGTTTTAGAGATTGTAAACATACACAAAAATACATAGTAAAATGGCGTTTAAGACCAACGAAGAATGATGGAAGGGTAGTGCTGAAGCATCAACTTAACAGAAGTAGCCATTACAAAACAAGTGTACATATGATTTTAACTTCTGGGATTGGGACTAAACTGCTGTGTGGCCATAAGAAAACCACCTGTCAGTAAGACTAAATAGAAAGAAAATTACAATAGGTGTCTGTTTGCTAGATTGGATTTTCAAGCAATGGAAAAGGTCATATGGTCTGATGAGTCCAGACTGACACTTTGGCTGTACAGTGGGTAAAAAGGGAAGCGCATGAAGCGATGCACCCATCATGCATAGTGCCAAATGTACAAACCTGTATATATGGCAAGAATAATGTGCGAAGGTCACAGTTCCTCAAGAAGAAGGTCCTCCTCAGTCTCTATGCGTGCTGGCTGTCAGGGAGCAGAAGTGCTTTCCTGACTACAACAGTAAGAAAAGTCCACTGTTGGCGTGGCTGAGGTCCTTCACGATCTGGCTGGCCTTGGTCCAGCACTGCTTGCTATAGATCGCGTGCAGTTCAGGGATCTTGGTGTGGATGATGCGTTTCCTTCAGGAAACTGGTGTACCTTGAGGAAACCCACCACGCACAGGAAGAACATGCACACAGTGGTGGGAATCGAACCTGGATCCTGGAGGTGCACGGTAACAGTGCTAACCACTGAACCACTGTGCCACCCACTGTATAGACCATTTTGAAAGAAATTTGCATTTTTTCTGGTAATAAATTCTGATTAAAATTCAATTATAAAAAGCACTATATAAGGTCAGGTTATCTTTCAAACTAGAGACATGGTTTCTTTACATGGTTTCAAAATCATAAATTATAATTTCAAAATCTCATGGCACAGTATTGCACATAAAGTGCAAAAGTGTATATCGATCAAAGCTATAATGAGTGAAAGGTGGAAGCCATGCAGGTTAATACTATTTAATCCTTTTACCTTTCACCAAATGTGTGTTAATTTATGCATATTTTTAAATAAATATATATTGTTAATACCTCTAAGACTTCTACTGGAGCTTTATTTGAATAATCAATGTCATTTTATATATCTTATTTTTTATCCTTTTATTATTTAACCAATAACTGATAAGAGGGAGTTAGAACAAGGGTGTGTTTGATGGTGCCAGAGCCAGAGGGTGCTTTGAGTATTTCAGGAAGAGCTGATACCCTGGGATTTTCACAGATTATCTAGAGTTTAAACAGAATGACCATTGAAGTGGCACTCCTACATCAAAAGAAGTGCAGTCAATAGGATGACTCTCTGTAGCCTATATATATAGCAGTCACTTTTTCTTTAACCTGCTTCCTTACTTCAGGTGAAACCTAGGGTGCCATTATAAACAGTCACACTGTTTAACAGGCTGTCACACTACTGTAACTTTTACGCTGCACTTAAAGTTCAAGTCATTCTAGGACTTTTAACTGTGCAGAATAACAGAAGTACTTTCTTGGTACTATATAGAGCTATATGATCTGACTATCTGCTTCACCTCTGAAACGCTGGCCTCCCAGGAACTCCTTTCATTTCCCAAGCATGTGGAAATGACTTGGAGTGATGTCAGGACTGTTTGTGGGATATGTGGCAATAACTCCCACCCGAGTTCCTGTAATGTGCAAGTGGTGATGGTGAACGACTGTGTGTACAGCTTCCACAGAAAGATCTTTGTCTTCTGCGGATCATGCATTCTACTTGCTATGAGCCACCTCAGCCATGGTTGAAATTTCTTAACAAATCCCAAATTGACTTGAACATCCCTTCAGTATTTGTTGGTGGAGCTATCACAAGTATTCCAACCGACAGTTTTTAATTATTCTCACTGAACCCATGCATTAAGCCGCCCCAATGTGTGCTTTTAAGAAGTGCGCCAATGCTGTAGACTCAGCAGAGGCTTAACATTTAACACAACAGCATCAGTGTGACACACAACATATGTATTGGAAATCAATTTAATGTCAAATGAACTAAGACCTAAGGTGCTTTTGCTAGACATTTACATCACTCCCCAAATGAAGCACTCTGCTTAGGGGGGTTAAAGCTCACTAATCTCACTGTCTCCCAAATTCAATGCCACTTCCCACTGATCTTCACTGTGATGCAAACATGCTGTGTTTAAGTCCCGCCTTTGTGGTCTCGGATTGGCTTGTATTTCACAGAGATCTAACTCATCATACTGAGACTGAATTCTTGTAACCAATCATTATGCAGGAAGCTGTGTTTTTGTAAAAAAATGGTTCTTGCATCTTATCCATCTTGTTGCGTTTTACTATGGTTTTTAGCTAAAGTGTGTCGAATATGTCTGACCAAAGAGTTAGCTTCTGCATTTATTTATTTATTTATTTATTTATTTATTTCATGACCCACCAGTATATTCCACTCATTCTTGGACAAACACTCCAGCTTTTTTGGATTGCAAGAGGATCTTGTGTGCACAGTACTGCAGCACTTCAGCTGCCTAACAGATGCCTGCAAGTTTTCTGCTCAACAGACCAGTATTTGACACGATTAGAGCCCCAGTCCCAGCTAAAGAGGAGATGCTCCATAGCATAATCTACCACCACCATGCTTTACTATGATTATGGGTAATAATCTCTCTTGTTTTTGTGCCAAACCTCTCTATTAGTTCTAAAGGTTCTGTTAGATCTCGTTATGTTACACTTGCAACATGGTTTAACATAATTTAGTCAGTCTTTGGTGCTTTGGGTTGTTTGCTTGTTTTCCAGTGACCAGTATTTGATTGATATTTCTGCAGCTCCTTCAATGTCGCTAATAGTCATTTTTCTCTACTTATTGATGACAATGGCCTTTATTGTGTTTCATGGTTTGGAAATTCTTTTTGCTCTCCTGACCTTCTGACAGATAGGTTCAGTACATGCTTTATAAGCTGGTTGTGGACCATGGCCTCGACTGTCAGATGAAATCAAAACGACGGCAGAAAAATGACTTGATTGAATGTGACTGCTAAACATGCTGCATTATAAAAGAAGCACACTTGTGCAGACATGTTGGAACTTCTTGTTCTCTCTTTATAAAATATTTCTCTTTTATTACTTGAATTTTGTTGGTTGTGATTTCATAATAAAGGTGAAAAACGTCTTATCATTCTTGTTTTTTTTTATTCTCTCTCACACGTGAATACCCACAAATTAAATTTTAAGGTGCCTGTAGACTGTGTATTAAGTGTTAATATAATACTAGATCAGTTTCTTGGTATTTCTTAAGTGCAAGATCTTAATACTAAAATATTGTGACTGTCCCTTTGTGAGACATAGCTTTGTGTCACTTAGCATTTATTTCTGTTTCATTTAGTACACTTCCACTGTTTCACTTACTCACTCACTCACTCACTATCTATACCACTTTATCCTGTATACAGGGTTTCAGGGACACCTGGAGCCTATCCCAGAAGACTTAGGGCATGAGGCAAGGTAAACCATGTACAGGGTGCCAGTCCATCATAGGGTATTATTCGTTCTAACAATACACACACTCACACACTCATTCACACACTACGGGCAATATAGGAACACCAATTAGCCTAATCTGTGTGTCTTTAGACTGTGGGAGGAAACTAGAGAATCCGAGGGTACTCCGAGGGAGAACATGAAAACATGCACACAGTCCCCGAGTTGGAAATCGAAACCGGTACCTGGAGGTGCAAGGCCACAGTGCTAACCACTAAACTACCGTGCCGCCTCCATTAATTCAATACTATTTATTTAGTATATACTATTGAGTTCTCCAGTATATACTGTACACTACAGTATATACTGTATTTAAATCTTTTGATAAAACTGATCATGCAATTATAATCAATTCAGTTCAGTCAAAGGACTGGAATTTGATGATTTTCATTATACTGATCCGACAGACCATTTAAGATATTGATTAGTGGTTTCTCTTTCCCAGGGGCATCATTCATCTGTGGGAATCCCCAGGGTTTTATCCTTAGGCCTGTGTTGTTTACTTTATATTATACGCATATAAAGCATATTAATCAATTTTCCTTTTCAATTTCAGCTACAATAATATGATAGTAATTAAAGAATCTAATGTGTTTACTTTTTGTAAAAATAAACAAGACAAGAGTAATGTGTGAAGAGCTTTTTTTTTTGCATGTGGGATAAACAACAAAAACAAGCACTGCACTCTTCAGAGCATATTCAATTGTGTATAAAAAAATCTTTGGCTAGATTTGACTATGCAAATACATGAAAACTATGAAACTAATATTTTCAGAATAATTATATAAAAGTATAACACTATGACAATATGCAAGACTATTTTTAACCTTATCCCACTCTTATGCCCTCATCAGGTCACCACCAGTAATCTTGATTTTTTAAAGTAAATTCGTGTAGGAAGAGTTGTTGCTTTATGGGCCTAAATGCACTTCTATGTCTTGGTGTGAACTCTGTGTGTTTGAGGAGATTTTTTTTAAGGATTCCAAACATCCTTGTGTAATGACTGTCAGTAGATTTAAAGGAAGAAAGTTAATATATTGAACAAACAATTTTGCCTTTAAGATGAAATGTTATAACAGTTTTAAATGATTATTTGCCAGTAAGTCTCTAGAAAATCAGTAGTCACAGGTTCATTTTAAGGTTAATTTTTTTATTTTAAATATTACTTTCATAAATTTCATAAACTTTCGAATTGCAGCTGGTGAAAGTTCAAATCTTAAAAGCTTCTAAAAGAAGAATATACAGTATATATACTGGTTTCTTTTCCCAGTGTCATCATTTACTTGCGGAAATCCCCAGGGTTCTATCCTCAGGCCTATGTTGTTTATATTATACATATATACTTAAATAAAGCAAATTAATAAATATAGATAGATGGATAGATGGATAGATAGATATAGTCATTTTTCACGAAACTATTACGAACTTAAATTATTATCAGAGCTCGTATTTTAAAACACTCATAAATCAAAGTGAATTTTCCCATAAGAAATAATGGAAACTCTATTTGTTCCACAGCCCAAAATAAATACATAAAAATAATTAAAACAAAATATAAAGTAAAAATAAAACTAATTAACCTGCACTTTACCTTTAAAAAAAAGTTTAATTAGATCCCGACAGATAAGTGTTTCCATTTATGCGGGCAGACACTATGTGTGTGTGTGTGTGTGTGTGTGTGTGTGTGTGTGTGTGTGTGTGTGTGAAACTAAAGTAGGAGAAAATCTTAATATTATTAATTTAAAATTTACTAAAGTAAATCCCTCAGTATATAGTAAGGAGTAAGAGCCTGTCCACATGCCATCAGGCACATTGGGTGACAAATAGTCCAACACCCCTGCAGAGATATTCCAACATTTCAGTGGCAGTTTTTTACTGGGTCATGTTGCTAGCTCAGTAAGTTTAAGAATAAATTGTCACATGTAGCTTGCAGCACAGCAATATATATTTTTTTTCTCCCTGCACAAACCCCAGTTAAGAAGCTGGTGTTAGAGAACAGGGGCAGTCAGGATATTGTACCCCTGGAGCAGATAGGGTGAGGGCCCTTGTTTAAGGGCTCAACAGTGGCAGCTTGGCAGTGCTGAGACTCGGACCCCCAACCTTCTGACCATGGCCTTATTCTCTTGAGCCACCACTGTCGGCTGGGTACTAGAGATGGGGGATCAAAATCTTTCATTTACATTACATTACGTTATCTGGTAACTATGTACTGATGTTGATGTAGAGGAACTACAGTATAACACAAATGTTGCAGTTCCTCTATAATCCTACAGGTAGCACACTCCAAACTATTGACACACTAGCAGGCATCACAGCATCCTTTGTGGTAGGAGCAAATAATTTGGTTAAAGGTAGTATACTAATATACTGTACTACTATACTTACAGAATCGCAATACAAATCTAATCAGCACAGAGGTATCGTGATTATATTATATCGGTCAGCCCCTGGTGATTCCCATCCCTATTGTCTACACAGATGTAATTTGGAAAACCGGGGCCTGTCAGTTAGTAAGTTTATAGATATTATTATACAGACACTATAGGCCATTGATAAATGTGCTTAATGGTAGATTTTATATTTCATTCATACAGACTGGGACTGTAGTAATCATTCTTTAGCAACTCAGCGGCATATGTGTTGTAGATATAATTCATGTCCAGATGGTAAAATGGTGAAATCCTGTTGCAGATCTTTTCAGAACACATACAGCCATCTGTTTTTAAGAACAGGACATCAAAAATCCCTATTAATTCTTTAAAACCCAAAATGATATCAGAATTTCTTTGCATAAGTAATCTTTATGTTGATGTAGCATTGTGAACAAGTAATCTAGGTAATACTGTATAATGATACTTGTAGCCCCCTAGTGTTAGGACATGTCTGAAATTAAGTATAGTTTCAGGACTATTTAAAGAGTAATACAAGGCCTTAACTTTAATATCTACTGGACCTCTTTTAAATAATACAGGGAACTGAACACAATACTGGCTTACTGTACTGTGTACAAAAAGCTCTGAAGCACCATTTTTATTTTCATGGAAAGTCCTAAAAAGGGATGCACTCATTATGACTATTTTTCTAGTGACTCAAAGATTAAATGGCCTACACTGAAGCCAAAAAAGTTGTTATGTACATTTTGTAGCACAGTTTTAATCAATATCGGTATACACACTCCAGAGGAGGTAAGGTCATGGCAAAGATAAAAAGCAGCTCCTAAATTAAATCAGGACTGTTCTTGTTGCTTGGCCCATTTGTTGATTATTAAGTTGCTTAATACCTAAGTGTCAGAGATACTGCAATAAATCACAGCACTATGAGTGCATTTTAAATAGCTGTTAATTTTAAAGGACTTGATGAAAGTAAAACATTTTTATGGTTAGCACTACAGTCCTTATGGTTAGCACCACTTTATCCTGTATACAGGGCCGCTGAGGGCTCGAACCTATCCCAGGAGACTTTGTGCTTGAGAAGGGTACGCCCTGGACAGGGTGCCAATCCATTGAAGGGCACGTATACACACACGTACATTAATACACTACAGGCAATTTGCATGTCTTTGGACTGTGGGAGGAAACCAGAGTGACTCGGAGGAATCCCACAACATGGAAGAACATGGAAACTCCATGCACACAGACCAGAGGCGGGAATCGAACCCAGAACCTGGAGGTGCACCTCTTTTATTTATATGGATTATACACCCACCGGTCACATTATTCAGACTTTAGCTCACATGTCTGCCGTACATTGTGCAAGTGCAGTACAGGACCAAGATCTAGTATAAAAACAGCAATGATCAGCTGGTCTTGCTAAGAAGTGCCAAGCAATAACAAGAGAGAATGGAGATGGGTGAAAAGATGGCAGACATTGCTTATTCTTTTAACATAAATCATTTAACCATCACCACGATTCTTAAGAAGTCTGTACTGATATATATTGTGTACTGTATAGCTAGTATCTAGTCAATGATTTTTGGACTTACAAACAAATTGGATTTACGAACAAGCTCTTAAAACCAGTGGCGGCTGGTGAAAGAAAAATGGGGTTTGAGGGGCAAACACAATTAAAATTTAACTTTTAATAATTGCCTATAAATAGCAATAAGAAGTACTGGAAATGCACAGAGTATAAGCTTGCCCGCGATCACTTGATTGCTGCTTAATTAGAAGATCAGGTCGATCTGGCCCAAGCTCTTTAAATTTTTTTCTTTCTTCATCCGATTGCCTCGCAAAGGGGTATTTTAGCAATGAAATTACAGAATTTTTTCTTATATTTATCTGGCTTTCATGTCAATCATTATTCAATACAGTAACTAACAATCTGCTGACCGTTAAGAACACTCGTTGAGGAAGGTCCAATCACATGAGCCCAAATATTTAAAAACAAGATTGATTTGCTAAGATCAAAAGTGGAAGGGGTTCGGGGTTCACAGTGCTGCACACCAAGAATGATTTGAAAAAATCCAATTAGAGCTCAGCCTCAAATCACATGCTTTTCAAAAATGTACGTTCCTACATAGACACTCGTTTGTCCGGCGCCCCGCGTACACAAACACGAACATAATACAGTTTAGGTTTTTTTTTTAATTGTAAATAAATTATATTAGCAAATCCAGTGAAATATTGTGACTAAATTACTTTATTTAATTATAAAAAAAAAAATTATTATGCTAAATAATAACATGTTAAAGTAGCATTCTTCTCTGCCTAACTTTAAGGGGGCCAAGCCCTCATTGACCGGCCGCCACTGCTCAAAACAGAACTTCTTCGTATGTAGAGGACTTAATATTTTGCCACGCGCTGGAGTTGACTAAAATATTTGTATTTCTGTGTATTAATGAATAAGTTAGGCATAGAGTTCTGTCATACAGAAAGAAATAATATCAATATTACAGATTACATTATTTCTACAAACTTTTTTTTTTAACTTCAGTTAGTTGTACATAATCTGAGGGGGAATTTATGGGCTCTTATGATTGTGCGCGAATCTAAAAATTAGAGAGAGAGAAAAGAAAGGCCCGTATGTCCTCTCCGGGTTTCCGTAACACCGGCGTTTCCCCCGCTGATCGTTGTTTCTGCTCTCGATTGATCTGCCCTTTTCCAGACCACACGGCAGCGCGCTGTTATCGCCAATAACTCTATCCGGCTAAGCTAATCCGGTTGCCTTTAAAGAAGCACCGTCAGGATTAGTAAATCTCCAACACGTCGTTATTATCACTAATTTGTTAAACGACACACGAAGCCCGGAACAACTTTATTGTTGTGTGTGTGTGTGTTTTCCAAGATGGCGGCCGGGATGTATCTGGAGCACTACCTGGACAGTAAGCCTTTTGTCTCGGTTTGGATTTCGAGCGAGTGGTTTAAAACACGTCTTTTAGTGCGGTATTACTCAATTATTGTGGGTTTATAACAAACCGTTTTCAACAACGGTTTAACGCCTCAGGTTGTAAAACGGCGCGAGCTTTTGTCTGGCAGGGAACGTTGTTTAAAGTGTTAGCAAGAATGCTAGTCAGCTTTTGTTTAGTGTTGTGTTTAAACACTTCACATGACTGTGTGACTTAAAGCGTGAATTAATCAATCTGTCTTACTATTATGACGTTTAACCACGTGGTATTAAACAGTTTTATTGTTTAATGTGTGAAAAAAAAAAAAGAAAAGGCAGCATTGTACACTGTGGAAGCTTGATTTTTATATTTAGCCACAAGTAGCATCACATCCTTATTGTCTTGTTCCTTAAAGGTACTGCAGTGTGATGAATTAAATGTCTCAATGTCCAGGGAGAAGTTAAGACAACTTCAGCCAACAAAATCTGCATTTCTTCTTATTATTATTTTATGTTGTTCCCCGCCTTGCCCTTCTTTACAAAGATGCAATGCATATTTTGTGTTATTAAACCTATTTGTTTCATATCGGAAAAATACACGGGTGAGTCAAAAATGACCCGTCTCCCCAGTCAAAAAAGCGAAAAATTCTTACTGGTGACGAGACACGGATTCATCACTGCGAACCTGAGTATGGAATGGAAACATCCTCAATCACCGACTGAGAAAAGGCGTGAAGGTCTACCATCAGCTGAAAAGTCCATCAGTGCTTGCAGCTTTCTGGGATTGTCAAGCACCAGTATTGGAACATTCTCAGGAAAAAGGTTCAACGATCGAAAGCGCTCGTTACACTGAGATGCCTATTGAAAAGCTGAAGTCTAAACATAGAGGACTGATATCCAAGGACATCGTGATCTCATTCACACACTTCCGCCAACACTGTCACTGCAAAAACTTTGTTTTGAGGTGTCCTCAAGCAGCCTTACGAGGATGAAGATTCAGTTCTGATGAAGAAGTGAAGACACCGGTACATTCATGGCCTGCCGCTCAGCCTAAAAAAATTTTTTGTGTATTGGAAAAGCACACTTTGAGATTATGATGGAAAATATTATGTATTTATCTTTTCTAAGAGTTAATTCCAATAAATTCTACAGCCAGAATGCGGATAATTTTTGAGTCACCCTGATAAATATGAAATGTGGAAAAAGCCAGCACAAATGAATCATTTAAGAACAATCAGGTCATTTATTTAGCCTCTGTTTTAATAGAGGACAGGATGAGGGGGTGTGTAATTGGGTTTCTTTTTCCACAACATCTCCTTTCGATGGTGTGCAGACAAGTGGTCGATCTGGTTAGTTTCAAGCCTCGGTATGCTGTTTCGTCGACCCCCTTTCTCTAGTGTGTGGTCCTCTGGCTTCCTGTGGCACTTCCTGCTTTTTCAACACCTCTTCTAAGAGGATGCATTGTGTGTTCTGTCTGAAAGTGGCCGAAACACTTTACTTTGGCTAAAAACACCATGGGGTATTTTAATAAAGCCCTCCGATTTTATTTAAAACCATTCTAATTAAGCTTTTGATATTTTTGTTCCCTCTTAGGTGATGCTAGTCTTTTAAATAATGTTTTTTTTTCATTAGTGTAGTAGTAAGTCCCTGAGAAGTTTCCCTTACATTTACTCATCATTCCATTGCCTTTTGTGGTGTAGGTGGTAATTGGCATTTGCGGGGGATGTTCAAGTCAAACCAGGACTTTTGACTGCACAGTTATAAAAGCTCCCTTTATTTCTTTTCCTTCATTACGAGACTCTGTGGTGTTTTTTTAAGCCCACTTCATTTGAACAACTTTGGAGTGCACTGTAAATGTCATGTACTCTGTCCTTCTTAGTGTATTTAACACCATATAGTCCTTATTAATTGTTGAGATGATGCTTGAACCATAAATTCAATCCATCCATAATCTCCTGTTTACACCAGATTTTAAGTACAACGTACTATAGTGGGGTATTTTACTTGTGGACAGGAGGCGAGGCCAGGTATCAACTGCTTTCCCCGATCTTTATCATGGGAAAGAATGTAAAAAATAAATACAAGTACAGCAAAAACAAAAGCCTTATTGTTATTGATTATGAATGAATTGCCAGTATGAATTTAAACCATTAAAAAAACGTAGCTCATATCTGTTAATTTATACACCACCATGTTCTATTAATATTTTTTAAAGAAAGAAAATATTGATGTTCTGGGAAATAAACAGCCAATCAGAATTGAACTTGTCAGGCTTTATTCAGAAACAGTTTGGTTATGAACAATAACTGCTCCAGCATGATGAAGCAACTTGACATAGAACAAAAGTGATAACTAAGTGTTTCAGGGAACAAAACATAAATATTTTGGGTCGATTGTCAGGAAACTCCCCAGACATTAATCTGATTGAAGACTTGTGTTCAGTCCCCAAGAGGTGGGTGGACAAACAAAAACCCACAAACTTCAAGCACTGATTCTGCAAGAATGGGTTAAAATCAGTCAGGATGTGGCCCAAAAGTTGATTGACAGCCTGTCAGGGCGTATCTTGGACGTCTTGGAAAAAGGAGGGTCAACACTGCAAATATTGACTCTTTACATAAACTCAATTAAAGCCTTTGACAGTTATCAAATGTTTCTCATTATACTTTAGTATACTATAGTAACATCTGACACAAAAAAAAGATCTAAAAACACCAGAGCAAAGACTTGAACGTAAAAAAAGTAATATTTGTTTCCTTCTCAAAACTTTTGGCCACGAGTCTTGGGCTACCTCCCAAACCCCAACTCAAAAACAAAAAACTAAATCCTTCCCAACCGTGTTTGATTGAATGATGGTATTTCTTATACCATAAGTGAACCAGTGTAAGGATGTATTTAATAGAATGAAAACTTTAAAGCACTTATGTACATTGCTTTGGATAGGAGCGTCTGCCAAATGTCTAGATATAAATGTTTCCTTTAGTGATAAATCATTTTGCTATTTTTTTTTTGACAGATAAAGTCAAGCATACAGAATGCCATGCTTTTATCATCTTACATTAAACAAGCTGAAACTTTGTGTTTTCCTTCTTCAGGTATAGAGAACCTTCCGTTCGAGCTTCAGCGGAATTTTCAGCTCATGCGGGACTTGGACCAGCGGACTGAAGGTAAAGTTGTAAAAGGCAATGGTATTTTTTTACCGGGTACGGCACAGGAGCCGTCCTTGTTATGGCAGCCTGTGAAAGGAACAGTGGCATGCTCCTTCTCGCTGTAATGTCAGGGTGTTCTCCTTGGGCAAGGGAGACTAACCCTTAAGCCCCCATTACGAGGGTCACACTTTTCTACTATTCTACTTACATTCATGGAAGAACTTTTATCACTCCGTAAGGACCCAGAGAATAATTGATCCCCACTATCCCAATTCTGTTATAAGGGAGAACTTGTTTGCCGTGAGTTGTGATCCATGTCGGTGGAGGAAGAGATCCTGATTTTTGAGAAATGTGGTTTCTGCAGCTCCCACTATCTCAACACAACACTTTTCACGCTCCTACTTCATCTAGACCTCCCGTCCTCCCGATTGGCTCAAAAAAATTATTTTGCTTGAGTAAATCATCTCTATATCTTTGATGCATAATCTGCCGAAGTTCCACGGCGCTTTGCATCCCTATTTTTTCTGCTCCAAGGTGGGTGAGAAGTAGAGATGATGGAAAGAAAAACTTAAAATATGGCTACAAAACACAACTCAAAAAAAACTTTTTTCTTTGGACCTGGATATGGACAGCACCTCTGGAAAGACATATGTTTCTGTGATAAGTAATGATGACTGGACAAAATTTATTATTTTGATTGAAGCTTTTTCTCCTGACCTCCCAATCGCCAAACTTCCCCCTTTTGCTATACAAAAGGGCATTGCAGGAATAGCAGGAACGGTAAAAGAATAAAAAAAAAATTCTGAACTTTGGCCAATGCTGAAAATGTATTACATGCCAGCATGTTAGCTGGAATACATGTTAAGACATCACCACATACAATGCTGAACTACAGTAAAGGGGTCATTTGTACCAGAGAACTGGATAATGTTGTTAAAGAAGAAATAAAAAAATGAACTTAAGACTCAAGGAGTAATAAATGTAAAAAGAATAATAATCAAAAGAGAAGAACGAGTAATTAAAACAAATTCATACATCACGTTCAATAAACCAAAAATCCCAGCCAAAAATATGGTCATGGATCAAATGGCTGCAACAATAAACAATAACACAATTATATGTAATTATAATGCAACAAAAACACAATTACATCTGTTGTAATTGTAGTGAAGAAGGCCATGACTAAGAGAGCTGTGAAAGAGCATCCAAATGTTGTAATTCGTCAGGCGATCACCCATCTGCATCAAAACAGTGTCCCATGTGGATCAAAGAAAAATAAATACAGAAGTTCAGATGTTTAAAGAGAATCAATTACCCTGAAGCTGGAAAAATGGTGCCAGCTGCTCCTGTTTTTGCTTTAAACAAAACTTCTGCTTGTGTGGTCAAAAAAAAACTGTGAAGACAATTGATTGAGAGACAAGTGGATGCATCACGTGGATGCATAAAGATAAACCCAAAACCATTAATCATAATAATCCTCTCCCACGGACAAAGAATACAGAAGTCCAGAGCAGATCTTCTTTTGACGAAAAAGCAAAAAAAAAAAAGGAACAAGAAGTTAAGTATTACTCAATTAAAGGATGATACTTCAAAAACAAGACAAATTAAACATGCAGGAATGAAAGATGGTGAACATTCTAGCAGAAGCCCTTCCCATAAAGGCAGAATAAAGACAACTGTCCCTGTTCTGTTTAATAGATGATGGAAAATGTTAGATGTGGAACCGTTGTGGTATTCGGGCTAATTTAGAGTTGCATCGTCTAACTGCAACCATCAACCCGATTGCTGTATGCCTTCAAGAAACACAGCTACCATCAGATAGCGCTTTTACTTTTACATTTTTTATTGTTTTTTTAATACTTTTTGCCCCAATAACAAGCGATCTTCTGGTGGAACAACTATTTTAATTAGAAATGATATGATTCACAGTCATATCAGTCTTCACAGCAATTTACAGGTAACAGCAGTACGACTGATACTATAGAAAACCATCAAAATCTCTTCTCTTTACATTTCTTCAGATTTAAATCTAACTCACATGGCCCTAGACTATCTAATTGCTCAGCTTTCATCCCTCTTTATTTTAATGGCAGATTTAAATAGTCATGACTACCTTTGGGGTAGTAATCACTGCAATGTAAAAGGAAAGAAGATTAAAGATTTTCTAAAAAAAAAAACATACCCTATGCATCTTAAATGATGAATCAAATAGATATCTACACCCAGGACATGGAACATACTCCGCAATCAACTTAACAATTTGTCAGCCTGAACTTTTTTTAAGATTTATCATGGAAAGTACATCATGATTTATGTGGAAGTGATCATTTCACAATTACTGTTATCAAAGGAAGAGAAGAAGTAAAAGCACAAAGATGGCAAATAAAAACTTTACAGAAACTTTTATATCTGTAGCCAAAACTACAGTCCCAATAACCTCTCTAAATTAAACATCTAAACGAATCCATGGTTTAACGAGAGGTGTAAGGAGGCTATAAAAGAGAGGAAAAAAGCTGAAAGACTTTTCTTTAGATACCCAACAACAGCAAATCTTATCGAACTTAAAATAAAGAGAACACAAGCAAGAAAACCAATAATGAAGTCAAAAAGGAAAGCTGGAGAAGATTTGTTTCCAACATGTCAACAGATACTTCATCAAGTAAAATACGGAATCTGATATGAAAAATGAAAGGAGAAAACAATGGTCCACAAATGAAACACATCAAACGAAATGATTCGATCTTAACATCAAAAGAAGAAATTGCAAACATATTAGCAAAAACCTTTGAAAAGAACTCTGAAACTTTGAAAACTGCAAAAAATGCTTTTTGATCTAGAAAAGGCCTACGACACAGCATGGAAACAAGGGATTTTAAGTGATTTGTATCAAATGAATTTTAGAGGACCTATTTTTATTTAAAGTTTCTTATTTAATAGATTTTTTTAGAGTCAAAGTAGCAAACACATTATCAGAACTACACAAACAAGAACTTACCTCAATGAAGCATTTTATCTGTATTAGTTAGATTAATCGTATTTTTATATGGTTCTGACGTTCTTTGTAGTCTTTATGTAGATGATATCTGCATTTGATACAGAAGCAAGAATATGATAACTATTGAGCGGAAAATC
This sequence comes from Clarias gariepinus, assembly GCF_024256425.1. NCBI lineage: Eukaryota > Metazoa > Chordata > Actinopteri > Siluriformes > Clariidae > Clarias > Clarias gariepinus. The sequence continues at coordinate 16,433,762 of NC_071127.1, read as the reverse complement.
CAACAAAAGATAAACAAAATACTATCTTGGTCAATGCAGAATGGCTTCAAGTTCCTAAACAAAAACCGTCTGCATGTATTTCGCTTGGTCACTGCATAATAAACCAGAGTTGTTTCAACAAAGAGACTAGATTTCTTGGCGTCACCCTTGACAGCAAACAAATTTTTTTATTTTACACATTAAACTTCTTAAAAAGAAATGGGAAGCAGACAGTTCATTTCTGATAAATATATATAGAACTTTGATTCAATCAAAACTGGATTATGGAAGTATCATTTATTGTTTAGCCAGGAAATCATATATAAGCCTTCTGGACACTACATCACCAAGGCATGTGACTGGCATTAGGGGCCTACAGAACATCACCAATCCAAAGTCTGTATGTCAAAGCTAATGAACCCTCCTTGGAAAACAGACGATTAAAATTGGCACTACAATATACAATCAAACTGAGAACAAATAAGGAAAATCCAATATATCCAGCAGTCTTCACAAATCAACCTTCAACAATCTATCAAATGAAACAAAACTATATCCACCCACTTGGTTTACGTATTAAAACACATTTAGAGAACCTGAAAGTTGACTTGAACATCTTGGAACAGACACATTTTTGCGCAATAGCTCCGTGGAATCTCAAAAAGCCTAACATCTATCTGGATTTATGAAAAAAAACAAGTCTGAAACCCATCCGAATGAATATCACCAGCAGTTTCTAGACATAAGAGGAAAATTACCACAGCATACCCCAGTATACACGGCTGTATCAAAATCAGGAAATAAAGTGGCAGCAGCCTTTGCAGCCAATCTACCACAGCAGGGTTCACGCATCCCAGACCAAAGTTCAAGTTTTACTGCAGAAGCCAAATGCTCTGCTTATGGCTTTGAAATTCATTGAAACCACATCACGAAAGGATTAAGTAATAATAACGGATATAAAATCATGTCTCCAAGCATTAGAAAATATAAAAGCCAATAATTTTAACATAATTTTCTGTTGGACACTCAGGAATTCGTGGTTGCTTGAGAAAGCAATGCTTAAATAAGAAATTATATGAAATAAACCCTGATGTTGGATCAAGACATACATTTTCTTTTAAAAATCGCTGGGATCAAGTGACTTATACAAGGTGCTGGATAGGACACTCAAAGGCTACACACACATTTTTACTGAAAATCCACCACAATGTTTATCATGCAGAACCCTTCTGTCCATCAAACATATTTTATTAGACTGTAACTCTTTTATCCTTTAAGGAACTTGTTTTATTCTGTTGACACTTAAAAGAAAGTTTTTAAACAAGTAAATCCAAATGTAGTTTTAAAGTTTAATTAAAAAAATTATTTTAAACATCTTATCTAGTTTTAATATTAAATAACAAAAATGTTTCTCACCATAAATATAGCCATATAAGCTGGTTGAAAAAGAGAGAAAGAATTACAGGATTATTATATGTATACCGTGGAACCTCGGATTACGAGCTTAATTCGTTCCGGAAGTGAGCTAGTATTCCAAAACACTCTTAAACCAAATTTAATTTTTCCATAGGAAATAATGGAAACTTAAATTATTCGTTCTACAGCCCAAAAAAATAAATACATAAATATAATTAATACAAAATATAAAGTAAAAATAAAACAAATTAACCTGTACTTTATCTTAAAAAAATGTAAAATTAAACCCCGACAGATAAGGGTTTTCGTTTGTGCATGCAGAGTGTATGTGTGTAAAATGTGAGCGCGCACACACACACACACACACACACACACACACATTAACGGATAGAGCGTTTTTACAACCATTTAAAAATTAGCAAGGAACATTCCTAGTCACACTCACGTGAGCGCATACTAACAGGATCACTGCTGTAAGTAAAACAACAACAACAAAAAACAAATTAAACAGCTCCTCACCTTTGAAAACAATCGCGACAGAGAGGAGTTTGTGTGTTTATTTGGCAACCTGAGAGGAGGGGGGATGAAGGGGGCTCGCTCGCGTTTACAGCCCCTTTCTCTCAGGTTGCCAAACAAACACACAAACTCCCTGCCTTACACAGACGCAAAAACACTGCAGGCACTAAGACCCAGCAGGGGAGACGATAGGTCTCGGCTTTACAGCTCCCCTCCTCTCAGGTTGCCAAATAAACACACAAACTCTTCTCTGTCGCGACTGTTTTCAAAGGTGAGAAGCTGTTTAATTTTTAATCCCGTTAGTATGCACTCACGCGAGTGTGACTAGCGATTTTCCTTGCTAATTTTTAAACGGTTTTAAAAACGGTCTCTCCGTTAATGTGTGTGTGTGTGTGTGTGTGTCTCACACACACACACACACACACACACACACACAGCGCGTGTGTGTATTCACCCAGCAGGAGAGACGATTACCTACAATTCTGCTGCAAGCGAGAGAAAAACCGTTGGCTCACTTGTGATGACGTAACGCTCGTTGTTAAAACAAGAAGCGCATGCGTGAAACATGATACTCGGTGCTCGTTAACTAAGACAATGCTCGTTTTTCAAGTAAAAAATTATTAAAAATTGTTGCTCGTCTTGCAAAACACTCGTAAACCACGTTACTCGTAATCCGAGGTTCCACTGTATTTTATTATTAATGTGATTATATTATATTTTAACTTTTTTTTTTTTTTTTTTGGGTCATTGATGTTTCATTTTTAGATCTGAAGAGTCAGATCGATTCCCTAGCTCGTGACTACACGGCGAACGCCCGGACCCTGACCTCAGAGCAGAAACTCTCTCTCCTGAGGCAGATCCAGCAGTCATATGGGAAGTGCAAAGAATTTGGAGACGACAAGGTCCAGCTGGCCATGCAGACGTACGAGATGGTCTGTTTAAGTTTGTAAAACCTCACTGTTAACCACACGGTAGAGTAGCTTAGGCGGGCGTGGTCAATACTGTCACCATACTCATTTCTGAGATAACCTGTATATCCTGATAATTAGTAAATTTGTTTTATTACTGATTACCGAGAATAAACAGAATTGAAAGGAACCAGCTGATGTGAAAGAAAGAAAGCACTCAATCTTTAAAACTTTACCTTTTTAACAGATTTGCAGTGTTCGAGACAGTTTATTAGCTAAGTATCGTACAAATTTATTATGTATCATGATATGGTCATATCCATCATCTCTAATGAATTTTACCAGGGTTGCAGATTTATCACCTCTTTTAAAAGAAATTATTTTGAATCTCATCATTGAACACAGTAAAAATCAATTAATGAAAAAACAGATTAAAAAAAAAATGTGTACTTACTTTTGAGAGTGGGCGTACTTCACGTCAGATTCCTTTAACTGCAAGTTCACCCTTTAGTAATGTAGAAGATAATAGTTACATGAGCTACGGAGAAATATTATGCAAAACAAACACAATTAGTTTAAATCATGACACTGATTGATGTTTTCCATTCATAGAGTCTACGTTGCAGTCTGGTTATTTACTAAAGGCTGAAATTCTCTAGATGCAGGCGAAATGAAAAGTGTCAGATTTAATACTGTAAACCAAAATGAAGAATACTGTTTTTTAGTTATAATGCAGCCTCTATATATATTTGTGTGTGAGCGGCAGATCAAGGAAAATAAAAGTAGGGGAAAATATAACAAAAGACCAAAGTGGACAAAATGGAAAAGATTATTAGTTTATTCATTCGATTTATTTTGCGTGTTAAAGTGCATTGGGAGAACTGAATCTGGCTCAAATCTATTTAAATAACTTTGCATCATGGTAAGGGACGCTCATAGAACTTGCAGGTATTTCGAGTTGTACTTGTACGCCCGAGTGTAGGGTGATTATTATAACGTTTATTACATATGCTATAATGTGCGTTTTTATTTCAGCCAAAATACCGACATGTAAAAGAATTATTGTTGCTTTGGAAAGTTACTAATTAAGAATCTTGCTTGTTAAGGAATAAATAAATGTTAGTTAAAATCTGTTGTAAATCTTCAGTATTTTCTATGTAAATTCTAAATCTGTTTAATAACCAATGCTGTTTTTTTTTTGTTTGTTTTTGCCCTATTGTTTTGTAACTAACTAATTCTGCATAATTAAGTAATTCTTTGTTTTTTGTTTTATTCCCCTTTAAGGTGGATAAACACATCCGGAGGCTGGACACAGATTTGGCCCGGTTTGAGGCGGACCTCAAAGAGAAACAGATAGAAAGCACAGACTACGATTCTACCTCTAGTAAGGGAAACAAGAGTAAGCGCTTCTCATATTGCGTGAAGCTCCTGCCTGCTTATTAAATAGCTAATACACAAAGTGATGTTTACTTAATTATAACAACGATGCTAATGATTATTATGTTTATGTTTAAAGGTGACCTTCGTGGACCTAAAGAGAAAAAGGTCTCTCGCACCAGGTCAAAGGTCAAGAACTCGGACGAAGACTGCAGTCCTAAGAGCAGCCAGAAGAAAGTTAAGCTGACGCAAACGTGAGATGATCAGCCTTTGTTCCTGCCGCATTCGTGAACTAGGGAACGATCATTGTTCACATGTCATTTTTGTCAAATCTTTATCTCGCGCAGGACCGAGTTCTCCTCTCCAGCTGTGAATTTTGGCAACGTTCACCCCTCAGACGTGCTGGACATGCCGGTGGACCCGAATGAGCCAACATACTGTCTGTGCCACCAGGTCTCCTATGGAGAGATGATTGGCTGCGACAACACTGATGTGAGTCTTAACTTGAAAAACCAACAAAAAAAAGGGAAAAAGAGAGGCTATTGAATCCAAAATTCGGAATTCTAGAATTGACTGTCCGTGAGGTTCAAATGAAAAGATCGAATAGAGGTGAAATTGCGCTACAGAATACAATTAAACTGAAGATAGAATTTCCAATTTTAAAAAAATATAATAAATTAAAATAGAAATATATAGGATATACAAATTTACAGATTTTATTGACCATAGTTACTGTTCCAAAAAAAGGAAACATCATTCATTCTGAACAATACTAAGACTTGTATATGTTAAAAAAAAAAAAAAAAAAAAACAGCACAACATTTGCACAAAAGTGGTTAAATTATCTGGAATATAAACAAGCATTCTGTACATTTATAGCGATCAGTAGTCACATGATCCTGCTCTTTGTCGATAAATCATATCCAGACTGCATTTAATTGGTCTTTTGTTGTTCGATTCTCTTTATTGAATCACCAGGTCAGTTTTGGATTCATAAGTTTACAAATGTTAAATTAGCAAATTTATATGGTGACTTTTGCGAGAAATACACAGAGCTTCCATCTTTCCAACCTGAGAAATACTCTAGTTTTTGCAAGAGTATTGTGCCTCATTCTTTTGATATTATGTGCTGATTGGTGCATTACTGCCACCTAGTGGACTGAAGCGTAAGCCGATGGTTGTCGGGGAAAAAAATATTATTATAAAGATTATCACTTTGTAGGAGGCGAGGCATTTAAACTAGGAATACACTTCTAACACAGGTTACACAACATTTCAGTGTTTATTAGATAACAGTTTTAATATTTCAAAGCAGGAGGATATGGCTGCTTGAGATATATGATCAGATTGAAGCTGTACTGGTGGAAGATTTTTTAGTAGATCTCCGACTCTGGTGATGCGTGATGATGATGTGTGTGTTTGTCTCTGCAGTGCTCTATTGAGTGGTTTCACTTTGCCTGTGTGGGCCTGACCACCAAGCCCAGGGGAAAATGGTGAGCAGTCAAGTGATCCAAAAGCATACCGCTGAACTGTATATATGATGATGTAATTATTATTATTATTATTTTTTTTTAATAATAGTTTTTTTGTTTTCCACCATTCCAGGTACTGCCCCAGATGTTCACAGGAGCGGAAAAAAAAGTGAACGTTCGTTTTTCTCGAAAGAAAACGAAAGAACGGAAGATGGAATACGGCAGAGAAAAAGATTAGAAAGAAAAAAAAAGGAAAAGAGGAAAAACGAATCTCTCTCTCTATATATAGACACTAATCTAGATTTATGCTCTGCTTAATCTGGTGCTTGTCCTCCTCCTTTTATTTCCTATCCTCACCTTCTTCTCTCTGTACAACAGAAAGTCGGGATGACGGATGGACGAAGGAGCTGTAGTTATAACTGTAGCTTAATTTATGTTGGTTTTTATTTTTTTGTTTTCGTTATTTTGCTTTTTTTATATATATATATATATATATATATATACTGTATACATATATATGTTTACTTTGAACGGTTGTTATATATGTGTTTGGTCGCTTTATGATATATTTTTTAAAACAAACTTTTCTTTGTATAGTAACACAAACACACAGCAGTAGATAAATCAGGGAGCATGACACACAGTCCTTAAGTACCATATCAACGGTTTATTATTATTATTTGCTGGGATTTTTTTTTTTTTGTTTTTTACCAAAAGGTTTTGAGTCAAACACTGGCACAAGGCGATCCTATACAAAGGTAGTTCTTAGGTCTTAGAGGCTGTTTGTTTTTCCTTTTTTTTTTTATTGTTTTTTTTTTTTTTTACTCCGACATTCTTGATTATTTTTTTGTTTGCATTCCTCGGGGATCGTTTTTCTCCATCTCGAATATGTGCATGTACGAGCTTTCCCCTCCCCCAACACCACGCACACACGTGGGTACTTCGGTTAAACGTATTTTCGAGGGCGTACTGATCGATAACTTGCACACAACGCACATAAACCAGTGACTTTCACTTTCACTTCCATGTTTCAGGTTTATTCCACAACTAGCTGCTGTGAATGACATTTCCTCTGGTGCTCATAACATTTCACTATTCAATTTTACAGAATCAAACATACGCATAGCATTAACTCACAAAAGATTTGCGACTGCGATAGATTTGAGTAAAATCAAAAACAAAGAAAAACGCACTCGTATTTGACCTCGACTGGATTTATTGGTGCTCTTGAGGAGGTTTAGCAACAGATGATTACTTAAAGGGCGTAAAAAAATGAATAATTCCTACACTCATATTAATCTCTCCATCACATGGCTGGTGCCAGAGGTTAAGGTGCTGTTGTTCATATTAAAAAAACTCGGCTGTGATATTTAATACGTGATTTGCTAACACTTTATTTAAAGGGTACATACGTAGGGTCTTTAACGCATCCATAAACTCATAAGCTAGGTGTAAATAGTTTATAAAGCAGTGCCGGATTGGATGAAGAGCTTGTAGATGACAAAACGTGTACGGTTGGAGGTTTTTCTTTTATGTAACTCTGTCTTTACATAATACAAGAGAAGAGGGATTGTTATTTTGTTTAAATTCAATATTCTGCTATTTAGCATTTACCGATACAATACAAGTTTCCAATACAAAAATGAACCACAAATAAAACATTTGTTACAACCGCTAATGATAACCAAGCCTGTATTTTTCTCTGATAAGTAAAGACAGAGCAATACATTTCACACAACTTTACACGTTTTGCCCGTAATCCTCAAAGTAGTGCTTTTTAAAACATTTCTTCCATTCACAACATGTTCATCACACAGTGATGTTTGTTTCTAGTATATCTTTGATTAAATGTGCTTATTTAAGCTGATTTATTATCACAACACATTGTGTGTGTATGTATGTGTGCGCGTGTGTTTTATTAGAATATTATATCAGCCTTAAAGTGGAATTTGCATGAAGTGTTAGTGAAGGTACTTTGATTGTAATTTGATTGTTACAGAACTTTAAACTAATGTCAGATCCTCTGTTTAGTGTCTTCCATGTTGACTGAACAACGCCTGATGTCTGAAACAGATTGAAAATAATTGCTTAGAAACATGAACAGCGATCAGCGTTCTTTATTTCACTGTAGAGGGAATGATCTCCAGCAGAAAAGAAATCTTTTCTTTTTTTTCTATTATAAAAGTTCTTCCTTTTATCCCTCCTGCTTTCATCTTTTCTCTTCCTTTGTTCTTTTCCTTATTTCCCTGCTTCTCTTTTTTTCATCTTTGACTTTCTTCTCCGTTCACTTTCTTCTGTGCTTCCTAAGTTCCTTCATCTTCCTTCCTTCCTTTTTTATTTTTTATTTCTTTCTTGCACTTATTTTTGTTTTTTTTTTGCCAGCTTTCCTTTCCTTCCTTTTTTCTTTGCTGTCCCTCTCATTCTTTTTTCTTTCCTTTTTTAATTGCTTCCTACTTTCCTTCCTCATGCCCTTCCCTTCCTTCTATTCCTATTTTCTTTGTCCTTTTTCTTTTTTTTATTTTCCTTTCTCAAACTTCCTTTCTCTTCTATTTTTTTATCTTTCATTCCTTCTTTTCCTTCTTTCTCTGCCTTCCTTATTTAATTTTCCCTTCTTTTTATCCTTACCTTCCATCTTTTACCATCTTTTCTTTCCTCCTTCCTTATTCCTGTCCCATTCCCCAATTACAAGGTTGTTACTCTTAAATCCTAACTCTCGTACAAGGGGTGGAAAAAGTAAATGCCCACTCGACTTTTTTTTTTTCATGTCAGATCATCGTGGCTGCTCAGAGCTTCAACAGGAAACAAAGTAACCCCTTTAATTAACTGTATTGTATTGTAAGTATTTGCTTTAGAGCAATTAACACACATTCTGTAATCCTACTGACTGTACAGTCACTGTTATGAGGAAGCAAATATACCTCAGTCATCACACTCGACTGGTCCATTTGTTGCTAACAAAAGATGAGCATGAACAATTTATTTATACAAAATTCACTCTCTAACAGACAGATAAACTGGTGAGACTTTACACTTGATCTCAACAAGGTTCACATCAAAATGTAATGGTACGGTGTATTACACTTTTGGTAAAGGCGTCTCCCTCAATACTGTGGCGGCTCAGACAGTTGGGCCCAGACGTCTTATATCAGTCAAACCTCTCCAAACATTCCCGTCTGCTGGGACCTAGCTGATTCCTCAGGTCGAAGCCCGTCTAAGCACATGACCATCATTTAAATACCAGTGCCGAATGCAACCATACACATGGCCGTCACACTCTGGATTTAACCGGGCAAATAGTTAGAAGCCTTACACAGGATAATTATTGCAGTGTTTAATCTGCTTCAGTCTGTAAAACGTTATTTAACCCTAACTAATGCTTCTCATTTCCTAAGCAACCACGTCAGAAGACGTATCCTCAGAAGGAGCAAATACTTGTCCTGCATCAAGGAAAGAAAACAACTAAGAAGATTGCTAAAACTATTAGAATTGGCTTAAGAACTGTCTAACGCATTATTAATACTTTAAAGGATAATGGCGGACCATCATCTTCGAGGAAGAAATGTGGTCCTAAAAATATCCTAAATGAGTGATAGGAGATCACTTAAGGGCTGATCAAATCAAACAGTAGAACTCATGGCTATGTTCAGCGTAAGCCTTAAAAACACACATCAGTGAAACTAATTAAAAAAAGGCTTCTTTGCCACTGTTGTGGAAATTGACAAAGAAGTTAAATGGAAATGTCCAGGGAGTGTGCAAATATGCATAAGTGTGCAAAGATGCAATGTCCATATAATTGTGCAAAGTGAAATAGGAATGTCCAGTGTGTGTGCCTTTACCCTGTTCCAGAGTGATCAGTCCATCAGGGTAAGAAAACAGGTGGATGAAGTGATGCGCCCATCACGCCTAGTGCCTACCCTACAAGAATAAATGTTGTGATCGTGCATAAATTTGATTTTAAAATTGACTGAAATATTAGTGTGACCTTTTTCTAAGTGTGTGTGCAGTATATTACATAGCTACACTGTCATTTTAACAAACACCCCAGCTCAGTATATATATCTCACCTGTGTTGCTCTGCATTTTACTGACAAAAGAAAGAGCATAAAAATTAGAGTTCTAAAATATAGATGAATTTAAGAAGGATATGATTTAAAAATGTATTAAGCTAGTTTGAAAGCTATCTACCTAGTTAGGTCGTTACGAGGTCTTGTAGCACTGAACGCATTACAGGTGGTTAATAGCAAGAAGGCAAACCCTAAGTATAGAGATTACATATAGACGCACGTTAAAGTATTTTTACATGTTTACAGTCATGACCTGCACCTATCAAAAACAAACTCCATTTCCCATGATTCTCAGCTTAACCACTAATTGGCTTACCTGACCTGCCCTATGACCCTGTTCCCATTCACAGGTACCATATTTTCGAAGGAGTATACAACCAAATACTGAGTGTCATTTTACCTTAATTTTGGAATATCTGTTCCAATACTTTTGCTCAGCTAAAAATCAAACTGCCAGCTTTTTTTTTTTTTTTTTTTGCCTTTTGGTCCAGACTTCTGGGGCATCATTTTATATAAGCAATGAAACATTTCAATACATTAATATTAAAGAAAATAAATGTAATTAGTAAGTCATGACCTACTATATCGACAATAATGTTTTGGAGGACAACTTGAAAAATTAATTGTAATGTCTCGATCATAAGCTTATTATCATTTTAACATAAGCAAATTAAAGCAAATTTAACATTCATTTAATTATCCATATATGGCCCATGCCTGTTATTCTGCACAGGGCCACAGAGTATATATTTATGGGAACTAAGGGCATAAGGCAGTACATTCTGGATGGGATGGCAACCCATCATAGGGCACAAGCACACACACACAAAATATCAGACACTACAGGCTAATTGAAACGTTATTCAACCTACACCGCATGTCTTTGGACTATATATATATATATATATATATTCTTTCTACATTGTAAAGGAATGCTGAAGGCGTCCAAAAAATGCATTAATCTCTTTTGAACAGTTAATGGTGAGATGTTTCTGCTACTTCTGCTCTGTAAAGACTTCATAACGCCTCTAATCTGAGGTGCTGTTAATTGGTCATTTTTCAGGCTGATAACTCTAAATGAACTTCTCGTCTGCGGCAGAGGTAGGTTTTGGTCTCGCCCTCCTGGGACGGCCTTCATGAGAGCCAGTTTCATTATGGTGCTTGACGGATTTAGCAAATGCACTTGACAATACTGTTCTTGCAAGAAATATTACAGAAAGGCTGACCTCTGTGTCTTAAAATAACAACTAACTGTTGTTTTTCTTGTTGTTACGTAATTACCTAATTCCATGTGTTATTTTTTATAGTTTTGAAATCCCCAGTATTGTTGTAGAATGTAGAAAATAAATCACTAAACAAAAACAAAGAAATTTGCAAGTGACCTCAAACTTTTGAACGGTAATGTGTGTGTGTATACATATATATATATATATATATATATATATATATACACACACACACATATTACCGTTACAGGTAATGGAAGTCACCATCATATAACGATCATAATATTTTCATGTAAATATATATGAAATAATTATGATAGTTATATGATGGTGACTTCCTTCCTGTAATCAGTATAGATAAATGTATAATGTAGCTATATTACATTAGTAATATATTATTATCCTAATATTATCATATTCAGTATATCAATATATAACGTATACGTTCATTAAAAAATATTTCTACATAAAAGTTTTTCTTTTTCTGTAATGTGTATATATATACACACACACACACACACACACACACACAATCAGCTGATGTAGAGGAATTACGCAGTCCTTTTCGGCGCGCGCTGATGTCAGTACCATAAAACTCGGTCATATTGCGCATATAAAAAAAAATAAAATGTAACAAATAGGAAAATCCTTAATATATCCTCAGCAATAAAGTGTTTACACTATTAAACAGCATCATATCAGTTAAAGGCTCAGCCCTTGGCTTTGAAGACAGCCGCGCAACCATATGTATCATTTTCACACGACCGTGTACTACAGTAACTCCGGTAAACTGAGCGCGTGTTTATTATAGCGAGAGCCTGCGCAGTTATTATAGGAGCATCTCAAGCCTGCATGGGCTCTGCGGGATAATAAGCTATACAGGTCAGATTGCGCGAGAAGAGACTCTACAATACAATACAATACAATACAATACAGCAAGACTGTGGAAACGGAGTTCATGCCAGATTTCCAGCACTTCCGATTTTCCCGTAGAATGGATCCCGGTTTTGTGGAGAGCGCGCACTCGGTCCAGTATCCACAGAACCCCGGGATGAGTTTATCCGATCCGGAGTCTGGAGACGCATCATCACCTGATCAAGGTTTCTGCTTTGGGGATAGCTGGGATTCAGGCTCTCTGTCTAACAGCTTCGGGTATTTCCATCCAAGCGGCTCTCTGTCACGCGCATCCCTTCCTCATCTTCCTCCTCCTCCTCCTCCTCCTGCGGCGGCTCTGCGCAACGATCTGGGCTCCAACATCAGCGTCCTGAAGACTCTGAACCTGCGCTTCCGCTGCTTCCTGGCCAAAGTGCATGAGCTGGAGCGCAGAAACAAGGCGCTGGAAAGCCAGCTCCAGCAAGCCCTAGAAGCTAACAATAACGACAGAGGATGTGGACAAGGTCCTGGACTGGACTTCTCAACAAACCATTCTTCATGTCTGACCAGAACTTCATCCGGGCCGAGACTCGTTCCCAGAAACAAGATATTCCTCGACTCTGGAAATCTGATCGACTCAAACTCCAACCTTTCCCCACCGCTCACCCTTAACCCACCGTCTCCAGTCGATCCCAAGTCCATCTCCGATGGTGTCTCGACGGAAAGGTGGACCAACTCCGCACCGCAGGCTCATCCCAACTCGATCTGGTTCCACAACCCTCCTGGGAGGTTCAACAATAGCTGGGAGTTTAGGGTTTCGGGTCCCAGGGTGTCATGGCCGTACCAGGACGGGGTTGGGGTTCAAATCGACACCACCACGCCGGAAATCCGAGCCCTTAAAAACGTGCTGGCGAAAGTGAAGATGGAAAGGGATGAATACAAGCAAAGGTCAGCATTCCTGCACTTATCATCTCTCCTGGTCTGAAATGATGCTGATCAGCTTTAATGTAATCAGTGATATTAATATTATTATTATTTCAGGTTGAAGACCACGTACATGTCTGTCTGTCTTTCTGTATGACACAACTCTCTGACTAACTCTCTCTCTTATAACTCTGTTATAAGATTAAGTATCTCACACCTTTTTTTTTTACGCCAAGTTGTATTTCACTCTTGTTGTCAGACAAATACACTCCATGTTCAGTAATCAAGGAGTGAATCACAGATGTGAAATCGAAAAAGTAAATCGGATAAAGATGAAGTTTTGTCTTAAAATGACTTCAGGGACATTAAATTCACTTGTACCACATGAAAATATTAAATCATTTCAGTAAAAATATTCAGTTTAGCTTTTCTAATTAATATCTATTGGTGCAGGTGTTTGTTTACATTGAGCAATTAAATAATACCAATAATAATAATAATAACGATAATAATGCATTTTATTTATATAGGTGCCTTTCTGGTTACCCAAGGTTGCTTTCCAGCAACTTACCAGTATTAGTATCTTATTTTAAAGTAGATTATTAAATCTGACACATAACTGTTTATAATATCGCCTTCACTCAACATTTTGATTTCACTTATGGTGCAGGTTAAAGTTCAGGCAGATATCTAAGTACTGCAAAAGTTTCAGTAAATTTTATCCAGGTTGTTTAGCGTAATGCTGTGACATAATGTTTTGTGACATTTTTTTTTTATTATTTGTCTCATTTTTCTGGAAAAAACTTTCCAATTCTCTTTCCAAATTTTTTTTTTCGCTCCCTCAAATCCTTGTGCTTTCTCAACATCTCCCAGCTAAGGAAGAAATCCTGGAAGATGCTTCATTCTTAGTGGATGTTTCTTCGCCAATCAGAAGCGGCCAATCAGAACTGAGCTTTTTCCAGGCTCTGCTGGCCGTGCTTTTTGCAGCATGTTGTCAGGCTGGGCGAGCTCGCTTGCGATAATGATGGAAAGAGTGAGCGGACAAAAATACAATATGTTTATGGGCAAAAAACAAGAGTTGTTCGGATCACTAGAGGCATCATCCTGCATGTGCTGTATGTTTCATATCCTAACTGAACTGAACAGTTATCGGTATTGTAAGGTCATATTGCCCCCCTGTTTAATCTGTTCTGACCCTGATTTTTACATGTGTATTTTCACTTATACAGTACAACAGCTAATTTCTGTCCACTAATTTGATTGGGTGACTAGTGGTTAGCACTGTCGCTGTTGCTTCTCCAGGTTCCAGGTTCGATTCCTCCTCTCGGGGTCTGTGTTCATGGAGTTCATGTTCATGTTCTCCCTGTGCCTGGGTTGTTCCCCTAGAATTCTTCGGTTTCCTTCCACAGTTCATATGCAGATTAAACTTTGAAATATAACCCATTTTTTGGCAGTATGTCCTGCTGAAAGTGGCCCCTGCCATTACGAAACAGCATTGCCATACAACCTGTTACTCGGTCTGTAGTAATGTTTAAGTAGGTGATATGCATCAAACCCTTGGGAGCCCAGGACTTGGTCATGAGTTTACCAGTTGTCCTTTCTTGGATCACTTTTGGTACGTGCTAACAACTAAAAACCAGGAACACCAATGGAGATGCTCCGACCCAATTGATCTAGCCATCACAATTTGGTCCTTGTCCAAGTCACTCAGATCCCTACGGTTGCCCATTTTCCCAACACATTCAAGTGCCGCTTAATATATTCCATTCGGCCAGTACACAGTATTGGTGCTGATTTTATTTTTTATGTTGTGCCAGAGAAGCTACATTCAAAAATTGTCAAGTGGTTAACTTCAGCTGTTTTGGAGGGATGACTTTGTATGTGCCCCACCAAAAATGGCCATTTTTTTTTTAGTTTTACTGTCTCGCTTTAAACAATAATAGTTTAAAATGCTAATTATTAATATTTCTTTACGAGTATTGATACTAAAATTGGAGTAACCTTCTAGAAGCATATGGACTGTTAAAATTGTTAAAATTAAAGCATTCCGGTTTTTTGGTTAAAACTTAAAAAGGAAAAAATCTGTAGTGTCTGTAACCATGTGAAATTCATGTTGCCATATCTTAACAGTTTCACATTTAAGAATAAAACAATTTTTCAGGTTTATGTCTTGTCATGTAAAATCTAAATTGGCCAAGTTTCATCTAAATGAAAGTGAATGAAGTCAAAAAGGTTACGGACACTACAGACAAAAACGAGCAGAAAACTGTATTTAGCAAAAATGCGTTTCTTTTAATCTTATAAGAATATAAATGTGTACGCATATTCCCCCGATTAAAATTTCGATTTTTAGAGACACTTTTTAGTCCCACCATGTTTTGGTGGATTATAACTTTCATAATATATGATGTTTACCTCACGTCATGTAATGACCGGGTGATGTATGTCTGAATTCATAGTTGTTGTCGCCCCAAAGCCAAAGAAAACAGGAATCCTGGCAGAACTGTTTTGTCTGTTGTGTATTTAAAAATCCCTTCAATCCATTATGTATAGGTCTCACACAGGTCTTAGTTGTACTATGAACAGATTTTTTATTTCCTTCTTTCCACCGACCTCCTGCCCAGACTGACATATTTGAAGTTTCTGTGCATGACGTCTGCAATTTTGTTTGCCCTTCTATTGGACTGATTCCTGCAGTCTTTCCTCTAAGCCCTGTTACAGTAAATAATAACTGAAATCACACACACACACACACACGCACACACACACACACACACACAGCCCAGTCTTGTGCCTCCTCCCCCTGTGCCTCAGCATCTGCAATGCAGCATGACTGTGAGTGCTCCGAATGCCCACAGTGCCACAGGAGGAGCGTTTAACATCGCCTTACTGCTCTCAACTCTAATTAGACTAATGAGACCTGAGTCATTTACTGTATACAGTCTTATGCGAAAGTTTAGGCACCCCTTGATAAATAACAGATTTTGGTGATTTTTTAATTGAAAAGATATTAACACAGATTTCTCTCTTGGAAATGTCATAGATTGAACCCAGATAAAAAAATAAAAACATTATTGTTGCACTGTGCAAAAGTTTGGGCACCCTACATGATCAGTACTTAGTAACACCTCCCCTGGCAGATATCACAGCTTTTCTAAACGCTTTTTATATCCAGCTTAAAGTCTCTCAATTCTTGTACTTGGGATTTTCTTCCATTCTTCCTTGAAAAAGGCTTCTAGTTCTGTAATATTCTTTGGTTGCTCTTTTAAGATCTACCCACTAATTTTCGATGATGTTTAAATCAGGGGACTGTGATGGCCATTCCAAAATCTTCAGCTTGCGTCTCTTGAGGTGTTCCATAGTGGATTTTGAAGTATGTTCAGGATCATTGTCCTGTTGTAGAAGCAATCCTCTTTTCAGCTTCAGTTTTTAACAGATGGTGTGATGTTTGCTTCCAGAATTTGCTGGTATTTAGTGGAATTTATTCTTCCCTCCCCTCCCTCAACATACAGTATTTTTACCTTTAGCCTTTAATTATGGATAAGAATTTGTAATTTATATATTTTGTATATTATACATTAGTATAAATTTAAATGTTCTTTTTTTCATGACAGGTGGGAGGAAGAGTACTCAGTACGAGTGGACCTACAGGAGAAGATTGCAGACCTAGAAGAGGTAAAATGTCCTATCAGTTTTGGCCTCAGACTCACCATATTACTCCTAAATAAATAAGCACAACTTTAATATAAACTTGTTTTTTTTTTAAAAGTTAATTACTATTAAAAGTCTTCATAATGGTAATGTGGCTGTGTGGACCAGGTTACTACAAGGACAAAATTGAATTCTAACATTTTAGAGCAAGACAGTGTAAATGTACTGGATGTGAGGGAAATTAACGTCTCATCTGTCCTTCTTGTACATCTTTCATCTTATACGGCGTTTAACAAGTTTGCAAAAGATTGTAGAGGATGTGTTTGAATTGTTTTAACTGATACAAATCAGATTCTGCGTCCTGGCTGCATGATTTTTTTTGTTTCACTCCTTTCCCAAACATGCTGTTTCAGTGTCTGTAGCTTTACATTTACATTTAAATCAAGGCATTTCGCACACACTCTCATACAGAGAGACTTACAAGAGTGCTTAAGTTTCCATCATTGGATAGATCCTTAAACTGGGTTACTAGGTTCCTAAATAAGCATTGGGTTATAAACCCAAAAAAGTACTGAAAAAACAGGTATGTATTAAGTCATTGTTTAAAGATTGCCAGAGACGCTGTATGGACATCTAGAGGAAGTTCATTCCATCACCTAGGTGAAAGTGAAAAGAGTCTAGATGCATGTCTCCAGAGATGGTGGGACCAGCCGAGCAGTGCTGGAGGATCGGAGCGAGTGTGGTGTGGTGTGTGGTGTGATTAGAGCTAAGAGGTAAGTGGGTCCTGAGCCATTTTTAGCTTTGTAGGCGAGCCGAGCATCAGGGTTTTTTATTTGATGCGGGCAGCTACAAGAGGCCAGTGCCGAGAGCGGAGCAGTGGGGTGTGGTGGGAGAACTTGAGAAGGTTGAAAAAAAGACCGTAGCGATGTAAAAGTAAGCTTGGTAAGCTGTTTAAGGTGAGACCTAAGCTTTTAGGAGGAAATGGCGCCCAGAGAACAGCAGAACTGGGTGGAGCGGAGGGTGAGGGTGCATCGGGATAAGACAGGGGTAGGCAAGTTCAGTCCTAGAGAGTCACAGTCCTGCAGAAAAAAACTCACCTGCCTGTAGCCTTAGCAATCCTGGAGACCTTGGTTAGCTTGTTCAGGGGTGTTTGATTAGGGTCGGAGCTGAACTCTCGGGGACCGAAGGGCGGCTCTCTAGGACCGAACTTGCTTACCCCTGGTATGGGAGGTCACAATAAGCGGGAATCTGATTTGGTAGCTTAAGCCTTGGCCAATATAAAAAAAATGGACTGCAGATCATCTAAAACTGAATGTCTAAAAACACAAACTACAAATGGAATTTTTTCCCTTGCTTTTAAATCCATGTGTCCAGGACCTGTACATGAGCGAGATGTGTCAGGATAAGCTCGCTCTCCGAGTGAAGCAGCTGAAGGCCGAGCTCATCATCTTTAAAGGCCTCATGAGTAACGTGAGTCAACTGTCAAAAAAAATTACAACTTTTATAATTGACGTTTTTTCGTAAGATTTCAATTTAAATCATATAGGATATGCTGGGGTATTTGCTTTGTAACCTCTCTCCATCTTCCACTCTATTCAGGACCTCTCAGAGTTGGACAGTAAGATCCAGGAGAAGGCCATGAAGGTGGACATGGACATATGCAGACGGATTGACATCACAGCACGCCTGTGCGATGTAGCCCAGCAACGGAACTGTGAGGACATGACTCAGATGTTCCAGGTATCGGTGCAACACAGGATGTGAAAAAAAAGAAAAATACAAATCAACATCAGTCTCTAACAGGATGTGATATTTACAGTACACTAAATAGATACATACACATCTCTCGCTCTCTCTCGCTCTCTCTCGCTCCCTTTTTTTCCTGGTGCTATTTTACTTTGCAATAAATATATTATAGATAGGGTTGGGTTGTACATTAGTAGATTAGATTAACAGTAGTGTCTTGTTATCTGTACTATCCCAGGATAGACTTAATAATAATAATAATAATAACAATAATAATAATAATAAAAATAATACCAACCTGGTTATTGTTAATACCAACATGTGTATTAATGCGTATTTTTAAAACATGTTATTTTTCCAAAGATTTCGAGGGTCAAAGGGTTTATGATGTCACACAAAAGTCTTGTTATGTCTGTCTTGCAACTCCACAGGAAGTGCTCTGTAATAGCTTTACTTCATACAATAGAACAGGCCCAGAATATAAATGCTCCTTGGTTCCACTGCGGCGGCACGGTGGCTTAGTGGTTAGCACTGTTGCCATGCACCTCCAGGGTCTGGGTTTGATTCCCATCTCTGTCTGCATGGAGTTTGGATGTTCTCCCTATGTTTGGTAGGTTTCCTTTGGGTAATCCGGTCTGCCCCCCCCTTCCCCCACCCCCAAAGACATCCCCTCCCCCCACCCCCAAAGACTCCCCCCCCCAGATGAGTGAGTGAGTTAAGTTCCACTGCTCCTGATGTGAGCACTAAAATCAATACAGGCGGAAGTACATTTCTGCATGTCGTATAACAATCTTCAATTTGATGCTATTTTCCAATTGTACATATGGATTTTTTATCCCGTGATCTTATTATTATAATTTTTTTGCATCACTTTATCCCATGTACAGGGTCGCTAGGGGGACTGAGGCCTGTACCAATCCATTACAGGGCACACACACATACACACACTCACACACGCTCATACATCCACTACAGGCAATTTGGGAATTAGCCTAATCTCCATGTCTTTGAAAACTGGACAGTGCCAACCACTAAGCCATGTGCCGCATAAAGCAGTGGGTTTTAACCTTATTTCAGGCAGACAAATCGTATTTTAGTGATTTCCCTGCTCTACCATACCAATTCAATAAGTGTTAGAAAAGTCTGAAGTGCTGATGTGCGTAGGTCAGTGGTTTTCCAGGAATGGAGTCGAGAACCACTGGCTTTAAGGAACTCAGTTTGACTTGCTGAAATGTGTTACAGCTTCAGAGTGCATTCTGTCCAGAAAGGTTTTCTAATCCTTCTGCAGTTGATCGAATAACAATCGGTAATTATTAATCATTAATGATAACCAGACAGTTCTTATTGGACCAACAAACCTTATTGGTTAATAAATTTAATTTTTTTGGTTTCTTATTCATTAACATCCTGATTAAAGATATCAGATTAGATTACAATCCTCCTCCAAGTCATTCTAAAGAGATTGGTTGTGATCAGACAAAAGGAAAAGGGCCAGGGGTTACACCTAAAGGAACAATCTTTATAGAAACGAGTCAGGCTTTTAAGAACTATTTGTAAAAGACTTTTTGGGCGCGGTGGTAAAGTTCCCACCCAACCATCCGAAGATCTGACAACGATCCCCGGGTGATGCTGTAGCCTCCCGCAGCCGGGGGCCTGGAGAGAGCTGATTGGCCGAGCGTGGTGGGACGGGAGGCACTTAGTGCTCTCACATTAATCATACAAAAAGATCTGGGCAGGTGGCGTCACGTGACTCGGAAGAAACATGTGATTGTCTTCGGCCCTCTCTGACTGACTGGTAGTAGTAGCCTTAATGTAGGAGCCCCCTAGTGACTGGAGGAATTAGAAATGATTAAAATTAGGTGGAAAAATTCAGTATTTTATGGTTATGAAAATGTAAACAAAATACCCCAAATTAATAAATGAAAAAAGAAAAAAAAATTCTTTGCATGTTTTGAGCAATGATGATTTCTGTTGAAAAATCAAGCACTTGCAGTATACAGGAATACCTGAACGGGTTTGACTGCAAAACATGATCTATGCCATTTCTATTTTCAGACTAAAACATTCATTAAAAATAAATAAATAAATAGAAAGGAAGAAAACTTCCTTTAGAAGTTGGTTTTGCTGGAGCCGTGACACACTTCACTGTAAAGACATTACAATGCTTTCTGTACAAGAGACATGAGAAGCACATCATGTGATGCTTGTCATGATCTTCAGCGGTCTTTGTAATTAAAAAGGTTTTCCATGAAACCGAACCCACTTTTTTCCTTGTCCTAATTTTCTGCTTTTGCACAATGAAAGCATTAATTTTTATTGACACAACATTTTATTGATACTTACAGCATATATATTGGATATTGTATCATTCATTCTCAACAAGATATGGAGTCTTATCACATGAACAGAGCTCTACAACTTGATCGGGAACAGCCTATTGTTTTTTTGTTTTGTTTTTGCATATTTTTAATAATGCACATTCCACCAGCATTGGAGTTTTCACCTTATGTTGGTTCTAAATTGTTTTATTTTGTGGTTTACGTCCCATTAAAAATCCCATTCCTACATTAGCAGGTGGCTACTCCTCCCTCCACACTGACGCGCAATAGCAAGCAGGCCTCGCAAACCAACAAGGCCAACAATTCCAATGAGGATTCGGTCAGCATTTCTGAGGATGACGAGGGAAAGAACAAAGATGCGGAGCTGTGCGGTTCATTAACCAACCCGGTCAACGAGGAAATGCAGAGGATGCTTAACCAGCTGTAAGTGTTTGAGAAAAACTTCCCATTTCTGCATACGAGCCCATGTATGACCATTATTAAGTTATATTATTGAACCCTGCATAGGTACAGTAAAATATCTCTTATTGCATTGCTTGCTGTAGATCTGCAGGTGAAATTGTGCACACTATGTTTTAGGTATTGATCTTTACGCACTCACTATCCATCTATACCGCTTAATCCTGTATACAGGGTCACGGGGGGCCTGGAGCCTATCCTAGGAGACTTAAGGCATGGTACACCCTGGACGGGGTGCCAATCCATCACAAGACACACACACACGCACTACAAGCAGTTTGGGAACGCTAATTAGTCTAATCTTCATGTCTTTGGACTGTGGGAGGAAAATCCATGCACACAGACCTGAGGTGGGAATTGAACCCGGACCCTAGAGGTACGAGGCGACACTGTTAACCAATAAGCCACAGTGCCGCCCGACAGAGTAATGATGAGCGTTAATTAAATGATAATGTAATTAGTCTGTACCGCTTTATCTTGTATGCAGGGTCACAGGGGGCTTGGAACCTATCCCAGGAGACTTAATACTATTAGCTTGTTTGCATTGACTGTTTTACGTTTGTTTGTTAGACCCAGTAGAAGATGCATCTCGAAAACTTTTGAAGCCGCTTGACAAACCCCTTGTCTGGCTTTTCCCCAAGCGAACGCATCGGTATACTGTATGGATTCGAGTTACACTTTCATGCATCACTTTAAACACAGGAGGGTCTGCCTGATCCAGAGCAGTAAATATGATATGAAGTTGTGTTCCACTTTTCATTCATTTCATTAATCCAGCACCACAATGCAAGCTTTTTCTCCTGGAAAATCTTTCTAAGTTGTATTTTAAGATCCTCAGTATTGGATTTATGGTTCTCAGGAGTCAAGTCGGACCTTTTAATATTGATGTTTTAATGGCCTGGTAATGCTTCTGTGGGTGTTTTTGTAGGCATGACTGTGAGTTTGAGGATGACTGTGATAGTCTGGCATGGGAAGAAACAGAAGAAACATTATTGCTTTGGGGAGATTTCCCACGACGCACCTGGGCGTTGGACTCTAATGGAGAGGTACGCTGGTTTTAATACTGGCCTTACCAGAGAGATCTCTTTGTAAACAAGTCTATGGAAGAAAGAACGTTTTAAAACTGTATATCCATATTATGCTGCACAGTATCATTATAATAATCAGCCATTTATAATCTTAAATATTGAGCTAAACATAAAATCAGACAGGCGTAAAACAAGTTACTTTTCAGCCTAACAGTGGTTTATATAAGCTTAATATTGGAGCTAATTTCTGTTCTGTTTTTTTTTTTTTTTTGGTCCACAGCAGGATGAGTCCATAGAGAAGGTGATAAAAGACACAGAGTCGATGTTCAAGGTTCGTGAGAAGGAATACCAAGAGACCATAGACCAGATTGAGGTGAGTGCGTTCACTGTGTTCTGGATTCATATGAACGGTTTGACAGCAAAATGAGATAAATCCACTTCCGAGAAAAATGTGTTCTCCGAAAAGTTTTAAGCTTTAAGATCGCTTTAGATTTCTTGGCCCCTATTTATCAGTTTTTGGAGGAACATCCTGTCCTTGGTAATGTCACTCTGGTACCCCATTTTTTCCATTTCTTGATTATGATTATGGTCTTGGCTGTCTTCCATGGTCCAGCTAATGTTTTGTAAATTATTATTATTATTTTTATTATTTTTTTTATTACCCCTCTCCTGATCAATATCTTTCGTACATGCTTTGTAAGCTTTTTTCTGCGTTAGATGAAATCAAAAGAAGTCTAGAAAATGTCAAGGGTTCACCACTGACTGATGAAGCCATTATAGTTTGGGGTTGTCCATTCTTCCAGGAAGTAGTTGAGTGTTTATAGAACCCCAAGACCTTCATCATAACATCATCTGCTCACTTCCAGGTTCCATGCTTTAGCCAACAACCACCGAAAACGATCAGTTTAAATCGTCCATGGTGCTGAACAAGGGCATTCTTCACATTAAGAGTTCCGAGAACACTGGATCTTAAAGTCTGATTCAGTTTGTTGATCAGTGAGCACACAACTTCAGCCTGCCCAAGTCTACTGGAAAACGTAGTCTTAAGCACGGTATAGCTTACTCGGGCACGGTTCCAATCAGATATGAAAGCAATCATACAGTACCTGAACACTGAAGTGGACCACTGTTTAGAACGCGATGGCATCAGTGCTGCCGGTCTCCTCCGAAACCTCCATGTGCACATACAGTAGCATGCACCAATCTCATCGTCAAGACTCTATTACTCAAGATTATATACAGTCGTGTGCTTCCGACTTTGTGGTACCAACATCACCATCGAGCACATTAACAGACTTAATCAGAATAGGCTTTGTACCTTTATGTACTCGGGTCTGTTTGTTCGAATTTATCTATACTAGGATACTATTTATTCATACTTCAGTATCTAAACATAGTAATATTCTCCGGTTCATAGTTCCGTGATGTTCTTTATCACCCAAGGTGTGTGTGTATGTGTGTGTGTGTTTTCTACACTCTCTTGCTACGCTTCCACAGCTGGAGTTGGCCACAGCGAAATCCGACATGAACAGGCACCTGCATGAGTACATGGAGATGTGCAGTATGAAGAGGGGCCTGGACGTGCAGATGGAGACGTGTAGGAGACTCATTACACAGAGTGGAGACAGGTACATGCTGAAAGTTCTTCTACAGCACGGTATGATGATCTAAAAGAGAATCCTGTTTTATGATGTAATTCACTACATACCAACTATGTATACGATTTATTTCAGATTTTATTTAATTTACATGTCTTTTCTAAATGTTTGGATTGCTTTTATATGCAAAAATTACCCATGCAACTATTTCTGAATTCTTTTTTTTTGTTTTCTGTCTGTTTCAATATATTTTTTTCTTTCCTAGAAAATCTCCCATTCCCATTTCTGTGACTGTGGAGGATGCTAAGGAAGGAGAGAAGGAGAGAAGGAAGGCATGTCAACTTTGATGATCTAAACCACACTCATGTTGCTCACGAACCTTGGAGGACATTTGTGTATTAGTGTGATATAGCAGGGACATCACTACAATGTGTATTACAGGGGGTCCTCCAGGACCAGGGTTGGGAACCACTGCTTTAAACCAAGGTTGAGACTTACAGTATTGACCATAGTTTCAAAAAAGATACTGCCCTCTGGTGGTGGACATTATTACTACTACATATAAATGATTTACTTAGAATTTATTTGAAAACTCTAATGTATATATATATATAGATAGATAGATAGATAGATAGATAGATAGATAGATAGATAGATGATGTGTCATACAACACAAGGACTACCTTTGAGATCAAAGGATCATTGACATTTCAAAGCCAGACTATAAGAAAGTGCTTTAAACTTGAAATTCGAAAATCTAATAGAAAGACAAAAACAAACACATTTATTATTATTATTATTATTATTATTATTATTATTATTATTATTTTACAAAGCTTTCCAGACAGCTTCAGACCTTCAGACTAGGTGTGTGTATTTGGACAGGGATAAAACAGGAACCCAATTAAGAAAATATAAACTAGCTAAAAAGGTATAAAAACAAACCAAAAAATAACTGTGTATTGTAGAACAGTGTACATTTCTGATTGGTCTATATCTGTAATATGTAGAAATATTATGGAATTATTTATTTCTGTACAGCTGCTTAGCGACCATGCTTTACAGATAAAACTGAATTGAATTGAACTGAATATTTTATGTGGCTCCTGGCAAACATCCCAGCAGGAAGCCTTGTTATATTGCTTTAATAAGGTTGTGAATTGATCCGTTTAAAACATAACACAGAGCCAGCGTTGTTTTAGTAAGTTAGAATGAATTGAAAAATTTGATGTAAAAAGTTACATTAAGATAACGATGACTGAATGACTCTAAAACAATGTTGCAAATACACCTTCCAAAGAATTGACTATTGACGTTTATGTCATGCTTTAACAGTCAAAAGTCTGGACGTGTCTAATTCAGTGCATGGAGTTTGCATGTTCTCCCAGTGCTTGGTGGGTTTCCTCCAGGTTCTCTGGTTTCCTCCCACAGTCCAAAGACATGCAGATTAGGCTAATTGGTGTTCCCGAATTGCCCATAATGTGTGTATGTGAGGGTGAGTTGTCTCGAAGCATCAGCAGAATGAGGATTTTAAGGATGGATTGCAGTTGAGAAATAAAAAAAATAGTCATTAATAATGATGTTTTGAAGTTGTATTTGCAACATTGTGTTGGTGTCTTCTGTTCAGGCTAATACTAAACATCCCCAATGACAATAATGTTTTCAATGTGCTATTGATTTGGACATCCAAAATTTTCTTTTTTTAAGCTTCTTTATGTTTGTAACCTATAAATGACACTTAAATTGCACACTGGTGGACTTGGTTTAACGAAATATGTGACTTTTTATGTTTTTTTAGAGCAGTGGGCTGAAAACGTACCCACTTTCATTTTCCAAAAATAATTTTGTTAACTATATTTTCTTTGAGACTTACGTACCTATCAGTCCTAACGTTACCACCACCTGACTAATATGTTTTTGCTCTTGTGTGTGTTACCAACAGCTCTGACCTGCTGAGTCATAACCTCGTCCAGACCCATGAAGGCACCCCAAAGGCTCCCCGTAGACTTTAGCAGTACATCCTTTACGTTTTCAAGTTTAAGTTTCAGACTTGTTTGTCCAGCACATCCAACAGATACTCGGATTGAGATTCAAAACCTTGAATTCTTTATCATGTTCCTCATTAAACCATTCCTGAACATGGTGTGCAACATGATCCTGCTAAAAGAGGCCACAGCCAAGAAATACAGAGGGAATGTCATCAGCGCCCAAAACCTGGTTGCTAGTTTGTGGTTTGTTCTCTTCTTGGGCTACTTGTGGTAGATCTCACCAGGAGTACCTAATAAGACCTGCCGTATTGGACAAGCTCTGACCGAATCATCTGGCCATTAAGGTTTGTCCCTTGTCAAAGTCATCAAGGTCTTTAAATCCTGTTTTCAGCTTACTGTATGTTTTATTCCTTTCCATTTCAAGTCACCATACTCTGACCGCTCTCAACCTTATAATCCCAAAACATTTCAGTCCATTTCAGTTCGAGGTTGTAAAATTCCAAAATGTGGTCTAGGTTAAGGGGTTAGAACTCCCAGATACGTTCTATAATCAAACATGGTTTTTGCAATTGCACTTAAAGAAGCGATCAAATTTGCTCTTATTGCTTTTCTGCTGGCAGATTTCCTGCTTTCACAAGTATTTGTACAGAATGCTGTTCATTTCATGCCAGACTCACAGTATATAAGGTATCTAAGTCTAAGATCAGTGGATGCGGGGCATCCTGAGTGCCAGACCCGGATAGAACGAGAGGGTTATGTCAGGAACAGTATCCGGCATATAACCAGTGCTAAGGTGTCTGCGGATCGAATGGCGACTCCCTTAAAGTCTCTACGTTGCCACAGCTATCGCCGATTTTGAGTCAGGAGTCCAAGAGAGCGAAAGTGGTCATGCTTATGAATGGGTTTGCATTCTCGCTCCACTATCAATCATAGCAACAATAACCAATCACAGGAGACATGTGGAAGTGGACGGATAGCACTTCCTGGGTGTTACGCAGCCCAGAAATGAAATAAATAAATAAAATAAACGCTTAATTTAGCTGGATGTTTCTCAGTAGGAAGCAAGTGATAACCTGAAGACTCGAAGATGTAACTAATTTAGAGACAGTTGGGAGTAATAGTTATAGCTTTAGCATAGCATTCAAAACTAACTGAAGCCAACATTGACTTAACTGCAAAAAGAAATTATAATAATAATAAATAAATAAATAAAATAATAATGTAAATAGCTTATTTAAGATATTGTATGATAAAATAAAGTGTAGAATAACTAGCATCTATGATTTGTTTTCCTGTCTTTTGGTCCAGATATCCAGAACACTTTGTACTGTACATCCGTCACAATGGATACTTTATCAGCTTTTAGTTCTTGCATCTTGGGTCAATTTGTTCAGTCTCGGTTCACATGTTTTGACGTGCAACTGCTCTGAGTGCGACTGCCGTGTTCTCACTTTGGATGTTTTACCTTTTAACCTGACCAGGGGTATTACGCTGCCCCAATAAGCCCCACCAAACCGGGGAAAAAAATCATAATAATTTGCACACTACAAGATTTCAATGACTGCCGTTATCTTTGATTATGGTGCTCAGTGTGATGGCGAATATATCTGTGAAAATTTCTTCTCATTTCCATACTTTGTTCTTCTTTACACATTCACAAATTGAGTCCTGGAATATTCCCGTGCCCTCCAGGAAGAAAAACTCCATAAACCTGGTCAGTCAGTACATTCAGGTCGTCAACTGATTTCTTTTTTTTTTGCCACATAACGTCGAGACCTGAGCAACTGAAACACCCCCAGATTATAACACAGCCTCCAGAGGCTTGTACAGTGGACACTATGCATGATGGGGGCATCGCTTCATGCGCTTCCCTTCTGATGCTGACGCTGATCACCACTGAATGCTGAGTGGTTGAAACAAACAAGACGGGAAATGAGGTTGCTGCTGAGGTTGTTACATAAACAACCAATTTTAAATGCCATTTTGTCATTTGTCATTATTTAATTTAATTTAATATGGAAAAAATTAGGGTGCTCAAGACTTTTGCACAGTACTGTGTTTTTTAAAATAACATGCTAAAACTATCAGGTATATGGCCTAAGCATGAGCAATTTAAGAAAATTGATTATATCTCATTCTGATAAATTATGATAACTGGACTTTGAGTATAATTCCAAACGTCTTTTTCTTTCTTAATGAACAGATGCTGAGTAAAAGAACTAATGAATAATTGAGAAACCTCACCAATGTTCTAAAAAATCTTTGTTGTCTTTGCTTTCTCCTAGACATTTTGATACAGCGCCTTGCAAAAGTATTTGTAGCCCCCTTGAACTTTTCCACATTTTGTCAGGTTACAACCACAAACGTAAATGTATTTTATTGGGATAAAAAAAAAAGTTTATCCAAAGTGGCACACAATTGTGAAGTGTTACAAATAAAAATTAACCCCAGTGACTTCAGAAGTCACCTCATTGGTAAATAGAGTGTGTAATTTAATCTCAGGATAAATACAGCTGTTCTGTGAAGCCCTCAGAGGTTTGTTAGAGAACATTAGTGAACTAACAGCATCATGAAGCCCTAGGAAAACATCAGACAAGTCAGGGATAAAGTTGTGGAGAAGTTTAAAGCAGGGTTAGATTATAAAAAATATATATATATCCCAAGCTCTGAACATCTCACGGAGCGCTGTTCCATCCATCAAACCTACCAAGACATGGCCGTCCATCTAAACTGAGAGCATCAATCAGAGAAGCAGCCCAGAGGACCATGGTAACTCTGGAGGAGCTGCAGAGATCCACTCGTGGACTCCACAAATCTGGCCTTTATGGATGAGTGAAACCAAGAAGAAAGCCATTGTTAGAAGAAAGCCATAAGAAGTCCCGTTTGCAGTTCCATTTTCTTTCCACTTCACAATGATGTCATGGTCACTTTGTGTTGGTCTTTCACATAAAATCCCAATAAAATACATTTATGTTTGTGGTTGTAACATGAAAGGTTCATGGGGTATGAATACTTTTGCAAGGCGCTTTATGGATGAAGACAGAAGCTTCATGTTGGGGAATTTCCTCTAGTTTAGTTTAACTGATAAAATTCCCAGGTTGTGAAGTCAAATGTCTTTAAGATTATATGTTTTAAAGACAATCTTCCTTTATTTAAAGATAAAGGAAGTTTTTTAATTTAATAATATGTCACCAATCATGATGTTAATTTGCCGTCTGTATGGAGTTTCTCATATTCTCCCAACAGATTCTTAATACTTTCTAAAAAGTTTACTTCCTTTTTCTTGCCCTTTAGATGCTGGTATAAAAAAAAAAACTGTCTCTATTACCATAATATTTCGAACTGCACTGTTACAGTATATCTGCACTTGTAATTCTGATGGTATAACTTTATAGTCATTGCTGTTACACCACAACTCCAGTCACTACTGCTGCTCCTGGTTTTAGTCCACCTATACTACTGCACCTTTTTGCACATTTACTCCTCAGTGAAATTTGCACTGCCTCAGTATTAATGAAGACTTCAATCTATATTCTATGCTGATATTAATCTGATTTTATGTCCTGTACATTGTTTCGTTTATTATGTACTATCTATTGTTGATTGTTCAGCTGTACCGAACCCATATCCACCAACACCGTGGTGTGGTAATAAACAAATCTTGAAACTAAATGTGTGTTCTGCCTCATACGCAGTGTTTCAACCACAATGAATAACCAGACATTTCTATTTCAACAAATTGGCAATTTTACATTATTTGACAGACACCCTTATCCAGAGCAAATTACTGCACATTTTTATCTTATCATACATTTAAGCATTCGAGGTTTAAGGGCCTTGCTCAAGAGCCCAACAGTGGTAACTTGATGGAGCTTAGGTTAGAACCTGGAACCTTCTGATGAGTAGTCTATCATCTTAACCACTGAACTACCCCTGCCCTATTGTTTCTATGGGGCCGTACTCTAAACGTATATGTGAATTTGCAGATTTTCTGGTCAGTTCTTTAGACAAAACATTAATTGTTGGAGATTTTTTCATTTGCAGGATCCAGAAATGCGGGAAGGTGGCTTAGTGGTTAGCAGCCCAGAGGACCATGGTAACTCTGGAGGAGCTGCAGAGATGCACGCACTGAATTAGCCTTGCACTGTTGCCTTGCACCTCCAAGGTGGGCTTGTTGGGTTTCCTCTTACTTACTGGCTGCTGTTCTACTAGGTGCATAAATGAAACTACAGTTAGTCCAGACTGCAGGGGCCAGAGACCTCACTATAACAAGATGATATGAGCACATCCAGTAAGCTGTAACATTGACTGTAGTTAAAATACAACCCCAAATCCAAACATTTTGGGACAGTATGGAAATATGAAAAATAATTATCTGTAAAGTCACTTTGTACTTTATTGGAAACACTAGAACAACTTATTATTTGACAATTTACCATGTGAATTTAATTGTTATATTCAACCACAGTCATTCAATCACTATGATTATAGCATACAGTGTGGTATCTGGTTGACGTGATTGACAAATGAAACCTAATGTCAGTGGGCTAAATGAATAAAGACAAATTTTGTATTGATTGAAATCCACTAATTTCTTAAAATGTCTGCATTATTCTCGTGCTCCTGAGCATAATGAGACTAACCTATATAAACCTTACCATGATCAACTTTAAATCCTATACAGTGGCGTAAAAAAAAAAGTATTTGCTGTCCAAACCCACCCAGGCCTATGTGAAAAAGGTTTCATGAATGATCTGTGATTTTCGAAAAGCTGAGTGAAATTTCACTTGCAACCCCTAGGCCTGATTACTGCCAGACCTATTGAATTAAGACATCACTAAAAAAGAACCTGTTTTTTAAAGTGAATTATCTGAAGAAAAAAAAAATCAAGAGCATGTATCAAGTAATTAACATGTATCAGTCTAGAAAAAGTTCCCAAGGCATTTCTAAGGCTTTGGGACTCCAGCAGACCACAGTGAGATCCATTATCTACAACTGGAGATAAGTTGAACCAGTGGTGAACTTTCCCGGGAGTGGCCGGACTACCTGACCTAGAGCATACTGACTCCTCCAGGAGCTCATGAAAGAACCCAGACTAACATCTAAAGAACTGCAGGCCTCACTTGCGTCAGTTAAGGTCAGTGATCATGATTCAACAGTAAGAAAGAGATATGGTGGAAGCCACTAGTGATCAAAAAGAACTTAAAGGGTCGTCTCACATTTGCCAAAACAAATCTACCATAAAATCTTGAAGGAGAATGTCAGGCCATCAGTTTGTGACCTCAAGCTCAAGAGCTGGACAATGATCCGGAACACAGCAGCAAGTCAACAAAAATACATAAATAAGATTTTGGCATGGCCTACTTAAATCTGATTAAGATCCCTAAACAGGCCATTCATGCTAGAAACCCTTCAGTATGGCTGAATTAAAACAATTCTGCAAAGAATCCTCCACAGCGATGTGAAAGACTCGCCAAGTGTGTTGCCCCCTATTAAATTTAGGGGGCAATTATTTGGTCACATAGTGCCTTGTAGATTTGTACCATTTTTCATCCTTAATAAATGAAATAATTATTTAAAAACTGCATTCTGTATTTACTCAGGGCAAATCCTTTTTCATGGCACAATGTGGTACTGCAGTTATATGTACAGAAAACCTTAAGTAGTTTAAATAGCGTATACATGTTGATTACATGCAAATTTATTGCATAACCTTTTCATATAACAGGCATCAACTTAATAATTATGAATGGTGACGCAAAAGTGAGCAGGCAGGCATAATTCCTTAAATCACAACAAATACTTCTAGTCATTTAATTCAAAGTGCTGCTGTACAAGAGGAGGAAGGACTACAATGACTCAGCTTTTGAGTCAGGTCTGGTTTTTTTTTTAATGCTGCGTAGTAACTTAATAGAGCTGGTACTGAGTCACTGCACTCTCTAGTGCTCCATTTTGGGCTTCCTGTGACATTGAGAAGGGCACACTGGCACACTACCGACCTGTCTGATGCATTTGGCATCCATGATGACCTGACTACAGTAGATATACGGTGTGTGATTTATCTTTGTTTCATGTTGAACCATTATCGCCCAATTTAATTCACATTTATGTTGCGTTTTGTTCTACAGTTCGGCAGATACACTAACAGTCATACAGTTATTTAATAGGCTACCACTGGACAGTTAAAGACTGGACAGAATAAACATCAGGTTCTGCACTGATCAACCATAACATAAGGACCACTGACAGATGAAGTGAATAACTTTGATCACCAACTCTACACATGCAAACTGTTGAAAGGATCATGGACACCCACGCCCATGGGGCCCTACAGCCAGCCTGTCCAGTCCGATATCACAAAAAAAGGCCAATGCAGCACAAATGGGTAAAAAACCTCAATCCTGGGCATGAAAGAAAGGGGGCAGAACATCCAGTGCATCACAATGTCCTGCACCCTGGACCCAGCAGGCTAAAGGTGGTTCATCCAGCCTCCAAACTGCCCAGATCTCAATCTGATTGGTCACCCATGGGATGCAGCAGACAAACAAGTCTGTTTCATGAAGGTTCCACCCCACAAGCCACAGCATCCAAAACATCTACTTCTAATGTCCTGGTGGAAGACAACACGGGCAGAGGTCTTGTGGAGTCATGCCCAAGCTAGAGCCAAAGCTGCCATAGTGGCATAAGGGGAACCTACACAATGCTGGGCATAATGCTTTGCATTGTAATGTTATGGCTGACCAGGTTGTGTGTGAGTGTGTGTTTGTTTTTTATCAACTGCCCAGTTTGGGTGAGAACGTGCCCATGATAGAAACAGGCTCCTGTTCTTGAAAGGACTGGAACCTGATGTGGTCTTCTGTTGTTGTCGTTCATTCACCTCAAGATTTAAGGTTTTGCGCATGTTGAGATGCTTTTTTGCTCACCATGATTGTAAAGAGTTGCTATATCTTTTGTGGCAGCTCGAACCTTCCTCAAAAACAAGCCACTTTCAACTAATTTACTTTTTAACAATTGACATTTCGTCTCTCAGAATTGTAACTCAATTAGTTTTTTGTTAATAGCATCATTTTAGACCAACTCTCGAGATGTGCTGTGTGTGAAATTCTCAGGACATCATTAGTTTCTAAAATATTCAAACTAGTCCATCTGACACAAACAACCATGCCACTTGACCTGTATCTGCATGATTTTTGATTTTTGCATCGCATTACATTGCATTGACCGGTTAGATAACTGCATAAATGTGCACATGTGGATGGTATGGGTATGTTTCTACCTCTGAGAAAGGCTTTCTTTTTTTACACTGGCCATTTTCACTGTGTCATTGTTGTGTCCTTTTATGGAGTTTTGTGGGCGTCGCCAAATGCAAACAGGTTTGTGTGGGCTGGCATCATGTGGCATCTGAGCTTGGGCAGTCGACATAAAATTGACTGAGAGAGAGAGAGGAGGGAGGGGGGCTAAAAAAGGTGGGGATGGGGGGAAGGTAATTGGAATTGGACGTGATCCGTCTCCTCCAAACTCTCCTCCCAGACAGAATAGCACAGCCAGATCCAAAACAAGAAGTGCGTCAGCTCTATTGGTAATGATTGTTTATCTATCTATCTATCTATCTATCTATCTATCTATCTATCTATCTATCTATCTATCTATCTACCTGTCTGTCTGTCTGTCCGTCTGTCTGTCTGTCTGTTTATTTGTAATGTCTCAGTCATACGTTTAGCTACAGAATGTTGCTTTTGTATGTTTAGACTTATTTTCTAGGCAACTAAAAAATTATTTCTCTTTCTCTCTCTGTCTTTTCACACACGTACACAAACATATATACTGTATCCTGCCCACCACAGGAACTTACTGTCAATATGTAAGTATGCAACTTTTTCTACTACTAGTGTATAGAACTTGTTTTCTTTGTCCTAATTCCTCTTTTCATTAAGGTATGTTACCAAATACATGGTCATCAATAATCATAACAATACCCATGGGTGTCTTTGAGAGGGTTTTAAAGTATCAAAACCGCAAACATACAGTACATACAGTACTAACGCACTACCGAACACCTTTTAAGCATTAGAGTTTGTGCATCCTTTAAAAGAGTGCTCTGAATGAATACTGGGAATTTATTCTAATTTATTTAAAAGTCTTGGATTATTGCCAGGTAAATCTTGGCATTTGATGGCATAAATACCATCTCTACAGGTCTGCCCCAGATCAAGATGTCACAGCTGACCCAGGAGCCCCAGACAGGGAGGGAGGACCAGCAGCCCCAGCAGCCCAGCCCCCAAACACCAGCAGCAACCTTCGTCTCCAACACACACAGGCTCAAGTGGATGAGGTAGGCACATCAGTCATATAACAATTTTTTTTTACTAGTTATAAGTCACATTCTGTAGAGTACCCTTCTGGAATGAGTGTTTTTGTATGACTGATAGTGGCACGTTGATTTAGTGGTAAGCACTGTTGGCTTGCACCTCCAGGATCTGGATTCAATTACCGCCTCTGGTGGGTTTCCGCTGTGTGCTCTGATTTCTTCTCATAGTCCAAACACATGCAAATTTGCGTTCCCAAATTGCTTGTAGTGTATGAATGTTGAATGGTCACAGCTGTAAAAATGGGAATAAATACAATGGTCACCGTTGGCCTCCACGGCCTGTAGCTGGACTACAGACGTTCCTAGATGGATGGATGTCTCTCTGTGAGTGAATTTCATGTAAAGCCTCTTGTTTTTTTATTTTATTTATATATTAATACATTAATACATTACATTTTTTTGTAGGATATATTAACTTTTTAATAATTACTGAGCTCACCTTAAATGATCCCTCTAGGTGGTGGATATCATACGTGTAAATTTGGACACTATCATGGACCGGGACAAGAATCTGTCGAACCTGGACGACCGGGCTGATGCATTGCACAGTGGAGCTAAGATGTTTGAGAGCAGTGCTGCCAAGCTGAAAAACAAGTACTGGTGGAAAAACTGTAAGGTGTGTTATGTAAATGTGTTGCACTGTGTGTGATCTTTCAGGTTGAGCAGGAACAAAATGTTAGGGCCTTGCTCAAGGGCCCAACAGCGGGGCAAATTGGTGGTGCTGGGGTTTGGACCTGGGACCTTCCAATGCCCTACCCACTGAGCTACCCCTGAAATTATTTAGTACTAATAAATGTGTCTAGGCTCTTTAATGGGATTTTAAAAGTCAGTTCTCTTAAATCTTTTGCATGTCTGCTATGTTTGCACGCATGAAATAGTTTCATTAACACAAGTAATTGTGTGGTTTTGTTTCAAGACAACCTTGGCAGAACTCTATAAGCTCTGATGCAAATAACTGATTCTGATGCCATGTGACTTCACTACACGTGAGACACCTCACGCTGTGCATTCAATTCATACAGTATGTCTTCATCCAAACCTCTGGCAAAATATCTCTCGCAGTAAATTAATAGACGCTCTCTTTTTCCCCCAGACCTTCTTCCACTCTACCGTGTGTTTTTACCCAAAAATGGCAGACCAACTTCGTACTTAATCATGTCCTTCAGTAAAAACCAGGGTGATGTCACCGGATTTAAACTCTGCTGTATTGCATCATGCAGTAACTAACAACCCTTTATCTTTTATATCATGCTTTCATCCAATGCTACCTACTGTATGTGAATAAGAAGAGCATAAAGGCCAAGGATGATAAAATGAAGCAAGAACTGGCGGCACAGTTTCTGCCACTTGTTCCCTTATACCCCTATTTTACCTACGTGGTTTCGCGCGGTGGCCATAAGTACGATTCATCATGATTGACTGCGAGTTTTTGACGCTGTGAGTATGTTTCCATCTTTCCGCGCGAAAAATTAAACAGCAGAACGCCGGCGGGCAATCACGGTGACTCACGGTGCCTAACTCCGCATCTCACCGTGAGTCAAACCGCATAGGTGAGATAGGGGTATTAGAGGTTGTTCCTCAAAGTTATTCCTACTTATCTACTTAATCGGATGATAACATATCACTATCCTTATGTGAGTGGTATTTTGTTCCCATCCACAAGAGTTTATTGAATATTTTAATGCTGTAAATCACATGCCATGGTCTACACAGTCAACTGATCTGAGCCCTCTTGAACACGCAAAGAGATCTTGGACCCCTCATCATCAAAACCACAGCTAAGGGGAAAAACTTTAGCTAGCATGATGTTCAACTCTCTAGTACACGTCCAAGGACATGGACATTGAATCTGCTAGAGTACTAAAGCTGTTCTGCTGACTGGTGGCGTTTACAAGCCTTAATATGGCACAATGTTGGTTTTTCATTTAATTTTTTAACTTAACTGTCTGTAGTTTTTTCCCCCAGAACTTTCTGTTTTTTTTTTTTTTTTATGATTCACAGAACTTTCTACAGTATAAACACACAAATTGGCATAATCTCATTGAGATTATTGAGAAATAAATTGTAATTTCTGTCCAATTAATCAAGGAGTACAAACTGTTGTCCATAAGGCACTGGTGGATATGCTTTTGGGAATATTACATTTATCAAATTGATATCAGATCTGGAGTGTATTATACAGGATGATTTACTCGAAAGAGGTCCTGAGTATTCTGTAATAACTCTTACTATGATGAAGCAATCTGAATAAAACAACATACTGGACAATGTGCCTCCTCAGTACAGTATATGAAGCTTCAGACACGCTGGGATGCCCCTGAGTCTGACCAATAAGGTAAAGTAGGTGCCAGACAGCCATCATAGCCTCTGATATGTCCACTCAGAGAATCATTTCCGGGATATTGCATTTAATGCAATCGATTACACATACTTCAAGGTTTACAGCATTCAGATTGCTTCATCATAGCGGGAGTTATTACAGAATATTCGGGGCCTCTTTCAAGTGAATCACCCTGTAGTAGTAAATATGGCTTAATTGTGTATATATATTTTTTTTCTACAGTTCATTTAAATTTAATTGAACAGCAAATTATTGTGCAAGTTTAACTGTACGTGTGTGTGCACTGCAGATAAATGTTCACCTTTTTCCTAGATGATGATCATCATGGGAGTTATTGTGGTCCTCCTGATTTGTGTTGCTATTGGTAAGTAGATTACAAATAATAATAATAATAATAATGATAATAATAATAATGATGCCAACTGGAATGTACATTGGAATGCACAATGACACTGGGTGTTCAAGTCAAACTGGGACTTTTCATGTGAATGCCATAAAACTGTATTGAAACAGAAGACTTCAAGCACAATACGGTGACGAAAGAAAGCTCTGAAGCTCACTAAAGCAGTTCCAGTGAAAATTCTGATCCAGTGAACAACTGATCCTTGAAAATCGACAAGATATTTTGTCACCAACTTGCAGAAGCGATGCATCTGTCAACACCACTTGCATAGAACAAGTCCTGCACTGTAAGCCTGATCTAAAGAAGAAGGCATGTTCACAACATGTGTATTAATGGTTAAATGATTTAACTTGCACCAGAATGTCCCTTCAAGTAACATAAGAAAACGTGACATATTTACATTTACAGTTTATACTCACGGACAACAGAAACGTTGCATTTTTACAAACCGTACAATTTTTTTTACTGTTATGAAAACCCTAAATCTAAATCTAATTTTGTTGCAGTCAAGGTAAAATGACCTTTATGTTCAATAAAGCATTACTTTATCCCCATAGGAGTTGACATTACTTGATGTTTAAAGTTAGAAAAACCTTTTGATTGTGCATTTTTCCCCTTTACTATCATGAGTAGGAGAGAGGACTATTAAATCATTCAACTTGGTGCGATGCAAACAGATATCGCCATATGGTTCGGGTTTCCAGGACAGGATAGACCAAATAACACAAGAGACGAATTTGAAGGGAAATCCTACAGAAGGCCCTGTCTGCGTTCTCAAGTCGAAATTAATAACAGGGGCTCATTCGCTCGATACTGACTTTGTATACATGGTGTTGAACACACCAACTTTTCCTTGTCAATCTCAGAATTTCCATGATTACTGGAGCTAAACCTTCCAAATTACTGGTGCTGATTGACACAGAGGTTTTCATTTGAAAGAAATACATTCTGTTAGAAATGCATACGTGCAACATTTCTTCTGTCCATGAGAATAGTTACCAAGAGCTTCTTTGTATTAAGTGATTGGCAAATGAGGAACATGACAATCCAAACGCACAGCCCGTCTAGTTGGGGTTTTCTTTTTTTTTTTTTCTTCTTTTTTTTTTTTTAAATAACTGCCTGGTTTGGGATTTAAAACATCTCAGTTTTAAAACCCTTCTTGTGATCTCTTTTCCCCCACAGTGTACTTCTACCACTGAGTGCAAGCATGTGGATTTCTACCAAAGGAGCAGATTATTAGAGCAGTTTTCACCGAAGCTCATACCACCATTCTTTTCTCCTAACTGATGCCTTGAATCCAAATGTAGCATGTGTGCCTCCACATCTCTGTCAGAATACCAACCTGTGTGGTTTGCAAGAGAGAGCTCTTACTGTTTATTGCTTATTCTTTTTCCTTTTAAGTGTTCTGAAACAGCCGAGGGTTCGATTCCTGTCTCGGGGCAGTGTGTGAGGAGTTTGTATGTTGTCCCGTGCTGGGTGGGTTTCCTCTCAGTACTGGAATCAGGGGTAGCTTAGTGGTTAAGGCATTGGACTACTGATTGAAAAGTTCCAGGTTCAAATCCCAGCACCACCAAGTTGCCACTAAGGGGCCCTTGAGCAAGGCCCCTAACCCTCAAATGCTTAAATGTAAAAAATGAGACAAAAAAATATAAGTTGCTCTGGATGAGGGTGCTCAAATGTAAAATTCCTCCCAAAGACATAAAGATTATGATAACTGAGGTTCCTGTAGTGTAAGTGAGCACTGTGATGGATTGGCACCCTGCCCCATGCCCAATGTCTCCTGGGATAGGCTCCTGGCCCCTCTGCGACCCTGTACAAAAGGTTATAAATTGGTTTATAAGATTTAATGAACTTTCTGAACCATTTTAACTGGACAAAAATAGTAACTCTGAGTAATAATGAGCAACAAGATATAGATTGATTTTTGGTTATTTTATAATTTGATCAATAACTTTCTAATAATACTGTTTCGATTATATTGAATGCATTCCTAAATAATAAAATTAACTGCCACTAAATATTAAAAGAATGATACATAAGCTCTGGGAAGACTTAAAGATTACAGTTGGGAATTTTAGCATATGCCTCCAGATTAGTTTAAAGAAAGATCATAAACTGTATGCATATTATTTAATACAAGCAGAGATCTATTGCTGATCTATTGGATTATGTAACATCCATATTCCACAGTGTTTGGTGTACAGTACTTTGTTTAGCCTTTAATGTCACAGTTTGCTTATTATATACTAATTGTAATAAATATTTGAAAAGCAGTAAGCCACTGTCTCTTGAGTCAACTTAATGTATTTTATATTTTAAAAATGTCAGCTGGCACAGCTTGCCTTGACAAATCTCCTTGGTAACATTATATTTAATGCACACACACAAAACCATAAAAAATAAACTGCTGCTCATATATTCATTTCTTTTTCAGATTTCTTTTCAGATATTAAACTGATCCCATCAGAAGGGTGGATTCAGCGTGGATTTCATGCCCAAAATGTAATGAAAACTTAAAAAATGTATCAAATAATACTATATTTGGATCATGCAGTATCTTACAAGATATCCTATTTATTCATAAGGTTTTAATTTTAGTTGTTCATCCGTCAGGCTACAGTGATTAGGTAAGCTTTAATGTATTTAGCCCTTCAGTATAGGCCTACAGCAAAGTAGAAAGAGTTTGGCCTCATAAAATAATCCCCCAAACAGCTGTCAAAATTGACCAAAAACAAAAAAAAATATTCTGTCACTAATTGATATATATATTCAATATCACAATCGAAAATATTTTTGTTTTTAGAATATTTATTAGTGATGCATGCAATGATTACAGAATAACCAAAAAAATGCAAAAAATTTCGGTGGACAACACCGGTCATTTCACTGTCTCTCTGTGAATCCTCTGAGAAAGGCTGATTTATATGGCTGTGTAATTGGTCTTTTTAAACACACCTATTACAACTGATTAGTTTTGGCTTGTGTTCAATTGAGGCAATTGGACCCAAGGCCTTTAAATGATGAACAATGTTTACTATAGTAAAGCAACGGAACCATGGACTCAAGAAGATGTAACTTCACTGCTGCTGAAACCAATGCACTACTAGAGGGTGTTCGGTGCCATTATGGAACAATAGTGGGAAGTTTTAATTCTGCTAAGGATACCAACAAAAAGAAAAATGATGTTTGGATTTTAATCACAGAAAATGTGAATGCCATAGGGTCTGGCCAAAGGAGGACCACAGACCAAATCAAATTGCGGTGGAAGAATCTTAAGGCCAGGGCAACAAAGGACCATGCTGAAGCCAAAAACCCACAAACAGGCAACAAGCCCTTTAAGAGGGGAGATTACACAGATGTGGTCCTCGACATCATTGGAGGTGAGAAGTCGCAAGCTCTCCGTGGTATTCAAGGTGTTGTAGGGGATGGCGAGCCTTGGATTGAGGACGAGGAGAAGAATCTGCCAGTTCCTCCTGAGGCTGATCCAGAGAGCATATTTATATTGAATCTCAGCTCTGTTCCTGAGGAAGAAGCTGGATCCTCATTGGTTGAGCCAGTGGTAGTTGCCACAGGATCTCAGAGGTAAGGCTTGAAGCGCCCTTCATCAAACAAAGATGATAATTACAAAAAGAGTCTGAACCCTTTCAGCACAGCTTCGTCTGGCAGAGGAACAACTGACTCTTTTTTTATCCGGATTAAACCTTTTGAAAAACTGGGCCCAGATGATACAGATACATCAGCCTCGCTTAATTGGTAGAGGAGGAGGCGTCGCAGTTATTGATCATCGTACAAAAACACGGACTCAAATTTACCTCATTAAAGTTCTCTATAGTAACATAACAAGTGTAGCAACAAATAATCTGCTCAATCAATTTAGCTAATTATTATTTATAGACCACCAGGGTCATACTGTGAATTTCTCTGTGAATTTGAAGGCATGGTGTTAAAACTGCTGGAGACTTTAATATTCAAACAAAAGTTTCTGCATCTTTCTCTAATTTTGCGAAACACCTATTAATCCATGCTGCTACTACTGGGATCTTGTGGCAAGATTGATATAGTGTACAATCTTGCGGTGATTATAAAATGCATGTTTGTGTGATTATATGTTGACTTTAATTGTACATATAATTTTACTTTAACAGTCTATGAATATATAAGTATATTTTAGTACAGAATTACAAATTAACTTAATCCCACAAAAACCTTTCCACTGCATTTCATTGCTGTCATTAAAGGACCTACTGAGATCATTTGAGTAATCGTCTTGTTAACTCAGGTGAGAATGTTGACGAGCACAAGGCTGGAGATCATTATGGCTTTTTTGTAACCTTGGCCAGATCTGTGCCTTGCCACAATTCGGTCTCTGAGCTCCTCAGGCAGTTCCTTTGACCTCATGATTTTCATTTGCTCTGACATGCATTGTGAGCTGTAAGGTCTTATATAGTCAGGTGTGTGGCTTTCCTAATCAAGTCCAATCAGTATGATCAAACAGAGCTGGACTAAAATGAAGGTGTAGAACCATCTCAAGGATGATCAGAAGAAATGAACAGCACCTTTTAAATATAGTTAAATATATGAGTGTCACAGCAAAGGGTCTGAATACTTGAGCCCATGTGATATTTCATTTTTTCTTTTTTAATAAATCTGCAAAAATAGACTATATATACACACACACACACACACTAATATATATTTATTATTAAAAAATATATATCGGACATTACAGTAACTCAATACTTGAGTAGTCTTTTCACAGAATACTTTTTTACTCTTACTTCAGTAATATTTTGGATGACTACTTTTTACTTCTACTTGAGTAATACTATTTTAAAGTACTTACTTAAGTAAATTTTTCGGCTACTCTACCCACCTCTGACATAGAGCTTTATCAGTAATCTCTCAGAGTTATCAACTATGATTGGATCACCGTCTGACTCCACAGAACTCGATCAGGCGACCGAATATTTAGAGTCAACATTCCGTTGTACCTTAGATAATGTAACTCCAGTTAAAAGGAAAATAGAGATAAGAAACTCGCTCCCTGCTATGACCACACACGCACTTTAAAACAGATAACTCGAAAATTAGAATGTAAATGGTGTCGAAGTAAATTGTCAGTATTTCAAATAGCATAAAGGAAAGCATCCTGAAGTATATATATATATATATATATATATATATATATATATATATATATATATATATATATATTGCCAAGCTAAGGAATATAGACATTTACATACATAGACGATGTCCCTAAACGATGCAGAATTTTTTTTTCATAATTTTATCACCTCTAGGTTGAACTGTTGTAAGGTTTTACTGTTTGGAAGTTCGGCTAGGTGCATAAACAAACTTTAGTTAGTCCAGAATGCAGCAGCGAGAGTTCTCACTAGAACCAGAAGCTATGAGCATATCATAGACTGCATTGGCTCCATGTGAAATTTCGCTTTGAAATTTCTACTTGATCTTAGTGCTGCATTCGACACTATAGATTATAATATTCTCATAGATCGCCTACAAAATCATATAGGTATTCAGGTGTAGGCATTAAAATGGTTTAGATCATACCTGTCTGCAAAGGCGTAGATTTGCTCTGGACATTGGTGGGGACCTAGGACTCCACCGCCCCATTCCCTGCCCCACGCAAAAAAACATGCATTCCGTGGACGGATTTGGGGTGGGGGGGGGCCCCACCCCAAATCCGTCCACGGAATGCATGTTTTTTTAATATGCTGCAAAATCACTTTACATTAATACTAGCAATGATTCGATTGATATTAATCCACTCGAAATGCAATTTATTAAGTTAAATAAAGGAATAGTGTAATTTTAAAGGAATGTTGAATAACTGACAAAAAATAGTTTAATAAAGACTATTCGTTATTAAGCCATAGTGCAAATGAAACATCTCAAACATCAGTATATATGAAAGTAGATTACATCTAAACATAAACTACTGATAGATACCACACAACAGCTCAATGCCTATTGCTCCTATATGAAGGAGCCAAAAACATGCTTTCTCCTCTTGTTAACAGAAATAAACTGCTGGCATATTTGTTTGACATCGATATTGTCCAGACTGTACTGGTGGACATGGCATACAGCAGCATTGTTCAATCAAGCATTGTTGATC
Source organism: Clarias gariepinus (assembly GCF_024256425.1). NCBI lineage: Eukaryota > Metazoa > Chordata > Actinopteri > Siluriformes > Clariidae > Clarias > Clarias gariepinus. The sequence continues at coordinate 16,390,944 of NC_071127.1, read as the reverse complement.
TGAGCCAGGTTTTTAGTCTCCTGAGAGTACTGAAACTCCTTTCAGCTTCAGCTGATGACACCGGGATAACTAAAAGCAGCCTGACAAGGGTTTCAATTTGATCAAATAGACCCCTCGCCTCCACTGGCATTCCTCTCATGATAGTAGCCACTTCTGTACTAGATTTGAAACTGTATTTGGACTTGAACATGGCTAGCTGAACTTTTAGAGTCTCCCTGTTAAGTTCTGGATACTGATCAACAATATCATCCACCTCTCCTGTCAGAAGAATGTCTTCCAGCCTTTTCTGAGTCTTAGTGTGCAAATCTCGAATCAAATCATTAATGTTTGCCAAGTCTGTAAATGCATTTTAAAAACTTTTTGTGTGAAGTGGATTGTCTATTGGTGAACCGTCAACAAATTTCTAGCCATGGCAATATTAGTATGTAGCATATCAATTTCTTTCACAAGACTGATTTCTGACAAATAGTCGTCATTAGATTAGGAGAACTGACAGGGATCATATTTATACTTTTACATTTAGCTGTTAAATCTGCTATTAGTGTTAAATCTGTATTCACAGACTATAGCCTGTCCTGCTATAATGAATGTGCGTCAAAGCCACTATCATTAACATCCCCTCTGTCCACCCTAAATCTACCCTGCCTGTCTGATCTATACTATTTTGTAGATCTGAAAGGAGAACCGTCTGGTGTAATTCCAGTGAAATATGGGGTCCCACAAGGGTCAGTTTTAGGACCTCTGCTGTTCTCAATATACATGCTTAAAAGATTGGATGACCAATCACTTTCTTTTACTAAATTTAGATAAGACGGAGATATTACTTATCGGCCCAAAAACCAGCACACAACAGCTTTTACAATTCAGCCTGCGTTTAGAAGGATGTACTGTTACTACCAGCTCAACAGTAAAAGACCTGGGCGTAACTTGTCTTTTGAAAATCATATTTCCAATATCACAAAAACAGCCTTTTTCCATCTTAGAAATATTGCCAAACTTAGGAGCATCTTATCCGTATCTGATGCAGAAAAGCTAGTTCATGCATTCATGACCTCCAGATGGGACTATTGTAATGCATTACTAGGTGGTTGTCCTGCAACCTCAATAAACAAGCTTCAGTTAGTCCAAAATGCAGCCGCCAAGGTTCTCAATAGATCCAGAAAATATGATCATATAACCCCAATATTATCATCCCTGCACTGGCTACCTGTTCAGTTTAGAATTAATTACAAAATAGTATTACTCACATACAAGGCTTTAAATGGTTTAGCTCCCACATACCTCACCAGTCTTCTGATACGCTACAATCCACCACGCTCCTTAAGATCACAAAACTCCGGACTTCTGGTAGTTCCCAGAATTTTAAAATCTACAAAAGGGGGTAGGGCTTTTTTATATTTAGCTCCAAAGCTTTGGAATAGCCTTCCAGAAAGTGTTTGGGGAGCAGACACGGTTTTCCAATTCAAAGTAGACTCACACATCTCTTTAATCTGGCCTACACGTAACTCATCCCGCAACCTCATACTCCAGTACTATATCTGATAGTAGTATCTATCCTGAATGGCAACTATGCTAATTCTCTCCATCTGTTCTGTATTTTTCTACCCATCCCGAGGCATCTGGAGATTGTGCCAGCTTCAGTAGACAAAGGCCAACCCTGCGAGGTTTCTGAGGCATCCAGAGAAGGACCAGCTCCAGCTGGATTCTGCTTTATGATGGTTGGAGCTAAACATGCTGCTCCTGTGCTTCCAGTGACCCAGAGCCCATCTGCCCTCTGCACCTACTGACTCTCTGTGCTGAACTGGACTTCATGTTAATTTAAATAACTTGTTATATTGAACTTTCACCTGCACAACACACATGATGTTATTTCTATCTGTTATCACCCAGATGAGGATGGGTTCCCTGATTGAGTCTGGTTCCTCTCAAGGTTTCTTCCCATTGCCATCTCAGGGAGGTTTTCCTTGCCACCGTCGCCGTCACCCTTGGCTTGCTCATCAGAGACATTTAATTCATTATTCATTCATTTATCTCATTATTATCTAGAAACATTTTTCTCACACATACACACTTCCAAATATTTTCTTCCCTAAAAAAATATTTTATTTTTGTGAAGCTGCTTTGAGACAATGACCATTGTTAAAAGCGCTATATAAATAAAATTGAATTAAATTTAAAAATACTACTTTTGACCATAAAGTACTACATAGTCTCGCGCCACAGTACCTGAGTGAAGTGTCTTACGATCCGCCACACGTACTTCAATCAAAGGATGCAGGCTGCTTGTCAGTACCATGTATTATGAAAAAACATATCCTTTCAATTAATGTAATTGGATAACAATCCAAGCATCCAGTGTATCCTCTCTCAGTGAACTTAGCTTCACACCAGCTTCATGATAGTGAATGAGACCTAAAAGGCTAAGATTGCCTGAGGATGGTTGTTGAACACTTTTAAACAAAAAACACTTTTATTAAACAAAAAACTCTTATAGCACATCACAATCAACAACTGTTAAAGGAAAATTAACTCCCAGGTAGGTTAAGTAGACTAAACCATGCTGATGGTGCTCAGAACAAAGGGAAATATTTAAACCATGGTGAAAAATATAACTTGAGCTTTTGTACTGTTTATCATTATGTTTCAACTTGATAAGAATGTGGGACATTCAGTTGAGTAAATGTGAATTTTATTATATGTACTAATGTAAGGAACACAGTGGAATCTGCCAGAAGGACCAGGGTTGGGAACCAATGTACTAAACAATGCTTTTAAATATAGAAAAAAAAAAAAAAATATATATATATATATATATATATATATATATATATATATATATATATATTAGAAGTGAACTTAAAATGAATTAAATTAAACTTAATTGCAATTCTTTACTACATACGTAATTAAATATGGAGTACAGTATTTTTTTTCTCCTAACAACTTTGTTTTCGGGTCACTGGTGTGTTTCAGTGGACTCTTTTTTTTATTTTTTCCCCCTCTTTTCCATTTCCTAAACGTCAACATGTTTTAAAATTATATAGCTTGACTTGTCAGAGATTTGTTCGGGTAAAACACCAATTTCAGTTCAGGAATGTTGTTTTCAGACCTAGGTCCACATTCAACCATGTGACGATCATGAGACCTTTAATGCTTACAATCACAATAAATTCATCATGTTATAAGCCTTGGGATTGCATCTAAAATTCTATAAAAGCACTTCAATCAACGAAATATCAGACGAATTAATGTATAAATGTACTAATAAATAAGATCGTAAGAAAGATCAGCCACAAAGCAATGCCATTTTCAGCTTTAAATTAGTAAGAAATTATATATTTTTTGCTAATATTTTTAAAGGAAGTGTTTGCTAGTCTATAATAACAGTAAAATCTATCAAAATAAAAGTCTGCAAAAAAGTTGAAGAAAGTATTTTATTAAAGAAAAAATATCAAATACAAGTGCTCACATTAAACAGCTTCTAATTGTTAGGAGTACAGATTAATGTATAAATCAAACATCAAATGACTTACTATAGTAGAAAACAAGCCTATGCATTTGCTTTAAGCTAGTACATCTATTCTAAGCAAAATGGTTAGGGATCAGTCGTTTTAGAGGGGCTTTATGTTCACGTTTCTACCAGGGATGTACACATCTACGGTCAAATAACGAGGCATTATACCCATCTACTTAAACTAAATGAACAACAGTAATTTCCACAAGCGCAAGCTGCAGACTGGAAAACACCACATGAAGGCTATCCACCATTTGCAGCTCAACAGAGTTTATGAATAACACTTAGCACCCAAATCGTTGCCCTCGGACAGGTGGGTTTTATTTTATTCTAGCCTAGGATACCAACCTTTAAATGTTTTTACACCTAAATCCTACAAAAGGTACCACATTTCTTAAAAGGGCAAAAGGACATCAGTCAACTTTTCAGATGTTAAGTATTTTGACCACTAAAGGGTTAAAGTAGGGTTTCAGCGATAAGACTGTAATAGTACCGTGGTTTAAATTTTCTTCAGGAAATTCAAAACCACAATCGAATCTTTCTAAAAAATGGTGATCTTTCTTTTTTTTTTTTTTTAAATACTGGTGCTGGGAGGGGGGATTTTGTTTGTTTTAATCTTTTGTCCAAAGTTTTTTTTTTTAAGAAAAAGACTAAACGCAGGAACAGAATTGCCACAAATAATTTTCCCGAACTTTGACGTTTATACATCAATCAAGACACACTGCAATGGAAAAGTCATGAAAAAGTATTGATCTTTTTAAAATGAAGTTACACAACATGTGCTGCAGTACATCACCACATAACCATAGCTAATCAAAACAATTAGAAGGGCTGCATTTCTTGGAAATTCACATAAAACACGAAGAATTTGGACAAAAATGACAAATATATCCGACATCAACATAAACAACTAGATTTACATATAAATATTTCAGTTCACATGGTTAGCCCAAAAATTATTTTTTTTATGTTTTAAATTTCTGTTTTCAAATTCACAAAATAAAAAATAAAAATGTAATGGAGTTTTTATAATTCTATAATTATAGCTTCTGGTCAGCAAAATGTCCATTTAGTTTTATGCCCTGAAAAACGGAAACAGTTTTCACAAATCATGGGGAAAAAAAAACATTACATTCAACTCCTGAAATAATTAAGATGTTACTTCCTAAACAAATGGAAATTCATTTCAACATTTTTTTAACAGACAAATGAATTAATTCGCACAAACAAATAAAAGTAAGCAACCGTCACATCGAATCTGAATGTAAATGTACATGACGGATGACATGGGGAGAATGGGAAAACTCCTTTCAAACACATTTAGTAAAGCAAGCCGCCAATTTTTAAAAGCAGCAAGCAAAACAGACAGTCCCGAACTTAAGACTTCAATTACGCTTTTTCGATTTTTTCGGGCTACACCTCCCAATCAGTCATGTGTTCATTAGAGAAGGATTCATTTAGATTTTTGTACATTGCAGTTTTTATTGCAATCACATTGAAGCATTAAAAATTACCAATTGTACCTGGTAGTGTTAAAAACAGTATATAGAAGAGGTTTGAATTCCTGGAAAGGTTTCTAAAAGGTTATTTTTTTTTAACTGTATATTTTAGACTATTTATCATTTAAAAGTTTTCAAAAATTATTGAAAAGTGTCAATTCTAAAATCATAGACTGACAGATTGAGACGGTGAATCAAATAGAGCAATAAAATCTGAAACTGACCTCAATCTATTTCAGCTTTAATGATCATGAGCGTAATTTTGATACCCTGTTGTAATTCATTGTTGGTGTAAATGACAGAAGATAATCAAGAATTTATCATTAAAACCGGCTTTAGTTTAGATGTTCCCAGCCAGCTGCTCCCAATTTAAATGACAGACTACGATGTTCGCTAAGTTACATCTACTTACGTCAAGCCGAAGAGCATCTGTACTCTCCAGTACTGTACAATAATAGTACAAATAATGACAAACGTGTTTATGAAAATGATACTGTGATACTCATTCCATCTTTTTTTATTCTGTATTCCACATTTTATCAAGTCAAAAACTTGATGAAAAATATGCACACTCAAGGTACAAAGTCAACATTCTTGAAACGCTTTTAAAAGATCTGAAATCCAGTCGTCTCACTCACCATGTCATGCACCTTAAAAAAAGTTTAAAACTGCTTATTGATTAGAGGTTGTTTTATTTTTTCCCCACTCTTCTTCTTCCCCCATTTTTTTCTCTCCAATGCCTTCTCTTATTTTTTTTTTTTATAAATAAATTCAAGGACACATGGTCTCACATGGCACGTTTAAGACCTGATCACATGGATGGCAGCCCAGGCTCAGGATGCAGTTATGTCTAGCTAGAATAGTCCAGTGATGGGACCGCTAAACTGCATGCTGTTATTTTTCTATTTAAAAAAATCAAAACTGAAAAAAAAAGAAATTTTCACGATAGATCCTGCACCAATACTTTTCCAACAACATCCAGAATCAAGCCTAGTGGAAGTTTTAGGCTTTCTTGAAATTACGATAACGCTGCTGAGAAAAAAAAAAGATCTGAATAACCGATTAGTCCTGGAATAGCTTATTTTCGCACCTAATATATCTGTATAAATAATAACAGAAATTGCTCAGTGTAGCCAGATGGTTACTGGTTTAAAAAAAATCCAAATTCCATAATTCCATTTTGTCTGTTGCAATGGGGATTTATACGAAAATGGATGTACCATGCAGTATCAAAATAAACATTTCTTTTAAAAAGACATGCAAAAGCACAAGAGCTGAGCAACAGAAGGATAAAAGAAAAAAAAAGAAAAAAAAAGATAATTGCATTACTAACCTTCGGGACAATTTGTATGAAATCTGGTAAAAACCCATTCAAAAATATTTGTGCTCTATTCTACCCAATGATTTACTTCTTTTTTTGGGATTTACCTCCTACCCTTGAGAACAAACTCTTTCTGCTGTTATGCTCATGAACCCCCTCAACCGAGGCGTTGTTTAGCTCGTTCTCAGCAACCTGCTCTATACTGTCTGGTTTTGCAGCACCTCCAGCAGACAGAACAGGATTTTCTACTGTTGCAGCCACATGGCTGCCGTCATTCTCACTGGCCTTTTGGTCTTCAGCGTCTGGCTTACTTGAATTCTTGGTTGACGCAAATGAGTTACGCGCCCGTTTGGGTGAGGGTTCGTCGTTTTCCTTGATCTCTTCTTTGACTTGAACGGTCGGAAGGGCTTCGACCTTTTTAGGACGGCCCCTCTTACGAGGCTGGCCATCAACGGAGGGGGTGCTGTTGTTAACGATAAAGTGTTCACGCTCCTCGGTAACTGTCTTGAGTTTTCCGGTTCCTGGCGGCCGGCCTCTTTTTCGTGGGGTGCCATTCGTCTCCTGTGGAAGAACCTTGACCTTGGTCCCAGAACCTGGAGGACGTCCCCGCTTTCTGGGAATTCCATCAATCACCTGCTTTGCGACCTTTACCTTCATGCCAGATCCTGGAGGTCGCCCTCTCTTTCGAGGAGTTTCATTTGTCTCACCTGAAATAAACTTCAGCTTTTTTCCAGAGCCTGGGGGTCTTCCCCTCCTTCGAGGAGTCCCATTCTCTTCCTGCTGCACCAGCTGCTGCTTGACATAAAGCTTGTTTTTAGAGCCCGGGGGTCGCCCTCTTCTTACTGGAGTCCCTTCGACTGGCCGCTTCACTGGAGATGGACCTGCTGGCCGTCCTCGTTTTTTCTTAAACGAGCCTCTTGGCCTTCCCCTTCTTCGTGGAGTGTCTCCGCCCATTTCAGCGATCTTTATACTTTTTAGGTTCCTGTCAACTCTGCCATTTTGTAAACCCATCGATTCATATTTGCGTGGTCTACCTCTCCCTCTTTTCTCTTTTGGCATGTCTACGAGTGGATGAATGCGAGGTCTCCCAAGAGGCTTTGTGAGTTTCCGTTTCTTGCTCAACCTTAAAATCCTTCCTGCTTCCTCCTCCGGTGTGAGGGGAATCTTTCTCGGCCTTCCTGGGCTTCTTATCTTTTTCGGACGACCGCGCTTCTTGACTTTTGGCCGTATCACCGTCTCTGGGGAAAAGAAATCCACTCTTTTGGATGTCCTAGCGTTTTGAGATATCTCTTTTACCAAGATAACTTTTTTCTTAAAGGACCCCCGTGGTCTGCCCCGGCCGCGTTTGCCCGAGTTGACGCTTCCGTTGGCCAGAGGGTTGCTAGAATCATCCTTCTGTTCAACCTCCATCACAACGTTATTTAAGCCTTAACTGAGGGTCTGGGACCTCCACCCAGGCTTGCCTTCTCCAACTGCTGAATTCTAAAGAGGAAACAAAAACTTTTTAGCAATGGAGCAGCAATCTAACATTTTTCTCCTCAAAACCACAATTAATTATTTTACAAGACTTAATATTAATACTACTTTGAGCTGCAATTTAAAGCTTCAGACATGTCAGTTCAAGTATATTTGGCTGGATAAACGTTAATGAAAATTCATATTTTAATGATAGCTCACTGATTAATACAGTTTTTTGCTTTAAATCAGAATTATATTCATGCTTATTTTCTTTAATGCAAATTCCAAGACATTCTGTCCTCACACCACCTAAAATTTAATTATAAATAAATATATTATATGCACCATTTGCATTTTTGTACTAACTGGGAATCATATATAGCGTGACATAAAATTAACTTGGGTAATTTAGTTTTTCCAAATATACAAAGTGATTTCGGAAATAAAGCAAAACTTATTTAATTACAAGACACAAGTATTAGTTTTAACATACAAGCATTCACTTCTTACACCACCATGTACCTCACCACACGCCACTGAATGTGTTTTATATACACAGATTAGCCACAACACATCATGACTATCTGCCTAATTTTGAGTAGGTTGCCCTTTTTGTCACCAGAACACTGGTCCGCTGTTCTAACTCCTTGCTATTGGAACCAGCATTGATCTTTTTTAGCATTTTAAGCTGTAAGAGCTCTTCTATTGGATCAGACTACACGAGCCACTCCCCAGGTGCACCACTAAGCCTTAGCCACCAGTTCACCGGTTTTCCTTCCTTGGATCAGTTTTGGTATGTCCTGACCACTGCAGAACGTCGACAACCCCCCAAGACCTGCAGTTATGGAGTTGCCCTGTCCCACTTGTCTGGATGTTACAATCTGGCCCTTATCACAGTAGCAACAGTTACAACATTTCTTTACAGTGGCACCTGTAAGTGCACAGGATACATCAGGCTGCAAGTTACCATTTTGTTACTGAAGTTAATGTGTTGGAAACCGAAAAACGGGCAAGCGTAAAATTAGACCAACTCCTGCAAGAGCCAAATTCCAAAACTCCAGCTCTTGTGAGATGTTCCTGGCCAGCAGCGGTCAGGACTCAACAAAAGTGATCCGAGGACAGAAAAAGAGTGGATAAGTGGCTGCCCATGACCCTGTCACTTGTGGGGAGAGAAAGCTGGCCTGCGGAGTCAGATCCAATAGAATAGTTGATTGCTGAAAGGGTTAATGCTGGTTCCCATAGAAAGGTGCCAAAACATAAAAGTGTATTACAGGGAGTGCAGAATTATTAGGCAAATGAGTATTCTGTCCACATCATCCTCTTTATGCATGTTGTCTTACTCCAAGCTGTATAGGCTCGAAAGCCTACTACCAATTAAGCATATTAGGTGATGTGCATCTCTGTAATGAGAAGGGGTGTGGTCTAATGACATCAACACCCTATATCAGGTGTGCATAATTATTAGGCAACTTCCTTTCCTTTGGCAAAATGGGTCAAAAGAAGGACTTGACGGGCTCAGACAAGTCAAAAATAGTGAGATATCTTGCAGAGGGATGCAGCACTCTTAAAATTGCAAAGCTTCTGAAGCGTGATCATCGTACAATTAAGCGTTTCATTCAAAATAGTCAACAGGGTCGCAAGAAGCGTGTGGAAAAACCAAGGCGCAAAATAACTGGCCATGAACTGAGAAAAGTCAAGCGTGCAGCTGCCAAGATGCCACTTGCCACCAGTTTGGCCATATTTCAGAGCTGCAACATCACTGGAGTGTCCAAAAGCACAAGGTGTGCAATACTTAGAGACATGGCCAAGGTAAGAAAGGCTGAAAGACGACCACCACTGAACAAGACACACAAGCTGAAACGTCAAGACTGGGCCAAGAAATATCTCAAGACCGATTTTTCTAAGGTTTTATGGACTAATGAAATGAGAGTGAGTCTTGATGGGCCAGATGGATGGGCCCGTGGCTGGATTGGTAAAGGGCAGAGAGCTCCAGTCAAGCCAGCAAGGTGGAGGTGGAGTACTGGTTTGGGCTGGTATCATCAAAGATGAGCTTGTGGGGCCTTTTCGGGTTGAGGATGGAGTCAAGCTCAACTCCCAGTCCTACTGCCAGTTTCTGGAAGACACCTTCTTCAAGCAGTGGTACAGGAAGAAGTCTGCATCCTTCAAGAAAAAAATGATTTTTATGCAGGACAATGCTCCATCACACCCGCGTCCAAGTACTCCACAGCGTGGTTGGCAAGAAAGGGTACAAAAGAAGAAAAACTAATAACATGGCCTCCTTGTTCACCTGATCTAAACCCCATTGAGAACCTGTGGTCCATCATCAAATGTGAGATTTACAAGGAGGGAAAACAGTACACCTATCTGAACAGTGTCTGGGAGGCTGTGGTTGCTGCTGCACGCAATGTTGATGGTGAACAGATCAAAACACTGACAGAACCCATGGATGGCAGGCTTTTGAGTGTCCTTGCAAAGAAAAGTGGCTATATTGGTCACTAATTTATTTTTGTTTTGTTTTTGAATGTCAGAAATGTATATTTGTAAATGTGGAGATGTTATATTGGTTTCACTGGTAAAAATAAATAATTGAAATGGGTATATATTTGTTTTTTGTTAAGTTGCCTAATAATTATGCATAGTAACAGTCACCTGCACACACAGATATCCCCCTAAAATAGCTAAAACTAAAAACAAACTAAAAACTACTTTCAAAAATATTCATCTTTGATATTAATGAGTTTTTGGGTTCATTGAGAACATGGTTGTTCAATAATAAAATTATTCCTCAAAAATACAACTTGCCTAATAATTCTGCACTCTGTAGTATGGGTAGCAAAAGAGAGACCTACTCTAGATTAGAGAGATGGTAGTAATGTTATGGCTGACTGGTGTATATGTACAGGTAGTCCCCGGCTTACAAACATGCTTCCGGAACGGAACTGGTTTGTAAGTCGGATTTGTTCTTACGTCAGACAAAGTCAGTCTTGTACATCATTTGACACAAATATACAATGTAAAGCATACCAACCCACTTGGACTAAATCTCTTTCCCCTTTTCCCCACACTGTCATCATGTGGCCAAAAACCATAACTGCCCCTAAGGAAATAAATCTTACATGACAGTGTTGTCTCTGCACCTTTAAATCACGAGG